>NW_027363224.1:0-1435171 GCF_046119375.1 Phyllobates terribilis | reverse complement strand
GTGGGGCTCGCCCGCCCCGTGTCCGGATTTGGGGCCGCCTGCCCCGGGACTACCCCCGTGTCCGGACTGTGAGGCCCGTCCGCCCCGAGCCTGGACTGTGGGGCCCGTCCGCCCCGTGTCCGGACTGTGGGGCCGTCCGCCCCGTGTCCGGACTGGGGGGCCCGTCCGCCCCGTGTCCGGACAGGGGGGCCCGTCCGCCCCGTGTCCGGACTGGGGGCCCGTCCGCCCCGTGTCCGGACTGGGGGGCCCGTCCGCCCCGTGTCCGGACTGGGGGGCCCGTCCGCCCCGTGTCCGGACTGGGGGGCCCGTCCGCCCCGTGTCCGAACTGGGGGGCCCGTCCGCCCCGTGTCCGGACTGGGGGGCCCGTCCGCCCCGTGTCCGGACTGTGGGTCCCGCCCGCCCCGTGTCCGGACTGTGGGGCCCGTCCGCCCCGTGTCCTGACTGTGGGTCCCGCCCGCCCCGTGTCCGGACTGTGGGGCTCGCCCGCCCCGTGTCCAGACTGTGGGGCTCGCTCGCCCCGTGTCCAGACTGGGGGGCTCGCCCGCCCCGTGTCCAGACTGTGGGGCTCGCCCGCCCCGTGTCCAGACTGTGGGGCTCGCTCGCCCCGTGTCCAGACTAGGGGGCTCGCCCTCCCCGTGTCCAGACTGTGGGGCTCGCCCGCCCCGTGTCCAGACTGTGGGGCTCATCCGCCCCGTGTCCAGACTGTGGGGCTCGCTCGCCCCGTGTCCAGACTGGGGGGCTCGCCCGCCCCGTGTCCAGACTGTGGGGCTCGCCCGCCCCGTGTCCAGACTGTGGGGCTCGCTCGCCCCGTGTCCAGACTGGGGGGCTCGCCCGCCCCGTGTCCAGACTGTGGGGCTCGCCCGCCCCGTGTCCAGACTGTGGGGCTCATCCGCCCCGTGTCCAGACTGTGGGGCTCGCCCGCCCCGTGTCCAGACTGTGGGGCTCATCCGCCCCGTGTCCGGATTTGGGGCCGCCTGCCCCGGGACTACCCCCGTGTCCGGACTGTGAGGCCCGTCCGCCCCGAGCCTGGACTGTGGGGCCCGTCCGCCCCGTGTCCAGACTGTGGGGCTCGCCCGCCCCGTGTCCAGACTGTGGGGCTCGCCCGCCCCGTGTCCAGACTGTGGGGCTCGCCCGCCCCGTGTCCAGACTGTGGGGCTCGCCCGCCCCGTGTCCAGACTGTGGGGCTCATCCGCCCCGTGTCCAGACTGTGGGGCTCGCCCGCCCCGTGTCCGGATTTGGGGCCGCCTGACCCGGGACTACCCCCGTGTCCGGACTGTGAGGCCCGTCCGCCCCGAGCCCGGACTGTTGGGCCCGTCCGCCCCGTGTCCGGACTGTGGGGCCCGTCCGCCCCGTGTCCAGACTGTGGGGCCCGTCCGCCCCGTGTCGTACTGTGGGGCCCGTCCGCCCCGTGTCCGGACTGTGGGGCCCGTCCGCCCCGTGTCCGGACTGTGGGGCCCGTCCGCCCCGTGTCCGGACTGTGGGGCCCGTCCGCCCCGTGTCCGGACTGTGGGGCCCGTCCGCCCCGTGTCCGGACTGTGGGGCCCGTCCGCCCCGTGTCCGGACTGTGGGGCTCGCCCGCCCCGTGTCCAGACTGTGGGGCTCATGCGCCCCGTGTCCGGATTTGGGGCCGCCTGCCCCGGGACTACCCCCGTGTCCGGACTGTGAGGCCCGTCCGCCCCGAGCCTGGACTGTGGGGCCCGTCCGCCCCGTGTCCGGACTGTGGGGCTCATCCGCCCCGTGTCCAGACTGTGGGGCTCGCCCGCCCCGTGTCCAGACTGTGGGGCTCGTCCGCCCCGTGTCCAGACTGTGGGGCCCGTCCGCCCCGTGTCCAGACTGTGGGGCCCGTCCGCCCCGTGTCCAGACTGTGGGGCTCGCCCGCCCCGTGTCCAGACTGTGGGGCCCGTCCGCCCCGTGTCCAGACTGTGGGGCCCGTCCGCCCCGTGTCCGGACTGTGGGGCCCGTCCGCCCCGTGTCCGGACTGTGGGGCCCGTCCGCCCCGTGTCCGGACTGTGGGGCCCGTCCGCCCCGTGTCCGGACTGTGGGGCCCGTCCGCCCCGTGTCCGGACTGTGGGGCCCGTCCGCCCCGTGTCCGGACTGTGGGGCCCGTCCGCCCCGTGTCCGGACTGTGGGGCCCGTCCGCCCCGTGTCCGGACTGTGGGGCCCGTCCGCCCCGTGTCCGGACTGTGGGGCCCGTCCGCCCCGTGTCCGGACTGTGGGGCCCGTCCGCCCCGTGTCCGGACTGTGGGGCCCGTCCGCCCCGTGTCCGGACTGTGGGGCCCGTCCGCCCCGTGTCCGGACTGTGGGGCCCGTCCGCCCCGTGTCCGGACTGTGGGGCCCGTCCGCCCCGTGTCCGGACTGTGGGGCCCGTCCGCCCCGTGTCCGGACTGTGGGGCCCGTCCGCCCCGTGTCCGGACTGTGGGGCCCGACCGCCCCGTGTCCGGACTGTGGGGCCCGACCGCCCCGTGTCCAGACTGTGGGGCTCGCCCGCCCCGTGTCCAGACTGTGGGGCTCGCCCGCCCCGTGTCCAGACTGTGGGGCTCGCCCGCCCCGTGTCCGGATTTGGGGCCGCCTGCCCCGGGACTACCCCCGTGTCCGGACTGTGAGGCCCGTCCGCCCCGAGCCTGGACTGTGGGGCCCGGCCGCCCCGTGTCCGGACTGTGGGGCCCGACCGCCCCGTGTCCAGACTGTGGGGCTCGCCCGCCCCGTGTCCAGACTGTGGGGCTCGCCCGCCCCGTGTCCAGACTGTGGGGCTCTTCCGCCCCGTGTCCGGATTTGGGGCCGCCTGCCCCGGGACTACCCCCGTGTCCGGACTGTGAGGCCCGTCCGCCCCGAGCCTGGACTGTGGGGCCCGCCCGCCCCATGTCCTGACTGTGGGGCCCGCCCGCCCCATGTCCGGACTGTGGGGCCCGTCCGCCCCGTGTCCGGACTGTGGGGCTCGCCCGCCCCGTGTCCAGACTGTGGGGCTCATCCGCCCCGTGTCCAGACTGTGGGGCTCGCCCGCCCCGTGTCCAGACTGTGGGGCTCATCCGCCCCGTGTCCGGATTTGGGGCCGCCTGCCCCGGGACTAGCCCCGTGTCCGGACTGTGGGGCCCGTCCGCCCCGTGTCCGGACTGTGGGGCCCGTCCGCCCCGTGTCCGGACTGTGGGGCCCGTCCGCCCCGTGTCCGGACTGTGGGGCCCGTCCGCCCCGTGTCCGGACTGTGGGGCCCGTCCGCCCCGTGTCCGGACTGTGGGGCCCGACCGCCCCGTGTCCGGACTGTGGGGCCCGACCGCCCCGTGTCCAGACTGTGGGGCTCGCCCGCCCCGTGTCCAGACTGTGGGGCTCGCCCGCCCCGTGTCCAGACTGTGGGGCTCGCCCGCCCCGTGTCCGGATTTGGGGCCGCCTGCCCCGGGACTACCCCCGTGTCCGGACTGTGAGGCCCGTCCGCCCCGAGCCTGGACTGTGGGGCCCGGCCGCCCCGTGTCCGGACTGTGGGGCCCGACCGCCCCGTGTCCAGACTGTGGGGCTCGCCCGCCCCGTGTCCAGACTGTGGGGCTCGCCCGCCCCGTGTCCAGACTGTGGGGCTCTTCCGCCCCGTGTCCGGATTTGGGGCCGCCTGCCCCGGGACTACCCCCGTGTCCGGACTGTGAGGCCCGTCCGCCCCGAGCCTGGACTGTGGGGCCCGCCCGCCCCATGTCCTGACTGTGGGGCCCGCCCGCCCCATGTCCGGACTGTGGGGCCCGTCCGCCCCGTGTCCGGACTGTGGGGCTCGCCCGCCCCGTGTCCAGACTGTGGGGCTCATCCGCCCCGTGTCCAGACTGTGGGGCTCGCCCGCCCCGTGTCCAGACTGTGGGGCTCATCCGCCCCGTGTCCGGATTTGGGGCCGCCTGCCCCGGGACTACCCCCGTGTCCGGACTGTGAGGCCCGTCCGCCCCGAGCCTGGACTGTGGGGCCCGTCCGCCCCGTGTCCAGACTGTGGGGCTCGCCCGCCCCGTGTCCAGACTGTGGGGCTCGCCCGCCCCGTGTCCAGACTGTGGGGCTCATCCGCCCCGTGTCCAGACTGTGGGGCTCATCCGCCCCGTGTACAGACTGTGGGGCTCGCCCGCCCCGTGTCCAGACTGTGGGGCTCGCCCGCCCCGTGTCCGGATTTGGGGCCGCCTGCCCCGGGACTACCCCCGTGTCCGGACTGTGAGGCCCGTCCGCCCCGAGCCTGGACTGTGGGGCCCGTCCGCCCCGTGTCCGGACTGTGGGGCCCGTCCGCCCCGTGTCCGAACTGGGGGGCCCGTCCGCCCCGTGTCCGGACTGGGGGGCCCGTCTGCCCCGTGTCCGGACTGTGGGCCCCGCCCGCCCCGTGTCCGGACTGTGGGGCCCGTCCGCCCCGTGTCCTGACTGTGGGTCCCGCCCGCCCCGTGTCCAGACTGTGGGGCTCGCCCGCCCCGTGTCCAGACTGTGGGGCTCGCTCGCCCCGTGTCCAGACTGGGGGGCTCGCCCGCCCCGTGTCCAGACTGTGGGGCTCGCCCGCCCCGTGTCCAGACTGTGGGGCTCGCTCGCCCCGTGTCCAGACTAGGGGGCTCGCCCTCCCCGTGTCCAGACTGTGGGGCTCGCCCGCCCCGTGTCCAGACTGTGGGGCTCTTCCGCCCCGTGTATAGACTGTGGGGCTCGCTCGCCCCGTGTCCAGACTGGGGGGCTCGCCCGCCCCGTGTCCAGACTGTGGGGCTCGCCCGCCCCGTGTCCAGACTGTGGGGCTCGCTCGCCCCGTGTCCAGACTGGGGGGCTCGCCCGCCCCGTGTCCAGACTGTGGGGCTCGCCCGCCCCGTGTCCAGACTGTGGGGCTCATCCGCCCCGTGTCCAGACTGTGGGGCTCGCCCGCCCCGTGTCCAGACTGTGGGGCTCATCCGCCCCGTGTCCGGATTTGGGGCCGCCTGCCCCGGGACTACCCCCGTGTCCGGACTGTGAGGCCCGTCCGCCCCGAGCCTGGACTGTGGGGCCCGTCCGCCCCGTGTCCAGACTGTGGGGCTCGCCCGCCCCGTGTCCAGACTGTGGGGCTCGCCCGCCCCGTGTCCAGACTGTGGGGCTCGCCCGCCCCGTGTCCAGACTGTGGGGCTCATCCGCCCCGTGTCCAGACTGTGGGGCTCATCCGCCCCGTGTCCAGACTGTGGGGCTCGCCCGCCCCGTGTCCGGATTTGGGGCCGCCTGACCCGGGACTACCCCCGTGTCCGGACTGTGAGGCCCGTCCGCCCCGAGCCCGGACTGTTGGGCCCGTCCGCCCCGTGTCCGGACTGTGGGGCCCGTCCGCCCCGTGTCCAGACTGTGGGGCCCGTCCGCCCCGTGTCGTACTGTGGGGCCCGTCCGCCCCGTGTCCGGACTGTGGGGCCCGTCCGCCCCGTGTCCGGACTGTGGGGCCCGTCCGCCCCGTGTCCGGACTGTGGGGCCCGTCCGCCCCGTGTCCGGACTGTGGGGCCCGTCCGCCCCGTGTCCGGACTGTGGGGCCCGTCCGCCCCGTGTCCGGACTGTGGGGCCCGTCCGCCCCGTGTCCGGACTGTGGGGCTCGCCCGCCCCGTGTCCAGACTGTGGGGCTCATGCGCCCCGTGTCCGGATTTGGGGCCGCCTGCCCCGGGACTACCCCCGTGTCCGGACTGTGAGGCCCGTCCGCCCCGAGCCTGGACTGTGGGGCCCGTCCGCCCCGTGTCCGGACTGTGGGGCTCATCCGCCCCGTGTCCAGACTGTGGGGCTCGCCCGCCCCGTGTCCAGACTGTGGGGCTCGTCCGCCCCGTGTCCAGACTGTGGGGCCCGTCCGCCCCGTGTCCAGACTGTGGGGCCCGTCCGCCCCGTGTCCAGACTGTGGGGCTCGCCCGCCCCGTGTCCAGACTGTGGGGCCCGTCCGCCCCGTGTCCGGACTGTGGGGCTCGCCTGCCCCGTGTCCGGACTGTGGGGCCCGTCCGCCCCGTGTCCGGACTGTGGGGCCCGTCCGCCCCGTGTCCGGACTGTGGGGCCCGTCCGCCCCGTGTCCGGACTGTGGGGCCCGTCCGCCCCGTGTCCGGACTGTGGGGCCCGTCCGCCCCGTGTCCGGACTGTGGGGCCCGTCCGCCCCGTGTCCGGACTGTGGGGCCCGTCCGCCCCGTGTCCGGACTGTGGGGCCCGTCCGCCCCGTGTCCGGACTGTGGGGCCCGTCCGCCCCGTGTCCGGACTGTGGGGCCCGTCCGCCCCGTGTCCGGACTGTGGGGCCCGTCCGCCCCGTGTCCGGACTGTGGGGCCCGTCCGCCCCGTGTCCGGACTGTGGGGCCCGTCCGCCCCGTGTCCGGACTGTGGGGCCCGACCGCCCCGTGTCCGGACTGTGGGGCCCGACCGCCCCGTGTCCAGACTGTGGGGCTCGCCCGCCCCGTGTCTAGACTGTGGGGCTCGCCCGCCCCGTGTCCAGACTGTGGGGCTCGCCCGCCCCGTGTCCGGATTTGGGGCCGCCTGCCCCGGGACTACCCCCGTGTCCGGACTGTGAGGCCCGTCCGCCCCGAGCCTGGACTGTGGGGCCCGGCCGCCCCGTGTCCGGACTGTGGGGCCCGACCGCCCCGTGTCCAGACTGTGGGGCTCGCCCGCCCCGTGTCCAGACTGTGGGGCTCGCCCGCCCCGTGTCCAGACTGTGGGGCTCTTCCGCCCCGTGTCCGGATTTGGGGCCGCCTGCCCCGGGACTACCCCCGTGTCCGGACTGTGAGGCCCGTCCGCCCCGAGCCTGGACTGTGGGGCCCGGCCGCCCCGTGTCCGGACTGTGGGGCCCGTCCGCCCCGTGTCCGGACTGTGGGGCTCGCCCGCCCCGTGTCCGGACTGTGGGGCTCGCCCGCCCCGTGTCCAGACTGTGGGGCTCGCCCGCCCCGTGTCCAGACTGTGGGGCTCGCCCGCCCCGTGTCCAGACTGTGGGGCTCATCCGCCCCGTGTCCGGATTTGGGGCCGCCTGCCCCGGGACTACCCCCGTGTCCGGACTGTGAGGCCCGTCCGCCCCGTGTCCGGACTGTGGGGCCCGTCCGCCCCGTGTCCGGACTGTGGGGCCCGTCCGCCCCGTGTCCGGACTGTGGGGCCCGTCCGCCCCGTGTCCGGACTGTGGGGCCCGACCGCCCCGTGTCCAGACTGTGGGGCTCGCCCGCCCCGTGTCCAGACTGTGGGGCTCGCCCGCCCCGTGTCCAGACTGTGGGGCTCTTCCGCCCCGTGTCCGGATTTGGGGCCGCCTGCCCCGGGACTACCCCCGTGTCCGGACTGTGAGGCCCGTCCGCCCCGAGCCTGGACTGTGGGGCCCGGCCGCCCCGTGTCCGGACTGTGGGGCCCGTCCGCCCCGTGTCCGGACTGTGGGGCTCGCCCGCCCCGTGTCCGGACTGTGGGGCTCGCCCGCCCCGTGTCCAGACTGTGGGGCTCGCCCGCCCCGTGTCCAGACTGTGGGGCTCATCCGCCCCGTGTCCGGATTTGGGGCCGCGTGCCCCGGGACTACCCCCGTGTCCGGACTGTGGGGCCCGTCCGCCCCGTGTCCGGACTGTGGGGCCCGTCCGCCCCGTGTCCGGACTGTGGGGCCCGTCCGCCCCGTGTCCGGACTGTGGGGCCCGTCCGCCCCGTATCCGGACTGTGGGGCCCGTCCGCCCCGTGTCCGGACTGTGGGGCCCGTCCGCCCCGTGTCCGGACTGTGGGGCCCGTCCGCCCCGTGTCCGGACTGTGGGTCCCGTCCGCCCCGTGTCCGGACTGTGGGGCCCGTCCGCCCCGTGTCCGGACTGTGGGGCCCGTCCGCCCCGTGTCCGGACTGTGGGGCCCGTCCGCCCCGTGTCCGGACTGTGGGGCCCGTCCGCCCCGTGTCCGGACTGTGGGGCCCGTCCGCCCCGTGTCCGGACTGTGGGGCCCGTCCGCCCCGTGTCCGGACTGTGGGGCCCGTCCGCCCCAGGTCTAGCCCCAGGTCTGGACTGTGGGGCATGTCCGCCCCATGTCAGGTCTGTGAGGCCCGTCCACCCCGTGTCTAGAATATGGGACCGCCTGCCCCGGGTCTAGCCTCAGGTCTGGACTGTGGGGCCGCTTGCCCCGGGTCTAGCCCCAGGTCTGGACTATGGGGCATGCCCGCCCCGTGTCCGGACTGTGGGGCCCGTCCACCCCGTGTTTGGACTATGGGCCGCCTGCCCCGGGTCTAGCCCCAGGTCTGGACTGTGGGGCCCTCCCGCCCCGTGTCCTGACTGTGGGGCCCGCCCGCCCCATGTCCTGACTGTGGAGCCCGCCCGCCCCATGTCCTGACTGTGGAGCCCGCCCGCCCCATGTCCTGACTGTGGAGCCCGCCCGCCCCATGTCCTGACTGTGGGGCCCGCCCGCCCCATGTCCTGACTGTGGGGCCCGCCCGCCCCATGTCCGGACTGTGGGGCCCGCCCGCCCCGTGTCCTGACTGTGGGTCCAGCCCGCCCCGTGTCCTGACTGTGGGGCTCGCCCGCCCCGTGTCCTGACTGTGGGGCTCGCCCGCCCCGTGTCCTGACTGTGGGGCTCGCCCGCCCCGTGTCCTGACTGTGGGGCTCGCCCGCCCCGTGTCCAGACTGTGGGGCTCATCCGCCCCGTGTCTGGACTTTGGGGCCGCCTGCCCCGGGTCTAGCCCTGTTTCCGGTCTGTGGGGCACGCCCGCCCCATGTCCTGACTGTGGGGTCCGCCTGCCCCATGTCCTGACTGTGGGGCCCGCCCGCCCCGTGTCCTGACTGTGGGGCCCGCCCGCCCCGTGTCCTGACTGTGGGGCTCGCCCGCCCCATGTCCTGACTGTGGGGCTCGCCCGCCCCGTGTCCTGACTGTGGGGCTCGCCCGCCCCGTGTCCAGACTGTGGGGCTCGCCCGCCCCGTGTCCAGACTGTGGGGCTCATCCGCCCCGTGTCTGGATTTTGGGGCCGCCTGCCCTGGGTCTAGCCCCATTTCCGGTCTGTGGGGCACGCCCGCCCCAAGCTTGGACTGTGGGGCCCGTCCGTCCCGGGTCTAGCCCCGAGCTTGGACTGTGGGGCCCGGCCGCCCTATGTCCGGACTGCGGCCGCCCAGTGTCCGGACTATGGGCCCGTCTGCCCCGTGTCCGGACTGTGGGGCCGCCTGCATCGGGTCTAGCCCCAGGTCTGGACTGTGGGGCCCCCCGCCCGCCCCAGGTCCGGACGGTGGGGCCGCCCGCCCCGAGTCTAGCCCCAGGTCTGGACTGTGGGGCCCCCCGCCCGCCCCGGGTACAGACTGTGGGGCCCCCCGCCCGCCCCGGGTACGGACTGTGGGGCCCCCCGCTCGCCCCGAGTCTGGACTGTGGGGAAGCCTGCCCCGGGTCTGGACTGTGGGGCATGTCCGCCCCATGTCAGGACTGTGGGGCCCGTCCACCCCGTGTCTGGACTGTGGGGCCGCCTGCCCCTGGTCTAGCCTCAGGTCTGGACTGTGGGGCCGCCTGCCCCGGGACTAGCCCCGTGTCCGGACTGTGGGGCCCGTCCGCCCCGAGCCTGGACTGTGGGGCCCGTCCGCCCGAGCCTGGACTGTGGGGCCCCCCCTGCCCGCCCCGGGTATGGACTGTGGGGCCCCCCGCTCGCCCCGAGTCTGGAATGTGGGGCCGCCTGCCCCGGGTCTGGACTGTGGGGCATGTCCGCCCCATGTCAGGACTGTGGGGCCCGTCCACCCGGTGTCTGGACTGTGGGGCCGCCTGCCCCTGGTCTAGCCTCAGGTCTGGACTGTGGGGCCGCCTGCCCCGGGACTAGCCCCGTGTCCGGACTGTGGGGCCCGTCCGCCCCGAGCCTGGACTGTGCGGCCCGTCCGCCATATGTCCGGACTGTGGCTCCCCCCGTGTCCGGACTGTGGGGACCGTCCACCCCATGTCTGGACTGTGGGCTGCGTGCTCCGGGTCTAGCCCCAGGTCTGGACTGTGGGGCATGCCTGCTCCGTGTCCGGACTGTGGGGCCAGTCCACCCCGTGTCCGGACTGTGGGCCGTCTGCCCCGGGTCTAGCCCCAGGTCTGGACTGTGGGGCCGCCTGCCCCGGGATTAGCCCTGTGTTCGGACTGTGGGGCCCGCCCGCCCCATGTCCTGACTGTGGAGCCCGCCCTCCTCGTGTCCTGACTGTGGGGGCCGCCCGCCCCGTGTCCTGACTGTGGGGGCCGCCCGCCCCGTGTCCTGACTGTGGGGCCCGCCCGCCCCGTGTCCTGACTGTGGGGCCCGCCCGCCCCGTGTCCTGACTGTGGGGCCCGCCCGCCCCGTGTCCTGACTGTGGGACCCGCCCGCCCCGTGTTCTGACTGTAGGGCTCGCCCGCCCCGAGTCCAGACTGTGGGGCCCATCCGCCCCGTGTCCGCACTTGGGGCCGCCTGCCCCGGGTCTAGCCCCAGGTCTGGACTGTGGGGCCACCTGCCCCAGGACTAGCCCTGTGTCTGGACTGTGGGGCACGCCCGCCCCGAGCCTGGACTGTGGGACATGCCCGCCCCGAGTAGGAAAGGGGAGCCTGTCTGCCCCGGGCCTGGACGGTGGGGCCCGTCCGCCCTGAGCCTGGACTGTGGGGCCCGTCCGCCCCGAGCGTGGACTGTGGGGCCCGAGCGTGAACTGTGGGGCCTATCCACCCCGAGCCTGGACTTTGGGGCCCGTTCGCCCGAGCCTGGACTGTGGGGCCCCCCGCCCGCTCCGGGTCTGGACTGTGGGGCCGGCTGGCCCCGGGTCTAGCCCCGAGCCTGGACTGTGGGGCTGCCTGCCCCGGGACTAGCCCCGCATCCGGACTGTGGGGCCCCCTGCCTGCCCCGTGTCCTGACTGTGGGGCCCCCCGCCCGCCCCGTGTCCTGACTGTGGGGCCCCCCGCCCGCCCCGTGTCCTGACTGTGGGGCCAGCCAGCCCCGTGTCCTGAGTGTGGGGCCCATCGGCCCCTGCCCCGGGTCTAGCTCCAGGTCTGGACAGTGGGGACCCACGCCTGCCCCGGGTCCGGACTGTGGGGCCCCCCACCCGCCCCGACTCCGGACTGTGGGGCCCCCCGTCCGCCCCGATCCTGGACTTTGGGGCCTGTTCGCCCGAGCCTGGACCGTGCGGCCCGATCTCCCCGAGCCTGGACCGTGGGACCCGTCCTCCCCGAGCCTGGACCGAGGGACCCGTCCTCCCCGAGACTGGACCGAGGGGCCCGTCCGCCCCGAGCCTGGACCGTGGGGCCCGTCCGCCCCGAGCCTGGACTGTGGGGCCCGTCCAACCCGAGCCTGGAATGTGGGGCCCGTCCTCCCCGAGCCTGGACTGTGGGGCCCGTCCGCCCTGTGTCTGGATTGTTAGGCCGCCTGTCCCGGATCTAGCCTCGGGTCCGGACTGTGGGGCCCGCCCGCCCCGGGTCCGGACTGTGGGGCCCGTCCGCCCGCCCCGGGCTACTTTCAGTAGTATGTCAGCCGATTGTGGTTTGTAGGCTTGTTTTCTTTACTGTCTCAATGCTTCATTAACTAGCAATTCTGCTGATATTGGTAAGAATGACTTCCGGGTGATAACGGCTGATCCTATCAAACAACAAGGAGGTGCCTTAATAAAGTACAGTCCTGAGGGTAGCTGGTGAGGCCAACAAATTTCCAGTCCATCCCTCATACTTAGATGTTAAAGGCAGACCTGTTCAATATGCTATCCATGTCCCAGTTTGGCCTCTTGTTGGTAGGAGGTGTAAATGGTTGCTTTAAACAGAATGAAGCTATTTTAAGTCTGATGTCGGGAGTCTCAGAATGGACTGGTCGACATTTTACTTAGCAAAATATTTATGTCCCAGTTATCCTTCTAGTTGAAGTTGGTCATGGTTGTGATTAGTAGGGGAGTAACGACTGCGGTCGCAGCAAGTCACAAAGGCCCGGAGGATCAGGGGCCCGCCGATACCAGCAGAACCTTTAATTAGATGTGTGTCCTCCTACGCACATCCAGTTGAAGTGTATTGCTGTGGACATACCTATTGGGTCCTTTAACGACAATGCATTCTGTCGGCCAATCATAGGCCAGCACATGACGGGGCGCATGGCAGTAACGTCATGCACTCCCGTCACAGGCCGAAGTCAGCTGCCTGCTTCACAACAGGACTTGCGGAGCGGGAGTGAAGGGAAGGTGGGTAGAGTATTTAAATATTTATTTTAAATAAGTTGCCATACTACTATATGTAGCATCGGCGTCTCTGCCCCCTGCTAGGCAGAGACGCCGTCCCATTCACCTCCTCGCTCCCCGCTCTGCGTTCACCAGCGCTCCTCTTCCTGCAGCCGGCGCGCGCAGCTCCCCGGGCACTGTGCTTAGGGCGCGCTCGCTCCCTCCCTCTTAAAGGGGCCGCGTGCGCCGTCCTAAGGAGTCCTCGGCCAATAGCCGAGGGTCCTCCCATATATAAGGCACCTCCTCCAAAATGGAGGTGCCCGAGCAAAAGTTGTTGCACAGTGTTTCTGACTTCTGCTTCAGCCCTCAGGTCCCGCTGCTAGCCTGACTACCAGTCTTGCCCACCAGCCTGTTACCTGCCGTGCCTGCCAGCCCGCTCACCTGGGAGCACTTGCCTGTTGCCTGCCTGGTACCTGCCGTGCCTGTCGGCCCGCTCACCTGGGAGCACTTGCCTGTTACCTGCCTGTTACCTGCCGTGCCTTCCTGGAGGCTCCTGCCGTCACTTGCCGTGACCACTTGCCAGCCCACCTAGAGACTACTGCCGTCACTTGCCGTGACCACCTACAGACTCCTGCCGTCACTTGCCGTGACCACCTGCCAGCCCACCTAGAGACTCCTGCTCGCCAGCCTGCCTGCTGTGCCTACCTGCTATTCCGGTCAGTCCCTGCCATCTGTACCGTGAAGGTCACCTGCTCCCTTACAAGGTCATCCCCAGAGTAGCACCTGGTCCCTCGGCTCGGTCCCTCCCTGGTCACGGAGTCGTTAGCCGCCGTACGACCAGGGTCGGTCCGGGTTGATACTTAGTTACGCCCCTCTGGGTCCCTCCTTGCACCATAGCACAGAGGTTCCACCCCCTGGACCCGTAACACTATATATGACTATGAGGTGCTTTATACTACTATATATGACTACGGGGTGCATTATACTGCTATATGACTATGGGGTACATTATACTACTATATATGAATATGGGGTATACTATACTACTATATATGGCTATAAGGGTGCATTATACTGCTATATATGACTATGATGTACATTATACTGCTATATATGACTATGGGGGTACATTATACTGCTATATATGACTGAAGTGCAATATAGTGCTATATATGACTATAGGGTGCATTTTACTACTATTTATGACTATGGTGGTGCATTATACTACTATTTATGACTATGGAGGTGCATTACACTACTATATATGACTATGGGGGTTGTATTATACTACTACGGATGACTATTGGGGTTGTATTATACTACTACGGATGACTATAGGGGTGCATTATACTTCTGTATATGACTATGAAGGTGTATTATACTACTATATATGACTATGTGGGTGCATTATACTACTATATATGACTATGGGGGTGCATTATACTGATATGACAGTGGGGTGCATTATACTACTATATATGACTATGGGGGTACATTATACTACTATAAATGACTATGGGGTGCTTTATACTACTATATATGACTATGGGGTGCTTTATACTACTATATATGACTATGGGATGCTTTATACTAGTGTATATGACTATGGGGGTGCAGTATACTATTATATATGACTATGGGGGTGCAGTATACTATTATATATGACTATGGGGGTACATTATACAACTATATATGACCAGGAGGTGCAATATACTGCTATATATGACTATGGGGTGCATTATACTACTTTATAAACTATATGGGGGTACATTATACTGCCTTATATGACTATGGAGTGCATTATACTGCTTTATGTGACGATGGGGGTGCATTATACTTCTATGGATGACTATGAAGTGTATTATACTACTATATATGACTATGAGGATGCATTATACTACTGTACATGTCTATGGGGTGCATTATACTACTATATATGACTGGGGGTGCATTATACTGCTATATAGGACTATGGCTTGCATTATACTGCTATATATGACGATGGGGTGCATTATACTGCTATATATGACGATGGGAGTGCATTATACTGCTATATATGACTATGGAGGTGCATTATACTACTATATATGACTATGGGGTGCATTACACTACTTTATATGACTATGGAGGTACATTATATTACCATATATGACTATGGGGGTGAATTATACTGCTATATATTATGATGTGGTGCATTATACTACTATGTATGACTGTGGAGGTGCTTTATACTTTATTGAAAACTATGGGGTGCATTATACTACATGTATGACTAGGAGCTGTGCATTATACTTTATGGACGACTATGGGCTGTACAGTATATTATATAGAGGAGAATGGGATGCATTATACTATATGGAGGACTATGGGATGCATTATACTATATTAAGGACTATGGGAAGTGCGTTATACTTATGCTCTGGAGCCCCATGACTTGAATGTACACCCCTGGTGAGTATAATGGCTTAGTTTTTTTTTTATACAATAAAGAACAGCGGCAGAATGGGGGACATATTCGGGATATATATATTCAGACTCTAGTTACGCCACTGGTCATAAGACACATGAAATCATTGTAAGTTCAATTAATATTCGGGGTCTGGAGTCATAAATTGGACTGGTTGGCGTTTAAGTTGGTTAACCATTTAGTTTCCAGGTTATCCTTTAAGTTGGATTTGTAAGTTGGGTATGGCTGAGCTGAGCAAAACCAGTGTAAGTCCAGCTGCTCCTCCTGGTCCGGTGTCATAGGATGGACTGCTCAGCATTTAAGTTGATAAACATCTACATTTCAGTTTACTCTCCTTGTTGGAGGTGCAAGCTGGACATGGCTGCAATAAGCTGAATAAAACCACTGTAAGTCCAGTTAAGGCTCCTAGTTGGAAGAGATGGCCTTGTGGACACAAAGTGATTAAACTGTCAATGCCCCAATCTACCCTCCTGGTATGGAGTGGTAAGATGAGCTTGATGGTGTCATGTTGGACAGCACTACAGTGGAGAAAATAAGTATTTGATACACTGACGATTTTGCAAGTTTTCCTACCTACAAAGAGCGTAGAGGTCTGTCATTTTTATCGTAGGTCACTTCATCTGTGAGAGACAAAATCTAAAAATCAGAAAATCACATTATATGATTTTTAAATAATTAAATTGCATTTTATTGCATGAAATAAGTATTTGATCACCTACCAACCAGCAAGAATTCTGGCTCTCACATACTTGTTAGTTTTTCTTTAAGAAGCCCTCCTACTCTGCACTCATTACCTGTATTAATTGCACTTGTTTGAACTTATTACCTGTATAAAAGACACAAGGCTGGGATGGGCTACAGGACAATAAGCAAGCAGCTTCACGAGACGGCAACAACTGTTGGCGCAATTATTAGAAAATGGAAGAAACACAAGATGACTAAGTTTTCCTCGGTCTGGGGCTCCATGCAAGATCTCGCCTCGTGGGGTAAGGATGATTCTGAGAAACGTCAGGAATCAGCCCAGAACTACATGGGAGGACCTGGTCAATGACCTAAATAGAGCTGGCACCACAGTCTCAAACATTACCATTAGTTACACACTACGCTATCATGGATTAAAATCCTGCAGGGCACACAAGGTCCAGTGCTCACCCCAGCACATATCCAGGCCTGTTTTGAAGTTGCCAATAACCATCTGGATGATCCAGAGGAGGCATGGGAGAAGGTCATGTGGTCAGATGAGATCAAAATAGAACTTTTTGGTGTCCACTGCACTCACCTTGTTTGGAGGAAGAAGAAGGATGAGTACAACCCCAAGAACACTCTCCCAACCATGAAGCATGGCGGGGGAAACCTCATACTTCGGAGGTGCTTTTTTTTGCAAAGGGGACAGGACGACTGCAATGTATTGAAGAGAGGATGGATGGGGTCATGTATCTTCCTTCCCTCAGTAAGCACGTTGAAGATGGGTTGTGGTTGGGTCTTCCAGCATGACAATGATCCGAAACACACAGCCAGGGCAACCTAAGGCGTGGCTCGATAAGAAGCATTTCAAGGTCCTGTAGTGGTCTAGCCAGTCTCCAGACCTGATCCCAGTAGAAAAGCTTTGGAGGGAGCTGAAACTCAATATTGCCCAGCAACAGCCCCGAAACTTGAAAGATCTGGAGAAGATCCGTATGGAGGAGAGGGCCAAAATCCCTGCTTTATTATGTGCAAACTTGGTCAAGAACTACAGGAAATATCTGACCTCTGTAATTGCAAACAAAGGTTTCTGTACATAATATTAAGTTCTATTTTTCTATTGTATCAAATACTTATTTCATGCAATAAAATGCAAATGAATTATGTAATGTTAATCATACAATGTGATTTTTCTGGATTTTATTTTTAAACTCGGTCTCTCACAGGTGAAGTGACCTACGATAAAAATTACAGACCTCTCCATTCATTGTAGGTGGGAAAACTTGCAAAATCGGCAGTGTATTAAATACTTCTTTTCCCCACCGTATACCAGTCTGCCCTCCTAATGGAAGTTGGATCTGGATTCGCCAGTGTGGGGCTGATAAACCCTCAATATCCCAGTCTATCCTCCTAACTGGAGGAGCATGATGGACGGAGTTATACCGGTTCTAGTGAAAATATTCCAAGACCAGCATATCCTCTTGGTTGAAGTTGGAAAATGGACATATTAGAAATGAAGTCAGTGAAGCCATTATACCCAATAAGTATTTCAGGATTGAAGTCCTAAAATTGCTAGATTGAACTAAGTGGTGAGTTGGTTAAATATCCGGTCAATGTGCTTTTTGGGTGATTAAAACGGCAATTCTGCAATAAATCTACAAGGGGAGGAATTGATGGATGAGTTAAAATGTCCACTTACCTGTCAGACTCCTGTAGCAAAGGAGTAACCTCTCCGCTAGTCAAGACGAATGCCTTCTCACTGCGTTTCTTCAGACGACTTAACGTTACGCCCTATGGGACAAACCAAAAAAAAAAAAGATTGGAGAAGTCTGATTGAAATAAGGTATTAAATATTCTGGTTTCTGGATCCCCTTTGGCATTCTGGGATGCTCAATCTACACTTTATAGCAAAAAGTGGGGTAGATATTTTTGAACCATTAGGTGGTCATTGACACTGGAAGGGTTTCTTACTGTCCAGACCTTCGCCTTAGGGGGGCCTTACTTCAATGGAAAATATCAACAATATTGTGTTTGTGATCCAATTCTCTCGCATGCGAGATTCGGATCACAGGTGTGGAGAAGATGGAGCATTTAATTTCTCCATCTTCTCAACTGTGTGAGTCAGCCGGCGTATATTGGACTGCACTCAGATGACATCTGAGTGCAGTCCGATGTTTTTCACGTATCCATAGACTTGTATGGGCGCGTCGTCTGATATACTCTGCCAATTGCAGCATGCAGCAATTTTTTTCTCATGCCGACTTGGCATGAGAAAATAAACACTAGTTGGCACTGCCCCATAGTATAACATTGGAGTGAGTGCTATACTCATCCGAGTTATATGCCGGCTACTCAGCAGTGTCAGCCATCCCTAAAGGCATCACCTTGACAATCACAGCAATAAGCACATGACACAGATGTGTGGGCTCTGATTTTTTGGGGGGCAAAATGGTGCAGTGCTGAACTTCACCACAAACACCCCCAGCTACATGATGTGTAAACAGGACCCCAAGATTGTGTGAAGAGACGCTTACCTGGACCAGTCTCCTTCAAGCTGTCCGGGGTTAAAGACATAAAATGATTCCGGTTTAGAAATGTGCACATTCTATTTCATCTGTGATGTCATGGGATGTCGATGACGTCACGCGCCCTGTGTTGTCATTAAAACTCTCACTGCTTTTTATGGATCCAGTTTACAACATCAACAAAAAATTAATTCAATAAAAAGACAAAACCCCGACCTCATTTTATAATTCTATGACGCACATTTAAAAGGAGCCTTTTATTTTATCTATATTACCTACTGCTCTATGTACTAAAATAACACCCAGGACCCCATCCTGCCATTCCTGACCCCAGTAACCTACAACTCCAATGTCCCCCCCGAATTCAACAGGAACAAAAGAGCTGACAACAGAGAATGATGGCATACGCTACTAAATTTCTGTTACAAAGTGCTGTAATTCTACCACGTCAATGGCGAAACGATCCAAAAATGGAGCCCCATAAAGATGTCCCAACTTGAGCCCCCCCTATCTACATGCCTTACTAGAGCATAGGGGTGACATAGGGGGCGAGCGCCATTGTAGTCTTCCATAGTGGGGAGCCAGTGCAAAGAGCTGGAAGACCCCCAACAAATATGTATCATCACATTGTCATCCTCCTGCTATAGGGGGCATGGAAAACGCTGCTTCCCCAGCAATATAGCAGCTCATTGCTGGGGGTTTAGCTGCCATACTTGTTAATATCAACAGATCATCAGTGACTCCTCATTTAGGTAAGGGGTGGTCCTGAAAATGTCTTATTACAGAGTGTTTCTGGCGATCCATGATAAATCCGGGGGATACGCTATAAGTATACCAAAGCTTAAAAGTAATGTGCTCCCTACCTGGACTCGTCCCCTTCCAGCTGTCAGATCCTAGTGACACAAGATGGCTCTGGTGCAGAGCTTCATACATTCTACTCCAGCTGTCATGTCTATGATGTCATGTGCATTGTGATGTCATCATGGCTCTCACTGTTATTTCACATTTACAACCACAAGAAAAAGTTGATTTTAATTGTTTAAAAAAACAAAACTAAAAAACATTGTGGGTAATTGCAGCCTGTGATTATTTTACACACTATCATTAATATTTGGGGGGGATTAGTCATGTCCTTCTCCTTCCCCTCCTGCACTGCACTTTATATGTTGTATATTATAATAATGGACAATCCACAAGCCCGGCTTGTAGAATATGTAATATATATACAGTACAGACCAAAAGTTTGGACACACCTTATCATTTAAAGATTTTTCTGTATTTTCATGACTATGAAAATTGTACATTTACACTGAAGGCATCAAAACTATGAATTAACACATGTGGAATTATATATGTAGCACCCCGAGGGCTCGGCTGCTACAGGGGTATTGCACCTCAAACCAGAGGTGTGATATTCCACTCCCGGGTAAGGATGGAGTGTGGGACCGAGCTCAGTTAGTTGCATGCACTACACTCATCCCATTTCCGGGGGACAGAACAACGGTACTCCCACCAGATAGATGTGCAGGTACGACAGCATCTGTCCCTGGCTGGAGTGGGAGGGGGGGAGGAACATCCCAGTAGTGTAGGAGCAGTCAGGGGAGGGACTCTGGGCATAGGAAGGAGCCCATTGGGTGCTAGTCACCTGGGCTCGGGTGTCAGAGGGAGTATAAGAGGTGGGCACCATCTTTAGACAGGGTCCTGTTCAGAGGAGGGTCTGTTCAGAGAGGAGCTCAGCCAGAGAGGGCTGAGGGGGAGCTGTGGCTCCGTCTGGGCCCAGCTCCAGAGCCAGGCCTGAAGCACAGAGAGGAAGAAGAGGAACACTAGGAAAGGCCCAGAGACGCAAGCAGAAGGAACCCTGAGATCCCATGAGTGAACTAAAACGGGTGAAGGGTTGGCAGAGAAGGGTACCGGATCCCAAACTGGTGGAGGTCAATCATCCGTAGCCAGGAACCGGAGGTCGTGGTCAAGCTTTGGCACGACCCCTCGCCACATCCACCAGGAAGGCACGCCACATAGGGTCAGGAAAGCCGGAGAGAGGTTTTGCCCCATAAGGCCCGAGGAAGCCGGACATAGGTGGGTCCCTGGTGAGGACGGCCAGTAGGAAGGAAGAGAGGGGAGCTCTGGACCACGCTCTGGAATCGCCTGGGAGTTGGCCGAGTCCCTGACCTGGTGGACGCAGCACGGCTCGGGTGGTCCTACTGTGCACAAGGATCTGATAAAGAACTGTGAGTAAAGCTTTTGAAACTGCACTTCCCGCCTCTGTGTTCCTGCCGTCACACCTGCACCCACAGCACTGGGACACCCGCACCATCACTCCCATCATCATCTCTAACAGATCTGCCCTGAGGCCATACTCCTCCCGTGGGGAGTCATCTCATTCTCAGCTGCACAAACAACACCGGCCTCAGCGGACTGCCGTGCAGTGGCGGTTCCGTGACGGCAATCCACGGGTGGCGTAGTCGAACATTCTAACATCAACTGCTAAATACTGCCGATCAGTTTGACTCCCTGGGCACGGACCGGGTCACCGCCACGAGACTACTACCCCCTTCTGATCCGGCTCCGGGTAAGCCCCCGTGCGCGCGATGCCGCACGACACAGCAGGCCCAGGGGCGCGTCAACTTTGGCGTAGTCGGCAGGATTACGTGCCTGCAACCACCAGGTACTGCGTGCCTGAAGAAAAGTTCACATTTACCGTAAAAAGGAGTCTCCCGCCAATTCCAGAGGGTTCCCGCCATCGGACGCCATCTCGGGTCGTTTCCCGCCGTTTGCCCGCCATCTGCAGCCTTTTCCCGCCATCCACGGAGTTTCCCGCCATAAGGAGACGATTCCCGCCATCTGAGACGATTTCCCGCCCTGGCAGAGCGGACTCCATTGTGGGCGTGCCAGAGGGTGGCAAGAGGCCACCTCCCATCGTGGGCCAGGTCCAGGAATGGCGCCAAAAGCGGAAACCGCCCCCACCAGCAGAGACTGCAATGATAGAAATGTCCATCAGCGTGAGAGGGCTGCCCCTGGAACTGACAATCACTAAGTTGCCACGGGACCACCCTCAATGGGGGCGGATACAGAACAAAACAGAGAAGATGGGTGCGGCCTGGAGGAGTCTGGACAGATCGCACCCGGAGATGGAGGAAGAGTCAATCAGCACCGACCCTGTGGTCCGGAACCTGTTGCAGGCTGCCACCCCAGAAGGCCTGGTGGAGATCCTGGCACAGCTCCCCAGAAATCGGGAGCATGCACAGACTGCGCTGGAAGCCCTGGCCCGGAAGATGGCCCAGGTACAGCAGGAAGCACTGGCCGAGTGGAGAAGGGAGATGGTCCAGCAGGCTGGAACCCGCCAGCAGAGGACGCCACCCGCATCGTGGAGCATGTCTGCCCCTGAGGATGGTGCAGGAGGGACGAAGGCCGGAGACGACGCCGCGGAGGGAGCCGCAGAGATGGAAGCAGGTAATGGGGACGTCATCACCCCGAGCCCAGTAGTCGTAAGCCTGCCCCAGCTCCCCGTCGCAGAGCCCGAAGTCACCCTCATTGCGCCCGTTGCCGCACCGCCACTGCTCCCAACTAGGCCTCAAGCGGCAGGAGCCGCGGTCGTGCCCTCTGTTACGCCACGCCCCTTGACCCTGAGCGCGGCAAAAGAGGAAGTGCCCCCGGCCTGGTCGCAGGGCCGAGTACCCCCGGGCGCCGCAGTCTCCACAGCGCCCTCTACCTCCACAGCGCCACCGTCCTGGTCGCAAGGCCGAGTACCCCCGGGCGCCGCCGTCTCCACAGTACCCTTCACCTTCAGAGTGCCACCGGCCTGGTCGCAAGGCCTGGTGAATCGGGGCGCCGCTGCCCCTCCAGTGCCCTCAACTTCCACAATGCTGCCCCTGGGTGAAGATCTATTCGCACAGCACACTAGCCCGGACGGGCTGCCTTTCATTTGGCCACCGGAGTACGTCAACCCCCGACTCCGGAAGGAATGGCCTCTGTGTGAGCCTCTGATCCCGGCTCCGGCACCCGCCAAAATTGTTCCGCTCCCGCTGGAGGAGGCCCAATTTGCATGGGACCCCACCGGTGAAAACCTCATGGGGTTCACCCAAGAGACACGGGCGGCCGCAGCCCAACGTGAGGAGTGTTGCCGACAACAACTGGAAGTCTTTCAGAGGGAACGGCGAGAGAGGCGGGTCCGCGAGGAGCGGCTGCAGGTCCAAAGCGCAGAGCAGAAAAGCCGGACCCGACGAAACCGCCGTGCGGCCCACGGTCCCCGCGCCACCGGGACTGTAATAAAGTTTCAAATGGAGCACGGCTGGGGCTTTATCCGGGATCACAGAACCCCCGGCGATGTCTTTGTTATCCGCAGGGATGTTGAGAGCCACCTGCCGGAGGGACACCGAGGACGTGACCTCTACCCGGGTGATGAGGTTACCTTCACCCGGCACCAGTGTGCCAAAGGACCATACGCCCTTCACGTGCACCGGTTGACGGAGGAGGAGTTGCAGTATGGGGAAGATCAAGAGGACCCGGACGGGTCTGAAGACTACCCTCAGGAGGAGACAAGGAGAGGACACCGCTACTGAAGGGAAGTAGCATAAACCAAGTACTGTAAATAAGTTACCCGTATGGGTATTCGATATGCTGCTAAGAGAAGTGTGGTCCCCGTTGGGACTAGTGTGGAACTGTTTAAAGGAACTGTTTCCTGTGTGCCCCTATCCCTTACTAGGCTGAGGACTGTGAGCAGCCATTCCCCTATTCCCCACTGGCCGAGGACTGAGAGCGGCCATACCCTGTAAATAGTTGCGCTTCCTAAAGCGCCCCCTTCTGGTTTTATAAAGAACTGTTTTTCTCTAGTGACTGTTGCACTTACCTGGTCACAAGTTGCACGGTGGCCAGGGATCACGGACGTATTAGTCAAGAATGTTTTATATGAAAAGGTTTTATATTATGCTAAAAAAAAAAAAAAAGGTTGATATATTTTATATGTAAGTGCACTTTAAAAAAAAAAAAATTTTGTATGTTTTGTTTTATTCTTTTACAGCCCGAGGACGTGCTGTGGTTTACCAGGGGGGAATGTAGCACCCCGAGGACTCGGCTGCTACAGGGGTATTGCACCTCAAACCAGAAGTGTGGTATTCCACTCCCGGGTATGGATGGAGTGTGGGACCGAGCTCAGTTAGTTGCATGCACTACACTCATCCCATTTCCGGGGGACAGAACAACGGTACTCCCACCAGATAGATGTGCAGGTACGACAGCGTCTGTCCCTGGCTGGAGTGGGAGGGGGGGAGGAACATCCCAGTAGTGTAGGAGCAGTCAGGGGAGGGACTCTGGGCATAGGAAGGAGCCCATTGGGTGCTAGTCACCTGGGCTCGGGTGTCAGAGGGAGTATAAGAGGTGGGCACCATCTTTAGACAGGGTCCTGTTCAGAGGAGGGTCTGTTCAGAGAGGAGCTCAGCCAGAGAGGGCTGAGGGGGAGCTGTGGCTCCGTCTGGGCCCAGCTCCAGAGCCAGGCCTGAAGCACAGAGAGGAAGAAGAGGAACACTAGGAAAGGCCCAGAGACGCAAGCAGAAGGAACCCTGAGATCCCATGAGTGAACTAAAACGGGTGAAGGGTTGGCAGAGAAGGGTACCGGATCCCAAACTGGTGGAGGTCAATCATCCTTAGCCAGGAACCGGAGGTCGTGGTCAAGCTTTGGCACGACCCCTCGCCACATCCACCAGGAAGGCACGCCACATAGGGTCAGGAAAGCCGGAGAGAGGTTTTGCCCCATAAGGCCTGAGGAAGCCGGACATAGGTGGGTCCCTGGTGAGGACGGCCAGTAGGAAGGAAGAGAGGGGAGCTCTGGACCACGCTCTGGAATCGCCTGGGAGTTCAATCATAGAATCATAGAATCATAGAATCATAGAATGGAAGAGTTGGAAGGGACCTCCTGGGTCATCTGGTCCAACCCCCTGCTCAAAGCAGGATTCACTAAATCATCTCAGACAGATGTCTGTCCAGCCTCTGTTTGAAGACGTCCATTGAAGGGGAACTCACCACCTCTCGTGGCAGCCTGTTCCACTCATTAATCACCCTAACTGTCAAAAAGTTTTTTCTAATATCTAATCTGTGTCTCCTCCCATTTAGTTTCATCCCATTGCTTCTAGTCTTTCCCTGTGCAAATGAGAATAAAGATGATCCTTCTACAATGTGACAGCCCTTGACATATTTGTAGACAGCTATTAAGTCTCCTCTCAGTCTTCTTTTTTGCAAGCTAAACATTCCCAAATCCTGCAACCGTTCCTCATAGGACATGGTTTGCAGACCAGTCACCATTCTGGTCGCTCTTCTCTGAACTTGTTCCAGTTTGTCTATGTCTTTTTTAAAATGTGGTGCCCAAAACTGTACACAGTATTCCAGATGAGGTCTGACCAAAGAGGAGTAAAGACCGATAATGACTTCACGTGATCTAGACTGTATGCTTCTGTTAATACATCCCAGAATTGTATTTGCCTTTTTTGCTGCTGCATCACACTGTTGACTCATGTTCAGTCTATGATCTATTAGTATACCTAAGTCTTTTTCACATGTACTGTTGCTTAGCTCTATTCCTCCCATTCTGTATATGCTTTTTTCATTTTTATTGCCCAGATGTAGTACTTTGCATTTTTCCCTGTTAAAAACCATTCTGTTGGTTGCTGCCCACTGCTCCAGTTTATTTAGGTCTTTTTGAATCCTCTCTCTCTCTTCTCTAGTATTAGCTATCCCTCCTAGCTTTGTGTCATCAGCAAATTTAATCAGTTTACCCTCAATTCCTTCATCTAAATCATTGATGAAGATGTTGAACAATACAGGTCCCAGGACAGAGCCCTGTGGTATCCCACTTGAGACATTCATCCAGCTGGATGTGAAGCCATTTACAACCACCCTTTGAGTCCGATCACTAAGCCAGTTATGAATCCACCTAATCCACCTAGTTGGCCGAGTCCCTGACCTGGTGGACGCAGCACGGCTCGGGTGGTCCTACTGTGCACAAGGATCTGATAAAGAACTGTGAGTAAAGCTTTTGAAACTGCACTTCCCGCCTCTGTGTTCCTGCCGTCACACCTGCACCCACAGCACTGGGACACCCGCACCATCACTCCCATCATCATCTCTAACAGATCTGCCCTGAGGCCATACTCCTCCCGTGGGGAGTCATCTCATTCTCAGCTGCACAAACAACACCGGCCTCAGCGGACTGCCGTGCAGCGGCGGTTCCGTGACCGCAATCCACGGGTGGCGTAGTCGAACATTCTAACATCAACTGCTAAATACTGCCGATCAGTTTGACTCCCTGGGCACGGACCGGGTCACCGCCACGAGACTACTACCCCCTTCTGATCCGGCTCCGGGTAAGCCCCCGTGCGCGCGATGCCGCACGACACAGCAGGCCCAGGGGCGCGTCATATACTTAGCAAAAAAGTGTGAAACAACTGAAAATATGTCTTATATTCTAGGTTCTTCAAAGTAGCCACCTTTTGCTTTGATGACTGCTTTGCACACTCTTGGCATTCTCTTGATGAGCTTCAAGAGGTAGTCACCGGAAATGGTCTTCACTTCACAGGTGTGGCCTCTCAGGTTTAAAAAGTGGGATTTCTTGCCTTATAAATGGGGTTGGGAACATCAGTTGTGTTGTGCAGAAGTATGGTGGATACACAGCTGATAGTCCTACTGAATAGACTGTTAGAATTTGTATTATGGCAAGAAAAAAGCAGCTAAGTAAAGAAAAACGAGTGGCCATCATTACATTAAGAAATGAAGGTCAGTCAGTCCGAAAAATTGGGAAAACTTTGAAAGTGTCCCCAAGTACAGTTGCAAAAACCATCAAGCGCTACAAAGAAACTGGCTCACATGAGGACCGCCCCAGGAAAGGAAGACCAAGAGTCACCTCTGCTTCTGAGGATAAGTTTATCTGAGTCACCAGCCTCAGAAATCGCAGGTTAACAGCAGCTCAGATTAGAGACCAGGTCAATGCCGCACAGAGTTCTAGCAGCAGACACATCTCTTCAACAACTGTTAAGAGGAGACTTTGTGCAGCAGGCCTTCATGGTAAAATAGCTGCTAGAAAACCACTCCTAAGGACAGACAACAAGCAGAAGAGACTTCTTTGGCCTAAAGAACACAAGGAATGGACATTAGACCAGTGGAAATCTGTGCTTTGGTCTGATGAGTCCATACTTGAGATCTTTGGTTCCAACCACCATGTCTTTCTGCGACGCAGAAAAGGTGAACGGATGGACTCTACATGCTTGGTTCCCACCGTGAAGCAGGAAGGAGGAGGTGTGATGGTGTGGGGGTGCTTTGCTGGTGACACTGTTGGGGATTTATTCATAATTGAAGGCATACTGAACCAGCATGGCTACCACAGCATCTTGCAGCGGCATGCTATTCCATCCAGTTTGCGTTTAGTTGGACCATCATTTATTTTTCAACAGGACAATGACCCCAAACACACCTCCAGGCTGTGTAAGGGCTATTTTACCAAGAAGGAGAATGATGGGGTGCTACACCAGATGACCTGGCCTCCACAGTCACCAGACCTGAACCCAATCGAGATGATTTGGGGTGAGCTGGACCGCAGAGTGAAGGCAAAAGGGCCAACAAGTGCTAAGCATCCCTGGGAACTCCGTCAAGATTGTTGGAAGACCATTTCCGGTGACTACCTCTTGAAGCTCATCAAGAGAATGCCAAGAGTGTGCAAAGCAGTCATCAAAGCAAAAGGTGGCTACTTTGAAGAACCTAGAATATAAGACATATTTTCAGTTGTTTCACACTTTTTTGTTAAGTATATAATTCCACATGTGTTAATTCATAGTTTTGATGCCTTCAGTGTGAATGTACAATTTTCATAGTCATGAAAATACAGAAAAATCTTTAAATGAGAAGGTGTGTCCAAACTTTTGGTCTGTACTGTATATACTAGATGGAGGCCCGATGCTATCGCATCGGGAGGGCAGTAATGTCACGATGGGGGCAGGCTTTGCAGTGCTGAGAATCTCTCCCCCCCATGTGCTCACCCACCTATCCACTCTCTCTTTCCCCCATGTGCTGACTTCTCCCGTCTGTGATCTCTTCTTTGACCTGTCTACCCCATGTGCTCTTCCCCTTGTCTGCTGTCTCTCTCCTTCCTGTGCTGTGTTCTCCCTTCATGTGCTGTCCCGTTTGAGCTGTCTCCCCCCCCTGTGCTCTGTCTCTCTCCCCCATCTGCTGTCTTCTCCTCTTATGTGATCTCTTCTTTGACCTGTCTACCCCATGTGCTCTCCCCCTTGTCTGCTGTCTCTCTCCTTCCTGTGCTGTGTTCTCCCCTCATGTGCTGTCCCGTTTGAGCTGTCTCCCCCCAATGCTCTGTCTCTCTCCCCCTGTGTGCTTTCTCTCTCCCCCATCTGCTGTCTTCTCCTCTCATGTGATCTCTTCTTTGACCTGTCTACCCCATGTGCTCTTCCCCTTGTCTGCTGTCTCTCTCCTTCCTGTGCTGTGTTCTCCCCTCATGTGCGGTCACGTTTGAGCTGTCTCCCCCCTGTGCTCTGTCTCTCTCCCCCATCTGCTGTCTTCTCCTCTCATGTGATCTCTTCTTTGACCTGTCTACCCCATGTGCTCTTCCCCTTGTCTGCTGTCTCTCTCCTTCCTGTGCTGTGTTCTCCCCTCATGTGCTGTCCCGTTTGAGCTGTCTCCCCCCTGTGCTCTGTCTCTTTCCCCTCTGTGCACTTTCTCTCTCCCCCATCTGCTGTCTTCTCCTCTCATGTGATCTCTTCTTTGACCTGTGTACCCCATGTGCTCTCCCCCTTGTCTGCTGTCTCTCTCTCCTTCCTGTGCTGTGTTCTCCCTTCATGTGCTGTCCCGTTTGAGCTGTCTCTCCCCTGTGCTCTGTCTCTCTCCCCCTGTGCACTTTCTCTCTCCCCCATCTGCTGTCTTCTCCTCTCATGTGATCTCTTCTTTGACCTATCTTCTCCATGTGCTCTCCCCCTTGTCTGCTGTCTCTCTCCTTCCTGTGCTGTGTTCTCCCTTCATGTGCTGTCCCGTTTGAGCTGTCTCCCCCCTGTGCTCTGTCTCTTTCCCCTCTGTGCACTTTCTCTCTCCCCCATCTGCTGTCTTCTCCTCTTTTGTGCTCTCTTCTTTGACCTGTGTACCCCATGTGCTATCCCCCTTGTCTGCTGTCTTTCTCCTTCCTGTGCTGTCTTCTCCTCTTATGTGATCTCTTCTTTGACCTGTGTACCCCATGTGCTCTCCCCCTTGTCTGCTCTCTCTCTCCACCCCTGTGCTGTCTTCTTCCCTCATGTGTTCTCTCGTTTGAGCTGTCTCCCCTCGCAATAAATCAGATCGCCGCCATCTTTGTGCAGGCAGATAGCGGCGGTCACATTAAAACTGCGCATTTGCTCCTCCTGTACAAAGATGGCGGCAGTCAGTGAATCATTCGGCTGATCCCGGCGGCGGCGTGTTTGCGACAGTGTTCCGCTGGTGGTACCACGCAAGAGGCTGCATACGGCGTATACCGTGTGTGTGGTGCGTACGGCATATACATAGTGTGTGTGTGTGTGTGGTGGTGTGTACGGCATATACAGTGTGTGTGGTGTGTACAGCATATACAGTGTGTGTGTTGTGCGTACGGCGTATACTGTGTGTGTGGTGTGTGCAGCATATACAGTGTGTGTGTGTTGCATACGGCGTATACAGTGTGTGTGGTGCGTACGGCGTATACAGTGTGTGTGGTGCGTACGGCGTATACAGTGTGTGTGTGTGGTGTGTACGGTGTATACAATGTGTGTGGTGCATACGCTGTATACATTGTGTGTGGTGCGTACAGCGTATACAGTGTGTGTGTGGTGGTGCGTATGGCGTATACAGAGCGTGTGTGGTGGTGCATACAGCGTATACAGTGTGTGTGGGGGGGTGCGTACGGCGTATACAGTGTGTGTGGGGGGGGTGCGTATGGCGTATACAGTGTGTGTGGTGTTGCATACGGCGTATACAGGGTATGTGTGGTGAATACGGCGTATATAGTGTGTGTGTGGTGCTTACGGCATATACAGTGTGTGTGTGTGTGTGTGTGTGTGTGTGTGTGTGTGTGTGTGTGTGTGTGTGTGTGTGTGTGGTGCGCAGGGTGTATACAGAGTGCGTGTGTGTGGTAGTGCGTACGGCGTATACAGTGTGTGTGTGTGTGGTGGTGTATACGGCGTATACAGTGTATGTGGTATGTACGGCCAGGGGCATACATAGGAATCATGGGGCCCCATAGCAGAAGCTCTAATTGCCCCCCCCCCCCAAAAAAAAAAAAATAAATAATTGTCGGGGTCACCAAAGATCAGATCTCACAACTTTCCATCTTTACATAGTAATTTTCCTCCTGCTGACGTCCTAGATCTCTTTCATTGCCCCATAAAGTGTGATGCCAATAAAAGGGCCCCCCAAACACAGTATAATACCCCCATGGTGAATTCCTCCACATGCACAGTATAATGACCCTACTGTACCCCACCTCAACTCCCAGGGTAAAGTATGCTGTCTCCAACACAGTATGATCCCCCAACTGTGAGCCGCTAGAGAGGATGGTACATAATAAGGGAGGGTGTTATACATAATAAAAGAGGAAACTATATAACTAAGGATGGCGCTATACATAATAAGTGAGTACACTATATACTAAGGGACTGTGCTATACATAATAAGGCTACATTCCTGCATCTGTGTGCAGGGTCGGTGTGCTGCCCTGTTTTACTGATGCATTGAGCATGTCCTATTCTAATCCTCAATATTGGATCAGAACAGGACATTCTCTGACCCTCTTAGATCTCATTCTCAGATCCGTGATTTTCATGGATGTGTGAATGGATCTATAAAACTGTACGAGTCCGTGAACCATCCGATAAAAAAATCTGGCAGCACACGGACATTTCACACAAATGTGAGAGTACAGCCTAAGGGATTTTACAGATAACATTATCACTCCAAGTCACACAGTGCAGATACAGAATAATATTTACATCCAGGCACTTACCGCTGACGTCTCATCTGATCAGAGTCGGTTTCTGCTTCTTCTCCATCTGGTCAGACCTTCATGTCGACATCTCCCAGCCACGTCTCGTCTTGTCACGATGATCTCCAGCCTAGAAAATAACAAGGTCACATATTGTATGTATACATGTGTCTCCCCCGCTCTGCGTCCTCGAATACAGATATGTAACCCCCCCATTAATATACTATTAACCACCTAGTAATCAAAATATAAAGTGATAAGCAGCACTGTGCCCCCCATTAACTATAATCTGCACCGGCCAATAATATAAATTATTCAGTCTCTGTGACTCTCCCCAATTAACTGTAAGGCTATGTGCACACGGAAAACATACAAGGCTTCACAGTACAAGCAAAGTGAAACCCCCATAATTGCTCTCTCCCAGCACCCCCATCATTGCTCTCTCCCAGCACCCTCATCATTGCTCTCTCCCAGCACCCTCATCATTGCTCTCTCCCAGCACCCTCATCATTGCTCTCTCCCAGCACCCTCATCATTGCTTTCTCCCAGCACCCCCATCATTACTCTCTCCCAGCACCCCCATCATTGCTCTGTCCCAGCACCCACGTCATTGCTCTGTCCCAGCACCCTCATCGTTGCTCTCTCCCAGCACCCCCATCATTGCTCTCTCCCAACACCCCCATCATTGCTCTCTCTCTTAGCACCTGCATCATTGCTCTGTCCCACCACCCCCATCATTGCTCTCTCCCAACCCCCATCATTGCTCTGTCCAGCACCCCCATCATTGCGCTGTCTCAGCACCTCCATCATTGCTCTCTCCCAGCCCCCCATCATTGCTCTGTCCCAGCACCCCCATCATTGCTCTCTCCCAGCACCCCCATCATTGCTCTCTCCCAGCACCCCCATCATTGCTCTCTCCCAGCACCCTCATCGTTGCTCTGTCCCAGCACCCTCATCGTTGCTCTCTCCCAGCACCCCCATCTTTGCTCTCTCCCAGCACCCCCATCATTGCTCTGTCCCACCACCCCCATCATTGCTCTCTCCCAACCCCCATCCTTGCTGTCCAGCACCCCCATCATTGCGCTGTCTCAGCACCTCCATCATTGCTCTCTCCCAGCCCCCCATCATTGCTCTGTCCCAGCACCTCCATCATTGCTTCTCCCAGCACTCCCATCATTGCTCTCTCCCAGCACCCCCATCATTTCTCTGTCCCAGCACCTCCATCATTGCTCTCTCCCAGCCCCACATCATTGCTCTCTCCCAGCACCCCCACCATTGCTCTGTCCCAGCACCCCCACCATTGCTCTGTCCCAGCACCCCCACCATTGCTCTCTCCCAGCACCCCATCATTGCTCTCTCCCAGCAACCCCATCATTGCTCTCTCCCAGCACCCCCATCTTTGCTCTCTCTCTTAGCACCTGCATCATTGCTCTGTCCCACCACCCCCATCATTGTTCTCTCCCAACCCCCATCATTGCTCTGTCCAGCACCCCCATCATTGCGCTGTCCCAGCACCTCCATCATTGCTCTCTCCCAGCCCCCCATCATTGCTCTGTCCCAACACCTCCATCATTGCTTCTCCCAGCACTCCCATCATTGCTCTCTCCCAGCACCCCCATCATTTCCTCTCAGCACCCCCATCATTACTCTCTCCCAGCACCCCCATCATTTCTCTGTCCCAGCACCTCCATCATTGCTCTCTCCCAGCCCCCCATCATTGCTCTGTCCCAACACCTCCATCATTGCTTCTCCCAGCACTCCCATCATTGCTCTGTCCCAGCACCTCCATCATTGCTTCTCCCAGCACTCCCATCATTGCTCTCTCCCAGCACCCCCATCATTTCTCTGTCCCAGCACCTCCATCATTGCTCTCTCCCAGCCCCACATCATTGCTCTCTCCCAGCCCCCCACCATTGCTCTGCCCCAGCACCCCCACCATTGCTCTGTCCCAGCACCCCCACCATTGCTGTCCCAGCACCCCCACCATTGCTCTCTCCCAGCACCCCCATCATTGCTCTCTCTCTTAGCACCTGCATCATTGCTCTCTCCCAACCCCCATCATTGCTCTGTCCCAGCACCTCCATCATTGCTCTCTCCCAGCCCCCCATCATTGCTCTGTCCCAGCACCTCCATCATTGCTTCTCCCAGCACTCCCATCATTGCTCTCTCCCAGCACCCCCATCATTTCCTCTCAGCACCCCCATCATTACTCTGTCCCAGCACCTCCATCATTGCTCTCTCCCAGCCCCCCACCATTGCTCTGTCCCAGCACCCCCATCATTGCTCTTTCCCAGCACCCCCATCATTGCTCTCTCCCAGCACCCCCATCATTGCTCTCTCCCAGCACCCCCATCATTGCTCTCTCCCACCATCCCCATCATTGCTCTCCCCAGCTCTATCCGCCCCATTATTGCTCTTCCCAGCCCCATCCCCTCCCCAGCATTTCAGTAAAAAAAAAAAAAAAAAACTTACTTCAGCTCGCTCCCCTGCAGCAGCATCCTCCTGGTTGCCGGCAGCTTTCTTCCTGACCCAGGCGCGCGCTGCATGATGACGTCATCAAGCTGCACACGCCTGGGTCAGGGAGGAAGCAGAGGATGAACCCTGCAGCTCTGCTGCTATTCTCCTCCTGACAGCAGCGGAGCTGTAGGGATCACTCCCTGACCGCAGCGTGCAGGGAGCAGCTGCACCTTGTGGGCCCCTTGGTGCAGCTGCATGGTGGGGACCCCGCGCAGCTGCACCGGTGGCGGTATATGCACCCCTGGACTGCTATGGGCCCCCTCGGCTCACGGGTCCCATAGCAGTCGCCTGGTCTGCCGCCATTGGCAGTACGCCACTGTGTACGGCATATACAGTGTGTGTGTGGTGTGTACGGTGTATACAGAGTGCGTGTGTGTGGTGCGTACGGTGTATACAGAGTGCGTGTGTGTGTGGTGGTGCGTACGGCGTATACAGTGTGTGTGTGTGTGTGTGGTGTGTATGGCATACACAGTGTGTGTGTGGTATGTACAGCGTATACAGTGTGTGTGTGGTGTGTACGGCGTATACAGAGTGTGTGTGTGGTGAGTATGGCGTATACAGTGGATGTGTGGTGCGTACAGCGTATACAGTGTGTGTGGTGCGTACGGTGTATACAGAGTGCGTGTGTGTGGTGCATACGATGTATACAGACTGCGTGTGTGTGGTGGTGCGTACGGCGTATACAGTGTGTGTGTGTGGTGTGTACGGCGTATACAGTGTGTGTGGTGGTGCATATGGTGTATACAGTGTATGTGGTATGTACAGCGTATACAGTGTGTGGGTGTGTGTGGTGTGTACGGCTTATACAGAGTGTGTGTGTGTGTGGTGTACGGCGTATACAGTGTATGTGGTGTGTACAGCGTATACAGTGTGTGTGGTGTGTACGGCGTATACAGTGTGTGTGGTGTGTACGGCGTATACAGTGTGTGTGGTGTGTACGGCGTATACAGTGTGTGTGGTGTGTACGGCGTATACAGTGTGTGTGGTATGTACGGCGTATACAGTGTGTGTGTGGTGTGTACAGCGTATACAGTGTGTGTGGTGTGTACGGCGTATACAGTGTGTGTGTGGTGTGTACGGCGTATACAGTGTGTGTGGTGTGTACGGCGTATACAGTGTGTGTGGTATGTACGGCGTATACAGTGTGTGTGTGGTGTGTACGGCGTATACAGTGTGTGTGTGGTGTGTACGGCGTATACAGTGTGTGTGGTATGTACGGTGTATACAGTGTGTGTGTGGTGCGTACGCCGTATACAGTGTGTGTGTGTGGTGTGTACGGCGTATACAGTGTATGTGGTATGTACAGCGTATACAGTGTATGTGGTATGTACGGTGTATACAGTGTGTGAGTGGTGCGTATGCCGTATACAGTGTGTGTGTGTGGTGTGTACAGCGTATACAGTGTATGTGTGGTGCGTACGCCGTATACAGTGTGTGTGGTGCGTACGGAGTATACAGTGTGTGTGTGTGTGTGTGTGTGAGAGTGTGTGTGTGTGTGTGTGTATGTGTAAATTAACCTTAAAGAGTAAATCAACTTTTGGGATGTTTTTAATGTGGTTTAGGGTCATTAATTCTAAGCAGATTTGTGGGGACCCCAATCCTTTGCTCCTTTGCTTAAAAGACCTCCTAGAAGAGCGCAGCTCAGTAGATAGGAGAGTACACTGAGCGGAGCAAATGCAGCAGAAAGTCACAGTCATGTCTCCTCACCTCTTCACTTCTAAGAGATCTTCGGAGTGATCAGGGTCTCAGATTCGCACTAATCTGCCCAAAATTATAGGACCTAAATCATGTAATATATATCCCAAAATGTAAGTTACTTTTTAAACGTTTAATAGTTCCACTGCTTGCATCTAATCAGTACATTGGTTCCTATACGGTCCACAGTCTGATGATGACTGGTAACAACTCCCAGTATCTCCTTACCATTGCTAAGGACATACTGGGAGTTGTAGTTAAGTCCTCCATTCTCTGGAATTCCTATTGTTAGCAATGCCCTTCCTCCACCAATTGCAAATACAAAGGATCCATCCATGGGGTGAGATCTTGGGAATAATTGAATCGTTCCTACATTTAAAAAAAAAATAAATCTCCTATTCTTAATAAAAACCGTATTTTTCGGACTATAAGATGCACTTTTTTCCTCCAAAATTTTGGAGGAAAGTGGGGGGTGCGTCTTATAGTCCGAATACTATATTATTGTATGGCCGCATGGTGGTGGGTGTGGGGGAGCCGCAGGGGTGGATTAAGAGTAGCAAGGGCCCCGGGCAGTTTAGAAGGCACGGCCCTCCCCCCCCCCCCCACACACACACACATACACATATACCTGTATGTATCACATGTCACATGATCCCCTGTGATAGATCATGTGATAGTTCACGTGAAATTAATTTGGCACAATATTAATTATAATAATTTTTTTTATGCTGTGTGCCCACTACGCGTTTTTTAAGCTTTTCCGCAGCGGCAATTCCACTGCAGAAACGCTTAAAAAACGCTTGGTAGAAGGTCTGCCATGTTCCCCAATGATAATCCGCATGTGCTGTGCACATGCTGCGGAAATTTCCGCTGCGGATTATCATTGCAGAAAAATCCGCAGCAATAACAATTATTTTGCGGAAGCGCGGCGCTTTCGCCGCCATTGACTTGCATTGGAACACATGGAATCTGCATCACTGCATCTGTACATGCAGATTCCATGCGTTTCAATGTGCGGATGGTACCCGGGTTTGGAGAAGAGGAGACTCTCCTCCGGACCAGGGTACCATAGAACCTGTAAAAAAAGAATAAAATAAAAAATAAATATTATACTTACCTTCTGATGGCCCCCGGTGTCTATCCGATGCGTCCTGGCTTGCCGGCAGCTCGCGATGGTCTGAAAAGGACCTGGCGTGATGTCATTTAGTCATGTGACGGGTCACGCGACCGCTGACGTTGACAGGCCATCAGAAGGTAAGTATATATTTATTTTTTACCATTCTTTTACGGTCACACTATATACAGTTATATGAAAAAGTTTGGGCACCCCTATTAATCTTAAGCTTAATGTTTTATAAAAATTGGTGTTTTTGCAACAGCTATTTCAGTTTGATATATGTAATAACTGTTGGACACAGTAATGTTTCTGCCTTGAAATGAGGTTTATTGTACTAACAGAAAATGTGCAATCTGCATTCAAACAAAATTTGACAGGTGCATAAGTATGGGCACCCTTATTATTTTCTTGTTTTAAATACGCCTACCTACTTTTTACTGACTTACTAAAGCACTTTTTTTGGTTTTGTCACCTCATTGAGCTTTGAACTTCAGAGCCAGGTGTATGCAATCATGAGAAAAGCTACTTAAAGTGGCCACTTGCAAGTTGTTCTCCTGTTTGAATCTCCTCTGAAGAGTGGCATCATGGGCTCCTCAAAACAACTGTCAAATGACCTGAAAACAAAGATTATTCAACATAGTTGTTCAGGGGAAGGATACAAAAAGCTGTCTCAGAGATTTAACCTGTCAGTTTCCACTGTGAGGAACATAGTAAGGAAATGGAAGAACACAGGGACAGTTCTTGTTAAGGCCAGAAGTGGCAGGCCAAGAAAAACATCAGAAAGGCAGAGAAGAAGAATGGTGAGATCAATCAGGGACAATCCTCAGACCATCTCCAGAGAGCTGCAGCATCAACTTGCTACAGATGGTGTCACTGTGCATCGGTCAACTATACAACGCACTTTGCACAAGGAGAAGCTGTATGGGAGAGTGATGCGAAAGAAGCCGTTTCTGCAAGCACGCCACAAACAGAGTCGGCTGAGGTATGCAAAAGCACATTTGGAGAAGCCAATTTCTTTTTGGAAGAAGGTCCTGTGGACTGATGAAACCAAGATTGAGTTGTTTGGTCATACAAAATGGCGTTATGCATGGCGGCAAAAAAACACAGCATTCCAAGAAAAACACATGCTACCCACAGTAAAATTTGGTGGAGGTTCCATCATGCTTTGGGGCTGTGAGGCCAATGCCGGCACCGGGAATCTTGTTAAAGTTGAGGGACGCATGGATTCCACTCAGTATCAGCAGATTCTTGACAATAAAGTTCAAGAATCAGTGACAAAGTTGAAGTTACGCAGGGGATGGATCTTTCAGCAAGACAATGATCCAAAACACCGCTCCAAATCTACTCAGGCATTCATGCAGAGGAACAATTACAATGTTCTGGAATGGCCATCCCAGTCCCCAGACCTGAATATCATTGACCATCTGTGGGATCATTTGAAGAGGGCTGTCCATGCTCGGCGACCATCAAACTTAACTGAACTGGAATTGTTTTGTAAAGAGGAATGGTCAAAAATACCTTCATCCAGGATCCAGGAAATCATTATAAGCTACAGGAAGCAACTAGATGCTGTTATTTTTGCAATAGGAGGATCTTCTAAATATTAATGTCACTTTTCTGGTGAGGTGACCATACTTATGCACCTGTCAAATTTTGTTTGACTGCAGATTGCACATTTTCTGTTAGTACAATAAACCTCATTTCAAGGCAGAAACATTACTGTGTCCAACAGTTATTACATATATCAAACTGAAACAGCTGTTGCAAAAACACCAATTTTTATAAAACATTAAGCTTAAGATTAAAAGGGGTGCCCAAACTTTTTCATATAACTGTAAATCCATGCCGGTTGCATGGATTTATATAGTGTGACCAAGTTGTCAAGTACTTTCCAAGTGATGCTAAAATCGCTTGGAAAGCGCTTGTCAACCCGCATGCGGAAATGCATGTGAAGAACGCTTCACATCCGCATGTCCCTGGCAGGTAATTTTATGACTCAATATTGAGCACACGTAACCATCTATACACAGCAGGAGGCCGCACTGCGCCATCTATACACAGCGGGAGGCCGCACGTAGCCATCTTTACACAGCAGGAGGCCGCACGTAGCCATCTATACACAGCGGGAGGCCACACGTAGCCATCTATACACGGCGGGAAGCCGCACGTAGCCATCTATACACGGCGGGAGGCCACACGTAGCCATCTATACACAGCGGGAGGCCACACGTAGCCATCTATACAAAGCGGGAGGCCGCACGTAGCTATCTATACATAGCAGGGAGCCGCACGGTGCCAACTATACACAGTGGGAGGCCGCATGTAGCCATCTATACACAGCGGGAGGCCGCACGTAGCCATCTATACACAGCGGGAGGCCGCACGTAGCCATCTATACACAGCGGGAGGCCGCACGTAGCTATCTATACACAGCAGGGAGCCGCACGGTGCCATCTATACACAGCAGGAGGCCGCACGGTGCCATCTATACACAGCAGGAGGCCGCACGGTGCCATCTATACACAGCAGGAGGCCGCACGGTGCCATCTATACACATCAGGAGGCCGCATGCTGCCATCTATACACAGCAGGAGGCCGCACGGTGCCATCTATACACAGCAGGAGGCCGCACGGTGCCATCTATACACAGCAGGGAGCCGCACGGTGCCATCTATACACAGCGGGAGGCTGCACGGTGCCATCTATACACAGCGGGAGGCCGCACGGAGCCATCTATACACAGCGGGAGGCAGCACGGAGCCATCTATACACAGCGTGAGGCAGCACGGAGCCATCTATACACGGCAGGAAGCCGCATGTAGCCATCTATACACAGCGGGAGGCCGCACGTAGCCATCTATACACAGCGGGAGGCCGCACGGTGCCATCTATACACAGCGGGAGGCCGCACGGTGCCATCTATACACAGCGGGAGGCCGCACGGTGCCATCTATACACAGTGTGAGGCAGCACGGAGCCACCTATACACAGCGGGAGGCCGCACGGCGCCCCCCCAGAGACAGCAGGAGGCCACGCAGTGCCATCTATACTCAGCAGGAGGCAGCACGCAGTCACGCACACACACAAACATATACAGACATATACATACACGCATAAACACATTTGAAACACAAAAATACATATAAACCGACATCACACAATGATATCTGCCTGCACACACATACATACATACACATACACACAGACAGACTCACACACTCAGACACACACTCACCATCCCCCGGCTCGGCTCCAGTCCTCCTGGCTCCTGCTCCTCTCCGGTGGTAAGTAGCAGTGCAGGCCGGGCGCGCACTGCGTGACGTCACAGCTAGGAGACACGGCCGCGCACAGGGCCGTGTCTCCTAGCAGTGACGCGGCCGGGCCAGCAGAGGGAAGTTAACAGCTGCAGTGCTGGCCCGGCCGAAGAAGAAGCAGCGGCTGTGCACCGCTGCTGGGGGAGTGGTCCGGGGCCCCTCCCCTGCCACTGTCTGCCGGTATGTGCCGCGGTGCTGCACATATAATGAGGGCAATCCGGCCATAGAGACTCGAGGCCCCGGGCGGTAGCCCGGATTGCCCTCATTATAATCCACCTATGGGGAGCTGCAGCGGTGGATCAGTGGGGCGCAGGATTTTACAAATCGCAGAAAACCCTTTTGATGTTAATTGTTTGGGCTTTTCTCATGCGCCGAGCATCACTCACGAGAAAAACAAGCTTCAAAGAACAAATGAGAGGAGACAGTCCATGCATTATGTGTCACGGTGGCGTGTCATTACCAACCCCCTTGCTGCAGCGCTCCCTAAATTCCCGACAATGTAGAAAAACCTTGTCCACACGTCACGGCTCTGAGCTGACTAGTCCTGGAGGATCGTGAGGTTCCTTCCTTACATCTCTCCTCAATTATCTCGGCTTCTGTAAAATAGGCCGAGTCTAATGGGATGAAAGATGCGGCTGCAGAATAAAGGTTCTCTGGCATTTATCTACTCTGTGATCACCGTTCCTAATCCAATCATGGAGGCGTTCCTGGCTGTTACAAGGAATTAGTAGGATTACTAAAGTGTGACAGGCGAGGGTACAGCGCCTGTGCCGGTCATGGATTCTCAATAGAGGTGGCTGGGAATGGTCGCTCTCCACTGAAATGATCGGGGGGTGCACATACTTCCCACAAGAAAGCACTTGAATTGTCAAGGTCAATCTATTCTATAGCTGTAACTTTAGCCTTAAAGGAATTGATACAGTGGGTTACATCTGGTGCCCGGGGGGCAGTGTTTGGTATACTCTGTGACCCTCTGAAGAAGCTAAAAAAGTGAAACGTGTGTTTAGGAGAGTGGCAGGCACATAATGGGTAAGGATCTCCTCATTACTGGTACTCAGGCGCAAAATACGTAGAATTTACACTACACTAGAGATGAGCGAACCCCGTGGATGTTCGGTTTCGACCAAACTTTAGTCCAAAGTTTGTTTCGGGTACCAGAACTTGAACCCGAACCCCATAGAAGTCAATGGTGACACAAACTTTGATGCTGTAAAATGGTTGTAGTAAGGGCTAGGAGGTCTCTCACTCTTAAAACGGACTTGTCAGTGTTCGGAGTTCAGCATTGGACACTAGGTGTCCGGTATGAACCCCAAACTTTACAGTTCGGGTTCGCTCATCTCTACACAACACTCGTTATACTGTTGTACTGATACATTACACGTCTAGTCCCTGTGATTGACTATATATTCATTGCTGAGGACGCTCTTGCAGATGGGTCTAATCTCTGATGTCACGCCATCTGGAGGCTGAATCTTGAACTAAGTGCTCTTGTAATACAGGTTTTAATATTACGCTAATAAAATATATACTGTATACTGTACAATAGCTTTCTGACCCCGTTACACAGTTTTTGAGCACTTGAGCTGAAGTTGTTAAAGCTCAATTGGTGTTTTGCATAGTCTGAGGGGGCTATAGGTGTAATTCTGCTGAGATTTTGACTTCGATGCGTGTTGCAGTTACATTGGCATAATACTCTGTTCCATGTACAATATTATGTAGAACAGAGTTTTGATTCTAAATGGACTGTAGATAAAACAGTATGTCCTGGAACAGTACCAATACACATGCTCTGTAACTTGCCATCCACTCTTTTGGAGTGGACGATTGCTCTTTATCAGCATTCTGTCAGCACTATAGGTCCCGGGACATCCTTTCTCTCATTACTCAGCACGTATTGCTTCCGCCATTGCTTAATGAGATGCCTGCAATTAACTGAAAGACTGAATCTCTGTTAAGCCTGCATATACAGTTTGACAGGCAGGAGCAGAGAGACGAAGGCCAAGCCCCACTTCCGGTAATCCATATAGGGGGGTTTCTGCTGCTAGAGACAAATTACACTTAGACAGAAGGGAGACCCTACCGGCCGACACTTTTAGGTTATCTAACCCCTGAAAAGTAACTCCAACTTAATTGAACTTTATAAAGGGATTTTGCACATTATCTATCGAATGAGATCAAGTACAGGGACCATTTAATTTGTATTAAGGTTCAACTCACCTGCAAACACCATGGGTTTCGCAGGCTTAAAGCCGGGCAGAGCCACTGGCTGCTTCAGTAAATGCAGAGTGTCTCCTATTTGTGCTTCCTGTGCGTCCTTCATCCCAGCCATTAGATAACCTACTTGCCCAGCATATCTTAGCAGCAATGAGAGCAATATATATTCACAATTAGTGCAGATTCATCAAATTCTACATTGAATATCAGGTACAAATCAACCATAAAAGAAGGCAGCAACGGCTCTGAGACCCAGCACTGCATGAGTTCACTACAGCTATATACAGCTGGCACTAGAGGGCGCTCACTGGAGACAGACTTCTACTGCTGCGGGTGGGTCCAATACTAGCTGTACATAATCACATGTCAACAGCTCCCCCTGGTGGTGGCTGCATGCAGCAAAAATAGTATTTCATCTAGTTACATTCATTTAAGTCAGAAATGCTGTGACATTAGTCAGCACTGAATTTTGGATGTAAAACTATTTTGGATCTATCAACATATATGTTATAACTTCCCAGAGCCTAAATACCACATCAGAGAGCTCTGCTAATCGCACTGTAACAAGCTGAGAACCATCATGCGGCCACAACAGATTTGTATTGAATGGCAATAAAAACACAAAATTGTATTTTAATTTGCAGAACTTTCCATAACACAATATTGGCATTTTATTTGCTTTAATAACAGATTCCCCTTTCAGCTCTGCACTCTCCTGGGCATCAAACATCCATATATATTCATAGAAAGCAGCAGACAGGAGCATCACTACTGCATGCAGGATTAGAGCGCCATCTAGTGGCACTATAAGAATATTCCTAGTGTGATAAAATGTCGCTCTATTATATCCTGCACAGGGTCGTACACAATTTTAAATGATTTGGATATCGGAAAAAATTACTTTAAAAAAATGATGGAAAAACCCTTTTAAAAAGACACAGAAAGCAATAAGGAAAAAGCACAAACAAAAGAAGTGGTGCTGAGATGGGCCGGCTGCAGTTTATGCAGATCCTTGGGTGACAAAGTGCATGTGGGATAATCTTCACTTTTACAATTTGTTTTTATCCTTGCCTTCTAAAAGCTATAAAACTTTTTTTCCCAGTAGATTCGTTGTATCTGGGCTTTTTCCCAGTAGATTCGTTGTATCCGGGCTTTTTTCCAGTAGATTCGTTGTATCTGGGCTTTTTCCCAGTAGATTTGTTGTATCCGGGCTTTTTTCCAGTAGATTCGTTGTATCCGGGCTTTTTTCCAGTAGATTCGTTGTATCTGGGCTTTTTTTCCCAGTAGATTCGTTGTATCTGGGCTTTTTTTCCAGTAGATTCGTTGTATCTGGGCTTTTTTCCAGTAGATTCGTTGTATCCGGGCTTTTTTCCAGTAGATTCGTTGTATCTGGGCTTTTTCCCAGTAGATTCGTTGTATCCGGGCTTTTTTCCAGTAGATTCGTTGTATCCGGGCTTTTTTCCAGTAGATTCGTTGTATCTGGGCTTTTTTTCCCAGTAGATTCGTTGTATCTGGGCTTTTTTTCCAGTAGATTCGTTGTATCTGGGCTTTTTTCCAGTAGATTCGTTGTATCCGGGCTTTTTTCCAGTAGATTCGTTGTATCTGGGCTTTTTCCCAGTAGATTCGTTGTATCCGGGCTTTTTTCCAGTAGATTCGTTGTATCTGGGCTTTTTTCCCAGTAGATTCGTTGTATCTGGGCTTTTTTCCAGTAGATTCGTTGTATCTGGGCTTTTTTCCCAGTAGATTCGTTGTATCTGGGCTTTTTTTCCAGTAGATTCGTTGTATCTGGGCTTTTTTTCCCAGTAGATTCGTTGTATCTGGGCTTTTTTTCCAGTAGATTCGTTGTATCTGGGCTTTTTTTCCAGTAGATTCGTTGTATCTGGGCTTTTTTTCCAGTAGATTCGTTGTATCTGGGCTTTTTTTCCCAGTAGATTCGTTGTATCTGGGCTTTTTTTCCAGTAGATTCGTTGTATCTGGGCTTTTTTTCCAGTAGATTCGTTGTATCTGGGCTTTTTTTCCAGTAGATTCGTTGTATCTGGGCTTTTTTTCCCAGTAGATTCGTTGTATCTGGGCTTTTTTTCCAGTAGATTCGTTGTATCTGGGCTTTTTTCCAGTAGATTCGTTGTATCCGGGCTTTTTTCCAGTAGATTCGTTGTATCTGGGCTTTTTCCCAGTAGATTCGTTGTATCCGGGCTTTTTTCCAGTAGATTCGTTGTATCCGGGCTTTTTTCCAGTAGATTCGTTGTATCTGGGCTTTTTTTCCCAGTAGATTCGTTGTATCTGGGCTTTTTTTCCAGTAGATTCGTTGTATCTGGGCTTTTTTCCAGTAGATTCGTTGTATCCGGGCTTTTTTCCAGTAGATTCGTTGTATCTGGGCTTTTTCCCAGTAGATTCGTTGTATCCGGGCTTTTTTCCAGTAGATTCGTTGTATCTGGGCTTTTTTCCCAGTAGATTCGTTGTATCTGGGCTTTTTTCCAGTAGATTCGTTGTATCTGGGCTTTTTTCCCAGTAGATTCGTTGTATCTGGGCTTTTTTTCCAGTAGATTCGTTGTATCTGGGCTTTTTTTCCCAGTAGATTCCTTGTATCTGGGCTTTTTTTCCAGTAGATTCGTTGTATCTGGGCTTTTTTTCCAGTAGATTCGTTGTATCTGGGCTTTTTTTCCAGTAGATTCGTTGTATCTGGGCTTTTTTTCAGTAGATTCGTTGTATCTGGGCTTTTTTTCCAGTAGATTCGTTGTATCTGGGCTTTTTTTCCCAGTAGATTCGTTGTATCTGGGCTTTTTTCCCAGTAGATTCGTTGTATCTGGGCTTTTTTTCCAGTAGATTCGTTGTATCTGGGCTTTTTTTCAGTAGATTCGTTGTATCTGGGCTTTTTTTCCAGTAGATTCGTTGTATCCGGGCTTTTTTCCAGTAGATTCGTTGTATCTGGGCTTTTTTTCCCAGTAGATTCGTTGTATCTGGGCTTTTTTTCCAGTAGATTCGTTGTATCTGGGCTTTTTTCCAGTAGATTCGTTGTATCCGGGCTTTTTTCCAGTAGATTCGTTGTATCTGGGCTTTTTCCCAGTAGATTCGTTGTATCCGGGCTTTTTTCCAGTAGATTCGTTGTATCTGGGCTTTTTTCCCAGTAGATTCGTTGTATCTGGGCTTTTTTCCAGTAGATTCGTTGTATCTGGGCTTTTTTCCCAGTAGATTCGTTGTATCTGGGCTTTTTTTCCAGTAGATTCGTTGTATCTGGGCTTTTTTTCCCAGTAGATTCGTTGTATCTGGGCTTTTTTTCCAGTAGATTCGTTGTATCTGGGCTTTTTTTCCAGTAGATTCGTTGTATCTGGGCTTTTTTTCCAGTAGATTCGTTGTATCTGGGCTTTTTTTCCAGTAGATTCGTTGTATCTGGGCTTTTTTTCCCAGTAGATTCGTTGTATCTGGGCTTTTTTTCCAGTAGATTCGTTGTATCTGGGCTTTTTTTCCAGTAGATTCGTTGTATCTGGGCTTTTTTTCAGTAGATTCGTTGTATCTGGGCTTTTTTTCCAGTAGATTCGTTGTATCTGGGCTTTTTTTCAGTAGATTCGTTGTATCTGGGCTTTTTTTCCAGTAGATTCGTTGTATCTGGGCTTTTTTTCCCAGTAGATTCGTTGTATCTGGGCTTTTTTTCCAGTAGATTCGTTGTATCTGGGCTTTTTTTCCAGTAGATTCGTTGTATCTGGGCTTTTTTTCCAGTAGATTCGTTGTATCTGGGCTTTTTTTCCAGTAGATTCGTTGTATCTGGGCTTTTTTTCCAGTAGATTCGTTGTATCTGGGCTTTTTTTCCAGTAGATTCGTTGTATCTGGGCTTTTTTTCCAGTAGATTCGTTGTATCTGGGCTTTTTTTCCCAGTAGATTCGTTGTATCTGGGCTTTTTTTCCAGTAGATTCGTTGTATCTGGGCTTTTTTCCCAGTAGATTCGTTGTATCTGGGCTTTTTTTTCCAGTAGATTCGTTGTATCTGGGCTTTTTTTTCCAGTAGATTCGTTGTATCTGGGCTTTTTTTCAGTAGATTCGTTGTATCTGGGCTTTTTTTCCCAGTAGATTCGTTGTATCTGGGCTTTTTTTTCAGTAGATTCGTTGTATCTGGGCTTTTTTTGCAGTTAGAGTTGTAGTTTTTATAAATATTTTCTGATCTTTTTATTACTTTTCTTGGTGAGGCAAAGTGAACAAAATAAACTCCAGAGATTCTGCCGCTTCATCTTTTTTCTTCTTTTTCATTCCATCATCCACTCGATAGGATTTCTATAAGGTATTTTTTTTAGTTTTAACACGAACAGATGTGGTGAAGCCAAAAATGATGTAACGGGAGAATTTAACTTTGCAGGCTCAGGTCACCGAAAACATCCAATGGCTTTACCGCTACAGTGTAGAGTAAAATGACCAATCTGATATTAATCCCAGTTATGGGATGGGCTTCATAGTTGTACAATCATGGAAGACATGGAGGCCTTCAGTAGGATCCTTGGCTGTCAAGACAATGCCATTGCCACATAACACTCATATGATTGATGACATGACATGGCTTTATAACTGATGGGGAGCCGTACCCCTTCAAGCCCCACTGATTCTCAGAAAGAGGGGGATGCTGTCTTTGCCTGCACAGCGGCACTCTAAGGCTATGTGCCCACGATGCAGAAATGCTCCGGTTTTTTCCTGAACGTTTCTGTATCTCCCTGGCATGCGGATTTTACATGCGTTTTTTTCAGCCAGGGACAAGCGTTTGTCACGCGTTTTGCACATACGATTTCGCATGCGGGTTGTCAAGCGCTTTCCAAGCGATTTTAGCATCACATGGAAAAGTGCTTGACAACTTGATCACACTATATAAATCCATGCAACCGGCATGGATTTTATATAGTGTGACCAAGTTAGTTAAAAAAAAGAATAAAAATGGTAAAAAATAAAAAAAAACATTATACTCACCTTCCAATGGCCCCCGGTCTCCTTATCCGATGCGACCCGTCACATGACTAAATGACGTCATGAAAGGTCCTTTTAGACCATCGCGAGCCGCCGGGGAGCCAGGACACATCACTAAGGAGACCGGGGGCCATCAGAAGGTGAGTATAAGGTTTATTTTTTATTTTAAATTCTTTGTTTTTTAACAGGTTCTATGGTACCCGGGTCTGGAGGAGAGTCTCCTCTTCTCCAGACCCGGGTACCATCCGCACATTGAACTGCATAATATCCGCATGAGTACATGTAGTCATGCGGATATTAAGCGATTCAATGCAAGTCAATGGCGGCAAAAACTTTGCGCTTACGCAAAATAATTGGTAGTGCTGCGGATTTTTCCGCAATGATAATCCGCAGCGGAAATTTCCGCAGCATGTGCACAGCACATCCGGATTATCATTGGGGAACATTGCAGACCTTCTACCAAGCGTTTAACCATTCCTGCGGCGGAATTGCCGCTGTGGAAACGCTTAAAAAACGCATAGTGGGCACATAGCCTTACGCGGTGAAATGAGCTGCATCTGGATCTCGTTCACCTAAAGGGACTGTCAGCACAGAATGACTGTTCAAACTAAGTCCCAACTCTCGGTGCTTCATGACGGGGCCAATCATTTATATACACCTTCCCACCTGCTTGTTTGCCCTCTATCCACACCCTCCTCTTCTTTGATTGACAGCTCTGGCTTCATAGAACCAGAGAAGGAAGGAGACAGAGGTAAAACAAGCAGGTGGGAAGGTGTATATAAAGGATTAGCCCACGCCGTGATCCACGGAGCGCTTGTACTTGGTTTCAACAGTCATTCTGTGCTGACAGTCCCTTTAAAATCAGTGTTTCCCAAACTCCAGTCCTCACGGCCCCCCACAGGTCATGTCTTCAGGATTTCCATAGTATTGCACAGGTGAGAGAATTCCTGATTCCTTGATGATACTTTCATCACATGTGTGATACTGAGGAAATCCTGAAAACCTGACCTGTTGGGGGCCATGAGGACTGGAGTTTGGGAAACACTGCTTTAAATGGAGCGGTGCTGCAGTTTTATTATTCAGCAATTAGCAGGATCCCCCAACAATTTCTTAAGCAATGAGAAAATGCAGTCCCTAATGATGTCCTCTGACAATAAGCGGATCACGGACAGCAGATGCATTGGGTTCTGCATTTCTTGGAGAATGGGATGGGGCAGCTTCTGTCTTCTCAGTGATACAATCAGGAAGGAGATGCAGCGTGAGACAATCCCTGTCTAGATCTTTGATCTGATCATCAATACAGACGGCTGATTGGTGAAGACAGAGGGAAAGGCTAATAAAATTATTAAAAAAAAAAACCTTAGTTTTTCGGCTGGCACTTCCTCTGGGGTCAGTATGCCAACCTCATTGACTTCATAGCACTTGCCAGAGTGGGCAGACACGATTTTATTGCCTTTACACACGTCACCTCCACACAGGGCGATGCTGCTACGACGCCTCTGTAGTGATCAAACGTGGAGTTAAACAGCAGGGCTTTAAGAGGGCTGCCCTTTTCAATCTTGGGACTAAAACACAAAAATAAGACATCCTGTTAAGGGGAATAAAGGTAAGTAAACCGCGTTCAGTCCAGAGTGATGAATTCCAAAAGACAAAGTTTATTCCGCCATCACATAACGTTTCGACCTGTTATAGGTCTTTATCAAGTATATACAAAGACATACAGGGATACTGATCCCCTTTAAGGAAAATCAGTGGCCAGAACCCTTTAAATTCCCCTTAAATGGTCCAAAACTGAAACTGTGGGAACAGTATAATCCACTTAGGGTTCAGCAAACTTACAGTCAAGGGTTTGATAAAATGATCTACACCCTTGTGTCTCCAGAAAGCATAGCGTACGTTCACGTGCTGAAAATGCCGACCAGTGCTGGAGTGAGCAGAGGTCCGCAGCTTGTGACACTTCTGCTGTAGTGAAACTACAGGTCCCAGCAGACTGACGGTCTCTCATCAAGTTATGCTGGGAGCCGCAGTTTCACAAATAGTGCTAGAGGATCCATGTCAGAAATAGGAGGCTGCCACTAGGGTTTCTCTCACAAATATGTAATCGGACGTGGAGCAGATCCGCACGTGGATGAGCCATATTCTCTATCTGTGAACATACTACTCCTTCACTCAGATTCTAAGTGGTTCTGCAGCGCATCTGTGCAGAGCAAGCTGTCAATCAAAATCCAGGCCGGGTTTACAGCCGTCGCCCCTGATATAGCGAGCGGTGCTGTGATCCAAGACTGTAGCCGCTCCGTGCACAACAATGAGTGAAGGCCGGCGGCTGCAGGGAGGAAAGAAGTTAATTTTCTCCCGGTACCTACACTATCAATAAGGCAGCCGGGCAGCATTGTAACAATATTTATCTGCAGATTAATCCTATACCTGCAGGTACATAGCATTCTCCAAGGTGACAGGTTCCCTTTAATAAAGAGAAGATGGATAGAGCCGCATTAGTCCGTACTCTCGGTGGAAGCCTCCTGACAACTTCTTGAAGAACACTTTCCACATTTGTTCCAAGCTTCCCCGACATCTAATAGAAATAAACAGAGAAATGAATTTCTTAATACAGTTTAGAACTCGGCTACAACGAATCAGAAGAAATGAAACCTGTTTGAAGCTGACAAGCAATCAAGCCCCTCCGTAAGCCACACAGAACATGGCTACTTATGTCATCTGCAGGTGATTAAAGGAACCTGTCATGTTGAAATGGTATAAGATCTGTAGGGGGTGTTGTAGAGCAGAGAAGTTGATCAGACTGATAGACAAATCTGTGGGAAGAGAGTCAGCAAAACTGGCATTTTATGCAGTGAAAAGTCCTGCCGTATGTACACTAGTCCAGTGGGCGGTCCTACTAAGTGATTGACAGTTCCCTGTATGACCATGCAGGCAAAGATAGCTGTCAATCACTAGTAGGACCGCCCACTGGACTCATCTGTACAAACAGCAGGATTCCACTGAATAAATTGATACAGGAAAAACATCTATCTTTGTAGCGTATTAGCCAGTAGATAGAAGAGTATTTAGATTTGAGAGTCCTCAGTGGTTGATACCATCTTTTCCGTTAGCCATTAAAAGGTAACACATTTCAGGCTTTCCAGACTACTCAGGTCTCAGGTCTGCCTGATGAAGAAGCCTGAGTAGTCTGGAAAGCTTGCAATTTGTTACCTTTTAATGGCTAACGGAAAAGATGGTATCAACCACTGAGGACTCTCAAATCTAATGAATAAATTACAATTTATACTGAATCTTCTCCCACAAACCTATATATCATTCTGCTCAGTTTCTCATGGATAAAACCTGCACATCTGAATGGAGCTTTAATGTTGTTATTACAATCAGGTAAACGCAGATCACAAAATCTTTCATATGATCATTTTTTTAACACCTAAAACCCCAATGGGTCGTTCTTAGACCTGTGTAGCTTACCAAGCCCAATTTCTAAAAGTTGCAAGAGTGCTGTAAAATAGGAAGCTGCACATTTTTGCGCAAAAATGATGCATCACAAAAGTTGTTTTTTTTGTTTGTTTTTTTTTTAACACCAAAAATTGATGTCAATTCCTCGCTACATTGCCCCTTTTCCAGCCACATTTTGTAGAAAAAAATAAAAAGACAAGGTACAGACAGCGGAGTTAAATTTGCCTACAGGAATGATTTTGATCTGGAGCGCATCGTACCCGGATACAGTCACTAGCGGGAACGTCAAACATCTTCTCAATTTGTTTCTCCACCCTTTCCGGATCTGCATTCTTCAAGTCTATCTAAAAGCAAAAGTATAAATACTAATTATTTATCAAAGCTGGACAACATCTAGAAACCATATAATAAAACTGGCATAAAATATAGTGCTGAACAGGAGTTTAGGGAGAGATGTACAACTGGCTCTGGCCTATAAAAGGGATTGTGTAATCGTACAAAACTAGCAAAAATGTAAAGCGCCTGGAAAACAAGGAACGTGCAATTTACCTCTTAGTAAAATCCTATGCTTTCTCAAGAACAGAGGAATTTTAATTTCATATTTTTTTTTAATCAAATCATTTTTATTGAAAAACTCCAACTACAAATATTCCATCTTTCAAATAACATACATGACATAGTAATTCCATAGTAAAAATATGAACAAAGTATCTGAACTTCAATTCCCATAACCCACCCTAAACCCAAATCCCAACACTCCAGAGAGAACCATTTTCAGAGCAGTTCTAGAATAACGGACTATAGCATTCGTAGAAGGGGAAGAAGATAAAAAAGTGACTAACAAAGGGGTAGCAGCGTTTTAATGTTATCATTTACTGCTTGATGCCTGAGCCGGGGAGTGCACGCTGAAAACTGTTGCAGGCTGAAAACTGTTGCAGGCTGCTGTAATCACAGGACACAAGCAAACAGCATGGCATTTCCTATCAGCAGGGAGGAAGTAAAGGGCGACAGTAATGAAAGTCTCCTCCTACTCCGCTCCATATTGAAATGAATAGTGTGCATCCTACAAATGAGATGCATATGACGCGCCCCTGGGCCTGTGTCGCGCTGCGTTGCGCACGCGGGAGCTTACCCGGAGCCGGATCTGTTGAGGGTTGTAGTCTCGTGGCGGTGATCCGGTCCGTGCCCAGGGAGTCAGACTAAGTGGCGCTGTTTTAGCGGTAGATGTTGGACGACTACGCCACCCGTTGAGTGCAGCCAGGGAGCTGCTGCTGCAGGGCAGACCGCTGAGGCCGGTGGTAGGATTGTGCAGCGTGATAGTATAACCCCCAACGGGAGGGGTATGGCCTCAGGGCAGCCGACGTGGATGATGGGGGTAGCAGGAACCACTCGGAGACGGTACTGTGTAGTTCAGGGTCTTTACTGGTGACAAAGATAGACCCTCCCGGAGTACTGGCTAGCGATTGGGGCCTGGTCAGTCCTTGAGCAGATGGGATCTCCCCTGGCCAGGCGGAGTTGTAGGCCTCCCAAACTAACGATACTCTTCTGGCTACCTTGCTAGAGGCGGGTATAAGTAGCCCACGTCCCTGAGTGTACCGTGTGGTGCTCACCCGTATGGCCGGTGACTCAGGGCCTTCGGGTTTCTGGGCCAGAGGACCTGCAATCCCCTGCCGGTCGGTTTCTGCTGCTGGATAGGAGTTAGTCCCCACAGCCTCGGACTCCGGATCCGGTGATAACTTCTCAGTCAGGGCGAGCTCTGTAGCTGCCAGCCCCTGACTCCTTGTAACACTGCTCCCACAGAGCTCCTGTTGTTTCTTCCTATATTTGCTTCTTTTCTCTGCTTCTTCTCTACTTCTGGCATGGCCCAGGAGCTGGGCCCAGCCGGAGCCACAGCTCCCTGTCAGCCCTCCTGGCTGAACTCTCCCTCTCCACTCTCTAACCCTGCCTCAGCCCCAGGTTTATACAGGGGAAGTTCTTCCCCTCCCAGGACTGGGCAGGAGGTGTGGCATGCATAGGATTCCTGACCAAGAGACCTCCCACCTGCTCTCAGACATAACATTGCTGTTACTGTGGAAACCAGACCCCTGGGGTGCCACATTCCCCCCTAGTGAAATTTAGTACTCCGGGACTAAACATATTTTTAGAAAAACATAACAAGGTATAAACAATAATAATACAATAAGAAAAACACATAAAGATGGTTACGGCGTGTCCGCAACCGGGTGCAGTTTTGAAGAAAAGCAAGGTGTCCATTTCACCAAAACAGGGAGACGTAACCAGGTAGGGGTCTGTCCTGCCCCGAGTCCTTAACAGTCTTTAGTCCGTCCTGGGTTACGCTCCAACTATGTACAAAGGATTCCCGGCAAATCCACCAAAGACTCCCATAAATTACTAGAAACACATAATTATTTACAGGATATGGCCGCTCTCAGTCCTCGGCCAGTGGGGATAAGGAATGGCTGCTCACAGTCCTCAGCCTGGTTTAAGATAGGGGCACATGGGGAACAATTCACTAATCCCAACGGGGACCATATTTTAATTAGCAGCAGTCCTTGTACCCTTACGGGTAACTATTTACAGCTCTTTATTCACGCTACTTCCCTTCAGTAGCTATGTCCTCTTTGTGCTCCCTCCTGAGGGTAGTCCTCAGACCCGTCCGGGTCCTCTTGGCTTTCCTCGTATTGGTAGTACTGCAGCTCCTCCTCGGTTAGCTGGGTTAGTATCTCTGCGACAGTCCTCCTCCCAGGTGGCCAGGACTTTACCTCCCTTTGGGCTGCCCCGGTTAATTGGGCCACCAGGATGCTCACTTTTTGCTCCTCTGTGAGGGGGTACACCTGGAAGAGGCTATCCAGCTTTTCTCTAAAGTCATGCAGGGTATGTGACTCCCCTGAGTACTGGGGTAGCCAGGCCGCTCCCGGGATATAGGGCATGGTGAAAGGCATGACTGCAGCAGCGGTGGCGCTGGCGGGGGTTGAGGCAGTGAAGCTCTCCTCCGTATCCGACATCTTCCTCCCCCCTAGTGGACCGTGGCCTACCTTGCGATGATTCTCTTCCGTAGGCCGCGGCTCCGCAGTGGATCGTCAGGGTTGAGGACCTTCCGTCGCGCTCCTGTGACGTCGGCGTCTGCTGGGCTCCTTCCAGGACCTTACGCAACGTCCGGACGTGAGGCGGGGCTTCAGTTTCTCGCGCGCTTTCGGAGTCCACGCCCCTCTTCTTCCCGCGCGGCGTCCTCAAGATGGCGTCCAATGGCAGGAAAACTCCATGGCTGGCGGAAAGAAGGACGAAGATGGCGCCGAATGGCGGGAAAACTCCACCGATGGCGGGAAGGAAGCGGAAGATGGCGCTGGATGGCGGGAATCTTCACCACAGGTAAGTTTGAACAGTCTTTTTCAGGCACGCAGTACCTGGTGGTTGCGGGCACGAAATCCTGCCGACTACGCCAAAAGTTGACGCGCCCCTGGGCCTGTGTCGCGCTGCGTTGCGCACACGGGAGCTTACCCGGAGCCGGATCTGTTGAGGGTTGTAGTCTCGTGGCGGTGATCCGGTCCGTGCCCAGGGAGTCAGACTAAGTGGCGCTGTTTTAGCGGTAGATGTTGGACGACTACGCCACCCGTTGAGTGCAGCCAGGGAGCTGCTGCTGCAGGGCAGACCGCTGAGGCCGGTGGTAGGATTGTGCAGCGTGATAGTATAACCCCCAACGGGAGGGGTATGGCCTCAGGGCAGCCGACGTGGATGATGGGGGTAGCAGGAACCACTCGGAGACGGTACTGTGTAGTTCAGGGTCTTTACTGGTGACAAAGATAGACCCTCCCGGAGTACTGGCTAGCGATTGGGGCCTGGTCAGTCCTTGAGCAGATGGGATCTCCCCTGGCCAGGCGGAGTTGTAGGCCTCCCAAACTAACGATACTCTTCTGGCTACCTTGCTAGAGGCGGGTATAAGTAGCCCACGTCCCTGAGTGTACCGTGTGGTGCTCACCCGTATGGCCGGTGACTCAGGGCCTTCGGGTTTCTGGGCCAGAGGACCTGCAATCCCCTGCCGGTCGGTTTCTGCTGCTGGATAGGAGTTAGTCCCCACAGCCTCGGACTCCGGGTCCGGTGATAACTTCTCAGTCAGGGCGAGCTCTGTAGCTGCCAGCCCCTGACTCCTTGTAACACTGCTCCCACAGAGCTCCTGTTGTTTCTTCCTATATTTGCTTCTTTTCTCTGCTTCTTCTCTACTTCTGGCATGGCCCAGGAGCTGGGCCCAGCCGGAGCCACAGCTCCCTGTCAGCCCTCCTGGCTGAACTCTCCCTCTCCACTCTCTAACCCTGCCTCAGCCCCAGGTTTATACAGGGGAAGTTCTTCCCCTCCCAGGACTGGGCAGGAGGTGTGGCATGCATAGGATTCCTGACCAAGAGACCTCCCACCTGCTCTCAGACATAACATTGCTGTTACTGTGGAAACCAGACCCCTGGGGTGCCACATTCCCCCCTAGTGAAATTTAGTACTCCGGGACTAAACATATTTTTAGAAAAACATAACAAGGTATAAACAATAATAATACAATAAGAAAAACACATAAAGATGGTTACGGCGTGTCCGCAACCGGGTGCAGTTTTGAAGAAAAGCAAGGTGTCCATTTCACCAAAACAGGGAGACGTAACCAGGTAGGGGTCTGTCCTGCCCCGAGTCCTTAACAGTCTTTAGTCCGTCCTGGGTTACGCTCCAACTATGTACAAAGGATTCCCGGCAAATCCACCAAAGACTCCCATAAATTACTAGAAACACATAATTATTTACAGGATATGGCCGCTCTCAGTCCTCGGCCAGTGGGGATAAGGAATGGCTGCTCACAGTCCTCAGCCTGGTTTAAGATAGGGGCACATGGGGAACAATTCACTAATCCCAACGGGGACCATATTTTAATTAGCAGCAGTCCTTGTACCCTTACGGGTAACTATTTACAGCTCTTTATTCACGCTACTTCCCTTCAGTAGCTATGTCCTCTTTGTGCTCCCTCCTGAGGGTAGTCCTCAGACCCGTCCGGGTCCTCTTGGCTTTCCTCGTATTGGTAGTACTGCAGCTCCTCCTCGGTTAGCTGGGTTAGTATCTCTGCGACAGTCCTCCTCCCAGGTGGCCAGGACTTTACCTCCCTTTGGGCTGCCCCGGTTAATTGGGCCACCAGGATGCTCACTTTTTGCTCCTCTGTGAGGGGGTACACCTGGAAGAGGCTATCCAGCTTTTCTCTAAAGTCATGCAGGGTATGTGACTCCCCTGAGTACTGGGGTAGCCAGGCCGCTCCCGGGATATAGGGCATGGTGAAAGGCATGACTGCAGCAGCGGTGGCGCTGGCGGGGGTTGAGGCAGTGAAGCTCTCCTCCGTATCCGACATCTTCCTCCCCCCTAGTGGACCGTGGCCTACCTTGCGATGATCCTCTTCCGTAGGCCGCGGCTCCGCAGTGGATCGTCAGGGTTGAGGACCTTCCGTCGCGCTCCTGTGACGTCGGCGTCTGCTGGGCTCCTTCCAGGACCTTACGCAACGTCCGGATGTGAGGCGGGGCTTCAGTTTCTCGCGCGCTTTCGGAGTCCACGCCCCTCTTCTTCCCGCGCGGCGTCCTCAAGATGGCGTCCAATGGCGGGAAAACTCCATGGCTGGCGGAAAGAAGGCCGAAGATGGCGCCGAATGGCGGGAAAACTCCACCGATGGCGGGAAGGAAGCGGAAGATGGCACTGGATGGCGGGAATCTTCACCACAGGTAAGTTTGAACAGTCTTTTTCAGGCACGCAGTACCTGGTGGTTGCGGGCACGAAATCCTGCCGACTACGCCAAAAGTTGACGCGCCCCTGGGCCTGTGTCGCGCTGCGTTGCGCACGCGGGAGCTTACCCGGAGCCGGATCTGTTGAGGGTTGTAGTCTCGTGGCGGTGATCCGGTCCGTGCCCAGGGAGTCAGACTAAGTGGCGCTGTTTTAGCGGTAGATGTTGGACGACTACGCCACCCGTTGAGTGCAGCCAGGGAGCTGCTGCTGCAGGGCAGACCGCTGAGGCCGGTGGTAGGATTGTGCAGCGTGATAGTATAACCCCCAACGGGAGGGGTATGGCCTCAGGGCAGCCGACGTGGATGATGGGGGTAGCAGGAACCACTCGGAGACGGTACTGTGTAGTTCAGGGTCTTTACTGGTGACAAAGATAGACCCTCCCGGAGTACTGGCTAGCGATTGGGGCCTGGTCAGTCCTTGAGCAGATGGGATCTCCCCTGGCCAGGCGGAGTTGTAGGCCTCCCAAACTAACGATACTCTTCTGGCTACCTTGCTAGAGGCGGGTATAAGTAGCCCACGTCCCTGAGTGTACCGTGTGGTGCTCACCCGTATGGCCGGTGACTCAGGGCCTTCGGGTTTCTGGGCCAGAGGACCTGCAATCCCCTGCCGGTCGGTTTCTGCTGCTGGATAGGAGTTAGTCCCCACAGCCTCGGACTCCGGGTCCGGTGATAACTTCTCAGTCAGGGCGAGCTCTGTAGCTGCCAGCCCCTGACTCCTTGTAACACTGCTCCCACAGAGCTCCTGTTGTTTCTTCCTATATTTGCTTCTTTTCTCTGCTTCTTCTCTACTTCTGGCATGGCCCAGGAGCTGGGCCCAGCCGGAGCCACAGCTCCCTGTCAGCCCTCCTGGCTGAACTCTCCCTCTCCACTCACTAACCCTGCCTCAGCCCCAGGTTTATATAGGGGAAGTTCTTCCCCTCCCAGGACTGGGCAGGAGGTGTGGCATGCATAGGATTCCTGACCAAGAGACCTCCCACCTGCTCTCAGACATAACATTGCTGTTACTGTGGAACCAGACCCCTGGGGTGCCACACATACAGCAAACAATTGATTTTCCATACATAGGTTTTGAGTTGACCGCTGGATATACACATGTGTATCACTAATTACCAGAACTGGAAATCGAAAAAAGAGACGAGCAAGTTTGGGGTGAATCCAGCCTTCATTACTGCACAGCCGCTCATAGAGGGATCGGTACTAGGAACAGCAGGAGTGCCGGCGATGTTCACAGATTTACCTGCTGCGGGACTGAAGGAGTCTGATCGTGCTCGGCTCGAAGCTTTTACCTTGTTTACGACAGGAATAATTGAAAGCTGTGCTTCAAAGGCCAGGAAGAAGTTTGCCACCGTCTATTAGAAAATAGACAAACTTAGGATAGAAACAATATGAACATATACCCTGCTATAAGTAAGTAAAAAGCAATAGGAAATATATATAATATAGGGTACTTAGTAAACATGTTGTTTGATTAAAAAAAAAGCCATCCCACCAGCACCAAGGTGTACCCAGTCAGTTATGTGAAGTATATAATAAAATACACTTTAGTACAATATTAGTATCTTGTCCCTTTAAATCTGCAGCTACTTCTGTCACCATGGTAACTGCATTCATACTCAGCCAATAGGATTGCTCGGTTTGAATTAGAAGAAAAAAAAAAAAAGTCCTATATGGTCAGTTTGTTCCATCTCATCTGAGTGTGAAGACAGACACCTGCGATCAGCGAGATTATAGGTATAAGACGTGATATAATATAACGGACGGAGCCACATCCCATCACACGCACTCAGCGACCACAACTGACAGGAATCAGCACATTTATCAGAGGAGAAGTCATTATTCCCCAACACATGATAAGTGACAACTTCTAGATCTGCTGGGAACCCAACTAATCCCTGCTAGACCCTCCCCGGACCACCGCTCCATTCATTCTCTATGCAGGAGAAAGCTGAGTACAGCGCCCCCCATAGAGAATGAACGGACCGGCAGCTGAACATTTGCACTTCGCTCACTTCTATCTATAAGTGCTGTTCTGCTGATTGGGTCATAGCGGCCAAACCCACCGATCTAAGAGTCATCACCTATCCAGAGATCAGTGAGAACTTCTTCCAACTAGACATCCCCTTTAATTGAAGAGATCACATATCTAACAGCCAATCCTATTCATTCCCAATCTTCCCTGTGCCCAGTAATGCCCCTGGGTATATCGCCAATATGAGCCAATCACCAAACCCTCTGCTGACTGTTCCCCATGTTTTATAGATTTTGGATCCGTTTCTACAAGAGAAGATCTCAGCGGCCTCCATGGGGATGGGTTACTCTGCCAGCGATGGAGCAGGTAGTATCCACCAGCCTGTGATATCTCACCTTCCTCCATATTCTGCTGTTACATGCGTTTCTTCAGCTTTACCCCTTCCCAACAGAACCAATTGATGGTTTTTTCTGTTTTTTCCTTGGCTTTTTCCAAGGGCTATAACTTTTTCATGTCTGTCCACATAGTGTGAGGTCTTGTTATTTTGTAGGATGAGCGGTACTTATAAATCCCACCATTCATTTACCACATAGTACTAGAAAACGGGAAAAACATTCCAAGTGCAGTAAAAGTGCGAGGAGAAAAAAAGCCTGACACTGTTTTTCTGGGAAGGGTTTTAACGGCGTACATAGTGTGGTGAAAATGACCTGGTAATAGGATCCTACTCCTCAGTGTGATCACAGCAAGACCAAACTTCTCCAAGAGTTTTGGCAAAAGAAAAAAACTTTTTTTTATGGTGTCACCATTTTTTCTGAGACCCGTAACATTTTCGTTTTTCGGGTTGATGGAGCTGTGTGGGGGCTTATTTTTTGAAGGGCAAGAGGACTTTATTGATAACATTTTGGGACACATATGACATGGTCATCGCTTCTTACAGGGTTTTCTGTAGTATTGTGGCGAACGAAAAAAATGCAATTTTGGCTTTTTGAATTTTTTTCTGTGTTCACTGATCGTTTGTTTTTTATATTTGGATAGATTGTATTTCTCTGAAAGAGACTATACCACAAATGTGTATATTTTTATTATCTTTATTTTTAGTGGGAGGTGAGTTGAACGTGTGGGGTTTTAATATTTTAAACTTTTTTTTTTTTTTTAATTTTCACTGTATTTGTATACATTATCTGATTGCTTGTGCTATATACAGCGATACCACAGTAATGCTCCATATAGCAAAATCACAGTCTTCTTTACAGCCCAAATGAAGCTTTATGATGACAGGCACGGAGGCTTCAGCAGACCCCCGGATGTCATAGCGGTACATCTGCGCCCTGTGATCGCGTCACAGGAGCGCCGGTGGGCGCATGGAACGATGCGTCCCAATGCCGGCGCGCTGTTAATGCTGCTGTTAGAGATTGACAGCAGCACTGAACAGGTTAACAGTGGTGGACAAATCTTCGCTCCACTCGCAGCTCTTAGAGGCAGGTCCTGGTTGTTTGTCACAGCCATTATCTGCCATGTACGGGGCGAGCTGACTCTGCTCCATACACCCGCTACTGACTTATACCAGACATGTACGGCAGATGTTGGTAAGGAGTTAAAGCGGTTGTCCTGCTTTGGGGCCATTTGTTTTTTTTACTTTAATGCAAGTATTTGGGGCTAAAATTGATTTCTGTAATTGAGTTTCATAAAAAATGTTGCCATCTGTAGCATCTGTGCTGCACTGTCTATTCCTGGCTGCAAAATTAGCTAACTGAGAATCTATCAGTGAGCTCCTTCTGACAGTCTTAAGGGAGAGGTTGTAGATCTTTCATCTGTTTTTTTTTTCCTGAGTGCCTTTTAGCTGATCTATGCCCAAAGAAAACATGAAACTTGAATGTGCAGGGAAGCAATAAGTCTGTAATAACCAATGAAAAATGAAATCTAAATGTAAAAAATTACTTTTAGTAGTAAATACATGGACATAAGAAAATACACACTGCTCAAAAAAATAAAGGGAACACCTAAACAACAGAATATAACTCCAAGTAAATCAAACTTCTGTGAAATCAAACTGTCCACTTAGGAAACAACACTGATTGACAATCAATTTCACATGCTGTTGTGCAAATGGAATAGACAATAGATGGAAATTATTGGCAATTATCAAGACACACTCAAAGGAGTGGTTCTGCAGGTGGGGACCACAGACCACATCTCAGTAACAGTGCTTTCTGGCTGATGTTTTGATCAATTTTGAATGTTGGTTGTGCTTTCACACTCGTGGTAGCATGAGACGGACTCTACAACCCACAGAAGTTGCTCAGGTAGTGCAGCTCATCCAGGATGGCACATCAATGCGAGCTGTGGCAAGGAGGTTTGCTGTGTCTGTCAGCGTAGCGTCCAGAGGCTGGAGGCGTTACCAGGAGACAGGCCAGTACACCAGGAGACATGGAGGGGGCCGTAGGATGGCAACAACCCAGCAGCAGGACTGCTACCTCCGCCTATGTGCAAGAAGCAACAGGAGGAGCACTGCCAGAGCCCTGCAAAATGACCTCCAACAGACCACAAATGTGCATGTGTCTGCACAAACGGTTAGACACCGACTCCATGAGGGTGGTATGAGGGCCCGACGTCCACAGATGGGGGTTGTGCTCACAACCCAACACCGTGCAGGACGCTTGGCATTTGCCACAGAACACCAGGATTGGCAAAGTCGCCACTGGCTCCCTGTGCTCTTTACAGATGAAAGCAGGTTCACACTGAGCACATGTGACAGACGTGACAGAGTCTGGAGACGCCGTGGAGAGCGATCTCCTGCCTGCAACATCCTTCAGCATGACCGGTTTGGCAGTGGGTTAGTAATAGTGTGAGGTGGCATTTCTTTGGAGGGCCGCACAGCCCTCCATCTGCTCGCCGGAGGTAGCCTGACTGCCATTAGGTACAGAGATGAGATCCTCAGGCCGCTTGTGAGACCATATGCTGGTGCGGTTGGCACTGGGTTCATCCTAATGCAGAACAATGCCAGACCTCATGTGGCTGGAGTGTGTCAGCCTCATTTTGACTTGTTTTAAGGACATTACATCAAAGTTGGATCAGCCTGTCGTGTGTTTTCCACTTTAATTTTGGGGGTGACTCCAAATCCAGGCCTCCATTGGTTAATAAATTTGATTTCCATTGATGATTTTGTATGAACATTTGCTAAAGAAGAACTGCGCCCAGCGGAGCCAAGCTGAAGGAAGAGAATGGACTTGATCTGACTGCAGACATTTTTTCAAGTTTCCCCTCAGGAGGGGGCCAGTTCACTTTTTAGCTGGGTTAAAATACACTGCTCAAAAAAATAAAGGGAACACTCAAATAACACATCCTAGATCTGAATGAATGAAATATTCTCATTGAATACTTTGTTCTGTACAAAGTTGAATGTGCTGACAACAAAATCACACAAAAATCATCAATGGAAATCAAATTTATTAACCAATGGAGGCCTGGATTTGGAGTCACCCCCAAAATTAAAGTGGAAAAACACACTACAGGCTGATCCAACATTGATGTAATGTCCTTAAAACAAGTCAAAATGAGGCGCAGCATTGTGTGTGGCCTCCACATGCCTGTATGATCTCCCTACAATGCCTGGGCATGCTCCTGATGAGGTTGCGGATGGTCTCCTGTGGGATCTCCTCCCAGACCTGGACTAAAGCATCCGCCAACTCCTGGACAGTCTGTGGTGCAATGTGATGTTGGTGGATGGAGCGAGACATGATGTCCCAGATGTGCTCAATCGGATTCAGCTCTGGGGAACAGGCGGGCCAGTCCATAGCTTCAAAGCCTTCATCTTGCAGGAACTGCTGACACACTCCAGCCACATGAGGTCTGGCATTGTCCTGCATTAGGAGGAACCCAGGGCCCACTGCACCAGCATATTGTCTCACAAGGGGCCTGAGGATCTCATCTCGGTACTTAATGGCAGTCAGGCTACCTCTGGCGAGGACATGGAGGGCTGTGCAGCCCTCCAAAGAAATGCCACTCCACACCATTACTGACCCACTGCCAAACCGGTCGTGCTGAAGGATGTTGCAGGCAGCAGATCACTCTCCACGGTGTCTCCAGACTCCGTCACGTCTGTCACATGTGCTCAGTGTGAACCTGCTTTCATCTGTGAAGAGCACAGGGAGCCAGTGGTGAGTTTGCCAATTCTGGTGTTCTGTGGCAAATGCCAAGCGTCCTGCACAGTGTTGGGCTGTGAGCACAACCCCCATCTGTGGATGTCGGGCCCTCATACCACCCTCATGGAGTCAATTCTAACCGTTTGTGCAGACACATGCACAGTTGTGGCCTGCTGGAGGTCATTATGCAGGGCTCTGGCAGTGCTCCTCCTGTTGCTTCTTGCACAAAAGCGGAGGTAGCGGTCCTACTGCTGGGTTGTTGCCATCCTACGGCCCCCTCCACGTCTCCTGGTGTACTGGCCTGTCTCCTGGTAGCGTCTCCAGCCTCTGGACACTACGCTGACAGACACAGCAATCATCCTTGCCACAGCTCTCACAGATGTGCCATCCTGGATGACCTGCACTACCTGAGCATCTTCTGTGGGTTGTAGAGTCCGTCTCATGCTACCACGAGTGTGAAAGCACAACCAACATTGAAAAGTGACCAAAACATCAGCCAGAAAGCACTGGTACTGAGATGTGGTCTGTGATCCCCACCTGCAGAACCACTCCTTTATTGAGGATGTCTTGATAATTGCCAATAATTTCCAGCATGTGAAATTGATTGTCAATCAGTGTTGCTTCCTAAGTGGACAGTTTGATTTCAGAGAAGTTTGATTTACTTGGAGTTATATTCTATTGTTTAAGTGTTCCCTTTATTTTTTTGAGCAGTGTATATAAAAAAAAAAATTACTGCAGCTTTAATGCTATTTATTACGTCTCACCAGTAAGAACATGGCATAAGCGTAATTTAAAGGAAGAGGAGGACATTATTCACTCCAGTTTCCTGCGGCCCCTCGGGAGTATAGGTTGCTGCACAGTAGTCCGCATTCTGCGTAAAACAGGAAAAAACACTTTTACTTAGTGAGATGAGGGCAGCACGGTGGTCAGTAGTGGCACTCTGTCAGTTGAGCATTGCTCCTAATATCTGGTTGTGTTTCCTGAGAAGAGGGGACCCACCAAAGAGGAGACCCACCAAAGAGGAGTTCCACCGAAGAGGAGTTCCACCAAAGAGGAGTTCCACCAAAGAGGAGTTCCACCGAAGAGGAGTCCCACCGAAGAGGAGACCCACCGAAGAGGAGACCCACCGAAGAGGAGTCCCACCGAAGAGGAGACCCACCGAACAGAGACGAAGAGGAGTCCCACCGAAGAGGAGTCCCACCGAAGAGGAGTCCCACCGAAGAGGAGTCCCACCGAAGAGGAGACCCACCGAAGAGGAGTCCCACCGAAGAGGAGACCCACCGAAGAGGAGTCCCACCGAAGAGGAGTCCCACCGAAGAGGAGCCCCACCAAAGAGCAGCCCCACCGAAGAGAAGCCCCACCGAAGAGGAGTCCCACCGAAGAGGAGTCCCACCGAAGAGGAGTCCCACCGAAGAGGAGACCCACCGAAGAGGAGACCGAAGAGGAGACCCACCGAAGAGGAGTCCCACCGAAGAGGAGTCCCACCGAAGAGGAGACCCACCGAAGAGGAGTCCCACCGAAGAGGAGACCGAAGAGGAGTCCCACCGAAGAGGAGTCCCACCGAAGAGGAGACCCACCGAAGAGGAGTCCCACCGAAGAGGAGACCCACCGAAGAGGAGACCCACCGAACAGAGACGAAGAGGAGTCCCACCGAAGAGGAGTCCCACCGAAGAGGAGTCCCACCGAAGAGGAGACCCACCAAAGAGGAGTCCCACCGAAGAGGAGTCCCACCGAAGAGGAGACCCACCGAAGAGGAGACCCACCGAAGAGGAGACCCACCGAAGAGGAGTCCCACCGAAGAGGAAACCCACCGAAGAGGAGACCCACCGAAGAGGAGTCCCACCGAAGAGGAGTCCCACCGAAGAGGAGACCGAAGAGGAGACCCACCGAAGAGGAGACCCACCGAAGAGGAGTCCCACCGAAGAGGAGTCCCACCGAAGAGGAGACCCACCGAAGAGGAGTCCCACCGAAGAGGAGTCCCACTGAAGAGGAGACCCACTGAAGAGGAGACCCACCGAAGAGGAGACCGAAGAGGAGACCCACCGACGAGGAGTCCCACCGAAGAGGAGTCCCACCGAAGAGGAGACCCACCGAAGAGGAGTCCCACCGAAGAGGAGACCGAAGAGGAGTCCCACCGAAGAGGAGTCCCACCGAAGAGGAGACCCACCGAAGAGGAGTCCCACCGAAGAGGAGACCCACCGAAGAGGAGACCCACCGAACAGAGACGAAGAGGAGTCCCACCGAAGAGGAGTCCCACCGAAGAGGAGACCCACCAAAGAGGAGTCCCACCGAAGAGGAGTCCCACCGAAGAGGAGTCCCACCGAAGATGAGACCAACCGAAGAGGAGACCCACCGAAGAGGAGTCCCACCGAAGAGGAAACCCACCGAAGAGGAGACCCACCGAAGAGGAGTCCCACCGAAGAGGAGTCCCACCGAAGAGGAGACCCACCGAAGAGGAGTCCCACCGAAGAGGAGACCCACCGAAGAGGAGGCCCACCGAAGAGGAGTCTTACCGAAGAGGAGTCCCACCGAAGAGGAGACCCACCGAAGAGGAGACCGAAGAGGAGACCCACCGAAGAGGAGTCCCACCGAAGAGGAGTCCCACCGAAGAGGAGACCCACCGAAGAGGAGTCCCACCGAAGAGGAGTCCCACCGAAGAGGAGACCAACTGAAGAGGAGACCCACTGAAGAGGAGACCGAAGAGGAGTCCCACCGAAGAGGAGTCCCACCGAAGAGGAGTCCCACCGAAGAGGAGACCCACCGAAGAGGAGACCGAAGAGGAGTCCCACCGAAGAGGAGTCCCACCGAAGAGGAGACCCACCGAAGAGGAGACCCACCAAAGAGGAGTCCCACCGAAGAGGAGACCCACCGAAGAGGAGTCCCACCAAAGAGGAGTCCTACCGAAGAGGAGACCCACCGAAGAGGAGACCCACCGAAGAGGAGTCCCACCGAAGAGGAGTCCCACCGAAGAGGAGACCCACCGAAGAGGATACCGAAGAGAAGTCCCACCGAAGAGGAGACCCACCGAAGAGGAGTCCCACCGAAGAGGAGTCCCACCGAAGAGGGGACCCACCGAAGAGGAGTCCCACCGAAGAGGAGACCCACCGAAGAGGAGTCCCACCGAAGAGGAGTCCCACTGAAGAGGAGACCCACCGAAGAGGAGACCCACCGAAGAGGAGTCCCACCGAAGAGGAGTCCCACCGAAGAGGAGACCCACCGAAGAGGAGACCCACCGAAGAGGAGTCCCACCGAAGAGGAGTCCCACCGAAGAAGAGTCCCACCGAAGAGGAGTCCCACCGAAGAGGAGACCCACCGAAGAGGAGATCCACCGAAGAGGAGACCGAAGAGAAGTCCCACCGAAGAGGAGACCCACCGAAGAGGAGTCCCACCGAAGAGGAGTCCCACCGAAGAGGAGACCCACCGAAGAGGAGACCGAAGAGGAGACCCACCGAAGAGGAGTCCCACCGAAGAGGAGTCCCACCGAAGAGGAGACCACCGAAGAGGAGTCCCACCGAAGAGGAGACCCACCAAAGAGGAGTCCCACCGAAGAGGAGTCCCACCGAAGAGGAGACCGAAGAGGAGTCCCACCGAAGAGGAGTCCCACCGAAGAGGAGACCCACCGAAGAGGAGACCCACCAAAGAGGAGTCCCACCGAAGAGGAGACCCACCGAAGAGGAGACCCACCGAAGAGGAGTCCCACCGAAGAGGAGACCCACCGAAGAGGAGACCCACCGAAGAGGAGTCCCACCGAAGAGGAGACCCACCGAAGAGGAGTCCCACCGAAGAGGAGACCCACCGAAGAGGAGACCCACCGAAGAGGAGACCCACCGAAGAGGAGACTGAAGAGGAGACCCACCGAAGAGGAGTCCCACCGAAGAGGAGTCCCACCGAAGAGGAGACCCACCGAAGAGGAGACCCACCGAAGAGGAGACCGAAGAGGAGTCCCACCGAAGAGGAGACCCACCGAAGAGGAGACCGAAGAGGAGTCCCACCGAAGAGGAGTCCCACCGAAGAGGAGACCCACCGAAGAGGAGTCCCACCGAAGAGGAGTCCCACCGAAGAGGAGACCCACCGAAGAGGAGTCCCACCGAAGAGGAGTCCCACCGAAGAGGAGTCCCACCGAAGAGGAGACCCACCGAAGAGGAGTCCCACCGAAGAGGAGTCCCACCGAAGAGGAGACCCACCGAAGAGGAGTCCCACCGAAGAGGAGACCCACCAAAGAGGAGTCCCACCGAAGAGGAGTCCCACCGAAGAGGAGACCGAAGAGGAGTCCCACCGAAGAGGAGTCCCACCGAAGAGGAGACCCACCGAAGAGGAGACCCACCAAAGAGGAGTCCCACCGAAGAGGAGACCCACCGAAGAGGAGACCCACCGAAGAGGAGTCCCACCGAAGAGGAGACCCACCGAAGAGGAGACCCACCGAAGAGGAGTCCCACCGAAGAGGAGACCCACCGAAGAGGAGTCCCACCGAAGAGGAGACCCACCGAAGAGGAGACCCACCGAAGAGGAGACCCACCGAAGAGGAGACTGAAGAGGAGACCCACCGAAGAGGAGTCCCACCGAAGAGGAGTCCCACCGAAGAGGAGACCCACCGAAGAGGAGACCCACCGAAGAGGAGACCGAAGAGGAGTCCCACCGAAGAGGAGACCCACCGAAGAGGAGACCGAAGAGGAGTCCCACCGAAGAGGAGTCCCACCGAAGAGGAGACCCACCGAAGAGGAGTCCCACCGAAGAGGAGTCCCACCGAAGAGGAGACCCACCGAAGAGGAGTCCCACCGAAGAGGAGTCCCACCGAAGAGGAGTCCCACCGAAGAGGAGACCCACCGAAGAGGAGTCCCACCGAAGAGGAGTCCCACCGAAGAGGAGACCCACCGAAGAGGAGTCCCACCGAAGAGGAGACCGAAGAGGAGTCCCACCGAAGAGGAGACCCACCGAAGAGGAGACCCACCGAAGAGGAGACCGAAGAGGAGTCCCACCGAAGAGGAGTCCCACCGAAGAGGAGACCCACCGAAGAGGAGTCCCACCGAAGAGGAGTCCCACCGAAGAGGAGACCCACCGAAGAGGAGTCCCACCGAAGAGGAGACCGAAGAGGACAGAACTGCACCTTAGATCCCTAGGGGGAAAGGGATGGCCAAGGGCCAGAAAAGACAACAATCGATCCTACAACAAAAAGGAAGAAGCAGAACCAGAACAACGTCCGCCATTACATCAACCGGTATTTGAGAGGAAAGAGGAACATCATGTGGACCATCCTGCTGGGACCTCTCTGCCGATAACATCATACAGCAATACCGGCTGGTAAGTATAAATCCACCAAAGTAATAATAGCAGGATAGTAGTTATATAGTGGTAGTATATGAGTATTAGTGTAATTTGAGTAATAATACTAGTGATAATAGTAAGAAAGTAATAAAATAACAATAGTAATAGTAGTAGGTAGAATAGCAGTGTGATCCAGGGTTCTAGGACTGATCGCCTTTTCTCGGGGTCAAGAAGGAATTTTTCCGCTGTGACACAAATTGGCTGAAGGTGTCCTGAGGTTTTTGCCTTCCTTTGGATCAACACTCTAGGTATAGGGTAGTATTAGTAGCAATAGGAAAGAAGAATAATACCGTAATAAGACATCAGGTTATTATTATTAATAAATATAAACTAGTTATATCTATAGAAAGAACAAAGAGTAAATAAAAATAATTATAGACGTAGTTCAATCAATACTGTAATATTAAATAGTTATAGAAAAGTTAGAGTAGTACTTTAATAAGAAAGCAGGACATAAGACAAAATATATAAAAAACTATATTAAAAACAACTGTAGTAGTACATTTAGTACAGTAATAGTAATTACATAACTAGTAACATAATTAGGTTTGATCCGGGGTCCTAGGACTGATCGTCTTTTCTCAGGGTCAAGAAGGAAATTTTTCCCTGTGACACAAATTGGCTGAAGGTGTCCTGGGGTTTCTGCCTTCTTCTGGATCAACACTGTAGGTATAGGGCAGTATTAGTAGTGATAGGAAAGAAGAATAATACTGTAATAAGATAGCACAATGTTAATAATAACCATATCAAATAGTTAGATTTATAAAAACAAATTAAAATAACTCCAGTAGTACAATAATTAGTGTAATATATAACTTGTAATAGCATTATTAGGTTTGATCCAGGGTCCTAGGACTGATCGCCTTTTCCCGGGGTCAAGAAGGAATTTTTCCCGTGACACAAATTGGCGGTAGGTGTCCTGGGGTTTTTGCCTTCTTCTGGATCAACAGCTTTAGGCATAGGGATTTTAGTAATACCATTATTAGAATCACAAGAATAATAAAAAAATTCGAATTAAATTTTTTAATTAGTTTTATAACAGTTACAATTAATTGGATTAATGCAATAATAATAAATAGTAAAAATAGTGGTAATAACAATAAAAAAAACTAGTCCCAGTTACTAAGTTAGTGTAGTGTTAGTGTAGGGACCCATCTGAAGAGGTCGCCTTGACGTTGGCAGATGGGCTCGCACAATTTGCTCAAAATGTGTGCTAAGAACCTCATATTTCTATGTACAGGAGATCTAGCAGTAATTCCATTCAGGAGATAGATATCTGTGTACACACACACTTTGTTATATACTTTTGTGCAGCACACAGGGCAGGTATACAGGTACAGGGCGAGAGTGTTACAGTGATATTATAACTCGGCCTTAAGGATAAAATGCTGACAACTACAGAACCTGGAAACACATCCGAAACTAGACCTTGTAAGTAACTGGTTCCCAGCTAGTGGTGAATATGTACAGGGCAGTCCGGTACCAGGACCCGCTCTATAGGACACATTATCATCAGGCAGGTCCTGTCAGGGCTCTTACAAGATCTGCGGCAGAAGTGTGGCTGTATAACACATTCCTGCTCCTGCCTCAGCCACCGACAGTGGAGCCAACCCTGACCCTGGCAGTTTAATCCACTGTATGACACAGTAGGGGGCTTCCACAGCATTTAGGCACTTTAGACAGGAGAGGGAGGCGCGATCATGGTGCCGATGAGTTTCTATGGCAGCCGAGATCTAACAATAGACCCCATGACGGCCATCTTACTGCTCCTATTAGACCCCGGCTGAGCAAAGGTCTATGAGGATGCCGGTGAGACTTATGTCGCCTGCTCTGCACATATTAGAAATGCCTAGGGCTGATTAGTTTTCCATTTGTAAATCTGATCCAGCAGCGCTGGGCTACCACTGACGTGATCAGGGCTATTGAGCTCCTAGATTGGGCAGAGGAGCTCAGTCTTCAGCAGGAGCTGGCCGAGGAGAGCGGAGCAACTTGCATGGGGCAGCTGCACAAGAAGTAACTCAAAAGGTGGAGATTTACCCGGAGACGTGGTGCCCGGGCTGTGATCTGCTGTGCAGGCTGCATAGTCGATGCCTCCTAGGACCCGAACTTCTGACTCGCCCCCTGGGCCGTGGGGCACGCGGAACCGGGCAATAGGGAGACTCTGGGAGTAGTAGTGGCGGCCCGGTCCCGCGGCTCAGGGTGGTCAGACCAATGGTAGTCTGCTGCTGTACTTTAGATAATGTCCGACTACGCCACCCGTGGATTGCGGTTATTAGGATCCGCCGCTGCAAGGCAGTCCGCTGGGGCTGATGTTACTCCCCACGGGAAGAGTGCGGCCCCAGGGCAGTGTAGTGGATGGTGGGAGTAATGGTAGTGAGAGTCCCAGTACCGGTAGTGCTGGAGGAGCGAAAGAGCACACAAACAACGTCCAATGTCTTTTACTCACAGTTCAGGTGCTCCGGGTCACTTCTGTGCACGTAGTGACCGCCCGAGCCGTGCTGCGTCCACCAGGTGAGGGGCTCGGTCAACTCCCAGGCAGCTCAGGAATATGGCACAGGACCCCCTTCTTTCCTTTCTCTGGCCTGCCTCACCAGTGACCCACTTCTGTCCAGCTGCCGCGGACTTGTGCGGTTAAACGTGGGCCCCGTCCTCCGCTGTCCTATATGGTGCCTTCCTAGCAGGTTTGATGAGGTGTCGCACCAATAAATGATCACGACGACCGGTCTTTGGCTGAAGGTTGTTTCTCCTCCACCAACTTGGGATCCGGTACCCTTAATCTGCCTGACCCTTCACCCTGGATTCTCATGGGTTCTTAGGGTCCCTTCCACCTTCTTGTTCCTGAGCCCTTCTGTTTCTCTGTCTCTCCTCCGTCTTTCCTGTTCCTTCTTCTCCTCCCTTCTCATGGAGCTGGGCTCAGGTGGCACCACAGCTCCCCTTCACTTCCTCCTCGGCCTCTCACTAGGCCCTCCTGGAGTAGAGCTCCTACAGAGCCTATACTCCCTGTCTTCTCCTCTCTGGACAGAACCTAGATCTAAGATGGTGCCCACCTTTTATACCTCCCTCTGACCATGAGCCCAGGTGACCAGCAACCAATGGGCTCCTACCTACACTCAGGAACCAACCCCTATCTGCCCCTACAGCACTGGGTGTTCCACCGCCCTCCCCACTCCAGGCAGGGACATAATCGGTCGTGCCTGCACTACTGTCTAGTGGGAGCACCGTTGAGCTGTCCCTCGGAAATGGGGTGTGTGTGCTGCATGCAGCTAACTGAGCCCTGGTCCACACTCCATCCTTACCCGGGAGTGGAATATCACACCTCTGGCAGAGGTGCAATACCCCTGTAGCGGCCGAACCCTCGGGGCGCTACACTTCACCCCTAACAGGCACAGCAGAGCTCGGACGGCTGCAAGTGAACGGAGAACGGCTGATTAGTAACTGCTGCGTCTCCTGCAGCTCAGATAAGAGCCGTACAGAGCGGGGGCTCAGTAATGATGAATACGGGAAGTGTCCGCCCCTCACATATCCTATATGCGGCCTCCAGAGGTAAAGTCTCCCCTGTAACCAGCGCCTTCTCCCACCTTCTCTGCTGGCATGCTCCATTGCTTAAAGGGGATGTCTGAAGAAAACAAGTTATCACTTATCCACAGGCTCGGTGATCACTTACTGATCATGGGGGTCTGACCGCTGCGAACCATCGTCTGATCGGGAAGGAGTGGAAAGTCAGGATTCAACTGCAGCTCCATTCATTCTCTATGGGGCTCCAGAAAAGCCGAGCTCAGGGCTTGAATGCCACATAGGGAAGGAATGGAGCGGATCCTGGAGTAATAACATGTCCTCCTCTCCTCAGCTTTCTGTCTGTGTAAGTGGCTCAGCCCTTGTCTCCCCTTCTGCACCGGCTTCTGTACTGGTCCCTGTAGACTTTCTCCTATGAGGAAGAGGAACCCCTCTGCCCTTCTGCTCTCAGTCCTCTGCGGCTTTTCCCCATCGCTCAGTGCAGCCATTATATATAATAAGGATCATTCTTGTCCGGCTTTCATCCCGCCCAGCTGACAAGGTAATAAACATGTGAGGTGGAAGGTTCACAATTATTAGATGTGTTGTGAAAAGTCTCCACAGCAAATTCAGAGAAAACTGCAGGGTGACCGCTTGTGAAACCAGCACAAAATCCAGCGGACAGCGCCTCCCTGCCCCCCGCCGGTCTCTGTATCCTGGCATTCAGCTATTCCATTTGGTGCTTATTCAGGGAGGAAAATAAAAATGTGATGTTCTTACACAGACGCCTGAAGACGCGACGTTCGCTGCGGTGACACCCAGCTGCGCTTGGTATCACAGATCCTAGAAGTGTGCATTGATGGATTCCTCCACAAGAGGCCCTCATAAGCATTTGACGCGCCCCTGGGCCTGTGTCGCGCTGCGTTGCGCATGCGGGAGCTTACCCGGAACCGGATCTCTTGAGGGTTGTAGTCTCGTGGCGGTGATCCGGTCCGTGCCCAGGGAGTCAGACTAAGTGGCGCTGTATTAGCGGTAGATGTTGGACGACTACGCCACCCGTTGAGTACAGCTAAGGAGCTGCTGCTGCAGGGCAGACCGCTGAGGCCGGTGGTAGGATTGTGCAGCGTGATAGTATAACCCCCAACGGGAGGGGTATGGCCTCAGGGCAGCCGACGTGGATGATGGGGGTAGCAGGAACCACTCAGACGGTACGGTGTAGTTCAGGGTCTTTACTGGTGACAACGATAGACCCTCCCGGAGTACTGGCTAGCGATTGGGGCCTGGTCAGTCCTTGAGCAGATGGGATCTCCCCTGGCCAGGCGGAGTTGTAGGCCTCCCAAACTAACGATACTCTTCTGGCTACCTTGCTAGAAGCGGGTATAAGTAGCCCACGTCCCTGAGTGTACCGTGTGGTGCTCACCCGTATGGCCGGTGACTCGGGGCCTTCTAGTAGCTTCCGCTCCACGACGGCGGTGCTGGTCCCACGCGTGTGACCGTGCCTTCGGGTTTCTGGGCCAGAGGACCTGCAATCCCCTGCCGGTCGGTTTCTGCTGCTGGATAGGAGTTAGTCCCCACAGCCTCGGACTCCGGGTCCGGTGATAACTTCTCAGTCAGGGCGAGCTCTGCAGCTGCCAGCCCCTGACTCCTTGTAGCACTGCTCCCACAGAGCTCCTGATGTTCTTTCCTATATCTGCTTCTCTTCTCTGTCTCTACTTCTTCTCTACTCACTAACCCTGCCTCAGCCCTAGGTTTATATATAGGGGAAGTTCTTCCCCTCCCAGGACTGGGCAGGAGGTGTGGCATGCACAGGATCCCTGACCAAGAGACCTCCCACCTGCTCTCAGACATAACATTGCCGTTACTGTGGAAACCAGACCCCTGGGGTGCCACATTCCCCCCTAGTGAAATTTAGTACTCCGGGACTAAACATATTTTTAGAAAAACATAACAAGGTATAAACAATAATAATACAATAAGAAAAACACATAAAGATGGTTACGGCGTGTCCGCAACCGGGTGCAGTCTTTGAAGAAAAGCAAGGTGTCCATTTCACCAAAACAGGGAGACGTAACCAGGTAGGGGTCTGTCCTGCCCCGAGTCCTTAACAGTCTTTAGTCCATTCCTAGGTTACGCTCCAACCATGTACAAGGATTCCTGGTAAATCCACCAAGGACTCCTATAAATAACTAGAAACACATAATTATACACAAGCAACAAGAAAAACAGGTAACCACAAATAAAACAATTTATACACTTCAAATCCTCCAACGTGCGGGTAACTGGCCTCTATGGCCCTAGTGGACCTACGGAGCTGACTGTCTAGCCCTGAACTACAGGGTGTAGGAGCTGTCAAGGGTAAACTGGGCAGCTGTCTACCGGCTCTGTGGCTCACTAGGGGTACGGCAGGCTCACTATAAGCAGAGGGTTGATCCTCCTGTTCTGCTTGTGTGGAGTCTTCTGCCTCCTGGACCGGCTGCTCTTCCAGCTCTACCTGTTGCTCCGTAGGCACTTGGGATGCTGGTTGGAGGAACGTGAGGACGGGTACCACAACTGCACCATTGACTTGAGTCCAGGACCGAGGGAAGTCTCCGAGCACAGTACTAACCATATCTTCCCTTTCCTCTACGGGTCGATGGTCTTCTTGTTCCTCTTCAGGGTTCCGTAGCTGTTCGGGACACTTCTTCAGGTGATCCCGGGATACAATGGCTATGGTCTCCCCTCCGTCTTTACTGATGGTACAGACTTTCGGGTTCTCGTGGCTTGAGGGCAGTACGGTGTACGGGTCCTTCTCCCACTGGTCGTCCAACTTGTGGAGCCGTCTTTTCCTCTTCAAGACCTGCTCTCCGGGTACCAGGGGAACAGCGGGAGCATACTGGTTGTAAGTTTTCTCTTGTCTTTCCCTAGCCTGACAGAGACTTCGCTCCACGCTCTCCTGTACTTTCCGGTACTGCTGCTGCCTCTCTGTGTCCCAGTCTGCTTCTGGTGAAGTGTCCTCGGGTGTCAGGACTCCCATTTCCAGGTCAACAGGTAACTTACCAGGTCTCGCCCTCATTAGGTAAGCCGGGGTACAGTTGGTGGAACCTATCGGGATGTGGTTGTATAGGTCCACTAGATCGGGCAGCTTCTCAGGCCACAGACTGTGTTCTTCCAGGGGCAACGTTTTCAGGAGATCCATTACCACCTGGTTCATTTTCTCACAAAGTCCATTAGTTTGCGGATGATAGGGTGTCGTCCTTATCTTCCGGCAGCCATACAGATTGCAGAATTCCCGGAAGACCTCCGCTTCAAAGGCAGGTCCCTGGTCCGTCAGCACTTGGTCCGGGTACCCGTGTGGACGGCAGAAGTGCTGCTGGAAGGCTCTAGCTGCTGTTTGAGCCGTTAAGTCCTTAACGGGGACGACAACCAAGAACCGGGAGTAATGATCCACAATGGTTAACGCGTAGACGTAGCCACTTCTGCTTGGGGTCAGTTTTACATGATCCAAGGCTACCAGTTCCAACGGCTGCCGGGTGACGATGGACTGCAGGGGAGTCTTCTGGCTGGCACGGTCCTTCCTTCTTAGGTTGCACGGGCCACAGTCTCTGCACCACCTCTCGATGGTTCCCCTCATGCCTACCCAGTGGAACCGCCCACGCAGCAGGAACTCCAGCTTCTTCCATCCGAAGTGTCCAGCCCCGTCGTGGTATGCTTCCATCACCATGGCTGCGTCTCTCCGTGGCACCACTACTTGCCAGATTAGTTCATGCGTCCGGGAGTTAACCATTCTGCGGCACAACTTCCCCTTGTAAAGGAACAGTCGACTCTTCTCAGCCCACAGTTGCTTGGCTTCCTCCGGAGCGTCTGGGTCAAGGCGAGCCTCTGGCCGAGTCAGCATCTCCTTCACCAGCCGGACGGCAGGGTCACTGTCTTGCGTTTCCTTCCAGTTGTAGTGAGGCAAGGGGTTAAACATAGCGGCTTGCTTACTCCTTACCCGATGGGAATACTGGATAGTCCCATGACGGTGGAACGCGGGGAGTTCGACTTCTTCCAGTCCCTCTGGATCTTCTCCCACGTCCGGTAGGTTTGGCATCCTGGACAGGGCGTCCGCGTTGGTATTGGAGCGTCCTGCCCGGTATTTGATTGTGAACTCGTAGTTGGACAGACGGGCCATCCATCTCTGCTCTAGGGCACCGAGTCTTGCAGTGTCCAGGTGTGTCAACGGGTTGTTATCCGTGTACACGGTGAACCGGGAAGAAGCGAGGTAGTGCTTAAAGCGTTCGGTGACTGCCCACACCACTGCCAGGAACTCTAGCTTAAATGAGCTATAATTCTCAGGGTTTCTTTCGGTGGGTCGCAGTTTTCGGCTGGCGTAAGCGATTACTCGATCTTTCCCCTGCTGGATCTGGGACAGCACGGCTCCTAGCCCGATGTTACTTGCGTCGGTGTAGAGGATAAAGGGCTGGCTGTAATCAGGGTACGCCAGGATTTCATCCCCCGTGAGGGCCATCTTCAGCTGGCGGAAGGACTCTTCTTCTAACTTCTCCCATCTGAAGGGTGGCTTCTGGTTCTTGGCCTTCCGGGACTGGCCTATCAGGAGGTCCTGCATAGGAGCTGCCTTTTTGGTGAAACCGGGGATGAATCTGCGGTAATAGCCTACCAACCCGAGGAACTGCCGCACTTCCTTTACACTGGAGGGACTTGGCCATTCCTTAATTGCGGTGATCTTATCAGGGTCGGGAGCCACTCCATCAGCGCTCACCACGTGTCCCAGGTACTGCACCTTTGGTTTCAGGAGGTGACACTTGGAGGGTTTCACCTTTAGGCCGTAGCTTGCCAGAGCTTCGAACACTTCCGCCAGGTGTTTCAGGTGGTCCTCATACGTCTTGGAATATACGATGACATCGTCCAGGTACAACAGGACCGTCTCAAAGTTTCTGTGGCCCAGACAACACTCCATTAATCGTTGGAAGGTTCCTGGTGCATTGCAGAGTCCGAACGGCATGCAGGTAAACTCGCTAAGTCCCATCGGGGTGGTGAATGCGGTCTTCTCCCGGTCCGCCTCTGCTACAGGAACCTGCCAGTACCCACTAGTGAGATCCAAGGTAGAGAAGAAGTTAGCAGATCTTAAAGCAGCCAAAGACTCCTCTATCCTTGGTAAGGGGTACGCATCCTTGTGTGTGATACGGTTGATTTTCCGGTAATCTACACACATCCTCATGGTGTTGTCTTTCTTTTTGACTAAGACTAGTGGAGCTGCCCAGGGGCTACAGCTATCCCTGATCACCCCAGCCTCCTTCATGTCTCTAAGCATCCCCTTGGCGTGTTGGTAGTGTGCAGGGGGTACGGGTCGATACCTCTCTTTTATGGGAGGATGGTCTCCCGTGGGGATGTGGTGTTCTACCCCCTTGACTCGCCCGAAGTCTAACGGGTGTTTACTAAACACTCTCTCGTACTCTTGCACCACCCGATAGACTCCCTGTTTCTGGTGTGAGGGAGTGGAGTCAGTACCCAAATGTAGTTGCTGACACCAGTCCTCCATTGTTTTCTGAGAGCCGTTACCTTCCTCCGGGGAAGATGGAGGCAAGGGTTCTACGGACTGTATGGAATCTTGATTGATGGTATACAATTTGGCTAGCGTGGCATACCGGGGCAGGTACACTTCCCTCTTCCCGATATTTATTATGCGAACGGGCACCCTTCCATGGCGTACATTGACCACCCCCCGTGCTGTCAAAATGGTGGGCGTACTGTCTGAGTAAACTGGTTCTACCATTGCCTGGTAATCTCTACCTCTCAGACCAATAGCTGCCCGGCACCAAATCATCATTTCACTTTTCGGGGGCATGGCAATAGGGAAAGGGTCACACATTCGCACGCTACCAATCTCACCACCGGAGAGTTCTAGCTGTTGCCGTCGCATCAGTGCCCGGATCTCTTTCTGGAGCACTCGCTGCTGGCCGGAGCTGGCGTTCTTGGCAACCTGCTGTAAAAGGAAAATCACCTCTGCAAGACAATTTTCAATTACATTAGTTCCTAGAGTTATCTTTGGGTGACTCTCGTGTTTGTCAATGTCTACAATGATCAGTCCCTGTGCTGCCAGTTCGACTCTACCGATTTTAATGGTCACCTCTTTAAATCCAATCTGTGGCACGGGCTGACCATTGCTGGCGATGATACTCAAGTCGTCGTCAGGGTAGCGGGTAATATCCGAGTCATTCCAGTACTGCTTGAAGAGCACGTACGGGATGGTGGTGACCTGTGACCCGGTGTCCAGTAGGGCACTCATAGGAATGCCATCCAGTACCACGGGTAAGACTGGACGTCCTCCCACATATTTGTCGCGCCAGTTCGATGGGCCTGGTGATCTTTTTCCTGGGGGTTGGCCCTCTACCCCAGGTTGTGCCAGTTTAAAGGACAGTACCTTGCCATATGTCCGGGTTGATTGCAGCGGCGGCAGATGGGTCGTCCGTCCTCGTTGTATCGGTCGCTGGGTCTTCCTCTGGCCGGTGGGGTCCTCCTTGGTCGACGCCACGGGATGTCCTCCGGTCCGGATGCCAGCTGGATCTTCCCTGGAGTGGAAACCTGTAAAGACTGCACAGTTCGGGTTAGCGCAGCAACGCTTTTAGCTAGCTCTTGGACCTGATGGCGCAGGTCTGGAGCCGGGTCATTGTTCAAAGCCTGCGCATCAGCTCCCACAGGCCCTGCCGACAAGGGCGCCGCCTCCTGGTGGTAAGTGGTAGTGGGGCGTCTGGGGGTCACAACGCCACCTGGTGCCGGTTCTCGAAGCACCCGGATGGCTCTGTCCTTGAACTGTGCAAATCCCAGATGAGGGTCCTGTAAGGCCATTGCCCGCAACTGGGTTCGGTGGGCATTGCAATATAAACCCTCTATAAATTGTTCAGTCAACAGCCTGTCCTCGTCTCCCACGCCGTCAGGGTCGGTCTGCTTAATGGCTCTCAGGGCCTCTTGTAGGTTCAGGGCATAGTCCCTTATACTCTCATGTGCCCGCTGTTTGCACCCGTAGAATCTAAGCTTGATCTCGGCTGAGGTGCGGGTATCAAAGGTGTCCCTCAGCCGGGTTAGTATCCCTGCGACAGTCCTCCCCCCAGGTGGCCAGGACTTTACCTCCCTTTGGGCTGCTCCGGTTAATTGGGCCACCAGGATGCTCACTGTTTGCTCCTCTGTGAGGGGGTACACCTGGAAGAGGCTATCCAGCTTTTCTCTAAAGTCATGCAGGGTATGTGACTCCCCTGAGTACTGGGGTAGCCAGGCTGCCCCCGGGATATAGGGCATGGTGAAAGGCATGACCGCAACAGCGGTGGCGCTGGCGGGGGTTGAAGCGGTGAAGCTCTCCTCCGTATCCGACATCCTTCTCCCCCCTAGTGGACCGTGGCCTACCTTGCGATGATCCTCTTCCGTAGGCCGCGGCTCCACAGTGGATCGTCAGGGTTGAGGACCTTCCGTCGCGCTCCTGTGACGTCGGCGTCTGCTGGGCTCCTTCCAGGACCTTACGCAACGTCCGGACGTGAGGCGGGGCTTCAGTTCTCGCGCGCTTTCGGAGTCCACGCCCCTCTTCTTCCCGCGCGGCGTCCTCAAGATGGCGTCCAATGGCGGGAAAACTCCACGTATGGCGGGAAGAAGGCCGAAGATGGCGCCGGATGGCGGGAAAACTCCACCGATGGCGGGAAGGAAGCGGAAGATGGCGCCGGATGGCGGGAATCTTCACCACAGGTAAGTTTGAACAGTCTTTTTCAGGCACGCAGTACCCGGTGGTTGCGGGCACGAAATCCTGCCGACTACGCCAAAAGTTGACGCGCCCCTGGGCCTGTGTCGCGCTGCGTTGCGCATGCAGGAGCTTACCCGGAGCTGGATCTCTTGAGGGTTGTAGTCTCGTGGCGGTGATCCGGTCCGTGCCCAGGGAGTCAGACTAAGTGGCGCTGTATTAGCGGTAGATGTTGGACGACTACGCCACCCGTTGAGTACAGCTAAGGAGCTGCTGCTGCAGGGCAGACCGCTGAGGCCGGTGGTAGGATTGTGCAGCGTGATAGTATAACCCCCAACGGGAGGGGTATGGCCTCAGGGCAGCCGACGTGGATGATGGGGGTAGCAGGAACCACTCAGAGACGGTACGGTGTAGTTCAGGGTCTTTACTGGTGACAACGATAGACCCTCCCGGAGTACTGGCTAGCGATTGGGGCCTGGTCAGTCCTTGAGCAGATGGGATCTCCCCTGGCCAGGCGGAGTTGTAGGCCTCCCAAACTAACGATACTCTTCTGGCTACCTTGCTAGAAGCGGGTATAAGTAGCCCACGTCCCTGAGTGTACCGTGTGGTGCTCACCCGTATGGCGGGTGACTCGGGGCCTTCTAGTAGCTTCCGCTCCACGACGGCGGTGCTGGTCCCACGCGTGTGACCGTGCCTTCGGGGTTTCTGGGCCAGAGGACCTGCAATCCCCTGCTGGTCGGTTTCTGCTGCTGGATAGGAGTTAGTCCCCACAGCCTCGGACTCCGGGTCCGGTGATAACTTCTCAGTCAGGGCGAGCTCTGCAGCTGCCAGCCCCTGACTCCTTGTAGCACTGCTCCCACAGAGCTCCTGATGTTCTTTCCTATATCTGCTTCTCTTCTCTGTCTCTACTTCTTCTCTACTCACTAACCCTGCCTCAGCCCTAGGTTTATATATAGGGGAAGTTCTTCCCCTCCCAGGACTGGGCAGGAGGTGTGGCATGCACAGGATCCCTGACCAAGAGACCTCCCACCTGCTCTCAGACATAACATTGCCGTTACTGTGGAAACCAGACCCCTGGGGTGCCACACATTCACACACCTCCACCTTCCACCTCAGACCACCAGAGGGAGACCGTTAGGGATATATAAAGGGAAGGTGGAGCCAGGCAGCCCAGAAAGTGATTCAGCAGTTTCCTGCTCAGACACAGAAGGACTCAGTTCAGTCGAGCCAGAGCCTAGCAGTTCCTGCAGAAAGAGTTCAGTACAGTCTGTAGAGTGATTCCAGAAAAACAACCTGGCACTCAGAAGACTCATGGGTTCTTTTAGTGATTTTTAATAAAGTAATGTAGTAAATAACAAATAAACAGACGTTTCGGTCACAATAGACCTTCATCGGTGTACGGTTTTATTAAAGGCGTGATGCATTTGGGCCGCTGTCTGTAGAAATTTGTAAACCGTTGCTTGCGGTAGGTACTTAAAGGTAATGGCCTGGTCGGTGCCGTAGGCCGTAGGAGAAAATGAATAACCAGAGGCAGTAGCCCGCTAGGAAGTTGTATGCTGAATTGTAAAGGACGCAGGACGCGGTATCCACCGTTTGTCCAGAAGGTACTGAAGTGACTACCGTGTCCGTCCCCGTTCTTGCTCTGACCCGGCTGGGTCTCGCCTGTCCTGCATTCCCCTTGCATACGCTGCCCTGAGGCCTAGATCCACCTGTGGGGAGCTATACCATCGAGCTGCCTTATCACCGGCCTCAGTGGACTGCCGCAGCGCTGGTGATTATCATCAGAAACCACAGGTGGCGTCACGAACTTTCATAAAATGAACAAACAACCACCCTTTTAAAGAGTGACCCCAGGGTACGGGCCCAGGAGCCGACCACCGCGACATCCCCAAGGCCAGGCAAAGGCCCGGGTACCGAGTCATCCCCATCCCCTGGGCTGGTCACTGCTTTTCATCATCCATGTTGGGCTGTTGTACGACGTGTGGACTACTCTGCTTGTTGGATTCTTGCATTACCACAAACACTGCCTTTATTTTGTGATTTCTGTTCCGCTTCCCATTTCTATTGGCAGCGTGATATACCAGCACGTGAGTGCTGCCACAATCATGTGTCAATAGGTTATTGATGGAGGCCGTGATACACAGACCGTCCTGGACCAGGGAGGAGTTGGTACAGAAGCACCTAGAGAGGGGGGTACAGGGGCTTCATTTCAATTTTAAAACTTAGCTGGATTGTGTTTAGCTACAAGACTGGAAAGAAAAATAGAAAAAAAAAATTAAGATTTTATTATTTGGCAAAATCGTCCATCAGAGGTTTGGCCACTACCAAAAAGTTTTTGATGAACTTACAGTAGCAGCTGGCGAAACCCAAAAAACTTTGTAACGCCTTTAAGTCCTGAATATAATACCAATCCAGTACCGTCCGGACTTTTGCCAGATCCATGCAAAAACAGTGAATGATAAGAAATAACCCAAAAAAGGGACCTCCTGAATGGAGAACATAAATTATTTGTCAAACCAGAGAAATGTATTATCTTTGAGTATCTGTAAGACCTGCCTGACATGTACCTGATGTGATACGAGGTGAATAAATTAGACTGTGGGGACCCCCAACGAAACCCCGACGCTCAGCCCCCCTACCGCCACCCCTTCCTTAACAATACAATAATATAACTCTTACAACTGGATGGGTGAAGATCGGTCACAGCTTTATTAACTCTTTAACTCATTCCACTAGAAAGGCATTTTATTTCCAAAAATAATTCCGCTTGTTGCAGCATGCCCTGTGTCTCCACACCGGCAAGTTGGCCAACAAGAGTAACTTTCCAACATGTCCTTTCTATTTCAGGCCAAGGAGGATCCTGCGTACTCGTATGCAGGACTCAGACCCCCACCCATCATCATTAACGCTTGCTCCACTCCGTCCTGGAGTCCTGACAGGAATATGTCCAGTCCAATATCCGTTAAATGAACACCGTCGGGCCATATGAGGCCAGCTTTATCTCCTTCCAGTTCTCGGTGTCTTATCACTACACCACCTCTTTCCTTTAAAAATCTTGCCATCCGAATATTTATTAGCCGCCTTGTCCGTTCGATGGCTGCACTGTCTCGCGCACCTCGTCATACCGTTCTCGGCACAATCTCTGACCATATTATAGTTAGTTTACTAAAAAATGCTCTGAAGCGCTCAGTGTCTAGCTTCATTATTGCCATTAGTTCTGCGCTCTTGTAATGACCGAAGTCGTTTCCCCCAGCGTGTATAACTAAGATAACCGGACCTGTTGCTTCTCTCCCTATGTTGATTACCTCCATTAGTACCTGTGGCCATCGCAGGCCTCTAATACCTCTCCAGTTGAAATATGTGTCATGAAACCCCATATTCCTCCCGCCTGGGCGGACTGTCGCCCTTTTTTCTGCCCAGTATATGTACGAGTGGCCTATCACCCACACTGTTGGCTTATCGTCACCTATAAAAGACTAATTCGCTTATGCGTAGCGCCCTGAAAAAGGCGATCACAAATGCAGTAGACAGTAGTGTTGCTTCAAATTGTGAGTGGCATGTTAATGGTGTTAGGGATATGATTTTTGAGAGCAGATTTAGTGACACAGGACGTCTGCACTCCTGACTTGGCTGACCTCTTTTCCACCCTTTTAAGGCTTGACTGATGATGAATCTTTTTGTCACATCTCCCCAATTCAGTAGTTGGAAATGAAATGCTACTCCGGTCCGCCACCGCTGCGCTGACGCCCCTGATATGCCCCTCATCATTAGCTGGTGGAGAAATTCTATGGTTACATCTAGTCTGGCTTGTTCACATTGGTTAACCCGTCTGCCTGCTACTAGTCGTATCCAGTCTTCCCATGCCTTACCGTATGCTTTCCATGTTGACGGGGCGACTGACGCTCTGATTAATGGCATCAGCTGTTCGCCACTAGATCCCATAGGGAGGGTGGGCAACTGGTGCCCGACGGGTGGGCGTTGGGGAGGAGCTCTCTGAAAACCTGCCAATTGAATTGTGATAAAGCGTTAGCAGCAGCGTTAGATCCCCCCTCCACATTGTGGCTAGCGCGGACCCATACATTGTGTTTTAGGCACAGGAATGCTAGCCGGCGTAGTAGGCCTAGCACTGGGAGAAACGATGATGCCATCTTATTAATGCAGTGCGCTAGGCTGGTGTTATTTGTTATGAAGCGTATATTTTTGTTCGCTAGGTACGTGCCCCATATTTCTATGGCTACCACTATTGGGAAGAGTTCCAGGAGTGTCTGTTTTTTTGTTAACCCTTGTTCAGACCAATACGGAGGCCATAAGCCTGTGCACCACTAGTTATCTAGTATCGCTGCATATCCGCCCGCCTCTGCTGCCCCGGTGAATAATTTTAGTTCAATGTTGGACTGTTCTGCTGACATAAATAACGTGTGACCATTGAATGATTGTAAGAAGGTTTTCCACACCTCTAAGTCCGCCCGAAGCTGCCTGCTGATTCTGATTCTATGACTCGGTTTTAATGCACGTTTTGTTGCAAGGGATAAACGACGAGAGAAAACCCTTCCGACTGGCATCACCCGGCTCGCGAACACGAGGAGACCTAGTAACACTTGCATCTGTTGTAGTGTTACTTTCCGTACTGTGCAAAATCCCTCGATGAGGTGCAGTGTTTTTTGTATTTTTTCTGTTGGGAGGTGGAATAACCTTGCTGTGGTGTCGATTTCGATGGCTAAGAACGATAGCTTTGTTGTGGGGCCTATGTTTTTTGTAGGGCACAATGGGACTCCAAACCGTTAAAAGATGTTTGTGAATTCGTTAAGTAATGATTGGCATTGATTTGAGTCTTTGGGTCCGACGAATAGGAAGTCATCTAGGTAATGTGTGACGGACCTATTGCCGGTTTTGTACCTCAACACCCATTCTAGGAAGGAACTGAATAGTTCGAAGTAATAACAGATATTGAACAACCCATTGGGAGGCAAGTGTCGTAGAAGTATTCATTGTCCACTTGGCATCCCAGCAGGTGGTAGCAATTTGGGTGCACCGGTAGTAGGCGAAAGGCGGATTCTATGTCGGATTTAGCGAGCAGCACTCCGGGCCCCGCATCGCGTACTAACATTACTGCTCTGTCGAAAGACGCGTAGGAGACCGAGGCGTCTTCAGACGAAATACCGTCATTTACAGACTCTCCTTTTGGGTAAGATAAATGATGGATAAGCCGGAATGAACCTGGCTCTTTTTTGGGGATTATTCCCAGAGGGGAAACTCTTATGTTACTGAATGGTGGGGTTGGGAAAGGGCCCGCCACTCTGCCTAGAGCTACTTCTTTTTGTATTTTTTGCCTAAGTATTTCAGGGTGCTCTTTTGCAGATTTAAGGTTATTTGCAAAGGTGGGTGATTTATTAAGTTTGAAAGGGAGGAAAAAACTGTATGTGAAACCAAAATGTAACTGCCCCGCTGCGTCTTTCTTAGGATATTGGTCTAGCCAGGGGCCCATCGCGTTTACGCTCACCGGGGTCCTTGGATTCTGACTGTGGGAGTTTAATTGATAATTTGCTTGCGGGATGAGAACATCTTGCCGCGGGGTGGGCTGCACCCCAGGCTGAGCATTCATGTTTGTATCTGCATAAGGCGCAGAAACGACAGCGTCCCTCATTGTACTGCCAGCAGGCCCCTGGTCTACGTACTACCACTGAATTTTGGCCTGCTGTTGCCTGTTGTCCAGTAGCCGTTGTTGGAAAGGGATGGTGTTTCTGTAACAGCATTAATCGCAACCATATGTCTGTAGCTTTTACCCCCCAGCCTAGCTGTGGTTGCAGGGCCAACCGCCTCCGGAACTCTTCATCGTAGCGCCACCATGCTGAACCGCCGTGGGCTTTGTACGAGTTATACACCGTATCCTGGTATATGAATAGTTCTGAGCAGCGTTCCGGATGCTTTTGGCCCATGATGCAACCCAGCACTGAAAATGCCTGTAACCAGTTACTCATTGTCTTCGCGACCTTTTGTCTATTTCTGTTGAATGGTCTGTCGACTATCCTTTTCTCTTTGTCTATAGTATGTTGGTCAGCGGTTACAAGTGCCCAAATGTCGATGTAGTCATTATTCCATATTTTAATTCTGGTTTCCTTGTCTATGTGTGAGCCCAATGGGCTTATCCTGCAAAAGAATGCGTCCTTGTGTACGCTGGCTAATGGTGGAGTTGTTTTAGTAGAATTATGTATAGCGCCTGGTGGCACGGATAGTTGTTCGACTATGGCCTTAAGGGCCGCTATTAAGTTGGTGTTACTATTTCCCATTTCAATTATACTTATATTGCACGCACCCATTCCTGCGGCTGGAGGAGGGACTCCGATGTGTGGAGGGACTCTGACACCAGTCTCGCTCGGGGTGAGCGGCGTGCCTCTGCTCTTAGACCTGCGTGAAATCGTTGTATCGTGCAGACTGTAAGCTCTGGAGGGTGCCATTGTATCGTTTCTGTCCCCCGGAGGACGGGATCGTTGGGGCTCGACATCTCTGATGCAGAGGATGGTGAGCGCCACCTTGAGGACCGCGACCTGTGACCCCTCCTGTGGGATGCCGATCTCCACTTTGCTTGTGACGACCGCTTCCTTCGCCGGTGACTTGTGTGCGATGGCGTAGATCTGTGGTCGGAGGAACTACAGCGAGTTCACCTAGAGTGAGTACGCCTGGAGTCTCTGTGTCCCTAAGGGTGTATGGGGGGTTCTGCGCAGTTTACATGTGTCCCGCCGGGACATGTCGGTGCTATTTGTGGCCAGGGCGATGCTATAATGGAGTCAAGCACGTGCGTCGCTGCGCTATTATAGGGGTATATGGGGGAGGCGAGGATGGTCGCTGAAGTGTTTAGGCTCCGCATCGTGTCCATCAGGGGGGTATTGATACTGTGACTGGGCGCTGGATGGGCTGCGGTGATTACAGGGGCCGCAATGTCCCCAGGATGTGTAGTGTCACGTGTTCTGTTTTGGGAACTTTTTCTTTTATTTTTAATAGGAGTTTTTCTGTGGGGGATTGTTTGGGGGGGAAGCAGAGCACAGCCCCCGGCAGAGGATTCCTGTCCGGAGCTCTGCTCTGCCACAGCCCCTGCTGTGTGTTGAGGGGGCGGGGAATGGTTACTAAGTGGCCCGCAGCTTCTTCTGTGAGGCTTCGGGGTGCTGTGCCTAAAGCGCTCTGGAGGACGGGAGTGCCTGCTGGACCTCCGCCCTCCAGGGCACTCCTCGGCAGGATGCGGGACAGGAGTGTTAACGGGGGTGGGGAACAACAGGCTGTGTGCTGTCTCCAGCGCCGGTGGCAGGCAGGAGACCTGAATCCCCTCTGTGCCCGCCGCCGACATGGAAGACAGCCCGCACTCATTTATTAGTGCAGAGGAGCCCTGCGCCCGCAGTAAGTGAGGCGCAGGGTCCACCGCCGCACTAGCTTCAGCTTCCTGCTCCGCCCCGCAGCATTCTGAACTGGGGGGCGTGACCTGTGGGGTCACGTGGGGCGGACACGCGCCCTGTACATGCGCATCGAGCGCTTCCTGCCCTCCAGCTCCGCCTCCCCCAACATGCCTCTCCAGCCTAGTGGAGTCACGCGCCCGCTTCCCTGCTCCGGCGCGCGACCGCAGAGAGGAACCCCCCAACCCCACGCCGGCGCGCGCCCGCCGCCCTGCTGTCGCTGCGCGCCTTTCCCCACTGGCGTGCGGCCACCGGACCGCCACGGCTGCCCGCTTCCCCGAGTCAGCGAGCGCCCGCAGCACTACCGCAGCCGCCTACCGCCCCGGGTTGAGTGGCCCGATGAACACTGTAAAGTTGTGCGGATGCGGCGATCGGGTGAGGAAGGGGATCGGGACCAAGCCGCGGAAGTAATGCAGCCCCCCGTTCCAGATGACCCGACCGCCGTGGAGGGGACCGTTGTACCGTGGGCAATTGGAGTGGGTGAGTAGGCCCAAGTGGTGAGGGGACTGGGACTGGGGAATATGATGTTCCCATAAGGGGTTGAGGGCCAGGGGCAGGGTGATCTGGGGATTTAGAGCTGGGGCCAGGGGGATGAGCGCTGAGCCCCGACATGAGAGCCTGTAACCAGCGCTCGCCCCCCTGTGCAAACCCAGCCTGGAGGGCCTCAGCAATCTGACCTGATCCTGAAATCTCGTTCTACTCCGGAACCAGCAAAGAAAGGAGGTAACGTGGGATGTCCCGGTGTTTATGTATCCATGGGACGGCTTGTAGCAGCCGTCCTTTTCACTTCATTGGATCCTTCCGGGGACTTCAGGATCACTGGTCAGTAAGGGGCAGCGAAGGGGGGGGTCACCAATCGCCATGGCCCGGGGAGGGGCCACCACAGTCAATGACTCCCTCCTTATTTAGTATGGAGTCTACCATTATGTCATCAAGATGGGTTTGTTGTGATCTACCTGCCAGATGAATAAAAATGGGAGCATTAGTCAACCCAAATGCCATCACAAGGTTTTCATAGTGCTCCTCAGGAGTATTGAAGGCCGTCTTGAGATTATAAGCCCCCCTGAGGTCTAGTTTAATCAAATTGTAGGAGCCAAATGGTTTTCTAAAGAGGTCTGGGATGAGAGGTAGAGGATATGCATCCCAGACCATAATCTGATTAAACTCGCAAAAATCAAGGCAGGGGCGCAACCCCTAGTCCTTTTTTTTTTTTTTTGACAAAGAAAAACCCCACTGCAATGGGAGATGAAGAACGTCTTATAAGGCCCTTTGGTAGACTTTCAGTGATCTAGTTTTTCATGGCCTGCCTCTCTGAACCAGAGATATTATATAACCTGCTTTTTTGGCAGCTTGGCCCCAGGAATAATATTACTGACGCAATCATAAGGATGATGGGGAGGAAGTTCTTGACACCCCTGTTCAGAAAACACATTCCTGAAATCAGACCCACCATGGCTATCCGAGTGACCAAGCAGTGTTCTTGGCAATACTCGCTCCATTTTACCACCTCCCGAGTCTGCCAGTCTACGGCTAAGTGCCCACGATGCAGAAATGCTCCGGATTTTTTCTGCATCTCCCTGGCAGAAAAAATGCATGCGGATTTTACATGCGGATTGTACATGCGTTTTTCCTGCCAGGGACAAGCGTAAGTGAAGCGTTTTTTCACATGCATTTCCGCATGCGGGTTGTCAAGCGCTTTCCAAGCGATTTTAGCATCACTTGGAAAGTGCTTGACAACTTGGTCACACTATATAAATACGTGCAACCGGCATGGATTTATATAGTGTGACCAAGTTAATAGTTGAAGAAAAAAGATTAAAAATGGTAAAAAAAACATTTTACTTACCTTCTGATGGCCCCTGGTCTCTTGTACGGCTCACGGTGGTGTGAAAGGACCTTTCATGACGTCATTTAGTCATGTGACAGGTCAGGCGACCGCCGACGAGCCGTACAAGAGACTGGACGCAGCGGAGAAAAGACCGGGGGCCATCAGAAGGTAAGTATAATGTCTTTTTTTCTTTTCTTTTTTTTTTTTTACTACAGGTACCATGGTACCCGGGTCTGGAGGAGAGTCTCTTCTTCTCCAGACCCGGGTACCATCCGCACGTTGAATCGCTTAATATCCGCATGTGCACATGTAGTCATGCGGATATTAAGCCATTCAATGGAGGTAAAACGTCGCGATTACGCAAAATAATTGGTAGTGCTGTGGATTTTTCCGCACTGATAATGCGCAGCGGAAATTTCCGCAGCATGTGCACAGCACATGCGGATTATCATTTGGGAACATTGCAGACCTTCTACCAAGCGTTTAAGCGTTTCTGCAATGGAATTGCCGCTGCGGAAACGCTTAAAAGACGCATAGTGGGCACACAACCTACCACAGGATTGTGCAGCGTAAACCAAGGTAGTCCAAGGACCACAGGAGAGGGCAAGCCCTCTAGCACATAACAGTCAATAAATTTTGAGTGCAAGGCCCCTACCTGCAGATGTAGCACACGAGCGATAAGAGTAAAATACCCCTAGCTCAAGGGTGCAGAGTCAATGGCGATTATGGGTGTTGAGCCAGAAAATTTATGAGGTTTGAGGTCCTAATCGGACCTAGCGTCGATCAAAATAAACCCCGCCCCACTGTCCAGAAAGGCAGAAATTACCACCATACTTTTGCCAAGATGGATCTTGGACGGTAAAAAAAAAAATTGTGACCTACCCACAGAGGAAATAAGTACACCCCCGAAAAGCCAATTCACCCCGCAACTCAGGCGCCTTAGTTTTCCGGTGGGTGTTTAGGAATTTAGGAAAGACACACACACACACACACACTCCCCCTTTCCGCCAAACTACAGTTGGACCAACAGAACAAGTCGCCACACCCAACAGCATGGGTTCCTCAGTTAACTCAACCCTCGGTGCCCTTGACCCCAGGCCCCCTGCAAATTGGAGTGTCTCCTTATGTCTCTGGCAAAGACAGCGGTTAACACACAAACGCCTCTTCAAAACAACCAACACCTCCGACTCCAGAACTAGGCAGCATAAATCTAACACTGGCAATCCAAGATTGCCAGAGGCAAATATATAGGAGAGGGGAGAGGCCAACACTGAACAGCTGAGACCATCAATGCTGGAAAGCTCTAGCAGCTCTCAACTGAACAGATTAACCTTTGCACTGCTAGCAGAAACCTTCATGGTTTAATATGATAGTGAAGTGCTTCTAATCAGTGCAGGAGCTCAGACGCCGCAGTCTTCTGGCCCCTCTAGTTACGGTAAACCCGTGGTACCTGGATTCCAGCGATGTGTCACTTACTGAGCTGCTTGATGCAGTGTTGATAAAATCCCTTTATTAGCTGCAGATGTTCTGCCTATGCACAGGGTACACAGAAAGTTGTCAATCAGTGGTGCGGGTGGGGCTATATATAGAGCTCATGAATGTGGAGGACTACATGGCAGCAGGTTTACTAGTCCTTGAGTGATAAAACTAAAACAAGCAGCCAGTTATTGACACATGGCTGGAATCAGAGTCTCTGTCTTTATATAATCAGAATCTAATAAGAGTATAGATGCAAGTGTACAATAAATCTGGAAGAATAAAGAAGCAATCAGTATATCATAAATTATATCTACCCTACAGGTAGCATATGCATTATAATTACATACAACGTCACTAAGGAAAAGTACTTCATTTGCGTCGACCACCAATAATACACCTTGGCAAGCAGAAAGGGACCTTGAAACTTCGTAGCTAAAATCAACATGACTCTACAAAAGTACAAAAACGTTAAAAGGGAAAACATGTTGGACAAATATGGATTGATGGATACAAGGCGCATTCTTAAATAACCATGTATAAATGTGAGGGGAGTCATTTCGTATGTAGATGGACAAAGAATGCTGAGCGTTGGAAACATGTTGCTATGTTGCATAAATTTTTCACTTGAACCTTGTGGATTAATGGACTTTTAAAGATGAAATAATAAAGATGGATTTTATGGAGCTGGAGTTCCTTTTCTTTTTCCTGTGATTTACACACGTGTGGCCACACGATCTCCAGGCTTCAGCACGCCGAGAGCCGCTGTGGGTGAGCTGGTGTTTTTTTTCTATAGCATTCTTAAATAGGCTGTGCCAAGATCGCAACTTTTTGGCTATTCTGTGGGGGGATTGACAAGCGGGACCTCCAATGATCAGAAGAACAGATGTCTCACATCCCCTTTTTTAATGGAGTGGTGCCATTGTCTACGGGACTGATGGAGATAGCTGAGCTCTGAATTCAGCCATCTCCGGCAGCCCATTACACTTTGAGTGGAGCAGCAGTGCACGCGCTCATCGGCCAATCCATTGGCGTAATATGGCTCCTGCACCTGATTTCCTGTGATTGGGGTCCCAGAGATGGGTCCCCCAGCTATTAGCAAGCAATCTGTTCTGTAGAAAAGTGATAAGTTGTAATCTGAGAGCAAACTCTTTCAATTTTAAAATATTGGAAAGCTCTTATGGGCGTCTATAAAAAAAAACAAAACAGTGTGAGATCTACAGGGTCGGCCATTTATATGGATACACCTAAATTAAATGGGAATGGTTGGTGATATCAACCTGAAACAACGGATACTGGAAGCCTGTGCTAGCATTTCTTCTGCGGTGTTGCTATCAGTGTGTCAAGAGTGGGAGAAGAGGGTTGCATTGACAATCCAACACAATGGGCAGCACTTTGAACACATTTTATAAGTGGTTATAAACTTGTACAAAACTCATGAAAGAATAAAGTTACGTTAAAACAAAGCACACCATTGTTTTCCTTATGAAATTCTCAATAAGTTTGATGTGTCACATGACCCTCTTCCCATTGAAAAAATAAAGTTGGATCCAAAATGGCCGCCATGGTCACCACCCATCTGGAAAAGTTTTCCCCCTCCCATATACCAATGTGCCACAAACAGGAAGATGATCTCACCAACCATTCCCATTTCATTTAGGTGTATCCATATAAATGGCCCTCCCTGTAAAATAATAAATTATTATTATTATTATTGCAGCTGCTGCATTTTGTATAACTCATTCAGTATCTGAACATCTGCAACAAGAGCACAGAGAAACAAATCAAGAAGAAACGTCACACTCACCGGAGTGTGGATCAGGCTCAGGAGATACTTCTTTCCCTCGTAAGTGTAAAACAGAGACGCAGCTATTAAGTAAAATAGGTTACTTGTTTTTTTTTCTTTAAATCTGTAACATCAGAAGCTCACTGAAAGCTCGTGGTGGGAACTTAGCCTCAGTGTCAATGATAGCTCACAGTTTTTTGGGACGTCAGGCACCAAGCAAGGAAAATCAGAAAGTAAGCTATAACTCAAGATAAAGAGGCTGGTGCTGGGCAGGGAAGCAACCTTGGAAGGCTGAGGCTCGGTAAGTGCTCCGTTACACCCAGAGCACTCAGAAATGCAGCAACAGATAAAAGATATAGAGGTGTCTATGGATTTAGCTTTCCAAATCCTGCATGGTCATGAAAGGGAATTGGAGGGAGGGGTATATCTGATGGATTCACTTAAATTATTAAATGGCAATTGCAGTTCACATAGTTGCATACTAGCTAATCATTAGCGCTACAAAAATTTGCACTTCAAGCACCAGTAAAAAAGATTCCTTAGAGGTATCTGGTCACTATTAGTGATGATCGAGTGTGTTCTATCAACCCCTCTGGCGAGCACGCTCGGGTGCTCGCTGAGTATTTTGGCATGCTCGGCATTTCTTTTAATGTCGCCGTGCCTGCAAGTGTCACGGCTGTTAGACAGCGTGCTCGCCGAAGGGGTTCATAGAACACGCTCGATCATCACCAGTCACTATACATGAGTATACCATAAAAAACAACATATTATATAGTGAATAACACAGACACTATTCAATACAGCAGGGTTGAGGTGTATTTTGTGGTACAAAATTACAGTATTTTTGAATGACACCATTCACTTTACTGTGCAAGATATAGAAAAAAGGGTAATGAACTCCAAATAAAGTGAAATGGTGCAGAAGAGAAAAAAACAAAAACATTTCACTGCTTTTAAAAAATTCTAAACTTTGCAAACAAATTGTTTGGCTCATGTTTCAATTTTCTAAGACCGTTTTTAATACTTACCATTTTGGGGTACAACTTTTTGATTGCTCCATCAAATGAATAGTCATAAGTTACTTACCGGTAACGGGATTTTTCAGAGACCATGACAGCACCACGAGAGAGGGGATCCGCCCACCAAGGAGAGGAAACCTACAGGCTTAAAAGGGCGCCGCCTCTCTCCCGCCTCAGTTTGGATTACAGAGCACTGAGAGGACCGCCAGGTTAATGAACACAGCAAACAACCACAAAGTTGCCATACCACACGACACCTATTGAGTGTGAGATTATAATTTATAAAAGGGGAGTGCTCCCACAAAGGTGAAAGGAGGGAATGTAAGGGTGCTGTCATGGTCTCCGAAAAATCCCAGTACCGGTAAGTAACTTAAGATTTTATCGGTCGACCATGACAGCACCACGAGAGAATTACAGGGATGAAGTAATCTATTGAAGGACCACAGCCTGGAACACTCTTCTCCCAAAGGTGAGGTCAGCCGATACTATATAGGTTAGATATGGGTGTGTCTATGGAATGTAGAGGGACAGGACCAGGTAGCAGCCTTACATATGTCTTCTAATCAAGACACCTGTCTTCTCAGCCCAGGAGGTCACCACAGCCCGGGTGGACTGAGCCTTCAACCCTCCTGGCACTTCCTTGCCGCTAGATGTATATGCTAGAGAAATGGCCTCCCTATTCCATCTAGCTATGGTGGACTTTGTGACATTAGACCGTTTTCTAGCCCCTTGGTAGGATATAAATAAAGAGTTATCTTTAATAGCTTTTGGTAACTGAATGGTACCTAACCACACATCTCCTCACGTCTAACGTATGTAACTCCGCCTCTTTCTGGTTACTAGGATTTGGACAAAAGGAGGGTAGGAGGACTTCCTGAAGTCTGTGGAAACGAGTGGCTACCTTAGGGAGAGAGAGAGTGATTTTTAGACTAGATCCTGCCTATCATCCAGAATTTGAGTAAACGGCGAGGTCATAGACAGGGCCTGGTTGTCACTAATGGTCCTGGCTGAGGTTAAAGCTATTAACAAAGCGGTCTTAAGGGAGAGGGAGTTAAGGGTTGCTGACTATTAGCTCAAACGGCGAGCTAGTCAAGGCCTTTAGAACCAAATTTAAATCCCAGGGAACCAAGCTGATTTTAATAATAGGTTTAGATCTAAAAGCTGCCTTAATGAACCGAGAAACCCAGTAGTTACCCGCTAGATCACAGCTATATAGGGAACCCAAGGCAGAAACCTGAACTTTAAGGGTGCTGGTGGATAACCCTAGTTCAAGACCTTTTTGTAAAAACGCCAAGATTTTTCCTATTGGCGCCTTCCCCTCCCCCATCAACCCCAGGTTTTCAGCTGTGCATCAGGATGGTTACTAGACCTTGGGAAAAACGTTTCCGATTTAGCAGTGTCTTTTCAAGTTCCACACCATCAAGTGGAGGCCAGTTGCTTGAGGAAATACGCAATCTCTGGAAGAACCCAAGGATCGGAGATGGACATGCTCCTCAGGCATGAGAACCAGGGCCTCCTGGGCCAAAAGGCTGCGATCAGCAGAACCCTGGCCTTGTCCTCCCTGATCTTTCTTATGACTATGAGAAGAAGAGCCAACCAGGGGGAGGCATACGCCAGGCTGAAATCCCAACGTATCAGGAGAGCATCCACAGCTAGGGGATTTAGGGAACACAAGATCTTTGTCTTCCGATTTAGTTTTGTGGCAAACAGATCTACCTGACCGGAGGGCCCCCCACCCCCCCATCTTCGGCTATTTGGGTAAAAATTCCTTGATTTAGTTCCCATTCCCCTTGCATCAGAGGATAGCAGCTTAGGAAATCTGTTCTGGTGTTTTCTTTTTCCCTTATATGGAGGGCCATCAGGGAAAGGAGGTGACTTTCTGTAATCTGGAAGAGATGATCTGTCACTCATCAGCAATCTTGACCATGTGTCCCCCTGGTGGTTCACATATGCTATCGCAACTAGATTATCCAAGAGGATCTTTACATTCTGGCCCTGAAGGAAAGGTAAGAAATTATTCACTGCCTTGTCTACCGCCAGAAGTTCTTTTGCATTGGAGGAGAGACCCTTTTCGATATCTGACCAGGTCCCCTGGGCTCCCCACCCTCTGGGACTCGCATCTGTGGTAATTGTGCTAGTGACCCCAAGTACCCAGGGAACCCCTCGAGATTGGTGGCAGGATGAGCCTAACCTCTATAAAGATTTTACTGACCGGGGTGATAAGGACTAGAGATGAGCGGTGTTCGACTAGAACTGTTCGCCAATCTCAAATTCGAGCTGTTTTGGGCGGTGTTCGAGTCGTTCAAAGAACGCGAACGATTTGCAAAAAATTCGGCTGTTCGAGGTTATGTTCGATAACTGTTCGTGCACCAAAAGCGTGTCCTGCATGTCTGGTGCTATTTAGAGCACCAATCATGCAGGGATTGTCTGCCACTCACTGTAATGCCACAGCCATGGTGGTTGTGGCATTACAGTGGTTGCCCAAATTGATGGGAACAGTGCTCACAGTGAAACATGAAAAGCCGGCAATTCAGCAGCGGCATACACCGGTACCCGACAATTTAGAACCGAAAGAATAAAGCATCACACATAGATTAGATAGAAACATGTCAGTCACATATATAAGAAGTACAGTGACAGTGTTGGTTACTGTACTTGTCATTTAGTGTTAAAGGATTTATTAAAAAAAATATTGGTGTTTTCATGCACCGTCTCTTTAAAAAAAGCCGGCCGGCAATTCAGCAGCGGTACCCGACAATTTATAACAAAAAGAATAGAGCATCACACATAGATTAGATAGATAGAAACATGTCAGTCACATATATATGAAGAACAGTGACAGTGTTGATTACTGTACTTGTCATTTAGTGTCAAAATAAAGGATTTATTAAAAAATAAATTGGCGTGGAGTTCCCCATAATTTTAGTCACTAGCGGTGGTTAAGCAGACGGCTGGGGCAGATGTTTGAAGCCTGGGAAGGGGGTAATACCCATGGAGCTTCCCAGGCTACTAATATCAGCCCCCAGCTGAATACCTAGCCTTTACTAGCTATTAAAATGGGGGACCCCCTAAAAAATGACGTGGGGTCCCCCCTATTTTAATAGCTAGCAAAGGCTAGGCAGACAGCTGGGGGCTGATATTAATAGCCCAGGAAGGGTGCCATGAATATTGGCCCCCTCCCAGGCTAGAGACAACAGCCGTCAGCCGCCCCAGAAATGGCGCATCCATAGGATGCGCCAATCCTGGCACTTAGCCTCGCTCTTCCCACTGCCCTGTAGCGGTAGCAGTGGGGTAATAGGGTTGGGGTTGATGTCAGCTTATAATGCCAGCTGACATCAAGCCCAGGTTAGTAATGGAGAGGCGTCTATAAGACACCCCCATTACTAACCCCATAGTCAAAGTTACAAAAAGACACAAACACCCAGAATAAAGTCCTTTAATTGAAATAAACACACAATTCTTTATTGTTCTAAATGAAACCATACTTACCATCATGCCCATTCCAGCTGAAGCCAACGATCTCCTGCAATGAAAGTAAAATAATAAAGCAACATCATCCTTACCTTTCCATGGTTCCCACGACAGCTTCAGCTCTGCTACATTCACATGATAGGCTGGACCGCAGCAGAACGCTGCCATCCAGTTTGCCATGCGGCAGACACTAAGAAGCGCAGGCATGCTTGCGCTCCTCAGTGTCTGGCTGTGACGGCATCCAGATGAGCCCAGTTCATGTCCAATGAACTCAGCTCACCTCATGCACGTCACTGACAGCGTGGGAAAATTCTCCTGCGCATGCGGTGAGTGCAGGAGTATTTTCCCACGCTGTCAGTGACGTGCATGAGGTGAGCTCATGTCCAAAGAACTCAGCTCACCTCATGCACGTCACTGACAGCGTGGGAAAATTCTCAGCGCTCAGCGCTTGAGCAGGAGAATTCTCCCACGCTGGGATGGCATTGAGGTGACAGGCTGGATCACAGGTGAGTGCTGTCATCCAGCATGCCATCCTTCATAGACACCGCAGAGCGCAGGCATGCTTGCGCTCTGCAGTGTCTCTGAAGTACAGTAACCAACACTATCACTGTACTTATATATGTGACTGACATGTTTCTATCTATCTAATCTATGTGTGATGCTCTATTCTTTCTGTTATAAATTGTCGGGTACCGCTGTTGAATTGTCGGCCGGCTTTTTTAAAGAGACGGTGCATGAAAACACTAATATTTTTTTTTAATAAATCCTTTAACACTAAATGACAAGTACAGTAACCAACACTGTCACTGTACTTCTTATATATGTGACTGACATGTTTCTATCTATCTAATCTATGTGTGATGCTCTATTCCTTCTTGTCTAAATTGTTGGGTACCGGTGTATGCCGCTGCTGAATAGCCGGCCGGCTTTTTTTTTTTAAAAGAGAGTGTCTTCTGAGCAGTTTGTCAGCTTTTGGACACCTTTGAAGGTGTTTTCTATGTGTTTCTATGTGTTTTTGTTTGCCTGCCATTGGTTTTAACGGTGTTCGACGAACAGTTCCACGAACATCCCGGTGTTCGACGAACCGAACCCAAACACTACGGGGTTGGCTCAACACTAATAAGGACATCTTCCCTTCCAAGCGCCCCTTAAGAGAAACTACATTATGTAGCAGATCCCACTGTAAAACCCTGGAATGGTATTGTGCTCACAGAACCCACGATATCAGGGTACCCAACAGGTACATTGCACCTCCAAGGGACATGACCGAATTTGCTATGGCTTTCTTCACCAGGCCCCTCATTTATCGTATTTTAGCTTCCGGGAGGTAGCATTCTTGAGATTCGCAATCCCCAAAAACTGCTGAACTGTCGAGTAATCTGGATCATGTGCTCGCGATTCCGGACGAAATCCGTGACACAGTGACGGCAGGGTGAGATATTGCGTGATCTCCACGGTGCCGTCTCTGAGGAATCCCTGACGCTGCGCATTAAAAAGAATATTGCACAGTGACAAGATCCTGCTGAGCCACTGAGAGTTAGAATTGACAACCGACACATGCGCAGAGTAGCAGGGACTAGCCCAGCCCCTGAAACAGGCATCACTGATGACGCTTCATTCAGGGTGGGGAAAGAGGCAGCAGCAGGGACCGCAGCCTCTGCTCCCTGATCACGTCCGTCTTCATATCCCAGGATGCACTGGGGATTTTCAAACTAAATGTTATCAAACAGGAAGTTGGTAAAAAAAAACAAAATATATACACACATACAAACACACCCCAGTTAGATAAATTTAGATTAACTTCTAATTAAAGTATATTAGAAAAGCAATTACCATATTTTTCGGACTATAAGACGCACCGGACCATAAGACGCACCTAGGTTTTAGAGGAGGAAAATAAAAAAAAAATTAAGCAAAAAATTGTTCATGATGCACTTTTAAGGGGGAGGGGGGTCTTCTGCTGACACTGGTAAAGGAGTAATACCCAATTCTGACAAAATCCCCCATTCCGGTACGCACGGCACCCCTCATCCCCCATCCCGGTAAGTACGGCACCCCTCATCCCCCATCCCGGTACGCACGGCACCCCTCATCCCCCATCCCCGTACGCACGGCACCCCTCATCCCCCATCCCCGGTACGCATGGCACCCCTCATCCCCCATCCCCGATACGCACGGCACCCCTCATCCCCCATCCACGGTACGCACGGCACCCCTCATCCCCCATCCCCGGTACGCACGGCACCCCTCATCCCCCATCCCGGTACGCACGGCACCCCTCATCCCCCATCCTAGTATGCATGGCACTCCTCATCCCCGTCCCGGTATGCATGGCACCCCCCCCTCATCCCCGTCCCGGTATGCATGGCACCCCTCATCCCCGTCCCGGTATGCATGGCACCCCTCATCCCAGTCCTGGTATGCATGGCACCCCTAATCTCCATCCTGGAATGCATGGCACCCCTAATCCCTATCCTAGTATGCATGGCACCCCTAATCCCTATCCTAGTATGCATGGCACCCCTAATCCCTATCCTAGTATGCATGGCACCCCTAATCCCCATCCTAGTATGCATGGCACCCCTAATCCCTATCCTAGTATGCATGGCCCCCCCTAATCCCTATCCTGTTATGTATGGCCCCCTTATCTTTATCCTGTTATGTAAGGCCCCCCTCAGCCTTACCCTGGTATGTATGGTCCCCTCATCCTTACCCTGGTATGTATGGCCCCCTCATCCTTACCCTGGTATGCATGGTCCCCCTAATCCCCATCAGGCTGCACATAAAAAAAAATAAACACTCATACTCGCCTTTCTTCTCTCTCCTCCAGCGCTGCATCCTGTCTGCCCGCACTGATCTCTCCATGTGAGCCGCGCATGACGTCACTGCCATGCGCGGCTCACATGGAGAGATCAGCTGCTGGAAGTCACTGCTTCCCATGCCGGGTCTGTGTGCGCGGGGAGCAGTGACTTCACTCTCCTTCATAGCCGGCACACAGCTTAGCCGCGCTGCGGCTCCTGCTGCTGCCGGGCTATAGCGTGTGCCCGCTTATTAAAGGGCATGAATATTCACCCCCTCCCCACGCCCATGGGCGTGGAGAGAGGTTGAATATTCATGCCCTTAAACAGCGGGCACAGGCGATTCCGGCAGCAGCAGGAGTCGCAGCGCAGTGAATATTCATTTTATTTAGCAGCGGGGACAGTGTAGGCTGCAGCGGGCGGCCGCTGCCTCCTGTGCCCCGCTACCCACACACACACACACATATATACAGTACAGACCAAAAGTTTGGACACACCTTCTCAGTTAAAGATTTTTCTGTATTTTCATGACTATGAAAATTGTACATTCACACTGGAGGCATCAAAACTATGAATTAACACATGTGGAATTATATACTTAACAAAAAAGTGTGAAACAACTGAAAATATGTCTTATATTCTAGGTTCTTCAAAGTAGCCACCATTTGCTTTGTTGACTTCTTTGCACACTCTTGGCATTCTCTTGATGAGCTTCAAGAGGTAGTCACCGGAAATGGTCTTCCAACAATCTTGAAGGAGTTCCCAGAGATGCTTAGCACTTGTTGGCCCTTTTGCCTTCACTCTGCGGTCCAGCTCACCCCAAACCATCTCGATTGGGTTCAGGTCTGGTGTCTGTGGAGGCCAGATCATCTGGCGTAGCACCCCATCACTCTCCTACTTGGTCAAATAGCCCTTACACAGCCAGGAGGTGTGTTTGGGGTCATTGTCCTGTTGAAAAATAAATGATGGTCCAACTAAACGCAAACCGGATGAAATAACATGCTGCTGCAAGATGCTGTGGTAGTCATGCTGGTTCAGTATGCCTTCAACTTTGAATAAATCCCCAACAGTGTTACCAGCAAAGCAACCGCACACCATCACACCTCCTCCTCCATGCTTCACGGTGGGAACCAGGCATGTAGAGTCCATCCGTTCACCTTTTCTGCGTCGCACAAAGACACGGTGGTTGGAACCAAAGATCTCAAATTTGGACTCCAAAGACCAAAGCACAGATTTCCACTGGTCTAATGTCCATTCCTTGTGTTCTTTAGCCCAAACAAGTCTCTTCTGCTTGTTGCCTGTCCTTAGCAGTGGTTTCCTAGCAGCTATTTTACCATGAAGGCCTGCTGCACAAAGTCTCCTCTTAACAGTTGTTGAAGAGATGTGTCTGCTGCTAGAACTCTGTGTGGCATTGACCTTACAAGAGCAGGCTGGTGCTTCAAATCATTGTCTTCTGACTACCTTCAAGGAAACATGTGCAGTCATCATTGCTTTGCAGGCAAGGCCATTGCTGCTTGTAAGATTGCCCCTAGATCAACCATTTATGGGATCATTAAGAATTTAGTCTGCGGTGCATCATATACGTGTTGTGACGGATCAGCTCTTGGGTAGGTGCAGGTTCACACAGGAATGCAGTCCGCAGGTTCCAAAACAAACTGGTGGTTTATTAAATGTCCATAAACCAACCAGGAAAACAAAACATAACAGCTCTTTCAGCTGCTCGTAAAACTCGGCCTTTTAATCCGGGCCCACTAACTCCCTACACTATGTGTGCTGGAGCCTGCTTCTCCATGTCCTACATCACCAAAGCTTGGCACTTCGGGGACACATACCTCCCGTCCACGACCTGTCCGGCAGCAACCTTACATACCCCCCCCTCTGTCCAAAGCAGGGGGGGCTTGGTACCTTCTGCCACCATACAACAGATACACAAAAGGTATAACGCAGTGTTTCCCAAACCCCATCCTCACAGACCCCACAGGTCATATTTTCAGGATCTCCTTAGTATTACACAGGTGATTGAAGTATCATCAAGGCATCAGGAATTTTCTCACCTGTGCAATACTAAGGAGATTCTGAAAACATGACCTATGGGGTCCCCCGCTTCCCCAATCCCACTAACAGGAGCTCTATGGAACGCTCTCTCCGTCTGCAACAAACTTTCCTACATCCATGACCTTTTCATTATTAACAAACTTTCCTTCCTTGGCATCAATGGTACCTGACTCACCCCCTCTGACATGGCCTCTCCAGCTGCACTTTCATATGTTGGATTCCACCTTTCCCACACCCCTCGCCTCATCGGCAAGCATGGCAAAGGAGTTTGTTTTCTCCTGTCAGATAACTGTACTCTGCTGCCCGACTAATCCACCTGTCCCCCCCGCTATTCCCTGGCCTCTCCCCTCTGTCAATCCCTTCACTGGCTCCCCATTATCTAGAGACTCCAGTTGAAAACCCTAACCATGACATACCAAGCCATCCACAACCTGTCTCCTCCATATAACTGTGACTTAGTGTCCCGGTACTTACCTGCACGCAACCTCCAATCCTCACAAGATCTCCTTCTCTACTCCCCTCTTATCTCCTCTTCCCACAATCGCACGCAAGATTTCTCCCATGCATCCCCCTACTCTAGAACTCTCTACCCCAATATATCAGACTGTTGCCAACCGTGGAAACCTTCAAAAGGAAGCTGAAGATCCACCTCTTCTGCCAAGCCTACAATCTGCAGTAACCACCGCTCCATCATACCACTGCACGACCAGCTCTACCCTCACCTACTGTATCCTCACCCATTCATTGTAGACTGTAAGCCCTCGCGGGCAAGGTCCTCGCTCCTCCTGTACCAGTCGGTGATTCGTTTTTGTTCAAGATTATTGTACTTGTTTTTTGCTATGTATATCCCTTTTCACATGTAACGCTCCATGTAATAAAAGGCACTATAACAAATAATAACTTCATAAGGGGAGGTTAATTTGTTGTGAAGACTTCAGGACTCCGAAGAAAGTCCAGCAAGTCCCTGTATCACTTCCTACATAGGATTCAGCTATGGAATTGGTTCAACATCAGTGCAGAGCTCGTGTGCTTCAGTTGCACCTGAATGCAGATCTGTGTGCTTATGTGGCACCTAGACAAAGGGCCATGTGCTTCGGTGGAATCCGGACGTGGGGCAGAGTGCTTCGGTGCCACCCAGACACGAGACCTGGTGCTTCAGGGTCACTCGTACATGGAGCCGTGTGCTTCGATGGTACACAGACGCCGATCTTAGTGCTTCAGTAGCACCGAGAAGCGGGGCCATGTGCTTCAGTGGTACACGGATGCGGGTCTCTGTGCTTCGGTGGCAACCAGACACGGGTCTGTGTGCTTCGGTGGCACTCGCATGTGGGGCCATGTGCTTCGGTTGCACCCGTACAGGTAGGCCGTATGCGTCGGTGGCACCCTGATGCGGGTGTGTATGCTTCGGTGGCACCCAGACACGGGTCTGTGTGCTTCGGTGACACCCATACAGGCAGGCCATGTGCTTCAATGGCACCCATACGCAGGCCGTGTGCTTCGGTGACACCCAGGTGCCGGGATATGTGCTTCAATGGCACCTGTAAGCGGGACCGTGTGTTTCGGTGGCAGCCGAACGCGGTATCTTGTGCTTCAATGGCACATGTACGCCGGGCCGTGCGCCTTGGTGGCAACCGGATGCCGGGCCGTGTTCTTCGGTGGCACCCGTACACAGGATTGTGAGCTTCGGTGGCACCCGAACGTGGGGCCGTGTGCTTTGGTGGCACCCGGATGCCGAGCCCTGTGCTTCAGTGGGACTCAAACTCGAGGACCTTGTGCTTCTGTGACACGTGGACGCTGTTCTTTGTGCTTCGGTGGCCCGCGGACGTCGGACTTTGTGCTTCGATAGCACATGGACTTTGGGCAGTGTGCTTCGTTTGTACCCGGATGTCAGGCCTTGTGCTTTGGTGGGAAAAAAAAACAGAGGCAGACCAATTGCCAATGAGCGTGACCTGGAGGGTAAACTCTCCAGTAATTCATTTTCAGATAACATGCTGTATGTTAGTGGTTGTATTATTATCTACAGTTTGGTTGTAGTTTCATACTTTGATAGCTTGTCATATTCTTATATGCGTACATAGATGACCCATAGCATGGCATTATATTCTCTACCAGTGGATTTAACTGTGCTGCAAACATTTAGCCATGTGCTTCGGTGTCAGGCAGATGTCGGTCAATGTGCTTCGGTGGCACGTGGATGTTGGTCCGTGTACTTTGGTGGCACATGGACACGGGGCCGTGCGTTTCAGTGACATTTGATTACGTGGCCGTATACTTCAGTGGCATACAGATGCTGGGTCATATGCTTCGGTGACAAGCGGAAACCAGGCTATGTACTTTGTTGGCTCGTGGAAGTTGAGCCGTGTGCTCTGGTGGCACGCAGATGCCAGGCCGTGTGTTTTGGTGGCAAAGAGACGCCGGGCCGCATGTTTCAGAAGCATGTGGACATCAGACCATGTGCTTATGTGGCATCTGTTCGGGCCATGTGCTTCAGTGGCACACAGAAGTCGGGTCATTGCACAGTACACAGCAGGGGCACGTTATAAGATTATCTTAGCACAGGGACATTTTATTTAAACACATCCAATTGTGGAAATTATTATTATTCCAAGATGTATTGATTAAAATGAACTTTTGTTCATTGGAAAACCCCTTTAAGTACCAGATGTGGAGCTGTAAGCAGAGTGATGGATAACTAGGACACAGCAAAGAGCTGCATGCAGGATCATGGCACCAGGGACACAGCCGGGATCAGGTTCATGACCACAAGCTATAACTAGATATAGGCCTTGGACATAACCAGTATATAGCAGGAGCAGATCATGGATTCAGAACTAGGAGATGTAAGGAACAGAGGCCAGGACAAATTTAGGTTGGGAAGCATGGACAGCATCCAGGATTAGGTGAGTAGTCACAGCACAGGCCACGTACAGAGAGTAATTGGCGTGGGCAGGAATTTGTTGCATCCTCAGTGAAATCACATGTGAACGCATACTCGCACAGTGTCTGTTGTTGCAGAGATCAAAGCAGCGACAAGGTGCAACAAGATGTGGACACTAGACGATAAGAGGTGGCCGGGGCATGGAGGTCTCACGCAGCAAACAGTGGCCAAACAAGAGCAAGTCACAGCAAGGACACAATCCAAGCAGCACCGCAGTAGCCAAGTAAGTCTTATTCTAATTCACTGGATGGGGCTGTATTGTCAGATGAAGATGCATGCAGTAAGGAAGGAAATATGTTTAACATGTTAATAAAGTGTTTGAAAGCTGAGAAGTGTTATAAGAAAGAGGTGATCACTACATGGCTGAAAGCTCAGAACAGTGAGATACTAGTCACAGCGCAGGGTGTGTTCATTGTCATCCACTTATACATTTGTAGTAAGAGCATCAGGGAAGGAGAGTACGTGGATGTTTTTTGTTTTTTTTTAACCTAAGTCTTGGCAGCGAAGACAGACTTAGATAGGTAGTGAGGAAGCAGAGGAGAAATTATTAATGGAATTCACGAAAAAAATATTTTCCATTTTCAAGACTGTCCTATATAGGAATACAAGTGGACTCGCTAAAAGGGCAGTGTAGGCTGCCGGCTGTCAAGTTGATTACTGGAAGATGGAAAGGTGAATGCGGTGTGATGTGATGGTCAGAAATTTTTAGCCATTGTTGGATTCCCTGAAGTTTACATGTAGGGTGATTCTGATGGGGAAGATCTCTTTCAGCCATATGCCATTAAGCTCAATTGGGATGAAGAAAAGGTTTCATAAGATCGGGGTTATGGACTAATTGAACAAAGATTTGGCGGTGTGCAAAAAAATTCTAACAGCTTTTAATGAACCTAGGCGGCACTGAAAACTGGGGTAGAAGGTGATCAGTAAGTATTGTAACACGATAATACTACATAGCATACATACAGTGAAGGAAGAAATTATTTGATCCCTTGCTGTTTTTGTACGTTTGCCCACTGACAAAGACATGAACAGTCTATAATTTTAAGGGTAGGTTAATTTTAACATTGAGAGATAGAATATCCCCCCAAAAAATCACATTGTATATATTAGATAAATTTATTTGCATTTTGCTGTGAGAAATAAGTATTTGATTCCTCTGGAAAACAACACTTAATACTTGGTGGCAAAACCTTTGTTGGCAAGCACAGCAGTCAGACTATTTTTGTAGTTGATGATGAGGGTTGCGCACATGTCAGGAGGAATTTTGGTCCACTCCTCTTTGCAGATCATCTCTAAATCATTCAGATTTTGAGGCTGTCGATTGGCAACTCGGAGTTTCAACTCCCTCCACTCCTTTGTTGCCTTGGCTGTATGTTTTGGGTCATTGTCTTGCTGGAAGACCCTGCCCCGACCCATTTTTAATGTCCTGGTGGAGGGAAGGAGGTTGTCACTCAGGATTTTATGGTACATGGCTCCATCCATTATCCCATTGATGCGGTGAAGTAGTCCTGTGCCCTTAGCAAAGAAACACCCCCCAAAACATAATGTTTCCACCTCCATGCTTGACAGTGGGGATGGTGTTCTTTGGGTCATAGGCAGCATTTCTCTTCCTCCAAACACAGCGAGTTGAGTTAATGCCAAAGAGCTCAATTTTTGTCTCATCTGACCACAGCACCTTCTCCCAATAACTCACAGAATCATCCAGTTGTTCATTGGCAAACTTCAGATGGGCCTGCACTTGTGATGAGCGAGTATGTTCAGTTAACCCTTTCGATGAGTATGCTCGGGCGAGTACCAAGTATCTTCAGCGTGCTTGTTTGACAGTTTTAATACATGTGAAGAATGCTTAAGAAACAAGCATTCTTCACATGTATTAAAGCTGTCAAACAGTCGCAAATCATGCACATGGGAGTCATTCAAACATATCACCGAGCACGCTAAAGATGCTCTGTACTCGCCCGACCAATGGTTTTCTTGGTGACTGTGGTCCCAGCTACCTTGAGATCATTAACAAGTTCCCCCTCTGTAGTTTTATGCTGATCTCTCACCTTCCTCATGATCAAGGCTACCCCATGAGGTGAGATTTTGCATGGTGCCCCAGATCGAAGTCATTTTGTACTTCTTCCATTTTCTTACTATTGCACCAACAGTTGTCTTCTCCTTACCCAGCATCTTACTTATGTTTTTTTAGCCCATTCCAGCTTTGTGCAGGTCTATGATCTTGTCCCTGACATCCTTAGAAAGCTCTTTGGTCTTGCCCATGTTGTAGAGGTTAGAGTCTGACGGATTAATTGAGTCTGTGGACAGGAGTCTTTTATACATGTGACTATGTAAGACAGCTGTCTTTAATGCAGGTAACGAGTTGATTAGGATCGTCTAACTAGTCTGTAGGAGCCAGAACTCATAATGGTTTGTAGGGGATCAAATACTTATTTCTCACTGCAAAATGCAAATAAATGTATCTAATTTATACAATGTGATTTTCTTGATTTTTTGGGGGGATATTCTATCTCTCAATGTTAAAATTAACCTACCCTTAAAATTATAGACTGTTCATGTCTTTGTCAGTGGGCAAACTTACAAAAACAGCAATTGATCAAATAATTATTTCCTTCCCTGTATCTAGAAAGGTTTACAAGATAATATGTTTGTCGGGAGTTCTTCTTTAAAGAGGATCTGTCACTTGCCATAAATATGGAGATATTTTACCTGGTCTAAATGATTTTGTTTCCCTGAAGTTGTTTTGGAAAAAAAAAATCATATTAATGGCAAATGACAGTTTCTCTTTAAAACATGCATTTTGTAAGCTCTTTAATGCTACTGCACTTTGGTCATTGTGGCCCAATTTTTGTGCAACTTGCAACGTCACATATTATTTCATACATATTGTTTTTTTAGCTCTGTCTTGTCAGTACATCACATTCATCTTATTCCCCTCTTGCTTTCCTAAACTGAAGGCTATATATCTCCATGGCATTCTGACCTCATGACTGGTCAACAAAAGCCTGACCCCGAGGAGCAATCCTGGTCTTCAGAATTTGCACGATGGGGAAGACCAAGAACAAGCAGGGCCTTTGACAGCAGAACAACTTGACCACAAAGGAGTTTCAGAAGAAAAACTGTTGCCCCTGCAGCTATTTTTACATTTAAAATAGAGTTTATACTTTAATGATTTAAATTAATAAGTCAATGCTAAATAAAGTTTTGGAAAATGACATTTATCCGGACTTGTGTTTTATTTACATTATTATTTTAAAATAACTGTTACATGACTTCTTTTATGTGAGGTTTAGCTGAGGCTCTAACAGCCTTTACCTATCCTCCATTTTTATGGTAGGTTGGAGAATGGCTTTCCGGATGCTAAGGTGGCCATAGACATGAGTTGGCTATTGACAAGACACTTGTCCTGCTGTAATGCACGTGCCCGAACTGACTGGCATGTGCGTGTATATGTAGTGATTCCACTGGACCGTACCGGAGAGTGAATGCCTGGAGGGGCGTAACTAAGTATCCACCCGATCCGACCAAGGTCGCACGATGGCATACGACGCCAGTGCACCAAGGAGGGACAGGGCAGAGGGACCAGGTGCTACTCCAGGTCAGACCCTGGACACGGCTGTTGACCCACACCGGGGAATACAGGAACAGGCAGGTTAGGCTGGCACACAGACTGGTGGGTACAGGCAGACACGGCAGGTATGCAGACGGGTGGATGCTGGCAAGCACGACTGGTATGCAAACAGGGAGGTACTGGCAGGTACGGCCGGTATGCAGGCAGGTGGATGTTGGTAAGCACGACTGGTATGCAGGCAGGGAGGTACTGGCAGGTACGACAGGTTGGAGCACAGAGTGGATAGGACCCAGTATAGACTGGGACTCAGGAACAGAACCGCAGATGCGGTGGACAAACACAGCAGAGTGAGGTCGCCCGGAGCGGCGAGCAAGAGAAGAGCAAGACGAGACCGCCTGGAGCGGTGAGCAAATGGTCAGAGCAGAGCGAGACTGCCGGAGCAGCGAGCAAATGGTCAGAGCAGAGCGAGACTGCCAGAGCAGCGAGCAAAGGGTCAGAGCAGAGCAAGACTGCCGGAGCAGTGAGCAAAGGGTCAGAGCAGGCAAGAACCGCCGGAGCGGTGAGCAAGGCAGAGCAGGCAAGAACCGGCGGAGCGGTTAACAAGGCAGAGCAGGCAGAAACCGCCGGAGCGGCGAGCAAGGCAGGGCAGAGGTAGCAGGGCTCTGTTCACACGGAACAGACAGGAAGGGAAAGGCAGAACCACATACCCACAGGGTACTTGCAGTGAAGTAGCGAGTGGACCACAAACTCACAAACGGAAGTACAGTGACAACGAGCAGGAGTTAGGTACGAGTTCAGACTCTGCAGAAAAGGGGAAGATATGGGCGTAGAGAAAAACAGGAGACAGGTTAGGAGACAGTTCAGACAGGAACTGTTACTGCAACAAATACAGGAACGAGCCAAGGTAAAGCCAAGTGCTGGTTCAGACAATGCAGGAGAAAGGGAAGGTACGGACATAGAGAAAAACAGGAAGCAGGTTAGGAGACAGTTCAGACAGGAACTGTTACTGAAGCGAGATACAGGAGCGAGTCTGGGTATGCGGCCCCCAGAGGGCGGGACGAACAGGCTAAGAGTGTGTTCACACGGGCCTGGAAATACAGCCTCCAGGAAAGGCAGAAAGACAGCTGGCTAGAGTGCACAGACAGGACACAGTTCAGACACGGGAACTGATACCGCAAGGCAGGAAATATAGACAGGACCTGGCACATCAGTGACTAGAAGCCAACTGACAGAACAAGATGCTCAGGCAAGGATTCCAGGGAGGAGCTGGGTTAAATACCAGGTGACAGACAGCAAAAGGCTGAGGACGCATTAGGGGTGTGTCTGCAGCAGCTACAAGAAGCAGGAAGTTTAGCAGGCGTCGCCCTAAGCAGACAGAGCAGAGCAAAGCAGACCATATGGAAAGAAGCCAAAGTGATAGTCTGGACTGGAAATCAAGTGCACGCTCTTGCACAGTGGGAGATGGACCACTATGCAAGGACACCGCCAGGTATGTTACACCTGCCAACACTAATCTTTTCCGACTTCCCATTATAATAGAATGATCAGTATGACTGAGGGTTTACGTGTAGTCAATAGGGACAGCCACTGCTAGACACTAGAGATGAGCAGATTGATGTGCGAGATTTTGGTACAGCATCTAGGTCAGTGGTACCTGGCAGTTACACAGAAGGCCCAAAAATCAATTATCTGCCTGTCAACTGAAAATGCTGACAGGCTGACTCTTATAAAAATGAACAAGGGCTGGATTGGGCCAGGCTTCTCAACACCGAATGATAGCAGCGTGAGAAACTCAAATCCAGTGTCTTTTCTTGGGAGGTGTATTCCCATGCACCTTTTCACACCCACACATGGGTATACGCTTCCTGATTTTGGCTATTTGCTCTTGTCCTCCTCCTTCTCCTCATCCTCCACCACCATATCACCATGATGACCGTGGTCCATGATGCAACACCCACATAATTTTTTTAAAGGGTGTTTATGATGCCCGTTAAAAAAAATTTTTATACAGTATGTTCATGTATACCCCCCAGGGGTAAATGTTTGTCAGCCCATACTCTTAGTGCATGTGCATTACAAGTATAGGAGGCCTGCTCCTTTCTAATGGGAACACTTTTTTTTTTTTTTATGAGGCCCTCCTCCACGTCTCTTCCAAGGGGCATTGAAGTGCCTCCAAATTTTTGGCAGCCCTTGCATTCACTGCATAGGCCAACACTATGGGAGACTCTCTCTTTTCTAATGGGAATTTGTCGTTACTGTGGCCCTGCTCTGTGTGTCTTTAAATTCTTAGTGGGGTTTTTCCTAAAATTGGTCAGCCGTTGGACTCACTGTATAACCTATAACTGTATAGCAGACCCTCTCCTTTCTAATGGGAACATGTCGTACCTTGTTACTGTGGCCCTGCTCTGTGTGTCTTGAAATTTTAGTGGGGTTTTTCCTAAAATTGGTTAGCCGTTGGACTCCCTGTATACCCTATGACTGTATAGCAGACCCTCTCCTTTCTAATGGGAACATGTCGTACCTTGTTACTGTGGCCCTGCTCCGTGTGTCTTTAAATTCTTAGTGGGGTTTTTCCCAAATTTTGGCAGCCCTTGCAGTCACAGCATGGGCATTACCACTATAGGAGACCCACTCCTTTCTAATGGGAACATTTTTTTTACTGAGACCCTCCTCTATGTCTCTTCAAAGGGGTATCGGGTTGCGTCCAAATTTTTGGCAGCCCTTGCAGTCACTGGATACGTAATAACAGTATAGGAGACCCACTTGTTAATAATGGGAACAGCAAAGCATATCTGGCTGATGGCTCTCTAACAATAGCTAGGGCCGACTGCTGGCCTTTTAATAATAGTAAGGGCCATCAGATGTCCCTATAAAAATAGGCTTTATGACTTTCAGAGTCCCTCCATCATAAATAAAAAAGGATGTGTCTGATGATGTGTCACACACCACATTGCCAGATAAGGTTGTAAAATGTTAAAATGACATTTCCTGGTGAATGCATTTGTCTTAAAAAATAACGTAAAAAAACAAAACAATAGGATCTTTCTTTAGTATAAAAAAACAGCGTCACCAATTTAACCTCAATATAATCACATTGTTCAGCCTATGCCCCTCCTCCTCCATCTCCAAAATGACCACACCAGTCACAAGCTGACAGCACTGCAGCACTGCCTTGGCCAAGCGGCAACAGGCTGTGCTGAAGATTACATGCTTAATGCTTAATTTACAAACCGCCCAGCACTGCAGAGTTGCTGAAAGCTGTAACACAGCAGCCTGATCTGTGGCTCTCACCGCTGAACATACAGCCAGGCATGGTCGTGTGTGACAATGGGCGGAACCTGGTGACGGAGAAATGACACTCAGAGTAGATACGGTTTCCCTTTATGCCAGTCCTTTCACCGATCTAAATACAACTCTCAGCATAAAAAAGCTGTGGACTGGCTTCGTTCCTTCCCTGGCCACATTCACCTGTCCACGTGTTTGTGGTTAGGCGGTCCTTCCCAGTAAGTGCACTGGGGAGGGCACGGGTAATGTTGTGGGAACCGTGCTTGTGGAAGGAGGAGACGACACCGGGAGAAACAGTGGCGGCTGGGGACAGGAGTATGGACACCCGGCCGCCTCCTGCATGAGGTTATCAAAAGCTTCCGCCTCCACGAGCCTACTAAAAGGCCACATTTTCAAGTGCAAGCAGCTGTCAAAAATTTGGCAGTATAGTATTGCAGCCTGTGGGTGGGTGGGTGGCTGGCTGCATACTTGCGCTTGCATTTCAAGGAATGGGGTAGGGACAACTGAACGCTGCACTGGGACAAGGACGTGGACAGTGATTGTTGCAAGTCTGCAACGACAGGTGCATGGCGGGAGGCATCTTCGCATGCGCCAAGGATCACTTATGATGGCCACACTTTTAGGCAGTGACCTGGGAGTCAGAAATGCTTCCAGAGGTCTTCCCCATGCTGTTCCCATGTCTTTTCAGCACTGTATGCATGTGTCTGATGATGTGTCACACACCACATGGCCAGATAAGGTTGTAAAATGTTAAAATTACATTTCCCAGTGAATGCATTTGTCTTTGTTGAAAGCAATGCAAAAGTGCAAAAACGTATCAAAAACACTACGTGTGAACATAGCCCAAGGTGTGGAGGAGTATTTTTGGTTATTTATTTTGCCTTATATACAAGTCATTACCCTGGAAAGGATGTTCCTTAATATATTTCCCAGGAAAATCCATTTTGGTTTTGTTTTTTTATGTTTTATTGTGAGTCCGTAAAAGTGGTGTAATACTCTGACAACGTTGTAGACAGTAGTGACCTGGGAGTCAGAAATGCTTCCAGGGGTCTTCTCCATGTCATTTGAGCACTGTTCACATCCATTTGGGCAATTTTTAGGCCCCCTGCAGACCGCCGGGGGGAGCCGCCTGAAAAATGTTCGAGTTTCCCATAGACTTACATTGGGCTCGTTGCTCGGGTCGAGCACCCGAGTATTCCAATTTGCTCGACCCGAGCAACGAGTACCCGAGCATTTTTGTGCTCGCTCATCACTAATCCTAACCCATATCACTAAAGGAGTTACATGTGCTGTCAGGGTTAGGCCTCAGCTAGCCCAGTACTAACTCAGTCCTGTAGGCAAGCAGCAAAGTCACAGCAGGAATTTCAGTAAGCAACAAGGGTTTTTTTTTTAAAAATGGCCTAAAAAGAGTGAAGAAGCCAAGTTCTAGTTTCAGCAATAAGACAAAAAAACGAAAATTGGAAAATCATACAATGACATGCCTCCACATAAACCATGAAGATCCCAGCAATGCAAATCTCATAAAACAGCAGCACAATGTAAAAGTGGAATTTACCTATAACCAGACAACATGCAAGTAACTTAACCCTTGCACCCGCCAGAGCCCTTCCACTTACCCTGGTCATCACAGCTGCCATCTTTACACCCTCTCATAAAGGCCCTCATCACAGCACACAATCTGCTGACTGCTTCCTCTCTGTGGTTTAAATCCTGGAAGCTGGCAGGAGATTGGCCAGGAGACCATCAGTAAGCAGCTGCTGCAATTCATGTCTGATTTCTAGCCAGGATTGGGGCTCATTCACAGGATTGTATTTTTGGTCCGGGTGCTGTCTGTTGAAATAACGGACCACACTCGGACCATTGTTATTCAGTGACACAGTGCAGATGAGACTTTTTTTTTTTCACTGAATTTGTGTGAGAAAAATAGTGCAGCGTGCTCTGGTTTCTTCTATAAATCAGATGAGACTCGCACATTCAAGTCTGGGTGCGTAAAAAAAATCAGATGCCATACAGAGCCATAGCATAGCTTTCGATTTTTACAGATACATTGCAAAGGCATTACACATTAATCTAACTCTCTACCTAAACAGCGCATAACAAACACTGCTTGACACATTGACTTGGTGGATAAAAGATTGGCCACAGCCTTTATTAAAATATTAAAACATATCATATAAATATAACCATATTAACATAATTTCTTAAAAGGTTCAAACCATTTTTCCAACACCGCAGCTCGGCCATGAGGCTTAAGCCCGTTAATCAACTACCTGTCCATCCAGATACCTGGACGACTAACGCTAGGCCGTGCCAAAAATTCATGGAGGGAGGGCAGGGCAGCACTTCAGGTACGACAGTGCCGGAGGACAGACATGAACCTCCGGCACTGCTCCCTTATATCCCCCAGCTGATACCCGCTCCAATCACGGTCCATCTCCAGGGCAGAAAACATATCTCCCCTGTGACGGTGCCCTGAATGGCCGGGCCTTAGATCCAATCAATTCCCTAACTTCTCCTAGCTACATGACCATCTGAAAGCGGCGGGAAAGCCATTCTCCCACCATTTAACCCTTAACTAAGCAGAACACATAGCATTCCTGGTAATGCCATGTGTTCCCCTCCTCAGGGTCCGGGATCACCAATATATAATATACCATGGCTACAGACACCAGATGGTATATAACAATATGTACACTGGATGTGTTATACTGTCCACAGATATATAAAGTTATATGCACTGACTGAATTGGCTCCTGGCTACAGGATGTCTCATCCTATATTATATGGTTTTATATATACATATATATATATATACACTGCTCAAAAAAGTAAAGGGAACACTTAAACAACAGAATATAACTCCAAGTAAATCAAACTTCTGTGAAATCAAACTGTCCACTTAGGAAGAAACACTGATTGACAATCAATTTCACATGCTGTTGTGCAAATGGAATAGACAATAGATGGAAATTATTGGCTATTATCAAGACACACTCAATAAAAGGAGTGGCTCTGCAAGTGGGGACCACAGACCACATCTCAGTAGCAATGCTTTCTGGCAGATGTTTTGGTCACTTTTGAATGTTGGTTGTGTTTTCACACTCATGGTAACATGAGACGGACTCTACAACCCACAGAAGTTGCTCAAGTAGTGCAGCTCATCCAGGATGGCACATCAATGAAAGCTGTGGCAAGAAGGTTTGCTTTGTCTGTCAGCGTAGCGTCCAGAGGCTGGAGGCACTACCAGGAGACAGGCCAGTACACCAGGAGACGTGGAGGGGGCAGTCGGAGGGCAACAACCCAGCAGCAAGACCGCTACCTCCGCTTTTGTGCAAGGAGGAACAGGAGAAGCACTGCCAGAGCCCTGCAAAATGACCTCCAGCAGGCCACAAATGTGCATGTGTCTGCACAAACGGTTAGAAACCGACTCCATGAGGGTGGTATGAGGGCCCGACGTCCACAGATAGGGGTTGTGCTCACAGCCCAAGACCGTGCAGGACGCTTGGCATTTGCCACAGAACACCAGGATTGGCAAAGTCGCCACTGGCGCCATGTGCTCTTCACAGATGAAAGCAGGTTCACACTGAGCACATGTGACAGCCTGCAACATCCTTCAGCATGATCGGTTTGGCACTGGGTCAGTAATGGTGTGGGGTGGCATTTCTTTGGAGGGCCACACATCCCTCCATGTGCTCGCCACAGGTAGCTTGACTGCCATTAGGTACCGAGATGAGATCCTCAGACCCCTTGTGAGACCATGTGCTGGTGCGGTTGGCCCTGGGTTCCTCCTAATGCAGGACAATGCCAGACCTCATGTGGCTGGAGTGTGTCAGCAGTTCCTGCAAGATAATGGCATTGAAGCTGTGGACTGGCCCGCCCGTTCTCCAGACCTGAATCCGATTGAGCACATCTGGGACATCATGTCTCGCACCATCCACCAACGTCACGTTGCACCACAGGCCGTCCAAGAGTTGACAGATGCTTTAGTCCAGGTCTGGGCGGAGATCTCACAGGAGACCATCCGCAACCTCATCAGGAGCATGCCCAGGCGTTGTAGGGAGGTCATACAGGCACGTGGAGGCCACACACAATACTGAGCTTCATTTTGACTTGTTTTAAGGACATTACATCTAAGTTGGATCAGCCTGTAGTGTGTTTTTCCACTTTAATTTTGGGGGTGACTCCAAATCCAGGCCTCCATTGGTTAATAAATTTGATTTCCATTGATGATTTTTGCATGATTTTGTTGTCAGCACATTCAACTTTGTACAGAACAAAGTATTTAATGAGAATATTTCATTCATTCAGATCTAGGATGTGTTGTTTGAGTGTTCCCTTTATTTTTTTGAGCAGTGTATATATATATATATATATATATATATATATATATATATATATATATACACATATATATATATGTATATATATATATATATATATACACAGGGTTGTACAAAAGTAGGTGGACAGAAAGTGTAATAAGGTTATGAAGGGGGAGATTTATCAAACACTAAATTGCAGCCGCCTGTCTGGATCATCTTCCAATAAACCATGAATTAGACGTGGACGATAAGCTTTCCACCCAATAGATTTCAGGATTCGCATGATAGAAGCTCGTGAAATTCCCAATTCCAAAGAGGCTCTTCTGGTGGACTCTGAACAAATGTTTCAGCAACAAGTTGTTTATTATTTTCTGTACAGACTGTTTTGGGTCGACCAGTTTTTGGAGCATTAAGGATTGAGCCAGTGGCATTGAATTTGTCACGAATGCGGTAAATGGTTTGTCTCTTTGGGGCTTGAGTACCAAATGTTTCAACCCAATTTGCTCTAACGGTTTCAGCATTTTGAGATTTCCAATACTCTGTTAAAATCCATTTTCTTTGATCTGTATTTAAATTATTTGCCATTATGTGTTATCTGAAAAGAAAACAGATTTGGGGGAGATCTATCTTTGAAAACTAGATCTGTGAAACTGGCTCAGTTGCCCTTAGCAACCAATCAGATTCCACCTTTCATCTTCCAAAGAGTCTGTGAGTAATGAAAAGTGGAATCTGACTGGTTGCTAAGGGCAAATGAGCCAGTTTCACTTTACACCATGTTTGTTAAATCTGTCCCTTCATAACCTTATTACACTTTCTGTCCACCTACTTTTGGACCACCCTGTATACAGTACACACCAAAAGTTTGGACACACCTTCTCATTTAAAGATTTTTCTGTATTTTCTTGACTATGAAAATTGTACATTCACACTGAAGGCATCAAAACTATGAATTATGGAACTTTAAATGAGAAGGTGTATCCAAACTTTTGGTCTGTACTGTATATGTGAGCTGGGGTTCAATGGGTACTGTTAATGTGTGATTGGTGAAGACGTGGTGCAGAAAGTAGAGTTTTTCCAAGAGTGGGCGGTGGGACTGTGGAACGTTCGAGGGGTTGAGGCGGAGCTGGGGTGGAGCCTGGGCAGAGTCTCAAGGGGGCCCAAAAATGTAGCCAGTATGGGGCCCTGTAATTCCTGGTGGCAGCCCTGTGTGGGTACCATCATGCTGTGTGGAGGGCTAGTGCGGGCCATTATACAGTGTGGAGAGGTGTGGGGCCATCATACTGTATGTAGGTCCATTATACTGCATGAAGAGCTGTATGGGGGTCACAGCTGGGGGATCATACTGTGTCGGGGTCACCATACATTGCCTTGGGAGTTGAGGTGGGGTACAATAGAGTAATTATACTGTGCATGTGGAGGTTAATGTAGAGGAATTCACCATGGGGGTATCATTCTGTGTTTGGGGGGGTACTTTTGTTTTGTTGGCATCATACTTTATGGGGGTAATGCAAAATGAATCTAGGACTTCAGCAGGAGGAAATTACTATGTAAAGGCTGGAAAGTTATGAGATATGCTCCCCTGTGACCCCAACAATTTTTTTTTGGGAGGGGGGGAGCCCAATTAGAACTTCTGCTATGGGGCCCCATGATTTCTATGTACACCCCTGGATAGCATATGAGGTTTACTGCCTCCTGGTGGGTTTTCCGTGCCCTGACAAACAGAGGCTGTGTGCAGCGGCTTGTACCTTGGGTAATGCAGAACTGAGGGGCAGGAGCTGTGTGAAGGGGGCTTATACCAGTGGATAATGCAGACCTGGAGGCAGGGGTGTACCTAGGGTAATGCAGACCTGGGGTGCAGGAGCTGTGTGCAAGGGTGCTGTACCTTGGGTAATGCAGAACTAGGGGGCAGGGAATGTGTGCAGGGGACTTGTATCTTAGGTAATGCAGTCCTGGGGTGCAGGGGCTTTTCACACGGAGCTTGTACCCGTGGGTAATGCAGAATTGGGGGGCAGGGGCTGTGTGCAGGGAGCTTGTATCTTAGGTAATTCAGACCTGGGGGCAGGGGCTGTGTGTAGGGGCCTTGTACCTGTGGGTAATGCGGAACTGGGGGGAGGCAGGGGCTGTGTGCAGGGGGCTTGTATCGTGGGTAATGCAGAACTGGGGGGCAGGGAATGTGTTCAGGGGACTTGTATCTTAGGTAATGCAGATCTGGGGGCAGGGGCTGTGTGCAGGGGGCTTGTACCTGTGGGTAATGCAGAACTGGGGGCAGTGGCTGTGTGCAGGGGGCTTGTATCTTAGGTAATGCAGATCTGGGGGGCAGGAGCTGTGTGCAGATGTCTTGTATCTTGGGTAATGCAGAACTGGGGGGCAGGGAATGTGTTCAGGGGACTTGTACCTTCGGTAATACAGAACTGGCAAGCAGGGACTGTTTGTAGGGGGCTTGCTTGTACCTTGGGTAATGGAGAAATGGGGGCAGAAGATGTGTGCAGGGGTCTTGCACCTTGGGTAATGCAGAAATGAGGGGCAGGGTCTGTGTGCAGGGGGCTTGTACTTTGGGTAATGCAGAACTGGGGGGCAGGAGCTGTGTGCAGCGGGCTTGTACCTAGGATAATTTAGAACTGGGGGGCAGGGGCGGCGGGCAGTGGGTTTGTACCTCTGGGTCCAGGGCTCACTGTCACTTATCAGACAGACCCCCATAAACAACATCATGATGCAACAGTGCAGACTTTATATTCATCACAGCACATGCCGTACACTCCGCCATTAATCTATATGATGGGCCCCTGACCGCTCTTCTCAGTCACTCCTCTTATCTTGTGATCCCGATTGTCTCTCATTTACCACAAACTGCTTCCAACGGTCCCCACCAGAGACCGCTCACCATGGTTTCCCTCATTCCGCACTGGCCAAATTAACTGACGCCTCCCTGTGGTACCCCTACTTTTACAGAGTGTCCCCGAAGTCTCTGATCTCTTACAGACCCTCATCTTCCACTTCTCTATAGGCCTCGTCTCATAGACCATGTCCTATGGTTTCCCCATAGTACCGTCTCTCACAAACCCCTCCACATGGTCCCTTCACTTTCCCCATAGTTCGCTCTATCAGACCACTCCTCATAGTTCCCCCACTTTCTCCATAATCCCGTCTCTCACAGAACACCAGCTATGGTCCCTCAATTTACCCAAAGCTTTTTACTCACCGACCACTCCCTAATGTTCCCCACATGCTCCATAGTCCCTCTTCTCACAGAAAACTCCCCATATACCCTCCATTCATTTTTCCTTTAGTCCCTCCTCTCAGAGAACTCCCAATGGAGCCTCACACTTCCCTCTCATATATTCTGCTCCTCATAGTCCCCCCACCTTTCCCTTAGTCCCCTCTTATACAGCCTGCTCCTCAGTCCCCCTACTTTCCCCATAGTCCCGTCTAATACATCCTGCTCCTCATAGTCATCCCACTTTCCCCATAGTCCCCTCTCATACAGCATGCTCCCCATAGTACCCCCACAGTTCCCTCATACAGACTGCTCCTCATAGTCCCCACACTTTCCCCATAGTCCCCTCTCATACATCCTGTTCCTCATAGTCCCCAATTTTCTCCATAGTTTCCTCATACAGCCTGCTTTTCATAGTCCCCCCACTTTCCCCATAGTCCCCTCTCATACAGCCTGCTCCTCATAGTCCCTCCACTTTCCCCATAGTCCCCTCATACAACCTGCTCCTTATAGTCCCCCCACTTTCCCCATAGTCTCCTCTCATACAGCCTGCTCTACATAGTCCTACCACTTTCCTTGTAGTCCTCTCTCATACAGCCTGCTCCTTGTAGTCCCGCCACTTTCCCCATAGTCACCTCATACAACCTGCTCCTCATAGTCCCCCCACTTGCCTCAATTTCCTCTCATACAGCCTGTTCCTCAGTCCCCCTACTTTCCCCAGAGTCCCCTCTCATACAGTCTGCTGCTCATAGTCCTCCCACTTTCCCCATAGTCCCCTCTCATACAGCCTGCTCCCCATAGTCCCCCCACTTTCCCCATAGTTCCCTCTCATACAGCCTGTTCCCTATTGTACCCCCACTTTCCCCATAGTCCCCTCTAATGCATCCTGCTCCTCATAGTCCCCCACTTTCCCCATAGTCCCCTCTCATAGAGCCTACTCTCCATAGTCCCCCCACTTTCCCCATAGTCCCATCTCATACAGCCTGCTCCTCATAGTTCCCCCATAGTCCCCTCACTTTCTCCATAGTTCCCTCTCATACAGTGTGCTCCCCATAGTCCCCCCACTTTCCCCATAGTCCCCTGTCATACAGCCTATTCCCCATAGTCCACCCACTTTCCCCATAGTCCCTTCTCATAGTCTTTTCTTCATAATCTCCCTACTTAACCCATAGTCCCCTCTCATACAGGCTGATGCTCATCGACCCCACAGTCCCCTCTCATACTGCCAGCTCCTCATATCCCCCCACTTTCCTCATAGCTCCATCTCATACAGCCTGTTCCCAATAGCCCTCCCACTTTCCCCATAGTCCCCTCTCACACAGCCTGCTCCACATAGTTCCCCACTTTCTCCATAGTCCCCTCTCATACAGCCTGCTCCCCATAGTCCCCTCTCATACAGCCTGCTCCTCATAGTCCCCCCCACTTTCCCCATAGTCCCCTCTCATACAGCCTGACGCTCATCGTTCCCCCACTTTCCCGTTTCCTCTCATACAGCCTGCTCCTCATAGTCTCCACAATTTCTCTATAGTCTCCTCTCATTTAGCCTGCTCCTCATAGTCCCCCCACTTTCCCCATAGTCCCCTCTCATACAGCCTGATGCTCATCGTCCCCCCACTTTCCTCTCATACAGCCTGCTCCTCATAGTCCCCCCACTTTCTCCATAGTCCCCTCTCATACAGCCTGCTCCCCATAGTCCCCTCTCATATAGCCTGCTCCTCATAGTCCCCCACTTTCTCCATAGTCCCCTCTCATACAGCCTGCTCCCCATAGCCCCTCTCATATAGCCTGCTCCTCATAGTCACCCACTTTCTCCATAGTCCCCTCTCATACAGCCTGCTCCCCATAGTCACCCCACTTTCCCTATAGTCCCCTCTCATACAGCCTGCTCCTCATAGTCCCTCCACTTTCCCCATAGCTCCCTCTCATACAGCCTGCTCCACATAGCCCCCCACTTTCCCCATAGCTCCCTCTCATACAGCCTGCTCCTCATAGTCTCCACAATTTCTCTATAGTCTCCTCTCATTTAGCCTGCTCCTCATAGTCCCCCCACTTTCCCCATAGTCCCCTCTCATACAGCCTGATGCTCATCGTCCCCCCACTTTCCTCTCATACAGCCTGCTCCTCATAGTCCCCCCACTTTCTCCATAGTCCCCTCTCATACAGCCTGCTCCCCATAGTCCCCTCTCATATAGCCTGCTCCTCATAGTCCCCCACTTTCTCCATAGTCCCCTCTCATACAGCCTGCTCCCCATAGCCCCTCTCATATAGCCTGCTCCTCATAGTCACCCACTTTCTCCATAGTCCCCTCTCATACAGCCTGCTCCCCATAGTCACCCCACTTTCCCTATAGTCCCCTCTCATACAGCCTGCTCCTCATAGTCCCTCCACTTTCCCCATAGCTCCCTCTCATACAGCCTGCTCCACATAGCCCCCCACTTTCCCCATAGCTCCCTCTCATACAGCCTGCTCCCCATAGTCCCCTCTCATACAGCCTGTTCCCCATAGTCCCCCCACTTTCCCCATACTCCCCTCTTATACAGTTAGCTCCTCATAGCCCCCCACTTTCCCCATAGCTCCCTCTCATACAGCCTGTTCCCCATAGTCCCCTCTCATACAGCAGGCTCCTCATAGCCCCCCACTTTCCCCATAGTCCCCTCTCATACAGCCTGTTCCCCATAGTCCCCCCACTTTCCCCATACTCCCCTCTCATACAGCCTGTTCCTCATAGCCCCCCACTTTCCCCATAGCTCCCTCTCATACAGCCTGCTCCCCATAGTCCCCCCACTTTCCCCATACTCCCCTCTCATACAGCCTGCTCCTCATAGCCCCCCACTTTCCCCATAGCTCCCTCTCATACAGCCTGTTCCCCATAGTCCCCCCACTTTCCTCATACTCCCCTCTCATACAGTCAGCTCCTCATAGCCCCCCACTTTCCCCATAGCTCCCTCTCATACAGCCTGCTCCCCATAGTCCCCTCTCATACAGCAGGCTCCTCATAGTCCCCCACTATTACAGACTGCCCCCATGATCTCCCCTCTCACACAGATTCTCATCTCTCTCTCCTCTCACAGATCTGTCCTTTTGCTCTCTGTCCCTCTCCATCTTCCCCGAGCAGCAGCAGCAGGACGGATCTTAGACTGTATAGACCAGCATGCACTGCTGCTACTTCCTATGATATGCAGAACACTATAAACCGGAGGCCCCGCCCATTCCCAGGAGACTCCGCCCATTATAGATACCACGCCCCTGAGTTCTCCATGACAACACGTCAGTGTCTGTTACAGTGAGAAGCCACGCCCTGCGCGCAGTGTTCCCATCACCGCGGATGTCACCAAATTGCTGAGGACGGAGGAGCAGAGCCAGCAGCGATATGAGCGCTCACCCCGGGGGTCTGAGGTGGTGAGCGGGGTCTGTGCTGCCGGGTGGTGGAGCCCCCGGCTGAGGCTGTGCGATGTACGAGCTGTGGGCATTGTGGATGTATGTGTGTCTATAGATAGCAGTCTACATACATACATGGAGGATGGGGGTCTCTGCACTGCTGGGTTATTCTGGGGGATTCAGCTGACACCAAATCTATAGATACCATATTCCTACTAATGGAATAAATGCCCTTTAACCCCTTCCTGACAGCTCTGATTTCCGCCCTGTTATGTCTCCTCCATCACTTTTCCTTCTTCTGTCGGTGGATCCGTACGGCGGCTCGTTATCTGCTGAGTGATTTCCTCTTATTAATGGCTCCAGTCACTTGTCCATATAATCTGCATCCAGGGGCCGAGGAATAAAGGAATAATAACAGATCGTTGTGTTTGGGGGTTTATTGGCCGGTAATAATGTCCGGTGCTGGTTCTCCGGTGGCATGATGGCGGCTGTTACCAAACTGATTAGTAGAATTTCCTGCTTCCCCTTCACTTCCCGGCGATTATCAGTTCTTGCGTTTTCGCTGTTCTCCTCCCTTCTTCCCGTCACTTTCTGATGTTTCCGCTGATATCGCCGTATGACGACTTGTTTATTGGGGACGAGTTCTGCTATTGAATGTCACCATTTTATCTTCTGATAAATTCCAACTGCAGTGAAAAAAGCGCAATCCCCCAACTCAGTATTTATTATATACAGCGTTCATTATATGGTCACAATGTCCTGACAATATGATTCCCGGGGCAGTACCATTTCACCAATACCAAACATACATCGTTTTTACCTTTAAGTGTAGAAAACAAATCAGAAATTTGTAAAATAAAATAAATCCCTTGTGTTGTCATTTTTTGAGACGCGATAGGTTTCCAAGTGTTGGTGGATGGGGCTGTGCGAGGGATTCGCTTTTTGCGCCCTGAGCTGATGTTTTTATTGATACAATTTTGGGGTACATATGATGTTTCCATCGCCTCATGTTGCATTTTTTTCTCATTACGCCGTTACTGATCAGATGAATTCATTTTATATTTTGATACAGAAATCACGATATCACACTATGTGTAAATTTTGATTTTTTTATTTATTTTTAATGAGGGAAAAGGAGGGTGATTGGAACTTTTATTTTTTTTTTATTTTTTTTTTTAAATATTTTTTTCTTTTCATTGTAATTGTTAGTCTGATCTTCTGATCGCTTGTACTTTATACAGCAATGCCGCTATATTGCTGTATATAGAAAAAAATCACTGTCTCCGATCTCCTATGAACGCCAACTAGAATCTGGCGTTCACCGGAGTACTGTCAGTACTTGCGAGCAACTGGGGTCTTCAGTAGACCCCCAGCTGTCATGGCAACCCGGCGCCTCACGATCACGTCGCGGTGATGCCAGTGCGCAGTAAGAAGAGCTCTTCCCCAGACCGTGCTGTTAATGGCGCTGTCACAGATTGACAGCAGCATTTAGATGGTTAATAGCTATGGGCGGAGCTCTGCTCCATTCGCAGTTGTTAGAGGCAAGTGATGGCTGAATAACACAGCCATCATCTGCTGTCAAAAATATAGGCTCAGCTTGCCCGCGTCAAAGACAGGGAGATGGGGGTTAAGAAAGCCAGAATCTTGTAAAAATAAATTGCCTTGTGTCGCCATTTTCAGAGACTAATGCATTTTTTTTGAGCTGTATGAGGACTTGTTTTTTTTCAGCGTAAGCTATTGGTTTTAGTAATACCAAGGGGGGCTGCTTACGGCTTGTTGATTGCTTTTTATTCCAATTTTTGGGGCTTTTAACATTTTTTTTTCTTTACAGCGTTTATCATATGTGTTACAAATGCAACATTACCAAATGTGCTGTTATATATATACATGTGTATATATATATATATATATATGTATATATATATATATAAAATATAATAAGGCAGAGCTACAGATAAATTCAAGGCTTGAGAAATGTTCTATGAACCGAAACGTCGCCATTTGGGCTCAATAAAGTCCATTTTTTCTAAAAATGTAATATATCTGGAGTGCTGCCTTCTTACATTTTTCTATTCAGATGCAATTTGGACAGGTTGCTTGGAGGCCTGGCACCCACCGTGAGTGAATGTGAAATGGTGCTGTTCCAGTATATGTTTCCTATATATATATACATATATTTATTTATTTATTTTACATTTCTTTGCTGAAAACGAGGAGACGAGGTTATGATTTGAGTTTTTGTTTTTTTTATTCTTTCAATATCTCTTTATTTTTTTAACTTATATATTTTTCCTTTAGGGGATTTCAGCATGCAAATGTTTTGTAATTTGTTTGGAGATATTGAACAATGTCAAATCCAGTAGCCCCCACTATTCTATTGTGCGTGGTGGGGGCTGGTAGCAATAGTCGCCCATAGTTTTTCTCCACATGGTGAAAAACTATTTAAATGCCGCTATCATAAATTGACAGTAACAATCGGTGCTATTTTCAGCAGCTGCTGTTCAGAGGCCGGTGCCATCTGTATAACACAGCCAGCACCCACCCTGTAACGAGTGGGCCACGTACACAATCACCCCACGTACGTCGTACAAGTGCGTCAGAAATCTGGAAAGGGAAAAAGAATATATCTGATTTTATATTGCCATATTTTAACAGCAATAACTTGTTAATTTTTCTGTTGACAAAGCTATACGAGGGCTTAAATTTTCCAGGACAATCTATAGCTCTCAGTGGTACTATTTTAGGGTACAGACTACATTTTGATCACTTTTTAATTCCATTTATTTGTAGGAAAGATGAACAAAAAAAGCTGCATTTTGTGAAAAAAAAAATGTTATTTATTTTATTTTTAGCACTTTACCTAATTTAGAAGGTTTTGAAGCTTTCAAGCTTTGCTCAATAAAATCACTTTGTAAAAATAAAAATATTTTTTTCTGTCTACATTTTCTGAGAGCTACCATTATTTTACTTTTAAATGAGTTATCCAATATTTTTTCTTTGGCATTGATCTTTTAAAAATAACAAACAAATGTGCGTCCCCCTGCTATACTCACTCTAGATACAAACGATGACTAAGCCGCCCAGATGTGACCGATGCTGAAGCCTGAGATTGGCCGGACAGGCGTCTGAACCAGTGTGTCATTAGATCTTTCCTGACCTGTGCAGTGAATCAGCGATCAAGTAACATCTGGATGGCGAAATCATCACTTCCGGATCTGATGCAGACCACCAGAGCGTTCTCCGCTTCATCCATGGGGGGTGATGACTGGTATGAACTTTTCCATTTGGTTATTTATATAACTGTACAGAGTTTATAATGCAGTATAGGTAATATATTCTGGTGGATTTTTTTTTTAGGGTGAGGCCAAAATGATCAATAATAGCAATTGTGGTGTTATTATTATTATGCCATTTTTCAGTCAGGATAAATAATGTGATGGCTTTATAGTTTGGGTAGTTACAGATGCTGCAATATAAATTACCGTAGGTTTATATTTTTTTGCTTGTGATTTTTTTGTCAAAACACGTTTTAATGTAAAAAAAGTTATTTTTGTGGTTTTCACTTTATTTTTTTTGTACTTCTGAATACTCCATTATTGCGCATTTTAGAGATACTGAGAGAAAAGGAGCTCCTCCCTATGTCTATCAACTTAGATACCGTGCTTGTTTTTCACCACGGCATTTAAGGAGTTAAGCAACTGTTATCCAACATTTAATGTATGGTGTGAAGTTCCGGGGTCTTCAGTGGGCGTAATGCTACTCAGACAACACAGGGGTGAGGGTAAAACAGCGTGACAATACTTTATTGAACCACAAAATAGGACAATAAACACATAGAACAGTCCCAGCAAATACCCAAGATGGTACAACATTACACAGTCTCACCCTTCCGCTCCGCCTGCCTGGGATAGAACAGCTGCAACTTTGAGACTTCCAGGGTCAACTACCTCAATCAGTGGGCCCCGGCTACTGGCGGGCCCCCACATAGAGAAGGTAGCGGCAAGCTTAGGAAGTTAGTAGTCCATCAAGGTACAAGGTCAAGAAACCTGAGGGTCCCACCCTGTCCTCTCCGAGAGTTTCCATGGGGCCAGATGACTGGTGAGTCCCAATCTGGCTTTTACGAATGTCTCCATGAGTTCCAGGCAACCAATGGGTCCCTCCTGGCAACCCCAAACAACATATCCATGGGGCCAGGTGACTTCATCGTCCCAACCTGGTCTCCACAAATGTATCCATGGGCTCTCTGATGGTTAATGGAGCAGATCCGTATCTTTCCAGTCAGGGCTATGTACCCTTAGGCAAGAATCATGTAGAATCCAAATCTGGGTCTCTTTAGGTAAAGCCATACTACCAAGCTGATGTTCCAAGTCTCTTTCAATCTCTGTCCCATGTCTCTCCTACAGAAGCACATGTCCCTTAAAATAGTCACAGTTCTCCATGCAAGTACACATTCACAGGTTTGGGGGAAAGGGCAGCGCTCAGGTCTCAATGTTTGAGCATTTAATGAATTTGCATAGTTTGTCCTCCTGTCTTGGGAGTCAACAAGCCACAGTGTCCACACAAAGCTTAATCAACATTCATTGTACCACAGACTAATAGAAGACAACAATCAGGGTTATACAAATACTGGTCTGCCCTTGACCAGTAACAGAAATGCTCATACATAACAAGTCAACAGAAACACAATAGTGTATTTCCCTTGGATTAACAAATCTAATCGTCAGTCTGTGTGGCATCTGTCAGGAATCCAGTATAAATGCTAACATGCCCATCTGTTCTCCATTGCCATTATTACATTACTAATCAAATTGTTGATGCAATTTTTCTGTCCAACAATAGCATTGTAAACGGGGTATAGGAGGAATATATATATTCTTATATACGCAGATGACCTATATCATGATATTATATTCTGTACCAGTAGATGCTTTGGTGTCACACGGACGTCGGTCCATGTGCTTCGGTGGCATGTGGATGTCGGGCCTGGTGCTTCACTGGAATGCGGAAGCTGAGGGATGTGCTTTGATGGCAAATAAATTCCGGGCCATGTGCTTCAGCGACATCCAGACATCGGGCCTTGCGCTTCAGTGGCACGTGGACGCCGGGTCTTGTGCTTCAGTGGCACCTGGACACGGGACCGTATGCTTTGGGGCACTCACATATGGAGCCGTGTGCTTTGGTGGCACCGGTACGCAGGGCTTGTTCTTCGTAGGCACCCGGACACAGGGCCGTGTGCTTCGGTGGCACCTGGATGCACGGCCATGTGCTTCGTGGCACCCGTATGTGGGGCCGTGTGCTTCGGTGGCACCCGGATGCCAGGCCGTGTGTTTCGGTGGCACCCGTATGTGGAGCCATGTGCTTCGGTGGCACAGTGGCACCCGCCGGTCCGTGTGCTTCAATGGCGCTGAGAAGCTGGACTGTGTGCTTCGGTGACTTCCGCACGCGGGGCTATGTGCTTTGGTGGCATCCGTATGCGGGACCGTGTGCTTCGGTGGCACCCAGACACAGGGCCATGTGCTTCGGTGGCACCTGTACTTGGGGGCAAATGCTTAGGTGGTATCCGTATGCAGGACCGTGTGCTTCAGTGGCATCAGTAACCTGGGCCGTGTGCTTAAGTGGCACCCAAACACGGGGACGTGTGCTTCGGTGGCACCCGGACGCCGGTCTTTGTGCTTCGGTAGCACCTAGAAGCTGGGCCTTGTGCTTCGGTGGCACCCGGACGCGAGTCTGTGTGCTTAGGTGGCACCCAGACAGGGGTCTGTATGCTTCGTCGGCACTCGTACGTGGGGCTGTGTGCTTCGGTGGCACCTGTACAGGGAGGTCGTGTGCTTCGGTGGCACCCGGACGCAGGTTTGTGTGCTTCGGTGACACCCATTCAACGGGCCGTGTGCTTCATGGGCACTCGTACGTAGAGCCGTGTGCTTCAGAGGTACCCCGACGCAGGGCACTGTGCTTATTTGGCACACAGACTTGTGTCTGTGTGCTTCGGTGGCACCCAAACACGGGGGCGTGTGCTTCAATGGCACTCATGTGGGGCTGTGTGCTTCGGTGACACCCATTCAGGGGGTCGTGTACTTCGGTGGCACCCGGACGAGCGGCTATGTGCTTCAGTGGCACAAGGACGTGGGTCTGTGTGCTTAGGTGGCACCTAGATATGTGGCCTTGTGCTTCAGTTACACTCGTACATGGAGCCGTGTTCTTCTGTGGTACCTGGACGCCAAGCTTTGTGCTTCGGTAGCACCGAGAAGCGGGGCGGTGTGATTCGGTGACACATGGACACTGGTCTGTGTGTTTCGGTTGCACCCAGACACAAGGCCGTGTGCTTCAGGGGCACTCATACGTGAAGCCGTGTACTTCGGAGGTACCCAGACGCCAATCTTTGTGCTTCGGTAGCACCGAGAAGCGGGGCCATGTGCTTCGATGGCACACGGACACGGGTCTGTGTGCTTCGGTGGGAGCTAGACACGAGGCCGTGTGCTTCAGGGGCACTCGTACGTGGAGCCGTGTACTGCGGATGTACTCGGACGCCAGCTTCGTGCTTCGGTAGCGCTGAGAAGCAGGGCCATGTTCTTCAGTGGAAACCGGATGCGGGGCCATGTGCTTCGGTGGCACATGGACATTGGTCTGTGTGCTTCGGTGGCACCCAGACACCGGTCTAAGCTCTACGGTGGCACCTAGACACGGGGCCATGTGCTTCGGTGGCATCCGGACTGTGGTCTGTGTGCTTCGGTGGTACACAGACATGGGTCTGTGTGCTTCGGTGGCACTCGTACATGGAACTGTATTCTTTGGTGGCACCCGGATGCGGGTCTGTTTGCTTCGGTGGCACCTAGACATGGGACCATGTGCTTCGGTGGCACCCGGACGCACGGTCATGTGCTTCGATGGCACACGGATGTGGGTCTGTGTGCTTCGGTGGCACCCAGACATGGGGCCATGTGCTTTGGTGGCACTTGTATGTGGGGTCGTGCGCTTCGGTGGCACCCGGAGGCGGGGCAGAGTGCTTTGGTGGTACTAGCATGTGAAGCCGTGTTCTTCGGTGGCACCCGGACATGGGGCCGTGAGCTTCGGTGGCACCCGGACGCGTGTCTGTGTGCTTTGGTGCCACCTAGACATGGGGCCATGTGCTTCGATGGCAGATGGATGTGGGTCTGTGTACTTCGGTGTCACCCAAACACGAGGGACCTTCATACTTGGAGCCGTGTGCTTCGTTGGTACCCGGACGCCGGTGTTTGTGCTTCGGTAGCACTGAGAAGTGGGACCATGTTCTTCGGTGGCACCCAGATGTGGGTCTGTGTGCTTCGCTGGCACCTAGACACGGGGACATGTGATTCGGTGGCACCCGGACGAGGGGCAGAGTGCTTTGGTGGCACACAGACGTGGGTCTGTGTGCTTCGTTGGCACCCTTACAGGGAGGCCATGTGCTTTGGTGGCACCCAGACATGTGGCCGTGGGTGGTACTCGTATGTGAAGCCGTGTGCTCCGGTGGCTCCCGGACGCGGGGCAGAGTGCTTCGGTGGCACAAGGACGTGGGTCTGTGTGCTTCAGTGGCACCCAGACACGAGGCTGTGTGCTTCAGGGGCCCTCGTACGTGGAGCCGTGTTCTTCGGTGGTTCCCGGACGCCGATGTTTGTGCCTTGGTAGCACCGAGAAGCGGGGCCACGTGCTTCGGTGGCACCCGGATGCAGGGTTGTGTGCTTCTGTAGCACATGGACACGGGTCTGTGTGCTTTGGTGGCACCAAGACACGGGTCTGTGTGCTTCAATGGCACCTGTACAGGGAGGCCATGTGCTTCGGTGGCACCCAGATGCACCCGGACGTGGGGCCGTGTGCTTAGATGGCACTCGTATGTGGGCCGTGTGCTTTGGCGGCACCCGGACATGGGGCCGTTTGCTTCGGTGGCACCCGGATGCGGGTCTGTGTGCTTTGGAGGCACCTAGACATGGGCCATGTGCTTCAGTTGCACCCAGACGCGGGTCAGAGTGCTTCGGTGGCACACGGACGCGGGTCTGTGTGTTTCGGTGGCACGCAAATACAAGGCCTTGTGCTTCAGGAGCACTCGTACGTGGAGCCGTGTGCTTCGGTGGTACCCGGACGCCGGTCTTTGTGCTTCGGTAGCACCGAGAAGCGGGGCCTTGTGCTTCGGTGGCACCCGGACGCGAGTCTGTGTGCTTCGGTGCCACCCAGACACGGGTCTGTGTGCTTCGGTGGCACTCATATGTGGGGCCTTGTGCTTCGGTGGCACCTGTACAGGGAGGTCGTGTGCTTCGGTGGCACCCGGACGCAGGTTTGTGTGCTTCGGTGGCACCCATTCAACGGGGCCGTGTGCTTCATGGGCACTCGTACGTAGAGCCGTGTGCTTCCGAGGTAACCCGGATGCCGGTCTTTGTGCTTCGGTAGCACCGAGAAGAGGTAGCCATGTGCTTCGGTGGAACCCATACACAGGGCCCTGTGCTTATTTGGCACACAGACGTGGGTCTGTGTGCTTCGGTGGCACCCAAACACGGGGGCGTATGCTTCAATGGCACTCATGTGGCACTGTGTGCTTCGGTGACACCCATTCAGGGGGTCTTGTGCTTCGGTGGCACCCGGACGAGGGGCTATGTGCTTTGGTGGCACAAGGACGCGGGTCTGTGTGCTTAGGTGGCACCTAGATGCGCGGCCTTGTGCTTCAGGGGCACTCGTACGTGGAGCCATGTTCTTCGGTGGTACTTGGACGCCAAGCTTTGTGCTTCGGTAGCACCGAGAAGCGGGGCTATGTGATTCGGTGGCACCCGGATGCGGGTCTGTGTGCTTCGAAAGCACCTAGACACGGGGCCATGTGGTTCGGTGGCACCCGGATGCGGGGCAGAGTGCTTCGATGGCACACGGACACGGGTCTGTGTGTTTCGGTTGCACCCAGACACAAGGCCGTGTGCTGCAGGGGCACTCGTACGTGATGCCGTGTACTTCGGTGGTATCCGGATGCCGATCTTTGTGCTTCGGTAGCACCGAGAAGTGGGGCCATGTGCTTCGGTGGCACACGGACATGGGTCTGTGTGCTTCGGTGGCAGCTAGACACGAGGCTGTGTGCTTCAGGGGCACTCGTACGTGGAGCCGTGTACTGCGGTGGTACCCAGATCCCGGCTTTGTGCTTCCGTAGCACCGAGAAGCAGGGCCATGTGCTTCAGTGGAAACCGGACGCGGGGCCATGTTCTTCGGTGGCACATGGACGTTTGTCTGTGTGCTTCGGTGGCACCCAGACACGGGTCTAAGCGCTACGGTGGCACCTAGACACTGGGCCATGTGCTTCGGTGGCTCCCGGACTGGGGTCTGTGTGCTTCGGTGGTACACGGACATGGGTCTGTGTGCTTTGGTGGCACCCAGACATGAGGCCGTGTGGTTCAGGGGCACTCGTACATGGAACTGTATTCTTTGGCGGCACCCGGATGCGGGTCTGTGTGCTTCGGTTTCACCTAGACATGGGGCCATGTGCTTCGGTGGCACCCGGACACAAGGTCATGTGCTTCGATGGCACACGGATGCGGGTCTGTGTGCTTCGGTGGCACCCAGACACGGGGACGTGTGATTCGGTGGCACCCGGAGGCGGGGCAGAGTGCTACAGTGGCACACGGACGTGGGTCTGTGTGCTTCGGTGGCACCCAGAAACGGGGCCGTGTGCTTCAGTGGAACTCGCATGTGAAGCCGTGTGCTTCGGTGGCATCCAGACACGGGGCCTTGTGCTTCGGTGGCACCTGGACGCGAGTCTGTGTGCTTTGGTGGCACCTAGACATGGGGCCATTTGCTTTGATGGCACATGGATGTGGGACTGTGTGCTTCGGTGTCACCCAGACACGAGGCTGTGTGCTTCAGGGGCATTTATACTTGGAGCCGTGTGCTTCGGTGGTACCTGGACACCGGTGTTTGTGCTTCAGTAGCACCGATTAGCGGGGCCATGTGCTTCGGTGGCACACGGACGCAGGGCCATGTGCTTCTGTGGCACATGGATGTGGGTCTGTGTTCTTCGGTGGCAACCAGACACGGGTCTATGTGCTTCGGTGGCACTTGCATGTGGGGCCATGTGCTTCGGTGGCACCCGTACAGGTAGGCCGTGTGCTTTGATGGCACCCTAACGCGGGTTTGTGTGCTTCGGTGGCACCTAGACACGGGACCATGTGCTTCGGGGTCACCAGGACGCGGGGTCACTTGCTTCGGTGGCACACGGAAGCGAGACTTTGGGCTGCGGTGGCACCCAGACACGGGGGCGTGTGTTTCGGTGGCTCTCGTATGCTGGGCTGTGTGCTTCGGTGGCACCCGTACTTGGGGGCAAATGCTTCGGTGGCATCCGTATACAGGACCGTGTGCTTCGGTGGCATCAGTAACCGGGGCCGTGTGCTTAAGTGGCACCCAAACATTTGGCCTTGTGCTTCTCTGGCTCCCAGACGTGGGGCCATGTGCTTCTGTGGCACACGGACGCCGGACCGTGTGCTTCAGTGGTACCTAGACACCAGGCCATGTGCTTCGGTGGCACCCAGACACATGGCCGTGTGCTTCGGTGGCACTCATATGTGGGGCCGTGTGCTTCGGTGGCACCTGGACGCGAGACAGAGTGCTATGGTGGCACATGGACGCGGGTCTGTGTGCTTCGGTGGCACCCAGACACGAGGCCGTGTGCTTCAGGGGCCCTCGTACGTGGAGGCGTGTACTTTGGAGGTACGCGGACGCCGTTCTTTGTGCTTCGGTAGCACTGAGAAGCGGGGTCATGTGCTTCGGTGGCACCCAGACGTGGGGCCATGTGCTTCGGTGGCACATGGACGTTAGTCTGTGTGCTTCAGTGGCACCCAGACACGGGTATGTGTGCTATGGTGGCACCTAGAGATAGTGCCATGTGCTCCGGTGGCACCCGGACGCGGGGCAGAGTGCATCGGTGGCACATGGACGCGGGTCTGTGTGATTTGGTGGCACCCAGATGCGGGGCCATGTGCTTCGGTGGCACCCAGACACGGGGCGTGTGTTTCGGTGGCACTCGTATATGGGGCTTTGTGCTTCGATGGCACCCGGAAGCCGGGCCGTGTGCTTCGGTGGCACCCGAATGCGGGTCTGTATGCTTTGGTGGCACCTAGACAAGGGGCCATGTGCTTCGGTGGCACCCGGACACGGGGAAGAGTGCTTCGGTGGCACATGGATGCGGGTCTGTGTGCTTCAGTGGCACCTAGATGCGGGGCCGCGTGCTTTGTCAGCACCCAGATGAGGGGCCGTGTGCTTAGGTGGCAACCGGACGTGGGGCGGTGTGCTTCGGTGGCACCCGGACTCGTGTCTGTGTGCTTCGGTGGCACCCGTATGTGGGCTGTGTGCTTCGGCGGCATCCGGATGTGGGGCCGTGTGCTACGGTGGCACCCGGACGCGGGTCTGTGTGCTTCGGTGGCACCTAGACATGGGCCATGTGCTTCGGTGGCACCCAGACGCGGGGCAGAGTGCTTTGGTGGCACACGGACGCGGGTCTGTGTGTTTCGGTGGCATGCAGACACAAGGCCTTATGCTTCAGGGACACTCGTATGCGGAGCCGTGTGCTTCGGTGGTACTCAGACGCCGGTCTGTGTGCTTCGGTAGCACTGAGAAGCGGGGCCTTGTGCTACGGTGGCACCTGGATGCTGATCTGTGTGCTTCGGTGGCACCTGTACAGGGAGGTTGTGTGCTTCAGGGGCTCCCGGATACAGGTTTGTGTGCCTCGGTGGCACCCATTCAACGAGGCCCTGTACTTCGGTGGCACCCAGACACGAGGCCGAGTTCTTCATGGACACTTGTACGTGGAGTCTTGTGCCTTGGAGGTACCCGGACGCCGGTCTTTGTGCTTCGGTAGCACCGAGAAGCGGGGCTATGTGCTTCGGTGGATAACGGGCGAGGAGCCATGTGCTTCGGTGGCACATGAACGTTGGTCTGTGTGCTTCGGTGGCACCCAGACACGGTTCTGTGTGCTACTGTGGCACCTAGACACCGGGCCATGTGCTTCGGTGGAACCCGGACGCGGGGCAGAGTGTTTCGGTGGCACACTGACATGGGTCTGTGTGCTTCGGTGGCACCCAGGCACGAGGCAGTGTGCTTCAGGGGCACTCGTACATGGAGCTGTGTTCTTCAATGGTACCTGGATGCCGGTCTTTGTGCTTCGGTAACACCGAGAAGCGGGGCCGTGTGCTTCGGTGGTACCCGGATGCGAGTCTGTTTGCTTCGGTGGTACCTAGACACGGGGCCATGTGCTTCGGTGGCACCCAGACGCAAGGCCATGTGCTTCGATGGCACACGGATGCGGGTCTGTGTGCTTCGGTGGCACCCAGACATGGGGCCGTGTGCTTCGGTGGCACTCGTATTTGGGGCCGTGTGCTTTGGTGGCACCCAGACGTGGGCAGAGTGCTATGGTGGCACACGGACGCGGGTCTGTGCTTCAGTGGCACCCAGACACGAGGCCGTGTGCTTCAGGGGCACTCATATGTGGAGCCGTGTACTTCGGAGGTACCCAGACGCCGGTCTTTGTGCTTCGGTAGCGGGGCAGAGTGCTACGGTGGCACATGGCCGTGGGTCTGTGTGCTTTGGTGGCACCCAGACACGAGGCTGTGTGCTACAGGGGCACTCATACGTGGAGCCGTGTTCTTCAATGGTACAGGGACGCCGGTCTTTGTGCTTTGGTAACACGAGAAGCGGGGCCGTGTGCTTTGGTGGCACCCAGATGCGGGTCTGTGTGCTTTGGTGGCACCTAGACACGGGTCATGTGCTTTGGTGGCAGCCGTACAGGAAGGCTGTGTGCTTCGGTGGCACCCGGATGTGGGTCTGTTTGCTTCGGTGGCACCTAGACACGGGGACATGTGCTTTGGTGGCACCCGTACGAAGGGCCATGTGCTTCGGTGGCACACGGATGCGGGTCTGTGTGCTTCGGTGGCACCCAGACACAGGGCTGTGTGTTTCGGTGACACTCGTATGTGGAGCTTTGTGCTTCGGTGGCACCCATTCAGGGGGTTGTGTGCTTTGGTGGCACCCAGAAGCGTGGTAGAGTCCTATGGTGGTACACGGACGCGGATCTGTGTGCTTCGGTGGCACCCAGACTCGAGGCTGTGTGCTTCAGGGGCACTCATATGTGGAGCCGAGTGCTTCGGTGGTACCCGGATGCCGGTATTTGTGCTTCGGTAGCACCGAGAAGCAGGGCCATGTGCTTCGGTGGCACCCGGACGCGGGTCTGTGTGCTTCGGTGGCCCCTAGACACGGGGTCATGTGCTTCGGTAGCACCCAGACGAGGGGCCACGTGCTTCGGTCGCTCACAGACGCAGGTGTGTGTGCTTCGGTGGCATCCAGACACGGGGCCGTGTGCTTCGGTGGTACTCGTATGTGAAGCCGTGTGCTTTGGTGGCACCCGGTTGTGAGTCTGTGTGCTTCGGTGTCACCTAGACATGGGGTCTTGTGCTTCAGTCGCACTCTTATGCAGGGCTGTGTGCTTCTGTGGCACCTGTTCAGGGGGTCATGTGCTTCGGTGGCACACCGACGCGGGGCAGAAAGCTACGGTGGCACATGAATGTGGGTCTGTGTGCTTCGGTGGCACCTAGACACAAGGACGTGTGCTTCAGGGGCACTCGTACGTGCAGCCGTGTGCTTCGGAGGTACCCGGACGCCAGTGTTTGTGCTTCGGTAGCACCGAGAAGTGGGACCATGTTCTTCGGTGGCACCCATATGCGGCTCCGTGTGCTTTGGTGGCACCTAGACACGGGACCATGTGCTTCGGTGGCACCCGGGCGAGGGCCATGTGCTTCGGTGGTACTCGTATGTGAAGCCGTGTGCTTCGGTGGCACCTAGACACGGGGTTATGTGCTTCGGTGGCACCCGAACGTGGGTCTGTGTGCTTCTGTGTCACCTAGACATGGGGTCATGTGCTACGGTCGCACTCTTATGCAGGGGTGTGTGGTTCTGTGGCACCTGTTCAGGGGGTCATGTGCTTCGGTGGCATACGGACGCGGGGCAGAATGCTACGGTGGCACACGAATGTGGGTCTGTGTGCTTCGGTGGCACCCAGACACAAGGCCGTGTTCTTTAGGGGCACTCGTACGTGCAGCCGTGTGCTTTGGAGGTACCCGGATGCCGGTCTTTGTGCTTCGGTAGCACTGAGAGGTGGGACCATGTTCTTCGGTGGCACCCAGATGCGGGTCTGTGTGCTTCGGTGGTTCCTGGACGAGGGGCCATGTGCTTCGGTGGCACATGGATGCAAGTTCGTGTGCTTCGGTAGCACCCAAACACGTGGCAGTGTGCTTCGGTGGTACTCGTATGTGAAGCCTTGTGCTTCAGTGGCACCCGGACGCGGGGCAGAGTTCTATGATAGCACACGGACGCGGGTCTGTGTGCTTCAGTGGCACCCAGACACGAGGCTGGAGAAGTATTCTTTGGTGGCACCTGGATGCGGGTCTGTGCTTTGGTGGCACCTAGACAGGGGGCATGTGCTTCGGTGGCACCCGGACACAAGGCCATGTGCTTCGGTGGCAAACGGATGCGGGTCTGTGTGCTTCGGTGGCACCCAGACACGGGGCCGTGTGCTTTGGTGGCACTCGTATGTGGGGCTGTGTGCTTCAGTGGCACCCGAACGCGGGGCAGAGTGCTTCGGTGGCACACGGACGTGGTTCTGTGTGCTTCGGTGGCACCCAGACACGAGGCTGTGTGCTTCAGGGGCACTAGTACGTGGAGCCGTGTTCTTCGGTGGTTCGCGGACGCCGATGTTTGTGCTTCGGTAGCACCGAGAATCGGGTGCAGGGTTGTGTGCTTCTGTAGCACATGGACGCGGGTTTGTGTGCTTCGGTAGCACCCAGACACGGGTCTGTGTGCTTCAATGGCACCTTTACAGGTAGGCCATGTGCTTCGGTGGCACCCAGATGCACCCGGACGTGGGGCCGTGTGCTTAGATGGCACTCGTATGTGTGCCGTGTGCTTTGGCGGCACCCGGACATGGGTCTGAGTGCTTCGGTGGCACCCACACACGAAGCCATGTGCTTCAGGGGCACTCGTACGTGGAGCCATGTGTTGCGGAGGTACCCGGATGCCAGCCTTTGTGCTCCGGTAGCACCGAGAAGCCTGGCCATGTGCTTCTGTGGAAACCGGACGAGGGGCCATGTGCTTCGGGGGCACCCGGATGCAGGTTTGTGTACTTCGGTGGCACCCAGACACGAGGACGTGTTCTTCATGGGCACTCGTACGTAGAGTCTTGTGTTTTGGAGGTACCCGGACGCCGGTCTTTGTGCTTCGGTAGCACCGAGAAACGGGGCCATGTGCTTCGCTGGAAACCGGGCGATGAGCCATGTGCTTCGGTGGCACATAAACGTTGGTCTGTGTGCTTCAGTGGCACCTAGACACGGGTCTGTGTGCTACGGTGGCACCTAGACACCGGGCCATGTGCTTCGGTGGCACCCGGACGCGGGTCTGTGTGCTACGGTGGCACCCAGACACCAGGCCATGTGCTTCAGGGGCACTTGTATGTGGAGTTGTGTGCTTCGGTGGTACACGGACGCCAGTCTTTGTGCTGCGATAGCACCGAGAAGCAGGGCCATGTGCTTCGGTGGCACCCGGACGCTGGTCTGTGTGCTTCGGTGGCACGCAGACACGGGTCTGTGTGCTTCAGTGGAAACCGGATGAGGGGCCATGTGCTTCAGTGGCACATGGACGTTGGTCTGTGTGCTTCGGTGGCACCCAGACACGGGTCTGTGTGCTACGGTGGCACCTGGACGCGGGGCAGAGTGCTTCGGTGGCACATGGACATGGGTCTGAGTGCTTCGGTGGCACCCACACACGAAGCCGTGTGCTTCAGGGGCACTCATACGTGGATCCATGTGTTGCGGAGGTACCCGGATGTCGGCCTTTGTGCTCCGGTAGCACCGAGAAGCGTGGCCATGTGCTTCGGTGGAAACCGGACGAGGGGCCATGTGCTTCGGTGGCACATGGACGTTGGTCTGTGTGCTTCGGTGGCACCCAGACATGGGTCTGTGTGCTGCGGTGGCACCTAGACACCAGGCCATGTGCTTCGGTGGCAGCCGGACGCGGGGCAGAGTGCTTCGGTGGCACACGGACATGGGTCTGTGTGCTTCGGTGGCACCCAGACACGAGGCCGTGTGCTTCGGTGGCACTCGTATGTGGGGCCGTGTGCTTCGGTGGCACCCGGACACGGGGCAGAGTGCTATGGTGGCACACGGACGCGGGTCTGTGTGCTTCGGTGGCACCCAGACACGAGCCCGTGTGCTTCAGGGGCCCTCATACATGGAGCCGTGTACTTCGGAGGTACCCGGACGCAGTTTTTTCTGCTTCGGTGGCACCCGGATGTAGGGCCATGTGCTTCGGTGGCACATGGACGTTAGTCTGCGTGCTTCGGTGGCACCCAGACATGGGTATGTGTGCTATGGTGGCACCTAGAGATGGTGCCATGTGCTTCGGTGGCACCCGGACGCGGGGCAGAGTGCATCGGTGGCACATGGATGCGGGTCTGTGTGATTTGGTGGCACCCAGATGCGGGGCTATGTGTTTCGGTGGCACTCGTATGTGGGGCTGTGTGCTTCGATGGCACCCGGAAGCCGGGCCGTGTGCTTCGGTGGCACCTGATTGCGGGTCTGTGTGCTTTGGTGGCACCTAGACAAGGGGCTATGTGCTTCGGTGGCACCCGGACGCGGGGCAGAGTGCTTCGGTGTCACATGGACGCGGGTCTGTGTGCTTCGGTGGCACCTAGATGCGGGGCCGTGTTCTTTGGCGGCACCCGGACGTGGGGACGTGTGCTTCGGTTGCACCCGGACTCAGGTCTGTGTGCTTCGGTGGCACCCGTATGTGTGGCGAGGAGCCATGTGCTTCGGTGGCACATGAATGTTGGTCTGTGTGCTTCAGTGGCACCTAGACACGGGTCTGTGTGCTACGATGGCACCTAGACACCGGGCCATGTGCTTCGGTGGCACCCGGACACGGGTCTGTGTGCTACGGTGGCACCCAGACACCAGGCCATGTGCTTCAGGGGCACTCGTATGTGGAGTTGTGTGCTTCGGTGGTACACGGCCGCCAGTCTTTGTGCTGCGATAGCACCGAGAAGCAGGGCCATGTGCTTCGGTGGCACCCGGACGCGGGGCAGAGTGCTTCGGTGGCACCCGGACGCAGGGCAGAGTGCTTCGGTGGCACATGGACGCGGGTCTGTGTGCTTCGGTGGCACCTAGATGCGGGGCCGTGTGCTTTGGCGGCACCCGGACGTGGGGCCGTGTGCTTCAGTTGCACCCGGATTCAGGTCTGTGTGCTTCGGTGGCACCCGTATGTGGGCTGTGTGCTTTGGCGGCATCCGGACGTGGGGCCGTGTGCTCTGGTGGCACCCGGACGCGGGTCTGTGTGCTTCGTTGGCACCTAGACATGGGCCATGTGCTTCGGTGGCACCCAGACGCGGGGCAGAGTGCGTTGGTGGCACACAGACGCGGGTCTGTGTGCTACGGTGGCACCCAGACACGTGTCTGTGTGCTTCGGTGGCACTCGCATGCGGGGCCGTGTGCTTCGGTGGCACCTGTACAGGGAGGTCGTGTGCTTCATTGGCACCCGGATGCAGGTTTGTGTGCTTCGGTGGCACCCATTCAACGGGGTCGTGTGCTTCGGTGGCACCCAGACACGAAGCCGTGTTCTTCATGAGCAATCGTACGTGGAGCCGTGTTCTTCGGAGGTAGCTGGACGCTGGTCTTTGTGCTTCAGTAGCACCGAGAAGCGGGAGCCATGTGCTTTGGTGGCACCAGTACGCAGGGCCCTGTGCTTATTTGGCGGTACCCAGACACAGGGGCATGTGCTTCAATGGCACTCTTATGTGGGGCTGTGTGCTTCGGTGGCACCTGTTTAGGGGTTCGTGTGCTTCGGTGGCACCCGGATACGGGGAAGAGAGCTAAAGTGGCAGTCGTATGTTGAGCCGTGTGCTTGGGAGGTACCTGGACGCCGGTCTTTGTGCTTCAGTGGCGCAGAGAAGCGGGGCCATGTGCTTTGGTGGCACACGGACGTAGGTCTGTGTGCTTTGGTGGCACCTAGACACGGGCCATGTGCTTCGGTGGCACCCGGACGAGGAGCCATGTGCTTCGGTGGCACAAGGACGCGGGTCTGTGTTCTTAGGTGGCACCTAGACGCAGGGCCATGTGCTTCAGGGGCACTCATACGTGGAGCCGTGTTCTTCGGTAGTACCTGGACGCCAAGCTTTGTGCTTCGGTAGCACCGAGAAGCGGGGCCGTGTGATTTGGTGGCATCCGGATGCGGGTCTGTGTGTTCGGTAGCACCTACACATGGGGCCATGTGCTTCGATGGCACCCGGAGGCGGGGCAGAGTGCTTCGGTGGCACACGGACGCAGGTCTGTGTGCTTCGGTGGCACCCAGACACGAGGCCGGTCTTTGTGCGTCGGTAGCACCGAGAAGAGGAGCCATGTGCTTCAGTGGAAACCGGACGTGAAGCCATGTGCTTCGGTGGCACATGGACGTTGTTCTGTGTGCTTCGGTGGCACATGGACACGGGGCCGTGTGTTTCAGTGACATTCGATGACGTGGCCATATGCTTCAGTGGCATACGGATGCTGGGTCATATGCTTCGGTGACAAGCGGAAACCAGGCTACGTGCTTTGTTGGCACGTGGAAGTTGAGCTGTGTGCTCTGGTGGCACGCAGATGCCAGGCCATGTGTTTTGGTGGCAAAGAGACGCCGGGCCGCATGCTTCAGCAGCATGTGGACATCAGACCATGTGCTTATGTGGCATCTGTTCGGGCCATGTGCTTCAGTGGCACACAGAAGTCGGGTCATTACACAGTACACAGCAGGGGCACATTTATAAGATTATCTTAGCACAGGAACATTTTATTTAAACACATCCAATTGTGGAAATTATTATTATTCCAAGATGTATTGATTAAAATGAACTTTTGTTCATTGGAAAACCCCTTTAAGTACCAGATGTGGAGCTGTAAGCAGAGTGACGGATAACTAGGACACAGCAAAGAGCTGCATCCAGGATCATGGCACCAGGGACACAGCCGGGATCAGGTTCATGACCACAAGCTATAACTAGAAATAGGCCTTGGACATAACCAGTATATAGCAGGAGCAGATCATGGACTCAGAACTAGGAGATGTAAGGAACAGAGGCCAGGACAAATTTAGGTTGGGAAGCATGGACAGCATCCAGGATTAGGTGAGTAGTCACAGCACAGGCCACGTACAGGGAGTAATTGGCGTGGGCAGGAATTTGTTGCGTCCTCAGTGAAATCACATGTGAACGCATACTCGCACAGTGTCTGTTGTTGCAGAGATCGAAGCAGCGACAAGGTGCAACAAGATGTGGACACTAGACGATAAGAGGTGACCGGGGCATGGAGGTCTCACGCAGCAAACAGCGGCCAACCAAGAGCAAGTCACAGCAAGGACACAATCCAAGCAGCACAGCAGTAGCCAAGTAAGTCTTATTCTAATTCATTGGATGGGGCTGTATGGTCAGATGAAGATGCATGCAGTAAGGAAGGAAATATGTTTAACATGTTAATAAAGTGTTTGAAAGCTGAGAAGTGTTATAAGAAAGAGGTGATCACTACATGGCTGAAAGCTCAGAACAGTGAGATACTAGTCACAGCGCAGGGTGTGTTCATTGTCATCCACTTATACATTTGTAGTAAGAGCATCAGGGAAGGAGAGTACGTGGATGTTTTTTTTTTTTTTTAACCTAAGTCTTGGCAGCGAAGACAGACTTAGACAGGTAGTGAGGAAGCAGAGGAGAAATTATTAATGGAATTCACAAAAAAAATATTTTCCATTTTCAAGACTGTCCTATATAGGAATACAAGTGGACTCGCTAAAAGGGCAGTGTAGGCTGCCTGCTGTCAAGTTGATTACCGGAAGATGGAAAGGTGAATGCGGTGTGATGTGATGGTCAGAAATTTTTAGCCATTGTTGGATTCCCTGAAGTTTACATGTAGGGTGATTCTGATGGGGAAGATCTCTTTCAGCCATATGCCATTAAGCTCAATTGGGATGAAGAAAAGGTTTCATAAGATCGGGGTTATGGACTAATTGAACAAAGATTTGACGGTGTGCAAAAAAATTCTAACAGCTTTTAATGAACCTAGGCGGCACTGAAAACTGGGGTAGAAGGTGATCAGTAACTATTGTAACACGATAATACTACATAGCATACATACAGTGAAGGAAGTAATTATTTGATCCCTTGCTGTTTTTGTACGTTTGCCCACTGACAAAGACATGAACAGTCTATAATTTTAAGGGTAGGTTAATTTTAACATTGAGAGATAGAATATCCCCCCAAAAAATCAAGAAAATCACATTGTATAAATTAGATAAATTTATTTGCATTTTGCAGTGAGAAATAAGTATTTGATTCCTCTAGAAAACAACACTTAATACTTGGTGGCAAAACCTTTGTTGGCAAGCACAGCAGTCAGACTTTTTTTGTAGTTGATGATGAGGGTTGCGCACATGTCAGGAGGAATTTTGGTCCACTCCTCTTTGCAGATCATCTCTAAATCATTCAGATTTTGAGGCTGTCGATTGGCAACTCGAAGCTTCAACTCCCTCCACTCCTGTGTTGCCTTGGCTGTATGTTTTGGGTCATTGTCTTGCTGGAAGACCCTGTCCCGACCCATTTTTAATGTCCTGGTGGAGGGAAGGAGGTTGTCACTCAGGATTTTACAGTACATGGCTCCATCCATTCTCCCGTTGATGCGGTGAAGTAGTACTGTGCCCTTAGCAAAGAAACACCCCCAAAACATAATGTTTCCACCTCCATGCTTGACAGTGGGGATGGTGTTCTTTGGGTCATAGACAGCATTTCTCTTCCTCCAAACACAGCGAGTTGAGTTAATGCCAAAGAGCTCAATTTTTGTCTCATCTGACCACAGCACCTTCTCCCAATAACTCACAGAATCATCCAGGTGTTCATTGGCAAACTTCAGATGGGCCTGCTCTTGTGATGAGCGAGTATGTTCAGTTAACCCTTTCGACGAGTATGCTCGGGCGAGTACCAAGTATCTTCAGCGTGCTTGTTTGACAGTTTTAATACATGTGAGGAATGCTTAAGAAACAAGCATTCTTCACATGTATTAAAGCTGTCAAACAGATGCAAATCATGCACATGGGAGTGATTCAAACATATCACCGAGCATGCTGAAGATACTCTGTACTCGCCCGACCAATGGTTTTCTTGGTGACTGTGGTCCCAGCTACCTTGAGATCATTAACAAGTTCCCCCTCTGTAGTTTTATGCTGATCTCTCACCTTCCTCATGATCAAGGCTACCTCATGAGGTGAGATTTTGCATGGTGCCCCAGATCGATGTCGATTGACAGTCATTTTGTACTTCTTCCATTTTCTTACTATTGCACCAACAGTTGTCTTCTTCTTACCCAGCGTCTTACTTATGTTTTTTAGCCCATTCCAGCTTTGTGCAGGTCTATGATCTTGTCCCTGACATCCTTAGAAAGCTCTTTGGTCTTGCCCATGTTGTAGAGGTTAGAGTCTGACGGATTAATTGAGTCTGTGGACAGGAGTCTTTTATACAGGAGACTATGTAAGACAGCTGTCTTTAATGCAGGTAACAAGTTGATTAGGAGCGTCTAACTAGTCTGTAGGAGCCAGAACTCATAATGGTTTGTAGGGGATCAAATACTTATTTCTCACTGCAAAATGCAAATAAATGTATCTAATTTATACAATGTGATTTTCTTGATTTTTTGGGGGGATATTCTATCTCTCAATGTTAAAATTAACCCCTTAAGCCCCGCGGGTGGTTTGCACGTTAATGACCGGGCCAATTTTTACAATTCTGACCACTGTCACTTTATGAGGTAATTACTCTGGAACGCTTCAACGGATCCCCCTGATTCTGAGATTGTTTTTTCGTGACATACTGTACTTCATGATTGTGGAAAAATTTCTTCGATATCACTTGCGTTTATTTGTGAAAAAAACGGAAATTTGGCGAAAATTTTGAAAATTTTGCAATTTTCAAAATTTGAATTTTTAAGCCCTGAAATCAGAGCGATATGTCACACAAAAGAGTTAATAAATAACATTTCCCACATGTATACTTTACATCAGCACAATTTTGGAACCAAAATTTTTTTTTGTTAGGGAGCTATAAGGGTTAAAAGTTGACCAGCGATTTCTCATTTTTCCAACAAAATTTACAAAACCATTTTTTTAGGGACCACATCACATTTGAAGTCACTTTGAGAGGTCTTTATGACAGAAAATACCCAAAAGTGACACCATTCTAAAAACTGCACCCCTCAAGGTGCTCAAAACCACATTCAAGAACTTTATTAACCCTTCAGGTGCTTCACAGGAATTTTTTGAATGTGGAAGAAAAAAATGAACATTTAACTTTTTTCACAAAAATGTTAGTTTAGACCCAATTTTTTTTATTTTCACAGGGGTAACAAGAAAAAATGGACCCCAAAATTTGTTGTGCAATTTCCCCTGGGCACGCAGATACCCAATATTTGGGGAAAAAACACTGTTTGGGCGCACGGCAGGGCTCGGAAGGGAAGGAGCGCCATTTGACTTTTTGATTGTAAAATTTGCTTGAATAATTAGCGGACGCCATGTTGTGTTTGGAGAGCCCATGTGTGCCCAAACTTTGGAGCTCCCCCACAAGTGACCCCATTTTGGAAACTAGACCCCCCAAGGCACCTTTCTAGATGCATAGTAATCACTTGGAACCCCCAGGTGCTTCACAAATTGATTCGTAACAATGAAAAAGTGAAAAAAAAGACACTTTTTCATTTTTATGAATCAATTTGTGAAGCACCTGAGGGTTCCAAGTGCTCAAAATGCATCTAGATAGGTGCCGTGGGGGGTCTAGTTTCCAAAATGGGGTCACTTGTGGGGGAGCTCCAATGTTTGGGCACACAGCGGCTCTCCAAACGCAACATGGTGTCGCTAACAATTTGAGCAGATTTTCCGTTAAATTTGTTAGAGGACACCATGTTGCATTTAGAGAGTCCCTGTGTGCCCAAACATTGGAGCTCCCCCACAAGTGACCCCATTTTGGAAACTACACCCCCCAAGGCACCTATCTAGATGCATAGTGAGCACTTGTAACCCCCAGGTGCTTCACAAATTGATTCGTAACAATGAAAAAGTGAAAAAAAAAACACTTTTTCATTTTTATGAATCAATTTGTGAAGCACCTGGGGTTCCAAGTGCTCACTATGCATCTAGATAGGTGCCTTGGGTGGTCTAGTTTCCAAAATGGGGTCACTTGTGGGGGAGCTCCAATATTTGGGCACACAGCGGCTCTCTAAATGCAACATGGTGTCCGCTAACAAATTTAACGCAAAATTGGCTCAAATTGTTAGCGACACCAAAGTTTGGGCACACAGGGACTCTCCAAATGCAACATGATATCCGCTAACAATTTGAGCCGACAATTTGCTAGCGGAAATCAATTATCTGCCTGTCAACTGAAAATGCTGACAGGCTGACTCTTATAAAAATGAACAAGGGCTGGATTGGGCCAGGCTTCTCAACACCACCGAATGATAGCAGCGTAAGAAACTCAAATCCAGTGTCTTTTCTTGGGAGGTGTATTCCCATGCACCTTTTCACACCCACACATGGGTATACGCTTCCTGATTTTGGCTATTTGCTCTTGTCCTCCTCCTTCTCCTCATCTCCACCACCATATCACCATGATGACCGTGGTCCGTGATGCAACACCCACATAATTTTTTTAAAGGGTGTTTATGATGCCCGTTAAAATTTTTTTTTATACAGTATGTTCATGTATAGCCCCCAGGGGTAAATGTTTGTCAGCCCATACACTTAGTGCATGGGCATTACAAGTATAGGAGGCCCGCTCCTTTCTAATGGGAACATTTTTTTTTTTATGAGGCCGTCCTCCACGTCTCTTCCAAGGGGCATTGAAGTGCCAAATTTTTGGCAGCCCTTGCATTCACTGCATAGGCCAACACTATGGGAGACTCTCTCTTTTCTAATGGGAATTTGTCGTTACTGTGGCCCTGCTCCGTGTGTCTTTAAATTGTTAGTGGGGTTTTTCCTAAAATTGGTCAGCCGTTGGACTCACTGCATACCCTATAACTGTATAGCAGACCCTCTCCTTTCTAATGGGAACATGTCGTACCTTGTTACTGTGGCCCTGCTCTATGTGTCTTTAAATTCTTAGTGAGGTTTTTCCTAAAATTGGTCAGCCGTTGGACTCACTGCATACCCTATAACTGTATAGCAGACCCTCTCCTTTCTAATGAGAACATGTTGTACCTTGTTACTGTGGCCCTGCTCTATGTGCCTTTAAATTCTTAGTGGTGTTTTTCCTAAAATTGGTCTGCCGTTGGACTCACTGCATAACCTATAACTGTATAGCAGACCCTCTCCTTTCTAATGGGAACATGTCGTACCTTGTTACTGTGGCCCTGCTCCGCGTGTCTTTAAATCCTTAGTGGGTTTTTTCCTAAAATTGGTCAGCCGTTGGACACACTGCATACCCTATTTCTATATAGCAGACCTTCTCCTTTCTAATGGGAACATGTCGTACCTTGTTACTCTGGCCCTGCTCTATGTGTCTTTAAATTCTTAGTGGGGTTTTTCCCAAATTTTGGCAGCCCTTGCAGTCACAGCATGGGCATTACCACTATAGGAGACCCGCTCCTTTATAATGGGAACATTTTTTTTTACTGAGACCCTCCTCTATGTCTCTTCAAAGGTGTATTGGGTTGCGTCCAAATTTTTGGCAGCCCTTCCAGTCACTGGATACGCAATAACAGTATAGGAGACCTACTTATTAATAATGGGAACAAGAAAGCATAGCCGGCTGATGGCTCTCTAACAATAGCTAGGGCCGACTGCTGGCCTTTTAAGAATAGTAAGGGCCGTCTGATGTCCCTATAAAAATAGGCTTTATGACTTTCAGAGTCCCTCCATCATAAATAAAAAAGGATGTGTCTGATGATGTGTCACACACCACATTGCCAGATAAAGTTGTAAAATGTTAAAATGACATTTCCCAGTGAATACATTTGTCTTAAAAAATAACGTAAAAAAACAAAACAATAGGATCTTTCTTTAGTATAAAAAACAGCGTCACCAATTTAACCTCAATGTAATCACATTGTTCAGCTCATGCCCCTCCTCCTCCATCTCCAAAATGACCACATCAGTCACAAGCTGACAGCACTGCCTTGGCCAAGCGGCAACAGGCTGTGCTGAAGATAACATGCTTAATGCTTAATTGACAAACCGCCCAGCACTGCAGAGTTGTTGAAAGCTGTAACACAGCAGCCTGATCTGTGGCTTTTACCGCTGAACATACAGCCAGGCATGGTCGTGTGTGACAATGGGCGGAACCTGGTGACGGAGAAATGACACCCAGAGTAGATACGATTTCCCTCTATGCCAGTCCTTTCACCGAGCTAAATACAACTCTCAGCAAAAAAAGCTGTGGACTGGCTCCGTACCATCCCTGGCCACATTCATCTGTCCACGTGTTTGTGGGTAGGCGGTCCTTCCCAGTATGTGCACTGGGGAGGGCACAGGTAATGTTGTGGGACCCGTGCTTGTGGAAGACGGAGACAAACCCAGGAGAAACAGTGGCGGCTGGGGACCGAGTTTGGACACCCAGCCGCTGCTGGCATGAGGTTGAAAAGCTTCCGACTTCACGAGCCTAAAAGGCCACATTTCAAGTGAAAGCAGCTTTAGAAGACTTCTTGGGAGAAATGACAGCTGGGTAGATATGGTTTCCCAAGTCCTTTCACCAAGCTAAAGAATATGGCTGTGGTGAAATACAACTCAGCAAAAAAAGCTGTGGACTGGCTCCGTACCTTCCCTGGCCACATTCACCTGTCCACGTGTTTGTGGTTAGGCGGTCCTTCCCAGTAATTGCACTGGGGAGGGCACGGGTAATGTTGTGGGAACCGTGCTTGTGGAAGGAGGAGACGACACCGGGAGAAACAGTGGCGGCTGGGGACAGGAGTATGGACAACCGGCCGCCTCCTGCATGAGGTTATCAAAAGCTTCCGCCTCCACGAGCCTAAAAGGCCACATTTTCAAGTGCAAGCAGCTGTCAAAAATTTGGCAGTATAGTATTGCAGCCTGTGGGTGGGTGGGTGGCTGGCTGCATACTTGCGTTTGCATTTCAAGGAATGGGGTAGGGACAACTGAACGCTGCACTGGGACAAGGACGTGGACAGTGATTGTTGCAAGTCTGCAACGACAGGTGCATGGCGGGAGGCATCTTCGCATGCACCAAGTATCACTTATGATGGGCACACTTTTAGGCAGTGATCTGGGAGTCAGAAATGCTTCCAGAGGTCTTCCCCATGCTGTTCCCATGTCTTTTCAGCACTGTATGCATGTGTCTGATGATGTGTCACACACCACAGTGCCAGATAAGGTTGTAAAATATTAAAATTACATTTCCCAGTGAATGCATTTGTCTTTGTTGAAAGCAATGCAAAAGTGCAAAAACGTATCAAAAACGCTACGTGTGAACATAGCCCAAGGTGTGGAGGAGTATTTTTGGTTATTTATTTTGCCTTATATACAAGTCATTACCCTGGAAAGGATGTTCCTTAATATATTTCCCAGGAAAATCCATTTTGGTCTTGTTTTTGTATGTTTTATTGTGAGTCCGTAAAAGTGGTGTAATACTCTGACAACGTTGTAGACAGTAGTGTCCTGTGAGTCAGAAATGCTTCCAGGGGTCTTCCCCATGTCATTTGAGCACTGTTCCCATCCATTTGGGCAATTTTTAGGCCCTCTGCAGACCGCCGGGGGGAGCCGCCTGAAAAATGTTCGAGTTTCCCATAGACTTACATTGGGCTCGTTGCTCGGGTCGAGCACCTGAGTATTCCAATTTGCTCGACCCGAGCAACGAGTACCCGAGCATTTTTGTGCTCGCTCATCACTAATCCTAACCCATATCACTAAAGGAGTTACATGTGCTGTCAGGGTTAGGCCTCAGCTAGCCCAGTACTAACTCAGTCCTGTAGGCAAGCAGCAAAGTCACAGCAGGAATTTCAGTAAGCAACAAGGGTTTTTTTTTTAAATGGCCTAAAAAGAGTGAAGGAGCCAAGTTCTAGTTTCCGCAATAAGACAAAAAAAAAAAAATTGGAAAATCATACAATGACATGCCTCAACCATGAAGAACCCAGCAATGCAAATCTCATAAAACAGCAGCACAATGTAAAAGTGGAATTTACCGATAACCAGACAACATGCAAGTAACTTAACCCTTGCACCCGCCAGAGCCCTTCCACTTACCCTGGTCATCACAGCTGCCATCTTTACACCCTCTCATAAAGGCCCTCATCACAGCACACAATCTGCTGACTGCTTCCTCTCTGTGGTTTAAATCCTGGAAGCTGGCAGGAGATTGGCCAGGAGACCATCAGTAAGCAGCTGCTGCAATTCATGTCTGATTTCTAGCCAGGATTGGGGCTCATTCACAGGATTGTATTTTTGGTCCGGGTGCTGTCTGTTGAAATAACGGACCACACTCGGACCATTGTTATTCAGTGACACAGTGCAGATGAGACTTTTTTTTTTCACTGAATTTGTGTGAGAAAAATAGTGCAGCGTGCTCTGGTTTCTTCTATAAATCAGATGAGACTCGCACATTCAAGTCTGGGCGCGTAAAAAAAATCAGATGCCATACAGAGCCATAGTATAGCTTTCGATTTTTACAGATACATTGCAAAGGCATTACACATTAATCTAACTCTCTACCTAAACAGCGCATAACAAATACTGCTTGACACATTGACTTGGGGATAAAAGATTGGCCACAGCCTTTATTAAAACATTAAAACATATCATATAAATATAACCATATTAACATAATTTCTTAAAAGGTTCAAACCATTTTTCCAACACCGCAGCTCGGCCATGAGGCTTAAGCCCGTTAATCAACTACCTGTCCATCCAGATACCTGGACGACTAACGCTAGGCCGTGCCAAAAATTCAGGGAGGGAGGGCAGGGCAGCACTTCAGGTACGACAGTGCCGGAGGACAGACATGAACCTCCGGCACTGCTCCCTTATATCCCCCAGCTGATACCCGCTCCAATCACGGTCCATCTCCAGGGCAAAAAACATATCTCCCCTGTTACGGTGCCCTGAATGGCCGGGCCTTAGATCCAATCAATTCCCTAACTTCTCCTAGCTACATGACCATCTGAAAGCGGCGGGAAAGCCATTCTCCCGCCATTTAACCCTTAACTAAGCAGAACACATAGCATTCCTGGTAATGCCATGTGTTCCCCTCCTCAGGGTCCGGGATCACCAATATATAATATACCATGGCTACAGACACCAGATGGTATATAACAATATGTACACTGGATGTGTTATACTGTCCACAGATATATAAAGTTATATGCACTGACTGAATTGTCTCCTGGCTACAGGATCTCTCATCCTATATTATATGGTTTTATATATACATATATATATATATATATATATATATACACTGCTCAAAAAAATAAAGGGAACACTTAAACAACAGAATATAACTCCAAGTAAATCAAACTTCTGTGAAATCAAACTGTCCACTTAGGAAGAAACACTGATTGACAATCAATTTCACATGCTGTTGTGCAAATGGAATAGACAATAGATGGAAATTACTGGCAATTATCAAGACACACTGAATAAAAGGAGTGGCTCTGCAAGTGGGGACTACAAACCACATCTCAGTAGCAATGCTTTCTGGCAGATGTTTTGGTCACTTTTGAATGTTGGTTGTGCTTTCACACTCATGGTAGCATGAGACGGACTCTACAACCCACAGAAGTTGCTCAGGTAGTGCAGCTCATCCAGGATGGCACATCAATGCGAGCTGTGGCAAGAAGGTTTGCTTTATCTGTCAACGTAGCGTCCAGAGTCCGGAGGCACTACCAGGAGACAGGCCAGTACACCAGGAGACGTGGAGGGGGCCGTAGGAGGGCAACAACCCAGCAGCTAGACCGCTACCTCCACTTTTGTGCAAGGAGGAACAGGAGAAGCACTGCCAGAGCCCTGCAAAATGACCTCCAGCAGGCCACAAATGTGCATGTGTCTGCACAAACGGTTAGAAACCGACTCCATGAGGGTGGTATGAGGGCCTGACGTCCACAGATAGGGGTTGTGCTCACAGCCCAAGACCGTGCAGGATGCTTGGCATTTGCCACAGAACACCAGGATTGGCAAAGTCGCCCTGTGCTCTTCACAGATGAAAGCAGGTTCACACTGAGCACATGTGACAGCCTGGAACATCCTTCAGCATGATCAGTTTGGCACTGGGTCAGTAATGGTGTGGGTGGCATTTCTTTGGAGGGCCACACATCCCTCCATGTGCTCGCCAGAGGTAGCCTGACTGCCATTAGGTACCGAGATGAAATCCTCAGACCCCTTGTGAGACCATATGCTGGTGCGGTTGGCCCTGGGTTCCTCCTAATGCAGGACAATGCCAGACCTCATGTGGCTGGAGTGTGTCAGCAGTTCCTGCAAGATAATGGCATTGAAGCTGTGGACTGGTCCGCCCGTTCTCCAGACCTGAATCCGATTGAGCACATCTGGGACATCATGTCTCGCACCATCCACCAACGTCACGTTGCACCACAGACTGTCCAGGAGTTGGCAGATGCTTTAGTCCAGGTCTGGGCGGAGATCTCACAGGAGACCATCCGCAACCTCATCAGGAGCATGCCCAGGCATTGTAGGGAGGTCATACAGGCACGTGGAGGCCACACACAATACTGAGCTTCATTTTGACTTGTTTTAAGGACATTATATCTAAGTTGGATCAGCCTGTAGTGTGTTTTTCCACTTTAATTTTGGGGGTGACTCCAAATCCAGGCCTCCATTGGTTAATAAATTTGATTTCCATTGATGATTTTTGCATGATTTTGTTGTCAGCACATTCAACTTTGTACAGAACAAAGTATTTAATGAGAATATTTCATTCATTGAGATCTAGGATGTGTTGTTTGAGCGTTCCCTTTATTTTTTTGAGCAGTGTATATATATATATATATATATATATATATATATATATACACAGGGTTGTCCAAAAGTAGGTGGACAGAAAGTGTAATAAGGTTATGAAGGGGGAGATTTATCAAACACTAAATTGCAGCCGCCTGTCTGGATCATCCTCCAATAAACCATGAATTAGACGTGGACGATAAGCTTTCCACCCAATAGATTTCAGGATTCGCATGATAGAAGCTCGTGAAATTCCCAATTCCAAAGAGGCTCTTCTGGTGGACTTTTTTGGACTCTGAACAAATGTTTCAGCAACAAGTTGTTTATTATTTTCTGTACAGACTGTTTTGGGTCGACCAGTTTTTGGAGCATTAAGGATTGAGCCAGTGGCATTGAATTTGTCACGAATGCGGTAAATGGTTTGTCTCTTTGGGGCTTGAGTACCAAATGTTTCAATCCAATTTGCTCTAACAGTTTCAGCATTTTGAGATTTCCAATACTGTGTTAAAATCCATTTTCTTTGATCTGTATTTAAATTATTTGCCATTATGTGTTATCTGAAAAGAAAACAGATTTGGGGGAGATCTATCTTTGAAAACTAGATCTGTGAAACTGGCTCAGTTGCCCTTAGCAACCAATCAGATTCTTCCACCTTTCATTTTCCAAAGAGTCTGTGAGGAATGAAAAGTGGAATCTGACTGGTTGCTAAGGGCAAATGAGCCAGTTTCACTTTACACAATGTTTGTTAAATCTGTCCCTTCATAACCTTATTACACTTTTTGTCCACCTACTTTTGGACCACCCTGTATACAGTACGCACCAAAAGTTTGGACACACCTTCTCATTTAAAGATTTTTCTGTATTTTCTTGACTATGAAAATTGTACATTCACACTGAAGGCATCAAAACGATGAATTAACACATGTGGAATTATATACTTAACAAAAAAGTGTGAAACAACTGAAAATATGTCTTATATTCTAGGTTCTTCAAAGTAGCCACCTTTTGCTTTGATGACTGCTTTGCACACTCTTGGCATTCTCTTGATGAGCTTCAAGAGGTAGTCACCGGAAATGGTTTTCACTTCACAGGTGTGCCCTGTCAGGTTTATTAAGTGGGGTTTTTTGCCTTATAAATGGGGTTGGGACCATCAGTTGTGTTGTGCAGAAGTCAGGTGGATACACAGCTGATAGTCCTACTGAATAGACTGTTAGAATTTGTATTATGGCAAGAAAAAAGCAGCTAAGTAAAGAAAAACGAGTGGCCATCATTACTTTAAGAAATGAAGGTCAGTCAGTGAGAAAAATTGGGAAAACTTTGAAAGTGTCCCTAAGTGCAGCTGCAAAAACCATCAAGCGCTACAAAGAAACTGGCTCACATAAGGACCGCCCCAGGAAAGGAAGACCAAGAGTCACCTCTGCTTCTGAGGATAAGTTTATCCGAGTCACCAGCCTCAGAAATCGCAGGTTAACAGCAGCTCAGATTAGAGACCAGGTCAATGCCACACAGAGTTCTAGCAGCAGACACATCTCTACAACAACTGTTAAGAGGAGACTTTGTGCAGCAGGCCTTCATGGTAAAATAGCTGCTAGGAAACCACTGCTAAGGACAGGCAACAAGCAGAAGAGACTTGTTTGGGCTAAAGAACACAAGGAATGGACATTAGACCAGTGGAAATCTGTGCTTTGGTCTGATGAGTCCAAATTTGAGATCTTTGGTTCCAACCACCGTGTCTTTGTGTGACACAGAAAAGGTGAACGGATGGACTCTACGTGTCTGGTTCCCACCGTGAAGCATGGAGGAGGAGGTGTGATGGTGTGGGGGTGCTTTGCTGGTGACACTGTTGGGGATTTATTCAAAACTGAAGGCATACTGAACCAGCATTGCTACCACAGCATCTTGCAGCGGCATGCTATTCCATCCGGTTTGCTTTTAGTTGGACCATCATTTATTTTTCAACAGGACAATGACCCCAAACACACCATCAGGCTGTGTAAGGGCTATTTGACCAAGGAGGAGAGTGATGGGGTGCTACGCCAGATGACCTGGCCTCCACAGTCACCTGACCTGAATCCAATCGAGATGGTTTGGGGTGAGCTGGACCGCAAAGTGAAGGCAAAAGGGCTAACAAGTGCTAAGCATCTCTGGGAACTCCTTCAAGATTGTTGGAATACCATTTCCGGTGACTACCTCTTGAAGCTCATCAAGAGAATGCCAAGAGTGTGCAAAGCAGTCATCAAAGCAAAAGGTGGCTACTTTGAAGAACCTAGAATATAAGACATATTTTCAGTTGCTTCATACTTTTTTGTTAAGTATATAATTCCACATGTGTTAACTCATAGTTTTGATGCCTTCAGTGTGAATGTACAATTTTCATAGTCATGAAAATACAGAAAAATCTTTAAATGAGAAGGTGTGTCCAAACTTTTGGTCTGTACTGTATATGTTAGCTGGTGTTCAATGGGTACTGTTAATGTGTGATTGGTGAAGACGTGGTGCAGAAAGTAGAGTTTTTCCAAGAGTGGGCGGTGGAACTGTGGAACGTTCGAGGGGTTGAGGCGGAGCTGGGGTGGAGCCTGGGCAGAGTCTCAAGGGGGCCCAAAAATGTAGCCAGTATGGGGCCCTGTAATTCCTACTGGCAGCCCTGTGTGGGTACCATCATGCTGTGTGGAGGGCTAGTGCGGGCAATTATACAGTGTGGAGAGGTGTGGGGCCATCATACTGTATGTAGGTCCATTATACTGCATGAAGGGCTGTATGGGGGTCACAGCTGGGGGATCATACTGTGTCGGGGTCACCATACATTGCCTTGGGAGATGAGGTGGGGTACAATAGAGTAATTATACTGTACATGTGGAGGTTAATGTAGAGGAATTCACCATGGGGGTATCATTCTGTGTTTGGGGGGGTACTTTTGTTTTGTTGGCATCATACTTTATGGGGGTAATGCAAAATGAATCTAGGACTTCAGCAGGAGGAAATTACTATGTAAAGGCTGGAAAGTTATGAGATATGCTCCCCTGTGACCCCAACAATTTTTTTTTTTTGGGAGGGGGGGGAGCCCAATTAGAACTTCTGCTATGGGGCCCCATGATTTCTATGTACACCCCTGGATAGCATATGAGGTTTACTGCCTCCTGGTGGGTTTTCCGTGCCCTGACAAACAGAGGCTGTGTGCAGGGGCTTGTACCTTGGGTAATGCATAACTGAGGGGCAGGAGCTGTGTGAAGGGGGCTTATACCAGTGGATAATGCAGACCTGGAGGCAGGGGTGTGTACCTAGGGTAATGCAGACCTGGGGTGCAGGAGCTGTCTGCAAGGGTACTGTACCTTGGGTAATGCAGAACTAGGGGGCAGGGAATGTGTACAGGGTACTTGTATCTTAGGTAATGCAGTCCTGGGGTGCAGGGGCTTTTCGCACGGAGCTTGTACCCGTGGGTAATGCAGAATTGGGGGGCAGGGGCTGTGTGCAGGGGGCTTGTATCTTAGGTAATTCAGACCTGGGGGGCAGGGGCTGTGTGCAGGAGCCTTGTACCTGTGGGTAATGCGGAACTGGGGGGAGGCAGGGGCTGTGTGCAGGGGGCTTGTATCTTAGGTAATGCAGATCTGGGGGGCAGGAGCTGTGTGCAGAGGTCTTGTATCTTGGGTAATGCAGAACTGGGGGGCAGGGAATGTGTTCAGGGGACTTGTATCTTAGGTAATGCAGACCTGGGGGCAGGGGCTGTGTTCAGGGGGCTTGTGCCTGTGGGTAATGCAGAACTGGGGGCAGTGGCTGTGTGCAGGGGGCTTGTACTTTGGGTAATGCAGAACTGGGGGGGGCATTGGCTGTGTGCAGGAGACTTACACTGGTGGATAATGCAGAACTGAGGGGCAGGGGCTGTGTGCAGGGGGCTTGTACCTTCGGTAATACAGAACTGGCAAGCAGGGACTGTGTGTAGGGGGCTTGCTTGTACCTTGGGTAATGGAGAAATGGGGGCAGAAGATGTGTGCAGGGGTCTTGCACCTTGGGTAATGCAGAAATGAGGGACAGGGTCTGTGTGCAGGGGACTTGTACTTTGGGTAATGCAGAACTGGGGGGCAGGAGCTGTGTGCAGCGGGCTTGTACCTAAGATAATTTAGAACTGGGGGGCAGGGGCGGCGGGCAGTGGGTTTGTACCTCTGGGTCCAGGGCTCACTGTTACTTATCAGACAGACCCCTATAAACAACATCATGATGCAACAGTGCAAACTTTATATTCATCACAGCACATGCCGTACACTCCGCCATTAATCTATATGATGGGCACCTGACCGCTCTTCTCAGTCACTCCTCTTATCTTGTGATCCCGATTGTCTCTCATTTAACACAAACTGCTTCCAACGGTCCCCATCAGAGACCGCTCACCATGGTTTCCCTCATTCCGCACTGGCCAAATTAACTGACGGCTCCCTGTGGTACCCCTACTTTTACAGAGTGTCCCCCAAGTCTCTGATCTCTTACAGACCCTCATCTTCCACTTCTCTATAGGCCTCGTCTCATAGACCATGTCCTATGGTTTCCCCATAGTACCGTCTCTCACAAACCCCTCCACATGGTCCCTTCACTTTCCCCATAGTTCGCTCTATCAGACCACTCCTCATAGTTCCCCCACTTTCTCCATAATCCCGTCTCTCACAGAACACCAGCTATGGTCCCTCAATTTACCCAAAGCTTTTTACTCACAGACCACTCCCTAATGTTCCCCACATGCTCCATAGTCCCTCTTCTCACAGAAAACTCCCCATATACCCTCCATTCATTTTTCCTTTAGTCCCTCCTCTCAGAGAACTCCCAATGGAGCCTCACACTTCCCTCTCATATATCCTGATCCTCATAGGCCCCCCACCTTTCCCTTAGTCCCCTCTTATACAGCCTGCTCCTCAGTCCCCCTACTTTCCCCATAGTCCCGTCTCATACAGCCTGCTCCTCATAGTCCCTCCACTTTCCCCATAGTCCCCTCATACAACCTGCTCCTTATAGTCCCCCCACTTTCCCCATAGTCTCCTCTCATACAGCCTGTTCTACATAGTCCTACCACTTTCCTCGTAGTCCTCTCTCATACAGCCTGCTCCTTGTAGTCCCGCCACTTTCCCCATAGTCACCTCATACAACCTGCTCCTCATAGTCCCCCCTACTTGCCTCAATTTCCTCTCATACAGCCTGCTCCTCAGTCCCCCTACTTTCCCCAGAGTCCCCTCTCATACAGTCTGCTCCTCATAGTCCTCCCACTTTCCCCATAGTCCCCTCTTACAGCCTGCTCCCCATAGTTCCCTCTCATACATCCTGCTCCCCATAGTACCCCCACTTTCCCCATAGTCCCTTCTCATACAGCCTGTTCCCTATTGTACCCCCACTTTCCCCATAGTCCCCTCTAATGCATCCTGCCCCTCATAGTCCCCCACTTTCCCCATAGTCTCCTCTCATAGAGCCTACTCTTCAGAGTCCCCCCACTTTCCCCATAGTCCCCTCTCATACAGCCTGCTCCTCATAGTTCCCCCATAGCCCCCTCTCATGCAGTCTGTTCCCCATAGTCCCCTCACTTTCTCCATAGTTCCCTCTCATACAGTGTGCTCCCCATAGTCCACCCACTTTCCCCATAGTCCCCTGTCATACAGCCTATTCCCCATAGTCCCCCCCACTTTCCCCATAGTCCCTTTTCATATAGTATTTTCTTCATAATCTCCCTACTTTCCCCATAGTCTCCTCTCATACAGCCTGATGCTCATCGACCCCACAGTCCCCTCTCATACTGCCAGCTCCTCATATCCCCCCGCTTTCCTCATAGCTCCATCTCATACAGCCTGTTCCCAATAGCCCTCCCACTTTCCCCATAGTCCCCTCTCACACAGCCTGCTCCACATAGTTCACCACTTTCTCCATAGTCCCCTCTCATACAGCCTGCTCCCCATAGTCCCCTCTCATACAGCCTGCTCCTCATAGTCCCCCCACTTTCCCCATAGTCCCCTCTCATACAGCCTGACGCTCATCGTTCCCCCACTTTCCCCAGTTTCCTCTCATACAGCCTGCTCCTCATAGTCTCCACAATTTCTCCATAGTCTCCTCTCATTTAGCCTGCTACTCATAGTCCCCCCACTTTCCCCATAGTCCCCTCTCATACAGCCTGATGCTCATCGTCCCCCCACTTTCCTCTCATACAGCCTGCACCTCATAGTCCCCCCACTTTCTCCATAGTCCCCTCTCATACAGCCTGCTCCCCATAGTCCCCTCTCATACAGCCTGCTCCTCGTAGTCTCCCCACAGTCCCCTCTCATACAGCCAGCTCCTCATAGCCCCCCACTTTCCCCATAGCTCCCTCTCATACAGCCAGCTCCCAATAGTCACCCCTCTTTCCCCATAGTCCCATCTCATACAGCCTGCGCCACATAGTCACCCACTTTCTCCATATTCCCCTCTCATATAGCCTGCTCCTCAGAGTCCCTCACTTTCTCCATAGTCTCCTCTCATACAGCCTGCGCCACATAGTCACCCACTTTCTCCATAGTCCCTTCTCATACACACGTGTGCTGGGGTGTGCACGCGTCTTCTTGTGCAAAGTGGCTTCGGAGAGAAGTGGCAGTTATTTCAGAGGCAGTTAGTCAGGGCAGGAGTCAGGTAACAAACACTTTGACCACTTACTCTCCTTAAACTATGTTTCTGTTAGCTCTCACTTTTTCCTCTATAGTCCTCCACTTTCTAATAACCCCTCAAATCCCTACACCAAGTAAGAAACTCATCATCTCTCCCTCTATCCTCCCCATTCACCTCACCTCCTCCTCCAAATTATTCCTCAACATTCAATCCTGGATCTCCAAACACAGACAGCCACCTCATGCTCTCTCTTGCTCCCACCTGCTAACACTTTCTCTGCTCCTCCTCACTGCTGGAGATATCTCTCCAAATCCTGGTCCTCCTCGCCATATCCCCACAGTTACTTCTACCTCCTATCCACGACCTTCCTCAAACTGTCGCAACCCTTCTAACCTCATACCCATCCAACTAATACCCACCTCCTCAGCTATACTAACAGGAGCTCTATGGAACACTCGCTCTGTCTGCAACAAACTTTCCTTCATCCACGATCTTTTCATTACAAACAAACTCTCCTTCCTCGCCATCACCGAAACCTGGCTCACCCCCTCTGACACAGCCTCCCCAGCTGCCCTTTCATATGGCGGATTCCACCTTTCCCACACCCCCCGCCCCAATGGCAAACATGGTGGAGGCGTAGGTTTCCTCCTAACAGAACTCTGCGCTTTCACCAAAATCCCACTGCCACCCTCTGTTACACTCCCCTCTTTTGAGGTGCACTGTGTGCGCATCTATTCCCCCTCCAACCTCCAACTGGCCGTCGTTTACCGACCCCCAGGGCAAGCCACCACCTTCTTAGACCATTTCACTACCTGGCTGCTTCACTTCCTTTCCACTGACATCCCCACTATCATAATGGGTGACTTCAACATCCCCATTGACACTCCCCACTCGTCTGTCTCTAAGCTCCTATCCCTCACTTCCTCCTTTGGACTCACTCAATGGTCTTCCACACCCACCCACAAAGATGGCCACACACTGGACCTCATCTTCACCCGCCTCTGTTCCCTATCTAACCTCTCTAACTCACCACTCCCTCTCTCTGACCATAACCTCCTCACATTCTCTACCCTCTCCTCTCCGGGTGCACAATCCCCACTCCACAAACTCACACACCCTCGCAGAAATCTCAAACACCTTGACCTACACTCTCTCTCTGAATCCCTCCTTCCTCTCACAGACATAAATTCCTTGCACGATGCAGACGTTGCTGCTGCTTCATATAACACCACAATAGCTGCAGCTCTAGACTCGATCGCCCCTCTCACACACACCACACCTCGCACATTCAACAGGCAACCCTGGCACACTAAACTTACCAAAGAACTGCGCCGGGCCTCCAGGGTTGCAGAGCGGAGATGGAAAAGGTCTCACTCCATCGAGCACTTCATCGCATTCAAGCAATCCCTCACTAATTTCAAGTTCGCACTCACTACAGCAAAACAAACCTACTTCTCATCTCTCATATCCTCCCTATCTCACAACCCTAAACAGCTATTTAACACTTTCAACTCTCTCCTTCGTCCCCCAGCACCTCCTCCCTCTTCTCTCATCTCAGCCGACGACTTTGCCTCATTCTTCAAACAGAAGATTGACACCATCAGACAAAACTTTGGCCTAAAGTCCACACAACCCCTCCTCATATCTACTCAACCCTCCTCCTCCAAACCCCACTTCTCCACCATTACAGAAGGTCAAGTCTCCTCTTTACTCTCCAAATCACACCTCACCACCTGCGAACTTGACCCAATCCCATCCCACCTCATCACTAACCTCACCTCAGTCTTCATCCCAACCCTAACCCACCTCTTCAATCTATCACTAACAACCGGAGTCTTCCCCTCATGTTTCAAACATGCCGTAATCACACCCATCCTCAAAAAGCCCTCCCTTGACCCTTCCTCTCTGACCAGCTACCGCCCCATATCACTCCTCCCCTTTGCCTCAAAACTTCTAGAACAACATGTCCACCTTGAACTGTCCTCCCACCTCTCCTCCTCCTCCCTCTTCGACCGCCTACAATCTGGCTTCCGACCGCATCACTCGACTGAAACTGCCCTGACCAAAGTCACCAACGACCTACTAAATGCCAAATCCAAGCGACACTACTCCATCCTCCTCCTTCTGGACCTGTCATCTGCCTTTGACACAGTGGACCATTCCCTCTTACTCCAGATTCTCTCATCTCTTGGCATCACGGACTTGGCTCTATCTTGGATCTCCTCATACTTAACAGACAGGACATTCAGCATCTCCCACTCACGCACCACCTCCTCATCTCGCCCCCTATCTGTCGGTGTCCCCCAAGGTTCGGTTCTAGGACCTCTGCTCTTCTCCATCTACACCTTCGGCCTGGGACAGCTCATAGAGTCTCACGGCTTTCAGTATCACCTCTATGCTGACGACACACAGATCTACCTCTCTGGACCCGATATCTCCTCCCTACTAACCAGAATCCCACAATGTCTGTCCGCCATCTCATCCTTCTTCTCCAACAGGTTTCTAAAACTCAACATGGATAAAACAGAGTTCATCATCTTTCCACCCTCTCATTCACATCCCCCATCCGACCTATCCATCAACGTCAATGGCTGTTCACTCTCCCCAGTCCCACAAGCTCGCTGCCTTGGGGTAACCCTGGACTCTGATCTCTCCTTCAAGCCACATATTCAAGCCCTTTCCACCTCCTGCCGACTCCAACTCAAAAACATCTCCCGGATCCGTGCATTCCTCAGCAAAGACTCTGCAAAAACACTAGTGCATGCCCTCATCATATCCCGCCTCGACTACTGCAACCTCCTGCTCCGTGGCTCCCTTCCAACACTCTTGCACCTCTCCAATCTATCCTAAACTCTGCTGCTCGACTAATCCACCTGTCCCCCCGCTATTCCCCGGCCTCTCCTCTCTGTCAATCCCTTCACTGGCTCCCTATTGCCCAGAGAATTCAGTTCAAAACTCTAACCATGGCATACAAAGCCATCCACAACCTGTCTCCCCCATACATCTGTGACCTAGTCTCCCGGTACTTACCTGCACGCAACCTCCGATCCTCACAAGATCTCCTGCTCTACTCCCCTCTTATCTCTTCCTCCCACAATCGTATACAAGATTTCTCCCGTGCTTCCCCCCTACTCTGGAACTCTCTACCCCAACATATCAGACTCTCGCCGACCGTGGAAACCTTCAAAAGGAACCTGAAGACCCACCTCTTCCGACAAGCCTACAACCTGCAGTAAACACCACTGCACGACCAGCTCTACCCTCACCTACTGTATCCTCACCCATCCCTTGTAGACTGTGAGCCCTCGCGGGCAGGGTCCTCGCTCCTCCTGTACCAGTCGCTGACTCGTTTTGTTAAGATTATGTAAATGCTTTTGTTATGTATATCCCTATCACATGTAAAGCGCCATGGAATAAATGGCGCTATAATAATAAATAATAATAATAATACAACCTGCTCCTCAGAGTCCTCCACTTTCTCCATAGTCTCCTCTCATACAGCCTGCTCCCCATAGTCCCCTCTCATACAGCCTGCTCCTCGTAGTCCCCGCACAGTCCCCTCTCATACAGCCAGCTCCTCATAGCCCCCCACTTTCCCCATAGCTCCCTCTCATACAGCCTGCTCCCAATAGTCACCCCTCTTTCCCCATAGTCCCATCTCAAACAGCCTGCTCCACATAGTCCCCCACTTTCTCCATAGTCCCCTCTCATACAGTCTGCTCCCCATAGTCCCCTCTCATAGTCTGCTCCTCATAGTCCCCCACTTTCCCCATAGCTCCCTCTCATACAGCCTGTTCCCCATAGTCTCCTCTCATACAACCTGCTCCCCATACTCCCCTCTCATACAGCCTGTTCCCCATAGTCCCCCCACTTTCCCCATAGCTCCCTCTCATACAGCCTGCTCTCCATAGTCCCCTCTCATACAGCCTGTTCCCCATAGTCCCCCCACTTTCCCCATACTCCCCTCTCATGCAGCCAGCTCCTCATAGCCCCCCACTTTCCCCATAGCTCCCTCTCATACAGCCTGTTCCCCATAGTCCCCTCTCATACAGCATGCTCCTCATAGTCCCCCCACTTTCCCCATAGTCCCCTCTCATACAGCCTGATGCTCATCGTCCCCCCACTTTCCTCTCATACAGCCTGCTCCTCATAGTCCCCCCACTTTCTCCATAGTCTCCTCTCATACAGCCTGCTTCTCGTAGTCCCCCCACTTTCTCCATAGTCTCCTCTCATACAGCCTGCTTCTCGTAGTCCCCCCACTTTCTCCATAGTCCCCTCTCATACAGCCTGCTCCCCATAGTCCCCTCTCATACAGCCTGCTCCTCGTAGTCCCCCCACAGTCCCCTCTCATACAGCCAGCTCCTCTTAGCCCCCCACTTTCCCCATAGCTCCCTCTCATACAGCCAGCTCCCAATAGTCCCCCCACTTTCCCCATAGTCCCCTCTCATACAGCCTGCTCCATAGTCACCCACTTTCTATATAGTCCCCTCTCATACAGCCTGCTCCCCATAGTCCCCTCTCATACAGCCTGCTCCCCACAGTCCCCTCTCATACAGCCTGCTCCCCACAGTCCCCTCTCATACAGCCAGCTCCTCATAGCCCCCCACTTTCCCCATAGCTCCCTCTCATACAGCCTGCTCTCCATAGTCCCCTCTCATACAGCCTGTTCCCCATAGTCCCCCCACTTTCCGCATACTCCCCGCTCATACAGCCAGCTCCTCATGGCCCCCCACTTTCCCCAGTTTCCTCTCATACAGCCTGTTCCCCATAGTCCCCCCACTTTCCCCATACTCCCCTCTCATACAGCCAGCTCCTCATAGCCCCCCACTTTCCCCATAGCTCCCTCTCATACAGCCTGTTCCCCATAGTCCCCTCTCATACAGCCTGTTCCCCATAGTCCCCCCACTTTCCCCATAGTCCCCTCTCATACAGCAGGCTCCTCATAGCCCCCCACTTTCCCCATAGTCCCCTCTCATACAGCCTTGTTCCCCATAGTCCCCTCTCATATAGCAGGCTCCTCATAGTCCCCCCACTATTACAGACTGCCCCCATGATCTCCCCTCTCACACAGATTCTCATCTCTCTCTCCTCTCACAGATCTGTCCTTTTGCTCTCTGTCCCTCTCCATCTTCCCCGAGCAGCAGCAGCAGGACGGATCTTAGACTGTATAGACCAGCATGCACTGCTGCTACTTCCTATTATGTGCGGAACACTATAAACCGGAGGCCCCGCCCATTCCCAGGAGACTCCGCCCATTATAGAGACCACGCCCCTGAGTTCTCCATGACAACACGTCAGTGTCTGTTACAGTGAGAAGCCACGCCCTGCGCGCAGTGTTCCCATCACCGCGGATGTCACCAAATTGCTGAGGACGGAGGAGCAGAGCCAGCAGCGATATGACCGCTCACCCCGGGGGTCTGAGGTGGTGAGCGGGGTCTGTGCTGCCGGGTGGTGGAGCCCCCGGCTGAGGCTGTGCGATGTACGAGCTGTGGGCATTGTGGATGTATGTGTGTCTATAGATAGCAGTGTACATACATACATGGAGGATGGGGGTCTCTGCACTGCTGGGTTATTCTGGGGGATTCAGCTGACACCAAATCTATAGATACCATATTCCTACTAATGGAATAAATGCCCTTTAACCCCTTCCTGACAGCTCTGATTTCCGCCCTGTTATGTCTCCTCCATCACTTTTCCTTCTTCTGTCGGCGGATCCGTACGGCGGCTCGTTATCTGCTGAGTGATCTCCTCTTATTAATGGCTCCAGTCACTTGTCCATATAATCTGCATCCAGGGGCCGAGGAATAAAGGAATAATAACAGATCGTTGTGTTTGGGGGTTTATTGGCCGGTAATAATGTCCGGTGCTGGTTCTCCGGTGGCATGATGGCGGCTGTTACCAAACTGATTAGTAGAATTTCCTGCTTCCCCTTCACTTCCCGGCGATTATCAGTTCTTGCGTTTTCGCTGTTCTCCTCCCTTCTTCCCGTCACTTTCTGATGTTTCCGCTGATATCGCCGTATGACGACTTGTTTATTGGGGACGAGTTCTGCTATTGAATGTCACCATTTTATCTTCTGATAAATTCCAACTGCAGTGAAAAAAGCGCAATCCCCCAACTCAGTATTTATTATATACAGCGTTCATTATATGGTCACAATGTCCTGACAATATGATTCCCGGGGCAGTACCATTTCACCAATACCAAACATACATCGTTTTTTACTTTAAGTGTAGAAAACAAATCAGAAATTTGTAAAAAAAAAAAAATCCCTTGTGTTGTCATTTTTTGAGACGCGATAGGTTTCCAAGTGTTGGTGGATGGGGCTGTACGAGGGATTCGCTTTTTGCGCCCTGAGCTGATGTTTTTATTGATACAATTTTGGGGTACATATGATGTTTCCATCGCCTCATGTTGCATTTTTTTCTCATTACGCTGTTACTGATCAGATTAATTCATTTTATATTTTGATACAGAAATCACGATACCACACTATGTGTAAATTTAGATTTTTTTATTTATTTTTAATGAGGGAAAAGGAGGGTGATTGGAACTTTTATTTTTTTATTTATTTTTTTTTTAAATATTTTTTCTTTTCATTGTAATTGTTAGTCTGATCTTCTGATCGCTTGTACTTTATACAGCAATGCCGCTATATATAGAAAAAAATCACTGTCTCCGATCTCCTATGAACGCCAACTAGAATCTGGCGTTCACCGGAGTACTGTCAGTACTGGCGAGCAACTGGGGTCTTCAGCAGACCCCCAGCTGTCATGGCAACCTGGCGCCTCACGATCACGTCGCGGTGATGCCAGTGGGCAGTAAGAAGAGCTCTTCCCCAGACCGTGCTGTTAATGGCGCTGTCACAGATTGACAGCAGCATTTAGATGGTTAATAGCTATGGGCGGTGCTCTGCTCCATTCACAGCTGTTAGAGGCAAGTGATGGCTGAATAACACAGCCATCATCTGCTGTCAAAAATATAGGCTCAGCTTGCCCGTGTCAAAGACAGAGAGATGGGGGTTAAGAAAGCCGGAATCTTGTAAAAATAAATTGCCTTGTGTCGCCATTTTCAGAGACCAATGCATTTTTTTTGAGCTGTATGAAGACTTGTTTTTTTCCAGCGTAAGCTATTGGTTTTAGTAATACCAAGGGGGGCTGCTTACGGCTTGTTGATTGCTTTTTATTCCAATTTTTGGGGCTTTTAAAACATTTTTTTATTTACAGCGTTTATCATATGTGTTACAAATGCAACATTACCAAATGTGCTGTTATATATATACATGTGTATATATATATATATATAATATAATAAGACAGCACTACAGATAAATTCAAGGCTTGAGAAAGGTTCTATGAACCGAAACGTCGCCATTTGGGCTCAATAAAGTCCATTTTTTCTAAAAATGTAATTTATCTGGAGTGCTGTCTTCTTACATTTTTCTATTAAGATGCAATTTGGACAGGTTGCTTGGAGGCCTGGCACCCACCGTGAGTGAATGTGAAATGGTGCTGTTCCAGTATATGTTTCCTATATATATATATATTTATTTATTTATTTTACATTTCTTTGCTGAAAACGAGGAGACGAGGGTATGATTTGAGTTTTTGTTTTTTTTATTCTTTCAATATCTCTTTATTTTTTTAACTTATATATTTTTCCTTTAGGGGATTTCAGCATGCAAATGTTTTGGAATTTGTTTGGTGATATTGAACAATATCAAATCCAGTAGCCCCCACTATTCTATTGTGCGTGGTGGGGGCTGGTAGCAATAGTCGCCCATAGTTTTTCTCCACATGGTGAAAAACTATTTAAATGCCGCTATCATAAATTGACAGTAACAATCGGTGCTATTTTCAGCAGCTGCTGTTCAGAGGCCGGTGCCATCTGTATAACACAGCCAGCACCCACCCTGTAACGAGTGGGCCACGTACACAATCACCCCACGTACGTCGTACAAGTGCGTCAGAAATCTGGAAAGGGAAAAAGAATATATTTGATTTTATATTGCCATATTTTAACAGCAATAACTTGTTAATTTTTCTGTTGACAAAGCTATACGAGGGCTTAAATTTTCCAGGACAATCTATAGCTCTCAGTGGTACTATTTTAGGGTACAGACAACATTTTGATCACTTTTTAATTCCATTTATTTGTAGGAAAGATGAACAAAAAAAGCTGCATTTTGTGAAAAAAAAATGTTATTTATTTTATTTTTAGCACTTTACCTAATTTAGAAGGTTTTGAAGCTTTCAAGCTTTGCTCAATAAAATCACTTTGTAAAAATAAAAATATTTTTTTCTGTCTACATTTTCTGAGAGTGAGAGGATGATAGGAGTTATACTTCACCCAAGACTACGATGTAAGACACAGATGAAGTTATTCTTCCCTTATCTGGACATTTGGACTGACACCCAGAAATTAGATTGTAACTTGTTTTTAGCTGTCTCAGCAACCTTCTACTGCTATGAATTATCACTTTTCTGCTTATGAAACTTTCTTATCAACATTCCACTGTTATGAATCATCACTTCACTGCTTGTGAAACAAAGGCATTTTACTGCGCATGTGTGACAAAAAAACTATGATTATTAGTATAAATAAAGGGACAGCACCTATAGAGGCAGACGCGCTCAGGGGCTTCCCAGTACTTGATTATACACTACGTGTCTGTGTATTTCTTGTTACGGGGATACCCCGACTCCAACAAGGACCCTCCATGGCTGAATGATCCTAACAATTCCTGGCGCCCGAACAGGGACCCGAGGTCTGCGTATTCCTTCAAGTTCATCGACCGGCACGAGTAACCGCTGAGATTGGGACATCGGAACAGCAGATGACAAACCTGGCCAGGTAAGAGACACTGTTAGTTCTCTTACATCTGCTCTGCGATAGTCCGTAAATTTCATGCATATCTTGTGTTGGGATTGAGGAACTAGTAGAGAAGGATACCTATAGCTCGGGTCATTCATGTATATACTGTAGGATCTGCCGAAGGAGAGGTCAGAGAAGGTTATGAAACGGATGGTATGAAAGAGATGTGGATGTCGGGAATAGCCTCATAAGCCGCACTAAGGTAGATGACATAAGTATTACGGAGATTGCCTAACTGAGTCATAAGGTTGTGTCCTTTCGGGGAAACCTTCGCTCACGCTTAACTCCCGAACCTTTGTCCTCCTTTTTGACGGATAAGAGATTGACAGAATGAGCCCATGGAAGTAATGATAATACTCCAGGGACACGATATATAATGGAGACTGTATGGTTCATTTTATGTATTGTTGGTCTTGCCCTTGTTGCCATATATATATGTGTTAGAATTACTCTACACTTCAGACAAAACGGTCCAGAGAAACCGTTTCAGATACTGGCTCCTTAGGACAGAATAGGTAACGAGGAAAGGTAAAATATAGAATATATTTTATCTAACCCAAAAAGCCTCCTAAGGTAGGAATAGTCAGGAAAAATGGGCAACAAACAGACTAAGACCACAAATGATGAACAAGATGTCTATACAATCGTGAAAGAAAGGTGTGGTGTAGAAGCAACTAAGAATTTAGGGAAAGTTTGCAAAACTTTTCAGGTAGCAAGGCATGACAGGTTTAACAGGAAACTATGGGAGGACATTGGATTAGAGAATGCAGGAAAAAAGCCAGGGATATAGAAGATGGTACCTATGTCCCAAGAGAATCACAAGAAAAGACAGTACAGGCTTCTGCTCCTGCAGCAAGCGAGTGACTAGACGTGATGCAAACCACTTTGACTGGAAGGCGCCCAATAATTCAGGTAAAAGTAGCAGGAAAACAATGCCCTTTTCTAATAGATACCGGAGCAACTTCCTCCGTCCTCAATGAAGACGCCTTACCAAATGCTGATTGTTTATCAGATGATGTAACCTATACCGAAGGGTATGATGGAGGAATCAGGCCACTCCCATATAGTATTCCCCTTGAAACAAAGATAGGATCTAAAATATTTTTATCTAAATTTCTTTTTGTCAAAGGGGCACCTACTTGTCTTCTAGGTACAGACCTATTAAAGCAGACAGAAATGAATATCCAATTTTTGGAGGATGGTAGAGTCCAAATTTTGGTGCCTGATGACCAAGAGTCTCTAGAAAACATTGTAAAAGTCCAAGCCTTAGAGGATGAGAAAGATCCTGCCCCTACCCAAATTATTTTAGATCTTTCTGAGGTACCAGAAAAATTATGGGCACAACATGACACCGATGTAGGACTAATGCCAATAGCTCCAGTAAAAGTCACTCCTGTTCCAGGTGTGACACTACCCCAATTGAGACAGTATCCTATTAGTGCCCAACAAGAACACGCCATAGGAGAACAGATAAAAGATTATCTAAAAACTGGAGTACTGATAGAAGTAAAGTCACCAGCCAATACACCGTTGTACCCCGTAAAAAAGAAATCTACTGAGGGGTCAGCTGCTAGATACCGGATGGTACATGATTTAAGAGAGATAAATAAAATTTTGGAACCTATTACTCCTGTTGTGCCAAATCCACACACGTTGCTATCACAGATCCCAGCAACAGCACGAGTATTTTCTGTCATAGACTTATCAAATGCATTTTTTTCAGTACCATTACACCCAGACTGTTACAAACTGTTTGCATTTACATTTAAGAATAGACAATTAGCATGGACAAGATTACCACAGGGTATGATACATTCACCTACCTTGTACTCAGAAGCTATGAGATCAGTTCTTCAAAATTTCAAACCTACGGATGAGGTTGTAATTCTTCAATATGTTGATGACCTATTATTATGTGCCCCTGCTCAAGAGTCCGCAAACAGCAACACAATAAGGTTGTTAATATTTCTAGCAGACATGGGCTGTAAAGTTAACAAGAAAAAAAGTACAACTTTGTATGACTACGGTAGTATTTCCAGGACACTGCATTTCACAAGGTATTCGGCACCTCACCGCCGACAGACTAAAAATCATTAGAGATCTTGTTCCTCCCAAGAACTACAAAACATTAAGAGCATTTTTGGGAATAGTATCACACTGCAGACAATGGGTTATACATGCTAGTCAGCTTATGCAACCTCTATATGATTGTTTAAAAATCGAGCCTTTTCAGTTAACTGAATCAGCGCTCATAGCCTTTCAAGACCTCAAGAAAGGTCTCATGTCAGCCCCGGCCTTGGGAATCCCAGACTACGCCAAACCATTCCAATTAATGGCTGCGGAAATGTCTAATCATGCTACAGGAGTACTAACACAGAAACATGAAAATAAACAAAGACCTGTCGCATACTATTCTGCTCAATTAGATAATGTTACCAAAGCTGCACCATCATGTGTCAGAGTAGTAGCAGCTGTCTCTCTTTTGGTAGAAAAAGCCTCAGAAATAGTACTAGACCATGCCTTAATAGTACAAACTACACATGATGTACATGGCATACTGAATCAGGTATTGCCAAAACACATTTCAATGATTAGACAAATCCTAGAATCAGCTGCCTCAACCAAACAAGTAGCAGTAATAAAAGTACCTGCACATGTAAGACTCGACACCGAGATAGCTAGGGGTAATGACCGAGCCGACAAGGCTGCTAAGCGAGCTGCAGTAAAACCTCTGACAACTGACCACACTATTAGTGCAGTATCAGAATTTGACTTAATTACACGGCTCAAAGAAGCCCACCAACAGGTGAGTAGAGAAGAAAAAGAAGAGTGGCAGAAACAGGGGGCAGAAGAAAAAGAAGGACTATGGAGAAAAGGAGATGAGCTTTGTCTCCCCCGAGCGTGGTACCCTGTTGTGGTCAGTGAAGCCCACGGACCTACACATGTGTCTGCAAACGGTATGATACAGAGGGTCAGACAGAAGTGGTTAGCCCCAGGGTTCGGCCAGGTAGCTCGAGCAAAATGTGGTTCTTGTGAAATCTGTTTAGCCCACAATCCAGGACAGACTGTTAAGACCCCCCAGAAGCACCATGTAAGACCACTATATCCGTTCCAGAGACTTCAGATCGATTACATCCAGATGCCTAAGCATGGACACTATGAGTATGTACTGGTATGTGTGGACATGTTTTCGGGGTGGCCAGAGGCTTATCCAGTTCATACAGCCACGGCTAAAGTCACTGCAGTAAAAATAGCACATGAACTGGTACCCCGTTATGGTATCCCAGAAGTGATCGAGTCAGATAGAGGTACACATTTTACTGGAGAGATCTTTCAGAATGTAATGAAAATGTGTATAAAAAGTGAACTACACACCCCTTACCACCCACAGAGTTCTGGTAAGGTTGAGAGAATGAATGGAACACTTAAGTTAAAAATACAGAAAGCCATGGCAGAAACACAGAAACCATGGACTGAGTGTCTCCCAATAGCATTGTATTCAGTCAGAAACACCCCCCAGGGAAAGAGCAAACTCACCCCCCATGAAATATTGTTTGGTAGAGTTGCCAATACAGGATTGTATTTCCCACAGACTTTAATGTTAGAAACTGAAAGCTTAACTGCTTATGTACAAAATTTATGTAAGCATGTGTCTAAAATACACTCTTTAGTGTTCTCTTCCATTCCAGATCCTGATTCCATTGAGGGAACGCACAAGCTGCAACCAGGAGACGAAGTTTACGTAAAAAGACATAACAGAAGAACGCTAGAACCCAGATTTGAGGGTCCATATCAGGTGTTATTGACAACTCCAACTGCAGTAAAATTGGAAGGAAAATCAGCATGGGTACATGCAAGCCATTGCAAAAAGAAATAGTGGTGATTGTACTTGTGTTAGCTATAACGATAGATCAGGGAGACCTGTGGGATAAACTAAGTTCCCCAAAACCTGCAGATAATAAATTTATAAAACATCATGAGACATTGGTAAACGGGCTGCTCGATGGCGGACAGAAAATAGCAGACTGTTGGATTTGTACGCATTCTCCAATATCAGCCACGAGCATACCCTTCCTGGCCGTACCCATGACCCCTGAGGAAGTGTTTACATGGACTAATTGCTCAGACAAATTAGCAAATAACCAAACCGTTAATTCTAGATTATGGAACACCACTGTTGCCATCCCAGTTGTGGGGTGGGTGGGATTTCCCTGGTGGCAAGGTAATATGACCGGAAAAATAAACAACTTACAATATTTAGCGTTTAAAGGAGGTGTATGGGTTCCTAGAAATAAGACGGGACTAACAGACTTAGGGTTAATTCCTACAGAAAATATACAACTCAGTTTTAGTAGCACAGTATCTTCTTCTCAACCTTTTAAACCTGATATAGTAGAAAAATACATACACAATAATGGTTGGAAATATTCACAATTATTCCCCGATGGAAACAATGATACATGTTCAAAGATACCAGGTAATATATTATGTAATGAGTCAAGTGCATATGACCCAGGTACACCGACTTGTGAAAATCCAGATGCAGGATACTGTAGTCCATTAGGTCAAAAACCCCCTTGGTGTATACTTCAGAATGTATCTAAATTTTTAGATTTGGTACATAGGTTGGTGCTCCAACACTCTGCAATATGGGATCTGCCTGAAGGAACCTTTTGGATTTGTGGAAATGGAGCATACAAATGGCTCCCAGTAGGAATAAAAGGTGCATGTACTCTAGGACGCTTAACACCGGCCACATTTATAGTTCAGAATCAGCAGGTAGATATGCAAGCAGTACCTAAACACACACTATACAAAAGAGCAGCCGACAACTCGCCTAGACCTTCAGGTAGGCCACATGTGGTCCAAATGGGAATTCCTAATAAAATATTCAGCACTTTCTTTGTGTATCCAATGTTGATGCAGATGTGGGATAAATTAGTTCAGGCCACCGACTATCTAGATGATCAGATATGGGATATTATTGATATACTTAATACTAGTATAGCTGTCCAAAATCAACTTATAATTGTTACTAATCAACATACTGTAGTGTTAGACTACCTAACTGCGGCCCAGGGAGGAATGTGTCAAATTATTGGTCCAACCTGTTGTCATTACATAGATCCAAACAGTACAATGAGTATGAGGTTCAAGCTGGCAGATATACAACGATTACGGGAAACACAATGACCAAAATAAAGATAGCTGGTGGTCAGACACCTTCTCCTTTCTCAACCCAAAGAACTGGTTTAAGGGTATTGGAGGTTGGGTGGCTGGAATTCTGCAAGGTATATTACAGATTGTGCTAATTATAGTAGTCATATATGTAGTGTTTAAAATAGGATTAAAAATTATTTTAATATGCATAAATAAGCTTTGTAACACGGACTCAAGAATATGAAAGAAAAGAACTCCCGGACCAGGTCTTCTACCAAAAGTCCATAAGGAAGAATCAAAGGGGGGACTGAGAGGATGATAGGAGTTATACTTCACCCAAGACTACGATGTAAGACACAGATGAAGTTATTCTTCCCTTATCTGGACATTTGGACTGACGCCCAGAAATTAGATTGTAACTTGTTTTTAGCTGTCTCAGCAACCTTCTACTGCTATGAATTATCACTTTTCTGCTTATGAAACTTTCTTATCAACATTCCACTGTTATGAATCATCACTTCACTGCTTGTGAAACAAAGGCATTTTACTGCGCATGTGTGACAAAAAAACTATGATTATTAGTATAAATAAAGGGACAGCACCTATAGAGGCAGACGCGCTCAGGGGCTTCCCAGTACTTGATTATACACTACGTGTCTGTGTATTTCTTGTTACGGGGATACCCCGACTCCAACAAGGACCCTCCATGGCTGAATGATCCTAACAGAGAGCTACCATTATTTTACTTTTAAATGAGTTATCCAATATTTTTTCTTTGGCATTGATCTTTTAAAAATAACAAACAAATGTGCGTCCCCCTGCTATACTCACTCTAGATACAAACGATGACTAAGCCGCCCAGATGTGACCGATGCTGAAGCCTGAGATTGGCCGGACAGGCGTCTGAACCAGTGTGTCATTAGATCTTTCCTGACCTGTGCAGTGAATCAGCGATCAAGTAACATCTGGATGGCGAAATCATCACTTCCGGATCTGATGCAGACCACCAGAGCGTTCTCCACTTCATCCATGGGGGGTGATGACTGGTATGAACTTTTCCATTTGGTTATTTATATAACTGTACAGAGTTTATAATGCAGTATAGGTAATATATTCTGGTGGATTTTTTTTTTAGGGTGAGGCCAAAATGATCAATAATAGCAATTGTGGTGTTATTATTATTATGCCATTTTTCAGTCAGGATAAATAATGTGATGGCTTTATAGTTTGGGTAGTTACAGATGCTGCAATATAAATTACCGTAGGTTTATATTTTTTTGCTTGTGATTTTTTTGTCAAAACACGTTTTAATGTAAAAAAAGTTATTTTTGTGGTTTTCACTTTATTTTTTTTGTACTTCTGAATACTCCATTATTGCGCATTTTAGAGATACTGAGAGAAAAGGAGCTCCTCCCTATGTCTATCAACTTAGATACCGTGCTTGTTTTTCACCACGGCATTTAAGGAGTTAAGCAACTGTTATCCAACATTTAATGTATGGTGTGAAGTTCCGGGGTCTTCAGTGGGCGTAATGCTACTCAGACAACACAGGGGTGAGGGTAAAACAGCGTGACAATACTTTATTGAACCACAAAATAGGACAATAAACACATAGAACAGTCCCAGCAAATACCCAAGATGGTACAACATTACACAGTCTCACCCTTCCGCTCCGCCTGCCTGGGATAGAACAGCTGCAACTTTGAGACTTCCAGGGTCAACTACCTCAATCAGTGGGCCCCGGCTACTGGCGGGCCCCCACATAGAGAAGGTAGCGGCAAGCTTAGGAAGTTAGTAGTCCATCAAGGTACAAGGTCAAGAAACCTGAGGGTCCCACCCTGTCCTCTCCGAGAGTTTCCATGGGGCCAGATGACTGGTGAGTCCCAATCTGGCTTTTACGAATGTCTCCATGAGTTCCAGGCAACCAATGGGTCCCTCCTGGCAACCCCAAACAACATATCCATGGGGCCAGGTGACTTCATCGTCCCAACCTGGTCTCCACAAATGTATCCATGGGCTCTCTGATGGTTAATGGAGCAGATCCGTATCTTTCCAGTCAGGGCTATGTACCCTTAGGCAAGAATCATGTAGAATCCAAATCTGGGTCTCTTTAGGTAAAGCCATACTACCAAGCTGATGTTCCAAGTCTCTTTCAATCTCTGTCCCATGTCTCTCCTACAGAAGCACATGTCCCTTAAAATAGTCACAGTTCTCCATGCAAGTACACATTCACAGGTTTGGGGGAAAGGGCAGCGCTCAGGTCTCAATGTTTGAGCATTTAATGAATTTGCATAGTTTGTCCTCCTGTCTTGGGAGTCAACAAGCCACAGTGTCCACACAAAGCTTAATCAACATTCATTGTACCACAGACTAATAGAAGACAACAATCAGGGTTATACAAATACTGGTCTGCCCTTGACCAGTAACAGAAATGCTCATACATAACAAGTCAACAGAAACACAATAGTGTATTTCCCTTGGATTAACAAATCTAATCGTCAGTCTGTGTGGCATCTGTCAGGAATCCAGTATAAATGCTAACATGCCCATCTGTTCTCCATTGCCATTATTACATTACTAATCAAATTGTTGATGCAATTTTTCTGTCCAACAAAAGCATTGTAAACGGGGTATAGGAGGAATATATATATTCTTATATACGCAGATGACCTATATCATGATATTATATTCTGTACCAGTAGATGCTTTGGTGTCACACGGACGTCGGTCCATGTGCTTCGGTGGCATGTGGATGTCGGGCCTGGTGCTTCACTGGAATGCGGAAGCTGAGGGATGTGCTTTGATGGCAAATAAATTCCGGGCCATGTGCTTCAGCGACATCCAGACATCGGGCCTTGCGCTTCAGTGGCACGTGGACGCCAGGTCTTGTGCTTCAGTGGCACCTGGACACGGGACCGTATGCTTTGGGGCACTCAGATATGGAGCCGTGTGCTTTGGTGGCACCGGTACGCAGGGCTTGTTCTTCGTAGGCACCCGGACACAGGGCCGTATGCTTCGGTGGCACCTGGATGCACGGCCATGTGCTTCGTGGCACCCGTATGTGGGGCCGTGTGCTTCGGTGGCACCCGGATGCCAGGCCGTGTGTTTCGGTGGCACCCGTATGTGGAGCCATGTGCTTCGGTGGCACAGTGGCACCCGCCGGTCCGTGTGCTTCAATGGCGCTGAGAAGCTGGACTGTGTGCTTCGGTGACTTCCGCACGCGGGGCTATGTGCTTTGGTGGCATCCGTATGCGGGACCGTGTGCTTCGGTGGCACCCAGACACAGGGCCATGTGCTTCGGTGGCACCTGTACTTGGGGGCAAATGCTTCGGTGGTATCCGTATGCAGGACCGTGTGCTTCAGTGGCATCAGTAACCTGGGCCGTGTGCTTAAGTGGCACCCAAACACGGGGACGTGTGCTTCGGTGGCACCCGGACGCCGGTCTTTGTGCTTCGGTAGCACCTAGAAGCTGGGCCTTGTGCTTCGGTGGCACCCGGACGCGAGTCTGTGTGCTTAGGTGGCACCCAGACAGGGGTCTGTATGCTTCGTTGGCACTCGTACGTGGGGCTGTGTGCTTCGGTGGCACCTGTACAGGGAGGTCGTGTGCTTTGGTGGCACCCGGACGCAGGTTTGTGTGCTTCGGTGACACCCATTCAACGGGCCGTGTGCTTCATGGGCACTCGTACGTAGAGCCGTGTGCTTCAGAGGTACCCGGACGCAGGGCACTGTGCTTATTTGGCACACAGACTTGTGTCTGTGTGCTTCGGTGGCACCCAAACACGGGGGCGTGTGCTTCAATGGCACTCATGTGGGGCTGTGTGCTTCGGTGACACCCATTCAGGGGGTCGTGTACTTTGGTGGCACCCGGACGAGCGGCTATGTGCTTCAGTGGCACAAGGACGTGGGTCTGTGTGCTTAGGTGGCACCTAGATATGTGGCCTTGTGCTTCAGTTACACTCGTACATGGAGCCGTGTTCTTCTGTGGTACCTGGACGCCAAGCTTTGTGCTTCGGTAGCACCGAGAAGCGGGGCGGTGTGATTCGGTGACACATGGACACTGGTCTGTGTGTTTCGGTTGCACCCAGACACAAGGCCGTGTGCTTCAGGGGCACTCATACGTGAAGCCGTGTACTTCGGAGGTATCCAGACGCCAATCTTTGTGCTTCGGTAGCACCGAGAAGCGGGGCCATGTGCTTCGATGGCACACGGACACGGGTCTGTGTGCTTCGGTGGGAGCTAGACACGAGGCCGTGTGCTTCAGGGGCACTCGTACGTGGAGCCGTGTACTGCGGATGTACTCGGACGCCAGCTTCGTGCTTCGGTAGCGCTGAGAAGCAGGGCCATGTTCTTCAGTGGAAACCGGATGCGGGGCCATGTGCTTCGGTGGCACATGGACATTGGTCTGTGTGCTTCGGTGGCACCCAGACACCGGTCTAAGCTCTACGGTGGCACCTAGACACGGGGCCATGTGCTTCGGTGGCATCCGGACTGTGGTCTGTGTGCTTCGGTGGTACACAGACATGGGTCTGTGTGCTTCGGTGGCACTCGTACATGGAACTGTATTCTTTGGTGGCACCCGGATGCGGGTCTGTTTGCTTCGGTGGCACCTAGACATGGGACCATGTGCTTCGGTGGCACCCGGACGCACGGTCATGTGCTTCGATGGCACACGGATGTGGGTCTGTGTGCTTCGGTGGCACCCAGACATGGGGCCATGTGCTTTGGTGGCACTTGTATGTGGGGTCGTGTGCTTCGGTGGCACCCGGAGGCGGGGCAGAGTGCTTTGGTGGTACTAGCATGTGAAGCCGTGTTCTTCGGTGGCACCCGGACATGGGGCCGTGAGCTTCGGTGGCACCCGGACGCGTGTCTGTGTGCTTTGGTGCCACCTAGACATGGGGCCATGTGCTTCGATGGCAGATGGATGTGGGTCTGTGTACTTCGGTGTCACCCAAACACGAGGGACCTTCATACTTGGAGCCGTGTGCTTCGTTGGTACCCGGACGCCGGTGTTTGTGCTTCGGTAGCACTGAGAAGTGGGACCATGTTCTTCGGTGGCACCCAGATGTGGGTCTGTGTGCTTCGCTGGCACCTAGACACGGGGACATGTGATTCGGTGGCACCCGGACGAGGGGCAGAGTGCTTTGGTGGCACACAGACGTGGGTCTGTGTGCTTCGTTGGCACCCTTACAGGGAGGCCATGTGCTTTGGTGGCACCCAGACATGTGGCCGTGGGTGGTACTCGTATGTGAAGCCGTGTGCTTCGGTGGCACCCGGACGCGGGGCTGAGTGCTTCGGTGGCACAAGGACGCGGGTCTGTGTGCTTCAGTGGCACCCAGACACGAGGCTGTGTGCTTCAGGGGCCCTCGTACGTGGAGCCGTGTTCTTCGGTGGTTCCCGGACGCCGATGTTTGTGCCTTGGTAGCACCGAGAAGCGGGGCCACGTGCTTCGGTGGCACCCGGATGCAGGGTTGTGTGCTTCTGTAGCACATGGACACGGGTCTGTGTGCTTTGGTGGCACCTAGATGCGCGGCCTTGTGCTTCAGGGGCACTCGTACGTGGAGCCATGTTCTTCGGTGGTACTTGGACGCCAAGCTTTGTGCTTCGGTAGCACCGAGAAGCGGGGCTATGTGATTCGGTGGCACCCGGATGCGGGTCTGTGTGCTTCGAAAGCACCTAGACACGGGGCCATGTGGTTCGGTGGCACCCGGATGCGGGGCAGAGTGCTTCGATGGCACACGGACACGGGTCTGTGTGTTTCGGTTGCACCCAGACACAAGGCCGTGTGCTGCAGGGGCACTCGTACGTGATGCCGTGTACTTCGGTGGTATCCGGATGCCGATCTTTGTGCTTCGGTAGCACCGAGAAGTGGGGCCATGTGCTTCGGTGGCACACGGACATGGGTCTGTGTGCTTCGGTGGCAGCTAGACACGAGGCTGTGTGCTTCAGGGGCACTCATACGTGGAGCCGTGTACTGCGGTGGTACCCAGATCCCGGCTTTGTGCTTCCGTAGCACCGAGAAGCAGGGCCATGTGCTTCAGTGGAAACCGGACGCGGGGCCATGTTCTTCGGTGGCTCCCGGACTGGGGTCTGTGTGCTTCGGTGGTACACGGACATGGGTCTGTGTGCTTTGGTGGCACCCAGACATGAGGCCGTGTGGTTCAGGGGCACTCGTACATGGAACTGTATTCTTTGGCGGCACCCGGATGCGGGTCTGTGTGCTTCGGTTTCACCTAGACATGGGGCCATGTGCTTCGGTGGCACCCGGACACAAGGTCATGTGCTTCGATGGCACACGGATGCGGGTCTGTGTGCTTCGGTGGCACCCAGACACGGGGACGTGTGATTCGGTGGCACCCGGAGGCGGGGCAGAGTGCTACAGTGGCACACGGACGTGGGTCTGTGTGCTTCGGTGGCACCCAGAAACGGGGCCGTGTGCTTCAGTGGAACTCGCATGTGAAGCCGTGTGCTTCGGTGGCATCCAGACACGGGGCCTTGTGCTTCGGTGGCACCTGGACGCGAGTCTGTGTGCTTTGGTGGCACCTAGACATGGGGCCATTTGCTTCGATGGCACATGGATGTGGGACTGTGTGCTTCGGTGTCACCCAGACACGAGGCTGTGTGCTTCAGGGGCATTTATACTTGGAGCCGTGTGCTTCGGTGGTACCTGGACACCGGTGTTTGTGCTTCAGTAGCACCGATTAGCGGGGCCATGTGCTTCGGTGGCACACGGACGCAGGGCCATGTGCTTCTGTGGCACATGGACGTGGGTCTGTGTGCTTCGGTGGCAACCAGACACGGGTCTATGTGCTTCGGTGGCACTTGCATGTGGGGCCATGTGCTTCGGTGGCACCCGTACAGGTAGGCCGTGTGCTTTGATGGCACCCTAACGCGGGTTTGTGTGCTTCGGTGGCACCTAGACACGGGACCATGTGCTTCGGGGTCACCAGGACGCGGGGTCACTTGCTTCGGTGGCACACGGAAGCGAGACTTTGGGCTGCGGTGGCACCCAGACACGGGGGCGTGTGTTTCGGTGGCTCTCGTATGCTGGGCTGTGTGCTTCGGTGGCACCCGTACTTGGGGGCAAATGCTTCGGTGGCATCCGTATACAGGACCGTGTGCTTCGGTGGCATCAGTAACCGGGGCCGTGTGCTTAAGTGGCACCCAAACATTTGGCCTTGTGCTTCTCTGGCTCCCAGACGTGGGGCCATGTGCTTCTGTGGCACACGGACGCCGGACCGTGTGCTTCAGTGGTACCTAGACACCAGGCCATGTGCTTCGGTGGCACCCAGACACATGGCCGTGTGCTTCGGTGGCACTCATATGTGGGGCCGTGTGCTTCGGTGGCACCAGGACGCGAGGCAGAGTGCTATGGTGGCACATGGACGCGGGTCTGTGTGCTTCGGTGGCACCCAGACACGAGGCCGTGTGCTTCAGGGGCCCTCGTACGTGGAGGCGTGTACTTTGGAGGTACGCGGACGCCGTTCTTTGTGCTTCGGTAGCACTGAGAAGCGGGGTCATGTGCTTCGGTGGCACCCAGACGTGGGGCCATGTGCTTCGGTGGCACATGGACGTTAGTCTGTGTGCTTCAGTGGCACCCAGACACGGGTATGTGTGCTATGGTGGCACCTAGAGATAGTGCCATGTGCTCCGGTGGCACCCGGACGCGGGGCAGAGTGCATCGGTGGCACATGGACCCGGGTCTGTGTGATTTGGTGGCACCCAGATGCGGGGCCATGTGCTTCGGTGGCACCCAGACACGGGGCGTGTGTTTCGGTGGCACTCGTATATGGGGCTTTGTGCTTCGATGGCACCCGGAAGCCGGGCCGTGTGCTTCGGTGGCACCCGAATGCGGGTCTGTATGCTTTGGTGGCACCTAGACAAGGGGCCATGTGCTTCGGTGGCACCCGGACACGGGGAAGAGTGCTTCGGTGGCACATGGATGCGGGTCTGTGTGCTTCAGTGGCACCTAGATGGGGGGCCGCGTGCTTTGTCAGCACCCGGATGAGGGGCCGTGTGCTTAGGTGGCAACCGGATGTGGGGCCGTGTGCTTCGGTGGCACCCGGACTCGTGTCTGTGTGCTTCGGTGGCACCCGTATGTGGGCTGTGTGCTTCGGCGGCATCCGGATGTGGGGCCGTGTGCTACGGTGGCACCCGGACGCGGGTCTGTGTGCTTCGGTGGCACCTAGACATGGGCCATGTGCTTCGGTGGCACCCAGACGCGGGGCAGAGTGCTTTGGTGGCACACGGACGCGGGTCTGTGTGTTTCGGTGGCATGCAGACACAAGGCCTTGTGCTTCAGGGACACTCGTATGCGGAGCCGTGTGCTTCGGTGGTACTCAGACGCCGGTCTGTGTGCTTCGGTAGCACTGAGAAGCGGGGCCTTGTGCTACGGTGGCACCTGGATGCTGATCTGTGTGCTTCGGTGGCACCTGTACAGGGAGGTTGTGTGCTTCAGGGGCTCCCGGATACAGGTTTGTGTGCCTCGGTGGCACCCATTCAACGAGGCCCTGTACTTCGGTGGCACCCAGACACGAGGCCGAGTTCTTCATGGACACTTGTACGTGGAGTCTTGTGCCTTGGAGGTACCCGGACGCCGGTCTTTGTGCTTCGGTAGCACCGAGAAGCGGGGCTATGTGCTTCGGTGGATAACGGGCGAGGAGCCATGTGCTTCGGTGGCACATGAACGTTGGTCTGTGTGCTTCGGTGGCACCCAGACACGGTTCTGTGTGCTACTGTGGCACCTAGACACCGGGCCATGTGCTTCGGTGGAACCCGGACGCGGGGCAGAGTGTTTCGGTGGCACACTGACATGGGTCTGTGTGCTTCGGTGGCACCCAGGCACGAGGCAGTGTGCTTCAGGGGCACTCGTACATGGAGCTGTGTTCTTCAATGGTACCTGGATGCCGGTCTTTGTGCTTCGGTAACACCGAGAAGCGGGGCGGTGTGCTTCGGTGGTACCCGGATGCGAGTCTGTTTGCTTCGGTGGTACCTAGACACGGGGCCATGTGCTTCGGTGGCACCCAGACGCAAGGCCATGTGCTTCGATGGCACACGGATGCGGGTCTGTGTGCTTCGGTGGCACCCAGACATGGGGCCGTGTGCTTCGGTGGCACTCGTATTTGGGGCCGTGTGCTTTGGTGGCACCCAGACGTGGGCAGAGTGCTATGGTGGCACACGGACGCGGGTCTGTGCTTCAGTGGCACCCAGACACGAGGCCGTGTGCTTCAGGGGCACTCATATGTGGAGCCGTGTACTTCGGAGGTACCCAGACGCCGGTCTTTGTGCTTCGGTAGCGGGGCAGAGTGCTACGGTGGCACATGGCCGTGGGTCTGTGTGCTTTGGTGGCACCCAGACACGAGGCTGTGTGCTACAGGGGCACTCATACGTGGAGCCGTGTTCTTCAATGGTACAGGGACGCCGGTCTTTGTGCTTTGGTAACACGAGAAGCGGGGCCGTGTGCTTTGGTGGCACCCAGATGCGGGTCTGTGTGCTTTGGTGGCACCTAGACACGGGTCATGTGCTTTGGTGGCAGCCGTACAGGAAGGCTGTGTGCTTCGGTGGCACCCGGATGTGGGTCTGTTTGCTTCGGTGGCACCTAGACACGGGGACATGTGCTTTGGTGGCACCCGTACGAAGGGCCATGTGCTTCGGTGGCACAGGGATGCGGGTCTGGGTGCTTCGGTGGCACCCAGACACGGGGCTGTGTGTTTCGGTGACACTCGTATGTGGAGCTTTGTGCTTCGGTGGCACCCATTCAGGGGGTTGTGTGCTTTGGTGGCACCCAGAAGCGTGGTAGAGTCCTATGGTGGTACACGGACGCGGATCTGTGTGCTTCGGTGGCACCCAGACTCGAGGCTGTGTGCTTCAGGGGCACTCATATGTGGAGCCGAGTGCTTCGGTGGTACTCGGATGCCGGTATTTGTGCTTCGGTAGCACCGAGAAGCAGGGCCATGTGCTTCGGTGGCACCCGGACGCGGGTCTGTGTGCTTCGGTGGCCCCTAGACACGGGGTCATGTGCTTCGGTAGCACCCAGACGAGGGGCCACGTGCTTCGGTCGCTCACAGACGCAGGTGTGTGTGCTTCGGTGGCATCCAGACACGGGGCCGTGTGCTTCGGTGGTACTCGTATGTGAAGCCGTGTGCTTTGGTGGCACCCGGTTGTGAGTCTGTGTGCTTCGGTGTCACCTAGACATGGGGTCTTGTGCTTCAGTCGCACTCTTATGCAGGGCTGTGTGCTTCTGTGGCACCTGTTCAGGGGGTCATGTGCTTCGGTGGCACACGGACGCGGGGCAGAAAGCTACGGTGGCACATGAATGTGGGTCTGTGTGCTTCGGTGGCACCTAGACACAAGGACGTGTGCTTCAGGGGCACTCGTACGTGCAGCCGTGTGCTTCGGAGGTACCCGGACGCCAGTGTTTGTGCTTCGGTAGCACCGAGAAGTGGGACCATGTTCTTCGGTGGCACCCATATGCGGCTCCGTGTGCTTTGGTGGCACCTAGACACGGGACCATGTGCTTCGGTGGCACCCGGGCGAGGGCCATGTGCTTCGGTGGTACTCGTATGTGAAGCCGTGTGCTTCGGTGGCACCTAGACACGGGGTTATGTGCTTCGGTGGCACCCGAACGTGGGTCTGTGTGCTTCTGTGTCACCTAGACATGGGGTCATGTGCTACGGTCGCACTCTTATGCAGGGGTGTGTGGTTCTGTGGCACCTGTTCAGGGGGTCATGTGCTTCGGTGGCATACGGACGCGGGGCAGAATGCTACGGTGGCACACGAATGTCGGTCTGTGTGCTTCGGTGGCACCCAGACACAAGGCCGTGTTCTTTAGGGGCACTCGTACGTGCAGCCGTGTGCTTTGGAGGTACCCGGATGCCGGTCTTTGTGCTTCGGTAGCACTGAGAGGTGGGACCATGTTCTTCGGTGGCACCCAGATGCGGGTCTGTGTGCTTCGGTGGTTCCTGGACGAGGGGCCATGTGCTTCGGTGGCACATGGATGCAAGTTCGTGTGCTTCGGTAGCACCCAAACACGTGGCAGTGTGCTTCGGTGGTACTCGTATGTGAAGCCTTGTGCTTCAGTGGCACCCGGACGCGGGGCAGAGTTCTATGATAGCACACGGACGCGGGTCTGTGTGCTTCAGTGGCACCCAGACACGAGGCTGGAGAAGTATTCTTTGGTGGCACCTGGATGCGGGTCTGTGCTTTGGTGGCACCTAGACAGGGGGCATGTGCTTCGGTGGCACCCGGACACAAGGCCATGTGCTTCGGTGGCAAACGGATGCGGGTCTGTGTGCTTCGGTGGCACCCAGACACGGGGCCGTGTGCTTTGGTGGCACTCGTATGTGGGGCTGTGTGCTTCAGTGGCACCCGAACGCGGGGCAGAGTGCTTCGGTGGCACACGGACGCGGTTCTGTGTGCTTCGGTGGCACCCAGACACGAGGCTGTGTGCTTCAGGGGCTAGTACGTGGAGCCGTGTTCTTCGGTGGTTCCCGGACGCCGATGTTTGTGCTTCGGTAGCACCGAGAAGCGGGTGCAGGGTTGTGTGCTTCTGTAGCACATGGACGCGGGTTTGTGTGCTTCGGTAGCACCCAGACATGGGTCTGTGTGCTTCAATGGCACCTTTACAGGGAGGCCATGTGCTTCGGTGGCACCCAGATGCACCCGGACGTGGGGCCGTGTGCTTAGATGGCACTCGTATGTGTGCTGTGTGCTTTGGCGGCACCCGGACATGGGTCTGAGTGCTTCGGTGGCACCCACACACGAAGCCATGTGCTTCAGGGGCACTCGTACGTGGAGCCATGTGTTGCGGAGGTACCCGGATGCCAGCCTTTGTGCTCCGGTAGCACCGAGAAGCCTGGCCATGTGCTTCTGTGGAAACCGGACGAGGGGCCATGTGCTTCGGGGGCACCCGGATGCAGGTTTGTGTACTTCGGTGGCACCCAAACACGAGGACGTGTTCTTCATGGGCACTCGTACGTAGAGTCTTGTGCTTTGGAGGTACCCGGAAGCCGGTCTTTGTGCTTCGGTAGCACCGAGAAACGGGGCCATGTGCTTCGCTGGAAACCGGGCGAGGAGCCATGTGCTTCGGTGGCACATAAACGTTGGTCTGTGTGCTTCAGTGGCACCTAGACACGGGTCTGTGTGCTACGGTGGCACCTAGACACCGGGCCATGTGCTTCGGTGGCACCCGGACGCGGGTCTGTGTGCTACGGTGGCACCCAGACACCAGGCCATGTGCTTCAGGGGCACTTGTATGTGGAGTTGTGTGCTTCGGTGGTACACGGACGCCAGTCTTTGTGCTGCGATAGCACCGAGAAGCAGGGCCATGTGCTTCGGTGGCACCCGGACGCTGGTCTGTGTGCTTCGGTGGCACGCAGACACGGGTCTGTGTGCTTCAGTGGAAACCGGATGAGGGGCCATGTGCTTCAGTGGCACATGGACGTTGGTCTGTGTGCTTCGGTGGCACCCAGACACGGGTCTGTGTGCTACGGTGGCACCTGGACGCGGGGCAGAGTGCTTCGGTGGCACCCACACACGAAGCCGTGTGCTTCAGGGGCACTCATACGTGGATCCATGTGTTGCGGAGGTACCCGGATGTCGGCCTTTGTGCTCCGGTAGCACCGAGAAGCGTGGCCATGTGCTTCGGTGGAAACCGGACGAGGGGCCATGTGCTTCGGTGGCACATGGACGTTGGTCTGTGTGCTTCGGTGGCACCCAGACATGGGTCTGTGTGCTGCGGTGGCACCTAGACACCAGGCCATGTGCTTCGGTGGCAGCCGGACGCGGGGCAGAGTGCTTCGGTGGCACACGGACATGGGTCTGTGTGCTTCGGTGGCACCCAGACACGAGGCCGTGTGCTTCGGTGGCACTCGTATGTGGGGCCATGTGCTTCGGTGGCACCCGGACACGGGGCAGAGTGCTATGGTGGCACACGGACGCGGGTCTGTGTGCTTCGGTGGCACCCAGACACGAGCCCGTGTGCTTCAGGGGCCCTCATACATGGAGCCGTGTACTTCGGAGGTACCCGGACGCAGTTTTTTCTGCTTCGGTGGCACCCGGATGTAGGGCCATGTGCTTCGGTGGCACATGGACGTTAGTCTGTGTGCTTCGGTGGCACCCAGACATGGGTATGTGTGCTATGGTGGCACCTAGAGATGGTGCCATGTGCTTCGGTGGCACCCGGACACGGGGCAGAGTGCATCGGTGGCACATGGATGCGGGTCTGTGTGATTTGGTGGCACCCAGATGCGGGGCTATGTGTTTCGGTGGCACTCGTATGTGGGGCTGTGTGCTTCGATGGCACCCGGAAGCCGGGCCGTGTGCTTCGGTGGCACCTGATTGCGGGTCTGTGTGCTTTGGTGGCACCCTTCGGTGGCACCCGGACGCGGGGCAGAGTGCTTCGGTGTCACATGGACGCGGGTCTGTGTGCTTCGGTGGCACCTAGATGCGGGGCCGTGTTCTTTGGCGGCACCCGGACGTGGGGACGTGTGCTTCGGTTGCACCCGGACTCAGGTCTGTGTGCTTCGGTGGCACCCGTATGTGCGGCGAGGAGCCATGTGCTTCGGTGGCACATGAATGTTGGTCTGTGTGCTTCAGTGGCACCTAGACACGGGTCTGTGTGCTACGATGGCACCTAGACACCGGGCCATGTGCTTCGGTGGCACCCGGACACGGGTCTGTGTGCTACGGTGGCACCCAGACACCAGGCCATGTGCTTCAGGGGCACTCGTATGTGGAGTTGTGTGCTTCGGTGGTACACGGCCGCCAGTCTTTGTGCTGCGATAGCACCGAGAAGCAGGGCCATGTGCTTCGGTGGCACCCGGACGCGGGGCAGAGTGCTTCGGTGGCACCCGGACGCAGGGCAGAGTGCTTCGGTGGCACATGGACGCGGGTCTGTGTGCTTCGGTGGCACCTAGATGCGGGGCCGTGTGCTTTGGCGGCACCCGGACGTGGGGCCGTGTGCTTCAGTTGCACCCGGATTCAGGTCTGTGTGCTTCGGTGGCACCCGTATGTGGGCTGTGTGCTTTGGCGGCATCCGGACGTGGGGCCGTGTGCTCTCGTGGCACCCGGACGCGGGTCTGTGTGCTTCGTTGGCACCTAGACATGGGCCATGTGCTTCGGTGGCACCCAGACGCGGGGCAGAGTGCGTTGGTGGCACACAGACGCGGGTCTGTGTGCTACGGTGGCACCCAGACACGTGTCTGTGTGCTTCGGTGGCACTCGCATGCGGGGCCGTGTGCTTCGGTGGCACCTGTACAGGGAGGTCGTGTGCTTCGTTGGCACCCGGATGCAGGTTTGTGTGCTTCGGTGGCACCCATTCAACGGGGTCGTGTGCTTCGGTGGCACCCAGACACGAAGCCGTGTTCTTCATGAGCAATCGTACGTGGAGCCGTGTTCTTCGGAGGTAGCTGGACGCTGGTCTTTGTGCTTCAGTAGCACCGAGAAGCGGGAGCCATGTGCTTTGGTGGCACCAGTACGCAGGGCCCTGTGCTTATTTGGCACATGGACGTGGGTCTGTGTGCTTTGGTGGTACCCAGACACAGGGGCATGTGCTTCAATGGCACTCTTATGTGGGGCTGTGTGCTTCGGTGGCACCTGTTTAGGGGTTTGTGTGCTTTGGTGGCACCCGGATACGGGGAAGAGAGCTAAAGTGGCAGTCGTATGTTGAGCCGTGTGCTTGGGAGGTACCTGGACGCCGGTCTTTGTGCTTCAGTGGCGCAGAGAAGCGGGGCCATGTGCTTTGGTGGCACACGGACGTAGGTCTGTGTGCTTTGGTGGCACCTAGACACGGGCCATGTGCTTCGGTGGCACCCGGACGAGGAGCCATGTGCTTCGGTGGCACAAGGACGCGGGTCTGTGTTCTTAGGTGGCACCTAGACGCAGGGCCATGTGCTTCAGGGGCACTCATACGTGGAGCCGTGTTCTTCGGTAGTACCTGGACGCCAAGCTTTGTGCTTCGGTAGCACCGAGAAGCGGGGCCGTGTGATTTGGTGGCATCCGGACGCGGGTCTGTGTGTTCGGTAGCACCTACACATGGGGCCATGTGCTTCGATGGCACCCGGAGGCGGGGCAGAGTGCTTCGGTGGCACACGGACGCAGGTCTGTGTGCTTCGGTGGCACCCAGACACGAGGCCGGTCTTTGTGCGTCGGTAGCACCGAGAAGAGGAGCCATGTGCTTCGGTGGAAACCGGACGTGAAGCCATGTGCTTCAGTGGCACATGGACGTTGTTCTGTGTGCTTCGGTGGCACATGGACACGGGGCCGTGTGTTTCAGTGACATTCGATGACGTGGCCATATGCTTCAGTGGCATACGGATGCTGGGTCATATGCTTCGGTGACAAGCGGAAACCAGGCTACGTGCTTTGTTGGCACGTGGAAGTTGAGCTGTGTGCTCTGGTGGCACGCAGATGCCAGGCCGTGTGTTTTGGTGGCAAAGAGACGCCGGGCCGCATGCTTCAGCAGCATGTGGACATCAGACCATGTGCTTATGTGGCATCTGTTCGGGCCATGTGCTTCAGTGGCACACAGAAGTTGGGTCATTACACAGTACACAGCAGGGGCACATTATAAGATTATCTTAGCACAGGAACATTTTATTTAAACACATCCAATTGTGGAAATTATTATTATTCCAAGATGTATTGATTAAAATGAACTTTTGTTCATTGGAAAACCCCTTTAAGTACCAGATGTGGAGCTGTAAGCAGAGTGACGGATAACTAGGACACAGCCGGGATCAGGTTCATGACCACAAGCTATAACTAGAAATAGGCCTTGGACATAACCAGTATATAGCAGGAGCAGATCATGGACTCAGAACTAGGAGATGTAAGGAACAGAGGCCAGGACAAATTTAGGTTGGGAAGCATGGACAGCATCCAGGATTAGGTGAGTACTCACAGCACAGGCCACGTACAGGGAGTAATTGGCGTGGGCAGGAATTTGTTGCATCCTCAGTGAAATCACATGTGAACGCATACTCGCATAGTGTCTGTTGTTGCAGAGATCGAAGCAGCGACAAGGTGCAACAAGATGTGGACACTAGACGATAAGAGGTGGCTGGGGCATGGAGGTCTCACGCAGCAAACAGTGGCCAAACAAGAGCAAGTCACAGCAAGGACACAATCCAAGCAGCACCGCAGTAGCCAAGTAAGTCTTATTCTAATTCACTGGATGGGGCTGTATGGTCAGATGAAGATGCATGCAGTAAGGAAGGAAATATGTTTAACATGTTAATAAAGTGTTTGAAAGCTGAGAAGTGTTATAAGAAAGAGGTGATCACTACATGGCTGAAAGCTCAGAACAGTGAGATACTAGTCACAGCGCAGGGTATGTTCATTGTCATCCACTTATACATTTGTAGTAAGAGCATCAGGGAAGGAGAGTACGTGGATGTTTTTTTTTTTTTTTAACCTAAGTCTTGGCAGCGAAGACAGACTTAGACAGGTAGTGAGGAAGCAGAGGAGAAATTATTAATGGAATTCACAAAAAAAATATTTTCCATTTTCAAGACTGTCCTATATAGGAATACAAGTGGACTCGCTAAAAGGGCAGTGTAGGCTGCCTGCTGTCAAGTTGATTACCGGAAGATGGAAAGGTGAATGCGGTGTGATGTGATGGTGAGAAATTTTTAGCCATTGTTGGATTCCCTGAAGTTTACATGTAGGGTGATTCTGATGGGGAAGATCTCTTTCAGCCATATGCCATTAAGCTCAATTGGGATGAAGAAAAGGTTTCATAAGATCGGGGTTATGGACTAATTGAACAAAGATTTGGCGGTGTGCAAAAATATTCTAACAGCTTTTAATGAACCTAGGCGGCACTGAAAACTGGAGTAGAAGGTGATCAGTAAGTATTGTAACACGATAATACTACATAGCATACATACAGTGAAGGAAGAAATTATTTGATCCCTTGCTGTTTTTGTACGTTTGCCCACTGACAAAGACATGAACAGTCTATAATTTTAAGGGTAGGTTAATTTTAACATTGAGAGATAGAATATCCCCCCAAAAAATCAAGAAAATCACATTGTATAAATTAGATAAATTTATTTGCATTTTGCAGTGAGAAATAAGTATTTGATTCCTCTAGAAAACAACACTTAATACTTGGTGGCAAAACCTTTGTTGGCAAGCACAGCAGTCAGAATTTTTTTGTAGTTGATGATGAGGGTTGCGCACATGTCAGGAGGAATTTTGGTCCACTCCTCTTTGCAGATCATCTCTAAATCATTCAGATTTTGAGGCTGTCGATTGGCAACTCGAAGCTTCAACTCCCTCCACTCCTGTGTTGCCTTGGCTGTATGTTTTGGGTCATTGTCTTGCTGGAAGACCCTGTCCCGACCCATTTTTAATGTCCTGGTGGAGGGAAGGAGCTTGTCACTCAGGATTTTACAGTACACGGCTCCATCCATTCTCCCACTGATGCGGTGAAGTAGTCCTGTGCCCTTAGCAAAGAAACACCCCCAAAACATAATGTTTCCACCTCCATGCTTGACAGTGGGGATGGTGTTCTTTGGGTCATAGACAGCATTTCTCTTCCTCCAAACACAGCGAGTTGAGTTAATGCCAAAGAGCTCAATTTTTGTCTCATCTGACCACAGCACCTTCTCCCAATAACTCACAGAATCATCCAGGTTTTCATTTGCACTTGTGATGAGCGAGTATGTTCAGTTAACCCTTTCGACGAGTATGCTCGGGCGAGTACCAAGTATCTTCAGCGTGCTTGTTTGACAGTTTTAATACATGTGAGGAATGCTTAAGAAACAAGCATTCTTCAAATGTATTAAAGCTGTCAAACAGTCGCAAATCATGCACATGGGAGTGATTCAAACATATTACCGAGCATGCTGAAGATACTCTGTACTCGCCCGACCAATGGTTTTCTTGGTGACTGTGGTCCCAGCTACCTTGAGATCATTAACAAGTTCCTCCTCTTTAGTTTTATGCTGATCTCTCACCTTCCTCATGATCAAGGCTACATCACGAGGTGAGATTTTGCATGGTGCCCCAGATCGATGTCGATTGACAGTTATTTTGTACTTCTTCCATTTTCTTACTATTGCACCAACAGTTGTCTTCTTCTCACCCAGCGTCTTACTTATGGTTTTTTAGCCCATTCCAGCTTTGTGCAGGTCTATGATCTTGTCCCTGACATCCTTAGAAAGCTCTTTGGTCTTGCCCATGTTGCAGAGGTTAGAGTCTGACGGATTAATTGAGTCTGTGGACAGGAGTCTTTTATACAGGTGACTATGTAAGACAGCTGTCTTTAGTGCAGGTAACAAGTTGATTAGGTGTGTCTAACTAGTCTGTAGGAGCCAGAACTCATAATGGTTTGTAGGGGATCAAATACTTATTTCTCACTGCAAAATGCAAATAAATGTATCTAATTTATACAATGTGATTTTCTTGATTTTTTGGGGGGATATTCTATCTCTCAATGTTAAAATTAACCTAGTCTTAAAATTATAGACTGTTCATGTCTTTGTCAGTGGGCAAACTTACAAAAACAGCAATTAATCAAATAATTATTTCCTTCCCTGTATCTAGAAAGGTTTACAAGATAATATGTTTGTCGGGAGTTCTTCTTTAAAGAGGATCTGTCACTTGCCATAAATATGGAAATATTTTACCTGGTCTAAATGATTTTGTTTCCCTGAAGTTGTTTTGGAAAAAAAAATCATATTAATGGCAAATGACAGCTTCTCTTTAAAACATGCATTTTGTAAGCTCTTAAATGCTACTGCACTTTGGTCATTGTGGCCCAGTTTTTGTGCAACTTGCAACGTCACATATTATTTCATACATATTGCTTTTTTAGCTCTGTCTTGTCAGTACATCACATTCATCTTATTCCCCTCTTGCTTTCCTAAACTGAAGGCTATATATCTCCATGGCATTCTGACCTCATGACTGGTCAACAAAAGCCTGACCCCGAGGAGCAATCCTGGTCTTCAGAATTTGCACGATGGGGAAGACCAAGAACAAGCAGGGCCTTTGACAGCAGAACAACTTGACCACAAAGGAGTTTCGGAAGAAAAACTGTTGCCCCTGCAGCTATTTTTACATTTAAAACAGAGTTTATACTTTAATGATTTTAATTAAAAAGTCAATGCTAAATAAAGTTTTGGAAAATGACATTTATCCGGACTTGTGTTTTATTTACATTATTATTTTAAAATAACTGTTACACGACTTCTTTTACGTGAGGTTTAGCTGAGGCTCTAACAGTCTTTACCTATCCTCCATTTTTATGGTAGGTTGGAGAATGGCTTTCCGGATGCTAAGGTGGCCATAGACATGAGTTGGCTATTGACAAGACACTTGTCCTGCCAACACTAATCTTTTCTGACTTCCCATTATAATAGAATGATCAGTATGACTGAGGGTTTACGTGTAGTCAATAGGGACAGCCACTGCTAGACACTAGGGATGAGCAGATTGATGTGCGAGATTTCGGTACAGCATCTAGGTCAGTGGTACCTGGCAGTTACACAGAAGGGCCAAAAATCAATGATCTGCCTGTCAACTGAAAATGCTGACAGGCTGACTCTTATAAAAATGAACAAGGGCTGGATTGGGCCAGGCTTCTCAACAACACCGAATGATAGCAGCGTAAGAAACTCAAATCCAGTGTCTTTTCTTGGGAGGTGTATTCCCATGCACCTTTTCACACCCACACATGGGTATACGCTTCCTGATTTTGGCTATTTGCTCTTGTCCTCCTCCTTCTCCTCATCCTCCACCACATCACCATGATGACCGTGGTCCGTGATGCAACACCCACATAATTTTCTTAGAGGGTGTTTATGATGCCCGTTAAAAAAATTTTTTATACAGTATGTTCATGTATACCCCCCAGGGGTAAATGTTTGTCAGCCCATACACTTAGTGCATGGGCATTACAAGTATAGGAGGCCCGCTCCTTTCTAATGGAAACATTTTTTTTTTATGAGGCCCTCCTCCACGTCTCTTCCAAGGGGCATTGAAGTGTCTCCAAATTTTTGGCAGCCCTTGCATTCACTGCATAGGCCAACACTAAGGGAGACTCTCTCTTTTCTAATGGGAATTTGTCGTTACTATGGCCCTGCTCCGTGTGTCTTTAAATTCTTAGTGGGGTTTTTCCTAAAATTGGTCAGCCGTTGGACTCACTGTATACCCTATAACTGTATAGCAGACCCTCTCCTTTCTAATGGGAACATGTCGTACCTTGTTACTGTGGCCCTGCTCCATGTGTCTTTAAATTCTTAGTGGGGTTTTTCCTAAAATTGGTCAGCCGTTGGACTCACTGCATACCCTATAACTGTATAGCAAACTCTCTCTTTTCTTATGGGAATTTGTCTTTATTGTGGCCCTGCTCTATGTGTCTTTAAATTCGATTTCCCTCTATGCCAGTCCTTTCACCGAGCTAAATACAGCTCTCAGCAAAAAAAGTTGTGGACTGGCTCTGTACTGTCCCTGGCCACATTCACCTGTCCACGTGTTTGTGGTTAGGCGGTCCTTCCCAGTAAGTGCACTGGGGAGGGCACGGGTAATGTTGTGGGACCCGTGCTTGTGGAAGACGGAGACGACCCCGGGAGAAACAGTGGCGGCTGGGGACCGAGTTTGGACACCCGGCCGCTGCTGGCATGAGGTTATGAAAAGCTTCCGCCTTCACGAGCCTAAAAGGCCACATTTCAAGTGAAAGCAGCTTTAGAGGACTTCTTGGGAGAAATGACAGCTGGGTAGATATGGTTTCCCAAGTCCTTTCACCAAGCTAAAGAATATGGCTGTGGTGAAATACAACTCAGCAGAAAAAGCTGTGGACTGGCTCCGTACCTTCCCTGGCCACATTCACCTGTCCACGTGTTTGTGGTTAGGCGGTCCTTCCCAGTAAGTGCACTGGGCAGGGCACGGGTAATGTTGTGGTAACCGTGCTTGTGGAAGGAGGAGACGACACCGGGAGAAACAGTGGCGGCTGGGGAGAGGAGTATGGACACCCGGCCGCCTCCTGCATGAGGTTATCAAAAGCTTCCACCTCCACGAGCCTAAAAGGCCACATTTTCAAGTGCAAGCAGCTGTGAAAAATTTGGCAGTATAGTATTGCAGCCTGTGGGTGGGTGGGTGGCTGCATACTTGCGCTTGCATTCCAAGGAATGGGGTAGGGACAACTGAACGCTGCACTGGGACAAGGACGTGGACAGTGATTGTTGCAAGTCTGCAACGACAGGTGCATGGCGGGAGGCATCTTCGCATGTGCCAAGGATCACTTATGATGGCCACACTTTTAGGCAGTGACCTGGGAGTCAGAAATGCTTCCAGAGGTCTTCCCCATGCTGTTCCCATGTCTTTTCAGCACTGTATGCATGTGTCTGATGATGTGTCATACACCACATGGCCAGATAAGGTTGTAAAATGTTAAAATTACATTTCCCAGTGAATGCATTTGTCTTTGTTGAAAGCAATGCTAAAGTGCAAAAACGCATCAAAAACGCTACGTGTGAACATAGCCCAAGGTGTGGAGGAGTATTTTTTGTTATTTATTTTGCCTTATATACAATCATTACCCTGGAAAGGATGTTCCTTAATATATTTCCCAGGAAAATCCATTTTGGTTTTGTTTTTGTATGTTTTATTGTGAGTCCGTAAAAGTGGTGTAATTCTCTGACAGCGTTGTAGACACCAGTGACCTGGGAGTCAGAAATGCTTCCAGGGGTCTTCCCCATGTAATTTGAGCACTGTTCCCATCGATTTGGGCAATTTTTAGGCCCTCTGCAGACCGCCGGGGGGAGCCGCCTGAAAAATGTTCGAGTTTCCCATAGACTTACATTGGGCTCGTTGCTCGGGTCGAGCACCTGAGTATTCCAATTTGCTCGACCCGAGCATTTTTGTGCTCGCTCATCACTAATCCTAACCCATATCACTAAAGGAGTTACATGTGCTGTCAGGGTTAGGCCTCAGCTAGCCCAGTACTCAGTCCTGTAGGCAAGCAGCAAAGTCACAGCAGGAATTTCAGTAAGCAACAAGGGTTTTTTTTTTTAAATGGCCTAAAAAGAGTGAAGAAGCCAAGTTCTAGTTTCAGCAATAAGACAAAAAAAAGAAAATTGGAAAATCATACAATGACATGCCTCCACATAAACCATGAAGAACCCAGCAATGCAAATCTCATAAAACAGCAGCACAATGTAAAAGTGGAATTTACCTATAACCAGACAACATGCAAGTAACTTAACCCTTGCACCTGCCAGAGCCCTTCCACTTACCCTGGTCATCACAGCTGCCATCTTTACACCCTCTCATAAAGGCCCTCATCACAGCACACAATCTGCTGACTGCTTCCTCTCTGTGGTTTAAATCCTGGAAGCTGGCAGGAGATTGGCCAGGAGACCATCAGTAAGCAGCTGCTGCAATTCATGTCTGATTTCTAGCCAGGATTGGGGCTCATTCACAGGATTGTATTTTTGGTCCGGGTGCTGTCTGTTGAAATAACGGACCACACTCGGACCATTGTTATTCAGTGACACAGTGCAGATGAGACATTTTTTTTTCACTGAATTTGTGTGAGAAAAATAGTGCAGCGTGCTCTGGTTTCTTCTATAAATCAGATGAGACTCGCACATTCAAGTCTGGGTGCGTAAAAAAAATCAGATGCCATACAGAGCCATAGTATAGCTTTCGATTTTTACAGATACATTGCAAAGGCATTACACATTAATCTAACTCTCTACCTAAACAGCGCATAACAAATACTGCTTGACACATTGACTTGGTGGATAAAAGATTGGCCACAGCCTTTATTAAAATATTAAAACACTAGCTTAATTTGGTCTGCCACATTAAGTTTCATGACAGATCATTTTAATAGTAAAAAAAAATAATCTTAATAGTAAAAAAAAATAATCTTAAGAGTAAAAAAAAATAATCTTATTTAGTTACTCGTACATCCAAAATTTCAGATGTCTAACTTCAAAACTGACGGATTCCATGCAATCTTTGAACCCCTATAATATGAAGAGGGAAACTCTTGAGGGTGGAATTATCAAAATTCCTTTCTTAGTGCTCATTTAAGCTATAATAGAACCTATCTGCAAATTTCAAGATGCTAAGTTCAGTGGTTTCGGCTGTGCGTTGACCGCTAGGTGTGTCAGTCAATCAGGTTTACAGTTTTATATAATCTTCGCCTGTATGGTGTGTTTATAAAAAGTAGCCCTATGTCCTTCCCCAGGCTTGAAATTATCCATATCAAATTTCATCACAAACGGATTACTAAACACTGATTAATAAACAGGACGGACTGAAGTTACTTGCGTTTAATATTGTTCGTGTTAGTAAAGAATTAGTATGTAATTGGAATAATGGACATCTGCAGGTAATTTATCTATGTGTTTTTACTGCAATATACTCCTGTAAACTATGTTATTTGATTTCTTTCGTTCAGCGAAAATATGTAGATTTTGCGATTTAGAAACACGTGAGCAAGCTACGTATAGCTGACCGTGGGAAAAACAGGGCGTGCCTAAATGTATCCCCGCTACCTTCAAAGTTTGCCCTTGCGATTTATTGATGGTCATTGAAAATGCAACTTTAAGTGGGAACTGCAAACGTTTGAAATTAAAGGGTAAGTTATTGGGTATTATTGGGATGCGTGGTATAAGAATATTTTCACCCTTAGCTTCTCCAGTTAAAATTGTGGCCTTTACAATGTGCCTGCCTAGTTCAGTGACTCGCAATCTAGTGCCATTACATAATCTCGGGGCGTCCAAGTTGCGCATTAACAAAACGGGTATACCGACCTTTAATTCGAGCTTATGAGATGGGACCCTGGATAGCTCCAAAGAGTTAAGAAACTCCACGGGGTAGCTCGTACAGTCTTCAGATGACATGACTGTGTCGATGGAGTTGTAGGTTGTTGCATCGATGGTTACTTGGTCCAAGATAATTTTATTGATTTTCGCAACTGTTTCATTTCTTGGTGCTAGTATAGTTGTTTCACATAGCCAATTTTCATCGTGGATGTTTTGTTGCAAATTTGGAAAAACTTGAGCAATAAGTGCGTCTTCCGAATCCACAACATGACAAAATTGGTTAGTGAATAGAACCATACCTTCTTCGTCAGTTTCGATTCGACCTTCACCGATCTCGAGCAGTTTCTCAGCGTACGCGCCCGACTCTAGATCACTGAATAACTGGACACGCATGTTGGTGGTGAGGTGCAGCTTTTCAACTTTGGTCCATAAATATGAGGATTTCAGACATGCGTTAATTTCGTCTGCTGCAGTGCCTCGCTCGATGACAGGCAAAGTTTGCCTAAAGTCCCCAGCCAATAAAACAACCACACAACCCATTATTGTTTGTTTACTGTGTAAGTCTTGTAGACAACGATCAAGAGCTTCGATGGTGCGTTTGTGTGACATTGTGCACTCGTCCTACACGATTAGTTTGCACTGTTGCAACAGGAGGCCACGGGCGCTGCTCTTGCTGATATTGCACGATGGGGTTTCTTCGTTCACCAGATTAAGAGGTAATTTAAAGACTGAATGTGCCATCTGTCCACCGCTTAGCAATATTGCAGCAATTCCAGAGGAAGCCACAGCTAATGCAACGTTATGACCGCTACGAATTTTTGCTAAAAGTAAATTAAGCAAGAACGTTTTTCCTGTACCACCCGGGGCATCAAGGAAAAAAAGTCCGCCTTCACCATTCTCAACTCGTCCTACTATTTTGTGATAAATCTCTCTTTGATCAGGTAGCAAACGTGGCTCAGTTTCGCAAACGTGAGCGTCTAACTGGTTGGTATCATAGCTTAGCTCTTTTATCAACTCGTTCGACAGCTCTCCTCTACGCCGCGGTGAGGGTACACCAAAATCGGACAATTTCTTTCCAGAAATTATTAATATTTTGTCCTCGATAAGCCCCAAAGCCTGATTGAAACAGAGATCATCGTTAACGTGATCCATTCTTTCAAATCTGTGCATGATATCCTCTGATAACGCAGTTTTATACTTGTGCCAGAGTTGTAGAGGATTGGATAAACCGCAAGTGCATATCAATATGGCAAACAGCTCTCTTATTTGCGCCGGGGAGCGACATAGCACGGCCTCTTCTAAGGTGGTATCCCAGTGGTTATCATCTTCCAACAACCCCATCTTCTCACACACCTGCCGAAAAGTTGCAAGTTCTTGACCTTCAAATGTTTTTAAATCCGAGAAGTTGGTTGGACCCCTTATTACATTCAGCAGCATACGCAAGCAATAACATTCAAAATTGCTAACGTGCACCGTGTAAATGCGACCTAGAGCGTCTCCTGCCTTCACACCTGGCCAGCCATCGACAGGTGTTCCTTGTAAACGACGTTTCCATTGCTTCCGTGCTACATTCCAAGTATAGTAGCGAGGCACGTCAATGTAAAGTAATGTTTTTGCAAACGTATCACTTTGGCACAACAGGAAAAATGCAGTTAGTGTAGTTTTAGGTGGTGCTTCTAATCTCTCTCTAAAATTATTTTCCGTAAAGTAAACCCTCTCGCCATTGGGTAAATGAATCGCGAGATGAGTGACGGTTGGGTGTCTCTCGTGCAGAGGCAGACCTAAGATCTGCCACGCTGCTTCATGACTACTAACATATCGGCCGGTTCTAAAGGTCTGCACCTCATCTCTTGGGTCAATGTTAACATTCCCTTGCTGGCGGATGTTAAAAATAGCCTGGTCGCTACCCTTATTAATATATTTACAAATATATTTTATCGCCTGTACAGTATTACAGAACTCTACATTTAAATGAGAATTAAAAATTTTTGATAAGAGTGGAGAAAATGGGACCACCCAGCTATTATCCACCAATATTTCCCGTGTTCCTCTACGGGTTTTTATAATCGTCGTGCGTCCACCATTCTCTGGTGCTCTGCGCCTGTACAAAGGATAACCTTTGTCATTGGTTTGAGTATCTTTTAAAAGCTTCCTCGGATATTTTTTGGTACATTTTCCTTCCTTCATGCATGGCGATGAAGAATTGAATGTACCACATGGCCCATGAATCATATTCTTTGTCACTGTATCATAGAGCTTTTGATCGGTTTCTGGGTTTGGTATCTCAGCACATATGATTTCGTCAATTTGGTTCGGATGCAATTTTTCCTTTAACCACAGCAGTAAGTGCACATGAGGCAAACTTCGCTTTTGCCACTCGATCGAGTACATGAAGCATTGCATATCACCAAATATGTTACCTTTTGTAAGTAGAGCTACCAACTTCTGTACTTTTATTCTAAATACTCGAGCTGTTAAGTCATGTCTGTCCGTTGAATTTTGACCAGCCATAAGCTCTTTGGTGATTTCTGGCCAAGCGGGGTTGCAAGTCATTGTAATAAATAAATCAGGCCTCCCATAATTACGTACGTATGTGAACGCATCTTGTGTGTATTCGTGTAGGTATCTCGGGCTATTTACAAATGATGACGGGAGAATCACCATCTGACCTAAGTTATTTGGATCCAAATCCGCATCATTTCTTATTGCATCTTGCAAGTGAATATAATTTTCTGCGCGCAGTTTTTTTTTATTTAAAGAAATGAACCTTAAGCGCTCACTTTCCATCTTTACATACATGTCGACCAGAAACTGATGAAGTAGGAGCCTACACTTAAGCATCAAATTAAAATCGCTGCGACGGACCATCAAGTGAAAGGCATAAAAATCTTTGCAGGACACCTTTTTGCTTGGCATTGCTTGTTTGGTAATTGGATTTATCTGAGGAATATCAATGCTGTACCCCTCTTGTCCTTTCCAAAAAATTATTGGGTACTCGAGAGCGTCATAGAATCTATGTGTATCGGGAACCCTAGTGAGCATGCCATCGCGCGGCTGCACAACGATGTCCCGAGACATAGTTTGTTCGCTACTAACTATTACAGCAGCTATTTCATTTGTAGTAGGGGCATTGAATCGTCTCTCATGTTGACCACGTGGTACACGGTCTGGGTGAATCACTACTTTGAAATGATCGTCATTGATCATTCTGTCTCTAGCCGTTTTAAATTCATGCACCAAAATGTTGTGGTCGTGAAGTACTCGTTGTAATTTTTTAACTATGTTTCTATCTACGCTTTGCATGCACTCAGTACGCCTGTTGATTTGTTCTTCTTCGTCACCTATGAAATAAACTTGTAAAAATTGTGGTTGCGAAATGGACGTAGGAATTAAAGAACCGATACGGTGGTATACTTGTCCTTGTATTGTAAAGGTCGGGCAAAACCCTGGCATTGAGACAATTTGATCTGCTCCAAAAGACGTCATATGAAAGCACATGTTGTATTTTCTTATATTATTTAGAAAAAGGCGAGATTCATCAGTTTCATTAGAGAAAAGCTCTTTTAAAGGTTGAACTGGCTCGTCTATATATGGAAGAGCTACTTTCCCGCCCAAACAACACATACCTGCTGCTTCCTCTTTCCACTTAAGAGTTCCGCAATATTTGCAATCTATGGTCATTGCTTCTATTTTTATAAGCTTGTGAGTTTCATAATAAAGAGTCTCGTCATACTCAAATGCAGCTTTATGAAACAATATCCATGTATTTCTTGTAAATGTTTGACGTCGCTGTGCTGCCCTTTTAGCAACAGTGCGTCTGCGAGATTCGGCCATTTCATAAGTTTCAGTGGCTCTTTGGGACGCCATGTAAGTCGCTTGCTGCTGACGTCGAGCTTGGGACTGTTCTGGAGTTTCAGCAGCCCGTTGAGACGCCAGATACTCCGCATGCTGTTCACGTCGGGCTTGGGACTGTTCTGGAGTTTCAGCAGCCCGTTGAGACGCCAGATACTCCGCATGCTGTTCACGTCGGGCTTGGGACTGTTCTGGAGTTTCAGCAGCCCGTTGAGACACCAGATACTCCGCATGCTGTTCACGTCGGGCTTGGGACTGTTCTTGAGTTTCAGCAGCCCGTTGAGACGCCAGATACTCCGCACGCTGTTCACGTCGAGCTTGGGACTGTTCTTGAGTTTCAGCAGCCCGTTGAGATGCCAAAAACTCCTCATTCCGTTTACGTCGGGCTTGGGATTGTTCTGGAGTCTCTGCAGCTCTATGTGCCGCACAACGCACCGCCTGCTCAAGCCTTCGTTGCTCGGCTTGTAGAGACGTCTCATCACGTCTAATTATTTTCAGAGCTCGGGCTTTATTAGAGCTTTGGGAAATGTTAGACTTACGCTTTCGCGGCATTTTTATAAGTGCTAATTACAAAATAGGTACTTAGTAAAGTTCAAACAAAATACTAAAACAATCTAATTAGTTATATTACGATCGCTGTACAGACGATATCAGTTGTATATGACTGGTCTATGAGGAGCAGCTGTGGCGCGGTTACCCATAGCAACCATTCCCAGTGCTCTGTGGGAGCTGAGAGCAGCCTGCTGGTGCTGTGGGTGACATGGTCTATGAGGAGCAGCTATGGCGCGGTTACCCATAGCAACCATTCCCAGTGCTCTGTGGGAGCTGAGAGCAGCCTGCTGGTGCTGTGGGTGACATGGTCTATGAGGAGCAGCTATGGCGCGGTTACCCATAGCAACCATTCCCAGTGCTCTGTGGGAGCTGAGAGCAGCCTGCTGGTGCTGTGGGTGACATGGTCTATGAGGAGCAGCTGTGGCGCGGTTACCCATAGCAACCATTCCCAGTGCTCTGTGGGAGCTGAGAGCAGCCTGCTGGTGCTGTGGGTGACATGCTGCGCTGCACACACACAGGGCTGTGCTGCACACAGGAGGGGAGGACGCCATTTGTGTAGCGCTGCTGCCGGTGCTGTCAGGCTGCAGTGTGTGCATCCTCCATGGAGCCGCGCTCAGGTTACTGCCCCTCCCCGTGTGTGAGTCACTTCCCCTCCGCCCAGGTGAGGCGCTCGGAACTTTCCCGGCTGCAGCAGCTGGCGCAGGTGAGCGCATGTTTTATTATACGGTGTTATGTGGAGGGACAATGGCGGCGGGGACCCCCTGTGTGAGGACAATGACGGCCCGGTGCCCCCGGGCAACCTGCAGGACGAAGCCTCACACTCCCCCCGGGCTGTAGGCGCGGGCAGGCCGTGCTGGGACGTGTAGTTCCCTAGTAACCTGTTCCTGACATATGGGCTGTTTTCTGGTCTATTTTTTTTTTTTTTTTAAGTCTGAGAAAATGTCATAAATTATCCTTCTCCCTTCAGCTGTTTCCAGAGTGTAATGTATCAGGGTGAGCTCATGACTGACAGCTGCCAAAGTTTCTAGGAAATGTCAGTCCCTGGGGGTCGTGTGTGAACCCCCTGTGCCACACTTGTACCTGGCCACGGTATATGATCACCCCTGTATTCTGACTGTGGACAGGCGGCAACTGTGACCTCACTATACAATGATCCACTATGGGCAAATGATTGTATTATCAATCTGTTCTGACTGCTGTAAATCAGCCATTTAAATATCACCTGTGTATGTGTGTATATAAGAGTTTGATAAATATACTAAAAAGTTTGATAAATATACTAAAATGTGCATTGTAAAATAGTATCTAATTTAATTAAATTTATGGTTCACAATTTTGGTCATAGTGGCTTCCACATAAAAGGTAGATATATGCTGTCGCGGACTTTTATTTAGAACTATTCAAGACAAACAATTCTACGGTACATCATCTTTGTGTAACTCCAACGGTTTAGGCAGCGTACGCCAAGATAGCTCTCAGAGGCCAGATTTTTTTCCGACTTAATTGACATGTATCGTTATATTACGACCAAAATTACATACAATCATTACAAATTGTAGCCTATATGTTATTCCGATGTATAATCTATATTACTGTAAAGTTTCATGCAAATCCGTCCAGTAGTTTTTTCGTGAAAGAGTAACAAACATACATACTCACAAACTTTCGCATTTATAATATTAGTAGGATGTTAAAGTTTGTGACGCCACCTGTGGATTGCGGCTAAAGGGAGCGGCCGCTGTGGAGCCGTCCTCTGAAGCTGATGTTACTGCAGCAGGGATGGTGTGGCTCTCCACAGGAAGAGCTAGCTCCAGGGCAGTGTAGATGTTGTTGTAGGTTGCGCTGGGCGTTGTAGTGCAGGGAGTGATGGCGCTGCAAGAAACACAGACAAGGTGGTGCAGTCCTCTGGATCTTTACTCACGGTTATTGCAGTCCAAGTTACAGACGTCAAGGTAACTTCCCGTGCCGTGCTGCATTTACTCAGTGAGGGGTTCAGTCCACCCCCAGGTAACTCCGGAGTTCATAGCAGGACCCCCTTCTGTGTACTCTCTCTGGCTGTCTCCCTGAACCTCATACCAAGTGTCCCAGTCCAGTACCTGCGGGCCTTGGCGGGCGACGTCTGTTCCGTCCCCTGGGTCCTATATAGCTACCTTCCTGGTGAGACTGGTATGGAATGTTGGCTACTGGACATGAAATACTGCAGCCTCCGGTTTCTAGTTAAGACGTGCAATCTTCTACTAGTTGAGGGACCAGTTCCCTGTATGCAGCCTGACCCCTCCACCATATTTGGGCGTACGGGTGGCCTCTCGCACTGCCTGTACCCCTGGGATCCTTTCTTCTGGTTCCTGGAGCCTTCCTGCTCCCTCTCCTCTCCTTCTCTTCTTCCTCTCAGCCTTGGGCCTCACTGGCTAGGCCCGCCTCTGGAAAAGAGCTCCTACAGAGCCTCTGCTCCTGGCACTTTCCTCCTCAGACTAATCTGTCTTTCTAAGATGGTTTCTCTTTTTATATCTTCCTTCTATGTGCTCCCCTTAACTACGTCCTCCACCCACACCCCTTTACTAGGTTCCCCCCACTCCAGCCAGGGACCAGGGACTGTGCTCTCCCGTAGGAGCAATCTCGCCCCGCCCTCTGAAGTGTGGTGTAATGAATGCAGGTGTTGGGGTCCTGAGCTGTACTCCTTCCTTACCTGAGAGTGAGATACCACAGCTCTGGGTGAGATGCAGTACCTCTGTGGTGACCGAACCCTCAGGGGCGCCACATATATATGTGTGTGTGTATATAATATGTGTGTATGTATATAATGTGTGTGTGTATATATCTACATATATCTATATATACACAGCTCATTTTCATTTTCTCTGATTTTTCTCTTTATAGGTCTATTTTTGAGTAAAATGTACATTGTTGTTTTATTCTATAAACTACTGACAACATGTCTCCGAAATTCAAAGCTAAACATTTTGTATTTATTTGCAGCAAATGAGAAATCGTCAAAATAATAAAAAAGAAACAGAGAAACAGAGAACCAGTGCTGTCAGACCTCAAATACTGCAAAGAAAACAAGTTCTTATTCATTTAGAAACAACAATACTCATGTTTTAACTCAGGAAGAGTTCAGACATCAATATTTGGTGGAATAACCATGATTTTTAATCCCAGCTTTCATGCGTCTTGGCTGCTTTCCACCAGTCTTTCACGCTGCTTTTGGGTGACCTTATGCCACTCCTGGCACAAAAATGTAAGCAGTTCTTCTTTGTTTGATGGCTTGTGACTATCCATCTACCTCTTGATTATATTCCAGAGGTTTTCAATGGGGTTCAGGTCTGGAGATTGGGCTGGCCATGACAGGGTCTTGATGTGGTGCTCCTTCATCCACACATTGATTGACCTAGCTGTGTGGCATGGGGCATTGTCCTGCTGAAAAAAACAGTCCTCAGAGTTGGGGAACATTGCCTGAGCAGAAGGAAGCAAGTGTTTTTTCAAGATAACCTTGTATGCGGCTTGATTCATACGTCCTTCGCAAAGATTAACCTGCCCAATTCCAGCCTTGCTGGAACATCCCCAGATCATCACCGATCCTCCACCAAATTTCACAGTGGTGCAAGACACTGTGGCTTGTATGCCTCGCCAGGTCTCCGTCTAACCATTAGACGACCAGGTGTTGGGCAAAGCTGAAAATTAGACTCATCAGAGAAGATTACCTTACTCCAGTCCTCTATGGTCCAATCCTTTGGCAAACTTCAGCCTGGCTCTCCTTTGCTTCTCATTGATGAAAGGCTTTTTTCTAGCTTTACATGACTTGAGGTCTCTAGGAGCCCGTTATGAACTGTTCTTGCCGTGCACTTCACCTCAGCTGCCATTTGCCATTCCTTTTCTAGGTCACTTGATGTCATCCTGGGTTGCTGAGTGACATTAGAATAAGATGACGGTCATCCCGGTCAGTGGAGAGTCGCTTTCGCCCTCTGCCGGTCTGTAGCTTTGTTGTCCCCAATGTCTGCTGCTTGACCTTGTTGTAATGGACTGCCGTCTTTGAAATTTTAAGGATGGAGGCAACATGACGCTCACTGTATCCCTCTGCTAGTGAAGCCATAATTGAGCCCTTCTTTTCCTCACTCAAGACTTTTCTTTTCAACTCCTTTGGCATGGTTAAAAGTTAGTTTTTCATTCAAATTACTTTTGGGCTATTCCTAGCACTTGTTTTGCCATCCAGCTTGTCCTATTGCAAGAGGATTGTGAAGACCACAGCAGTGTTTTTTATACTTTCCCTGGTTACATAAGATTTGGTTCAGGTGATCACCTAATCAGAAGCACATTAAGTAGAATGAGGTGGACTGTGGTTGGAATTCAACTGACGCTGGAATGGAATGGCTGTCAGACATGTAGACATGGGGATTTTTTCCATTGATTTGAACAAAGGCAAACCGAGCCTAAAGTATGAATCTTCAGGCTCCATTTGCTCTGCTTTCAGATGTCTCATTTCAGACAGCACAATCCTGTATTTCAGGGATTCAGTTGTAAGCCTTGTGTAAAGACCTGAATGCAGCACTGAATGTAGTGTGAATAGGTCCTTACATCCTACACCACCTCAGGGGATTGTTGTTATGGAGTATTGCCCCTGGGTGGCCGCAGTTATGACCACCACCAGGGCTTGCGGTCACCCACCCTAGCTTTGGTATTCTGGGGAGCTGGTATAATGAATATCTGAGAAGAGCCCTAGAGAAGCAAGAACATTGGACAACCAAGATGTGGTGGCCTCAAGTCAGGTGTAGCGTTCAACAGGGCAAGACTTTCTAACTTGTATCTATTGTGTATGGGTATGGTGGTTGTGGGGGACTTCATGTGTCCAGTAACCATAGTGGATGCCCATTCCTAAACTAATCAAGGATTCCTGTGGACCTATTGAGCTAATAGAACCAGCAGTCAAATTAATGTCCCAAATTATCCCCACAAATTAATAACTAATAGGGAATTAGGTAATGCACACGGAGCATGATGCTTCGCACTTGTCTTTGGTTTGCTGCTGATTGCAGGAGGTTTATGGACTAGTTGATGTGCGGCCCCACAACTTGTCTATAGTAGATACCAGCCCCATCATCTTTTTTTCAACCTTTGTATGTGAGGACCCTGCACACGACTGCTCCCATTTCCATACATTTTCCATTAATAGCCGGTCATAATAGAGTGAACCAGAGATGTGGGTCATCCATTTCAGGTGTTGTAGGTGTTCTCAGTCTTCTGAAATCCCTTTAAAGAGAACCTGTCACTTTCCATAACGATGTAATTTTTTACCTGGTGTAAATGCCCCTGTTCTGAATACGGCGTTGCTTTTCTTGTGTTCCTGCCCCTCTGTCGCTCTTCCCTGGATGTAAATAATCTTTTTAGCCAAGTGGACTAAGAGTGGGATATATCAACCAATTCATCTCCACCCAGGGTCGGTCTGGCCTGGCGGGAAATCGGGAAATTTCCCGGTGGGCCCCGACATGAGAGTGAGAGAATTGGTGGCGGGGGCCCTTTAAAAGTGTGAGGCTTTTAAAAGCGCGGCAGAATCAAATGTAGCGTCGCGCGCACGGCACATTCATTGGTGACAGCGGGCCTGCGGTGACGTGCATGCAGCATACTTACCACGTGACTCTCTGACACTAAGAGGATGGATTCTGTGGCAGACTGTGGTGTCAGGTGACATTGAAGGTGCTCTCGTCTGGCCTCTGATACGCCGCGGCCGCGCTCTGCTTTGCTTTCTCTCTGCTCCGGGGTCGTCCTATGAGCCACAGAACCCGACGTCTCGCTCTGCTCTCCCTGCTCCAGGGCTTCTCATACGGTTCCATCCCGGCTCCATATCTGTTCTGGCCTGCTCCCCTGTAGTAATATCGGCTCCCGACCAGGTGGTGGCACCGGAGCACCGCCTCCTTCTCTCCTGCTCTGACTCTGGGCTTTTTAATACCGGCTCCGGGGCTGGATATGTGGAATGTGAATGTGGCCTGGCCTGGAATTGGAAACAAGGCTGCAGGCCTACAGCTCTCACTGCTTCAATTTCATGTCAAGAGCACCGTGCCAAATTTTTATGGGTGAGTTATATGGCTGTGTGTGTGTGTGTGTGTGTGTGTGTGTGTGTGTGTATATATATATATATATATATATATATATATATATATATATATATATATATATATATATATATATATATATATATATATATATGCCTGTGTGTGTGTATATGCATGTATGTACAGTTTGTGTATATGCCTGCATGCGTGTGTATGCCTGCATGCGCGTGTGTATATGCCTGCATACATGCGTGTGTGTCTATATGCCTGCATACATGCATGTGTGTGTGTATGCCTGCATACATGCATGTGTGTGTATATGCCTGCATACAAGCTTGTGTGTGTGTATATATGCCTGCATACATGCATGTGTGTGTGTGTATGCCTGCATGCATATGCCTGTGTGTGTATGCCTGCATACATGCATGTGTGTGTATATGCCTGCATACATGCATGTGTGTGTGTGTATGCCTGCATGCGCGTTTGTGTGTGTATATACCTGCATACATGCATGTGTGTGTGGATATGCCTGCATGCGTGTGTGCGTGCGTGTGTGTATATGCCTGCATGCGTGTGTGCGTGTGTATATGCCTGCATGCGTGTGTGTAAATGCCTGCATGCATGCGTGTGTGTATATGCCTGCATGCGTGTGTGTGTATATGCCTGCATGTGTGTATATGCCTGCATGTGTGTGTATGCCTGCGTGTGTGTGTGTATGCCTGCATGCGTGTGTGTATGCCTGCATGCGTGTGTGTGTGTGTGTATGCCTGCATGTGTGTGTGTGTGTATGCATGCATGTGTGTGTGTATATACATGCATGTGTGTGTACAGTGTGTGTATATGCATGCATGTGTGTGTACAGTGTGTGTGTATATGCCTGCATGCGTGTGTGTACTGTATATGCCTGCATGTGTTTGTGTGTATGTATTTGAGTGCCTGCATGTCTACGTGTGTATATGTGTCTTCACACGTGTGTGCGTACTTACCTGCGTGTCTGCATTTTTGTGTGTGATTGAGTGTGTCTGAGCATGATTGCGTGTGCATTTCTGTGTGTGCTTGCCTGCGTGTGTACGTGTCCCCATTTCTGTATGTGTATCTGCGTGTGTATATTAGGGCTCTTTCACATGTCCTGATATTTACGGGACTGGAGATATCAGTGTCCACCTGTGTGTCATCCGTTTGACACGTACCGGCGCTTGGAAATCAGTGTACAGTTAGCGCTGTTCCCAAGAGCCGGGTGCTGAGTGCTGCCCTCATCATAGATCCCTGCCGGTGCTGCGATCAGCAGCAGCAGGGTCAATGATGAGAGTAGTAGTCTACTCCCTCCGTGTCCAACTGTAAAAATAGGAATAAAATAAAAGAATCCTTATACTCACCTCTCCTAAGCGTCACCCGCTGTAATCCGTGTGAGCGCTCACTCCGAGGAGAATGACTCCTGCAGCGAGCGGGCCCCGGTACTGCGCTCAGTGATTGACAGGGCACCCCTTGTTGAGTGCAGCTCCAGGGCCCACTCGCTGCAGGAGTCGTTCTCCTCGGCGTGAGCGCTTGCACGGATTACAGCGGGTGATGCTTAGGAGAGGTGAGTATAAGGATTTTTTTATTTTATTCCTATTTTTACAGTTCTACACGGCGGGAGTAGACTACTACTCTCATCATTGACTCTGCTGCTGCTGATCACAGCGCCGGCAGGGATCTATGATGAGAGCAGCGTTCAGCACCCGGTGCTTGGGAAGAGCTCTGTCATCAGTGTGCAGAACGTTTTGCGGGAGGTGCAGCAGGTAAAAACATTCATTTGAATGGGTCTACGTGTACCAATGTCTCTGGTACGTGTGGAAACTGTCACCGCATGTACTGACGTGTGAAAGAGCCCTTAGTATGTGTCTGTGTGCGCTTGTGTTCGTGTGTGTAAGTGTGACACCCCAGGGGTCTGGTTGCCACAGTAATAGAGATATTATGTCTGAGAGCAAGTGGGAGGTTTCTCTGGTCAGGAGCCCTAAACATGCAACACGGCCCACCCAGACCTGGAAGGGGAGGAATCTGCCCTTATAAACTGGGTCTGGGGCGGGATTAGTGAGTGAAGCTGCAGACAGAGTCAGAGTCTGGAGAGGGAAAGTGAGATCAGGAGCTCTGGAGGAGCAGTAGCTGAAGTCCAGGGGCTGGAGCTGAGCAGAGCTCGCCCTGGACGAAGACACTAAAACCGGACACAGGAGTCCGAGGCTGTGGGGACTGATATACACCCAGCAGCAGAAACCAGCCAGCAGGGGATTCCAGGTCCTCTGGCCATAGAAGCCCGGAGGATCAGTCACAAAGAAGGGACCAGCGCCGCCATCCAGGAGCGGAGGCTAACAGAAGGCCCCAAGTCACCAGCCATACGGGTGAGCACCACACGGTATACTCAGGGACGTGGGCTACTTGTAACCGCTGACAGCAAGGTAGCCAGGAAGAGTGCAGATAAACGGGGAGGCCTACAACTCCACCTGGCCAGGGGAACTCCTGCTTGCTCGCAGACTGACCAGGCCCCTTATACTAGCCAGTACTCCCGGGAGGGTCTGCCTTGTACCATCAGTAAAGACCCTGAACTGCACCACACGTCTCTGTGATTCCTTGCCGCTCCTGCACCATTAGCACTGGGACCCTCACACCATCACTCCCATCATCTTCCACATTAGCTGCCCTGAGGCAATACTTCTCCCGTGGGGAGTCATCCCATACTCGGCTGCGCGAACAACATCAGCCTCAGCAGTCTGCAGCGCAGCGGCGGTCCCCACTGACCGCAATCCACGGGTGGCGTAGTCGGACACTTATTCCAATACAAATAGACTGCCACTGGTTTGACCACCCTGGGCACGGACCGGGTCACCGCCACACGGAAACTACAACCCCCAGCATTCTACAACAGGCCCGGTTCCGGGTTCCCCTGCACAGCACAGGCCCAGGGGGCGCGTCAACTTTGGCGTAGTCGGCAGGATTTCGTGCCCGCAACCACCGGGTACTGCGTGCCTGAAAAATACTTTTTGAACTTACCTGTGGTGAAGTTTCCCGCCGTCCGGAGTCGTTTCCCGCCATCCGGAGCCGTTTCCCGCCATTAGACGCCATCTTGGACCGTTTCCCGCCGTCTTCTGCCTTCTTCCCGCCATCCGCAGCTGCTTCCCGCCATCGGACGCCATCTTCGGGATGCCGAGCAGGAAGAAGAGGGGCGTGGACGCCGAAAGCGCGCGGGATCCGAAGCTCCGCCCCACACAGTGACGCTGCGTAAGGTCCTGGAAGGGAGGAAGAGCGACGCTGACGTCATCGGAGCGCGACGCCAGGTCCTCAACCCCGACGATCGACTGCGGAGCCGCGGCCTACGGAAGAAGAGCATCGCAAGGTAGGCCACGGTCCACTAGGGGGGAGGAGGATGCCGAACACCAAGGGGAGCTCCACTGCCACAGCCACCGCCAGGGCAACCGTTTTGCAACAGTCATGCCATTCACCATGCCCTATATCCCGGGGGCAGCCTGGCTACCCCAGTACTCAGGGGAGTCACATACCCTAAATGACTTTAGAGAAAGACTGGATAGCCTCTTCCAGGTGTACCCCCTCACAGAAGAGCAAAAAGTGAGCATCCTGGTGGCCCAATTAATCGGGGCAGCCCAAAGGGAGGTAAAGTCCTGGCCACCTGGGAGGAAGAGGACTGTCAGAGACATACTAACCCGGCTGAAAGACACATTTGACACCCGCACCTCAGCCGAAATAAAACTAAGATTTTAAGGGTGCAAACAACGGGCACATGAGAGTATAAGAGACTATGCGCTAAACCTACAAGAGGCCTTGAGAGCCATTAAGCAGGCAGAACCTGACAGCGTGGGAAATGAAGATAAGCTGTTGACTGAACAATTTATTGAGGGTCTACTGTGCAACACCCACCGAACCCAGTTGCGGGCAATGGCCTTACAGGACCCTGACCTGGACTTTGCACAGTTCAAGGACAGAGCCATCCGGGTGCTCCGAGAACTGGCACCAGGTGGCGCTGTGACCCACAGGCGCCCTGCTATCACTTACCACCAGGAGACGGCGCCCTTGTCTGCAGGGCCTGTGGGAGCTGATGCGCAGGCTTTAAACAGTGACCTGGCTACAGACCTGCACCATCAGGTCCAAGAGCTGACTAAGAGCGTTGCCGCGCTAACCAGAACTGTGCAGTCTTTACAGGTCTCTTCTCCAGGAAAGATCCAGCTGGCATCCGGACCGGAGGACGTCCCGTGGCGCCGACTGAGGAGGACCCCACCGGCCAGAGGAAGACCCAGCGACAGATACAACGAGGACGGACGACCCATCTGCCGCCGCTGCAATCAACCTGGACATGTGGCAAGGTACTGTCATTTAAACGGGCACAACCTGGGGTAGAGGGCCAACCCCCAGGCATAAGACCATCAGGCCCATCAAACTGGCGTGATAAATACGTAGGGGGACGTCCAATCTTGCCTGTGGTACTGGATGGCATTCCTATGAGTGCCCTACTAGACACTGGATCACAGGTGACCACCATCCCGTACGTGCTCTTTAAACAGTACTGGAATGACTCGGACATAACCCGCTACCCAGATGACGACCTGAGTATCATCGCCAGCAATGGTCAGCCCGTGCCGCAGGTGGGATTCAAAGAGGTGACCATTAAGATCGGTAAAGTCGAACTGGCGGCACAAGGACTGATTATAGTGGACATAGACCGTCATGAGAGTCACCCTAGAATAACCTTGGGAACTAATGTGATTGAAAATTGTCTTGCAGAGGTGATTCTCATTTTACAGCAGGTTGCCAAGAACGCCAGTTCCGGCCAGCAGCGTGTGCTCCAAAAAGAGATCCGGGCACTGATGAAGCGGCAACAGGTGGAACTATCTGGTGGTGAGATAGGTAGCGTGAGAATGTGTGACCCGTTCCCTATTGCCATGCCCCCGAAAAGTGAGATGATGATTTGGTGCAGGGCAGCTATTGGTCTAAGAAGTAGAGACTACCAAGCAATGGTAGAACCCGTCTACTCAGACAGTAGGCCCACCATTTTGACAGCACGGGGGGTGGTTGATGTACGCCATGGGAGGGTGCCCATTCGCATCATAAATATTGGGGAGAGAGAAGTACACCTGCCCCGGTATGCCACGCTAGCCAAATTGTTCACCATCAACCAGAACTCTGTACAGGCCGTGGAACCCTTGCCTCCATCTCAACCAGAGGAAGGTAACGGCTCTAAGAAACCAATGGAGGACTGGTGTCAGCAACTGCATTTGGGTACTGACTCCACTCCCTCACACCAGAAACAGGGAGTCTATCGGGTGGTTCGAGAGTACGAGAGAGTGTTTAGTAAACACCCGCTAGACTTCGGGCGAGTAAAGGGGGTAGAACACCACATCCCCACAGGAGACCATCCTCCCATAAAGGAGAGATACCGACCCGTACCCCCGGCACACTACCAACACGCCAAGGGGATGCTTAGAGACATGAAGGAGGCTGGGGTAATCAGGGACAGCTGTAGCCCCTGGGCAGCTCCACTAGTCTTAGTGAAAAGGAAAGACAACACTATGAGAATGTGTGTAGACTACAGGAAGGTCAACCGTATCACACACAAAGATGCGTACCCGTTACCAAGGATAGAAGAGTCCTTAGCTGCATTAAAATCTGCTAACTTCTTCTCTACTTTGGATCTCACTAGCGGGTACTGGCAGATTCCTGTAGCAGAGGCGGACCGGGAGAAGACCGCATTCACCACCCCGATGGGTCTCAGTGAATTTAACTGCATGCCGTTCGGGCTCTGCAATGCACCAGGAACCTTCCAACGGTTGATGGAATGCTGTCTGGGACACCGGAACTTCGAGACGGTCCTGTTATACCTGGACGATGTCATCGTCTATTCCAAGACCTACGAGGACCACCTGAAACACCTGGCAGAAGTGTTTGAAGCTCTGGCAAACTACGGCCTAAAGGTGAAACCCTCCAAGTGTCACCTCCTGAAACCAAAGGTGCAGTACCTGGGACACGTGGTGAGTGCTGACGGAGTGGCTCCTGACCCTGATAAGATCACCGTGATTAAGGACTGGCCAAGACCCTCCAGCATAAAGGAAGTGCGGCAGTTCCTCGGGTTGGTAGGCTACTACCGAAGATTCATTCCCGGTTTCACCAAAATGGCAGCCCCTATGCAGGACCTCCTGATAGGTCAATCTCGGAAAGCCAAAAACCAGAAGCCGCCCTTTAGGTGGGAAAAGCTGGAAGAGGAGTCCTTCTGCCAGCTGAAGATGGCCCTCACGGGGGATGAAATCCTGGCATATCCAGACTACAGCCAGCCCTTTATCCTCCACACGGACGTAAGGAACATCGGGCTAGGAGCCGTACTGTCCCAGATCCAGCAAGGGAAAGAACGGGTAATCGCTTACGCCAGCCGAAAGCTACGGCCCACGGAGAGGAACCCTGAGAATTATAGCTCATTCAAGCTGGAGTTCCTGGCAGTAGTGTGGGCAGTGACCGAACGTTTCAAGCATTACCTTGCATCCTCCAAATTCACCGTGTACACGGATAACAACCCGTTGACACACCTGGACACTGCAAGGCTCGGTGCCCTGGAACAGAGATGGATGGCCCGCCTGTCCAACTTTGAATTCACCATCAAATACCGGGCAGGACGCTCAAATGCCAACGCGGATGCCCTGTCTAGAATGCCGAACTTACCGGACGTAGGGGAAGATCCAGAAGATCTGGAAGAAGTTGAGCTCCCTGCGTTCCACCGTCATGGGATTACCCTGTATTCCCACCGTGTGAAGGACAGGCGCTCCGTGACGTTCAATCCCTTGCCCCACTACAACTGGGCGGAGACGCAAGACAGTGATCCCGCAGTCCATTTGGTGAAGGAAATGCTGACCCAGGCCGATGCCCGTCTTGACCCAGATGCTCCGGAGGAGACCAAGCAACTGTGGAAGGAGAAAAGTAAGCTGTTCCTCTACAGGGAGAAGCTGTGCCGGAGAATGGTTAACTCTCGAACACATGAGTTGACCTGGCAGGTAGTGGTCCCAAGACGAGACGCGGCTATGGTTCTGGAGGCATACCACAACGGAGCAGGGCATTTCGGATGGAAGAAGCTGGAGTTCTTGTTGCGTGAACGGTTCTACTGGGTAGGCATGAGAGGAGCCATCGAGAGGTGGTGCAGAGACTGTGGCCCGTGCCACCTGAGAAGAAAAGACCGAGCCAGCCAGAAGACTCCCCTGCAGCCCATCATCACCAGACAGCCACTGGAACTGGTAGCCCTGGATCATGTGAAACTGGCTCCAAGCAGATCTGGGTATGTCTACGCCCTCACAATCGTAGATCATTACTCCCGGTTCCTGGTGGTGGTCCCGGTCAAGGACTTAACGGCTCAAACAGCAGCTAGAGCCTTCCAGCAGCACTTCTGCCGTCCACACGGGTACCCGGACCAAGTGTTGACAGACCAAGGACCAGCCTTCGAAGCGGAGGTCTTCCAGGAGTTCTGCAACCTGTATGGCTGCAAGAAGATAAGAACAACGCCCTATCACCCTCAAACCAATGGACTCTGCGAGAAGATGAACCAGGTGGTGATAGATCTGCTAAAAACATTTCCCCTGGAAGAACGCAGTCTGTGGCCTGAGAAACTGCCCGATCTGGTGGACCTGTATAACCACATCCCTGTAGGTTCCACCAACTGTACCCCGGCTTACCTAATGAGAGCAAGACCTGGTAAGCTGCCTATTGACCTGGATATGGGAGTCCTGACGCCTGAGGACACCTCGCCAGAGGCAGACTAGGATACAGAACGGCAGCAGCAGTATCGGAAAGTACAGGAGAGCGTCGAGCGAAGTCTGTCTCAAGCTAGAGAAAGGCAAGAGAAGGCTTATAACCAGTATGCTCCCGCTGTTCCCCTGGTACCTGGAGAGCAGGTCTTGAAGAGGAAGAGGCGGCTCCACAAGTTGGACGACCAGTGGGAGAAGGACCCGTACACCGTACTGCCATCAAGCCATGAGAACCCAAAAATCTGCGTAATCAGTAAGGATGGAGGAGAAACCACAGCCATTGTCTCCAGAGACCACCTGAAGAAGTGTCCCGAGCAGCTGCAAAGCCCTGAAGAAGATCAAGAAAACCCTCAACCCGCAGAGGAAAGGGAAGAAATGATCAGTACCGTACTCGGAGACTTCCCCCGGTCTTGGACACAAGTAAACGGCGCTGTCGTAGTACCCGTCCTCACCTTTCTCCAGCCAGCCCCGCAAGTGCCTACAGAGGAACCGGTAGAGCTGGAAGAGAAGCCGGCCCAAGAGGCAGAAGAGTCCACACCAGCAGTACAGGAGGATCAACCCTCTGCTAGTAGTGAGCCTGCTGTGCCCCTAGTGAGCCAAAGAGTGCGCAGAAAGCTGCCCAGCTTGCCCATAACACCTCCTACACCCTGTAGTGCAGAACCAGTTAGTGAGCTCCGTAGGTCCACTAGGGTCACTAGAGGTCAGATGCCCGCTCGCTGGAGAATCTAAACCAATGCACTGTAAAGTTGACTGTTTATTGAAAAATGTTTATGGTTTATGTTTGTTGCCTGTTACTAATTATGTTTCTCAGTTACCCTACAGATTTATTTGGACTAACAGGTTATGGACACTGGATAACCGGAACAGTTTTGTAGATAGTTGCACCTTGGTGCCTCTTGCGAAGACGGCCACGGAAGAGAAAACCTGTCTGGCGTGGCCTCCTTGCGGCCCAAAGTAGTTAGTCTACCCTTGCAGCCACGCCCAAGGACAACGCAAGGGGTTTGCTTTGGACAGGTCCCCTATTCTGTGCCAAGACTTCGCCTTGTTGGGTGACATGGACACCCCCTTTGTTTCATAAACTTCACCTTGGGTGATATGGACACCCGGTCACGGAAACGCCGTGACCTCTACAGACTAAAGCTTCTTGTAAATATGTTGTCTTGTTATTGTTATACCTTGTATTTATGTTTCTTTAAAAATGTGTTTAGTCCCGGAGTACTAACATTTACTAGGGGGGAATGTGACACCCCAGGGGTCTGGTTGCCACAGTAATAGAGATATTATGTCTGAGAGCAAGTGGGAGGTTTCTCTGGTCAGGAGCCCTAAACATGCAACACGGCCCACCCAGACCTGGGAGGGGAGGAATCTGCCCTTATAAACTGGGTCTGGGGCGGGATTAGAGCAGTCAGAGTGAAGCTGCAGACAGAGTCAGAGTCTGGAGAGGGAAAGTGAGATCAGGAGCTCTGGAGGAGCAGCAGCTGAAGTCCAGGGGCTGGAGCTGAGCAGAGCTCGCCCTGGACGAAGACACTAAAACCGGACACAGGAGTCCGAGGCTGTGGGGACTGATATACACCCAGCAGCAGAAACCAGCCAGCAGGGGATTCCAGGTCCTCTGGCCATAGAAGCCCGGAGGATCAGTCACAAAGAAGGGACCAGCGCCGCCATCCAGGAGCGGAGGCTAACAGAAGGCCCCAAGTCACCAGCCATACGGGTGAGCACCACACGGTATACTCAGGGACGTGGGCTACTTGTAACCGCTGACAGCAAGGTAGCCAGGAAGAGTGCAGATAAACGGGGAGGCCTACAACTCCACCTGGCCAGGGGAACTCCTGCTTGCTCGCAGACTGACCAGGCCCCTTATACTAGCCAGTACTCCCGGGAGGGTCTGCCTTGTACCATCAGTAAAGACCCTGAACTGCACCACACGTCTCTGTGATTCCTTGCCGCTCCTGCACCATTAGCACTGGGACCTTCACACCATCACTCCCATCATCTTCCACATTAGCTGCCCTGAGGCAATACTTCTCCCGTGGGGAGTCATCCCATACTCGGCTGCGCGAACAACATCAGCCTCAGCGGTCTGCAGCGCAGCGGCGGTCCCCACTGACCGCAATCCACGGGTGGCGTAGTCAGACACTTATTCCAATACAAATAGACTGCCACTGGTTTGACCACCCTGGGCACGGACCGGGTCACCGCCACACGGAGACTACAACCCCCAGCATTCTACAACAGGCCCGGTTCCGGGTTCCCCTGCACAGCACAGGCCCAGGGGGCGCGTCATAAGCGCGCTTCTGCATGTCTGTGTGCTCTTCCGAAGATTTATTATATTTGGGGAGAGAGGGGAGAGAAATTTTAGGAGACAGAATGGGGAGATGTGTGAAAAAACAGTATGGTGAACCACAGGAGGGGTGGGAATGAGTGCAGGAACAAAATGGGGAAGGGGGATGTGTGAGGAAACAGTATGAAGAGTGGGGGAATAGTGTGAGGAGACAGTATGGAGGGAGAAAAATGTGACGTGACACAGCACAGAGACTAGGTAGTGTGGGGGAAGGTATAGAGATGCGGCAGTATGGGGGAAACAGTGTGAGGGCACAGAATGGGGGGAACAGTATGCTGAGGAGGGGGGAGTGTGATGAAGGGGCACAGTATATACACTGGGCAGTATAGGGGGGACACCATGTGAGAGGACAGTGTGAAGAGGGGGCCCAGTATGGTAAGGAGAGGACAGTGTGGAGAGCAGGTACCATAAGAGGGGTAGAGTGTATGACATGTTTTGTGCAGGGAGCATTGTAAGAGTTAGGTTTATTCAGGGGCTCAGTGTAGATATTTTTATTCAGGAGCATTATAATGACACTGTATCTTTAAGGGCATCGTGTGGGATGTGCTGCAGAAGACCGGAGAAGATGGAAGTCTGCAGAGACGAGCTGTGGATGAGAAAAGTCATCATGGAGTCTGGACAAGAGGAAGAAAAGAAAGAGAACGACTCTAATCAGAGAAGACGTCTCAGGTAAGATACCTGGATGTAAATGTTCATCTGTGATCCTCCCTGTGTCTCATCAGTACTGTGGTTCCTGTATGGTCCGCAGTCTGATGATGACTGATAACAACTCCCAGTATCTCTATTGTTAATTACATACTGGGAGTTGTAGGTTTATGTGATAGAAAGATATATGGGGCTGACCTGACATTACAATTGATGGTGGTTCAGATGATGTATTCATGTACTGATGAGTTTGTGCGCGTCTGCGTGTTTGTGCGCTTCTGCGTGTTTGTGCGCGTCTACGTATCTGGAATAATATGTATTTTTGTAAGATGTGTGTATGTAACAGTGCATTGTGGTGTGTAATAACATTCATATGCTTGAGGCACCTTTACTAAATCTATTAGGACTCACTCACATGTGTTAGGGAATTCCATTTGTCTTTCCACATTTAGGAACAGACAAGTGAAATTTGCTAACCTTGTCATAACCATAGGGTTGTACTTGTATGGAGCGGGTTCAGGAGCTGAGCCTGCTCCATACCGGGCAGATGTCGGCTGTGTTATATAGCCGGCGTCTGCCTGTAACAGCAGTGATCAGAGCTCGCCTTGATTGCTGCTGTTTTTGAGTATTTAAGTGCCCTTGTCAATCACTGACAGCGGCATTTAGATAGTACGATGGCCGGTGCATGCAGTCACCTGTTCCCTTCAGCCCCCTGTGACGCAGTTGCAGGTTCCTGATGGGTTGCCAGTAGTGCTGAGTGAGCGTGGTCGGATAAGAGACATTACAGTCACCGCGAACTACAAAGTGAGCGTTCTGCAATAACGTCCGGCACCTTGATTGTGACACTTCCATGGAGCCCAACCTCAGGCTGAGCTTCATTGAATGACTAACATGGTAGCTGCACCTGGCAACTAGTGCTGAGTGAGTGTGGTCGGACAAGGTGTTATCTCAGCATGCTCGGGTGTTATCCGAGTATCTTGTAGTGCTCTGCTAATATGCTCGAGTCCCTGCGGTAACATGTTTTGCGGCGGTAGACAGAAGCAACACATGCAGGGATTACCTAACAAACCGGCAATTCCTGCATGTGTTGCGTCTGTCTACCGCCGCAAAACATGCTACCCTGGGGATTCAAGCATAGTAGCACTACAAGATACTGGGATAACACCCGAGCATGCTGGGATCACACCTTATCCGACCACGCTCTCTCAGCACTAGTTGCCAGATGCTGCTGCCATGTTAGTCATTCAATGAAGCTCAGCCTGAGGTTGGGCTCCATGGAAGTGTCACAATCCAGGTGCCGGACGTTATTGCAGCACGCTCACTTTGTAGTTTGCGGTGACTGTAATGTCTCCCTCCTTGCACCGATCCTATGACAGGAAGCGAGTGGCGGTAGGGAGAATAAAATGTAATTTTCTCCGTGTAGCCAATGCTTTTCCAATAAGCCGTCTAACCAGGCTTTAAACCCTATTTACCTGCAGATTACCCCTATATCTGCAGATAAATAGCGTTTTTCAAGGTGACAAGTTACCATTAAAGGCACTCTGGCAGTGCGGAATGACTGTCCGAAGAAAGTCCTGCCGCTCAGTGCTTCACAGTGCAGCCAATCATGTAACTATAGTGCATTATAGACAAGCATAACAAGTAATAAAACCGTTTATGGTGGGCTGTAGTGTGGGCCCCTAGAGTCAGTTCCCCTGGTGGGCCCTAGGCACCCCAGTCCGACCCTGTCTCCACCCACCTGTCAGGCAGATATGTTACATCTCCTCAGATGGATGCCAGCTCTGCAGGTAATTATTTGACATAAAGAGGTTGTCCGGCGCCACTCACATCTGCATTGGTGGTGAGCGACACTGATGACATTGCTCTGGGAGATACAAAACAGGACATGTACTTTATTAAAGGGAATCTGTCAGCAGATTTTTGCTACTTAATCTGAGAGCAGCATGATGTAGAGCAAGATATCCTGATTCCAGGGATGTGTCACTTATTAGGCTGTGTGTTGTAGTTTCAATACAATCCATGTTTTATCAACAGGAGATGATCACTGCCTGACTAGGTCTCAGGTACAGGCCAGTCAGGCTCATCTGTGTAACCCCGCCCTCACCACTGATTTGCAGTTTGTACACAGGAATCTGCCAGCGTGGGCGGGGTTACACAGGGCTTAACATTCTGAGCACTGCTTCATTTACAACAGAGAAAGCAGGGATTCTATCAAAACTGCACCAAGCAGTCTAGTAAGTGATACATCGCTGGAATCAGGCTCTCTGCCCCTACATCATGCTGATCTCGGATTACGTAGCAAAACCTTCTGACAGATTCCCTTTAACTGGAATTGTGTATCTGTCCTATCCTATTGCAATAACTATAGATGCAAGTCGGAAACGCATTTGCGGTTAAACATTATTCTGGTTAGGATCGCGACCTATGGTGATGTTTTTATATATTTTTTACTACAAATAAACTCACAAGATTTTTAACCCTATCCTGACCCTGTAACACTATTTTCTTCGTTCTAATAAATAGGTGGAAAATTTGGCACAAATCCCTCCAAGTATCTGCTTTACTACCTATAGCCAGCCTTGGTAAATGGGCTATTGTGCTCATTTCTGAGTGAGGCCCTAGTTTTGTCTTGGGGCCCATGGCTACTTATTGCACCCTGTGACACCTATTTAGCCATTTTCCTGGGTTTCCTGCATTCTGCTTTGCTGTGATCTGGTCATCAGTCTTTCAGGTAGTGTGTTTTATAGGACCAATACAATATAAGTGCCCCCATCACAGAGACCGACCCCCAAAACACTGGTGATGTCACTTGGGCTGGAGTTATATGTGACCTGCTCTATGTACAGGTGCATCTCACAAAACTAGAATATCATCAAAAAGTTACTTTATTTCAGTTCCTCAATACAAAAAGTGAAACTCCTATATTATATAGAGTCATTACACACAGAGGGATCTATTTCACGTGTTTATTCTTGTTAATGTTGATGATTATGGCTTACAGCCAATGAAAACACAAAAGTTATTATCTCAGTAAATTAGAATACTTTATAACAGCTTGAAAAATTATTTTAAAATCCGAAATATTGGCCTATTGAAATGTATATTCAGTAAATGCACTCAATACTTGGTCGGGGCTCCTTTTGCATCAATTACTGCATCAATGCGGCAATGTGGCATGGAGGCGATCAGCCTGTGGCACTGCTGAGGTGTTATGGAAGCCCAGGTGGCTTTGATAGCAGCCTTCAGCTCGTCTACATTGTTGTGTCTGGGGTCTCTCATCTTCCTCTTGACAATACCCCATAGATTCTCTATAATAGATTCTCTATGGGGTTAAGGTCAGGCGAGTTTGCTGCCAATCAAGCACAGTGATACTGTTGTGTGTAAACCAGGTATTGGTACTTCTGGCCGTGTGGACAGGGGCCAAGTCCTGCTGGGGAATAAATTTCCATCTCCAAAAAGCTTGTCGGCAGAGGGAAGCATGAAGTGCTCAACAATTTCCTGGTAGACGGCTGCGCAGACTTTGGTCTTGATAAAACACAGTGGACCTCCACCAGAAGATGACATGGCTCCCCAAACCATCACTGACTGTGGAAACTTCACACTAGACCTCAAGCAGCTTGGATTGTGGCCTCTCCACTCTTCTTCCACACTCTGGGACCTTGATTTCAAATGAAAATTGGAACTCTGGACATCTGTCAAGTCAGCAGTCTTCACCATGATTGTCATGATTGTGGAGCCTACTAAAACAGACTAAGGGACCTTTTTAAATGCTTAGGAAGTCTTTGCAGGTGTTTTTTGTTAATTATTTTAATTTACTGAGTTAATGACTTTTGTGTTTTCATTGGCTGTAAGCCATAATCATCAACATTAACAGAAATAAACACTTGAAATAGATCACTCTTTGTGTAATGACTCTATATAATATATGAGTTTCAGTTTTTGTATTGAAGAACTGAAATAAATTAACTTTTTGATGATATTCTAATTTAGTGAGATGCACCTGGATTATTAGAATTATCACACCAGTACACCTGTTATCTCATTTGTGAGATTTAAGTAAACCTTGTATGATATCTTTTTCATTTGTGAATGTCCTTATACTTTCAAGCAGAACCTAGCCACCCCACAATGCAATAACCCATCGATCACTACAAGCCGATTGCCCCCGGGTCTAGCCCCGAGCCTGGACTGTGGGGCCCGCCAACCTTATGTCCGGACTGTGCCCCCCCCGTGTCTGGAATGTGGGGACCGTCCACCCCGTGTCCGGACTGTGGGCCGCCTGCTCTGGGTCTAGCCCTAGGTCTGGACTGTGGGGCATGCCCGCCCCGCATCCGGACTGTGGGGCCCGTCCACCCCTTGTCCGGACTGTGGGCCGCCTGCCCCGGGTCTAGCCCCAGGTCTGGACTGTGAAGCCGCCTGTCCCGGGATTAGCCCCGTGTCCGGCCTGTGGGTGTCCTGACTGTAGGGCTCGCCCGCCCCGAGTCCAGACTGTGCGGCCCATCCGCACCGTGTCCTGACTTGGGGCCGCCTGCCCCGCGTCTAGCCCCAGGTCTCGACTGTGGTGCCACCTGCCCCGGGACTAGCCCCGAGCCTGGACTGTGGGGCACGCCCGCCCCGAGCGGGAAAGGGAGGCCCATCCGCTCCGAGCCTGGACTGTGGGGCCCGTCCGCCCCGAGCCTGGACTGTGGGGCCAGTCCACCCCGAGCATGGACTGTGGGGCCAGTCCACCCCGAGCATGGACTGTGGGGCCAGTCCACCCCGAGCCTGGACTGTGTGGCACGCCCGCCCCGAGCGGGAAAGCGGGGCCCGTCCGCCCCGAGCCTGGACTGTGGGGCCCGTCCGCCCCGAGCCTGGACTGTGGGGCCCGTCCGCCCCGAGCCTGGACTGTGGGGCCCGTCCGCCCCGAGCCTGTACTGTGGGGCCCGTCCGCCCCGAGCCTGGACTGTGGGGCCCGTCCGCCCCGAGCCTGGACTGTGGGGCCCGCCCTATGTACGGACTGTGGCCGCACTGCATCTGGCATGCCCGCCCCGAGCGGGAAAGGGGGGCCCGTCCGCCCCGAGCCTGGACTGTGGGGCCCGTCCGCCCCGAGCCTGGACTGTGGGGCCCATCCACCCCGAGCCTGGACTGTGGGGCCCGTCCGCCCCGAGCCTGGACTGTGGGGCCCGTCCGCCCCGAGCCTGGACTGTGGGGCCCGTCCACCCCGTGTCCGGACTGTGGGGCCGCCTGCATTGGGTCTAGCCCCTGAACTGGACTGTGGGGCCCCCCACCCCAGGTCCGGATGGTGGGGCCCCCCGCCCGCCCCGAGTCTAGCCCCAGGTCTGGACTGTGGGCCCCCGTGTCAGCCCCGGGCACGGACTGTGGGGCCCCCCACCCGCCCCGGGTCTGAACTGTGGGGCCGGCTGCCCCGGGTCTAGCCCCGAGCCTGGACTGTGGGGCCCACCCTATGTCCGGACTGTGGCCGCCCGTGTCCGGACTGTGGGGCTCGTCCACCCCGTGTCCGGACTTTGAGGCTGCCTGCCCCGGGTCTAGCTCCAGGTCTGGACTGTGGGGCATGTCAAGCCCGTGTCAGGACTGTGGGGCCCATCCTCCCCGTGTCTGGACTGTGGGGCCACCTGCCCATGGTCTAGCCTCAGGTCTGGACTGTGGGGCCGCCAGCCCTGGTACTAGCCCCGTGTCCGGACTGTGGGGCCCGTCCGCTCCGAGCCTGGACTGTGGTGCCCGTCCGCTCCGAGCCTAGACTGCGGGGCCCGTCCGCTCCGAGCCTGGATTGTGGGGCCCGCCTGTCCCGGGTCTAGCCCCGAGCCTGGACTGTGGGGCCCGCCCTATATCCGGACTGCGGCCGCCCCGTGTCCGGACTGTGGGGCCGGTTGCCCCGGGTCTAGCCCCGAACCTGGAATGTGCGGCCCGCCCACCCTATGTCCGGACTGTGGCCGCCCCGTGTCCGGACTGTAGGGCTCGTCCACCCCGTGTCCGGACTGTGGGGCATGTCCGCCCCATGTCAGGACTGTGGGGCCGGTTGCCCCGGGTCTAGCCCCGAACCTGGAATGTGCGGCCCGCCCACCCTATGTCCGGACTGTGGCCGCCCCGTGTCCGGACTGTAGGGCTCGTCCGCCCCGTGTCCGGACTGTGGGGCCCGTCCGCCCCGAGCCTGGACTGTGGGGCCCGTCCGCCCCGAGCCTGGACTGTGGGGCCCATCCGCCCCGAGCCTGGACTGTGGGGCCCGTCCGCCCCGAGCCTGGACTGTGGGGCCCGTCCGCCCCGAGCCTGGACTGTGGGGCCCGTCCGCCCCAAGCCTGGACTGTGGGGCCCGTCCGCCCCGAGCCTGGACTGTGGGGCCCGTCCGCCCCGAGTCTGGACTGTGGGGCCCGTCCGCCCCGAGCCTGGACTGTGGGGCCCGTCCGCCCCGAGCCTGGACTGTGGGGCCCGTCCGCCCCGAGCCTGGACTGTGGGGCCCGTCCGCCCCGAGCCTGGACTGTGGGGCCTATCCGCCCCGAGCCTGGACTGTGGGGCCCGTCCGACCTGAGCCTGGACTGCGGGGCCCGTCCGCAGCGAGGATGGACTGTGGGGCCTGTCCGCCCTGAGCCTGGACTGTGGGGCCCATCCGTCCCGGGTCTAGCCCCGAGCCTGGACTGTGGGGCCCGCCCTATATCCGGACTGCGGCCGCCCCGTGTCCGGACTGTGGGGCCGCCTGCCCCGGGTCTAGCCCCAGGTCCGGACTGTGGGGCCCCCCGCCCGCCCTGATTCCAGACTGTGGGGCCCCTCGCCTGCCCCGGATCCAGACTGTGGGATCCCCCGCTTGCCCCGGGTCTGGACTGTGGGGCCAACTGCCCCCGGGTCTAGCCCCGAGCCTGGACTGTGGGGCCCGCCCGCCTTATGTCCGGACTGTGCCCCTCCCGTGTCTGGACTGTGGGGACCGTCCACCCCGTGTCCGGACTGTGGGCCGCCAGCTCAGGGTCTAGCCCTAGGTCTGGACTGTGGGGCATGCCCGCCCCGTATCCGGACTGTGGGGCCCGTCCACCCCTTGTCCGGACTGTGGGGCGCCTGCCCCGGGTCTAGCCCCAGGTCTGGACTGTGAAGCCGCCTGTCCCGGGATTAGCCCCGTGTCCGGCCTGTGGGGCCCGCCCGCCACGTGTCCTGACTGTAGGGCTCGCCCGCCCCGAGTCCAGACTGTGGGGCCCATCCGCCCCGTGTCCTGACTTGGGGCCGCCTGCCCCGGGTCTAGCCCCAGGTCTCGACTGTGGGGCCACCTGCCCCGGGACTAGCCCCGAGCCTGGACTGTGGGGCACGCCCGCCCCGAGCGGGAAAGGGAGGCCCATCCGCTCCGAGCCTGGACTGTGGGGCCCGTCCGCCCCGAGCCTGGACTGTGGGGCCAGTCCACCCCGAGCATGGACTGTGGGGCCAGTCCACCCCGAGCATGGACTGTGGGGCCCGTCCGCCCCGAGCCTGGACTGTGGGGCCCGTCAGCCCAGAGCCTGGACTGTGGGGCCCGTCCGCCCCGAGCCTGGACTTTGGGGCCCGTCCGCCCCGAGCCTGGACTGTGGGGCCCGTCCGCCCCGAGCCTGGACTGTGGGGCCCGTCCGCCCCGAGCCTGGTCTGTGGGGCCCGTCCGCCCCGAGCCTGGACTGTGGGGCCCGTCCGCCCCGAGCCTGGATTGCGGGGCCCGTCCGCAGCGAGGATGGACTGTGGGGCCTGTCCGCCCTGAGCCTGGACTGTGGGGCCCATCCGTCCCGGGTCTAGCCCTGAGCCTGGACTGTGGGGCCCGCCCTATATCCGGACTTCGGCCGCCCTGTGTCCGGACTGTGGGGCCGCCTGCCCCGGGTCTAGCCCCAGGTCCGGACTGTGGGGCCCCCCGCCCGCCCTGATTCCAGACTGTGGGGCCCCTCGCCTGCCCCGGGTCCAGACTGTGGGATGCCCCGCTTGCCCCGGGTCTGGACTGTGGGGCCGACTGCCCCCGGGTCTAGCCCCGAGCCTGGACTGTGGGGCCCGCCCGCCTTATGTCCGGACTGTGCCCCTCCCGTGTCTGGACTGTGGGGACCGTCCACACCGTGTCCGGACTGTGGGCCGCCTGCTCCGGCTCTAGCCCTAGGTCTGGACTGTGGGGCATGCCCGCCCCGTATCCGGACTGTGGGGCCCGTCCACCCCTTGTCCGGACTGTGGGCCGCCTGCCCCGGGTCTAGCCCCAGGTCTGGACTGTGAAGCCGCCTGTCCCGGGATTAGCCCCGTGTCCGGCCTGTGGGGCCCGCCCGCCACGTGTCCTGACTGTAGGGCTCGCCCGCCCCGAGTCCAGACTGTGGGGCCCATCCGCCCCGTGTCCTGACTTGGGGCCGCCTGCCCCGGGTCTAGCCCCAGGTCTCGACTGTGGGGTCACCTGCCCCGGGACTAGCCCCGAGCCTGGACTGTGGGGCACGCCCGCCCCGAGCGGGAAAGGGAGGCCCATCCGCTCCGAGCCTGGACTGTGGGGCCCGTCCGCCCCGAGCCTGGACTGTGGGGCCAGTCCACCCCGAGCATGGACTGTGGGGCCCGAGCCTGGACTGTGGGGCCCGTCCGCCCCGAGCCAGGGCTGTGGGGCCCATCCGCCCCGAGCCTGGGCTGTGGGGCCCGTCCGCCCCGAGCCTGGGCTGTGGGGCCCGTCCGCCCCGGGTCTAGCCCCGAGCCTGTACTGTGCGGCCCGTCCGCCCCGGGTCTAGTCCCGAGCCTGGACTGTACGGCCCGTCCGCCCTATATCCGGACTGCGGCCGCCTAGTGTCTGGAGTGTGGGCCCGTCCGCCCCGTGTACTGACTTCGGATCTAGCCCCAGGTCTGGACGGTGGGGCCGCCCGCCCCGAGTCTAGCCCCAGGTCTGGACTGTGGAGCCCCCCGCCAGCCCCGGGTACGGACTGTGGGGCCTGCCCGCCCCGTGTACGGACTGTGGGGCCCCCCGCCCGCCCCGAGTCTGGACTGTGGGGCCGGTTGCCCCGGGTCTGGCCCCGAGCCTGAACTGTGCGGCCCACACACCCTATGTCCAGACTGCAACTGCCCCGTGTCCGGACTGTAGGGCTCGTCCACCCTGTGTCCGGACTGTGGGGCCGCCTTCCCCGGGTCTGGACTGTGGGGCCGCCTGCCCCGGGACAAGCCCCGTGTCCGGACTGTGGGGCCCGTCCGCCCCGAGCCTGGACTGTGGGGCCCCCCGCCCCTGGTCTGAAATGTGGGGCCGGCTGCCCCGGGGCTAGGGGCCCGCCCACCCTATGTCTGGACTGCTCCCAGTCCAGACTGTGGGCCTCGCCCTATATCCGGACTGCGGCCGCCCCGTGTCCGGACTGTGGGGCCGCCTGCTCCGGGTCTAGCCCCAGGCCCGGACTGTGGGGCCCGACGCCTGCCCCGATTCCAGACTGTGGGGCCCCTCGCCCGCCCCTGGTCCAGACTGTGGGATCCTCTGCTTGCCCCGGGTCCGGACTGTGGGGCCACCCGCCCCGGGACTGGACTGTGGGGCCGACTGCCCCCGGGTCTAGCCCCGAGCCTGGACTGTGGGGCCCGCCCGACTTATGTCCGGACTGTGGCCCCCCCGTGTCCGGACTGTGGGGACCGTCCACCCCGTGTCCGGACTGTGGGCCGCCTGCTCCGGGTCTAGCCCCAGGTCTGGACTGTGGGCCGCCTGCTCCGGGTCTAGCCCCAGGTCTGGACTGTGGGGCATGCCCGCCCCGTGTCCGGACTGTGGGGCCCATCCACCCCGTGTCCGGACTGTGGGCCGCCTGCCCCGGGTCTAGCCTCAGGTCAGAACTGTGGGGCCGCCTGCCCCGGGTCTAGCCCCAGGTCTGGACTATGGGGCATGCCCGCTCCGCGTCCGGACAGTGGGGCCCGTCCACCCCGTGTCTGGACTGTGGGCCGCCTGCCCCTGGTCTAGCCCCAGGTCTGGACTGTGGGGCCACCTGCCCCGGGATTAGCCCCGTGTCCGGACTGTGGGGCCCGCCCGCCCCGTATCCTGACTGTGGAGCCCGCCCGCCCCATATCCTGACTGTGGGGCCCGCCCTGTGTCCTGACTGTGGGGCCCGCCCTGTCTCCTGACTGTGGGGCCCGCCCTGTGTCCTGACTGTGGGGCCCGCCCGCCCTGTGTCCTGACTTTGGGGCCCGCCCGCCCTGTGTCCTGACTTTGGGGCCCGCCCGCCCTGTGTCCTGACTTTGGGGCCCGCCAGTCCTGTGTCCTGACTTTGGGGCCCGCCAGCCCTGTGTCCTGACTGTGGGGCTCATCCGCCCCGTGTCCGGACTTTGGGGCCGCCTGCCCCAGGTCTAGCCCCAGGTCTTGACTGTGGGGCCATCTGCCCCGGGACTAGCCCCGTGTCCGGACTGTGGGGCACGCCCGCCGCGAGCTTGGACTGTGGGGCCCGTCTGCCCCGAGCTTGGACTGTGGGGCCCGTCCGTGCCGGGTCTAGCCCCGAGCCTGGACTGTGGGGCCCGGCCGCCCTATATCCGGAGTGCGGCGGCCCCGTGTCCGGACTGTGGGCCCGTCCACCCCGTGCCCGGACTGTGGGGCCGCCTGCATCGGGTCTAGCCCCAGGTCTGGACTGTGGGGCCCCCCGCCCCGAGTCTAGCCCCGGGTACGGACTGTGGGGCCCCCCGCCCGCCCCGAGTCTGGACTGTGGGGCCCCCCGCCCGCCCCGAGTCTGGAATGTGGGGCCGGTTGCCCCGGGTCTGGCCCAGGGTCTGGCCCCGAGCCTGGACTGTGCGGCCCGCCCACCCTATGTCCGGACTGCGGACGCCCTGTGTCCAGACTGTAGGGCTCGCCCACCCCGTGTCCGGACTGTGGGGCCGCCTGCCCTGTGTCTGGACTGTGGGGCATGTCCGCCCCATGTCAGGACTGTGGGGCTCGTCCACCCCGTGTCTGGACTGTGGGGCCGCCTGCCCCGAGTCGAGCCTCAGGTCTGGACTGTAGGGCCGCCTGCCCCGGGACTAGCCCCATGTCCGGACTGTGGGGCCCATCCGCCCCGAGCCTGGACTGTGGGGCCCGTCCGCCCCGAGCCTGGACTGTGGTGCCCCGCGCCCCGGGTCTGAAATGTGGGGCCGGCTTCCCCGGGTCTAGCCCCGAGCCTGGACTGTGTGTTCCCCCCGCCCCGGGTCTAGCCCTGAGCCTGGACTGTGGGGCCCGCCCACCCGGGGCCCGCCCACCCTATGTCTGGACTGTGGCCACCCCGAGTCCAGACTGTGGGGCTCGCCCTATATCCGGACTGCGGCCGCCATGTGTCAGGACTGTGGGGCCGCCTGCCCCGGGTCTAGCCCCAGGTCCGGACTGTGGGGCCCCCCGCCCGCCCTGATTCCAGACTGTGGGGCCCCTCGCCCGCCCCGGGTCTGGACTGTGGGATCCCCCGCTTGCCCCGGGTCCGGACAGTGGGGTCCCCCTCCCCGGGTCTGGACTGTGGGGCCGACTGCCACCGGGTCTAGCCCCGAGCCTGGACTGTGGGGCCCGGCCGCCTTATGTCCCCACTGTGGCCCCCCCGTGTCCGGACTGTGGGGACCGTCCACCCCGTGTCCAGACTGTGGGCCGCCTGCTCCGGGTCTAACCCCAGGTCTGGATTGTGGGGCATGCCCGCCCCGTGTCCGGACTGTGGGGCCCGTCCACCCCGTGTCCGGACTGTGGGCCGCCTGCCCCAGGTCTAGCCTCAGGTCTAGACTGTGAAGCCGCCTGCCCCGGGATTAGCTCAGTGTCCGGACTATGGGGCCCGCCCGCCCCGTGTCCTGACTGTGGAGCCCGCCCGCCCCGTGTCCTGACTGTGGGCCCACCCTATGTCCGTACTATGGCCGCCCCGTGTCCGGACTGTGGGGCCCGTCCACCCCGTGTCCGGACTGTGGGGCCGCCTGCCCCAGCTCTAGCCCCAGGTCAGGACTGTGGGGCATGCCCGCCCCGTGTCAGAACTGTGGGGCCCGTCCGCCCCGTGTCCGGACTGTGGGGCCGCCTGCCCCGGGACTAGCCCCGTGTACGGACTGTGGGGCCCGCCCGCACCGTGTCGTAACTATGGGCCCGCCCGCCCCGAGCCTGGACTGTGGGGCCCGTCCGCCCCGTGTCCGGACTGTGGGTCCCGCCCACCCCGTGTCCTGACTGTGGGGCTCGCCCGCCCCGTGTCCAGACTGTGGGGATCGCGCGCCCCGTGTCCAGACTGTGGGGCTCATCCGCCCCGTGTCCGGACTTTGGGGCCGCCTGCCCCGGGACTAGCCCCGTGTCCGGACTGTGAGGCCCGTCCGCCCCGAGCCTGGACTGTGGGGCCCGTCCGCCCCGTGTCCTGACTGTGGGTCCTGCCCGCCCCGTGTCCAGACTGTGGGGCTCTTCCGCCCCGTGTCCAGACTGTGGGGCTCTTCCGCCCCGTGTCCGGACTTTGGGGCCGCCTGCCCCGGGACTAGCCCCGTGTCCGGACTGTGGGGCCCGTCCACCCCGTGTCCGGACTGTGGGGCCCGTCCGCCCCGTGTCCGGACTGTGGGGCCCGTCTGCCCCGTGTCTGGACTGTGGGGCCCGTCCGCCCCGTGTCTGGACTGTGGGGCCCGTCCGCCCCTTGTCCGGACTGTGGGGCCCGTCCGCCCCGTGTCCGGACTGTGGGGTCCGCCCGCCCCATGTCCTGACTGTGGGGTCCGCCCGCCCCATGTCCTGACTGTGGGGCCCGCCCGCCCCGTGTCCTGACTGTGGGGTCCACCCCGTGTCCGCCCGCCCCGTGTCCTGACTGTGGGGCTCGCCCGCCGCATGTCCTGACTGTGGGGCTCGCCCGCCCCGTGTCCTGACTGTGGGGCTCGCCCGCACCGTGTCCAGACTGTGGGGCTCGCCCGCACCGTGTCCAGACTGTGGGGCTCGCCCGCACCGTGTCCAGACTGTGGGGCTCGCCCGCACCGTGTCCAGACTGTGGGGCTCGCCCGCACCGTGTCCAGACTGTGGGGCTCATCCGCCCCGTGTCCAGACTGTGGGGCTCATCTGCCCCGTGTCTGGACTTTGGGGCCGCCTGCCCCGGGTCTAGCCGCGTTTCCGGTCTGTGGGGCACGCCCGCCCCAAGCTTGGACTGTGGGGCCAGTCCGTCCTGGGTCTAGCCCCGAGCCTGGACTGTGGGGCCCGGCCGCCCTATATCCGGACTGCGGCCGCACAGTGTCCGGACTATGGGCCCGTCCGCCCCGTGTCCGGACTGTGGGGCCGCCTGCAACGGGTCTAGCCCCAGGTCTGGACTGTGGGGCCCCCCGCCCGCCCCAGGTCCGGACGGTGGGGCCGCCCGCCCCGGGACTAGCCCCGTGTCCGGACTGTGAGGCCCGTCCGCCCCGAGCCTGGACTGTGGGGCCCGTCCGCCCCGTGTCCTGACTGTGGGTCCCGCCCGCCCCGTGTCCTGACTGTGGGTCCCGCCCGCCTCGTGTCCAGACTGTGGGGCTCGCCCGCCCCGTGTCCAGACTGTGGGGCTCGCCCGCCCCGTGTCCAGACTGTGGGGCTCTTCCGCCCCGTGTCCAGACTGTGGGGCTCTTCCGCCCCGTGTCCGGACTTTGGGGCCGCCTGCCCCGGGACTAGCCCCGTGTCCGGACTGTGGGGCCCGTCCACCCCGTGTCCGGACTGTGGGGCCCGTCCGCCCCGTGTCCGGACTGTGGGGCCCGTCTGCCCCGTGTCCGGACTGTGGGGCCCGTCCACCCCGTGTCCGGACTGTGGGGCCCGTCCGCCCCTTGTCCGGACTGTGGGGCCCGTCCGCCCCTTGTCCGGACTGTGGGGCCCGTCCGCCCCGTGTCCGGACTGTGGGGTCCGCCCGCCCCATGTCCTGACTGTGGGGTCCGCCCGCCCCATGTCCTGACTGTGGGGCCCGCCCGCCCCGTGTCCTGACTGTGGGGTCCACCCCGTGTCCGCCCGCCCCGTGTCCTGACTGTGGGGCTCGCCCGCCGCGTGTCCTGACTGTGGGGCTCGCCCGCCCCGTGTCCTGACTGTGGGGCTCGCCCGCACCGTGTCCAGACTGTGGGGCTCATCCGCCCCGTGTCCAGACTGTGGGGCTCATCCGCCCCGTGTCTGGACTTTGGGGCCGCCTGCCCCGGGTCTAGCCCCGTTTCCGGTCTGTGGGGCACGCCCGCCCCAAGCTTGGACTGTGGGGCCAGTCCGTCCTGGGTCTAGCCCCGAGCCTGGACTGTGGGGCCCGGCCGCCCTATATCCGGACTGCGGCCACCCAGTGTCCGGACTATGGGCCCGTCCGCCCCGTGTCCGGACTGTGGGGCCGCCTGCATCGGGTCTAGCCCCAGGTCTGGACTGTGGGTCCCCCGCCCGCCCCAGGTCCGGACGGTGGGGCCGCCCGCCCCGAGTCTAGCCCCAGGTCTGGACTGTGGGGCCCCCCGCCAGCCCCGGGTACGGACTGTGGGGTCCCCCGCCCGCCCTGGGTACGGACTGTGGGGCCCCCCGCTCGCCCCGAGTCTGGACTGTGGGGAAGCCTGCCCCGGGTCTGGACTGTGGGGCATGTCCGCCCCATGTCAGGACTGTGGGGCCCGTCCACCCCGTGTCTGGACTGTGGGGCCGCCTGCCCCTGGTCTAGCCTCAGGTCTGGACTGTGGGGCCGCCTGCCCCGGGACTAGCCCCGTGTCCGGACTGTGGGGCCCGTCCGCCCCGAGCCTGGACTGTGGGGCCCGTCCGCCCCGAGCCTGGACTGTGGGGCCCCCCGCCCGCACCGGGTACGGACTATGGGGCCCCCCGCTCGCCCCGAGTCTGGACTGTGGGGCCGCCTGCCCCGGGTCTGGACTGTGGGGCATGTCCGCCCCATGTCAGGACTGTGGGGCCCGTTCACCCCGTGTCTGGACTGTGGGGCCGCCTGCCCCTGGTCTAGCCTCAGGTCTGGACTGTGGGGCCGCCTGCCCCGGGACTAGCCCCGTGTCCGGACTGTGGGGCCCGTCCACCCCGAGCCTGGACTGTGGGGCCCGTCCGCCATATGTCCGGACTGTGGCTCCCCCCGTGTCCGGACTGTGGGGACCGTCCACCCCGTGTCCGGACTGTGGGCCGCGTGCTCCGGGTCTAGCCCCAGGTCTGGACTGTGGGGCATGCCTGCTCCGTGTCCGGACTGTGGGGCCCGTCCACCCCGTGTTCGGACTGTGGGCCGTCTGCCCCGGGTCTAGCCCCAGGTCTGGACTGTGAAGCCGCCTGCCCCGGGATTAGCTCAGTGTCCGGACTGTGGGGCCCGCCCGTCTCCGGACTGTGGGGCCCGCCCGCCCTATGTCCGTACTATGGCCACCCCGTGTCCGGACTGTGGGGCCCGACCACCCCGTGCCCGGACTGTGGGGCCGCCTGCCCCGGGACTAGCCCCGTGTACGGACTGTGGGGCCCGCCCGCCCCGTGTCGTAAATATGGGCCCGCCTGCCCCGAGCCTGGACTGTGGGGCCCGTCCGCCCAGAGTCTGGACTGTGGGGCCCGTCCGCTCCAAGCGTGGACTGTGGGGCCCGTCTGCCCCGAGCGTGGACTGTGGGGCCAGAGCGTGGACTGTGGGGCCCGTTCGCTCCGAGCCAATACTGTGGGGCTCATCCGCCCCGAGTCTGGACTGTGGGGCCCATCCACCCCGAGCCTGGACTGTGTGGCCCCCCGCCCCGGGTCTGAAATGTGGGGCTGGCTTCGCCGGGTTTAGCCTGGACTGTGGGGCCCGCACACCCTATGTCTGGACTGTGGCCGCCCCGTGTCCGGACTGTGGGGCTCGTCACCCCGTGTCTGGACTTTGGGGCAGCCTACCCCGGGTCTAGACCCAGGTCTGGACTGTGGGGCCCGTCTACCCCGTATCTGGACTGTGGGGCCGCCTGCCCCGGGCCGAGCCTCAGGTCCGTACTGTGGAGCCCGTCCGCCCCGAGCCTGGACTGTGGGGCCCGTTCGCCCCGAGCCAAAACTGTGGGGCCCATCCGCCCCGAGCCTGGACTGTGGGGCCCATCCGCCCCGAGCCTGGACTGTGTGGCCCCCCGCCCCGGGTCTGAAATGTGGGGCCGGCTTCCCCGGGTTTAGCCCCGAGCCTGGACTGTGGGGCCCGTCCACCCCGTGTCCGGATTGTGGGGCCCGTCCACCCCGTGTCCGGCCTGTGGGGCCCGTCCACCCCGTGTCCGGACTGTGGGGCCCGTCCACCCCGTGTCCGGACTGTGGGGCCCGTCCACCCCGTGTCCGGACTTTGGGGCAGCCTACCCCGTGTCCGGACTGTGGGGCCCGTCCGCCCCGTGTCCGGACTGTGGGGCCCGTCCGCCCCGTGTCCGGACTGTGGGGCCCGTCCGCCCCGTGTCCGGACTGTGGGGCCCGTCCGCCCCGTGTCCGGACTGTGGGGCCCGTCCGCCCCGTGTCCGGACTTTGGGGCCCGTCCGCCCCGTGTCCGGACTGTGGGGCCGTCCGCCCCGTGTCCGGACTGTGGGGCCCGCCCGCCCCGTGTCCGGACTGTGGGGCCCGCCCGCCCCGTGTCCGGACTGTGGGGCCCGCCCGCCCCGTGTCCGGACTGTGGGGCCCGTCCACCCCGTGTCCGGACTGTGGGGCCCATCCACCCCGTGTCCGGACTGTGGGGCCCGTCCACCCCGTGTCCGGACTGTGGGGCCCGCCCGCCCCGTGTCCGGACTGTGGGGCCCGCCCGCCCCGTGTCCGGACTGTGGGGCCCGCCCACCCCGTGTCCGGACGGGGCCCGCCCACCCCGTGTCCGGACTGTGGGGCCCGCCCACCCCGTGTCCGGACTGTGGGGCCCGTCCACCCCGTGTCCGGACTGTGGGGCCCGCCCGCCCCGTGTCCGGACTGTGGGGCCCGTCCGCCCCGTGTCCGGACTGTGGGGCCAGCCCGCCCCGTGTCCGGACTGTGGGGCCCGTCCGCCCCGAGTACGGACTGTGGGGCCCGTCCGCCCCGAGTCCGGACTGTGGGGCCCGTCCGCCCCGTGTCCGGACTGTGGGGCCCGTCCGCCCCGTGTCCGGACTGTGGGGCCCGTCCGCCCCGTGTCCGGACTGTGGGGCCCGTCCGCCCTGTGTCCGGACTGTGGGGCCCGTCCGCCCCGTGTCCGAACTGTGGGGCCCGTCCGCCCCGTGTCCGGACTGTGGGGCCCGCCCTCCCCGTGTCCGGACTGTGGGGCCCGTCCGCCCCGTGTCCGGACTGTGGGGCCCGTCCGCCCCGTGTCCGAACTGTGGGGCCCGTCCGCCCCGTGTCCGGACTGTGGGGCCCGCCCTCCCCGTGTCCGGACTGTGGGGCCCGTCCACCCCGTGTCCGGACTGTGGGGCCCGTCCGCCCCGTGTCCGGACTGTGGGGCCCGCCCGCCCCGTGTCCGGACTGTGGGGCCCGCCCGCCCCGTGTCCGGACTGTGGGGCCCGCCCGCCCCGTGTCCGGACTGTGGGGCCCGCCCGCCCCCGTGTCCGGACTGTGGGGCCCGTCCACCCCGTGTCCGGACTGTGGGGCCCGTCCACCCCGTGTCCGGACTGTGGGGCCCGTCCACCCCGTGTCCGGACTGTGGGGCCCGTCCACCCCGTGTCCGGACTGTGGGGCAGCCTACCCCGGGTCTAGCCCCAGGTCTGGACTGTGGGGCATGTCCGCCCCATGTCAGGACTGTGGGGCCCGTCCACCCTGTGTCTAGAATGTGGGGCCGCCTGCCCCGGGTCTAGCCTCAGGTCTGGACTGTGGGGCCGCCTGCCCCGGGTCTAGCCCCAGGTCTTGACTATGGGTCATGCCCGCCCCGTATCCGGACTGTGGGGCCCGTCCACCCCGTGTCTAGAATGTCGGGCCGCCTGCCCCGGGTCTAGCCTCAGGTCTGGACTGTGGGGCCGCCAGCCCCGGGTTTAGCCCCAGGTCTTGACTATGGGGCATGCCCGCCCCATATCTGGACTGTGGGGCCCGTCCACCCCGTGTCTGGACTGTGGGCCGCCTGCCCCGGGTCTAGCCCCAGGTCTGGACTGTGGGGCCACCTGCCCCGGGTCTAGCCCCAGGTCTGGACTATAGGGCATGCCCGCCCCGTGTCCAGACTGTGGGGCCCGTCCACCCCGTGTCTGGACTATGGGCCGCCTGCCCCAGGTCTAGCCCCAGGTCTGGACTGTGGGGCCCGCCCGCCCCGTGTCCTGACTGTGGAGCCCGCCCGCCCCATGTCCTGACTGTGGAGCCCGCCCGCCCCATGTCCTGACTGTGGGGCCCGCCCGCCCCGTATCCTGACTGTGGGTCCCGCCCGCCCCGTGTCCTGACTGTGGGGCTCGCCCGCCCCGTGTCCTGACTGTGGGGCTCGCCCGCCCCGTGTCCTGACTGTGGGGCTCGCCCGCCCCGTGTCCTGACTGTGGGGCTCGCCCGCCCCGTGTCCGGACTGTGGGGCTCGCCCGCCCCGTGTCCGGACTGTGGGGCTCGCCCGCCCCGTGTCCAGACTGTGGGGCTCATCCGCCCCGTGTCTGGACTTTGGGGCCGCCTGCCCCGGGTCTAGCCCCGTTTCCGGTCTGTGGGGCAATCCCCGCCCCAAGCTTGGACTGTGGGGCCCGTCCGTCCCGGGTCTAGCCCCGAGCCTGGACTGTGGGGCCCGGCCGCCCTATGTCCGGACTGCGGCCGCCCAGTGTCCGGACTATGGGCCCGTCCGCCCCGTGTCCGGACTGTGGGGCTCGCCCGCCCCGTGTCCGGACTGTGGGGCTCGCCCGCCCCGTGTCCAGACTGTGGGGCTCATCCGCCCCGTGTCTGGACTTTGGGGCCGCCTGCCCCGGGTCTAGCCCCGTTTCCGGTCTGTGGGGCAATCCCCGCCCCAAGCTTGGACTGTGGGGCCCGTCCGTCCCGGGTCTAGCCCCGAGCCTGGACTGTGGGGCCCGGCCGCCCTATGTCCGGACTGCGGCCGCCCAGTGTCCGGACTATGGGCCCGTCCGCCCCGTGTCCGGACTGTGGGGCCGCCTGCCCCGGGTCTAGCCTCAGGTCTGGACTGTGGGGCCGCCTGCCCCGGGTCTAGCCCCACGTCTTGACTATGGGTCATGCCCGCCCCGTATCCGGACTGTGGGGCCCGTCCACCCCGTGTCTAGAATGTGGGGCCGCCTGCCCCGGGTCTAGCCTCAGGTCTGGACTGTGGGGCCGCCAGCCCCGGGTTTAGCCCCAAGTCTTGACTATGGGGCATGCCCGCCCCGTATCTGGACTGTGGGGCCCGTCCACCCCGTGTCTGGACTGTGGGCCGCCTGCCCCGTGTCTAGCCCCAGGTCTGGACTGTGGGGCCACCTGCCCCGGGATTAGCCCTGTGTCCGGACTGTGGGGCCTGCCCGCCCTGTATCCTGACTGTGGAGCCCGCCCACCCAATGTCCTGACTGTGGGGCCCGCCTTGTGTCCTGACTGTGGGGCCCGTCCGCCCCGTGTCCTGACTGTGGCTCCCGCCCGCCCCGTGTCCAGACTGTGGGGCTCGCCCGACCCGTGTCTAGACTGTGGGGCTCGCCCGCCCCGTGTCCAGACTGTGGGGCTCGCCCGCCCCGTGTCCAGACTGTGGGGCTCATACGCCCCGTGTCCAGACTTTGGGGCCGCCTGCCCCGGGACTAGCCCCGTGTCCGGACTGTGAGGCCCGTCCGCCCCGTGTCCGGACTGTGAGGCCCGTCCGCCCCGTGTCCGGACTGTGGGGCCCGTCCGCCCCGTGTCCGGACTGTGGGGCCCGTCCGCCCCGTGTCCGGACTGTGGGGCCCGTCCGCCCCGTGTCCGGACTGTGGGGCCCGTCCGCCCCGTGTCCTGACTGTGGGGCCCGTCCGCCCCGTGTCCGGACTGTGGGGCCCGTCCGCCCCGTGTCCGGACTGTGGGGCTCGCCCGACCCGTGTCCAGACTGTGGGGCTCGCCCGCCCCGTGTCCAGACTGTGGGGCTCGCCCGCCCCGTGTCCAAACTGTGGGGCTCATCCGCCCCGTGTCCAGACTTTGGGGCCGCCTGCCCCGGGACTAGCCCCGTGTCCGGACTGTGAGGCCCGTCCGCCCCGTGTCCGGACTGTGGGGCCCGTCCGCCCCGTGTCCGGACTGTGGGGCCCGTCCGCCCCGTGTCCGGACTGTGGGGCCCGTCCGCCCCGTGTCCGGACTGTGGGGCCCGTCCGCCCCGTGTCCGGACTGTGGGGCCCGTCCGCCCCGTGTCCGGACTGTGGGGCCCGTCCGCCCCGTGTCCGGACTGTGGGGCCCGTCCGTCCCGTGTCCGGACTGTGGGGCCCGTCCGCCCCGTGTCCGGACTGTGGGGCCCGTCCGCCCCGTGTCCGGACTGTGGGGCCCGTCCGCCCCGTGTCCGGACTGTGGGGCCCGTCCGCCCCGTGTCCGGACTGTGGGGCCCGTCCGCCCCGTGTCCGGACTGTGGGGCCCGTCCGCCCCGTGTCTGGACTGTGGGGCCCGTCCGCCCCGTGTCCGGACTGTGGGGCCAGCCCGCCCCGCGTCCGGACTGTTGGGCCCGTCCGCCCCGTGTCCGGACTGTGGGGCCCGTCCGCCCCGTGTCCGGACTGTGGGGCCCGTCCACCCCGTGTCCGGACTGTGGGGCCCGTCCACCCCGTGTCCGGACTGTGGGGCCCGTTTACCCCGTGTCCGGACTTTAAGGCAGCCTACCCCGGGTCTAGCCCCAGGTCTGGACTGTGGGGCATGTCCGCCCCGTGTCAGGACTGTGGGGCCCGTCCACCCTGTGTCTAGAATGTGGGGCCGCCTGCCCCGGGTCTAGCCTCAGGTCTGGACTGTGGGGCCGCCTGCCCCGGGTCTAGCCCCAGGTCTTGACTATGGGTCATGCCCGCCCCGTATCCGGACTGTGGGGCCCGTCCACCCCGTGTCTAGAATGTGGGGCCGCCTGCCCCGGGTCTAGCCTCAGGTCTGGACTGTGGGGCGGCCAGCCCCGGGTTTAGCCCCAGGTCTTGACTATGGGGCATGCCCGCCCCATATCTGGACTGTGGGGCCCGTCCACCCCGTGTCTGGACTGTGGGCCGCCTGCCCCGGGTCTAGCCCCAGGTCTGGACTGGGGGGCCACCTGCCCCGGGATTAGCCCTGTGTCCGGACTGTGGGGCCTGCCCGCCCCGTGTCCAGACTGTGGGGCTCGCCCGCCCCGTGTCCAGACTGTGGGGCTCGCCCGCCCCATGTCCAGACTGTGGGGCTCATCCGCCCCGTGTCTGGATTTGGGGCCGCCTGCCCCGGGACTACCCCCGTGTCCGGACTGTGAGGCCCGTCCGCCCCGAGCCTGGACTGTGGGGCCCGTCCGCCCCGTGTCCGGACTGTGGGGCCCGTCCGCCCCGTGTCCGGACTGTGGGGCCCGTCCGCCCCGTGTCCGGACTGTGGGGCCCGTCCGCCCCGTGTCCGGACTGTGGGGCCCGTCCGCCCCGTGTCTGGACTGTGGGGCCCGTCCGCCCCGTGTCCGGACTGTGGGGCCCGTCCGCCCCGTGTCCAGACTGTGGGGCCCGTCCGCCCCGTGTCCGGACTGTGGGGTCCGTCCGCCCCGTGTCCAGACTGTGGGGCTCGCCCGCCCCGTGTCCAGACTGTGGGGCTCATCCGCCCCGTGTCCGGATTTGGGGCCGCCTGCCTCGGGACTACCCCCGTGTCCGGACTGTGAGGCCCGTCCGCCCCGTGTCCGGACTGTGGGGCCCGTCCGCCCCGTGTCCGGACTGTGGGGCCCGTCCGCCCCGTGTCCGGACTGTGGGGCCCGTCCGCCCCGTGTCCGGACTGTGGGGCCCGTCCGCCCCGTGTCCGGACTGTGGGGCCCGTCCGCCCCGTGTCCGGACTGTGGGGCCCGTCCGCCCCGTGTCCGGACTGTGGGGCCCGTCCGCCCCGTGTCCGGACTGTGGGGTCCGTCCGCCCCGTGTCCAGACTGTGGGGCTCGCCCGCCCCGTGTCCAGACTGTGGGGCTCATCCGCCCCGTGTCCGCTTTTGGGGCCGCCTGCCCCGGGACTTCCCCCGTGTCCGGACTGTGGGGCCCGTCCGCCCCGTGTCCGGACTGTGGGGCCCGTCCGCCCCGTGTCCGGACTGTGGGGCCCGTCCGCCCCGTGTCCGGACTGTGGGGCCCGTCCGCCCCGTGTCCGGACTGTGGGGCCCGTCCGCCCCGTGTCCGGACTGTGGGGCCCGTCCGCCCCGTGTCCGGACTGTGGGGCCCGTCCGCCCCGTGTCCGGACTGTGGGGCCCGTCCGCCCCGTGTCCGGACTGTGGGGCCCGTCCGCCCCGTGTCCGGACTGTGGGGCCCGTCCGCCCCGTGTCCGGACTGTGGGGCCCGTCCGCCCCGTGTCCGGACTGTGGGGCCAGTGCGCCCCGCGTCCGGACTGTGGGGCCCGCCCACCCCGTGTCCGGACTGTGGGGCCCGCCCACCCCGTGTCCGGACTGTGGGGCCCGTCCACCCCGTGTCCGGACTGTGGGGCCCGTCCACCCCGTGTCCGGACTGTGGGGCCCGTCCACCCCGTGTCCGGACTGTGGGGCCCGTTCACCCCGTGTCCGGACTTTGAGGCAGCCTACCCCGGGTCTAGCCCCAGGTCTGGACTGTGGGGCATGACCGCCCCGTGTCAGGACTCTGGGGCCCGTCCACCCTGTGTCTAGAATGTGGGGCCGCCTGCCCCGGGTCTAGCCTCAGGTCTGGACTGTGGGGCCGCCTGCCCCGGGTCTAGCCCCAGGTCTTGACTATGGGTCATGCCCGCCCCGTATCCGGACTGTGGGGCCCGTCCACCCCGTGTCTAGAATGTGGGGCCGCCTGCCCCGGGTCTAGCCCCAGGTCTGGACTGGGGGGCCACCTGCCCCGGGATTAGCCCTGTGTCCGGACTGTGGGGCCTGCCCGCCCCGTGTCCAGACTGTGGGGCTCGCCCGCCCCGTGTCCAGACTGTGGGGCTCGCCCGCCCCGTGTCCAGACTGTGGGGCTCATCCGCCCCGTGTCCGGATTTGGGGCCGCCTGCCCCGGGACTACCCCCGTGTCCGGACTGTGGGGCCCGTCCGCCCCGTGTCCGGACTGTGGGGCCCGCCCGCGCCGTGTCCTGACTGTGGGGTCCACCCCGTGTCCGCCCGCCCCGTGTCCTGACTGTGGGGCTCGCCCGCCGCGTGTCCTGACTGTGGGGCTCGCCCGCCCCGTGTCCTGACTGTGGGGATCGCCCGCCGCGTGTCCTGACTGTGGGGCTCGCCCGCCCCGTGTCCTGACTGTGGGGCTCGCCCGCCCCGTGTCCAGACTGTGGGGCTCATCCGCCCCGTGTCCAGACTGTGGGGCTCATCCGCCCCGTGTCTGGACTTTGGGGCCGCCTGCCCCGGGTCTAGCCCAGTTTCCGGTCTGTGGGGCACGCCCGCCCCAAGCTTGGACTGTGGGGCCAGTCCGTCCTGGGTCTAGCCCCGAGCCTGGACTGTGGGGCCCGGCCGCCCTATATCCGGACTGCGGCCGCCCAGTGTCCGGACTATGGGCCCGTCCGCCCCGTGTCCGGACTGTGGGGCTGCCTGCATTGGGTCTAGCCCCAGGTCTGGACTGTGGGGCCCCCCGCCCGCCCCAGGTCCGGACGGTGGAGCCGCCTGCCCCGGGACTAGCCCCGTGTCCGGACTGTGAGGCCCGTCCGCCCCGAGCCTGGACTGTGGGGCCCGTCCGCCCCGTGTCCTGACTGTGGGTCCCGCCCGCCCCGTGTCCTGACTGTGGGGCTCGCCCGCCCCGTGTCCAAACTGTGGGGCTCGCCCGCCCCGTGTCCAGACTGTGGGGCTCTTCCGCCCCGTGTCCAGACTGTGGGGCTCTTCCGCCCCGTGTCCGGACTGTGGGGCCGCCTGCCCCGGGACTAGCCCCATGTCCGGACTGTGGGGCCCGTCCGCCCCGTGTCCGGACTGTGGGGCCCGTCCGTCCCGTGTCCGGACTGTGGGGCCCGTCCGCCCCGTGTCCGGACTGTGGGGCCCGTCCGCCCCGTGTCCGGACTGTGGGGCCCGTCCGCCCCGTGTCCGGACTGTGGGGCCCGTCCGCCCCGTGTCCGGACTGTGGGGCCCGTCCGCCCCGTGTCCGGACTGTGGGGCCCGTCCGCCCCTTGTCCGGACTGTGGGGCCCGTCCGCCCCGTGTCCGGACTGTGGGGTCCGCCCGCCCCGTGTCCTGACTGTGGGGTCCGCCCGCCCCATGTCCTGACTGTGGGGCCCGTCCGCCCCGTGTCCGGACTGTGGGGTCCGCCCGCCCCATGTCCTGACTGTGGGGTCCGCCTGCCCCATGTCCTGACTGTGGGGCCCGCCCCGTGTCCTGACTGTGGGGTCCACCCCGTGTCCGCCCGCCCCGTGTCCTGACTGTGGGGCTCGTCCGCCGCGTGTCCTGACTGTGGGGCTCGCCCGCCCCGTGTCCTGACTGTGGGGCTCGCCCGCCCCGTGTCCTGACTGTGGGGCTCGCCCGCACCGTGTCCAGACTGTGGGGCTCATCCGCCCCATGTCCAGACTGTGGGGCTCATCCGCCCAGTGTCTGGACTTTGGGGCCGCCTGCCCCGGGTCTAGCCCCGTTTCCGGTCTGTGGGGCACGCCCGCCCCAAGCTTGGACTGTGGGGCCAGTCCGTCCTGGGTCTAGCCCCGAGCCTGGACTGTGGGGCCCGGCCGCCCTATATCCGGACTGCGGCCGCCCAGTGTCCGGACTATGGGACCGTCCGCCCAGTGTCCGGACTGTGGGGCCGCCTGCCCCGGGACTAGCCCCGTGTCCGGACTGTGGGGCCCGTCCGCCCCGAGTCCTGACTGTGGGGCCCGTCCGCCCCGTGTCCGGACTGTGGGGTCCGCCCGCCCCATGTCCTGACTGTGGGGTCCGCCTGCCCCATGTCCTGACTGTGGGGCCCGCCCCGTGTCCTGACTGTGGGGTCCACCCCGTGTCCGCCCGCCCCGTGTCCTGACTGTGGGGCTCGCCCGCCGCGTGTCCTGACTGTGGGGCTCGCCCGCCCCGTGTCCTGACTGTGGGGTCCACCCCGTGTCCGCCCGCCCCGTGTCCTGACTGTGGGGCTCGCCCGCCGCGTGTCCTGACTGTGGGGCTCGCCCGCCCCGTGTCCTGACTGTGGGGCTCGCCCGCCCCGTGTCCTGACTGTCGGGCTCGCCCGCACCGTGTCCAGACTGTGGGGCTCATCCGCCCCGTGTCCAGACTGTGGGGCTCATCCGCCCAGTGTCTGGACTTTGGGGCCGCCTGCCCCGGGTCTAGCCCCGTTTCCGGTCTGTGGGGCACGCCCGCCCCAAGCTTGGACTGTGGGGCCAGTCCGTCCTGGGTCTAGCCCCGAGCCTGGACTGTGGGGCCCGGCCGCCCTATATCCGGACTGCGGCCGCCCAGTGTCCGGACTATGGGCCCGTCCGCCCAGTGTCCGGACTGTGGGGCCGCCTGCCCCGGGACTAGCCCCGTGTCCGGACTGTGGGGCCCGTCCGCCCCGTGTCCTGACTGTGGGGCCCGTCCGCCCCGTGTCCGGACTGTGGGGTCCGCCCGCCCCATGTCCTGACTGTGGGGTCCGCCTGCCCCATGTCCTGACTGTGGTGCCCGCCCCGTGTCCGCCCGCCCCGTGTCCTGACTGTGGGGCTCGCCCGCCGCGTGTCCTGACTGTGGGGCTCGCCCGCACCGTGTCCAGACTGTGGGGCTCATCCGCCCCGTGTCCAGACTGTGGGGCTCATCCGCCCAGTGTCTGGACTTTGGGGCCGCCTGCCCCGGGTCTAGCCCCGTTTCCGGTCTGTGGGGCACGCCCGCCCCAAGCTTGGACTGTGGGGCCAGTCCGTCCTGGGTCTAGCCCCGAGCCTGGACTGTGGGGCCCGGCCGCCCTATATCCGGACTGCGGCCGCCCAGTGTCCGGACTATGGGCCCGTCCGCCCAGTGTCCGGACTGTGGGGCCGCCTGCCCCGGGACTAGCCCCGTGTCTGGACTGTGGGGCCCGTCCGCCCCGTGTCCGGACTGTGGGGCCCGTCTGCCCCGTGTCTGGACTGTGGGGCCCGTCCGCCCCGTGTCCGGACTTTGGGGCCGCCTGCCCCGGGACTAGCCCCGTGTCCGGACGGTGGGGCCACCCGCCCCGAGTCTAGCCCCAGGTCTGGACTGTGGGGCCCCCCGCCAGCCCCGGGTACGGACTGTGGGGCCCCCCGCCCGCCCTGGGTACGGACTGTGGGGCCCCCCGCTCGCCCCGAGTCTGGACTGTGGGGAAGCCTGCCCCGGGTCTAGACTGTGGGGCATGTCCGCCCCATGTCAGGACTGTGGGGCCCGTCCACCCCGTGTCTGGACTGTGGGGCCGCCTGCCCCTGGTCTAGCCTCAGGTCTGGACTGTGGGGCCGCCTGCCCCGGGACTAGCCCCGTGTCCGGACTGTGGGGCCCGTCCGCCCCGAGCCTGGACTGTGGGGCCCGTCCGCCCCGAGCCTGGACTGTGGGGCCCCCCGCCCGCACCGGGTACGGACTGTGGGGCCCCCCGCTCGCCCCGAGTCTGGACTGTGGGGCCGCCTGCCCCGGGTCTGGACTGTGGGGCATGTCTGCCCCATGTCAGGACTGTGGGGCCCGTTCACCCCGTGTCTGGACTGTGGGGCCGCCTGCCCCTGGTCTAGCCTCAGGTCTGGACTGTGGGGCCTCCTGCCCCGGGACTAGCCCCGTGTCCGGACTGTGGGGCCCGTCCGCCCCGAGCCTGGACTGTGGGGCTCGTCCGCCATATGTCCGGACTCTGGCTCCCCCCGTGTCCGGACTGTGGGGACCGTCCACCCCGTGTCCGGACTGTGGGCCGCGTGCTCCGGGTCTAGCCCCAGGTCTGGACTGTGGGGCATGCCTGCTCCGTGTCCGGACTGTGGGGCCCGTCCACCCCGTGTCCGGACTGTGGGCCGTCTGCCCCGGGTCTAGCCCCAGGTCTGGACTGTGAAGCCGCCTGCCCCGGGATTAGCTCAGTGTCCGGATTTGGGGCCCATCCACCCCGTGTCCGGACTGTGGGGCAGCCTACCCCGGGTCTAGCCCCAGGTCTGGACTGTGGGGCATGTCCGCCCCATGTCAGGACTGTGGGGCCCGTCCACCCTGTGTCTAGAATGTGGGGCCGCCTGCCCCGGGTCTAGCCTCAGGTCTGGACTGTGGGGCCGCCTGCCCCGGGTCTAGCCCTAGGTCTTGACTATGGGTCATGCCCGCCCCGTATCCGGACTGTGGGGCCCGTCCACCCCGTGTCTAGAATGTGGGGCCGAGTGCCCCGGGTCTAGCCTCAGGTCTGGACTGTGGGGCCGCCAGCCCCGGGTTTAGCCCCAGGTCTTGACTATGGGGCATGCCCGCCCCATATCTGGACTGTGGGGCCCGTCCACCCCGTGTCTGGACTGTGGGCCGCCTGCCCCGGGTCTAGCCCCAGGTCTGGACTGTGGGGCCACCTGCCCCGGGTCTAGCCCCAGGTCTGGACTATAAGGCATGCCCGCCCCGTGTCCAGACTGTGGGGCCCGTCCACCCCGTGTCTGGACTATGGGCCGCCTGCCCCAGGTCTAGCCCCAGGTCTGGACTGTGGGGCCCGCCCGCCCCGTGTCCTGACTGTGGGGCCCGCCCGCCCCATGTCCTGACTGTGGAGCCCGCCCGCCCCATGTCCTGACTGTGGAGCCCGCCTGCCCCATGTCCTGACTGTGGGGCCCGCCCGGGGCCCGCCCGCCCCATGTCCTGATTGTGGGGCCCGCCCGCCCCGTGTCCGGACTGTGGGGCCCGCCCGCCCCGTGTCCTGACTGTGGGTCCCGCCCGCCCCGTGTCCTGACTGTGGGGCTCGCCCGCCCCGTGTCCTGACTGTGGGGCTCGCCCGCCACGTGTCCTGACTGTGGGGCTCGCCCGCCCCGTGTCCTGACTGTGGGGCTCGCCCGCCCCGTGTCCTGACTGTGGGGCTCGCCTGCCCCGTGTCCTGACTGTGGGGCTCGCCCGCCCCGTGTCCTGACTGTGGGGCTCGCCCGCCCCGTGTCCAGACTGTGGGGCTCATCCGCCCCGTGTCCAGACTGTGGGGCTCATCCGCCCCGTGTCTGGACTTTGGGGCCGCCTGCCCCGGGTCTAGCCCCGTTTCCGGTCTGTGGGGCACGCCCGCCCCAAGCTTGGACTGTGGGGCCCGTCCGTCCCGGGTCTAGCCCCGAGCCTGGACTGTGGGGCCCGGCCGCCCTATGTCCGGAGTGCGGCCGCCCAGTGTCCGGACTATGGGCCCGTCCGCCCCGTGTCCGGACTGTGGGGCCGCCTGCCCCGGGTCTAGACTCAGGTCTGGACTGTGGGGCCGCCTGCCCCGGGTCTAGCCCCACGTCTTGACTATGGGTCATGCCCGCCCCGTATCCGGACTGTGGGGCCCGTCCACCCCGTGTCTAGAATGTGGGGCCGCCTGCCCCGGGTCTAGCCTCAGGTCTGGACTGTGGGGCCGCCAGCCCCGGGTTTAGCCCCAAGTCTTGACTATGGGGCATGCCCGCCCCGTATCTGGATTGTGGGGCCCGTCCACGCCGTGTCTGGACTGTGGGCCGCCTGCCCCGAGTCTAGCCCCAGGTCTGGACTGTGGGGCCACCTGCCCCGGGATTAGCCCTGTGTCCGGACTGTGGGGCCTGCCCGCCCTGTATCCTGACTGTGGAGCCCGCCCACCCAATGTCCTGACTGTGGGGCCCGCCTTGTGTCCTGACTGTGGGGCCCGCCCGCCCCGTGTCCTGACTGTGGGTCCCGCCCGCCCCGTGTCCTGACTGTGGGGCTCGCCCGCCCCGTGTCCTGACTGTGGGGCTCGCCCGCCCCGTGTCCAGACTGTGGGGCTCATCCGCCCCGTGTCCGGACTTTGGGGCCGACTGCCCCGGGACTAGCCCCGTGTCCGGACTGTGAGGCCCGTCCGCCCCGAGCCCGGACTGTGGGGCCCGTCCGCCCCGTGTCCGGACTGTGGGGCCCGTCCGCCCGGTGTCCTGACTGTGGGGCCCGTCCGCCCGGTGTCCGGACTGTGGGGCCCGTCCGCCCCGTGTCCTGACTGTGGGGCTCGCCCGCCCCGTGTCCTGACTGTGGGGCTCGCCCGCCCCGTGTCCAGACTGTGGGGCTCATCCGCCCCGTGTCCGGACTTTGGGGCCGACTGCCCCGGGACTAGCCCCGTGTCCGGACTGTGAGGCCCGTCCGCCCCGAGCCCGGACTGTGGGGCCCGTCCGCCCCGTGTCCGGACTGTGGGGCCCGTCCACGCCGTGTCTGGACTGTGGGCCGCCTGCCCCGAGTCTAGCCCCAGGTCTGGACTGTGGGGCCACCTGCCCCGGGATTAGCCCTGTGTCCGGACTGTGGGGCCTGCCCGCCCTGTATCCTGACTGTGGAGCCCGCCCACCCAATGTCCTGACTGTGGGGCCCGCCTTGTGTCCTGACTGTGGGGCCCGCCCGCCCCGTGTCCTGACTGTGGGTCCCGCCCGCCCCGTGTCCTGACTGTGGGGCTCGCCCGCCCCGTGTCCTGACTGTGGGGCTCGCCCGCCCCGTGTCCAGACTGTGGGGCTCATCCGCCCCGTGTCCGGACTTTGGGGCCGACTGCCCCGGGACTAGCCCCGTGTCCGGACTGTGAGGCCCGTCCGCCCCGAGCCCGGACTGTGGGGCCCGTCCGCCCCGTGTCCGGACTGTGGGGCCCGTCCGCCCGGTGTCCGGACTGTGGGGCCCGTCCGCCCCGTGTCCGGACTGTGGGGCCCGTCCGCCCCGTGTCCGGACTGTGGGGCCCGTCCGCCCCGGGTCTAGCCCCAGGTCTTGACTATGGGTCATGCCCGCCCCGTATCCGGACTGTGGGGCCCGTCCACCCCGTGTCTAGAATGTGGGGCCGCCTGCCCCGGGTCTAGCCTCAGGTCTGGACTGTGGGGCCGCCAGCCCCGGGTTTAGCCCCAGGTCTTGACTATGGGGCATGCCCGCCCCATATCTGGACTGTGGGGCCCGTCCACCCCTTGTCTGGACTGTGGGCCGCCTGCCCCGGGTCTAGCCCCAGGTCTGGACTGGGGGGCCACCTGCCCCGGGATTAGCCCTGTGTCCGGACTGTGGGGCCTGCCCGCCCTGTATCCTGACTGTGGAGCCCGCCCACCCAATGTCCTGACTGTGGGGCCCGCCCTGTGTCCTGACTGTGGGGCCCGTCCGCCCTGTGTCCTGACTGTGGGTCCCGCCCGCCCCGTGTCCTGACTGTGGGGCTCGCCCGCCCCGTGTCCAGACTGTGGGGCTCGCCCGCCCCGTCTCCAGACTGTGGGGCTCGCCCGCCCCGTCTCCAGACTGTGGGGCTCATCCGCCCCGTGTCCGGATTTGGGGCCGCCTGCCCCGGGACTACCCCCGTGTCCGGACTGTGAGGCCCGTCCGCCCCGAGCCTGGACTGTGGGGCCCGTCCGCCCCGTGTCCGGACTGTGGGGCCCGTCCGCCCCGTGTCCGGACTGTGGGGTCCGTCCGCCCCGTGTCCAGACTGTGGGGCTCGCCCGCCCCGTGTCCAGACTGTGGGGCTCATCCGCCCCGTGTCCAGACTGTGGGGCTCATCCGCCCCGTGTCCGGATTTGGGGCCGCCTGCCCCGGGACTACCCCCGTGTCCGGACTGTGAGGCCCGTCCGCCCTGAGCCTGGACTGTGGGGCCCGTCCGCCCCGTGTCCAGACTGTGGGGCTCGCCCGCCCCGTGTCCAGACTGTGGGGCTCATCCGCCCCGTGTCCGGATTTGGGGCCGCCTGCCCCGGGACTACCCCCGTGTCCGGACTGTGGGGCCCGTCCGCCCCGTGTCCGGACTGTGGGGCCCGTCCGCCCCGTGTCCGGACTGTGGGGCCCGTCCGCCCCGTGTCCGGACTGTGGGGCCCGTCCGCCCCGTGTCCGGACTGCGGGGCCCGTCCGCCCCGTGTCCGGACTGTGGGGCCCGTCCGCCCCGTGGGGCCCGTCCGCCCCGTGTCCGGACTGTGGGGCCCGTCCGCCCCGTGTCCGGACTGTGGGGCCCGTCCGCCCCTTGCCCGGACTGTGGGGCCCGTCCGCCCCGTGTCCGGACTGTGGGGCCCGTCCGCCCCTTGCCCGGACTGTGGGGCCCGTCCGTCCCGTGTCCGGACTGTGGGGCCCGTCCACCCCGTGTCCGGACTGTGGGGCCCGTCCACCCCGTGTCCGGACTGTGGGGCCCGTCCACCCCATGTCCGGACTGTGGGGCCCGTCCACCCCGTGTCCGGACTGTGGGGCCCGTCCACCCCGTGTCCGGACTGTGGGTCGCCTGCCCCGGGTCTAGCCCCAGGTCTGGACTGTGGGGCATGTCCGCCCCATGTCAGGTCTGTGAGGTCCGTCCACCCCGTGTCTAGAATATTGGACCGCCTGCCCCGGGTCTAGCCTCAGGTCTGGACTGTGGGGCCGCCTGCCCCGGGTCTAGCCCCAGGTCTGGACTATGGGGCATGCCCGCCCCGTGTCCGGACTGTGGGGCCCGTCCACCCCGTGTTTGGACTATGGGCCGCCTGCCCCGGGTCTAGCCCCAGGTCTGGACTGTGGGGCCCGCCCGCCCCGTGTCCTGACTGTGGGGCCCGCCCGCCCCATGTCCTGACTGTGGAGCCCGCCCGCCCCATGTCCTGACTATGGGGCCCGCCCGCCCCATGTCCTGACTGTGGGGCCCGCCCGCCCCATGTCCTGACTGTGGGGCCCGCCCGCCCCATGTCCTGACTGTGGGGCCCGCCCGCCCCGTGTCCTGACTGTGGGGCCCGCCCGCCCCGTGTCCTGACTGTGGGGCCCGCCCGCCCCGTGTCCTGACTGTGGGGCCCGCCCGCCCCGTGTCCTGACTGTGGGTCCCGCCCGCCCCGTGTCCTGACTGTGGGTCCCGCCCGCCCCGTGTCCTGACTGTGGGGCTCGCCCGCCCCGTGTCCTGACTGTGGGGCTCGCCCGCCCCGTGTCCTGACTGTGGGGCTCGCCCGCCCCGTGTCCTGACTGTGGGGCTCGCCCGCCCCGTGTCCAGACTGTGGGGCTCATCCGCCCCGTGTCTGGACTTTGGGGCCGCCTGCCCCGGGTCTAGCCCCGTTTCCGGTCTGTGGGGCACGCCCGCCCCATGTCCTGACTGTGGGGCCCGCCCGCCCCATGTCCTGACTGTGGGGCCCGCCCGCCCCGTGTCCTGACTGTGGGGCCCGCCCGCCCCGTGTCCTGACTGTGGGGCTCGCCCGCCCCGTGTCCTGACTGTGGGGCTCGCCCGCCCCGTGTCCTGACTGTGGGGCTCGCCCGCCCCGTGTCCAGACTGTGGGGCTCGCCCGCCCCGTGTCCAGACTGTGGGGCTCATCCGCCCCGTGTCCAGACTGTGGGGCTCATCCGCCCCGTGTCCAGACTGTGGGGCTCATCCGCCCCGTGTCTGGACTTTGGGGCCGCCTGCCCTGGGTCTAGCCCCGTTTCCGGTCTGTGGGGCACGCCCGCCCCAAGCTTGGACTGTGGGGCCCGTCCGTCCCGGGTCTAGCCCCGAGCTTGGACTGTGGGGCCCGGCCGCCCTATGTCCGGACTGCGGCCGCCCAGTGTCCGGACTATGGGCCCGTCCGCCCCGTGTCCGGACTGTGGGGCCGCCTGCATCGGGTCTAGCCCCAGGTCTGGACTGTGGGGCCCCCTGCCCGCCCCAGGTCCGGACGGTGGGGCCGCCCGCCCCGAGTCTAGCCCCAGGTCTGGACTGTGGGGCCCCCCGCCAGCCCCGGGTGCGGACTGTGGGGCCCCTCGCCCGCCCCGTGTCCGGACTGTGGGGCCCCCCGCCCGCCCCGTGTCCGGACTGTGGGGCCCGTCCACCCCGTGTCCGGACTGTGGGGCCCGTCCACCCCGTGTCCGGACTGTGGGGTCCGTCCACCCCGTGTCCGGACTGTGGGGCCCGTCCACCCCGTGTCCGGACTGTGGGTCGCCTGCCCCGGGTCTAGCCCCAGGTCTGGACTGTGGGGCATGTCCGCCCCATGTCAGGTCTGTGAGGCCCGTCCACCCAGTGTCTAGAATATGGGACCGCCTGCCCCGGGTCAAGCCTCAGGTCTGGACTGTGGGGCCGCCTGCCCCGGGTCTAGCCCCAGGTCTGGACTAAGGGGCATGCCCGCCCCGTGTCCGGACTGTGGGGCCCGTCCACCCCGTGTTTGGACTATGGGCCGCCTGCCCCGGGTCTAGCCCTGTTTCCGGTCTGTGGGGCCCGCCCGCCCCATGTCCTGACTGTGGGGCCCGCCCGCCCCATGTCCTGACTGTGGGGCCCGCCCGCGCCCGCCCGCCCCATGTCCTGACTGTGGGGCCCGCCCGCCCCATGTCCTGACTGTGGGGCCCGCCCGCCCCGTGTCCAGACTGTGGGGCTCATCCGCCCCGTGTCTGGACTTTGGGGCCGCCTGCCCTGGGTCTAGCCCCGTTTCCGGTCTGTGGGGCACGCCCGCCCCAAGCTTGGACTGTGGGGCCCGTCCGTCCCGGGTCTAGCCCCGAGCTTGGACTGTGGGGCCCGGCCGCCCTATGTCCGGACTGCGGCCGCCCAGTGTCCGGACTGTGGGGCCGCCTGCATCGGGTCTAGCCCCAGGTCTGGACTGTGGGGCCCCCCGCCCGCCCCAGGTCCGGACGGTGGGGCCGCCCGCCCCGAGTCTAGCCCCAGGTCTGGACTGTGGGGCCCCCCGCCCGCCCCGGGTACGGACTGTGGGGCCCCCCGCTCGCCCCGGGTACGGACTGTGGGGAAGCCTGCCCCGGGTCTGGACTGTGGGGCATGTCCGCCCCATGTCAGGACTGTGGGGCCCGTCCACCCCGTGTCTGGACTGTGGGGCCGCCTGCCCCTGGTCTAGCCTCAGGTCTGGACAGTGGGGCCGCCTGCCCCGGGACTAGCCCCGTGTCCGGACTGTGGGGCCCGTCCGCCCCGAGCCTGGACTGTGGGGCCCGTCCGCCCCGGGTATGGACTGTGGGGCCCCCCGCTCGCCCCGTGTCCTGACTGTGGGGCCCCCCGCCCGCCCCGTGTCCTGACTGTGGGGCCAGCCAGCCCCGTGTCCTGAGTGTGGGGCCTGTCGGCCCCGTGTCCGGCCTTTGCGGCCGCCTGCCCCGGGTCTAGCTCCAGGTCTGGACAGTGGGGACCCACGCCTGCCCCGGGTCCGGACTGTGGGGCCCCCCACCCGCCCCGACTCCGGACTGTGGGGCCCCCCGTCCGCCCCGATCCTGGACTTTGGGGCCTGTTCGCCCGAGCCTGGACCGTGCGGCCCGATCTCCCCGAGCCTGGACCATGGGACCCGTCCTCCCCGAGCCTGGACCGAGGGACCCGTCCTCCCCGAGACTGGACCGAGGGGCCCGTCCGCCCCGAGCCTGGACTGTGGGGCCCGTCCGCCCCGAGCCTGGACTGTGGGGCCCGTCCAACCCGAGCCTGGAATGTGGGGCCCGTCCTCCCCGAGCCTGGACTGTGGGGCCCGTCCGCCCTGTGTCTGGATTGTTAGGCCGCCTGTCCCGGATCTAGCCTCGGGTCCGGACTGTGGGGCCCGCCCGCCCCGGGTCCGGACTGTGGGGCCCGCCCGCCCCGGGTCCGGACTGTGGGGCCCGCCCGCCCCGGGTCCGGACTGTGGGGCCCGCCCGCCCCGGGTCCGGACTGTGGGGCCCGCCCGCCCGCCCCGGGCTACTTTCAGTGGTATGTCAGCCGATTGTGGTTTGTAGGCTTGTTTTCTTTACTGTCTCAATGCTTCATTAACTAGCAATTCTGCTGATATTGGTAAGAATGACTTCCGGGTGATAATGGCTGATCCTATCAAACAACAAGGAGGTGCCTTAATAAAGTACAGTCCTGAGGGTAGCTGGTGAGGCCAACAAATTTCCAGTCCATCCCTCATACTTAGATGTTAAAGGCAGACCTGTTCAATATGCTATCCATGTCCCAGTTTGGCCTCTTGTTGGTAGGAGGTGTAAATGGTTGCTTTAAACAGAATGAAGCTATTTTAAGTCTGATGTCGGGAGTCTCAGAATGGACTGGTCGACATTTTACTTAGCAAAATATTTATGTCCCAGTTATCCTTCTAGTTGAAGTTGGTCATGGTTGTGATTAGTAGGGGAGTAACGACTGCGGTCGCAGCAAGTCACAAAGGCCCGGAGGATCAGGTGCCCGCCGACACCAGCAGAACCTTTAATTAGATGTGTGTCCTCCTACGCACATCCAGTTGAAGTGTATTGCTGTGGACATACCTATTGGGTCCTTTAGCGACAATGCATTCTGTCGGCCAATCATAGGCCAGCACATGACGGGGTGCATGGCAGTAACGTCATGCACTCCCGTCACAGGCCGAAGTCAGCTGCCTGCTTCACAACAGGACTTGCGGAGCGGGAGTGAAGGGAAGGTGGGTAGAATATTTAAATATTTATTTTAAATAAGTTGCCATACTACTATATGTAGCATCGGCGTCTCTGCCCCCTGCTAGGCAGAGACGCCGTCCCATTCACCTCCTCGCTCCCCGCTCTGCGTTCACCAGCGCTCCTCTTCCTGCAGCCGGCGCGCGCAGCTCCCCGGGCACTGTGCTTAGGGCGCACTCGCTCCCTCCCTCTTAAAGGGGCCGCATGCGCCGTCCTAAGGAGTCCTCGGCCAATAGCCGAGGGTCCTCCCATATATAAGGCACCTCCTCCAAAATGGAGGTGCCCGAGCAAAAGTTGTTGCACAGTGTTTCTGACTTCTGCTTCAGCCCTCAGGTCCCGCTGCTAGCCTGACTACCAGTCTTGCCCACCAGCCTGTTACCTGCCGTGCCTGCCAGCCCGCTCACCTGGGAGCACTTGCCTGTTGCCTGCCTGGTACCTGCCGTGCCTGTCAGCCCGCTCACCTGGGAGCACTTGCCTGTGACCTGCCTGTTACCTGCCGTGCCTTCCTGGAGGCTCCTGCCGTCACTTGCCGTGACCACTTGCCAGCCCACCTAGAGACTCCTGCCGTCACTTGCCGTGACCACCTAGAGACTCCTGCCGTCACTTGCCTTGACCACCTGCCAGCCCACCTAGAGACTCCTGCTCGCCAGCCTGCCTGCTGTGCCTACCTGCTATTCCGGTCAGTCCCTGCCATCTGTACCGTGAAGGTCACCTGCTCCCTTACAAGGTCATCCCCAGAGTAGCACCTGGTCCCTCGGCTCGGTCCCTCCCTGGTCACGGAGTCGTTAGCCGCCGTACGACCAGGGTCGGTCCGGGTTGATACTTAGTTACGCCCCTCTGGGTCCCTCCTTGCACCATAGCACAGAGGTTCCACCCCCCGGACCCGTAACACTATATATGACTATGAGGTGCTTTATACTACTATATATGACTACGGGGTGCATTATACTGCTATATGACTATGGGGTACATTATACTACTATATATGAATATGGGGTATACTATACTACTATATATGGCTATAAGGGTGCATTATACTGCTATATATGACTATGATGTACATTATACTGCTATATATGACTATGGGGGTACATTATACTGCTATATATGACTGAAGTGCAATATAGTGCTATATATGACTATAGGGTGCATTTTACTACTATTTATGACTATGGTGGTGCATTATACTACTATTTATGACTATGGAGGTGCATTACACTACTATATATGACTATGGGGGTTGTATTATACTACTACGGATGACTATTGGGGTTGTATTATACTACTACGGATGACTATAGGGGTGCATTATACTTCTGTATATGACTATGAAGGTGTATTATACTACTATATATGACTATGTGGGTGCATTATACTACTATATATGACTATGGGGGTGCATTATACTGATATGACAGTGGGGTGCATTATACTACTATATATGACTATGGGGGTACATTATACTACTATAAATGACTATGGGGTGCTTTATACTACTATATATGAATATGGGGTGCTTTATACTACTATATATGACTATGGGGTGCTTTATACTACTGTATATGACTATGGGATGCTTTATACTAGTGTATATGACTATGGGGGTGCAGTATACTATTATATATGACTATGGGGGTACATTATACAACTATATATGACCAGGAGGTGCAATATACTGCTATATATGACTATGGGGTGCATTATACTACTATATAAACTATATGGGGGTACATTATACTGCCTTATATGACTATGGAGTGCATTATACTACTTTATGTGACGATGGGGGTGCATTATACTTCTATGGATGACTATGAAGTGTATTATACTACTATATATGACTATGAGGATGCATTATACTACTGTACATGTCTATGGGGTGCATTATACTACTATATATGACTGGGGGTGCATTATACTGCTATATAGGACTATGGCTTGCATTATACTGCTATATATGACGATGGGGTGCATTATACTGCTATATATGATGATGGGGGTGCATTATACTGCTATATATGACTATGGAGGTGCATTATACTACTATATATGACTATGGGGTGCATTACACTACTTTATATGACTAAGGAGGTACATTATATTACCATATATGACTATGGGGGTGAATTATACTGCTATATATTATGATGTGGTGCATTATACTACTATGTATGACTGTGGAGGTGCTTTATACTTTATTGAAAACTATGGGGTGCATTATACTACATGTATGACTAGGAGCTGTGCATTATACTTTATGGACGACTATGGGCTGTACAGTATATTATATAGAGGAGAATGGGATGCATTATACTATATGGAGGACTATGGGATGCATTATACTATATGAAGGACTATGGGAAGTGCGTTATACTTATGCTCTGGAGCCCCATGACTCGAATGTACACCCCTGGTGAGTATAATGGCTTAGTATTTTTTTATACAATAAAGAACAGCGGCAGAATGGGGGACATATTCGGGATATATATATTCAGACTCTAGTTACGCCACTGGTCATAAGACACATGAAATCATTGTAAGTTCAATTAATATTCGGGGTCTGGAGTCATAAATTGGACTGGTTGGCGTTTAAGTTGGTTAACCATTTAGTTTCCAGGTTATCCTTTAAGTTGGATTTGTAAGTTGGGTATGGCTGAGCTGAGCAAAACCAGTGTAAGTCCAGCTGCTCCTCCTGGTCCGGTGTCATAGGATGGACTGCTCAGCATTTAAGTTGATAAACATCTACATTTCAGTTTACTCTCCTTGTTGGAGGTGCAAGCTGGACATGGCTGCAATAAGCTGAATAAAACCACTGTAAGTCCAGTTAAGGCTCCTAGTTGGAAGAGATGGCCTTGTGGACACAAAGTGATTAAACTGTTAATGCCCCAATCTACCCTCCTGGTATGGAGTGGTAAGATGAGCTTGATGGTGTCATGTTGGACAGCACTACAGTGGAGAAAATAAGTATTTGATACACTGACGATTTTGCAAGTTTTCCTACCTACAAAGAGTGTAGAGGTCTGTCATTTTTATCGTAGGTCACTTCATCTGTGAGAGACAAAATCTAAAAATCAGAAAATCACATTATATGATTTTTAAATAATTAAATTGCATTTTATTGCATGAAATAAGTATTTGATCACCTACCAACCAGCAAGAATTCTGGCTCTCACATACTTGTTAGTTTTTCTTTAAGAAGCCCTCCTACTCTGCACTCATTACCTGTATTAATTGCACTTGTTTGAACTTATTACCTGTATAAAAGACACAAGGCTGGGATGGGCTACAGGACAATAAGCAAGCAGCTTCACGAGACGCCAACAACTGTTGGCGCAATTATTAGAAAATGGAAGAAACACAAGATGACTAAGTCTTCCTCGGTCTGGGGCTCCATGCAAGATCTCGCCTCGTGGGGTAAGGATGATTCTGAGAAACGTCAGGAATCAGCCCAGAACTACATGGGAGGATCTGGTCAATGACCTAAATAGAGCTGGCACCACAGTCTCAAACATTACCATTAGTTACACACTACGCTATCATGGATTAAAATCCTGCAGGGCACACAAGGTCCAGTGCTCACCCCAGCACATATCCAGGCCTGTTTGAAGTTGCCAATAACCATCTGGATGATCCAGAGGAGGCATGGGAGAAGGTCATGTGGTCAGATGAGATCAAAATAGAACTTTTTGGTGTCCACTCCACTCACCTTGTTTGGAGGAAGAAGAAGGATGAGTACAACCCCAAGAACACTCTCCCAACCATGAAGCATGGCGGGGGAAACCTCATACTTCGGAGGTGCTTTTTTTTGCAAAGGGGACAGGACGACTGCAATGTATTGAAGAGAGGATGGATGGGGTCATGTATCTTCCTTCCCTCAGTAAGCACGTTGAAGATGGGTTGTGGTTGGGTCTTCCAGCATGACAATGATCCGAAACACACAGCCAGGGCAACCTAAGGCGTGGCTCGATAAGAAGCATTTCAAGGTCCTGTAGTGGTCTAGCCAGTCTCCAGACCTGATCCCAGTAGAAAAGCTTTGGAGGGAGCTGAAACTCAATATTGCCCAGCAACAGCCCCGAAACTTGAAAGATCTGGAGAAGATCCGTATGGAGGAGAGGGCCAAAATCCCTGCTTTATTATGTGCAAACTTGGTCAAGAACTACAGGAAATATCTGACCTCTGTAATTGCAAACAAAGGTTTCTGTACCAAATATTAAGTTCTATTTTTCTATTGTATCAAATACTTATTTCATGCAATAAAATGCAAATGAATTATGTAATGTTAATCATACAATGTGATTTTTCTGGATTTTATTTTTAAACTTGGTCTCTCACAGGTGAAGTGACCTACGATAAAAATTACAGACCTCTCCATTCATTGTAGGTGGGAAAACTTGCAAAATCGGCAGTGTATTAAATACTTCTTTTCCCCACCGTATACCAGTCTGCCCTCCTAATGGAAGTTGGATCTGGATTCGCCAGTGTGGGGCTGATAAACCATCAATGTCCCAGTCTATCCTCCTAACTGGAGGAGCATGATGGACGGAGTTATACCGGTTCTAGTGAAAATATTCCAAGACCAGCATATCCTCTTGGTTGAAGTTGGAAAATGGACATATTAGAAATTAAGTCGGTGGAGCCATTATACCCAATAAGTATTTCAGGATTGAAGTCCTAAAATTGCTAGATTGAACTAAGTGGTGAGTTGGTTAAATATCCGGTCAATGTGCTTTTTGGGTGATTAAAACGGCAATTCTGCAATAAATCTACAAGGGGAAGAATTGATGGATGAGTTAAAATGTCCACTTACCTGTCAGACTCCTGTAGCAAAGGAGTAACCTCTCCGCTAGTCAAGACGAATGCCTTCTCACTGCGTTTCTTCAGACGACTTAACGTTCCGCCCTATGGGACAAACCAAAAAAAAAAAGATTGGTGAAGTTTGATTGAAATAAGGTATTAAATATTCTGGTTTCTGGATCCCCTTTGGCATTCTGGGATGCTCAATCTACACTTTATAGCAAAAAGTGGGGTAGATATTTTTGAACCATTAGGTGGTCATTGACACTGGAAGGGTTTCTTACTGTCCAGACCTTCGCCTTAGGGGGGCCTTACTTCAATGGAAAATATCAACAATATTGTGTTTGTGATCCAATTCTCTCGCATGCGAGATTCGGATCACAGGTGTGGAGAAGATGGAGAATTTAATTTCTTCATCTTCTCAATTGTGTGAGTCAGCCGGCGCACATTGGACTGCACTCGGATGACATCTGAGTGCAGTCCGATGTTTTTCACGGATCCATAGACTTGTATGGGCGCGTCGTCTGATATACTCTGCCAATTGCAGCATGCAGCAATTTTTTTCTCATGCCGACTTGGCATGAGAAAATAAACACTAGTTGGCACTGCCCCATAGTATAACATTGGAGTGAGTGCTATACTCATCCGAGTTATATGCCGGCTACTCAGCAGTGTCAGCGATCCCTAAAGGCATCACCTTGACAATCATGGCAATAAGCACATGACACAGATGTGTGGGCTCTGATTTTTTGGGGGGCAAAATGGTGCAGTGCTGAACTTCACCACAGACACCCCCAGCTACATGATGTGTAAACAGGACCCCAAGATTGTGTGAAGAGACGCTTACCTGGACCAGTCTCCTTCAAGCTGTCCGGGGTTAAAGACATAAAATGATTCCGGTTTAGAAATGTGCACATTCTATTTCATCTGTGATGTCATGGGATGTCGATGATGTCACGCGCCCGGTGTTGTCATTAAAACTCTCACTGCTTTTTATGGATCCAGTTTACAACATCAACAAAAAATTAATTCAATAAAAAGACAAAACCCCGACCTCATTTTATAATTCTATGACGCACATTTAAAAGGAGCCTTTTATTTTATCTATATTACCTACTGCTCTATGTACTAAAATAACACCCAGGACCCCATCCTGCCAGTCCTGACCCCAGTAACTACAACTCCAATGTCCCCCCCGAATTCACAGGAGCAAAAGAGCTGACAACAGAGAATGATGGCATACGCTACTAAATTTCTGTTACAAAGTGCTGTAATTCTACCACGTCAATGGCAAAACGATCCAAAAATGGAGCCCCATAAAGATGTCCCAACTTGAGCCCCCCCTATCTACATGCCTTACTAGAGCATAGGGGTGACATAGGGGGCGAGCGCCATTGTAGTCTGCCATAGTGGGGGGGCAGTGCAAAGAGCTGGAAGACCCCCAACAAATATGTATCATCACATTGTCATCCTCCTGCTATAGGGGGCATGGAAAACGCTGCTTCCCCAGCAATATAGCAGCTCATTGCTGGGGGTTTAGCTGCCATACTTGTTAATATCAACAGATCATCAGTGACTCCTCATTTAGGTAAGGGGTGGTCCTGAAAATGTCTTATTACAGAGTGTTTCTGGCGATCCATGATAAATCCGGGGGATACGCTATAAGTATACCAAAGCTTAAAAGTAATGTGCTCCCTACCTGGACTCGTCCCCTTCCAGCTGTCAGATCCTAGTGACACAAGATGGCGCTGGTGCAGAGCTTCATACATTCTACTCCAGCTGTCATGTCTATGATGTCATGTGCATTGTGATGTCATCATGGCTCTCACTGTTATTTCACATTTACAACCACAAGAAAAAGTTGATATTAATTGTTTAAAAAAACAAAACTATAAAACATTGTGGGTAATTGCAGCCTGTGATTATTTTACACACTATCATTAATATTTGGGGGGATTAGTCAGGTCCTTCGCCTTCCCCTCCTGCACTGCACTTTATATGTTGTATATTATAATAATGGACAATCCACAAGCCCGGCTTGTAGAACATGTAATATATATACAGTACAGACCAAAAGTTTGGACACACCTTCTCATTTAAAGATTTTTCTGTATTTTCATGACTATGAAAATTGTACATTCACACTGAAGGCATCAAAACTATGAATTAACACAGGTGGAATTATATACTTAACAAAAATGTGTGAAACAACTGAAAATATGTCTTATATTCTAGGTTCTTCAAAGTAGCCACCTTTTGCTTTGATGACTGCTTTGCACACTCTTGGCGTTCTCTTGATGAGCTTCAAGAGGTAGTCACCGGAAATGGTTTTCACTTCACAGGTGTGCCCTGTCAGGTTTAATAAGTGGGATTTCTTGCCTTATAAATGGAGTTGGGACCATCAGTTGTGTTGTGCAGAAGCCTGGTGGATACACAGCTGATAGTCCTAGTCCTACTGAATAGACTGTTAGAATTTGTATTATGGCAAGAAAAAAGCAGCTAAGTAAAGAAAAACGAGTGGCCATCATTACATTAAGAAATGAAGGTCAGTCAGTCTGAAAAATTGGGAAAACTTTGAAAGTGTCCCCAAGTACAGTTGCAAAAACCATCAAGCGCTACAAAGAAACTGGCTCACATGAGGACCGCCCCAGGAAAGGAAGACCAAGAGTCACCTCTGCTTCTGAGGATAAGTTTATCTGAGTCACCAGCCTCAGAAATCGCAGGTTAACAGCAGCTCAGATTAGAGACCAGGTCAATGCCACACAGAGTTCTAGCAGCAGACACATCTCTTCAACAACTGTTAAGAGGAGACTTTGTGCAGCAGGCCTTCATGGTAAAATAGCTGCTAGGAAACCACTGCTAAGGACAGGCAACAAGCAGAAGAGACTTGTTTGGGCTAAAGAACACAAGGAATGGACATTAGACCAGTGGAAATCTGTGCTTTGGTCTGATGAGTCCAAATTTGAGATCTTTGGTTTCAACCACCGTGTCTTTCTGCGACGCAGAAAAGGTGAACGGATGGACTCTACATGCCTGGTTCCCACCGTGAAGCATGGAGGAGGAGGTGTGATGGTGTGGGGGTGCTTTGCTGGTGACACTGTTGGGGATTTATTCATAATTGAAGGCATACTGAACCAGCATGACTACCACAGCATCTTGCAGTGGCATGCTATTCCATCCGGTTTGCGTTTAGTTGGACCATCATTTATTTTTCAACAGGACAATGACCCCAAACACACCTCCAGGCTGTGTAAGGGCTATTTGACCAAGAAGGAGAGTGATGGGGTGCTACGCCAGATGACCTGGCCTCCACAGTCACCAGACCTGAACCCAATCGAGATGGTTTGGGGTGAGCTGGACCACAGAGTGAAGGCAAAAGGGCCAACAAGTGCTAAGCATCTCTGGGAACTCCTTCAAGATTGTTGGAAGACCATTTCCGGTGACTACTTCTTGAAGCTCATCAAGAGAATGCCAGGAGTGTGCAAAGCAGTCATCAAAGCAAAAGATGGCTACTTTGAAGAACCTAGAATATAAGACATATTTTCAGTTGTTTCACACTTTTTTGTTAAGTATATAATTCCACATGTGTTAATTCGTAGTTTTGATGCCTTCAGTGTGAATGTACAATTTTCATAGTCATGAAAATACAGAAAAATCTTTAAATGAGAAGGTATGTCCAAACTTTTGGTCTGTACTGTATATACTAGATGGAGGCCCGATGCTGTCTCATCGGGAGGGCAGTAATGTCACGATGGGGGCAGGCTTTGCAGCGCTGAGAATCTCTCCCCCCCATGTGCTCACCCACCTATCCACTCTCTCTTTCCCCCATGTGCTGACTTCTCCCGTCTGTGATCTCTTCTTTGACCTGTCTACCCCATGTGCTCTCCCCCTTGTCTGCTGTCTCTCTCCTTCCTGTGCTGTGTTCTCCCCTCATGTGCTGTCCCGTTTGAGCTGTCTCCCCCCCGTGCTCTGTCTCTTTCCCCTCTGTGCACTTTCTCTCTCCCCCATCTGCTGTCTTCTCCTCTCATGTGCTCTCTTCTTTGACCTGTCTACCCCATGTGCTATCCCCCTTGTCTGCTTTCTCTCTCCCCCATGTGCTGTCTTCTCCTCTCATGTGATCTCTTCTTTGACCTGTCTACCCCATGTGCTCTCCCCCTTGTCTGCTGTCTCTCTCCTTCCTGTGCTGTGTTCTCCCTTCATGTGCTGTCCCGTTTGAGCTGTCTCCCCCCTGTGCTCTGTCTCTCTCCCCCTGTGCGCTTTCTCTCTCCCCCATCTGCTGTCTTCTCCTCTCATGTGCTCTCTTCTTTGACCTGTCTACCCCATGTGCTATCCCCCTTGTCTGCTTTCTCTCTCCCCCATGTGCTGTCTTCTCCTCTTATGTGATCTCTTCTTTGACCTGTCTACCCCATGTGCTCTCCCCCTTGTCTGCTGTCTCTCTCCTTCCTGTGCTGTGTTCTCCCTTCATGTGCTGTCCCGTTTGAGCTGTCTCCCCCCTGTGCTCTGTCTCTCTCCCCCTGTGCACTTTCTCTCTCCCCCATGTGCTGTCTTCTCCTCTTATGTGATCTCTTCTTTGACCTGTCTACCCCATGTGCTCTCCCCCTTGTCTGCTGTCTCTCTCTCCTTCCTGTGCTGTGTTCTCCCTTCATGTGCTGTCCCGTTTGAGCTGTCTCCCCCCCTGTGCTCTGTCTCTCTCCCCCCTGTGCTCTGCCTCTCTCCCCCTTGTCTGCTTTCTCTTTCCCCCATCTGCTGTCTTCTCCTCTCATGTGCTCTCTTCTTTGACCTGTCTACCCCATGTGCTCTCCCCCTTGTCTGCTGTCTCTCTCCTTCCTGTGCTGTGTTCTCCCCTCATGTGCTGTCCCGTTTGAGCTGTCTCCCCCCTGTGCTCTGTCTCTCTCCCTCTGTGCACTTTCTCTCTCCCCATCTGCTGTCTTCTCCTCTTATGTGATCTCTTCTTTGACCTGTGTACCCCATGTGCTATCCCCCTTGTCTGCTCTCTCTCTCCACCCCTGTGCTGTCTTCTTCCCTCATGTGTTCTCTCGTTTGAGCTGTCTCCCCACGCAGTAAATCAGATCGCCGCCATCTTTGTGCAGGCAGATAGCGGCGGTCACATTAAAACTGCGCATGCGCTCCTCCTGTACAAAGATGGCGGCAGTCAGTGAATCATTCGGCTGATCCCGGCGGCGGCGTGTTTGCGACAGTGTTCTGCTGGTGGTACCACGCAAGAGGCTGCGTACGGCGTATACCGTGTGTGTGGTGCGTACGGCGTATACAGAGTGTGTGTGTGTGTGTGTGTGGTGCGTACGGCGTATACAGAGTGTGTGTGTGGTGCGTACGGCGTATACAGAGTGTGTGTGTGGTGGTGCATATAGCGTATACAGAGTGTGTGTGTGTGTGTGTGGTGGTGCGTACGGCATATACAGTGTGTGTGGTGTGTACAGCGTATACAGTGTGTGTGTTGTGCGTACGGCGTATACTGTGTGTTTGGTGTGTGCAGCGTATACAGTGTGTGTGTTGTGCGTATGGCGTATACAGTGTGTGTTGCATACGGCGTATACAGTGTGTGGTGCGTACGGCGTATACAGTGTGTGTTGCATATGGCGTATACAGTGTGTGGTGCGTAATGCGTATACAGTGTGTGGTGCGTACGGCGTATACAGTGTGTGTGTGTGGTGTGTACGGTGTATACAATGTGTGTGGTGCATATGCCGTATACATTGTGTGTGTGGTGCGTACAGCGTATACAGAGTGTGTGTGGTGGTGCGTAAGGCGTATACAGAGCGTGTGTGGTGCATATAGCGTATACAGAGTGTGTGTGTGTGTGGTGGTGCGTACGGCATATACAGTGTGTGTGGTGTGTACAGCGTATACAGTGTGTGTGTTGTGCGTACGGCGTATACTGTGTGTGTGTGGTGTCTGCAGCGTATACAGTGTGTGTTGCATACGGCGTATACAGTGTGTGTTGCGTACGGCGTATACAGTGTGTGGTGCGTACGGCGTATACAGTGTGTGATGCGTACGGCGTATACAGTGTGTGTGGTGCATATGCCGTATACATTGTGTGTGTGGTGCGTACAGCGTATACAGAGTGTGTGTGGTGGTGCGTACAGCGTATACAGAGCGTGTGTGGTGCGTATGGCGTATACAGAGTGTGTGTGGTGGTGCATACAGCGTATACAGTGTGTGTGGGGGGGTGCGTACGGCGTATACAGTGTGTGTGTGGGGGGTGCGTATGGCGTATACAGTGTGTGTGGTGTTGCATACGGCGTATACAGGGTATGTGTGGTGCTTACGGCATATACAGTGTGTGTGTGTGTGTGTGTGTGTGTGTGTGTGTGTGTGTGTGTGGTGCGCAGGGTGTATACAGAGTGCGTGTGTGTGGTGGTGCGTACGGCGTATACACTGTGTGTGTGTGTGTGTGTGTGGTGCGTACGGCGTATACACTGTGTGTGTGTGTGTGTGGTGCGTACGGCGTATATAGTGTGTGTGTGGTGCTTACGGCATGTACAGTGTGTGTGTGTGGTGCGCAGGGTGTATACAGAGTGCGTGTGTGTGGTGGTGCGTACGGCATATACAGTGTATGTGTGTGTGTGGTGCGTATGGCGTATACAGAGTGTGTGTGGTGGTGCATACAGCGTATACAGTGTGTGTGGGGGGGTGCGTACGGCGTATACAGTGTGTGTGTGGGGGGTGCGTATGGCGTATACAGTGTGTGTGGTGTTGCATACGGCGTATACAGGGTATGTGTGGTGCTTACGGCATATACAGTGTATGTGTGTGTGTGTGTGTGTGTGTGTGTGTGTGTGTGGTGCGCAGGGTGTATACAGAGTGCGTGTGTGTGGTGGTGCGTACGGCGTATACACTGTGTGTGTGTGTGTGTGTGGTGCGTACGGCGTATACACTGTGTGTGTGTGTGTGTGGTGCGTACGGCGTATATAGTGTGTGTGTGTGGTGCTTACGGCATGTACAGTGTGTGTGTGTGGTGCGCAGGGTGTATACAGAGTGCGTGTGTGTGGTGGTGCGTACGGCATATACAGTGTATGTGTGTGTGTGGTGCGTACGGCGTATACAGTGTGTGTCTGTGGTGGTGTATATGGCGTATACAGTGTATGTGGTATGTACGGCCAGGGGCATACATAGGAATCATGGGGCCCCATAGCAGAAGCTCTAATTGTCCCCCCCCCCCAAAAAAAAATTAAATAATTGTCGGGGTCACCAAAGATCAGATCTCACAACTTTCCATCTTTACATAGTAATTTTCCTCCTGCTGATGTCCTAGATCTTTCATTGCCCCATAAAGTGTGATGCCAATAAAAGGGCCCCCCAAACACAGTATAATACCCCCATGGTGAATTCCTCCACATGCACAGTATAATGACCCTACTGTACCCCACCTCAACTCCCAGGGTAAAGTATGCTGACCCCAACACAGTATGATCCCCCAACTGTGAGCCGCTAGAGAGGATGGTACATAATAAGGGAGGGTGTTATACATAATAAAAGAGGAAACTATATAACTAAGGATGGCGCTATACATAATAAGTGAGTACACTATATACTAAGGGACTGTGCTATACATAATAAGGCTACATTCCTGCATCTGTGTGCAGTGTCGGTGTGCTGCCCTGCATTGAGCATGTCCTATTCTAATCCTCAATATCGGATCAGAACAGGAGATTCTCTGACCCTCTTAGATCTCATTCTCAGATCCGTGATTTTCATGGATGTGTGAATGGATCTATAAAACTGTACGAGTCCGTGAACCATCCGATAAAAATATCTGGCAGCACACGGACATTTCACACAAATGTGAGAGTACAGCCTAAGGGATTTTACAGATAACATTATCCCTCCAAGTCACACAGTGCAGATACAGAATAATATTTACATCCAGGCACTTACCGCAGACGTGTCATCTGATCAGAGCCGGTTTCTGCTTCTTCTTCTCCATCTGGTCAGACCTTCATGTCGACATCTCCCAGCCACGACTCGTCTTGTCACGATGATCTCCAGCCTAGAAAATAACAAGGTCACATATTGTATGTATACATGTGTCTCCCCCGCTCTGTGTCCTCGAATACAGATATGTAACCCCCCCTCCCATTAATATACTATTAACCACCTAGTAATCAAAATATAAAGTGATAAGCAGCACTGTGCCCCCCATTAACTATAATCTGCACCGTCCAATAATATAAATTATTCAGTCTCTGTGACTCTCCCCAATTAACTGTAAGGCTATGTGCACACGGAAAACATACAAGGCTTAACAGTACAAGCAAAGTGAAACCCCCATAATTGCTCTCTCCCAGCACCCCCATCATTGCTCTCTCCCAGCACCCTCGTCATTGCTCTCTCCCAGCACCCCCATCATTACTCTCTCCCAGCACCCCCATCATTACTCTCTCCCAGCACCCCCATCATTGCTCTGTCCCAGCACCCACGTCATTGCTCTGTCCCAGCACCCCCATCATTACTCTCTCCCAACACCCCCATCATTGCTCTCTCTCTTAGCACCTGCATCATTGCTCTGTCCCACCACCCCCATCATTGCTCTCTCCCAAAGCCCATCATTGCTCTGTCCAGCACCCCCATCATTGCGCTGTCTCAACACCTCCATCATTGCTCTCTCCGAGCCCCCCATCATTGCTCTGTCCCAGCACCTCCATCATTGCTTCTCCCAGCACTCCCATCATTGCTCTCTCCCAGCACCCCCATCATTTCTCTGTCCCAGCAACTCCATCATTGCTCTCTCCCAGCCCCACATCATTGCTCTCTCCCAGCCCCCCACCATTGCTCTGTCCCAGCACCCCCACCATTGCTCTCTCCCAGCACTCCCATCATTGCTCTCTCCCAGCACCCCCATCATTGCTCTCTCCCAGCACCCCCATCATTGCTGTGTCCCAGCACCCACGTCATTGCTCTGTCCCAGCACCCTCATCGTTGCTCTCTCCCAGCACCCCCATCTTTGCTCTCTCCCAGCACCCCCATCATTGCTCTCTCTCTTAGCACCTGCATCATTGCTCTGTCCCACCACCCCCATCATTGCTCTCTCCCAACCCCCATCCTTGCTCTGTCCAGCACCCCCATCATTGCGCTGTCTCAGCACCTCCATCATTGCTCTCTCCCAGCCCCCCATCATTGCTCTGTCCCAGCACCTCCATCATTGCTTCTCCCAGCACTCCCATCATTGCTCTCTCCCAGCACCCCCATCATTTCTCTGTCCCAGCACCTCCATCATTGCTCTCTCCCAGCCCCCCACCATTGCTCTGTCCCAGCACCCCCACCATTGCTCTGTCCCAGCACCCCCACCATTGCTCTCTCCCAGCACCCCCATCATTGCTCTCTCCCAGCAACCCCATCATTGCTCTCTCCCAGCACCCCCATCTTTGCTCTCTCTCTTAGCACCTGCATCATTGCTCTCTCCCAACCCCCATCATTGCTCTGTCCAGCACCCCCATCATTGCGCTGTCCCAGCACCTCCATCATTGCTCTCTCCCAGCCCCCCATCATTGCTCTGTCCCAACACCTCCATCATTGCTTCTCCCAGCACTCCCATCATTGCTCTCTCCCAGCACCCCCATCATTTCCTCTCAGCACCCCCATCATTACTCTGTCCCAGCACCTCCATCATTGCTCTCTCCCAGCCCCCCACCATTGCTCTGTCCCAGCACCCCCATCATTGCTCTCTCCCAGCACCCCCATCATTGCTCTCTCCCAGCACTCCCATCATTGCTCTCCCCTTCCCCACCATCCCCATCATTGCTCTCCCCAGCTCTATCAGCCCCATTATTGCTCTTCCCAGCCCCATCCCCTACCCAGCATTTCAGTAAAAAAAAAAAAAAAACTTACCTCAGCTCGCTCCCCTGCAGCAGCATCCTCCTGGTTGCCGGCAGCTTTCTTCCTGACCCAGGCGCGCGCTGCATGATGACGTCATCAAGCTGTGCGCGCCTGGGTCAGGGAGGAAGTAGAGGATGAACCCTCCAGCTCCGCTGCTATTCTCCTCCTGACAGCAGCGGAGCTGTAGGGATCACTCCCTGACCGCCGCGTGCAGGGAGCAGCTGCACCTTGTGGGCCCCTTGGTGCAGCTGCATGGTGGGGACCCGGCGCAGCTGCACCGGTGGTGGTATATCCACCCCTGGACTGCTATGGGCCCCCTCGGCTCACGGGCCCCATAGCAGTCGCCTGGTCTGCCGCCATTGGCAGTACGCCACTGTGTACGGCATATACAGTGTGTGTGGTGTGTACGGTGTATACAGAGTGCGTGTGTGTGGTGCGTACGGTGTATACAGAGTGCATGTGTGTGTGGTGGTGCGTACGGCGTATACAGTGTGTGTGTGGTGTGTACGGCATATACAGTGTGTGTGTGGTGTGTACAGCGTATACAGTGTGTGTGTGGTGTGTACGGCGTATACAGAGTGTGTGTGTGGTGTGTACGGCGTATACAGTGTGTGTGTGGTGTGTATGGCGTATACAGTGGATGTGTGGTGCGTACGGCGTATACAGTGTGTGTGGTGCGTACGGTGTATACAGAGTGCGTGTGTGTGGTGCATACGATGTATACAGACTGCGTGTGTGTGGTGGTGCGTACGGCGTATACAGTGTGTGTGTGGTGTGTACGGCGTATACAGTGTGTGTGGTGTGTAAGGCGTATACAGTGTGTGTGGTATGTATGGCGTATACAGAGTGTGTGTGGTGCGTACGGCGTATACAGTGTGTGTGTGGTGTGTACGCCGTATACAGTGTGTGTGGTGGTGCGTACGGCGTATACAGTGTATGTGGTATGTACAGCGTATACAGTGTGTGTGTGTGGTGCGTACAGTGTATACAGTGTGTGTGTGTGTGGTGTGTACGGCTTATACAGAGTGTGTGTGTGGTGTACGGCGTATACAGTGTATGTGGTGCGTACGCCGTATACAGTGTGTGTGTGTTGCGTATGGAGTATAAAGTGTGTGTGTGTGTGTGTGGTGCGTACGGCGTATACAGTGTATGTGTGGTGCGTACGGCGTATACAGTGTATGTGTGGTGCGTACGCCGTATACAGTGTGTGTGGTGCGTACGCCGTATACAGTGTGTGTGGTGCGTACGGTGTATACAGTGTGTGTGGTGCGTACGGAGTATACAGTGTATGTGTGTTGCGTACGCCGTATACAGTGTGCGTGGTGCGTACGGCGTGTACAGTGCGTGTGTGTGTGTGTAAATTAACCTTAAAGAGTAAATCAACTTTTGGGACGTTTTTTAATGTGGTTTAGGGTCATTAATTCTGAGCAGATTTGTGGGGACCCCAATCCTTTGCTCATTTGCTTAAAAGACCTCCTAGAAGAGCGCAGCTCAGTAGATAGGAGAGTACACTGAGCGGAGCAAATGCAGCAGAAAGTCACAGTCATGTCTCCTCACCTCTTCACTTCTAAGAGATCTTTTGAGTGATCAGGGTCTCAGATTCGCACTAATCTGCTCAAAATTATAGGACCTAAATCATGTAATATATATCCCAAAATGTAAGTTACTTTTTAAACGTTTAATAGTTCCACTGCTTGCATCTAATCAGTACATTGGTTCCTATATGGTCCACAGTCTGATGATGACTGGTAACAACTCCCAGTATCTCCTTACCATTGCTAAGGACATACTGGGAGTTGTAGTTAAGTCCTCCATTCTCTGGAATTCCTATTGTTAGCAATGCCCTTCCTCCACCAATTGCAAATACAAAGGATCCAACCATGGGGTGAGATCTTGGGAATAATTGAATCTCCTATTCTTAATAAAAACCGTATTTTTCGGACTATAAGATGCACTTTTTTCCTCCAAAATTTTGGAGGAAAGTGGGGGGTGCGTCTTATAGTCCGAATACTATATTATTGTATGGCCGCATGGTGGTGGGTGTGGGGGAGCCGCAGGGGTGGATTAAGAGTAGCAAGTGCCCCGGGCAGTTTAGAAGGCACGGCCCCCCCCCCCCCGCACACACACACACACACAGACATATACCTGTATGTATGACATGTCACATGATCCCCTGTGATAGATCATGTGATAGTTCACGTGAAATTAATTTGGCACAATATTAATTATAATAATTTTTTTTATGCTGTGTGCCCACTACGCGTTTTTTAAGCTTTTCCGCACCGGCAATTCCGCTGCAGAAACGCTTAAAAAACGCTTGGTAGAAGGTCTGCCATGTTCCCCAATGATAATCCGCATGTGCTGTGCACATGCTGTGGAAATTTCCGCTGCGGATTATCATTGCGGAAAAATCCGCAGCAATAACAATTATTTTGCGGAAGCGTGGCGCTTTCGCTGCCATTGACTTGCATTGGACCGCATGGAATCTGCATCACTGCATCTGTACATGCAGATTCCATGCGTTTCAATGTGCGGATGGTACCCGGGTTTGGAGGAAAGGAGACTCTCCTCCGGACCCGGGACCATAGAACCTGTAAAAAAAGAATAAAATAAAAAATTATACTTACCTTCTGATGGCCCCCGGTGTCTTTATCCGATGCGTCCTGGCCACACAGCGCCATCTATACTCAGCAGGAGGCCGCACGCAGTCACGCACACACACAAACATATACAGACATATACATACACGCATAAACACATTTGAAACACAAAAATACATATAAACCGACATCACACAATGATATCTGCCTGCACACACATACATACATACACATACACACAGACAGACTCACACACTCAGACACACACTCACCATCCCCCGGCTCGGCTCCAGTCCTCCTGGCTCCTGCTCCTCTCCGGTGGTAAGTAGCAGTGCAGGCCGGGCGCGCACTGCGTGACGTCACAGCTAGGAGACACGGCCGCGCACAGGGCCAGCAGAGGGAAGTTAACTGCTGCAGTGCTGGCCCGGCCGAAGAAGCAGCGGCTGTGCACCGCTGCTGGGGGAGTGGTCCGGGGCCCCCCCCTGCCACTGTCTGCCGGTATGTGCCGCAGGGCTGCACATATAATGAGGGCAGTCCGGCCATAGAGACCGGAGGCCCTGGGCGGTAGCCCGGATTGCCCTCATTATAATCCACCTATGGGGAGCCGCAGCGGGGGATCAGCGGGGCACAGGATTTTACAAATCGCAGAAAACCCTTTTGATGTTAATTGTTTGGGCTTTTCTCATGTGCCGAGCATCACTCACGAGGAAAACAAGCTTCAAAGAACAAATGAGAGGAGACAGTCCATGCATTATGTGTCACGGTGGCGTGTCATTACCAACCCCCTTGCTGCAGCGCTCCCTAAATTCCCCACAATGTAGAAAAACCTTGTCCACACGTCACGGCTCTGAGCTGACTAGTCCTGGAGGATCGTGAGGTTCCTTCCTTACATCTCTCCTCAATTATCTCGGCTTCTGTAAAATAGGCCGAGACTAATGGGATGAAAAATGCGGCTGCAGAATAAAGGTTCTCTGGCATTTATCTACTCTGTGATCACCGTTCCTAATCCAATCATGGAGGCGTTCCTGGCTGTTACAAGGAATTAGTAGGATTTCTAAAGTGTGATAGGCGAGGGTACAGCGCCTGTGTCTGTCATGGATTCTCAATAGAGGTGGCTGGGAATGGTCGCTCTCCACTGAAATGATCGGGGGGTGCACATACTTCCCACAAGAAAGCACTTAAATTGTCAAGGTCAATCTATTCTATAGCTGTAACTTCAGCCTTAAAGGAATTGATACAGTGGGTTACATCTGGTGCCCGGGGGGCAGTGTTTGGTATACTCTGTGACCCTCTGAAGAAGCTAAAAAAGTGAAACGCGTGTTTAGGAGAGTGGCAGGCACATAATGGGTAAGGATCTCCTCATTACTGGTACTCAGGCGCAAAATACGTAGAATTTACACTACACTAGGGATGAGCGAACCCCGTGGATGTTCGGTTTCGACCAAACTTTAGTCCAAAGTTCGGTTCGGGTACCAGAACTTGAACCCGAACCCCATAGAAGTCAATGGAGACACAAACTTTGATGCTGTAAAATGGTCGTAGTAAGGGCTAGGAGGTCTCTCACTCTTAAAACGGACTTGTCAGTGTTCGGAGTTCAGCATTGGACACTAGGTGTCCGGTATGAACCCCAAACTTTACAGTTCGGGTTCGCTCATCTCTACACAACACTCGTTATACTGTTGTACTGATACATTACACGTCTAGTCCCTGTGATTGACTATATATTCATTGTTGAGGACGCTCTTGCAGATGGGTCTAATCTCTGATGTCACGCCATCTGGAGGCTGAATCTTGAACTAAGTGCTCTTGTAATACAGGTTTTAATATTACGCTAATAAAATATATACTGTATACTGTGCAATAGCTTTCTGACTCCGTTACACAGTTTTTGAGCACTTGAGCTGAAGTTGTTAAAGCTCAATTGGTGTTTTGCATAGTCTGAGGGGGCTATAGGTGTAATTCTGCCGAGATTTTGACTTCGATGCGTGTTGCAGTTACATTGGCATAATACTCTGTTCCATGTACAATATTATGTAGAACAGAGTTTTGATTCTAAATGGACTGTAGATAAAACAGTATGTCCTGGAACAGTACCAATACACATGCTCTGTAACTTGCCATCCACTCTTTTGGAGTGGACGATTGCTCTTTATCAGCATTCTGTCAGCACTATAGGTCCTGGGACATCCTTTCTCTCATTACTCATCACGTATTGCTTCCGCCATTGCTTAATGAAATGCCTGCAATTAACTGAAAGACTGAATCTCTGTTATGCCTGCATATACAGTTTGACAGGCAGGAGCAGAGAGACAAAGGCCAAGCCCCACTTCCGGTAATCCATATAGGGGGGTTTCTGCTGCTAGAGACAAATTACACTTAGACAGAAGGGAGACCCTACCGGCCGACACTTTTAGGTTATCTAACCCCTGAAAAGTAACTCCAACTTAATTGAACTTTATAAAGGGATTTTGCACATTATCTATCGAATGAGATCAAGTACAGGGACCATTTAATTTGTATTAGGGCTCAACTCACCTGCAAACACCATGGGTTTCGCAGGCTTAAAGCCGGGCAGAGCCACTGGCTGCTTCAGTAAATGCAGAGTGTCTCCTATTTGTGCTTCCTGTGCGTCCTTCATCCCAGCCATTAGATAACCTACTTGCCCAGCATATCTACGAAACAATGAGAGTAATATATATTCACAATTAGTGCAGATTCATCAAATTCTACATTGAATATCAGGTACAAATCTACCATAAAAGAAGGTAGCAACGGCTCTGAGACCCAGCACTGCATGAGTTCACTACAGCTATATACAGCTGGCACTAGAGGGCGCTCACTGGAGACAGACTTCTACTGCTGCGGTTGGGTCCAATACTAGCTGTACATAATCACACGTCAACAGCTCCCCCTGGTGGTGGCTGCATGCAGCAAAAATAGTATTTCATCTAGTTACATTCATTTAAGTCAGAAATGCTGTGACATTAGTCAGCACTGAATTTTGGATGTAAAACTATTTTGGATCTATCAACATATATGTTATAACTTCCCAGAGCCTAAACACCACATCAGAGAGCTCTGCTAATCGCACTGTAACCAGCTGAGAACCATCATGCGGCCACAACAGATTTGTATTGAATGGCAATAAAAACACAAAATTGTATTTTAATTTGCAGAACTTTCCATAACACAGTATTGACATTTTATTTGCTTTAATAACAGATTCCCCTTTCAGCTCTGCACTCTCCTGGGCACCAAACATCCATGTATATTCCTAGAAAGCAGCAGACAGGAGCATCAGTACTGCATGCAGGATTAGAGCGCCATCTAGTGGCACTATAAGAATATTCCTAGTGTGCTAAAATGTCGCTCTATTATATCCTGCACAGGGTCGTACACAATTTTAAATGCTTTGGATATCGGAAAAAATTACTTTAAAAAAATGATGGAAAAACCCTTTTAAAAAGACACAGAAAGCAATAAGGAAAAAGCACAAACAAAAGAAGTGGTGCTGAGATGGGCCGGCTGCAGTTTATGCAGATCCTTGGGTGACAAAGTGCATGTGGGATAATCTTCACTTTTACAATTTTTTTTATCCTTGCCTTCTAAAAGCTATAAAACTTTTTTCCAGTAGATTCGTTGTATCTGGGCTTTTTTTCCAGTAGATTCGTTGTATCTGGGCTTTTTTTCCAGTAGATTCGTTGTATCTGGGCTTTTTTTCCAGTAGATTCGTTGTATCTGGGCTTTTTTCCAGTAGATTCGTTGTATCTGGGCTTTTTTTCCAGTAGATTCGTTGTATCTGGGCTTTTTTTCCAGTAGATTCGTTGTATCTGGGCTTTTTTTCCAGTAGATTCGTTGTATCTGGGCTTTTTTTCCAGTAGATTCGTTGTATCTGGGCTTTTTTCCCAGTAGATTCGTTGTATCTGGGCTTTTTTTCCAGTAGATTCGTTGTATCTGGGCTTTTTTTCCAGTAGATTCGTTGTATCTGGGCTTTTTTTCCAGTAGATTCGTTGTATCTGGGCTTTTTTCCAGTAGATTCGTTGTATCTGGGCTTTTTTCCCAGTAGATTCGTTGTATCTGGGCTTTTTTTCCAGTAGATTCGTTGTATCTGGGCTTTTTTTCCAGTAGATTCGTTGTATCTGGGCTTTTTTTCCAGTAGATTCGTTGTATCTGGGCTTTTTTCCCAGTAGATTCGTTGTATCTGGGCTTTTTTTCCAGTAGATTCGTTGTATCTGGGCTTTTTTTCCAGTAGATTCGTTGTATCTGGGCTTTTTTCCCAGTAGATTCGTTGTATCTGGGCTTTTTTTCCAGTAGATTCGTTGTATCTGGGCTTTTTTCCAGTAGATTCGTTGTATCTGGGCTTTTTTTTCCAGTAGATTCGTTGTATCTGGGCTTTTTTTCCAGTAGATTCGTTGTATCTGGGCTTTTTTCCCAGTAGATTCGTTGTATCTGGGCTTTTTTCCCAGTAGATTCGTTGTATCTGGGCTTTTTTTTTCAGTAGATTCGTTGTATCTGGGCTTTTTTTCCAGTAGATTCGTTGTATCTGGGCTTTTTTTGCAGTAGATTCGTTGTATCTGGGCTTTTTTCCCAGTAGATTCGTTGTATCTGGGCTTTTTTTTCCAGTAGATTCGTTGTATCTGGGCTTTTTTTGCAGTAGATTCGTTGTATCTGGGCTTTTTTCCCAGTAGATTCGTTGTATCTGGGCTTTTTTTCCCAGTAGATTCGTTGTATCTGGGCTTTTTTCCCAGTAGATTCGTTGTATCTGGGCTTTTTTCCCAGTAGATTCGTTGTATCTGGGCTTTTTTTCCCAGTAGATTCGTTGTATCTGGGCTTTTTTCCCAGTAGATTCGTTGTATCTGGGCTTTTTTTTTCAGTAGATTCGTTGTATCTGGGCTTTTTTTCCAGTAGATTTGTTGTATCTGGGCTTTTTTTGCAGTAGATTCGTTGTATCTGGGCTTTTTTCCCAGTAGATTCGTTGTATCTGGGCTTTTTTCCCAGTAGATTCGTTGTATCTGGGCTTTTTTTCCAGTAGATTCGTTGTATCTGGGCTTTTTTCCAGTAGATTCGTTGTATCTGGGCTTTTTTTTCAGTAGATTCGTTGTATCTGGGCTTTTTTTCAGTAGATTCGTTGTATCTGGGCTTTTTTTCCAGTAGATTCGTTGTATCTGGGCTTTTTTTCCCAGTAGATTCATTGTATCTGGGCTTTTTTCCAGTAGATTCGTTGTATCTGGGCTTTTTTTTCAGTAGATTCGTTGTATCTGGGCTTTTTTTCCCAGTAGATTCGTTGTATCTGGGCTTTTTTCCCAGTAGATTCGTTGTATCTGGGCTTTTTTTTCCAGTAGATTCGTTGTATCTGGGCTTTTTTTTCCAGTAGATTCGTTGTATCTGGGCTTTTTCCCAGTAGATTCGTTGTATCTGGGCTTTTTTCCAGTAGATTCGTTGTATCTGGGCTTTTTTTCCAGTAGATTCGTTGTATCTGGGCTTTTTTTCCAGTAGATTCGTTGTATCTGGGCTTTTTTCCCAGTAGATTCGTTATATCTGGGCTTTTTTTTCCAGTAGATTCGTTGTATCTGGGCTTTTTTTCCAGTAGATTCGTTGTATCTGGGCTTTTTTCCAGTAGATTCGTTGTATCTGGGCTTTTTTTTCCCAGTAGATTCGTTGTATCTGGGCTTTTTTTCCCAGTAGATTTGTTGTATCTGGGCTTTTTTCCAGTAGATTCGTTGTATCTGGGCTTTTTTTCCAGTAGATTCGTTGTATCTGGGCTTTTTCCCAGTAGATTCGTTGTATCTGGGCTTTTTTCCAGTAGATTCGTTGTATCTGGGCTTTTTTTCCAGTAGATTCGTTGTATCTGGGCTTTTTTTTCCAGTAGATTCGTTGTATCTGGGCTTTTTTTCCAGTAGATTCGTTGTATCTGGGCTTTTTTTCCAGTAGATTCGTTGTATCTGGGCTTTTTTTTCCAGTAGATTCGTTGTATCCGGGCTTTTTTCCAGTAGATTCGTTGTATCTGGGCTTTTTTCCCAGTAGATTCGTTGTATCTGGGCTTTTTTTCAGTAGATTCGTTGTATCTGGGCTTTTTTTCCAGTAGATTCGTTGTATCTGGGCTTTTTTTTCCAGTAGATTCGTTGTATCTGGGCTTTTTTCCAGTAGATTCGTTGTATCTGGGCTTTTTTTCCAGTAGATTCGTTGTATCTGGGCTTTTTTTCCAGTAGATTCGTTGTATCTGGGCTTTTTTCCAGTAGATTCGTTGTATCTGGGCTTTTTTCCAGTAGATTCGTTGTATCTGGGCTTTTTTTCAGTAGATTCGTTGTATCTGGGCTTTTTTTCCAGTAGATTCGTTGTATCTGGGCTTTTTTTTCCAGTAGATTCGTTGTATCCGGGCTTTTTTCCAGTAGATTCGTTGTATCTGGGCTTTTTTCCCAGTAGATTCGTTGTATCTGGGCTTTTTTTCAGTAGATTCGTTGTATCTGGGCTTTTTTTCCAGTAGATTCGTTGTATCTGGGCTTTTTTTTCCAGTAGATTCGTTGTATCTGGGCTTTTTTCCAGTAGATTCGTTGTATCTGGGCTTTTTTTCCAGTAGATTCGTTGTATCTGGGCTTTTTTTCCAGTAGATTCGTTGTATCTGGGCTTTTTTCCAGTAGATTCGTTGTATCTGGGCTTTTTTCCAGTAGATTCGTTGTATCTGGGCTTTTTTTCCAGTAGATTCGTTGTATCTGGGCTTTTTTTGCAGTTAGAGCTGTAGTTTTTATAAATATTTTCTGATCTTTTTATTACTTTTCTTGGTGAGGCAAAGTGAACAAAATAAACTCCAGAGATTCTGCCGCTTCATCTTTTTTCTTCTTTTTCATTCCATCATCCTCTCGATAGGATTTCTAGAAGATATTTTTTTTAGTTTTAATACGAACAGATGTGGTGAAGCCAAAAATGATGTAACGGGAGAATTTAACTTTGCAGGCTCAGGTCACCGAAAACATCCAAAGGCTTTACCGCTACAGTGTAGAGTAAAATGACCAATCTCATATTAATCCCAGTTATGGGATGGGCTTCATAGTTGTACAATCATGGAAGACATGGAGGCCTTCAGTAGGATCCTTGGCTGTCAAGACAATGCCATTGCCACATAACACTCATATGATTGATGACATGACATGGCTTTATAACTGATGGGGAGCCGTACCCCTTCAAGCCCACTGATTCTCAGAAAGAGGGGGATGCTGTCTTTGCCTGCACAGCGGCACTCTAAGGCTATGTGCCCACGATGCAGAAATGCTCCGGTTTTTTCCTGAACGTTTCTGTATCTCCCTGGCATGCGGATTTTACATGCGTTTTTTTCAGCCAGGGACAAGCGTTTGTCACGCGTTTTGCACATACGATTTCGCATGCGGGTTGTCAAGCGCTTTCCAAGCGATTTTAGCATCACATGGAAAAGTGCTTGACAACTTGGTCACACTATATAAATCCATGCAACCGGCATGGATTTTATATAGTGTGACCAAGTTAGTTAAAAAAAAGAATAAAAATGGTAAAAAATAAAAAAACACATTATACTCACCTTCCAATGGCCCCCGGTCTCCTTATCCGATGCGACCTGTCACATGACTAAATGACGTCATGAAAGGTCCTTTTAGACCATCGCGAGCCGCCGGGGAGCCAGGACGCATCACTAAGGAGACCGGGGGCCATCAGAAGGTGAGTATAAGGTTTATTTTTTATTTTAAATTCTTTGTTTTTTAACAGGTACTATGGTACCGGGGTCTGGAGGAGAGTCTCCTCTTCTCCAGACCCGGGTACCATCCACACATTGAATCGCTTAATATCCGCATGTGTACATGTAGTCATGCGGATATTAAGCGATTCAATGCAAGTCAATGGCGGCAAAAACGCCGCGCTTACGCAAAATAATTGGTAGTGCTGCGGATTTTTCCGCAATGATAATAAGCAGCGGAAACCTCCGCAGCATCTGCACAGCACATGCGGATTATCATTGAGGAACATTGCAGACCTTCTACCAAGCGTTTAAGCGTTCCTGCGGCGGAATTGCCACTGCGGAAACGCTTAAAAAACGCATAGTGGGCACACAGCCTTATGCGGTGAAATGAGCTGCATCTGGATCTTGTCCACCTAAAGGGACTGTCAGCACAGAATGACTGTTCAAACTAAGCCCCAACTCTCGGTGCTTCATGACGGGGCCAATCATTTATATACACCTTCCCACCTGCTTGTTTGCCCTCTATCCACACCCTCCTCTTCATTGATTGACAGCTCTGGCTTCATAGAACCAGAGAAGGAAGGAGACAGAGGTAAAACAAGCAGGTGGGAAGGTGTATATAAAGGATTGGCCCACGCCGTGATCCACGGAGCGCTTGTACTTGGTTTCAACAGTCATTCTGTGCTGACAGTCCCTTTAAAATCAGTGTTTCCCAAACTCCAGTCCTCACGGCCCCCCACAGGTCATGTCTTCAGGATTTCCATAGTATTGCACAGGTGAGAGAATTCCTGATTCCTTGATGATACTTTCATCACATGTGTAATACTGAGGAAATCCTGAAAACCTGACCTGTTGGGGGCCATGAGGACTGGAGTTTGGGAAACACTGCTTTAAATGGAGCGGTGCTGCAGTTTTATTATTCAGCAATTAGCAGGATCCCCCAACAATTTCTTAAGCAATGAGAAAATGCAGTCCCTAATGATGTCCTCTGACAATAAGCGGATCACGGACAGCAGATGCATTGGGTTCTGCATTTCTTGGAGAATGGGATGGGGCAGCTTCTGTCTTCTCAGTGATACAATCAGGAAGGAGATGCAGCGTGAGACAATCCCTGTCTACATCTTTGATCTGATCATCAATACAGAGGGCTGATTGGTGAAGACAGAGGGAAAGGCTAATAAAATTATTAAAAAAAAACTTAGTTTTTCGGCTGGCACTTCCTCTGGGGTCAGTATGCCAACCTCATTGACTTCATAGCACTTGCCAGAGTGGGCAGACACGATTTTATTGCCTTTACACACGTCACCTCCACACAGGGCGATGCTGCTACGACGCCTCTGTAGTGATCAAACGTGGAGTCAAACAGCAGGGCTTTAAGAGGGCTGCCCTTTTCAATCTTGGGACTAAAACACAAAAATAAGACATCCTGTTAAAGGGGATAAAGGTAAGTAACAGCGTTCAGTCCAGAGTGATGAATTCCAAAAGACAAAGTTTATTCCGCCATCACATAACGTTTCGACCTGTTATAGGTCTTTATCAAGTATATACAAAGACATACAGGGATACTGATCCCCTTTAAGGAAAATCAGTGGCCAGAACCCTTTAAATTCCCCTTAAATGGTCCAAAACTGAAACTGTGGGAACAATATAATCCACTTAGGGTTCAGCAAACTTACAGTCAAGGGTTTGATAAAATGATCTACACCCTTGTGTCTCCAGAAAGCATAGCGTACGTTCACGTGCTGAAAATGCCGACCAGTGCTGGAGTGAGCAGAGGTCCGCAGCTTGTGACACTCCTGCTGTAGTGAAACTACAGGTCCCAGCAGGCTGACGGTCTCTCATCAAGTTATGCTGGGAGCCGCAGTTTCACAAATAGTGCTAGAGGATCCATGTCAGAAATATGAGGCTGCCACTAGGGTTTCTCCCACAAATATGTAATCGGACGTGGACCAGATCCACACGTGGATGAGCCATATTCTCTATCTGTGAACATACTACTCCTTCACTCAGATTCTAAGTGGTTCTGCAGCGCATCTGTGCAGAGCAAGCTGTCAATCAAAATCCAGGCCGGGTTTACAGCCGTCGCCCCTGATATAGCGAGCGGTGCTGTGATCCAAGACTGTAGCCGCTCCGTGCACAACGATGAGTGAAGGCCGGCGGCTGCAGGGAGGAAAGAAGTTAATTTTCTCCCGATACCTACACTATCAATAAGGCGGCCGGGCAGCATTGTAACAATATTTATCTGCAGATTAACCCTATACCTGCAGGTACATAGCATTTTCCAAGGTGACAGGTTCCCTTTAATAAAGAGAAGATGGATAGAGCCGCATTAGTCCGTACTCACGGTGGAAGCCTCCTGACAACTTCTTGAAGAACACTTTCCACATTTGTTCCAAGCTTCCCCGACATCTAATAGAAATAAACAGAGAAATGAATTTCTTAATACAGTTTAGAACTCGGCTACAACGAATCAGAAGAAATGAAACCTGTTTGAAGCTGACAAGCAATCAAGCCCCTCCGTAAGCCACACAGAACATGGCTACTTATGTCATCTGCAGGTGATTAAAGGAACCTGTCATGCTGAAATGGTATAAGATCTGTAGGGGGTGTTGTAGAGCAGAGAAGTTGATCAGACTGATAGACATATCTGTGGGAAGAGAGCAAAACTGGCATTTTATGCAGTGAAAAGTCCTGCCGTATGTACACTAGTCCAGTGGGCGGTCCTACTAAGTGATTGACAGTTCCCTGTATGACCATGCAGGCAAAGATAGCTGTCAATCACTAGTAGGACCGCCCACTGGACTCATCTGTACAAACAGCAGAATTCCACTGAATAAATTGATACAGGAAAAACATCTATCTTTGTAGCGTATTAGCCAGTAGATAGAAGAGTATTTAGATTTGAGAGTCCTCAGTGGTTGATACCATCTTTTCCGTTAGCCATTAAAAGGTAACAAATTGCAGGCTTTCCAGACTACTCAGGTCTCAGGTCTGCCTGATGAAGAAGCCTGAGTCGTCTGGAAAGCTTGCAATTTGTTACCATCTTTTCCGTTAGCCATTAAAGGTATCAACCACTGAGGACTCTCAAATCTAATGAATAAATTACAATTTATACTGAATCTTCTCCCACAAACCTATATATCATTCTGCTCAGTTTCTCAGGGATAAAACCTGTACATCTGAATGGGGCTTTAATGTTGTTATTACAATCAGGTAAACGCAGATCACAAAATCTTTCATATGATCATTTTTTTAACACCTAAAACCCCAATGGATATTTATGTTTACTAAAGGATTCCTTTCCCATTCTTTTGGCAGCTCTTCTTTAGGTATGGACACAGACCGGCATCCGGCATAAAGACATCTGGAGACTTTTCCTTTTTCGGTGATATTGGATAATCTTCTTCATTTCTAACGCTTTAAATCTTTCAAATTCTTTCCGAAAAATGTGTCATAAAGGGACTTTCTCAGGTCAGTTTTGCTTGTGGTTGTGTTACCATTATTTGTGCCAAATGTATCAAAGTGTTGCACGATGTTTGATAAATGTTTATGTAGCACTTCCATCTATCTTTATTTATTTTACTCACTTATATGGCGCCATTAATTTCACAGCACTTTACAGACATTATCATCACTGTCCCCATCGGGGCTCACAATCTACATTCCCTATCAGTATGTCTTTGGAGTGTGGGAGAAAACCGGAGAACCCGGAGGAAACCCACGCAAACACAGGGAGAACATACAAACTTCTTGCAGATGTCGTCCTTGGTGGGATTTGAACCCAGGACCCCAGTGCTGCAAAACAACAATGCTAACCACTGAGCCACCGTGTATCTTTATCCACTTTTAACGTCACCCGTCGTTCTTAGACCTGTGTAGCTTACCAAGCCCAATTTCTAAAAGTTGCAAGAGTGCTGTAAAATAGGAAGCTGCACATTTTTGTGCAAAAATGATGCATCACAAAAGTTTTTTGTTTTTTTTAACACCAAAAATTGATGTAAATTCCTCGCTACATTGCCCCTTTTCCAGCCACATTTTGTAGAAAAAAATAAAAAGACAAGGTGCAGACAGCGGAGTTAAATTTGCCTACAGGAATGATTTTGATCTGGAGCGCATCGTACCCGGATACAGTCACTAGCGGGAACGTCAAACATCTTCTCAATTTGTTTCTCCACCCTTTCCGGATCTGCATTCTTCAAGTCTATCTAAAAGCAAAGTATAAATACTAATTATTTATCAAAGCTGGACAACATCTAGAAACCATAGAATAAAACTGGCATAAAATATAGTGTGAACAAGAGTTTAGGGAGAGATGTACAGCTGGCACTGGCCTATAAAAGGGATTGTGTAATCGTACAAAACTAGCAAAAATGTAAAGTGCCCGGAAAACAAGGAACGTGCAATTTACCTCTTAGTAAAATCCTATGCTTTCTCAAGGACAGAGGAATTTTAATTTCATATTCTTTTTAATCAAATCATTTTTATTGAAAAACTCCAACTACAAATATTCCATCTTTCAAATAACATACATGACATAGTAATTCCATAGTAAAAATATGAACAAAGTATCTGAACTTCAATTCCCATAACCCACCCTAAACCCAAATCCCAACACTCCAGAGAGAACCATTTTCAGAGCAGTTCTAGAATAACGGACTATAGCATTCGTAGAAGGGGAAGAAGATAAAAAAGTGACTAACAAAGGGGTAGCAGCGTTTTAATGTTATCATTTACTGCTTGATGCCTGAGCCGGGGAGTGCACGCTGAAAACTGTTGCAGGCTGCTGTAATCACAGGGCACAAGCAAACAGCATGGCATTTCCTATCAGCAGGGAGGAAGTAAAGGGAACAGTAATGAAAGTCTCCTCCTACTCCGCTCCATATTGAAATGAATAGTGTGCATCCTACAAATGAGATGCATACAGCAAACAATTGATTTTCCATACATAGGTTTTGAGTTGACCACTGGATATACACATGTGTATCACTAATTACCAGAACTGGAAATCGAAAAAAAAGACGAGCAAGTTTGGGGTGAATCCAGCCTTCATTACTGCACAGCCGCTCAGAGGGATCGGTACTAGGAACAGCAGGAGTGCCGGCGATGGTCACAGATTTACCTGCTGCGGGACTGAAGGAGTCTGATTGCGCTCGGCTCGAAGCTTTTTACCTGGTTTACGACAGGAATAATTGAAAGCTGTGCTTCAAAGGCCAGGAAGAAGTTTGCCACCATCTATTAGAAAATAGACAAACTTAGGATAGAAACAATATGAACATATACCCTGCTATAAGTAAGTAAAAAGCAATAGGAAATATATATAATATAGGGTACTTAGTAAACATGGTTTTTGATTAAAAAAAAAAAAAGCCATCCCACCAGCACCAAGGTGTACCCAGTCAGTTATGTGAAGTATATAATAACATACACTTTAGTACAATATTAGTATCTTGTCCCTTTAAATCGGCAGCTACTTCTGTCACCATGGTAACTGCATTCATACTCAGCCAATAGGATTGCTCGGTTTGAATTTGAAGAAAAAAAAAAAAAGTTCTATATGGTCAGTTTGTTCCATCTCATCTGAGTGTGAAGACAGACACCTGCGATCAGCGAGATTATAGGTATAAGACGTGATATAATATAACGGACGGAGCCACATCCCATCACACGCACTCAGCGACCACAACTGACAGGAATCAGCACATTTATCAGAGGAGAAGTCATTATTCCCCAACACATGATAAGTGACAACTTCTAGATCTGCTGGGAACCCAACTAATCCCTGCTAGACCCTCCCCGGACCACCGCTCCATTCATTCTCTATGCAGGAGAAAGCTGAGTACAGCGCCCCCCATAGAGAATGAACGGACCGGCGGTTGAACATTTGCACTTCGCTCACTTCTATCTATAAGTGCTGTTCTGCTGATTGGGTCATAGCGGCCAAACCCACCGATCTAAGAGTCATCACCTATCCAGAGATCAGTGAGAACTTGTTCCAACTAGACATCCCCTTTAATTGAAGAGATCACATATCTAACAGCCAATCCTATTCATTCCCAATCTTCCCTGTGCCCAGTAATGCCCCTGGGTATATCGCCAATATGAGCCAATCACCAAACCCTCTGCTGACTGTTCCCCATGTTTTATAGATTTTGGATCCGTTTCTACAAGAGAAGATCTCAGCGGCCTCCATGGGGATGGGTTACTCTGCCAGCGATGGAGCAGGTAGTATCCACCAGCCTGTGATATCTCACCTTCCTCCATATTCTGCTGTTACATGCGTTTCTTCAGCTTTTCCCCTTCCCAACAGAACCAATTGATGGTTTTTTTCTGTTTTTTCCTTCGCTTTTTCCAAGGGCTATAACTTTTTCATGTCTGTCCACATAGTGTGAGGTCTTGTTATTTTGCAGGATGAGCGGTACTTATAAATCCCACCATTCATTTACCACATAGTACTAGAAGACGGGAAAAACATTCCAAGTGCAGTAAAAGTGCGAGGAAAAAAAAAGCCTGACCCTGTTTTTCTGGGAAGGGTTTTAACGGCGTACATAGTGTGGTGAAAATGACCTGGTAATAGGATCCTACTCCTCAGTGTGATCACAGCAAGACCAAACTTCTCCAAGAGTTTTGGCAAAAGAAAAAAACTTTTTTTTGATGGTGTCACCATTTTTTCTGAGACCCGTAACATTTTCGTTTTTCGGGTTGATGGAGCTGTGTGGGGGCTTATTTTTTGAAGGGCAAGAGGACTTTATTGATAACATTTTGGGACACATATGACATGGTCATCGCTTCTTCCAGGGTTTTCTGTAGTATTGTGGCGAACGAAAAAAATGCAATTTTGTCTTTTTGAATTTTTTTCTGTGTTCACTGATCGTTTGTTTTTTATATTTGGATAGATTGTATTTCTCTGAAAGAGACCATACCACAAATGTGTATATTTTTATTATCTTTATTTTTAGTGGGAGGTGAGTTGAACGTGTGGAGTTTTAATATTTTAAACTTTTTTTTTTTTAATTTTCACTGCATTTGTATACATCATCTGATTGCTTGTGCTATATACAGCGATACCACAGTAATGCTCCATATAGCAAAATCACGGTCTTCTTTACAGCCCAAATGAAGCTTTATGATGACAGGCACGGAGGCTTCAGCAGACCCCCGGATGTCATAGCAGTCCATCTGCGCCCTGTGATCGCGTCACAGGAGCGCCGGTGGGCGCATGGAACGATGCGTCCCAATGCCGGCGCGCTGTTAATGCTGCTGTTAGTGATTGACAGCAGCACTGAACAGGTTAACAGCGGTGGGCAGATCTTCGCTCCACTCGCAGCTCTTAGAGGCAGGTCCTGGTTGTTTGTCACAGCCATTATCTGCCATGTACGGGGCGAGCTGACTCTGCTCCATACACTCGCTACTGACTTATACCAGACATGTACGGCAGATGTTGGTAAGGAGTTAAAGCGGTTGTCCTGCTTTGCGGCCATTTGTTTTTTTTTACTTTAATGCAAGTATTTGGGGCTAAAATTGATTTCTGTAATTGAGTTTCATGAAAAATGTTGCGTTCTGTAGCATCTGTGCTGCACTGTCTATTCCTGGCTGCAAAATTAGCTAACTGAGAATCTATCAGTGAGCTCCTTCTGACAGTCTTAAGGGAGAGGTTGTAGATCTTTCATCTGTTTTTTTTCCTGAGTGCCTTTTAGCTGATCTATGCCCAAAGAAAACATGAAACTTGAATGTGCAGGGAAGCAATAAGTCTGTAATAACCAGTGAAAAATTAAACCTAAATGTAAAAAATTACTTTTAGTAGTAAATACATGGACATAAGAAAATACACACTGCTCAAAAAAATAAAGGGAACACCTAAACAGAATATAACTCCAAGTAAATCAAACTTCTCTGAAATCAAACGGTCCACTTAGGAAACAACACTGATTGACAATCAATTTCACATGCTGTTGTGCAAATGGAATAGACAATAGATGGAAATTATTGGCAATTATCAAGACACCCTCAATAAAGGAGTGGTTCTGCAGGTGGGGACCACAGACCACATCTCAGTACCAGTGCTTTCTGGCTGATGTTTTGGTCAATTTTGAATGTTGGTTGTGCTTTCACACTCGTGGTAGCATGAGACGGACTCTACAACCCACAGAAGTTGCTCAGGTAGTGCAGCTCATCCAGTATGGCACATCAATGCGAGCTGTGGCAAGAAGGTTTGCTGTGTCTGTCAGCGTAGCGTCCAGAGGCTGGAGGCGTTACCAGGAGACAGGCCAGTACACCAGGAGACGTGGAGGGGGCCGTAGGATGGCAACAACCCAGCAGCAGGACCTCTACCTCCGCCTTTGTGCAAGAAGGAACAGGAGGAGCACTGCCAGAGCCCTGCAAAATGACCTCCAACAGACCACAAATGTGCATGTGTCTGCACAAACGGTTAGAAACTGACTCCATGAGGGTGGTATGAGGGCCCAACGTCCACAGATGGGGGTTGTGCTCACAACCCAACACCGTGCAGGACGCTTGGCATTTGCCACAGAACACCAGGATTGGCAAACTCGCCACTGGCGCCCTGTGCTCTTCACAGATGAAAGCAGGGTCACACTGAGCACATGTGACAGACGTGACAGAGTCTGGAGACGCCGTGGAGAGCGATCTGCTGCCTGCAACATCCTTCAGCACGACCGGTTTGGCAGTGGGTTAGTAATAGTGTGAGGTGGCATTTCTTTGGAGGGCCGCACAGCCCTCCATCTGCTCGCCGGAGGTAGCCTGACTGCCATTAGGTACAGAGATGAGATCCTCAGGCCCCTTGTGAGACCATATGCTGGTGCGGTTGGCACTGGGTTCATCCTAATGCAGAACAATGCCAGACCTCATGTGGCTGGAGTGTGTCAGCCTCATTTTGACTTGTTTTAAGGACATTACATCAAAGTTGGATCAGCCTGTAGTGTGTTTTCCACTTTAATTTTGGGGGTGACTCCAAATCCAGGCCTCCATTGGTTAATAAATTTGATTTCCATTGATGATTTTGTATGAACATTTGCTAAAGAAGAACTGCGCCCAGCGGAGCCAAGCTGAAGGAAGAGAATGGACTTGATCTGTCTTCAGAAATTTTTTCAAGTTGGCCCTCAGGAAGGGGCCAGTTCACTTTTTAGCTGGGTTAAAATACACTGCTCAAAAAAATAAAGGGAACACTCAAATAACACATCCTAGATCTGAATGAATGAAATATTCTCATTGAATACTTTGTTCTGTACAAAGTTGAATGTGCTGACAACAAAATCACACAAAAATCATCAATGGAAATCAAATTTATTAACCAATGGAGGCCTGGATTTGGAGTCACCCCCAAAATTAAAGTGGAAAAACACACTACAGGCTGATCCAACATTGATGTAATGTCCTTAAAACAAGTCAAAATGAGGCTCAGTATTGTGTGTGGCCTCCACATGCCTGTATGATCTCCCTACAATGCCTGGGCATGCTCCTGCTGAGGTTGCGGATGGTCTCCTGTGGGATCTCCTCCCAGACCTGGACTAAAGCATCCGCCAACTCCTGGACAGTCTGTGGTGCAATGTGATGTTGGTGGATGGAGCGAGACATGATGTCCCAGATGTGCTCAATCGGATTCAGCTCTGGGGAACAGGCGGGCCAGTCCATAGCTTCAAAGCCTTCATCTTGCAGGAACTGCTGACACACTCCAGCCACATGAGGTCTGGCATTGTCCTGCATTAGGAGGAACCCAGGGCCCACTGCACCAGCATATTGTCTCACAAGGGGCCTGAGGATCTCATCTCGGTACTTAATGGCAGTCAGGCTACCTCTGGCGAGGACATGGAGGGCTGTGCAGCCCTCCAAAGAAATGCCACTCCACACCATTACTGACCCACTGCCAAACCGGTCATGCTGAAGGATGTTGCAGGCAGCAGATCGCTCTCCACGGTGTCTCCAGACTCCGTCACGTCTGTCACATGTGCTCAGTGTGAACCTGCTTTCATCTGTGAAGAGCACAGGGAGCCAGTGGTGAGTTTGCCAATTCTGGTGTTCTGTGGCAAATGCCAAGCGTCCTGCACAGTGTTGGGCTGTGAGCACAACCCCCATCTGTGGATGTCGGGCCCTCATACCACCCTCATGGAGTCAATTCTAACCGTTTGTGCAGACACATACACATTTGTGGCCTGCTGGAGGTCATTATGCAGGGCTCTGGCAGTGCTCCTCCTGTTGCTTCTTGCACAAAAGCGGAGGTAGCGGTCCTGCTGCTGGGTTGTTGCCCTCCTACGGCCCCCTCCACGTCTCCTGGTGTACTGGCCTGTCTCCTGGTAGCGTCTCCAGCCTCTGGACGCTACGCTGACAGACACAGCAAACCTCCTTGCCACAGCTCTCACAGATGTGCCATCCTGGATGACCTGCACTACCTGAGCATCTTCTGTGGGTTGTAGAGTCCGTCTCATGCTACCACGAGTGTGAAAGCACAACCAACATTGAAAAGTGACCAAAACATCAGCCAGAAAGCACTGGTACTGAGATGTGGTCTGTGATCCCCACCTGCAGAGCCACTCCTTTATTGAGGATGTCTTGATAATTGCCAATAATTTCCATCTATTGTCTATTCCATTTGCACAACAGCATGTGAAATTGATTGTCAATCAGTGTTGCTTCCTAAGTGGACAGTTTGATTTCAGAGAAGTTTGATTTACTTGGAGTTATATTCTGTTGTTTAAGTGTTCCCTTTATTTTTTTGAGCAGTGTATATAAAAAAAAAATTACTGCAGCTTTAATGCTATTTATTACGTCTCACCAGTAAGAACATGGCATAAGCGTAATTTAAAGGAAGAGGAGGACATTATTCACTCCAGTTTCCTGCGGCCCCTCGGGAGTATAGGTTGCTGCACAGTAGTCCGCATTCTGCGTAAAACAGGAAAAAACACTTTTACTTAGTGGGATGAGGGCAGCACGTTGGTCAGTAGTGGCACTCTGTCAGTTGAGCATTGCTCCTAATATCTGGTTGTGTTTCCTGAGAAGAGGGGACCCACCAAAGAGGAGACCCACCGAAGAGGAGTTCCACCAAAGAGGAGTTCCACCAAAGAGGAGTCCCACCAAAGAGGAGTCCCACCGAAGAGGAGTCCCACCGAAGAGGAGACCCACCGAAGAGGAGACCCACCGAAGAGGAGTCCCACCGAAGAGGAGTCCCACCGAAGAGGAGACCCACCGAAGAGGAGTCCCACCAAAGAGGAGTCCCACCAAAGAGGAGTCCCACCGAAGAGGAGACCCACCGAAGAGGAGACCCACCGAAGAGGAGTCCCACCGAAGAGGAGACCCACCGAAGAGGAGACCCACCGAAGAGGAGTCCCACCGAAGAGGAGTCCCACCGAAGAGGAGTCCCACCGAAGAGGAGTCCCACCGAAGAGGAGACCCACCGAAGAGGAGTCCCACCGAAGAGGAGACCCACCGAAGAGGAGTCCCACCGAAGAGGAGTCCCACCGAAGAGGAGTCCCACCGAAGAGGAGACCCACCGAAGAGGAGTCCCACCGAAGAGGAGACCCACCGAAGAGGAGACCCACCGAAGAGGAGACCGAAGAGAAGTCCCACCGAAGAGGAGACCCACCGAAGAGGAGTCCCACCGAAGAGGAGTCCCACCGAAGAGGAGTCCCACCGAAGAGGAGACCCACCGAAGAGGAGTCCCACCGAAGAGGAGACCGAAGAGAAGTCCCACCGAAGAGGAGACCCACCGAAGAGGAGTCCCACCGAAGAGGAGACCGAAGAGGAGTCCCACCGAAGAGGAGACCCACCGAAGAGGAGACCCACCGAAGAGGAGTCCCACCGAAGAGGAGACCCACCGAAGAGGAGACCCACCGAAGAGAGACGAAGAGGAGACCCACCGAAGAGGAGACCCACCGAAGAGGAGACCCACTGAAGAGGAGACCCACCGAAGAGGAGTCCCACCGAAGAGGAGTCCCACCGAAGAGGAGACCCACCGAAGAGGAGTCCCACCGAAGAGGAGTCCCACCGAAGAGGAGACCCACCGAAGAGGAGTCCCACCGAAGAGGAGTCCCACCGAAGAGGAGACCCACCGAAGAGGAGTCCCACCGAAGAGGAGACCCACCGAAGAGGAGACCCACCGAAGAGGAGTCCCACCGAAGAGGAGACCCACCGAAGAGGAGACCCACCGAAGAGGAGTCCCACCGAAGAGGAGACCCACCGAAGAGGAGTCCCACCGAAGAGGAGTCCCACCGAAGAGGAGTCCCACCGAAGAGGAGTCCCACCGAAGAGGAGACCCACCGAAGAGGAGTCCCACCGAAGAGGAGACCCACCGAAGAGGAGTCCCACCGAAGAGGAGTCCCACCGAAGAGGAGTCCCACCGAAGAGGAGACCCACCGAAGAGGAGTCCCACCGAAGAGGAGACCCACCGAAGAGGAGACCCACCGAAGAGGAGACCGAAGAGAAGTCCCACCGAAGAGGAGACCCACCGAAGAGGAGTCCCACCGAAGAGGAGTCCCACCGAAGAGGAGACCCACCGAAGAGGAGTCCCACCGAAGAGGAGACCGAAGAGAAGTCCCACCGAAGAGGAGACCCACCGAAGAGGAGTCCCACCGAAGAGGAGTCCCACCGAAGAGGAGACCCACCGAAGAGGAGTCCCACCGAAGAGGAGACCGAAGAGGAGTCCCACCGAAGAGGAGTCCCACCGAAGAGGAGACCCACCGAAGAGGAGACCCACCGAAGAGGAGTCCCACCGAAGAGGAGACCCACCGAAGAGGAGACCCACCGAAGAGAGACGAAGAGGAGACCCACCGAAGAGGAGACCCACCGAAGAGGAGACCCACCGAAGAGGAGACCCACCGAAGAGGAGTCCCACCGAAGAGGAGTCCCACCGAAGAGGAGACCCATCGAAGAGGAGTCCCACCGAAGAGGAGTCCCACCGAAGAGGAGACCCACCGAAGAGGAGACCCACCGAAGAGGAGTCCCACCGAAGAGGAGTCCCACCGAAGAGGAGACCCACCGAAGAGGAGTCCCACCGAAGAGGAGTCGCACCGAAGAGGAGACCCACCGAAGAGGAGTCCCACCGAAGAGGAGTCCCACCGAAGAGGATTCCCACCGAAGAGGAGTCCCACCGAAGAGGAGACCCACCGAAGAGGAGACCGAAGAGAAGTCCCACCGAAGAGGAGACCCACCGAAGAGGAGTCCCACCGAAGAGGAGTCCCACCGAAGAGGAGACCCACCGAAGAGGAGACCGAAGAGGAGACCCACCGAAGAGGAGACCGAAGAGAAGTCCCACCGAAGAGGAGTCCCACCGAAGAGGAGTCCCACCGAAGAGGAGACCCACCGAAGAGGAGACCCACCGAAGAGGAGACCGAAGAGAAGTCCCACCGAAGAGGAGACCCACCGAAGAGGAGTCCCACCGAAGAGGAGTCCCACCGAAGAGGAGTCCCACCGAAGAGGAGACCCACCGAAGAGGAGTCCCACCGAAGAGGAGACCGAAGAGGAGTCCCACCGAAGAGGAGTCCCACCGAAGAGGAGACCCACCGAAGAGGAGTCCCACCGAAGAGGAGTCCCACCGAAGAGGAGACCCACCGAAGAGGAGACCCACCGAAGAGGAGACCCACCGAAGAGAGACGAAGAGGAGTCCCACTGAAGAGGAGACCCACCGAAGAGGAGTCCCACAGAAGAGGAGACCCACCGAAGAGGAGACCCACCGAAGAGGAGTCCCACCGAAGAGGAGACCCACCGAAGAGGAGACCCACCAAAGAGGAGACCCACCGAAGAGGAGTCCCACCGAAGAGGAGTCCCACCGAAGAGGAGACCCACCGAAGAGGAGTCCCACCGACGAGGAGTCCCACCGAAGAGGAGACCCACCGAAGAGGAGACCCACCGAAGAGGAGACCCACCGAAGAGGAGACCGAAGAGAAGTCCCACCGAAGAGGAGACCCACCGAAGAGGAGACCCACCGAAGAGGAGACCGAAGAGAAGTCCCACCGAAGAGGAGTCCCACCGAAGAGGAGTCCCACCGAAGAGGAGTCCCACCGAAGAGGAGACCCACCGAAGAGGAGACCCACCGAAGAGGAGTCCCACCGAAGAGGAGACCCACCGAAGAGGAGACCGAAGAGAAGTCCCACCGAAGAGGAGACCCACCGAAGAGGAGTCCCACCGAAGAGGAGTCCCACCGAAGAGGAGACCCACCGAAGAGGAGACCGAAGAGGAGACCCACCGAAGAGGAGACCGAAGAGAAGTCCCACCGAAGAGGAGTCCCACCGAAGAGTAGTCCCACCGAAGAGGAGACCCACCGAAGAGGAGACCCACCGAAGAGGAGACCGAAGAGAAGTCCCACCGAAGAGGAGACCCACCGAAGAGGAGTCCCACCGAAGAGGAGTCCCACCGAAGAGGAGTCCCACCGAAGAGGAGACCCACCGAAGAGGAGTCCCACCGAAGAGGAGACCGAAGAGGAGTCCCACCGAAGAGGAGTCCCACCGAAGAGGAGACCCACCGAAGAGGAGTCCCACCGAAGAGGAGACCCACCGAAGAGGAGACCCACCGAAGAGGAGACCCACCGAAGAGAGACGAAGAGGAGTCCCACTGAAGAGGAGACCCACCGAAGAGGAGACCCACCGAAGAGGAGACCCACCGAAGAGGAGTCCCACCGAAGAGGAGACCCACCGAAGAGGAGACCCACCAAAGAGGAGACCCACCGAAGAGGAGTCCCACCGAAGAGGAGTCCCACCGAAGAGGAGACCCACCGAAGAGGAGTCCCACCGACGAGGAGTCCCACCGAAGAGGAGACCCACCGAAGAGGAGACCCACCGAAGAGGAGACCCACCGAAGAGGAGACCGAAGAGAAGTCCCACCGAAGAGGAGACCCACCGAAGAGGAGACCCACCGAAGAGGAGACCGAAGAGAAGTCCCACCGAAGAGGAGTCCCACCGAAGAGGAGTCCCACCGAAGAGGAGTCCCACCGAAGAGGAGTCCCACCGAAGAGGAGACCCACCGAAGAGGAGACCCACCGAAGAGGAGTCCCACCGAAGAGGAGACCCACCGAAGAGGAGACCCACCGAAGAGGAGTCCCACCGAAGAGGAGACCCATCGAAGAGGAGTCCCACCGAAGAGGAGTCCCACCGAAGAGGAGTCCCACCGAAGAGGAGTCCCACCGAAGAGGAGACCCACCGAAGAGGAGTCCCACCGAAGAGGAGTCCCACCGAAGAGGAGACCCACCGAAGAGGAGTCCCACCGAAGAGGAGTCCCACCGAAGAGGAGACCCACCGAAGAGGAGTCCCACCGAAGAGGAGACCCACCGAAGAGGAGACCCACCGAAGAGAAGTCGCACCGAAGAGGAGTCCCACCGAAGAGGAGACCCACCGAAGAGGAGACCCACCGAAGAGGAGACCCACCGAAGAGGAGTCCCACCGAAGAGGAGTCCCACCGAAGAGGAGACCCACCGAAGAGGAGACCGAAGAGAAGTCCCACCGAAGAGGAGACCCACCGAAGAGGAGTCCCACCGAAGAGGAGTCCCACCGAAGAGGAGTCCCACCGAAGAGGAGACCGAAGAGGAGTCCCACCGAAGAGGAGACCCACCGAAGAGGAGTCCCACCGAAGAGGAGACCCACCGAAGAGGAGTCCCACCGAAGAGGAGTCCCACCGAAGAGGAGACCCACCGAAGAGGAGACCCACCGAAGAGGAGACCCACCGAAGAGGAGACTGAAGAGGAGACCCACCGAAGAGGAGACTGAAGAGGAGACCCACCGAAGAGGAGTCCCACTGAAGAGGAGTCCCACCGAAGAGGAGTCCCACCGAAGAGGAGTCCCACCGAAGAGGAGACCCACCGAAGAGGAGGCCGTAGAGGAGTCCCACCGAAGAGGAGACCCACCGAAGAGGAGACCGAAGAGGAGTCCCACCGAAGAGGAGTCCGAAGAGTAGTCCCACCGAAGAGGAGTCCCACCGAAGAGGAGACCCACCGAAGAGGAGTCCCACCGAAGAGGAGTCCCACCGAAGAGGAGACCCACCGAAGAGGAGACCGAAGAGGAGTCCCACAGAAGAGGAGACCCACCGAAGAGGAGTCCCACCGAAGAGGAGACCCACCGAAGAGGAGTCCCACCGAAGAGGAGTCCCACCGAAGAGGAGACCGAAGAGGAGACCCACCGAAGAGGAGACCCACCGAAGAGGAGTCCCACCGAAGAGGAGTCCCACCGAAGAGGAGACCCACCGAAGAGGAGTTCCACCGAAGAGGAGACCGAAGAGGAGTCCCACCGAAGAGGAGACCCACCGAAGAGGAGACCCACCGAAGAGGAGACCGAAGAGGAGTCCCACCGAAGAGGAGTCCCACCGAAGAGGAGACCCACCGAAGAGGAGTCCCACCGAAGAGGAGTCCCACCGAAGAGGAGACCGAAGAGGACAGAACTGCACCTTAAGATCCCTAGGGGGAAAGGGATGGCCAAAGGCCAGAAAAGACAACAATCGATCCTACAACAAAAAGGAAGAAGCAGAACCAGAACAACGTCCGCCATTACATCAACCGGTATTTGAGGGGAAAGAGGAACATCATGTGGACCATCCTGCTGGGACCTCTCTGCCGATAACATCATACGGCAATACCGGCTGGTAAGTATAAATCCACCAAAGTAATAATAGCAGGATAGTAGTTATATAGTGGTAGTATATGAGTATTAGTGTAATTTGAGTAATAATACTAGTGATAATAGTAAGAAAGTAATAAAATAACAATAGTAATAGTAGTAGGTAGAATAGCAGTGTGATCCAGGGTTCTAGGACTGATCGCCTTTTCTCGGGGTCAAGAAGGAATTTTTCCGCTGTGACACAAATTGGCTGAAGGTGTCCTGAGGTTTTTGCCTTCTTTTGGATCAACACTCTAGGTATAGGGTAGTATTAGTAGCAATAGGAAAGAAGAATAATACCGTAATAAGACATCAGGTTATTATTATTAATAAATATAAACTAGTTATATCTATAGAAAGAACAAAGAGTAAATAAAAATAATTATAGACGTAGTTCAATCAATACTGTAATATTAAATAGTTATAGAAAAGTTAGAGTAGTACTTTAATAAGAAAGCAGGACACAAGACAAAATATATAAAAAACTATATTAAAAACAACTGTAGTAGTACATTTAGTACAGTAATAGTAATTACATAACTAGTAACATAATTAGGTTTGATCCGGGGTCCTAGGACTGATCGTCTTTTCTCAGGGTCAAGAAGGAAATTTTTCCCTGTGACACAAATTGGCTGAAGGTGTCCTGGGGTTTCTGCCTTCTTCTGGATCAACACTGTAGGTATAGGGCAGTATTAGTAGTGATAGGAAAGAAGAATAATACTGTAATAAGATAGCACAATGTTAATAATAACCATATCAAATAGTTAGATTTATAAAAACAAATTAAAATAACTCCAGTAGTACAATAATTAGTGTAATATATAACTTGTAATAACATTATTAGGTTTGATCCAGGGTCCTAGGACTGATCGCCTTTTCCCGGGGTCAAGAAGGAATTTTTCCCGTGACACAAATTGGCGGTAGGTGTCCTGGGGTTTTTGCCTTCTTCTGGATCAACAGCTTTAGGCATAGGGATTTTAGTAATACCATTATTAGAATCACAAGAATAATAAAAAAATTCGAATTAAATTTTTTAATTAGTTTTATAACAGTTACAATTAATTGGATTAATGCAATAATAATAAATAGTAAAAATGGTGGTAATAACAATAAAAAAAACTAGTCCCAGTTACTAAGTTAGTGTAGTGTTAGTGTAGGGACCCATCTGAAGAGGTCGCCTTGACGTTGGCAGATGGGCTCGCACAATTTGCTCAAAATGTGTGCTAAGAACCTCATATTTCTATGTACAGGAGATCTAGCAGTAATTCCATTCAGGAGATAGATATCTGTGTACACACACACTTTGTTATATACTTTTGTGCAGCACACAGGGCAGGTATACAGGTACAGGGCGAGAGTGTTACAGTGATATTATAACTCGGCCTTAAGGATAAAATGCTGACAACTACAGAACCTGGAAACACATCCGAAACTAGACCTTGTAAGTAACTGGTTCCCAGCTAGTGGTGAATATGTACAGGGCAGTCCGGTACCAGGACCCGCTCTATAGGACACATTATCATCAGGCAGGTCCTGTCAGGGCTCTTACAAGATCTGCGGCAGAAGTGTGGCTGTATAACACATTCCTGCTCCTGCCTCAGCCTCCGACAGTGGAGCCAACCCTGACCCTGGCAGTTTAATCCACTGTATGACACAGTAGGGGGCTTCCACAGCATTTAGGCACTTTAGACAGGAGAGGGAGGCGCGATCATGGTGCCGATGAGTTTCTATGGCAGCCGAGATCTAACAATAGACCCCATGACGGCCATCTTACTGCTCCTATTAGACCCCGGCTGAGCAAAGGTCTATGAGGATGCCGGTGAGACTTATGTCGCCTGCTCTGCACATATTAGAAATGCCTAGGGCTGATTAGTTTTCCATTTGTAAATCTGATCCAGCAGCGCTGGGCTACCACTGACGTGATCAGGGCTATTGAGCTCCTAGATTGGGCAGAGGAGCTCAGTCTTCAGCAGGAGCTGGCCGAGGAGAGCGGAGCAACTTGCATGGGGCAGCTGCACAAGAAGTAACTCAAAAGGTGGAGATTTACCCGGAGACGTGGTGCCCGGGCTGTGATCTGCTGTGCAGGCTGCATAGTCGATGCCTCCTAGGACCCGAACTTCTGACTCGCCCCCTGGGCCGTGGGGCACGCGGAACAGGGCAATAGGGAGACTCTGGGAGTAGTAGTGGCGGCCCGGTCCCGCGGCTCAGGGTGGTCAGACCAATGGTAGTCTGCTGCTGTACTTTAGATAATGTCCGACTACGCCACCCGTGGATTGCGGTTATTAGGAACCGCCGCTGCAAGGCAGTCCGCTGGGGCTGATGTTACTCCCCACGGGAAGAGTGCGGCCCCAGGGCAGTGTAGTGGATGGTGGGAGTAATGGTAGTGAGAGTCCCAGTACCGGTAGTGCTGGAGGAGCGAAAGAGCACACAAACAACGTCCAATGTCTTTTACTCACAGTTCAGGTACTCCGGGTCACTTCTGTGCACGTAGTGACCGCCCGAGCCGTGCTGCGTCCACCAGGTGAGGGGCTCGGTCAACTCCCAGGCAGCTCAGGAATATGGCACAGGACCCCCTTCTTTCCTTTCTCTGGCCTGCCTCACCAGTGACCCACTTCTGTCCAGCTGCCGCGGACTTGTGCGGTTAAACGTGGGTCCCGTCCTCCGCTGTCCTATATGGTGCCTTCCTAGCAGGTTTGATGAGGTGTCGCACCAATAAATGATCACGACGACCGGTCTTTGGCTGAGGGTTGTTTCTCCTCCACCAACTTGGGATCCGGTACCCTTAATTTGCCTGACTCTTCACCCTGGATTCTCATGGGTTCTTAGGGTCCCTTCCACCTTCTTGTTCCTGAGCCCTTCTGTTTCTCTGTCTCTCCTCCGTCTTTCCTGTTCCTTCTTCTCCTCCCTTCTCATGGAGCTGGGCTCAGGTGGCACCACAGCTCCCCTTCACTTCCTCCTCGGCCTCTCACTAGGCCCTCCTGGAGTAGAGCTCCTACAGAGCCTATACTCCCTGTCTTCTCCTCTCTGGACAGAACCTAGATCTAAGATGGTGCCCACCTTTTATACCTCCCTCTGACCATGAGCCCAGGTGACCAGCAACCAATGGGCTCCTACCTACACTCAGGAACCAACCCCTATCTGCCCCTACAGCACTGGGTGTTCCACCGCCCTCCCCACTCCAGGCAGGGACATAATCGGTCGTGCCTGCACTACTGTCTAGTGGGAGCACCGTTGAGCTGTCCCTCGGAAATGGGGTGTGTGTGCTGCATGCAGCTAACTGAGCCCTGGTCCACACTCCATCCTTACCCGGGAGTGGAATATCACACCTCTGGCAGAGGTGCAATACCCCTGTAGCGGCCGAACCCTCGGGGCGCTACACTTCACCCCTAACAGGCACAGCAGAGCTCGGACGGCTGCAAGTGAACGGAGAACGGCTGATTAGTAACTGCTGCGTCTCCTGCAGCTCAGATAAGAGCCGTACAGAGCGGGGGCTCAGTAATGATGAATACGGGAAGTGTCCGCCCCTCACATATCCTATATGCGGCCTCCAGAGGTAAAGTCTCCCCTGTAACCAGCGCCTTCTCCCACCTTCTCTGCTGGCATGCTCCATTGCTTAAAGGGGATGTCTGAAGAAAACAAGTTATCACTTATCCACAGGCTCGGTGATCACTTACTGATCGTGGGGGTCTGACCGCTGCGAACCATCGTCTGATCGGGAAGGAGTGGAAAGTCAGGATTCAACTGCAGCTCCATTCATTCTCTATGGGGCTCCAGAAAAGCCGAGCTCAGGGCTTGAATGCCACATAGGGAAGGAATGGAGCGGATCCTGGAGTAATAACATGTCCTCCTCTCCTCAGCTTTCTGTCTGTGTAAGTGGCTCAGCCCTTGTCTCCCCTTCTGCACTGGCTTCTGTACTGGTCCCTGTAGACTTTCTCCTATGAGGAAGAGGAACCCCTCTGCCCTTCTGCTCTCAGTCCTCTGCGGCTTTTCCCCATCGCTCAGTGCAGCCATTATATATAATAAGGATCATTCTTGTCCAGCTTTCATCCCGCCCAGCTGACAAGGTAATAAACATGTGAGGTGGAAGGTTCACAATTATTAGATGTGTTGTGAAAAGTCTCCACAGCAAATTCAGAGAAAACTGCAGGGTGACCGCTTGTGAAACCAGCACAAAATCCAGCGGACTGCGCCTCCCTGCCCCCCGCCGGTCTCTGTATCCTGGCATTCAGCTATTCCATTTGGTGCTTATTCAGGGAGGAAAATAAAAATGTGATGTTCTTACACAGACGCCTGAAGACGCGACGTTCGCTGCGCTGACACCCAGCTGCGCTTGGTATCACAGATCCTAGAAGTGTGCATTGATGGATTCCTCCACAAGAGGCCCTCATAAGCATTCACACACCTCCACCTTCCACCTCAGACCACCAGAGGGAGACCGTTAGGGATATATAAAGGGAAGGTGGAGCCAGGCAGCCCAGAAAGTGATTCAGAAGTTTCCTGCTCAGACACAGAAGGACTCAGTTCAGTCGAGCCAGAGCCTAGCAGTTCCTGCAGAAAGAGTTCAGTACAGTCTGTAGAGTGATTCCAGACTAGAACTCACAGAGCTCAGGATAGAGAGCTAGGAGTGTGCCGACGCTCTGAGAGCGGCGAAGAAGAGCAGTGTCCCGGCTGCAGTGTGTGTAGCCTAGTGAGGGCCCCGAGAGGGGCCGAAGGCGAGTGGAGAGTGAGTACATAGGGGGCAGAGGAGCTTAATTAGCTCACCCTGAAGCATTTACCGGACACTGGGTCCGAAGCTTACCGGGATCTCTACGACCCAGTAAAGCATAACCGGAATCCCTGGAGAACTACAGGTCCCAGGATCGCTAGAGTGCTGATACGTAACAGAGCCAGGAGACACATAGGCCTCGCAAGCTGAGGAGCATGTACTCCAAGAAAAGGCCCTACCACAAGGTCAGCCAGCGCAGGACAGAGACAAAGTTAGGCCTAGCTCCAGGCAGGTCAGAAACTTACTACGCAGAGGCAAGAAACAGGAGGCCCTACACCCGCTCATTGGGGAGGATCCTGATATGCACCCTTCACCCTACAGTGCTCCAGGATGTGCCTGACTTTCCATCAGTAAAAGGTACTGAAGTGACTACCGTGTCCGTCCCCGTTCTTGCTCTGACCCGGCTGGGTGTCGCCTGTCCTGCATTCCCCTTGCATACGCTGCCCTGAGGCCTAGATCCACCTGTGGGGAGCTATACCATCGAGCTGCCTCATCACCGGCCTCAGTGGACTGCTGCAGCGCTGGTGATTATCATCAGGAACCACAGGTGGCGTCACGAACTTTCATAAAATGAACAAACAACCACCCTTTTAAAGAGTGACCCCAGGGTACGGGCCCAGGAGCCGACCACCGCGACATCCCCAAGGCCAGGCAAAGGCCCGGGTACCGAGTCATCCCCATCCTCTGGGCTGGTCACTGCTTTTCATCATCCATGTTGGGCTGTTGTACGACGTGTGGACTACTCTGCTTGTTGGATTCTTGCATTACCACAAACACTGCCTTTATTTTGTGATTTCTGTGCCGCTTCCCATTTCTATTGGCAGCGTGATATACCAGCACGTGAGTGCTGCCACAATCATGTGTCAATAGGTTATTGATGGAGGCCGTGATACAGAGACTGTCCAGGACCAGGGAGGAGTTGGTACAGAAGCACCTAGAGAGGGGGGTACAGGGGCTTCATTTCAATTTTAAAACTTAGCTGGATTGTGTTTAGCTACAAGACTGGAAAGAAAAATAGAAAAAAAAAATTAAGATTTTATTATTTGGCAAAATCGTCCATCAGAGGTTTGGCCACTACCAAAAAGTTTTTGATGAACTTACAGTAGCAGCTGGCGAAACCCAAAAAACTTTGTAACGCCTGAATATAATACCAATCCAGTACCGTCCGGACTTTTGCCAGATCCATGTGACGCGCCCTGGGCCTATGAGATGTAGCGTTGCGCACGCAGGGACTACCCGGAGCCGGATCTGATAGGGGTAGTAGTCTCGTGGCGGTGACCCGGTCCGTGCCCAGGGAGTCAGACTAAGTGGCGGTGTATTAGCAGTAGATGTAGGACGACTACGCCACCCGTTGAATGCAGCTATGGAGCTGCCGCTGCAGGGCAGACCGCTGAGGCCGGTGGTAGGATTGTGCAGCGTGGATGGTATAACCCCCAACGGGAGGGGTATGGCCTCAGGGCAGCCGACGTGGATGATGGGGGTAGCAGGAACCACTCAGAGACGATGCGGTGTAGTTCAGGGTCTTTACTGGTGACAAAGATAGACCCTCCCGGAGTACTGGCTAGCGATCGGGGCCTGGTCAGTCTTTGAGCAGATGGGATTTTCCCCTGGCCAGGCGGAGTTGTAGGCCTCCCCAACTAATTGTACTCTTCTGGCTACCTTTCTAGAGGCGGGTAAAAGTAGCCCACGTCCCTGAGTGTACCGTGTGGTGCTCACCCGTATGGCCGGTGACTCGGGGCCTTCTAGTGGCTTCCGCTCCACGACGGCGGTGCTGGTCCCACGGGTGTGACCGTGCCTTCGGGTTTCTTGGCCAGGGGACCTGAAATCCCCTGCCGGTCGGTTTCTGCTGCTGGGTCAAGGTTAATCCCCACAGCCTCGGACTCCGGGTCCGGTGGTAACTCTTCAATCAGGGCGAGCTCTTCAGCTGCCAGCCCCTGATTCCTTTTAGCACGACTTCCCCAGAGCTCCTGATCTCTCTTTCCTATAGCTGCTTCTCCTCTTCTCTCTACTCTTCTCTTCTCCCCAACCCTGCCTCAGCCCCAGGTTTATATAGGGGAAGTCCTTCCCCTCCCAGGACTGGGCAGGAGGTGTGGCATGCATAGGATTCCTGACCAAGAGACCTCCCACCTGCTCTCAGACATAACATTGCTGTTACTGTGGAAACCAGACCCCTGGGGTGCCACACATGCAAAAACAGTGAATGATAAGAAATAACCCAAAAAAGTGACCTCCTGAATGGAGAACATAAATTATTTGTCAAACCAGAGAAATGTATTATCTTTGAGTATCTGTAAGACCTGCCTGACATGTACCTGATGTGATACGAGGTGAATAAATTAGACTGTGGGGACCCCCAACGAAACCCCGACGCTCAGCCCCCCTACCGCCACCCCTTCCTTAACAATACAATAATGTAACTCTTACAACTGGATGGGTGAGGATCGGTCACAGCTTTATTAACTCTTTAACTCATTCCATTAGAAAGGCATTTTATTTCCAAAAATAATTCCGCTTGTTGCAGCATGCCCTGTGTCTCCACACCGGCAAGTTGGCCAACAAGAGTAACTTTCCAACATGTCCTTTCTATTTCAGGCCAAGGAGGATCCTGCGTACTCGTATGCAGGACTCAGACCCCCACCCATCATCATTAACGCTTGCTCCACTCCGTCCTGGAGTCCTGACAGGAATATGTCCAGTCCAATATCCGTTAAATGAACACCGTCGGGCCATATGAGGCCAGCTTTATCTCCTTCCAGTTCTCGGTGTCTTATCACTACACCACCTCTTTCCTTTAAAAATCTTGCCATCCGAATATTTATTAGCCGCCTTGTCCGTTCGATGGCTGCACTGTCTCGCGCACCTCGCCATACCGTTCTCGGCACAACCTCTGACCATATTATAGTTAGTTTACTAAAAAATGCTCTGAAGCGCTCAGTGTCTAGCTTCATTATTGCCATTAGTTCTGCGATCTTGTAATGACCGAAGTCGTTTCCCCCAGCGTGTATAACTAAGATAACCGGACCTGTTGCTTCTCTCCCTATGTTGATTACCTCCATTAGTACCTGTGGCCATCGCAGGCCTCTAATACCTCTCCAGTTGAAATATGTGTCATGAAACCCCATATTCCTCCCGCCTGGGCGGACTGTCGCCCTTTTTTCTGCCCAGTATATGTACGAGTGGCCTATCACCCACACTGTTGGCTTATCGTCACCTATAAAAGAAACAAACCACGTTAGGATAACAAGTCCTGTCTTATGTATCTCGCAAAACACGCGGATCGCCATCTGCCTATCCTCTGCACTTCCGTTTCTGACAGTCCTGCTCTAGCTGCTTCCGTGGCCGCGCCTATGCGGAATGAGTGTGTCCCGTAATCTTTGGGGTGGTTCCCTGCTGATGTTAGGCATTTATTAAATATAAATTGGAACTGGTATCTTGATAATGGAGTTCCATCAATGTGTGATAGGAAGAAATTACTTTGTGGCCTGATGGCTGCATATGTTTTTTCTATTGTTACCGGACACAGTGTACTGTTTGTGGGTTTTAGAAGCACCCAAGTGCCCTTGCCCGCTGGGTCTGTTTTGGATTTGCGTATGCGTAGGCGTATTGCATTATTGGCTATGACTACGTCCTGGTGTAATAAGCCTCCACTGGTGGTGATTTTGGATCGAGGGACTAATTCGCTTATGCGTAGCGCCCTGAAAAAGGCGATCACAAATGCAGTAGACAGTAGTGTTGCTTCAAATTGTGAGTGGCATGTTAATGGTGTTAGGGATATGATTTTTGAGAGCAGATTTAGTGACACAGGACGTCTGCACTCCTGACTTGGCTGACCTCTTTTCCACCCTTTTAAGGCTTGACTGATGATGAATCTTTTTGTCACATCTCCCCAATTCAGTAGTTGGAAATGAAATGCTACTCCTGTCCGCCACCGCTGCGCTGACGCCCCTGATATGCCCCTCATCATTAGCTGGTGGAGAAATTCTATGGTTACATCTAGTCTGGCTTGTTCACATTGGTTAACCCGTCTGCCTGCTACTAGTCGTATCCAGTCTTCCCATGCCTTACCGTATGCTTTCCATGTTGACGGGGCGACTGACGCTCTGATTAATGGCATCAGCTGTTCGCCACTAGATCCCATAGGGAGGGTGGGCAACTGGTGCCCAACGGGTGGGCGTTGGGGAGGAGCTCTCTGAAAACCTGCCAATTGAATTGTGATAAAGCGTTAGCAGCAGCGTTAGATCCCCCCTCCACATTGTGGCTAGCGCGGACCCATACATTGTGTTTTAGGCACAGGAATGCTAGCCGGCGTAGTAGGCCTAGCACTGGGAGAAACGATGATGCCATCTTATTAATGCAGTGCGCTAGGCTGGTGTTATTTGTTATGAAGCGTATATTTTTGTTCGCTAGGTACGTGCCCCATATTTCTATGGCTACCACTATTGGGAAGAGTTCCAGGAGTGTCTGTTTTTTTGTTAACCCTTGTTCAGACCAATACGGAGGCCATAAGCCTGTGCACCACTAGTTATCTAGTATCGCTGCATATCCGCCCGCCTCTGCTGCCCCGGTGAATAATTTTAGTTCAATGTTGGACTGTTCTGCTGACATAAATAACGTGTGACCATTGAATGATTGTAAGAAGGTTTTCCACACCTCTAAGTCCGCCCGAAGCTGCCTGCTGATTCTGATTCTATGACTCGGTTTTAATGCACGTTTTGTTGCAAGGGATAAACGACGAGAGAAAACCCTTCCGACTGGCATCACCCGGCTCGCGAACACGAGGAGACCTAGTAACACTTGCATCTGTTGTAGTGTTACTTTCCGTACTGTGCAAAATCCCTCGATGAGGTGCAGTGTTTTTTGTATTTTTTCTGTTGGGAGGTGGAATAACCTTGCTGTGGTGTCGATTTCGATGCCTAAGAACGATAGCTTTGTTGTGGGGCCTATGTTTTTTGTAGGGCACAATGGGACTCCAAACCGTTGAAAGATGTTTGTGAATTCGTTAAGTAATGATTGGCATTGATTTGAGTCTTTGGGTCCGACGAATAGGAAGTCATCTAGGTAATGTGTGACGGACCTATTGCCGGTTTTGTACCTCAACACCCATTCTAGGAAGGAACTGAATAGTTCGAAGTAATAACAGATATTGAACAACCCATTGGGAGGCAAGTGTCGTAGAAGTATTCATTGTCCACTTGGCATCCCAGCAGGTGGTAGCAATTTGGGTGCACCGGTAGTAGGCGAAAGGCGGATTCTATGTCGGATTTAGCGAGCAGCACTCCGGGCCCCGCATCGCGCACTAACATTACTGCTCTGTCGAAAGACGCGTAGGAGACCGAGGCGTCTTCAGACGAAATACCGTCATTTACAGACTCTCCTTTTGGGTAAGATAAATGATGGATAAGCCGGAATGAACCTGGATCTTTTTTGGGGATTATTCCCAGAGGGGAAACTCTTATGTTACTGAATGGTGGGGTTGGGAAAGGGCCCGCCACTCTGCCTAGAGCTACTTCTTTTTGTATTTTTTGCCTAAGTATTTCAGGGTGCTCTTTTGCAGATTTAAGGTTATTTGCAAAGGTGGGTGATTTATTAAGTTTGAAAGGGAGGAAAAAACTGTATGTGAAACCAAAACGTAACTGCCCGCTGCGTCTTTCTTAGGATATTGGTCTAGCCAGGGGCCCATCGCGTTTACGCTCACCGGGGTCCTTGGATTCTGACTGTGGGAGTTTAATTGATAATTTGCTTGCGGGATGAGAACATCTTGCCGCGGGGTGGGCTGCACCCCAGGCTGAGCATTCATGTTTGTATCTGCATAAGGCGTAGAAACGACAGCGTCCCTCATTGTACTGCCAGCAGGCCCCTGGTCTACGTACTACCACTGAATTTTGGCCTGCTGTTGCCTGTTGTCCAGTAGCCGTTGTTGGAAAGGGATGGTGTTTCTGTAACAGCATTAATCGCAACCATATGTCTGTAGCTTTTACCCCCCAGCCTAGCTGTGGTTGCAGGGCCAAAAGCCTCCGGAACTCTTCATCGTAGCGCCACCATGCTGAACCGCCGTGGGCTTTGTACGAGTTATACACTGTATCCTGGTATATGAATAGTTCTGAGCAGCGTTCCGGATGCTTTTGGCCCATGATGCAACCCAGCACTGAAAACGCCTGTAACCAGTTACTCATTGTCTTCGCGACCTTTTGTCTATTTCTGTTGAATGGTCTGTCGACTATCCTTTTCTCTTTGTCTATAGTATGTTGGTCAGCGGTTACAAGTGCCCAAATGTCGATGTAGTCATTATTCCATATTTTAATTCTGGTTTCCTTGTCTATGTGTGAGCCCAATGGGCTTATCCTGCAAAAGAATGCGTCCTTGTGTACGCTGGCTAATGGTGGAGTTGTTTTAGTAGAATTATGTATAGCGCCTGGTGGCACAGATAGTTGTTCGACTATGGCCTTAAGGGCCGCTATTAAGTTGGTGTTACTATTTCCCATTTCAGTTATACTTATATTGCACGCACCCATTCCTGCGGCTGGAGGAGGGACTCCGATGTGTGGAGGGACTCTGACACCTGTCTCGCTCGGGGTGAGCTCGTGCCTCTGCTCGTAGACCTGCGTGAAATCGTTGTATCGTGCAGACTGTAAGCTCTGGAGGGTGCCATTGTATCGTTTCTGTCCCCCAGAGGACGGGATCGGTGCTAGCGGCTGTTGGGGCTCGACGATGCGCTCGACATCTCTGATGCAGAGGATGGTGAGCGCCACCTTGAGGACTGCGACCTGTGACCCCTCCTGTGGGATGCCGATCTCCGCTTTGCTTGTGACGACCGCTTCCTTCGCCGGTGACTTGTGTGCGATGGCGTAGATCTGTCGTCGTCGGAACTACAGCGAGTTCACCTAGAGTGAGTACGCCTGGAGTCTCTGTGTCCCTAAGGGTGTATGGGGGATTCTGCGCAGTTTACATGTGTCCCGCCGGGACATGTCGGTGCTATTTGTGGCCAGGGCGATGCTATAGAGGTGTCAAGCGCGTGTTCGCTGCGCTATTATAGGGGTATATGGGGGAGGCGAGGATGGTCGCTGAAGTGTTTAGGCTCCGTATCGTGTCCATCAGCGGGGTATTGATACTGTGACTGGGCGCTGGATAGGCTGCGGTGATTACAGGGGCCGCAATGTCCCCTGGATGTGTAGTGTCACGTGTTCTGTTTTGGGAACTTTTTCTTTTATTTTTAATAGGAGTTTTTCTGTGGGGGATTGTTGGGGGGGAAGCAGAGCACAGCCCCCGGCAGAGGATTCCTGTCCGGAGCTCTGCTCTCCCACAGCCCCTGCTGTGTGTTGAGGGGGCGGGGAATGATTACTAAGTGGCCCGCAGCTTCTTCTGTGAGGCTTCGGGTGCTGTGCCTAAAGCGCTCTGGAGGACGGGAGTGCCTGCTGGACCTCTGCCCTCCAGGGCGCTCCTCGGCAGGATGCGGGACAGGAGTGTTAACGGGGGTGGGGAACAACAGGCTCTGTGCTGTCTCCAGCGCCGGCGGCAGGCAGGAGACCTTAATCCCCTCTGTGCCCGCCGCCGACACGGCAGACAGCCGGCACTCATTTATTAGTGCAGCGGAGCCCTGCGCCCGCAGTAAGTGAGGCGCAGGGTCCACTGCCGCACTAGCTTCAGCTTCCTGCTCCGCCCCGCAGCATTCTGGACTGGGGGGCGTGACCTGCGGGGTCACGTGGGGCGGACACGCGCCCCGCACATGCGCATCGAGCGCTTCCTGCCCTCCAGCTCCGCCTCCTCCAACATGCCTCTCCGGCCTAGTGGAGTCGCACGCCCGCTTCCGGACCGCCACGGCTGCCCGCTTCCCCGAGTCAGCGCGCGCCCGCAGCACTACCGCAGCCGCCTGCTGCCCTGCGCCGGGTTGAGTGGCCCGATGAACACTGTAAAGTTGTGCGGATGCGGCGGTCGGGTGAGGACGGGGATCGGAACCAGGCCGCAGAAGTAATGCAGCCCCCCGTTCCAGATGACCCGACCGCCGTGGAGGGAACCGTTGTACCGTGGGCAATTGGAGTGGGTGAGTAGGCCCAAGTGGTGAGGGGACTGCGACTGAGGATTATGATGTTCCCATAAGGGGTTGAGGGCTAGGGGCAGGGTGATCTGGGGATTTAGAGCTGGGGCCAGGGGGATGAGCGCTGAGCCCCGATATGAGAGCCTGTAACCAGCGCTCGCCCCCCTGTGCAAACCCAGCCTGGAGGGCCTCAGCAATCTGACCTGATCCTGAATTCTCCATGACGTTCGACTCCGGGACCAGCAAAGAAAGGAAGTAACGTGGGATGTCCCGGTGTTTATGTATCCATGGGACGGCTTGTAGCAGCCGTCCCTTTCGCTTCATTGGATCCTTCCGGGGGTTCAGGATCACTGGTCAGTAAGGGGTAGCGAAGGGGGGGGGTCAGCAATCGCCACGGCCCTGGGAGGGTCAACACAGTCAGTGACTCCCTCCTTATTTAGTATGGAGTCTACCATTATGTCATCAAGATGGGTTTGTTGTGATCTACCTGCCAGATGAGTAAAAATGGGAGCATTAGTCAACCCAAATGCCATCACAAGGTTTTCATAGTGCCCCTCAGGAGTATTGAAGGCCGTCTTCCACTCATCTCCTCAATGTGAATGAGATTATAAGCCCCCCTGAGGTCTAGTTTAATCAAATTGTAGGAGCCAAATGGTTTTCTAAAGAGGTCTGGGATGAGAGGTAGAGGATATGCATCCCAGACCATAATCTGATTAAACTCGCAAAAATCAAGGCAGGGGCGCAACCCCTAGTCCTTTTTTTTTTTTTTTTGACAAAGAAAAACCCCACTGCAATGGGAGATGAAGAACGTCTTATATGGCCCTTTGGTAGACTTTCAGTGATCTAGTTTTTCATGGCCTGCCTCTCTGAACCAGAGATATTATATAACCTGCTTTTTTGGCAGCTTGGCCCCAGGAATAATATTACCGACGCAATCATAAGGATGATGGGGTGGAAGTTCTTGACTCCCCTGTTCAGAAAACACATTCCTGAAATCAGACCCACCGTGGCTATCCGAGTGACCAAGCAGTGTTCTTGGCAATACTCGCTCCATTTTACCACCTCCCGAGTCTGCCAGTCTACGGCTAAGTGCCCACGATGCAGAAATGCTCTGGATTTTTCCTGAGCGTTTCTGCATCTCCCTGGCAGAAAAAATGCATGCGGATTGTACGTGTTTTTCCTGCCAGGGACAAGCGTAAGTGAAGCGTTTTTTCACATGCATTTCCGCATGCGGGTTGTCAAGCGCTTTCCAAGCGATTTTAGCATCACTTGGAAAGTGCTTGACAACTTGGTCACATTATATAAATACATGCAACCGGCAACCGGCATGTCTCCTCTTCTCCAGACCCGGGTACCATCCGCACGTTGAATCGCTTAATATCCGCATGTGCACATGTAGTCATGCGGATATTAAGCGATTCAATGAAAGTTAATGGAGGTAAAACGTCGCGATTACGCAAAGTAACTGGTAGTGCTGCGGATTTTTCCGCACTGATAATGTGCAGCGGAAATTTCCGCAGCATGTGCACAGCACATGCGGATTATCATTGGGGAACATTGCAGACCTTCTACCAAGCGTTTAAGCGTTTCTGCAATGGAATTGCCGCTGCGGAAACGCTTAAAAGACGCATAGTGGGCACACAGCCTACCACAGGATTGTGCAGCGTAAACCAAGGTAGTCTAAGGACCACAGGAGAGGGCAAGCCCTCTAGCACATAACAGTCAATAAATTTTGAGTGCAAGGCCCCTACCTGCAGATGTAGCACACGAGCGACAAGAGTAAAATAGCCCTAGCTCAAGGGTGCAGAGTCAATGGCGATTATGGGTGTTGAGCCAGAAAATTTATGAGGTTTGAGGTCCTGATCGAACCTAGCGTCAATCAAAATAAACCCCGCCCCACTGTCCAGAAAGGCAGAAATTACCACCATACTTTTGCCAAGATGGATCTTGGACGGTAAAAAAAAAATTGTGACCTACCCACAGAGGAAATAAGTACACCCCCGAGTTGCCAATTCACCCCTCAACTCGGGTGCCTTAGTTTTCCGGTGGGTGTTTAGGAATTTAGGAAAGACACACACACACACTCCCCCTTTCCGCCAAACTACAGTTGGACCAACAGAACAAGTCGCCACACCCAACAGCATGGGTTCCTCAGTTAACTCAAACCTAGGGGCCCTTGACCCCAGGCCCCCTGCAAATTGGAGTGTCTCCTTATGTCTCTGGCAATGACAGCGGTTAACACACAAACGCCTCTTCAAAACAACCAACACCTCTGACTCCAGAACTAGGCAGCATAAATCTAACACTGGCAATCCAAGATTGCCAGAGGCGAGTATATATAGGAGAGGCCAACACTGAACAGCTGAGACCATCAACGCTGGAAAGCTCTAGCAGCTCTCAACTGAACAGATTAACCTTTGCACTGCTAGCAGAAACCTTCACGGTTTAATATGATAGTGAAGTGCTTCTAATCAGTGCAGGAGCTCAGACGTCGCAGTCTTCTGGCCCCTCTAGTTACGGTAAACCCGTGGTACCTGGATTCCAGCGATGTGTCACTTACCGAGCTGCTTGATGCAGTGTTGATAAAACCCTTTATTAGCTGCAGATGTTCTGCCTATGCACAGGGTACACAGAAAGCTGTCAATCAGTGGTGCGGGTGGGGCTATATATAGAGCTCATGAATGTGGAGGACTACATGGCAGCAGGTTTACTAGTCCTTGAGTGATAAAACTAAAACAAGCAGCCAGTTATTGACACATGGCTGGAATCAGAGTCTCTGTCTTTATATAATCAGAATCTAATAAGAGTATAGATGCAAGTGTACAATAAATCTGGAAGAATAAAGAAGTAATCAGTATATCATAAATTATATCTACCCTACAGGTAGCATATGCATTATAATTACATACAACGTCACTAAGGAAAAGTACCTCATTTGCGTCGACCACCAATAATACACCTTGGCAAGCAGAAAGGGACCTTGAAACTTCGTAGCTAAAATCAACATGACCCTACAAAAGTATAAAAACGTTAAAAGGGAAAACATGTTGGACAAATATGGATTGATGGATACAAGGCGCATTCTTAAATAACCATGTATAAATGTGAGGGGAGTCATTTCGTATGTAGATGGACAAAGAATGCTGAGCGTTGGAAACATGTTGCTATGTTGCATAAATGTTTCACTTGAACCTTGTGGATTAATGGACTTTTAAAGATGAAATAATAAAGATGGATTTTATGGAGCTGGAGTTCCTTTTCTTTTTCCTGTGATTTACACACGTGTGGCCACACGATCTCCAGGCTTCAGCACGCCGAGAGCCGCTGTGGGTGAGCTGGTGGTTTTTATTCTATAGCATTCTTAAATAGGCTGTGCCAAGATCGCAACTTTTAGGCTATTCTGTGGGGGGGTGACAACCGGGACCTCCAATGATCAGAAGAACAGATGTCTCACATCCCCTTTTTTAATGGAGTGGTGCCATTGTCTACGGGACTGATGGAGATAGCTGAGCTCTGAATTCGGCCATCTCCGGCAGCCCATTACACTTTGAGTGGAGCAGCAGTGCACACACTCATCGGCCAATCCATTGGCGTAATATGGCTCGTGCACCTGATTTCCTGTGATTGGGGTCCCAGAGATGGGTCCCCAGCTATTAGCAAGCAATCTGTTCTGTAGAAAAGTGATAAGTTGTAATCTGAGAGCAAACTCTTTCAATTTTAGAATATTGGATAGCTCTTATGGGCGTCTATAAAAAAACCAAAACAGTGTTAGATCTACAGGGTCGGCCATTTATATGGATACACCTAAATTAAATGGGAATGGTTGGTGATATCAACCTGAAGCAACGGATACTGGAAGCCTGTGCTAGCATTTCTTCTGCGGTGTTGCTATCAGTGTGTCAAGAGTGGGAGAAGAGGGTTGCATTGACAATCCAACACAATGGGCAGCACTTTGAACACATTTTATAAGTGGTCATAAACTTGTACAAAACTCACGAAAGAATAAAGTTACGTTAAAACCAAGCACACCATTGTTTTTGTTATGAAATTCTCAATAAGTTTGATGTGTCACATGACCCTCTTCCCATTGAAAAAATAAAGTTGGATCCAAAATGGCCGCCATGGTCACCACCCATCTGGAAAAGTTTTCCCCCTCCCATATACCAATGTGCCACAAACAGGAAGATGATATCACCAACCATTCCCATTTCATTTAGGTGTATCCATATAAATGGCCCACCCTGTAAAATAATAAATTATTATTATTATTATTGCAGCTGCTGCATTTTGTATAACTCATTCAGTATCTGAACATCTGCAACAAGAGCACAGAGAAACAAATCAAGAAGAAACGTCACACTCACCGGAGTGTGGATCAGGTTCAGGAGATACTTCTTTCCCTCGTAAGTGTAAACCAGAGACGCAGTCTGGGCCTTCACCGTAATCCGGGCTCCCTCTCCACCTGCAGCTCGTCCAGAACTTGCTTATTGGAGGCGGCTTTTGGAATCCACCCTGAGGGAAGGAGCGAGACCCCAGAATCCACACTGTTAGCTCGTGGTGGCAGTGTCCCCCTCCATACTAGTCTGTCAAGGTTAGCTTGTTTCTGTGTTTTATATATGTATTTTATGTGTGTAAACCCTCTTCATGTGTACAGCAGCCTGGAATGAACGCTGCTTAAAAAATAAATAATAGCGTAAGGCCTCATTCAGACCACAGTGATTTCTCTTGTAGGTAAAAAAAAAAAAAGACCGATTTTCATCAGCTTTGTTTTGCATCCGAGAAGTTCTAAACTTTGATTTGGATCAAAATCCGACAGGTCAACGTGTTTCGGTGAAAAATACGCGATCCGCAGAAATATGTGAACAGCCCTAGAGTATAATAGATATGAGTTCTGTGAAAAACAAGGATCGAGCTCGTACGAGATCCAACATTTCATTCTATAAATCTACATAAATAATTAATAACGTGCCAAATTGCTTTTTTTTGTGTATGTTTTGCGTGTACGGAGGGAAAGTTCCCAGTGCTAGTGTCTATGGTGCTCCATTAGGCTAGGGCTACCTTGTGACTGTGTGTGGCGCTACTGATTGAGCAATAGCTCCAGTTCAAAGCAATACACTCATTTTAAAAGGAAATCTGTTTGACCTCAGATGTGGGCATGCAGGCCTTTGACATGTAAATCTAAACCAATGGACACTTTTATATCTTCTACCTGTTGCTGCACTCCTAAGTAATTAGAATTTTGGTTCACATGCAAATGAGGAGTTAAGTCTCTGTCTCCTGAGATTATCTCCCACAGCAAGCATCCGTTCTCTTTAGGCTACGTTCCCATCGCTTTTGATGAGTTTTCGATGTTGCAGATTTTCTACAGCATTCCTGCACCTATTAAGTAAAATAGGTTACTTGTTTTTTTTTCTTTAAATCTGTAACATCAAAAGCTCACTGAAAGCTCGTGGTGGGAACTTAGCCTCAGTGTCAATGATAGCTCACAGTTTTTGGGGACATCAGGCACCAAGCAAGGAAAATCAGAAAGTAAGCTATCAATCAAGATAAAGAGGCTGGTGCTGGGCAGGGAAGCAACCTTGGAAGGCTGAGGCTCGGTAAGTGCTCCGTTACACCCAGAGCACTCAGAAATGCAGCAACAGATAAAAGATATAGAGGTGTCTATGGATTTAGCTTTCCAAATCCTGCATGGTCATGAATGGGAATTGGAGGGAGGGGTATATCTGAAGGATTCCCTTAAATTATTAAATGGCAATTGCAGTTCACATAGTTGCATACTAGCTAATCATTAGCGCTACAAAAATTTGTACTTCAAGCACCAGTAAAAAAGATTCCTTAGAGGTATCTGGTCACTATTAGTGATGATCGAGTGTGTTCTATCAACCCCTTCGGCGAGCACGCTCGGGTGCTCGCTGAGTATTTTGGCATGCTCGGCATTTCTTTTAATGTCGCCGTGCCTGCAAGTGTCACGGCTGTTAGACAGCGTGCTCGCCGAAGGGGTTCATAGAACACGCTCGATCATCACTAGTCACTATACATGAGTATACCATAAAAAACAACATATTATATAGTGAATAACACAGACACTATTCAATACAGCAGGGTTGAGGTGTATTTTGTGGTACAAAATTACAGTATTTTTGAATGACACCATTCACTTTACTGTGGAAGATATAGAAAAAAGGATAATGAACTCCAAATAAAGTGAAATGGTGCAGAAGAAAAAAAAACAAAAACATTTCACTGCTTTTAAAAAATTCTAAACTTTGCAAACAAATTGTTTGGCTCGTGTTTCAATTTTCTAAGACCGTTTTTAATACTTACCATTTTGGGGTACAACTTTTTGATTGCTCCATCAAATGAATAGTCATAAGTTACTTACCGGTAACGGGATTTTTCAGAGACCATGACAGCACCACGAGAGAGGGGGTCCGCCCACCAAGGAGAGGAAACTTACAGGCTTAAAAGGGCGCCACCTCTCTCCCGCCTCAGTTTGGATTACAGAGCACTGAGAGGACCGCCAGGTTAATGAACACAGCAAACAATCACAAAGTTGCCATACCACACGACACCTATTGAGTGTGAGATTATAATTTATAAAAGGGGAGTGCTCCCACAAAGGTGAAGGGAGGGAATGTAAGGGTGCTGTCATGGTCTCCGAAAAATCCCATTACCGGTAAGTAACTTATGATTTTATCGGTCGACCATGACAGCACCACGAGAGAATTACAGGGATGAAGTAATCTATTGAAGGACCACAGCCTGGAACACTCTTCTCCCAAAGGTGAGGTCAGCCGATACTATATAGGTTAGATATGGGTGTGTCTATGGAATGTAGAGGGACAGGACCAGGTAGCAGCCATACATATGTCTTCTAATCAAGACACCTGTCTTCTCAGCCCAGGAGGTCGCCACAGCCCGGGTGGACTGAGCCTTCAACCCTCCTAGCACTTCCTTGCCGCTAGATGTATATGCTAGAGAAATGGCCTCCCTATTCCATCTAGCTATGGTGGACTTTGTGACATTAGACCGTTTTCTAGCCCCTTGGTAGGATATAAACAACGAGTTATCTTTCCTAAAGCTTCTGGTAACTGAAAGGTACCTAACCACACATCTCCTCACGTCTAACGTATGTAACTCCGTCTCTTTCTGGTTACTAGGATTTGGACAAAAGGAGGGTAGGAGGACTCCTGAAGACTGAGGCAACGAGTGGCTACCTTAGGGAGAGAGAGAGTGATTTTTAGACTAGATCCTGCCTATCATCCAGAATTTGAGTAAACGGCGAGGCCATAGACAGGCCCTGGATGTCACTAATGCTCCTGGCCGAGGTTAAAGCTATTAACAAAGCGGTCTTAAGGGAGAGGGATTTAAGGGTTGCTGACTATTAGCTCAAGCGGCGAGCTAGTCAAGGCCTTTAGAACCAAATTTAAATCCCAGGGAACCAAGCTGCTTTTAATAATAGGTCTAGATCTAAAAGCTGCCTTAATGAACCGAGAAACCCAGTAGTTACCCGCTAGATCACAGCTATATAGGGAACCCAAGGCAGAAACCTGAACTTTAAGGGTGCTGGTGGATAACCCTAGTTCAAGACCTTTTTGTAAAAACGCCAAGATTTTTCCTATTGGCGCCTTCCCCTTCCCCATCAACCCCAGGTTTTCTGCTGTGCATCAGAATGGTTACTAGACCTTGGGAAAAACCTTTCCGATTTAGCAGTGTCTTTTCAAGTTCCACACCGTCAAGTGGAGGCCAGTTGCTTGAGGAGATACGGAATCTCTGGAAGAACCCAAGGATCGGAGATGGACATGCTCCTCAGGCATGAGAACCAGGGCCTCCTGGGCCAAAAGGCTGCGATCAGCAGAACCCTGGCCTTGTCCTCCCTGATCTTTCTTATGACTATGAGAAGAAGAGCCAACCAGGGGGAGGCATATACGCCAGGCTGAAATCCCAACGTATCAGGAGAGCATCCACAGCTAGGGGATTTAGGGAACACAAGATCTTTGTCTTCCGATTTAGTTTTGTGGCAAACAGATCTACCTGACCGGAGGGCCCCCCACCCCCCCATCTTCGGCTATTTGGGTAAAAATTCCTTGATTTAGTTCCCATTCCCCTTGCATCAGAGGATAGCAGCTTAGGAAATCTGCTCTGGTGTTTTCTTTTTCCCTTATATGGAGGGCCATCAGGGAAAGGAGGTGACTTTCTGTAATCTGGAAGAGATGATCTGTCACTCATCAGCAATCTTGACCATGTGTCCCCCTGGTGGTTCATATATGCTATAGAAACATGTCAGTCACATATATAAAAAGTACAGTGACAGTGTTGGTTACTGTACTTGTCATTTAGTGTAAAGGATTTATTAAAAAAAATATTGGTGTTTTCATGCACCGTCTCTTTAAAAAAGCCGGCCGGCAATTCAGCAGCGGTACCCGACAATTTATAACAGAAAGAATAGAGCATCACACATAGATTAGATAGATAGAAACATGTCAGTCACATATATAATAAGCACAGTGATAGTGTTGATTACTGTACTTGTCATTTAGTGTTAAAATAAAGGATTTATTAAAAAAAAAATCGGCGTGGGGTTCCCCGTAATTTTAGTCTCTAGCGGAGGTTAAGCAGACGGCTGGGCAGATGTTTGAAGCCTGGGAAGGGGGTAATACCCACGGAGCTTCCCAGGCTACTAATATCAGCCCCAGCTGAATACCTAGCCTTTACTAGCTATTAAAATGGGGGACCTCCAAAAAAATGACGTGGGGTCCCCCCTATTTTAATAGCTAGCAAAGGCTAGGCAGACAGCTGGGGGCTGATATTAATAGCCCAGGAAGGGTGCCATGAATATTGGCCCCCTCCCAGGCTAGAAACAACAGCCGTCAGCCGCCCCAGAAATGGCGCATCCATAGGAGCACTGTTCCCATCGATTTGGGAACCACTGTAATGCCACAACCACCATGGCTGTGGCATTACAGTGAGTGGCAGACAATCCCTGCATGATTGGTGCTCTAAATAGCACCAGACATGCAGGACACGCTTTTGGTGCACGAACATAACCTCGAACAGCCGAATTTTTTGCAAATCGTTCGTGTTCTTCAAACGACTCGAACACCGCCCAAAACAGCTCGAATTTGAGATTGGCGAACAGTTCTAGTCGAACACCGCTCATCGCTAGTCCTTATCACCCCGGTCAGTAAAATCTTTATAGAGGTTAGGCTCATCCTGCCACCAATCTCGAGGGGTTCCCTGGGTACTTGGGGTCACTAGCACAATTACCACAGATGCGAGTCCCAGAGGGTGGGGAGCCCAGGGGACCTGGTCAGATATCGAAAAGGGTCTCTCCTCCAATGCAAAAGAACTTCTGGCGGTAGACAAGGCGGTGAATAATTTCTTACCTTTTCTTCAGGGCCAGAATGTAAAGATCCTCTTGGATAATCTAGTTGCTATAGCATATGTGAACCACCAGGGGGACACATGGTCAAGATTGCTGATGAGTGACAGAATATCTCTTCCAGATTACAGAAAGTCACCTCCTTTCCCTGATGGCCCTCCATATAAGGGAAAAAGAAAACACCAGAGCAGATTTCCTAAGCTGCTATCCTCTGATGCAAGGGGAATGGGAACTAAATCAAGGAATTTTTACCCAAATAGCCGAAGATGGGGGGTGGGGGGCCCTCCGGTCAGGTAGATCTGTTTGCCACAAAACTAAATCGGAAGACAAAGATCTTGTGTTCCCTAAATCCCCTAGCTGTGGATGCTCTCCTGATACGTTGGGATTTCAGCCTGGCGTATGCCTCCCTCTGGTTGGCTCTTCTTCTCATAGTCATAAGAAAGATCAGGGAGGAGAAGGCCAGGGTTCTGCTGATCGCAGCCTTTTGGCCCAGGGGGCCCTGGTTCTCATGCCTGAGGAGCATGTCCATCTCCGATCCTTGGGTTCTTCCAGAGATTCCGTATCTCCTCAAGCAACTGGCCTCCACTTGACGGTGTGGAACTTGAAAAGACACTGCTAAATCGGAAAGGTTTTTCCCAAGGTCTAGTAACCATCCTGATGCACAGCAGAAAACCTGGGGTTGATGGGGAAGGGGAAGGCGCCAATAGGAAAAATCTTGGCATTTTTACAAAAAGGTCTTGAACTAGGGTTATCCACCAGCACCCTTAAAGTTCAGGTTTCTGCCTTGGGTTCCCTATATAGCTGTGATCTAGCGGGTAACTACTGGGTTTCTCAGTTCATTAAGGCAGCTTTTAGATCTAGACCTATTATTAAAAGCAGCTTGGTTCCCTGGGATTTAAATTTGGTTCTAAAGGCCTTGACTAGCTCGCCGTTTGAGCTAATAGTCAGCAACCCTTAAATCCCTCTCCCTTAAGACCGCTTTGTTAATAGCTTTAACCTCGGCCAGGAGCATTAGTGACATCCAGAGCCTGTCTATGGCCTCGCCGTTTACTCAAATTCTGGATGATAGGCAGGATCTAATCTAAAAATCACTCTCTCTCTCCCTCGTTTCCACAGACTTCAGGAAGTCCTCCTACCCTCCTTTTGTCCAAATCCTAGTAACCAGAAAGAGGCGGAGTTACATACGTTAGACGTGAGGAGATGTGTGGTTAGGTACCTTTCAGTTACCAGAAGCTTTAGGAAAGATAACTCGTTGTTTATATCCTACCAAGGGGCTACAAAACGGTCTAATGTCACAAAGTCCACCATAGCTAGATGGAATAGGGAGGCCATTTCTCTAGCATATACATCTAGCGGCAAGGAAGTGCCAGGAGGGTTGAAGGCTCAGTCCACCCGGGCTGTGGCGACCTCCTGGGCTGAGAAGACAGGTGTCTTGATTAGAAGACATATGTAAGGCTGCTACCTGGTCCTGTCCCTCTACATTCCATAGACACCCCCATATCTAACCTATATAGTATCGGCTGACCTCACCTTTGGGAGAAGAGTGTTCCAGGCTGTGGTCCTTCAATAGATTACTTCATCCCTGTAATTCTCTCGTGGTGCTGTCATGGTCGACCGATAAAATCTTAAGTTACTTACCGGTAATGGGATTTTTCGGAGACCATGACAGCACCCTTACATTCCCTCCCTTCACCTTTGTGGGAGCACTCCCCTTTTATAAATTATAATCTCACACTCAATAGGTGTCGTGTGGTATGGCAACTTTGTGATTGTTTGCTGTGTTCATTAACCTGGCGGTCCTCTCAGTGCTCTGTAATCCAAACTGAGGCGGGAGAGAGGTGGCGCCCTTTTAAGCCTGTAGGTTTCCTCTCCTTGGTGGGCGGATCCCCTCTCTCGTGGTGCTGTCATGGTCTCTGAAAAATCCCGTTACCGGTAAGTAACTTATGACTATTCATTTGATGGAGCAATCAAAAAGTTGTACCCCAAAATGGTAAGTATTAAAAACGGTCTTAGAAAATTGAAACACGAGCCAAACAATTTGTTTGCAAAGTTTAGAATTTTTTAAAAGCAGTGAAATGTTTTTGTTTTTTTTTCTTCTGCACCATTTCACTTTATTTGGAGTTCATTACCCTTTTTTTCTATATCTTGCACAGTAAAGTGAATGGTGTCATTCAAAAATACTGTAATTTTGTACCACAAAATACACCTCAACCCTGCTGTATTGAATAGTGTCTGTGTTATTCACTATATAATATGTTGTTTTATATGGTATACTCATGTATAGTGACTAGTGATGATCGAGCGTGTTCTATGAACCCCTTCGGCGAGCACGCTGTCTAACAGCCGTGACACTTGCAGGCACGGCGACATTAAAAGAAATGCTGAGCATGCCAAAATACTCAGCGAGCACCCGAGCGTGTTCGCCGAAGGGGTTGATAGAACACACTCGATCATCACTAATAGTGACCAGATACCTCTAAGGAATCTTTTTTACTGGTGCTTGAAGTACAAATTTTTGTAGCGCTAAAGATTCAGTAGTATGCAACTATGTGAACTGCAATTGCCATTTAATAATTTAAGGGAATCCATCAGATATACCCCTCCCTCCAATTCCCATTCATGACCATGCAGGATTTGGAAAGCTAAATCCATAGACACCTCTATATCTTTTATCTGTTGCTGCATTTCTGAGTGCTCTGGGTGTAACGGAGCACTTACCGAGCCTCAGCCTTCCAAGGTTGCTTCCCTGCCCAGCACCAGCCTCTTTATCTTGATTGATAGCTTACTTTCTGATTTTCCTTGCTTGGTGCCTGACGTCCCCAAAAACTGTGAGCTATCATTGACACTGAGGCTAAGTTCCCACCACGAGCTTTCAGTGAGCTTTTGATGTTACAGATTTAAAGAAAAAAAAACAAGTAACCTATTTTACTTAATAGGTGCAGGAATGCTGTAGAAAATCTGCAACATCGAAAACTCATCAAAAGTGAAGGGAACGTAGCCTAAAGAGAACGGATGCTTGCTGTGGGAGATAATCTCAGGAGACAGAGACTTAACTCCTCATTTGCATGTGAACCAAAATTCTAATTACTTAGGAGTGCAGCAACAGGTAGAAGATATAAAAGTGTCCATTGGTTTAGATTTACATTCAAAGGCCTGCATGCCCACATCTGAGGTCAAACAGATTTCCTTTTAAAATTAGTGTATTGCTTTGAACTGGAGCTATGGCTCAATCAGTAGCACCACACACAGTCACAAGGTAGCCCTAGCCTAATGGAGCACCATAGACACTAGCACTGGGAACTTTCCCTCCGTACACGCAAAACATACACAAAAAAAGCAATTTGGCACGTTATTAATTATTTATGTAGATTTATAGAATGAAATGTTGGATCTCGTACGAGCTCGATCCTTGTTTTTCACAGAACTCATATCTATTATAGTCTAGGGCTGTTCACATATTTCTGCGGATCGCATATTTTTCACCGAAACACGTTGACCTGTCGGATTTTGATCCAAATCAAAGTTTAGAACTTCTCGGATGCAAAACAAAGCTGATGAAAATCGGTCTTTTTTTTTTTTTACCTACAAGAGAAATCACTGTGGTCTGAATGAGGCCTTACTCTATTATTTATTTCTTAAGCAGCGTTCATTCCAGGCTGCTGTACACATGAAGAGGGTTTACACACATAAAATACATATATAAAACACAGAAACAAGCTAACCTTGACAGACTAGTATGGAGGGGGACACTGCCACCACGAGCTAACAGTGTGGATTCGGGGGTCTCGCTCCTTCCCTCAGGGTGTATTCCAAAAGCCGCCTCCAATAAGCAAGTTCTGGACAAGCTGCAGGTGGAGAGGGAGCCCGGATTACGGTGAAGGCCCAGACTGCGTCTCTGGTTTACACTTAGGAGGGAAAGAAGTATCTCCTGAACCTGATCCACACTCCGGTGAGTGTGACGTTTCTTCTTGATTTGTTTCTCTGTGCTCTTGTTGCAGATGTTCAGATACTGAATGAGTTATACAAAATGCAGCAGCTGCAATAATAATAATAATAATAATTTATTATTTTACAGGGTGGGCCATTTATATGGATACACCTAAATTAAATGGGAATGGTTGGTGAGATCATCTTCCTGTTTGTGGCACATTGGTATATGGGAGGGGGAAAACTTTTCCAGATGGGTGGTGACCATGGCGGCCATTTTGGATCCAACTTTATTTTTTCAATGGGAAGAGGGTCATGTGACACATCAAACTTATTGAGAATTTCATAAGAAAAACAATGGTGTGCTTGGTTTTAACGTAACTTTATTCTTTCATGTGTTTTGTACAAGTTTATAACCACTTATAAAATGTGTTCAAAGTGCTGCCCATTGTGTTGGATTGTCAATGCAACCCTCTTCTCCCACTCTTGACACACTGATAGCAACACCGCAGAAGAAATGCTAGCACAGGCTTCCAGTATCCGTTGTTTCAGGTTGATATCACCAACCATTCCCATTTAATTTAGGTGTATCCATATAAATGGCCGACCCTGTAGATCTCACACTGTTTTTTTTTTTTTTATAGACGCCCATAAGAGCTATCCAATATTTTAAAATTGAAAGAGTTTGCTCTCAGATTACAACTGATCACTTTTCTACAGAACAGATTGCTTGCTAATAGCTGGGGACCCATCTCTGGGACCCCAATCACAGGAAATCAGGTGCAGGAGCCATATTACGCCAATGGATTGGCCGATGAGCGTGTGCACTGCTGCTCCACTCAAAGTGTAATGGGCTGCCGGAGATGGCCGAATTCAGAGCTCAGCTATCTCCATCAGTCCCGTAGACAATGGCACCACTCCATTAAAAAAGGGGATGTGAGACATCTGTTCTTCTGATCATTGGAGGTCCCGCTTGTCAACCCCCCCACAGAATAGCCAAAAAGTTGCAATCTTGGCACAGCCTATTTAAAAATGCTATAGAAAAAAACCACCAGCTCACCCACAGCGGCTCTCGGCGTGCTGAAGCCCGGAGATCGTGTGGCCACACGTGTGTAAATCACAGGAAAAAGAAAAGGAACTCCAGCTCCATAAAATCCATCTTTATTATTTCATCTTTAAAAGTCCATTAATCCACAAGGTTCAAGTGAAACATTTATGCAACATAGCAACATGTTTCCAACGCTCAGCATTCTTTGTCCATCTACATACGAAATGACTCCCCTCACATTTATACATGGTTATTTAAGAATGCGCCTTGTATCCATCAATCCATATTTGTCCAACATGTTTTCCCTTTTAACGTTTTTGTACTTTTGTAGGGTCATGTTGATTTTATCTACGAAGTTTCAAGGTCCCTTTCTGGTTGCCAAGGTGTATTATTGGTGGTCGACGCAAATGAGGTACTTTTCCTTAGTGACGCTGTATGTAATTATAATGCATATGCTACCTGTAGGGTAGATATAATTTATGATATACTGATTACTTCTTTATTCTTCCAGATTTATTGTACACTTGCATCTATACTCTTATTAGATTCTGATTATATAAAGACAGAGACTCTGATTCCAGCCATGTGTCAATAACTGGCTGCTTGTTTTAGTTTTATCACTCAAGGACTAGTAAACCTGCTGCCATGTAGTCCTCCACATTCATGAGCTCTATATATAGCCCCACCCGCACCACTGATTGACAGCTTTCTGTGTACCCTGTGCATAGGCAGAACATCTGCAGCTAATAAAGGGAATTTATCAACACTGCATCAAGCAGCTCGGTAAGTGACACATCGCTGGAATCCAGGAACCACGGGTTTACCGTAACTAGAGGGGCCAGAAGACTGCGGCGTCTGAGCTCCTGCACTGATTAGAAGCACTTCACTATCATATTAAACCGTGAAGGTTTCTGCTAGCAGTGCAAAGGTTAATCTGTTCAGTTGAGAGCTGCTAGAGCTTTCCAGCATTGATGGTCTCAGCTGTTCAGTGTTGGCCTCTCGCCTCTCCTATATATACTCGCCTCTGGCAATCTTGGATTGCCAGTGTTAGATTTATGCTGCCTAGTTCTGGAGTCAGAGGTGTTGGTTGTTTTGAAGAGGCGTTTGTGTGTTAACCGCTGTCATTGCCAGAGACATAAGGAGACACTCCAATTTGCAGGGGGCCTGGGGTCAAGGGCCCCTAGGTTTGAGTTAACTGAGGAACCCATGCTGTTGGGTGTGGCGACTTGTTCTGTTGGTCCAACTGTAGTTTGGCGGAAAGGGGGAGTGTGTGTGTGTGTGTCTTTCCTAAATTCCTAAACACCCACCAGAAAACTAAGGCGCCCGAGTTGCGGGGTGAATTGGCAACTCGGGGGTGTACTTCTTTCCTCTGTGGGTAGGTCACAATTTTTTTTTTTTTACCGTCCAAGATCCATCTTGGCAAAAGTATGGTGGTAATTTCTGCCTTTCTGGACAGTGGGGCGGGGTTTATTTTGATCGACGCTAGGTTCGATCAGGACCTCAAACCTCATAAATTTTCTGGCTCAACACCCATAATCGCCATTGACTCTGCACCCTTGAGCTAGGGGTATTTTACTCTTATCGCTCGTGTGCTACATCTGCAGGTAGGGGCCTTGCACTCAAAATTTATTGACTGTTATGTGCTAGAGGGCTTGCCCTCTCCTGTGGTCCTTAGACTACTGTAACATACATGGCGGCGTCCTTGGGTAAGGATCTCCTCATTACTGGTACTCAGGCGCAAAATACGTAGAATTTACACTACCCCGTGGATGTTCGGTTTCGACCAAACTTTAGTCCAAAGTTTGGTTCGGGTACCAGAACTTGAACCCGAACCCCATAGAAGTCAATGGTGACACAAACTTTGATGCTGTAAAATGGTTGTAGTAAGGGCTAGGAGGTCTCTCTCTCTTAAAACGGACTTGTCAGTGTTCGGAGTTCAGCATTGGACACTAGGTGTCCGGTATGAACCCCAAACTTTACAGTTCGGGTTCGCTCATCTCTACACAACACTCGTTATACTGTTGTACTAATACATTACACGTCTAGTCCCTGTGATTGACTATATATTCATTGCTGAGGACGCTCTTGCAGATGGGTCTAATCTCTGATGTCACGCTGTAACATACCTGGCGGCGTCCTTGCATGGTGGTCCATCTCCCACTGTGCAAGAGCACGCACTTGATCTCCTGTCCAGAATGTCTCTCTGGCTTCCCTCCATGCTGTCTGTTTGTGTCTGTTTCTGCTGCTTAAGGGCGGCGCCCGATCACTTCCTGCTTTTTGTACCTGCTGTGGGTCACACCCCTTGTGCGTCCTCAGCCTATTGCTGTCTGTCACCTGGTATATAGCCCAGCTGCGGCAATCAATCCCTGCCTGAGCATAGTGTTTCATTCAGTGTGTGCTTGCACTCTGAAGGTGCCAGGTCCCGTTCTTTGTCTCCTGCCTTGCGGTATCAGTTCCCGTGTCTGAACTGAGTCCTGTCTATGTCTCCTGCCTTGTGGTATCAGTTCCCGCGTCTGAACTGAGTCCTGTCTATGTCTCCTGCCTTGCGGTATCAGTTCCCGTGTCTGAACTGAGTCCTGTCTTTGTCTCCTGCCTTGCGGTATCAGTTCCCGTGTCTGAACTGAGTCCTGTCTATGTCTCCTGCCTTGCGGTATCAGTTCCCGTGTCTGAGCTGAGTCCTGTCTATGTCTCCAGCCTTGCGGTATCAGTTCCTGTGTCTGAACTGAGTCCTGTCTATGTCTCCTGCCTTGCGGTATCAGTTCCCGTGTCTGAACTGAGTCCTGTCTATATCTCCTGCCTTACGGTATCAGTTCCCGTGTCTGAACTGAGTCCTGTCTGTGTTCTCTTGTCTGCCTATCCTGGAGGCTGTATTTCCAGGCCTGTCTGAACATGCTCCTAGCCTGTTCCTCCCGCCTTCTAGGGGCCGATTACCTAGACCCGTTCCTGTATCTTGTCTGTCCTGTCTGAACACGCTCCTAGCCTGTTCCTGCTGCCTTCTAGGGGCCGATTACCTAGACCTGTTCCTGTATCTTGTCTGTCCTGTCTGAACACGCTCCTTGCCTGTTTGTCCCGCCTCTCTGGGGGCCGTATTCCCAGACCCGCTCCTGTCTCCCGCTGCAGTGTCGGTCTCCTCCGTACACTCAGTTCCAGTCTGAACTCTTTCCTATCCTTTACCTGTTTTGCCTCTATGTCCGTTCCCTTCCTTTTTCTGCAGAGTCTGAACTCGTACCTAACTCCTGCTTGTTGTCTCTGTACTCCCGTTTGTGAGTTTGTGGTCCACTCGCTACTTCACTGCAAGTATCCTGTGAGTATCTGGCTCTGCCTTTCTCTTCCTGTCTGTTCCGTGTGAACAGAGCCCTGTCCCCCCTGCTCTGACTCCTTTGCTCACCGCTCCGGCGGTTCTAACCTGCTCTGACTCCTTTGCTCACCGCTCCGGTGGTTCTAGCCTGCTCCTTCTCCTTTGTTCACCGCTCCGGCGGTTCTAGCCTGCTCTGACTCCTTTGCTCACCGCTCCGGCGGTTCTAGCCTGCTCTGACTCCTTTGCTCGCTGCTCCGGCAGCCTTGCTCCGCTTGGACCCTTTTGCTCCCTGCTCCGGCAGTCTTGCTCCACTCTTGCTCACCGCTCCAGACGGCCTCGTCCTGCTTTACTCTTGCTCACTGCTCCGGCAGTCTCGCTCAGCTCTGACCCTTTGTTCACCGCTCCTGGCGGCCTTGTCCTGCTCTACTCTTGCTCACCGCTCCAGGCGGCCTTGTCCTGCCCTGTTCTCGCTCACCTCTCTGGGCGGCCTCACTCTGCTGTGTTTGTCCGCCACATCTGTGGTTCTGTTCCTGAGTCCCAGTGTGTACTGGGTCCTATCCCGCCAGTGTTCCTACCTGCTAGTGCTTCCCTGTCTGCACTCTAGCTGTGCTTGCCTGTACCCCCCTGCCTGCTTACCCGCCTGCCTGCATACCAGTCGTGCCTGCCTATACCTACCAGTCTGTGTGCCAGCCTACCAGTCTGTTCCTGTATTCCCCTGTGTGGGTCAACAGCCGTGTCCGGGGTCTGTCCTGGAGTAGCACCTGGTCCCTCTGCTCGGTTCCTCCTTGGTGCACTGGCGTCGTATGCCGTCGTGCGACCCTGGTCGGATCGGGTGAATACCTAGTTACGCCCCTCCAGGCATTCACTCTCCGGCACTGTCCAGGGGAATCACTACAATCACACGCACACGCCGCTCAGCCCGGGCGTGTGCATTACAACTACCTTGGTTTACACTGCACAATCCTGTGGTAGGTTGTGTGCCCACTTTATCTTTTAAGCGTTTCCGCAGCGGCAATTCCATTGCAGAAACGCTTAAACGCTTGGTAGAAGGTCTACAATGTTCCCCAATGATAATCCGCATGTGCTGTGCACATGCTGCGGAAATTTCCGCTGCGCATTATCAGTGCGGAAAAATCCGCAGCACTACCAGTTATTTTGCGTAATCGCGACGTTTTACCTCCATTGACTTGCATTGAATCGCTTAATATCCGCATGACTACATGTACACATGCGGATATTAAGCGATTCAACGTGCGGATGGTACCCGGGTCTGGAGAAGAGGAGACTCTCCTCCAGACCCGGGTACCATGGTACCTGTAAAAAAAAAAAAAAAAAAAAAAGACAAGAAAAAAATACATTATACTTACCTTGTGATGGCCCCCGGTCTTTTCTCCGCTGAGTCGAGTCTCTTGTACGGCTCGTCGGCGGTCGCGTGACCTGTCACATGACTAAATGACGTCATGGAAGGTCCTTTCACACCACCGTGAGCCGTACAAGAGACCAGGGGCCATCAGAAGGTAAGTAAAATGTTTTTGTTTTTTTTTTTACCATTTTTAATCTTTTTTCTTCAACTATTAACTTGGTCACACTATATAAATCCATGCCGGTTGCATGGATTTATATAGTGTGACCAAGTTGTCAAGCACTTTCCAAGTGATGCTAAAATCGCTTGGAAACCGCTTGACTACCCGCATGCGGAAATGCATGTGAAAAAACGCTTCACTTACGCTTGTCCCTGGCAGGAAAAACGCATGTAAAATCCGCATGCATTTTTTCTGCCAGGGAGATGCAGAAACGCTCAGGAAAAATCCAGAGCATTTCTGCATCGTGGGCACTTAGACTGGCAGACTCGGGAGGTGGTAAAATGGAGCGAGTATTGCCAAGAACACTGCTTGGTCACTCGGATAGCCATGGTGGGTCTGATTTCAGGAATGTGCTTTCTGAACAGGGGTGTCAAGAACTTCCACCCCATCATCCTTATGATTGCGTCGGTAATATTATTCCTGGGGCCAAGCTGCCAAAAAAGCAGGTTATATAATATCTCTGGTTCAGAGAGGTAGGCCATGAAAAACTAGATCACTGAAAGTCTACCAAAGGGCCATATAAGACGTTCTTCATCTCCCGTTGCAGTGGGGTTTTTCTTTGTCAAAAAAAAAAAAAGACTAGGGGTTGCGCCCCTGCCTTGATTTTTGTGAGTTTAATCAGATCACGGTCTGGGATGCATATCCTCTCCCTCTCATCCCAGACCTCTTTAGAAAACCATTTGGCTCCTACAATTTGATTAAACTAGACCTCAGGGGGTCTTATAATCTCATTCACATTGAGGAGATGAGTGGAAGACGGCCTTCAATACTCCTGAGGGGCACTATGAAAACCTTGTGATGGCATTTGGGTTGACTAATGCTCCCATTTTTACTCATCTGGCATGTAGATCACAACAAACCCATCTTGATGACATAATGGTAGACTCCATACTAAATAAGGAGGGAGTCACTGACTGTGGTGGCCCCTTCCCAGGCCATGGCGATTGGTGACCCCCCCCTTCGCTGCCCCTTACTGACCAGTGATCCTGAAGCCCCCCGAAGGATCCAATGAAGCGAAAGGGACGGCTGCTACAAGCCGTCCCATGGATACATAAACACCGGGACATCCCACGTTACTTCCTTTCTTTGCTGGTCCCGGAGTCGAACGTCATAGAGATTTCAGGATCAGGTCAGATTGCTGAGGCCCTCCAGGCTGGGTTTGCACAGGGGGGCGAGCGCTGGTTACAGGCTCTCATGTCGGGGCTCAGCGCTCATCCCCCTGGCCCAAGCTCTAAATCCCCAGATCACCCTGCCCCTGGCCCTCAACCCCTTATGGGAACATCATATTCCCCAGTCCCAGTCCCCTCACCACTTGGGCCTACTCACCCACTCCAATTGCCCACGGTACAACGGTCCCCTCCACGGCGGTCGGGTCATCTGGAACGGGGGGCTGCATTACTTCCGCGGCTTGGTCCCGATCCCCTTCCTCACCCGATCGCCGCATCCGCACAACTTTACAGTGTTCATCGGGCCACTCAACCCGGGGCGGTAGGCGGCTGCGGTAGTGCTGCGGGCGCTCGCTGACTCGGGGAAGCGGGCAGCCGTGGCGGTCCGGTGGCCGCACGCCAGTGGGGAAGGGCGCGCAGCGACAGCAGGGCGGCGGGCGCGCGCCGGCGTGGGGTTGGGGGGTTCCTCTCTGCGGTCGCGCGCCGGAGCAGGGAAGCGGGCGCGTGACTCCACTAGGCTGGAGAGGCATGTTGGGGGAGGCGGAGCTGGAGGGCAGGAAGCGCTCGATGCGCATGTACAGGGCGCGTGTCCGCCCCACGTGACCCCACAGGTCACGCCCCCCAGTTCAGAATGCTGCGGGGCGGAGCAGGAAGCTGAAGCTAGTGCGGCGGTGGACCCTGCGCCTCACTTACTGCGGGCGCAGGGCTCCTCTGCACTAATAAATGAGTGTGGGCTGTCTTCCATGTCGGCGGCGGGCACAGAGGGGATTCAGGTCTCCTGCCTGCCACCGGCGCTGGAGACAGCACACAGCCTGTTGTTTCCCACCCCCGTTAACACTCCTGTCCCGCATCCTGCCGAGGAGCGCCCTGGAGGGCGGAGGTCCAGCAGGCACTCCCGTCCTCCAGAGCGCTTTAGGCACAGCACCCCGAAGCCTCACAGAAGAAGCTGCGGGCCACTTAGTAACCATTCCCCGCCCCCTCAACACACAGCAGGGGCTGTGGCAGAGCAGAGCTCCGGACAGGAATCCTCTGCCGGGGGCTGTGCTCTGCTTCCCCCCCAAACAATCCCCCACAGAAAAACTCCTATTAAAAATAAAAGAAAAAGTTCCCAAAACAGAACACGTGACACTACACATCCTGGGGACATTGCGGCCCCTGTAATCACCGCAGCCCATCCAGCGCCCAGTCACAGTATCAATACCCCCCTGATGGACACGATGCGGAGCCTAAACACTTCAGCGACCATCCTCGCCTCCCCCATATACCCCTATAATAGCGCAGCGACGCACGTGCTTGACTCCGTTATAGCATCGCCCTGGCCAAAAATAGCACCGACATGTCCCGGCGGGACACATGTAAACTGCGCAGAACCCCCCATACACCCTTAGGGACACAGAGACTCCAGGCGTACTCACTCTAGGTGAACTCGCTGTAGTTCCTCCGACGACAGATCTACGCCATCGCACACAAGTCACCGGCGAAGGAAGCGGTCTTCACAAGCAAAGTGGAGATCGGCATCCCACAGGAGGGGTCACAGGTCGCGGTCCTCAAGGTGGCGCTCACCATCCTCTGCATCAGAGATGTCGAGCCCCAACGATCCCGTCCTCCGGGGGACAGAAACGATACAATGGCACCCTCCAGAGCTTACAGTCTGCACGATACAACGATTTCACGCAGGTCTAAGAGCAGAGGCACGCCGCTCACCCCGAGCGAGACTGGTGTCAGAGTCCCTCCACACATCGGAGTCCCTCCTCCAGCCGCAGGAATGGGTGCGTGCAATATAAGTATAACTGAAATGGGAAATAGTAACACCAACTTAATAGCGGCCCTTAAGGCCATAGTCGAACAACTATCCGTGCCACCAGGCGCTATACATAATTCTACTAAAACAACTCCACCATTAGCCAGCGTACACAAGGACGCATTCTTTTGCAGGATAAGCCCATTGGGCTCACACATAGACAAGGAAACCAGAATTAAAATATGGAATAATGACTACATCGACATTTGGGCACTTGTAACCGCTGACCAACATACTATAGACAAAGAGAAAAGGATAGTTGACAGACCATTCAACAGAAATAGACAAAAGGTCGCGAAGACAATGAGTAACTGGTTACAGGCGTTTTCAGTGCTGGGTTGCATCATGGGCCAAAAGCATCCGGAACGCTGCTCAGAACTATTCATATACCAGGATACGGTGTATAACTCGTACAAAGCCCAAGGCGGTTCAGCATGGTGGCGCTACGATGAAGAGTTCCGGAGGCGGTTGGCCCTGCAACCACAGCTAGGCTGGGGGGTAAAAGCTACAGACATATGGTTGCGATTAATGCTGTTACAGAAACACCATCCCTTTCCAACAACGGCTACTGGACAACAGGCAACAGCAGGCCAAAATTCAGTGGTAGTTCGTAGACCAGGGGCCTGCTGGCAGTACAATGAGGGACGCTGTCGTTTCTACGCCTTATGCAGATACAAACATGAATGCTCAGCCTGGGGTGCAGCCCACCCCGCGGCAAGATGTTCTCATCCCGCAAGCAAATTATCAATTAAACTCCCACAGTCAGAATCCAAGGACCCCGGTGAGCGTAAACGCGATGGGCCCCTGGCTAGACCAATATCCTAAGAAAGACGCAGCGGGGCAGTTACGTTTTGGTTTCACATACAGTTTTTTCCTCCCTTTCAAACTTAATAAATCACCCACCTTTGCAAATAACCTTAAATCTGCAAAAGAGCACCCTGAAATACTTAGGCAAAAAATACAAAAAGAAGTAGCTCTAGGCAGAGTGGCGGGCCCTTTCCCAACCCCACCATTCAGTAACATAAGAGTTTCCCCTCTGGGAATAATCCCCAAAAAAGAGCCAGGTTCATTCCGGCTTATCCATCATTTATCTTACCCAAAAGGAGAGTCTGTAAATGACGGTATTTCGTCTGAAGACGCCTCGGTCTCCTACGCGTCTTTCGACAGAGCAGTAATGTTAGTACGCGATGCGGGGCCCGGAGCGCTGCTCGCTAAATCCGACATAGAATCTGCCTTTCGCCTACTACCGGTGCACCCAGATTGCTACCACCTGCTGGGATGCCAAGTGGACAATGAATACTTCTACGACACTTGCCTCCCAATGGGTTGTTCAATATCTGTTATTACTTCGAACTATTCAGTTCCTTCCTAGAATGGGTGTTGAGGTACAAAACCGGCAATAGGTCCGTCACACAGTACCTAGATGACTTCCTATTCGTCGGACCCAAAGACTCAAATCAATGCCAATCATTACTTAACGAATTCACAAACATCTTTCAACGGTTTGGAGTCCCATTGTGCCCTACAAAAAACATAGGCCCCACAACAAAGCTATCGTTCTTAGGCATCGAAATCGACACCACAGCAAGGTTATTCCACCTCCCAGCAGAAAAAATACAAAAAACACTGCACCTCATCGAGGGATTTTGCACAGTACGGAAAGTAACACTACAACAGATGCAAGTGTTACTAGGTCTCCTCGTGTTCGCGAGCCGGGTGATGCCAGTCGGAAGGGTTTTCTCTCGTCGTTTATCCCTTGCAACAAAACGTGCATTAAAACCGAGTCATAGAATCAGAATCAGCAGGCAGCTTCAGGCGGACTTAGAGGTGTGGAAAACCTTCTTACAATCATTCAATGGTCACACGTTATTTATGTCAGCAGAACAGTCCAACATTGAACTAAAATTATTCACCGGGGCAGCAGAGGCGGGCGGATATGCAGCGATACTAGATAACTAGTGGTGCACAGGCTTATGGCCTCCGTATTGGTCTGAACAAGGGTTAACAAAAAAACAGACACTCCTGGAACTCTTCCCAATAGTGGTAGCCATAGAAATATGGGGCACGTACCTAGCGAACAAAAATATACGCTTCATAACAAATAACACCAGCCTAGCGCACTGCATTAATAAGATGGCATCATCGTTTCTCCCAGTGCTAGGCCTACTACGCCGGCTAGCATTCCTGTGCCTAAAACACAATGTATGGGTCCGCGCTAGCCACAATGTGGAGCTGGGATCTAACGCTGCTGCTAACGCTTTATCACAATTCAATTGGCAGGTTTTCAGAGAGCTCCTCCCCAACGCCCACCCGTCGGGCACCAGTTGCTCACCCTCCCTATGGGATCTAGTGGCGAACAGCTGATGCCATTAATCAGAGCGTCAGTCGCCCCGTCAACATGGAAAGCATACGGTAAGGCATGGGAAGACTGGATACGACTAGTAGCAGGCAGACGGGTTAACCAATGTGAACAAGCCAGACTAGATGTAACCATAGAATTTCTCCACCAGCTAATGATGAGGGGCATATCAGGGGCGTCAGCGCAGCGGTGGCGGACCGGAGTAGCATTTCATTTCCAACTACTGAATTGGGGAGATGTGACAAAAAGATTCATCATCAGTCAAGCCTTAAAAGGGTGGAAAAGAGGTCAGCCAAGTCAGGAGTGCAGACGTCCTGTGTCACTAAATCTGCTCTCAAAAATCATATCCCTAACACCATTAACATGCCACTCACAATTTGAAGCAACACTACTGTCTACTGCATTTGTGATCGCCTTTTTCAGGGCGCTACGCATAAGCGAATTAGTCCCTCGATCCAAAATCACCACCAGTGGAGGCTTATTACACCAGGACGTAGTCATAGCCAATAATGCAATACGCCTACGCATACGCAAATCCAAAACAGACCCAGCGGGCAAGGGCACTTGGGTGCTTCTAAAACCCACAAACAGTACACTGTGTCCGGTAACAATAGAAAAAACATATGCAGCCATCAGGCCACAAAGTAATTTCTTCCTATCACACATTGATGGAACGCCATTATCAAGATACCAGTTCCAATTTATATTTAATAAATGCCTAACATCAGCAGGGAACCACCCCAAAGATTACGGGACACACTCATTCCGCATAGGCGCGGCCACGGAAGCAGCTAGAGCAGGACTGTCAGAAACGGAAGTGCAGAGGATAGGCAGATGGCGATCCGCGTGTTTTGCGAGATACATAAGACAGGACTTGTTATCCTAACGTGGTTTGTTTCTTTTATAGGTGACGATAAGCCAACAGTGTGGGTGATAGGCCACTCGTACATATACTGGGCAGAAAAAAGGGCGACAGTCCGCCCAGGCGGGAGGAATATGGGGTTTCATGACACATATTTCAACTGGAGAGGTATTAGAGGCCTGCGATGGCCACAGGTACTAATGGAGGTAATCAACATAGGGAGAGAAGCAACAGGTCCGGTTTCTTAGTTATACACGCTGGGGGAAACGACTTCGGTCATTATAAGAGCGCAGAACTAATGGCAATAATGAAGCTAGACACTGAGTGCTTCAGAGCATTTTTTAGTAAACTAACTATAATATGGTCAGAGATTGTGCCGAGAACGGTATGGCAAGGTGCGCGAGACAGTGCAGCCATCGAACGGACAAGGCGGCTAATAAATATTCGGATGGCAAGATTTTTAAAGGAAAGAGGTGGTGTAGTGATAAGACACCGAGAACTGGAAGGAGATAAAGCTGGCCTCATATGGCCCGACGGTGTTCATTTAACGGATATTGGACTGGACATATTCCTGTCAGGACTCCAGGACGGAGTGGAGCAAGCGTTAATGATGATGGGTGGGGGTCTGAGTCCTGCATACGAGTACGCAGGATCCTCCTTGGCCTGAAATAGAAAGGACATGTTGGAAAGTTACTCTTGTTGGCCAACTTGCCGGTGTGGAGACACAGGGCATGCTGCAACAAGCGGAATTATTTTTGGAAATAAAATGCCTTTCTAATGGAATGAGTTAAAGAGTTAATAAAGCTGTGACCGATCCTCACCCATCCAGTTGTAAGAGTTACATTATTGTATTGTTAAGGAAGGGGTGGCGGTAGGGGGGCTGAGCGTCGGGGTTTCGTTGGGGGTCCCCACAGTCTAATTTATTCACCTCGTATCACATCAGGTACATGTCAGGCAGGTCTTACAGATACTCAAAGATAATACATTTCTCTGGTTTGACAAATAATTTATGTTCTCCATTCAGGAGGTCCCTTTTTTGGGCTATTTCTTATCATTCACTGTTTTTGCATGGATCTGGCAAAAGTCCGGACGGTACTGGATTGGTATTATATTCAGGACTTAAAGGCGTTACAAAGTTTTTTGAGTTTCGCCAGCTGCTACTGTAAGTTCATCAAAAACTTTTTGGTAGTGGCCAAACCTCTGATGGACGATTTTGCCAAATAATAAAATCTTAATTTTTTTTTTCTATTTTTCTTTCCATTCTTGTAGCTAAACACAATCCAGCTAAGTTTTAAAATTGAAATGAAGTCCCTGTACCCCCCTCTCTAGGTGCTTCTGTACCAACTCCTCCCTGGTCCAGGACGGTCTCTGTATCACGGCCTCCATCAATAACCTATTGACACATGATTGTGGCAGCACTCACGTGCTGGTATATCACGCTGCCAATAGAAATGGGAAGCGGCACAGAAATCACAAAATAAAGGCAGTGTTTGTGGTAATGCAAGAATCCAACAAGCAGAGTAGTCCACACGTCGTACAACAGCCCAACATGGATGATGAAAAGCAGTGACCAGCCCAGGGGATGGGGATGACTCGGTACCCGGGCCTTTGCCTGGCCTTGGGGATGTCGCGGTGGTCGGCTCCTGGCCCCGTACCCTGGGGTCACTCTTTAAAAGGGTGGTTGTTTGTTCATTTTATGAAAGTTCGTGACGCCACCTGTGGTTTCTGATGATAATCACCAGCGCTGCGGCAGTCCACTGAGGCCGGTGATGAGGCAGCTCGATGGTATAGCTCCCCACAGGTGGATCTAGGCCTCAGGGCAGTGTATGCAAGGGGAATGCAGGACAGGCGAGACCCAGCCGGGTCAGAGCAAGAACGGGGACGGACACGGTAGTCACTTCAGTACCTTTTACTGATGGAAAGTCAGGCACATCCCGGAGCACTGTAGGGTGAAGGGTGCATATCAGGATCCTCCCCAATGAGTGGGTGTAGGGCCTCCTGTTTCTTGCCTCTGCGTAGTAAGTTTCTGACCTGCCTGGAGCTAGGCCTAACTTTGTCTCTGTCCTGCGCTGGCTGACCTTGTGGTAGGGCCTTTTCTTGGAGTACACGCTCCTCAGCTGGCGAGGCCTATGTGTCTCCTGGCTCTGTTACGTATCAGCACTCTAGCGATCCTGGGACCTGTAGTTCTCCAGGGATTCCAGTTATGCTTTACTGGGTCATAGAGATCCCGGTAAGCTTCGGACCCGGTGTCCGGTAAATGCTTCAGGGTGAGCTAATTAAGCTCCTCTGCCCCCTATGTACTCACTCTCCACTCGCCTTCGGCCCCTCTCGGGGCCCTCACTAGGCTACACACACTGCAGCCGGGACACTGCTCTTCTTCGCCGCTCTCAGAGCGTCGGCACACTCCTAGCTCTCTATCCTGAGCTCTGTGAGTTCTAGTCTGGAATCACTCTACAGACTGTACTGAACTCTTTCTGCAGGAACTGCTAGGCTCTGGCTCGACTGAACTGAGTCCTTCTGTGTCTGAGCAGGAAACTGCTGAATCACTTTCTGGGCTGCCTGGCTCCACCTTCCCTTTATATATCCCTAACGGTCTCCCTCTGGTGGTCTGAGGTGGAAGGTGGAGGTGTGTGAATGCTTATGAGGGCCTCTTGTGGAGGAATCCATCAATGCACACTTCTAGGATCTGTGATACCAAGCGCAGCTGGGTGTCACCGCAGCGAACGTCGCGTCTTCAGGCGTCTGTGTAAGAACATCACATTTTTGTTTTCCTCCCTGAATAAGCACCAAATGGAATAGCTGAATGCCAGGATACAGAGACCGGCGGGGGGCAGGGAGGCGCTGTCCGCTGGATTTTGTGCTGGTTTCACAAGCGGTCACCCTGCAGTTTTCTCTGAATTTGCTGTGGAGACTTTTCACAACACATCTAATAATTGTGAACCTTCCACCTCACATGTTTATTACCTTGTCAGCTGGGCGGGATGAAAGCCGGACAAGAATGATCCTTATTATATATAATGGCTGCACTGAGCGATGGGGAAAAGCCGCAGAGGACTGAGAGCAGAAGGGCAGAGGAGTTCCTCTTCCTCATAGGAGAAAGTCTACAGGGACCAGTACAGAAGCCGGTGCAGAAGGGGAGACAAGGGCTGAGCCACTTACACAGACAGAAAGCTGAGGAGAGGAGGACATGTTATTACTCCAGGATCCGCTCCATTCCTTCCCTATGTGGCATTCAAGCCCTGAGCTCGGCTTTTCTGGAGCCCCATAGAGAATGAATGGAGCTGCAGTTGAATCCTGACTTTCCACTCCTTCCCGATCAGACGATGGTTCGCAGCGGTCAGACCCCCACGATCAGTAAGTGATCACCGAGCCTGTGGATAAGTGATAACTTGTTTTCTTCAGACATCCCCTTTAAGCAATGGAGCATGCCAGCAGAGAAGGTGGGAGAAGGCGCTGGTTACAGGGGAGACTTTACCTCTGGAGGCCGCATATAGGATATGTGAGGGGCGGACACTTCCCGTATTCATCATTACTGAGCCCCCGCTCTGTACGGCTCTTATCTGAGCTGCAGGAGACGCAGCAGTTACTAATCAGCCGTTCTCCGTTCACTTGCAGCCGTCCGAGCTCTGCTGTGCCTGTTAGGGGTGAAGTGTAGCGCCCCGAGGGTTCGGCCGCTACAGGGGTATTGCACCTCTGCCAGAGGTGTGATATTCCACTCCCGGGTAAGGATGGAGTGTGGACCAGGGCTCAGTTAGCTGCATGCAGCACACACACCCCATTTCCGAGGGACAGCTCAACGGTGCTCCCACTAGACAGTAGTGCAGGCACGACCGATTATGTCCCTGCCTGGAGTGGGGAGGGCGGTGGAACACCCAGTGCTGTAGGGGCAGATAGGGGTTGGTTCCTGAGTGTAGGTAGGAGCCCATTGGTTGCTGGTCACCTGGGCTCATGGTCAGAGGGAGGTATAAAAGGTGGGCACCATCTTAGATCTAGGTTCTGTCCAGAGAGGAGAAGACAGGGAGTATAGGCTCTCTAGGAGCTCTACTCCAGGAGGGCCTAGTGAGAGGCCGAGGAGGAAGTGAAGGGGAGCTGTGGTGCCACCTGAGCCCAGCTCCATGAGAAGGGAGGAGAAGAAGGAACAGGAAAGACGGAGGAGAGACAGAGAAACAGAAGGGCTCAGGAACAAGAAGGTGGAAGGGACCCTAAGAACCCATGAGAATCCAGGGTGAAGGGTCAGGCAGATTAAGGGTACCGGATCCCAAGTTGGTGGAGGAGAAACAACCCTCAGCCAAAGACCGGTCGTCGTGATCATTTATTGGTGCGACACCTCATCAAACCTGCTAGGAAGGCACCATATAGGACAGCGGAGGACGGGGCCCACGTTTAACCGCACAAGTCCGCGGCAGCTGGACAGAAGTGGGTCACTGGTGAGGCAGGCCAGAGAAAGGAAAGAAGGGGGTCCTGTGCCATATTCCTGAGCTGCCTGGGAATTGACCGAGCTCCTCACCTGGTGGACGCAGCACGGCTCGGGCGGTCACTACGTGCACAGAAGTGACCCGGAGTACCTGAACTGTGAGTAAAAGACATTGGACGTTGTTTGTGTGCTCTTTCGCTCCTCCAGCACTACCGGTACTGGGACTCTCACTACCATTACTCCCACCATCCACTACACTGCCCTGGGGCCGCACTCTTCCCGTGGGGAGTAACATCAGCCCCAGCGGACTGCCTTGCAGCGGCGGTTCCTAATAACCGCAATCCACGGGTGGCGTAGTCGGACATTATCTAAAGTACAGCAGCAGACTACCATTGGTCTGACCACCCTGAGCCGCGGGACCGGGCCGCCACTACTACTCCCAGAGTCTCCCTATTGCCCGGTTCCGCGTGCCCCACGGCCCAGGGGGCGAGTCAGAAGTTCGGGTCCTAGGAGGCATCGACTATGCAGCCTGCACAGCAGATCACAGCCCGGGCACCACGTCTCCGGGTAAATCTCCACCTTTTGAGTTAATTCTTGTGCAGCTGCCCAATGCAAGTTGCTCCGCTCTCCTCGGCCAGCTCCTGCTGAAGACTGAGCTCCTCTGCCCAATCTAGGAGCTCAATAGCCCTGATCACGTCAGTGGTAGCCCAGCGCTGCTGGATCAGATTTACAAATGGAAAACTAATCAGCCCTAGGCATTTCTAATATGTGCAGAGCAGGCGACATAAGTCTCACCGGCATCCTCATAGACCTTTGCTCAGCCGGGGTCTAATAGGAGCAGTAAGATGGCCATCATGGGGTCTATTGTTAGATCTCGGCTGCCATAGAAACTCATCGGCACCATGATCGCGCCTCCCTCTCCTGTCTAAAGTGCCTAAATGCTGTGGAAGCCCCCTACTGTGTCATACAGTGGATTAAACTGCCAGGGTCAGGGTTGGCTCCACTGTCGGAGGCTGAGGCAGGAGCAGGAATGTGTTATACAGCCACACTTCTGCCGCAGATCTTGTAAGAGCCCTGACAGGACCTGCCTGATGATAATGTGTCCTATAGAGCGGGTCCTGGTACCGGACTGCCCTGTACATATTCACCACTAGCTGGGAACCAGTTACTTACAAGGTCTAGTTTCGGATGTGTTTCCAGGTTCTGTAGTTGTCAGCATTTTATCCTTAAGGCCGAGTTATAATATCACTGTAATACTCTCGCCCTGTACCTGTATACCTGCCCTGTGTGCTGCACAAAAGTATATAACAAAGTGTGTGTGTACACAGATATCTATCTCCTGAATGGAATTACTGCTAGATCTCCTGTACATAGAAATATGAGGTTCTTAGCACACATTTTGAGCAAATTGTGCGAGCCCATCTACCAACGTCAAGGCGACCTCTTCAGATGGGTCCCTACACTAACACTACACTAACTTAGTAACTGGGACTAGTTTTTTTTATTGTTATTACCACCATTTTTACTATTTATTATTATTGCATTAATCCAATTAATTGTAACTGTTATAAAACTAATTAAAAAATTTAATTCGAATTTTTTTATTATTCTTGTGATTCTAATAATGGTATTACTAAAATCCCTATGCCTAAAGCTGTTGATCCAGAAGAAGGCAAAAACCCCAGGACACCTACCGCCAATTTGTGTCACGGGAAAAATTCCTTCTTGACCCCGGGAAAAGGCGATCAGTCCTAGGACCCTGGATCAAACCTAATAATGTTATTACAAGTTATATATTACACTAATTATTGTACTACTGGAGTTATTTTAATTTGTTTTTATAAATCTAACTATTTGATATGGTTATTATTAACATTGTGCTATCTTATTACAGTATTATTCTTCTTTCCTATCACTACTAATACTGCCCTATACCTACAGTGTTGATCCAGAAGAAGGCAGAAACCCCAGGACACCTTCAGCCAATTTGTGTCACAGGGAAAAATTTCCTTCTTGACCCTGAGAAAAGACGATCAGTCCTAGGACCCCGGATCAAACCTAATTATGTTACTAGTTATGTAATTACTATTACTGTACTAAATGTACTACTACAGTTGTTTTTAATATAGTTTTTTATATATTTTGTCTTATGTCCTGCTTTCTTATTAAAGTACTACTCTAACTTTTCTATAACTATTTAATATTACAGTATTGATTGAACTACGTCTATAATTATTTTTATTTACTCTTTGTTCTTTCTATAGATATAACTAGTTTATATTTATTAATAATAATAACCTGATGTCTTATTACGGTATTATTTTTCTTTCCTATTGCTACTAATACTACCCTATACCTAGAGTGTTGATCCAAAAGAAGGCAAAAACCTCAGGACACCTTCAGCCAATTTGTGTCACAGCGGAAAAATTCCTTCTTGACCCCGAGAAAAGGCGATCAGTCCTAGAACCCTGGATCACACTGCTATTCTACCTACTACTATTACTATTGTTATTTTATTACTTTCTTACTATTATCACTAGTATTATTACTCAAATTACACTAATACTCATATACTACCACTATATAACTATTATCCTGCTATTATTACTTTGGTGGATTTATACTTACCAGCCGGTATTGCCGTATGATGTTATCGGCAGAGAGGTCCCAGCAGGATGGTCCACATGATGTTCCTCTTTCCTCTCAAATACCGGTTGATGTAATGGCGGACGTTGTTCTGGTTCTGCTTCTTCCTTTTTGTTGTAGGATCGATTGTTGTCTTTTCTGGCCTTTGGCCATCCCTTTCCCCCTAGGGATCTTAAGGTGCAGTTCTGTCCTCTTCGGTCTCCTCTTCGGTGGGACTCCTCTTCGGTGGGACTCCTCTTCGGTGGGTCTCCTCTTCGGTGGGACTCCTCTTCGGTGGGACTCCTCTTCGGTGGGTCTCCTCTTCGGTGGGACTCCTCTTCGGTGGGTCTCCTCTTCGGTGGGTCTCCTCTTTGGTGGGACTCCTCTTCGGTCTCCTCTTCGGTGGGACTCCTCTTCGGTGGGACTCCTCTTCGGTGGGACTCCTCTTCGGTGGGTCTCCTCTTCGGTGGGTCTCCTCTTCGGTGGGACTCCTCTTCTGTGGGTCTCCTCTTCTGTGGGACTCCTCTTCGGTCTCCTTTTCGGTGGGACTCCTCTTCGGTGGGACTCCTCTTCAGTGGGTCTCCTCTTCGGTGGGACTCCTCTTCGGTGGGACTCCTCTTCGGTCTCCTCTTCGGTGGGCCTCCTCTTCGGTCTCCTCTTCGGTGGGTCTCCTCTTCGGTGGGACTCCTCTTCGGTCTCCTCTTCGGTGGGTCTCCTCTTCGGTGGGTCTCCTCTTCGGTGGGACTCCTCTTCGGTGGGACTCCTCTTCGGTGGGTCTTCTCTTCAGTCTCCTCTTCGGTGGGTCTCCTCTTCGGTGGGACTCCTCTTCGGTGGGACTCCTCTTCGGTGGGACTCCTCTTCGGTGGGACTCCTCTTCGGTTGGGACTCCTCTTCGGTGGGTCTCCTCTTCGGTGGGTCTCCTCTTCGGTGGGACTCCTCTTCGGTGGGTCTCCTCTTCGGTGGGTCTCCTCTTCGGTGGGACTCCTCTTCGGTGGGTCTCCTCTTCGGTGGGTCTCCTCTTCGGTGGGACTCCTCTTCGGTGGGACTCCTCTTCGGTCTCCTCTTTGGTGGGTCTCCTCTTCGGTGGGACTCCTCTTCGGTCTCCTCTTCGGTGGGACTCCTCTTCGGTGGGACTCCTCTTCGGTCTCCTCTTCGGTGGGACTCCTCTTCGGTGGGACTCCTCTTCGGTCTCCTCTTTGGTGGGACTCCTCTTCGGTGGGACTCCTCTTCGGTGGGTCTCCTCTTCGGTGGGTCTCCTCTTCGGTGGGACTCCTCTTCGGTGGGACTTCTCTTCGGTCTCCTCTTCGGTGGGTCTCCTCTTCGGTGGGACTCCTCTTCGGTGGGTCTCCTCTTCGGTGGGACTCCTCTTCGGTGGGACTCCTCTTCGGTGGGACTCCTCTTCGGTGGGTCTCCTCTTCGGTGGGACTCCTCTTTGGTGGGTCTCCTCTTTGGTGGGTCTCCTCTTCGGTGGGACTCCTCTTCGGTGGGTCTCCTCTTCGGTGGGACTCCTCTTCGGTGGGACTCCTCTTCGGTGGGACTCCTCTTTGGTGGGTCTCCTCTTCGGTGGGTTTCCTCTTCGGTGGGACTCCTCTTCGGTGGGTCTCCTTCGGTGGGTCTCCTCTTCGGTGGGACTCCTCTTTGGTGGGACTCCTCTTCGGTGGGTCTCCTCTTCGGTGGGTCTCCTCTTCGGTGGGTCTCCTCTTCGGTGGGACTCCTCTTCGGTCTCCTCTTCGGTGGGACTCCTCTTCGGTGGGACTCCTCTTCGGTGGGACTCCTCTTCGGTGGGTCTCCTCTTCGGTGGGTCTCCTCTTCGGTGGGACTCCTCTTCTGTGGGTCTCCTCTTCTGTGGGACTCCTCTTCGGTCTCCTTTTCGTTGGGTCTCCTCTTCGGTGGGACTCCTCTTCGGTGGGACTCCTCTTCGGTGAGTCTCCTCTTCGGTGGGACTCCTCTTCGGTGGGACTCCTCTTCGGTCTCCTCTTCGGTGGGCCTCCTCTTCGGTCTCCTCTTCGGTGGGTCTCCTCTTCGGTGGGACTCCTCTTCGGTCTCCTCTTCGGTGGGTCTCCTCTTCGGTGGGTCTCCTCTTCGGTGAGACTCCTCTTCGGTGGGACTCCTCTTCGGTGGGTCTCCTCTTCAGTCTCCTCTTCGGTGGGTCTCCTCTTCGGTGGGACTCCTCTTCGGTGAGTCTCCTCTTCGGTGGGACTCCTCTTCGGTGGGACTCCTCTTCGGTTGGGACTCCTCTTCGGTGGGTCTCCTCTTCGGTGGGTCTCCTCTTCGGTGGGACTCCTCTTCGGTGGGTCTCCTCTTCGGTGGGTCTCCTCTTCGGTGGGACTCCTCTTCGGTGGGTCTCCTCTTCGGTGGGTCTCCTCTTCGGTGGGACACCTCTTCGGTGGGACTCCTCTTCGGTCTCCTCTTCGGTGGGTCTCCTCTTCGGTGGGACTCCTCTTCGGTCTCCTCTTCGGTGGGACTCCTCTTCGGTGGGTCTCCTCTTCGGTGGGTCTCCTCTTCGGTGGGACTCCTCTTCGGTGGGTCTCCTCTTCGGTGGGTCTCCTCTTTGGTGGGACTCCTCTTCGGTGGGACTCCTCTTCGGTGGGACTCCTCTTCGGTCTCCTCTTCGGTGGGACTCCTCTTCGGTGGGACTCCTCTTCGGTGGGTCTCCTCTTCGGTGGGTCTCCTCTTCGGTGGGACTCCTCTTCGGTGGGACTTCTCTTCGGTCTCCTCTTCGGTGGGTCTCCTCTTCGGTGGGACTCCTCTTCGGTGGGACTCCTCTTCGGTGGGTCTCCTCTTCGGTGGGACTCCTCTTCGGTGGGACTCCTCTTCGGTGGGTCTCCTCTTCGGTGGGTTTCCTCTTCGGTGGGACTCCTCTTCGGTGGGTCTCCTCTTCGGTGGGTCTCCTCTTCGGTGGGACTCCTCTTTGGTGGGACTCCTCTTCGGTGGGTCTCCTCTTCGGTGGGTCTCCTCTTCGGTGGGACTCCTCTTCGGTGGGTCTCCTCTTCGGTGGGTCTCCTCTTCGGTGGGACTCCTCTTCGGTGGGACTCCTCTTCGGTGGGTCTCCTCTTCGGTCTCCTCTTCGGTGGGTCTCCTCTTCGGTGGGACTCCTCTTCGGTGGGACTCCTCTTCGGTGGGTCTCCTCTTCGGTGGGTCTCCTCTTCGGTGGGACTCCTCTTTGGTGGGTCTCCTCTTCGGTGGGTCTCCTCTTCGGTGGGACTCCTCTTTGGTGGGTCTCCTCTTCGGTGGGTCTCCTCTTCGGTGGGACTCCTCTTCGGTGGGTCTCCTCTTCGGTGGGTCTCCTCTTCATCTCTCTTCGGTGGGTCTCCTCTTCGGTGGGACTCCTCTTCGGTGGGTCTCCTCTTTGGTGGGACTCCTCTTCGGTGGGACTCCTCTTCGGTGGGACTCCTCTTCGGTCTCCTCTTCGGTGGGACTCCTCTTCGGTGGGACTCCTCTTCGGTGGGACTCCTCTTCGGTGGGACTCCTCTTCGGTTGGGACTCCTCTTCGGTGGGTCTCCTCTTCGGTGGGTCTCCTCTTCGGTGGGACTCCTCTTCGGTGGGACTCCTCTTCGGTGGGTCTCCTCTTCGGTGGGTCTCCTCTTCGGTGGGACTCCTCTTCGGTGGGACTCCTCTTCGGTCTCCTCTTTGGTGGGTCTCCTGTTCGGTGGGACTCCTCTTCGGTCTCCTCTTCGGTGGGACTCCTCTTCGGTGGGACTCCTCTTCGGTCTCCTCTTCGGTGGGACTCCTCTTCGGTGGGACTCCTCTTCGGTGGGTCTCCTCTTCGGTGGGACTCCTCTTCGGTGGGTCTCCTCTTCGGTGGGACTCCTCTTTGGTGGGACTCCTCTTCGGTGGGACTCCTCTTCGGTGGGACTCCTCTTCGGTCTCCTCTTCGGTGGGTCTCCTCTTCGGTGGGACTCCTCTTCGGTGGGTCTCCTCTTCGGTGGGACTCCTCTTCGGTGGGACTCCTCTTCGGTGGGACTCCTCTTCGGTGGGTCTCCTCTTCGGTGGGACTCCTCTTTGGTGGGTCTCCTCTTTGGTGGGTCTCCTCTTCGGTGGTACTCCTCTTCGGTGGGTCTCCTCTTCGGTGGGACTCCTCTTCGGTGGGACTCCTCTTTGGTGGGTCTCCTCTTCGGTGGGTTTCCTCTTCGGTGGGACTCCTCTTCGGTGGGTCTCCTCTTCGGTGGGTCTCCTCTTCGGTGGGACTCCTCTTTGGTGGGACTCCTCTTCGGTGGGTCTCCTCTTCGGTGGGTCTCCTCTTCGGTGGGTCTCCTCTTCGGTGGGACTCCTCTTCGGTCTCCTCTTCGGTGGGACTCCTCTTCGGTGGGTCTCCTCTTCGGTGGGACTCCTCTTCGGTGGGACTCCTCTTCGGTGGGTCTCCTCTTCGGTGGGACTCCTCTTCTGTGGGTCTCCTCTTCTGTGGGACTCCTCTTCGGTCTCCTTTTCGGTGGGTCTCCTCTTCGGTGGGACTCCTCTTCGGTGGGACTCCTCTTCGGTCTCCTCTTCGGTGGGCCTCCTCTTCGGTCTCCTCTTCGGTGGGTCTCCTCTTCGGTGGGACTCCTCTTCGGTCTCCTCTTCGGTGGGTCTCCTCTTCGGTGGGTCTCCTCTTCGGTGAGACTCCTCTTCGGTGGGACTCCTCTTCGGTGGGTCTCCTCTTCAGTCTCCTCTTCGGTGGGTCTCCTCTTCGGTGGGTCTCCTCTTCGGTGGGACTCCTCTTCGGTGAGTCTCCTCTTCGGTGGGACTCCTCTTCGGTGGGACTCCTCTTCGGTTGGGACTCCTCTTCGGTGGGTCTCCTCTTCGGTGGGTCTCCTCTTCGGTGGGACTCCTCTTCGGTGGGTCTCCTCTTCGGTGGGTCTCCTCTTCGGTGGGACTCCTCTTCGGTGGGTCTCCTCTTTGGTGGGTCTCCTCTTCGGTGGGACACCTCTTCGGTGGGACTCCTCTTCGGTCTCCTCTTCGGTGGGTCTCCTCTTCGGTGGGACTCCTCTTCGGTCTCCTCTTCGGTGGGACTCCTCTTCGGTGGGTCTCCTCTTCGGTGGGTCTCCTCTTCGGTGGGACTCCTCTTCGGTGGGTCTCCTCTTCGGTGGGTCTCCTCTTTGGTGGGACTCCTCTTCGGTGGGACTCCTCTTCGGTGGGACTCCTCTTCGGTCTCCTCTTCGGTGGGACTCCTCTTCGGTGGGACTCCTCTTCGGTGGGTCTCCTCTTCGGTGGGTCTCCTCTTCGGTGGGACTCCTCTTCGGTGGGACTCCTCTTCGGTGGGACTTCTCTTCGGTCTCCTCTTCGGTGGGACTCCTCTTCGGTGGGACTCCTCTTCGGTGGGACTCCTCTTCGGTGGGTCTCCTCTTCGGTGGGACTCCTCTTCGGTGGGACTCCTCTTCGGTGGGTCTCCTCTTCGGTGGGTCTCCTCTTCGGTGGGACTCCTCTTCGGTGGGTCTCCTCTTCGGTGGGTCTCCTCTTCGGTGGGACTCCTCTTCGGTGGGACTCCTCTTCGGTGGGTCTCCTCTTCGGTCTCCTCTTCGGTGGGTCTCCTCTTCGGTGGGACTCCTCTTCGGTGGGACTCCTCTTCGGTGGGACTCCTCTTCGGTGGGTCTCCTCTTCGGTGGGTCTCCTCTTCGGTGGGACTCCTCTTTGGTGGGTCTCCTCTTCGGTGGGTCTCCTCTTCGGTGGGACTCCTCTTTGGTGGGTCTCCTCTTCGGTGGGTCTCCTCTTCGGTGGGACTCCTCTTCGGTGGGTCTCCTCTTCGGTGGGTCTCCTCTTCATCTCTCTTCGGTGGGTCTCCTCTTCGGTGGGTCTCCTCTTCGGTGGGACTCCTCTTCGGTGGGTCTCCTCTTTGGTGGGACTCCTCTTCGGTGGGACTCCTCTTCGGTGGGACTCCTCTTCGGTCTCCTCTTCGGTGGGACTCCTCTTCGGTGGGACTCCTCTTCGGTGGGTCTCCTCTTCGGTGGGACTCCTCTTCGGTGGGACTCCTCTTCGGTGGGACTCCTCTTTGGTGGAACTCCTCTTTGGTGGAACTCCTCTTCGGTGGAACTCCTCTTTGGTGGGTCTCCTCTTTGGTGGGTCCCCTCTTCTCAGGAAACACAACCAGATATTAGGAGCAATGCTCAACTGACAGAGTGCCACTACTGACCACCGTGCTGCCCTCATCCCACTAAGTAAAAGTGTTTTTTCCTGTTTTACGCAGAATGCGGACTACTGTGCAGCAACCTATACTCCCGAGGGGCCGCAGGAAACTGGAGTGAATAATGTCCTCCTCTTCCTTTAAATTACGCTTATGCCATGTTCTTACTGGTGAGACGTAATAAATAGCATTAAAGCTGCAGTAATTTTTTTTTTTATATACACTGCTCAAAAAAATAAAGGGAACACTTAAACAACAGAATATAACTCCAAGTAAATCAAACTTCTCTGAAATCAAACTGTCCACTTAGGAAACAACACTGATTGACAATCAATTTCACATGCTGTTGTGCAAATGGAATAGACAATAGATGGAAATTATTGGCAATTATCAAGACATCCTCAATAAAGGAGTGGTTCTGCAGGTGGGGACCACAGACCACATCTCAGTACCAGTGCTTTCTGGCTGATGTTTTGGTCACTTTTCAATGTTGGTTGTGCTTTCACACTTGTGGTAGCATGAGACGGACTCTACAACCCACAGAAGATGCTCAGGTAGTGCAGGTCATCCAGGATGGCACATCTGTGAGAGCTGTGGCAAGGAGGTTTGCTGTGTCTGTCAGCGTAGTGTCCAGAGGCTGTTGACGCTACCAGGAGACAGGCCAGTACACCAGGAGACGTGGAGGGGGCCGTAGGAGGGCAACAACCCAGCAGCAGGACCGCTACCTCCGATTTTGTGCAAGAAGCAACAGGAGGAGCACTGCCAGAGCCCTGCATAATGACCTCCAGCAGGCCACAACTGTGCATGTGTCTGCACAAACGGTTAGAATTGACTCCATGAGGGTGGTATGAGGGCCCGACATCCACAGATGGGGGTTGTGCTCACAGCCCAACACTGTGCAGGACGCTTGGCATTTGCCACAGAACACCAGAATTGGCAAACTCACCACTGGCTCCCTGTGCTCTTCACAGATGAAAGCAGGTTCACACTGAGCACATGTGACAGACGTGACGGAGTCTGGAGACACCGTGGAGAGTGATCTGCTGCCTGCAACATCTTTCAGCACGACCGGTTTGGCAGTGGGTCAGTAATGGTGTGGAGTGGCATTTCTTTGGAGGGCTGCACAGCCCTCCATGTGCTCGCCAGAGGTAGCCTAACTGCCATTAAGTACCGAGATGAGATCCTCAGGCCCCTTGTGAGACAATATGCTGGTGCAGTGGGCCCTGGGTTCCTCCTAATGCAGGACAATGCCAGACCTCATGTGGCTGGAGTGTGTCAGCAGTTCCTTCAAGATGAAGGCTTTGAAGCTATGGACTGGCCCACCTGTTCCCCAGAGCTGAATCCGATTGAGCACATCTGGGACATCATGTCTCGCTCCATCCACCAACATCACATTGCACCACAGACTGTCCAGGAGTTGGCGGATGCTTTAGTCCAGGTCTGGGAGGAGATCCCACAGGAGACCATCCGCAACCTCAGCAGGAGAATGCCCAGGCATTGTAGGGAGATCATACAGGCATGTGGAGGCCACACACAATACTGAGCCTCATTTTGACTTGTTTTAAGGACATTACATCAATGTTGGATCAGCCTGTAGTGTGTTTTTCCACTTTAATTTTGGGGGTGACTCCAAATCCAGGCCTCCATTGGTTAATAAATTTGATTTCCATTGATGATTTTTGTGTGATTTTGTTGTCAGCACATTCAACTTTGTACAGAACAAAGTATTCGATGAGAATATTTCATTCATTCAGATCTAGGATGTGTTATTTGAGTGTTCCCTTTATTTTTTTGAGCAGTGTATTTTAACCCAGCTAAAAAGTGAACTGGCCCCTTCCTGAGGGGCAACTTGAAAAAATGTCTGAAGACAGATCAAGTCCATTCTCTTCCTTCAGCTTGGCTCCGCTGGGCGCAGTTCTTCTTTAGCAAATGTTCATACAAAATCATCAATGGAAATCAAATTTATTAACCAATGGAGGCCTGGATTTGGAGTCACCCCCAAAATTAAAGTGGAAAACACACTACAGGCTGATCCAACTTTGATGTAATGTCCTTAAAACAAGTCAAAATGAGGCTGACACACTCCAGCCACATGAGGTCTGGCATTGTTCTGCATTAGGATGAACCCAGTGCCAACCGCACCAGCATATGGTCTCACAAGGGGCCTGAGGATCTCATCTCTGTACCTAATGGCAGTCAGGCTACCTCCGGCGAGCAGATGGAGGGCTGTGCGGCCCTCCAAAGAAATGCCACCTCACACTATTACTAACCCACTGCCAAACCGGTCATGCTGAAGGATGTTTCAGGCAGCAGATCGCTCTCCATGGCGTCTCCAGACTCTGTCACGTCTGTCACATGTGCTCAGTGTGACCCTGCTTTCATCTGTAAAGAGCACAGGGAGCCAGTGGCGACTTTGCCAATCCTGGTGTTCTGTGGCAAATGCCAAGCGTCCTGCACTGTGTTGGGTTGTGAGCACAACCCCCATCTGTGGATGTCGGGCCCTCATACCACCCTCATGGAGTCAGTTTCTAACCGTTTGTGCAGACACATGCACATTTGTGGTCTGTTGGAGGTCATTTTGCAGGGCTCTGGCAGTGCTCCTCCTGTTCCTCCTTGCACAAAGGCGGAGGTAGCGTTCCGGCTGCTGGGTTGTTGCCCTCCTATGGCCCCCTCCACGTCTCCTGGTGTACTGGCCTGTCTCCTGGTAACGCCTCCAGCCTCTGGACGCTACGCTGACAGACACAGCAAACCTCCTTGCCACAGCTCGCATTGATGTGCCATCCTGGATGAGCTGCACTACCTGAGCAACTTCTGTGGGTTGTAGAGTCCGTCTCATGCTACCACGAGTGTGAAAGCACAACCAACATTCAAAAGTGACCAAAACATCAGCCAGAAAGCACTGGTACTGAGATGTGGTCTGTGGTCCCCACCTGCAGAACCACTCCTTTATTGAGGGTGTCTTGATAATTGCCAATAATTTCCATCTATTGTCTATTCCATTTGCACAACAGCATGTGAAATTGATTGTTAATCAGTGTTGTTTCCTAAGTGGACAGTTTGATTTCACAGAAGTTTGATTCACTTGGAGTTATATTCTGTTGTTTAGGTGTTCCCTTTATTTTTTTGAGCAGTGTGTATTTTCTTATGTCCATGTATTTACTACTAAAAGTAATTTTTTACATTTAGATTTCATTTTTCACTGGTTATTACAGACTTATTGCTTCCCTGCACATTCAAGTTTTATGTTTTCTTTGGGCATAGATCAGCTAAAAGGCACTCAGGAAAAAAAACAGATGAAAGATCTACAACCTCTCCCTTAAGACTGTCAGAAGGAGCTCACTGATAGATTCTCAGTTAGCTAATTTTGCAGCCAGGAATAGACAGTGCAGCACAGATGCTACAGAAGGCAACATTTTTCATGAAACTCAATTACAGAAATCAATTTTAGCCCCAAATACTTGCATTAAAGTAAAAAAAACAAATGGCCGCAAAGCAGGACAACCGCTTTAACTCCTTACCAACATCTGCCGTACATGTCTGGTATAAGTCAGTAGCGGGTGTATGGAGCAGGGTCAGCTCGCCCTGTACATGGCAGATAATGGCTGTGACAAACAACCAGGACCTGCCTCTAAGAGCTGCGAGTGGAGCGAAGATCTGCCCACCACTGTTAACCTGTTCAGTGCTGCTGTCAATCACTAACAGCAGCATTAACAGCGCGCCGGCATTGGGACGCATCGTTCCATGCGCCCACCGGCGCTCCTGTGACGCGATCACAGGGCGCAGATGGACTGCTATGACATCCGGGGGTCTGCTGAAGCCTCCGTGCCTGTCATCATAAAGCTTCATTTGGGCTGTAAAGAAGACCGTGATTTTGCTATATGGAGCATTACTGTGGTATCGCTGTATATAGCACAAGCAATCAGATAATGTATACAAATGCAGTGAAAATTTAAAAAAAAAAAAAGTTTAAAATATTAAAACTCCACACGTTCAACTCACCTCCCACTAAAAATAAAGATAATAAAAATATACACATTTGTGGTATGGTCTCTTTCAGAGAAATATAATCTATCCAAATATAAAAAACAAACGATCAGTGAACACAGAAAAAAATTCAAAAAGCCCAAATTGCATTTTTTTCGTTCGCCACAATACTGCAGAAAACCCTGTAAGAAGTGATGACCATGTCATATGTGTCCCAAAATGTTATCAATAAAGTCCTCTTGCCCTTCAAAAAATAAGCCCCCACACAGCTCCATCAACCCGAAAAACGAAAATGTTACGGGTCTCAGAAAAAATGGTGACACCATAAAAAAAAAGTTTTTTTCTTTTGCCAAAACTATTGGAGAAGTTTGGTCTTGCTGTAATCACACTGAGGAGTAGGATCCTATTACCAGGTCATTTTCACCACACTATGTACGCCGTTAAAACCCTTCCCAGAAAAACAGGGTCAGGCTTTTTTTTTCCTCGCACTTTTACTGCACTTGGACTTTTTTTCCCGTTTTCTAGTACTATGTGGTAAATGAATGGTGGGATTTATAAGTACCGCTCATCCTACAAAATAACAAGACCTCACACTATGTGGACAGACATGAAAAAGTTATAGCCCTTGGAAAAAGCCAAGGAAAAAACAGAAAAAAAACATCAATTGGTTCTGTTGGGAAGGGGTAAAGCTGAAGAAACGCATGTAAGAGCAGAATATGGAGGAAGGTGAGATATCACAGGCTGGTGGATACTACCTGCTCCATCGCTGGCAGAGTAACCCATCCCCATGGTGGCCGCTGAGATCTTCTCTTGTAGAAACGGATCCAAAATCTATAAAACATGGGGAACAGTCAGCAGAGGGTTTGGTGATTGGCTCATATTGGCGATATACCCAGGGGCATTACTGGGCACAGGGAAGATTGGGAATGAATAGGATTGGCTGTTAGATATGTGATCTCTTCAATTAAAGGGGATGTCTAGTTGGAACAAGTTCTCACTGATCTCTGGATAGGTGATGACTCTTAGATCGGTGGGTTTGGCCGCTATGACCCAATCAGCAGAACAGCACTTATAGATAGAAGTGAGCGAAGTGCAAATGTTCAACCGCCGGTCCGTTCATTCTCTATGGGGGGCGCTGTACTCAGCTTTCTCCTGCATAGAGAATGAATGGAGCGGTGGTCCGGGGAGGGTCTAGCAGGGATTAGTTGGGTTCCCAGCAGATCTAGAAGTTGTCACTTATCATGTGTTGGGGAATAATGACTTCTCCTCTGATAAATGTGCTGATTCCTGTCAGTTGTGGTCGCTGAGTGCGTGTGATGGGATGTGGCTCCGTCCGTTATATTATATCACGTCTTATACCTATAATCTCGCTGATCGCAGGTGTCTGTCTTCACACTCAGATGAGATGGAACAAACTGACCATATAGGACTTTTTTTTTTTTTCTTCTAATTCAAACCGAGCAATCCTATTGGCTGAGTATGAATGCAGTTACCATGGTGACAGAAGTAGCTGCAGATTTAAAGGGACAAGATTCTAATATTGTACTAAAGTGTATTTTATTATATACTTCACATAACTGACTGGGTGCACCTTGGTGCTGGTGGGATGGCTTTTTTTTTTTTTAATCAATAAACATGTTTACTAAGTACCCTATATTATATATATTTCCTATTACTTTTTACTTACTTATAGCAGGGTATATGTTCATATTGTTTCTATCCTAAGTTTGTCTATTTTCTAATAGACGGTGGCAAACTTCTTCCTCGCCTTTGAAGCACAGCGTTCAATTATTCCTGTCGTAAACAAGGTAAAAAGCTTCGAGCCGAGCGTGATCAGACTCCTTCAGTCCCGCAGCAGGTAAATCTGTGAACATCGCCAGCACTCCTGCTGTTCCTAGTACCGATCCCTCTGAGCGGCTGTGCAGTAATGAAGGCTGGATTCACCCCAAACTTGCTCGTCTCTTTTTTCGATTTCCAGTTCTGGTAATTAGTGATACACATGTGTATATCCAGTGGTCAACTCAAAACCTATGTATGGAAAATCAATAGTTTGCTGTATGCATCTCATTTGTAGGATGCACACTATTCATTTCAATATGGAGCGGAGTAGGAGGAGACTTTCATTACTGCCGCCCTTTACTTCCTCCCTGCTGATAGGAAATGCCATGCTGTTTGCTTGTGTCCTGTGATTACAGCAGCCTGCAACAGTTTTCAGCGTGCACTCCCCGGCTCAGGCATCAAGCAGTAAATGATAACATTAAAACGCTGCTACCCCTTTGTTAGTCACTTTTTTATCTTCTTCCCCTTCTACGAATGCTATAGTCCGTTATTCTAGAACTGCTCTGAAAATGGTTCTCTCTGGAGTGTTGGGATTTGGGTTTAGGGTGGGTTATGGGAATTGAAGTTCAGATACTTTGTTCATATTTTTACTATGGAATTACTATGTCGTGTATGTTACTTGAAAGATGGAATATTTGTAGTTGGAGTTTTTCAATAAAAATGATTTGATTAAAAAAAATATGAAATTAAAATTCCTCTGTCCTTGAGAAAGCATAGGATTTTACTAAGAGGTAAATTGCACGTTCCTTGTTTTCCGGGCACTTTACATTTTTGCTAGTTTTGTATGATTACACAATCCCTTTTATAGGCCAGTGCCAGTTGTACATCTCTCCCTAAACTCTTGTTCACACTATATTTTAAGCCAGTTTTATTCTATGGTTTCTAGATGTTGTCCAGCTTTGATAAATAATTAGTATTTATACTTTTGCTTTTAGATAGACTTGAAGAATGCAGATCCGGAAAGGGTGGAGAAACAAATTGAGAAGATGTTTGACGTTCCCGCTAGTGACTGTATCCGGGTACGATGCGCTCCAGATCAAAATCATTCCTGTAGGCAAATTTAACTCCGCTGTCTGTACCTTGTCTTTTTATTTTTTTCTACAAAATGTGGCTGGAAAAGGGGCAATGTAGCGAGGAATTGACATCAATTTTTGGTGTTAAAAAAAAACAAAAAAAAAACAACTTTTGTGATGCATCATTTTTGCGCAAAAATGTGCAGCTTCCTATTTTACAGCACTCTTGCAACTTTTAGAAATTGGGCTTGGTAAGCTACACAGGTCTAAGAACGACCCATTGGGGTTTTAGGTGTTAAAAAAATGATCATATGAAAGATTTTATGATCTGCGTTTACCTGATTGTAATAACAACATTAAAGCCCCATTCAGATGTACAGGTTTTATCCATGAGAAACTGAGCAGAACGATATATAGGTTTGTGGGAGAAGATTCAGTATAAATTGTAATTTATTCATTAGATTTGAGAGTCCTCAGTGGTTGATACCTTTAATGGCTAACTGAAAAGATGGTAACAAATTGCAAGCTTTCCAGACGACTCAGGCTTCTTCATCAGGCAGACCTGAGACCTGAGTAGTCTGGAAAGCTTGCAATTTGTTACCTTTTAATGACTAACGGAAAAGATGGTATCAACCACTGAGGACTCTCAAATCTAAATACTCTTCTATCTACTGGCTAATACGGTACAAAGATAGATGTTTTTCCTGTATCAATTTATTCAGTGGAATCCTGCTGTTTGTACAGATGAGTCCAGTGGGCGGTCCTACTAGTGATTGACAGCTATCTTTGCCTGCATGGTCATACAGGGAACTGTCAATCACTTAGTAGGACCGCCCACTGGACTAGTGTACATACGGCAGGACTTTTCACTGCATAAAATGCCAGTTTTGCTGACTCTCTTCCCACAGATATGTCTATCAGTCTGATCAACTTCTCTGCTCTACAACACCCCCTACAGATCTTATACCATTTCAGCATGACAGGTTCCTTTAATCACCTGCAGATGACATAAGTAGCCATGTTCTGTGTGGCTTACGGAGGGGCTTGATTGCTTGTCAGCTTCAAACAGGTTTCATTTCTTCTGATTCGTTGTAGCCGAGTTCTAAACTGTATTAAGAAATTCATTTCTCTGTTTATTTCTATTAGATGTCGGGGAAGCTTGGAACAAATGTGGAAAGTGTTCTTCAAGAAGTTGTCAGGAGGCTTCCACCGAGAGTACGGACTAATGCGGCTCTATCCATCTTCTCTTTATTAAAGGGAACCTGTCACCTTGGAGAATGCTATGTACCTGCAGGTATAGGGTTAATCTGCAGATAAATATTGTTACAATGCTGCCCGGCCGCCTTATTGATAGTGTAGATATCGGGAGAAAATTAACTTCTTTCCTCCCTGCAGCCGCCGGCCTTCACTCATCGTTGTGCACGGAGCGGCTACAGTCTTGGATCACAGCACCGCTCGCTATATCAGGGGCGACGGCTGTAAACCCGGCCCGGATTTTGATTGACAGCTTGCTCTGCACAGATGCGCTGCAGAACCACTTAGAATCTGAGTGAAGGAGTAGTATGTTCACAGATAGAGAATATGGCTCATCCACGTGCAGATCTGCTCCACGTCCGATTACATATTTGTGGGAGAAACCCTAGTGGCAGCCTCATATTTCTGACATGGATCCTCTAGCACTATTTGTGCACCTGCGGCTCCCAGCATAACTTGATGAGAGACCGTCAGTCTGCTGGGATCTGTAGTTTCACTACAGCAGGAGTGTCACAAGCTGCGGACCTCTGCTCACTCCAGCACTGGTCGGCATTTTCAGCACGTGAACGTACGCTATGCTTTCTGGAGACACAAGGGTGTAGATAATTTTATCAAACCCTTGACTGTAAGTTTGCTGAACCCTAAGTGGATTATATTGTTCCCACAGTTTCAGTTTTGGACCATTTAAGGGGAATTTAAAGGGTTCTGGCCACTGATTTTCCTTAAAGGGGATCAGTATCCCTGTATGTCTTTGTATATACTTGATAAAGACCTATAACAGGTCGAAACGTTATGTGATGGCGGAATAAACTTTGTCTTTTGGAATTCATCACTCTGCACTGAACGCGGTTTACTCACCTTTATCCCCCTTAACAGGATGTCTTATTTTTGTGTTTTAGTCCCAAGATTGAAAAGGGCAGCCCTCTTAAAGCCCTGCTGTTTGACTCCACGTTTGATCACTACAGAGGCGTCGTAGCAGCATCGCCCTGTGTGGAGGTGACGTGTGTAAAGGCAATAAATCATGTCTGCCCACTCTGGCAAGTGCTATGAAGTCAATGAGGTTGGCATACTGACCCCAGAGGAAGTGCCAGCCGAAAAACTAAGGTTTTTTTTATAATTTTATTAGCCTTTCCCTCTGTCTTCACCAATCAGCCCTCTGTATTGATGATCAGATCAAAGATCTAGACAGGGATTGTCTCACGCTGCATCTCCTTCCTGATTGTATCACTGAGAAGACAGAAGCTGCCCCATCCCATTCTCCAAGAAATGCAGAACCCAATGCATCTGCTGTCCGTGATCCGCTTATTGTCAGAGGACATCATTAGGGACTGCATTTTCTCATTGCTTAAGAAATTGTTAATTGCTGAATAATAAAACTGCAGCACCGCTCCATTTAAAGCAGTGTTTCCCAAGCTCCAGTCCTCATGGCCCCCAACAGGTCAGGTTTTCAGGATTTCCTCAGTATTACACATGTGATGAAAGTATCATCAAGGAATCAGGAATTCTCTCACCTGTGCAATACTATGGAAATCCTGAAGACATGACCTGTGGGGGGCCGTGAGGACTGGAGTTTGGGAAACACTGATTTTAAAGGGACTGTCAGCACAGAATGACTCTTGAAACCAAGTACAAGCGCTCCGTGGATCACGGCGTGGGCCAATCCTTTATATACACCTTCCCACCTGCTTGTTTTACCTCTGTCTCCTTCCTTCTCTGGTTCTATGAAGCCAGAGCTGTCAATCAAAGAAGAGGAGGGTGTGGATAGAGGGAAAGCAAGCAGGTGGGAAGGTGTATATAAATGATTGGCCCCGTCATGAAGCACCGAGAGTTGGGACTTAGTTTGAACAGTCATTCTGTGCTGACAGTCCCTTTAGGTGAACGAGATCCAGATGCAGCTCATTTCACCGCGTAAGGGTGTGTGCCCACTATGCGCCCACTACGCGTTTTTTAAGCGTTTCCGCAGCGGCAATTCCGCCGCAGGAACGGTTAAACGCTTGGTAGAAGGTCTGCAATGTTCCCCAATGATAATCCGCATGTGCTGTGCACATGCTGCGGAAATTTCCGCTGCGGATTATCATTGCGGAAAAATCCGCAGCACTACCAATTATTTTGCGTAAGCGCAAAGTTTTTGCCGCCATTGACTTGCATTGAATCGCTTAATATCCGCATGACTACATGTACACATGCGGATATTAAGCGATTCAATGTGCGGATGGTACCCGGGTCTGGAGAAGAGGAGACTCTCCTCCAGACCCGGGTACCATAGTTCCTGTTAAAAAACAAAGAATTTAAAATAAAAAATAAACCTTATACTCACCTTCTGATGGCCCCCGGTCTCCTTAGTGATGTGTCCTGGCTCCCCGGTGGCTCGCGATGGTCTAAAATTACCTTTCATGACGTCATTTAGTCATGTGACGGGTCGCATCGGATAAGGAGACCGGGGGCCATTGGAAGGTGAGTATAATGTTTTTTTTTATTTTTTACCATTTTTATTCTTTTTTTTAACTAACTTGGTCACACTATATAAAATCCATGCCGGTTGCATGGATTTATATAGTGTGACCAAGTTGTCAAGCACTTTTCCATGTGATGCTAAAATCGTTTGGAAAGCGCATGCGAAATCGCATGTGCAAAACGCGTGACAAACGCTTGTCCCTGGCTGAAAAAAACGCATGTAAAATCCACATGCCAGGGAGATACAGAAACGTTCAGGAAAAAACCGGAGCATTTCTGCATCGTGGGCACATAGCCTTAGAGTGCCGCTGTGCAGGCAAAGACAGCATCCCCCTCTTTCTGAGAATCAGTGGGGCTTGAAGGGGTATGGCTCCCCATCAGTTATAAAGCCATGTCATATCATCAATCATATGAGTGTTATGTGGCAATGGCATTGTCTTGACAGCCAAGGATCCTACTGAAGGCCTCCATGTCTTCCATGATTGTACAACTATGAAGCCCATCCCATAACTGGGATTAATATCAGATTGGTCATTTTACTCTACACTGTAGCGGTAAAGCCATTGGATGTTTTCGGGGACCTGAGCCTGCAAAGTTAAATTCTCCCGTTACATCATTTTTGGCTTCACCACATCTGTTCGTGTTAAAACTAAAAAAAATATCTTCTAGAAATCCTATCGAGAGGATGATGGAATGAAAAAGAAGAAAAAAGATGAAGCGGCAGAATCTCTGGAGTTTATTTTGTTCACTTTGCCTCACCAAGAAAAGTAATAAAAAGAGATCAGAAAATATTTAGAAAAACTACAGCTCTAACTGCAAAAAAAGCCCAGATACAACGAATCTACTGGAAAAAAAGCCCAGATACAACGAATCTACTGGAAAAAAAGCCCAGATACAACGAATCTACTGGGAAAAAGCCCAGATACAACGAATCTACTGGGAAAAAGCCCAGATACAACGAATCTACTGGGAAAAAAGCCCAGATACAACGAATCTACTGGAAAAAAGCCCAGATACAACGAATCTACTGGGAAAAAAAGCCCAGATACAACGAATCTACTGGGAAAAAAGCCCAGATACAACGAATCTACTGGAAAAAAAAGCCCAGATACAACGAATCTACTGGAAAAAAAGCCCAGATACAACGAATCTACTGGAAAAAAAGCCCAGATACAACGAATCTACTGGAAAAAAGCCCAGATACAACGAATCTACTGGGAAAAAAAGCCCAGATACAACGAATCTACTGGGAAAAAAAGCCCAGATACAACGAATCTACTGGAAAAAAAGCCCAGATACAACGAATCTACTGGAAAAAAGCCCAGATACAACGAATCTACTGGGAAAAAAAGCCCAGATACAACGAATCTACTGGGAAAAAAAGCCCAGATACAACGAATCTACTGGAAAAAAAAGCCCAGATACAACGAATCTACTGGGAAAAAAAGCCCAGATACAACGAATCTACTGGGAAAAAAAGCCCAGATACAACGAATCTACTGAAAAAAAAAGCCCAGATACAACGAATCTACTGGGAAAAAAAGCCCAGATACAACGAATCTACTGGGAAAAAAAGCCCAGATACAACGAATCTACTGGGAAAAAAGCCCAGATACAACGAATCTACTGGGAAAAAAGCCCAGATACAACGAATCTACTGGGAAAAAAGCCCAGATACAACGAATCTACTGGGAAAAAAAGCCCAGATACAACGAATCTACTGGAAAAAAAAGCCCAGATACAACGAATCTACTGGAAAAAAAGCCCAGATACAACGAATCTACTGAAAAAAAAAGCCCAGATACAACGAATCTACTGGGAAAAAAAGCCCAGATACAACGAATCTACTGGGAAAAAAAGCCCAGATACAACGAATCTACTGGAAAAAAAGCCCAGATACAACGAATCTACTGGAAAAAAAGCCCAGATACAACGAATCTACTGGGAAAAAAAGCCCAGATACAACGAATCTACTGGAAAAAAAGCCCAGATACAACGAATCTACTGAAAAAAAAAGCCCAGATACAACGAATCTACTGAAAAAAAAAGCCCAGATACAACGAATCTACTGGGAAAAAAAGCCCAGATACAACGAATCTACTGGGAAAAAAAGCCCAGATACAACGAATCTACTGGAAAAAAAAGCCCAGATACAACGAATCTACTGGAAAAAAAAGCCCAGATACAACGAATCTACTGGGAAAAAAAGCCCAGATACAACGAATCTACTGGGAAAAAAAGCCCAGATACAACGAATCTACTGAAAAAAAAAGCCCAGATACAACGAATCTACTGGGAAAAAAAGCCCAGATACAACGAATCTACTGGGAAAAAAAGCCCAGATACAACGAATCTACTGGAAAAAAAGCCCAGATACAACGAATCTACTGGAAAAAAAGCCCAGATACAACGAATCTACTGGGAAAAAAAGCCCAGATACAACGAATCTACTGGAAAAAAAGCCCAGATACAACGAATCTACTGGAAAAAAAGCCCAGATACAACGAATCTACTGGGAAAAAAAGCCCAGATACAACGAATCTACTGGGAAAAAAAGCCCAGATACAACGAATCTACTGGGAAAAAAAGCCCAGATACAACGAATCTACTGAAAAAAAAAGCCCAGATACAACGAATCTACTGGGAAAAAAGCCCAGATACAACGAATCTACTGGAAAAAAAAGCCCAGATACAACGAATCTACTGAAAAAAAAAGCCCAGATACAACGAATCTACTGGGAAAAAAAGCCCAGATACAACGAATCTACTGAAAAAAAAAGCCCAGATACAACGAATCTACTGGGAAAAAAAGCCCAGATACAACGAATCTACTGGGAAAAAAAGCCCAGATACAACGAATCTACTGGAAAAAAAGCCCAGATACAACGAATCTACTGGGAAAAAAAGCCCAGATACAACGAATCTACTGAAAAAAAAAGCCCAGATACAACGAATCTACTGGGAAAAAAAGCCCAGATACAACGAATCTACTGGGAAAAAAAGCCCAGATACAACGAATCTACTGGAAAAAAAGCCCAGATACAACGAATCTACTGGAAAAAAAGCCCAGATACAACGAATCTACTGGGAAAAAAGCCCAGATACAACGAATCTACTGGGAAAAAAAGCCCAGATACAACGAATCTACTGGAAAAAAAGCCCAGATACAACGAATCTACTGGAAAAAAAGCCCAGATACAACGAATCTACTGGGAAAAAAAGCCCAGATACAACGAATCTACTGGGAAAAAAAGCCCAGATACAACGAATCTACTGGGAAAAAAAGCCCAGATACAACGAATCTACTGAAAAAAAAAGCCCAGATACAACGAATCTACTGGGAAAAAAGCCCAGATACAACGAATCTACTGGAAAAAAAAGCCCAGATACAACGAATCTACTGAAAAAAAAAGCCCAGATACAACGAATCTACTGGGAAAAAAAGCCCAGATACAACGAATCTACTGAAAAAAAAAGCCCAGATACAACGAATCTACTGGAAAAAAAAGCCCAGATACAACGAATCTACTGGAAAAAAAAGCCCAGATACAACGAATCTACTGGGAAAAAAAGCCCAGATACAACGAATCTACTGGGAAAAAAAGCCCAGATACAACGAATCTACTGAAAAAAAAAGCCCAGATACAACGAATCTACTGGGAAAAAAAGCCCAGATACAACGAATCTACTGGGAAAAAAAGCCCAGATACAACGAATCTACTGGGAAAAAAGCCCAGATACAACGAATCTACTGGAAAAAAAGCCCAGATACAACGAATCTACTGGAAAAAAAGCCCAGATACAACGAATCTACTGGAAAAAAAGCCCAGATACAACAAATCTACTGGAAAAAAGCCCAGATACAACGAATCTACTGAAAAAAAGTTTTATAGCTTTTAGAAGGCAAGGATAAAAACAAATTGTAAAAGTGAAGATTATCCCACATGCACTTTGTCACCCAAGGATCTGCATAAACTGCAGCCGGCCCATCTCAGCACCACTTCTTTTGTTTGTGCTTTTTCCTTATTGCTTTCTGTGTCTTTTTAAAAGGGTTTTTCCATCATTTTTTTAAAGTAATTTTTTCCGATATCCAAAGCATTTAAAATTGTGTACGACCCTGTGCCGGATATAATAGAGCGACATTTTAGCACACTAGGAATATTCTTATAGTGCCACTAGATGGCGCTCTAATCCTGCATGCAGTACTGATGCTCCTGTCTGCTGCTTTCTATGAATATACATGGATGTTTGGTGCCCAGGAGAGAGCAGAGCTGAAAGGGGAATCTGTTATTAAAGCAAATAAAATGTCAATATTGTGTTATGGAAAGTTCTGCAAATTAAAATACAATTTTGTGTTTTTATTGCCATTCAATACAAATCTGTTGTGGCCGCACGATGGTTCTCAGCTTGTTACAGTGCGATTAGCAGAGCTCTCTGATGTGGTATTTAGGCTCTGGGAAGTTATAACATATATGTTGATAGATCCAAAATAGTTTTACATATATGTTGATAGATCCAAAATAGTTTTACATCCAAAATTCAGTGCTGACTAATGTCACAGCATTTCTGACTTAAATGAATGTAACTAGATGAAATACTATTTTTGCTGCATGCAGCCACCACCAGGGGGAGCTGTTGACATGTGATTATGTACAGCTAGTATTGTACCCAACCGCAGCAGTAGAAGTCTGTCTCCAGTGAGCGCCCTCTAGTGCCAGCTGTATATAGCTGTAGTGAACTCATGCAGTGCTGGGTCTCAGAGCCGTTGCTACCTTCTTTTATGGTAGATTTGTACCTGATATTCAATGTAGAATTTGATGAATCTGCACTAATTGTGAATATATATTACTCTCATTGTTTCTAAGATATGCTGGGCAAGTAGGTTATCTAATCGCTGGGATGAAGGACGCACAGGAAGCACAAATAGGAGACACTCTGCATTTACTGAAGCAGCCAGTGGCTCTGCCCGGCTTTAAGCCTGCGAAACCCATGGTGTTTGCAGGTGAGTTGAACCCTAATACTAATTAAATGGTTCCTGTACTTGATCTCATTCGATAGATAATGTGCAAAATCCCTTTATAAAGTTCAATTAAGTTGGAGTTACTTTTCAGGGGTTAGATAACCTAAAAGTGTCGGCCGGTAGGGTCTCCCTTCTGTCTAAGTGTAATTTGTCTCTAGCAGCAGAAACCCCCCTATATGGATTACCGGAAGTGGGGCTTGGCCTTTGTCTCTTTGCTCCTGCCTGTCAAACTGTATATGCAGGCTTAACAGAGATTCAGTCTTTCAGTTAATTGCAGGCATCTCATTAAGCAGTGTCGGAAGCAATACGTGCTGAGTAATGAGAGAAGGGATGTCCCAGGACCTATAGTGCTGACAGAATGCTGATAAAGAGCAATCGTCCACTTCAAAAGAGTGGATGGCAAGTTACAGAGCATGTGTATTGGTACTGTTCCAGGACATACTGTTTTATCTACAGTCCATTTAGAATCAAAACTCTGTTCTACATAATATTGTACATGGAACAGAGTATTATGCCAATGTAACTGCAACACGCATCGAAGTCAAAATCTCGGCAGAATTACACCTATAGCCCCCTCAGACTATGCAAAACACCAATTGAGCTTTAACAACTTCAGCTCAAGTGCTCAAAAACTGTGTAACGGGGTCAGAAAGCTATTGTACAGTATACAGTATATATTTTATTAGCGTAATATTAAAGACTGTATTACAAGAGCACTTAGTTCAAGATTCAGCCTCCAGATGGCGTGACATCAGAGATTAGACACATCTGCAAGAGCGTCCTCAGCAATGAATATATAGTCAATCACAGGGACTAGACGTGTAATGTATCAGTACAACAGTATAACGAGTGTTGTGTAGAGATGAGCGAACCCGAACTGTAAAGTTTGGGGTTCATACTGGACACCTAGCGTCCAATGCTGAACTCCAAACACTGGCAAGTCCGTTTTAAGAGTGAGAGACCTCCTAGCCCTTACTACGACCATTTTACAGCATCAAAGTTTGTGTCTCCATTGTCTTCTATGGGGTACGGGTTCAAGTTCTGGTACCCGAACCAAACTTTGGACTAAAGTTTGGTCGAAACCGAACATCCACGGGGTTCGCTCATCCCTAGTGTAGTGTAAATTCTACGTATTTTGCGCCTGAGTACCAGTAATGAGGAGATCCTTACCCATTATGTGCCTGCCACTCTCCTAAACACGCGTTTCACTTTTTTAGCTTCTTCAGAGGGTCACAGAGTATACCAAACACTGCCCCCCGGGCACCAGATGTAACCCACTGTATCAATTCCTTTAAGGCTAAAGTTACAGCTATAGAATAGATTGACCTTGACAATTCAAGTGCTTTCTTGTGGGAAGTATGTGCACCTCCCGATCATTTCAGTGGAGAGCGACCATTCCCAGCCACCTCTATTGAGAATCCATGACCGGCACAGGCGCTGTACCCTCGCCTGTCACACTTTAGTAATCCTACTAATTCCTTGTAACAGCCAGGAACGCCTCCATGATTGGATTAGGAGCGGTGATCACAGAGTAGATAAATGCCAGAGAACCTTTATTCTGCAGCCGCATCTTTCATCCCATTAGACTCGGCCTATTTTACAGAAGCCGAGATAATTGAGGAGAGATGTAAGGAAGGAACCTCCCGATCCTCCAGGACTAGTCAGCTCAGAGCCGTGACGTGTGGACAAGGTTTTTCTACATTGTGGGGAATTTAGGGAGCGCTGCAGCAAGGGGGTTGGTAATGACACGCCACCGTGACACATAATGCATGGACTGTCTCCTCTCATTTGTTCTTTGAAGCTTGTTTTTCTCGTGAGTGATGCTCGGCACATGAGAAAAGCCCAAACAATTAACATCAAATGGGTTTTCTGCGATTTGTAAAATCCTGCGCCCCGCTGATCCCCCGCTGCGGCTCCCCATAGGTGGATTATAATGAGGGCAATCCGGGCTACCGCCCGGGGCCTCCGGTCTCTATGGCCGGATTGCCCTCATTATATGTGCAGCCCCGCGGCACATACCGGACCACTCCCCCAGCAGCGGTGCACAGCCGCTGCTTCTTCTTCGGCCGGGCCAGCACTGCAGCAGTTAACTTCTCTCTGCTGGCCCGGCCGCGTCACTGCTAGGAGACACGACCCTGTGCGCGGCCGTGTCTCCTAGCTGTGACGTCACGCAGTGCGCGCCCGGCCTGCACTGCTACTTACCACCGGAGAGGAGCAGGAGCCAGGAGGACTGGAGCCGAGCCGGGGGATGGTGAGTGTGTGTCTGAGTGTGTGAGTTTGTCTGTGTGTATGTATGTATGTATGTGTGTGCAGGCAGATATCATTGTGTGATGTCGGTTTATATGTATTTTTGTGTTTCAAATGTGTTTATGCGTGTATGTATATGTCTGTATATGTTTGTGTGTGTGCGTGACTGCGTGCGGCCTCCTGCTGAGTATAGATGGCGCTGTGTGGCCAGGACGCATCGGATAAAGACACCGGGGGCCATCAGAAGGTAAGTATAATTTTTTATTTTATTCTTTTTTTACAGGTTCTATGGTACCCTGGTCCGGAGGAGAGTCTCCTTTCCTCCAAACCCGGGTACCATCCGCACATTGAAACTCATGGAATCTGCATGTACAGATGCAGTCATGCAGATTCCATGTGTTCCAATGCAAGTCAATGGCGGCGAAAGCGCCGCGCTTCCGCAAAATAATTGTTAGTGCTGCGGATTTTTACGCAATTATAATCCGCAGTGGAAATTTCCGCAGCATGTGCACAGCACATGCGGATTATCATTGGGGAACATGGCAGACCTTCTACCAAGCGTTTTTTAAGCGTTTCTGCAGCGGAATTGCCGGTGCGGAAAAGCTTAAAAAACGCGTAGTGGGCACACAGCCTAAAAAAAATTATTATAATTAATATTGTGCCAAATTAATTTCACGTGAACTATCACATGATCTATCACAGGGGATCATGTGACATGTCATACATACAGGTATATGTGCATGTGTGTGTGGGGGTGGGGGCCCGCGCCTTCTAAACTGCCCGGGGCACTTGCTACTCTTAATCCACCCCTGCGGCCCACCCACACCCACCACCATGCGGCCATACAATAATATAGTATTCGGATCTCACCCCATGGATGGATCCTTTGTATTTGCAATTGGTGGAGGAAGGGCATTGCTAACAATAGGAATTCCAGAGAATGGAGGACTTAACTACAACTCCCAGTATGTCCTTAGCAATGGTAAGGAGATACTGGGAGTTGTTACCAGTCATCATCAGACTGTGGACCGTATAGGAACCAATGTACTGATTAGATGCAAGCAGTGGAACTATTAAACGTTTAAAAAGTAACTTACATTTAGGGATATATATTCCATGATTTAGGTCCTATAATTTTGAGCAGATTAGTGCGAATCTGAGACCCTGATCACTCAGAAGATCTCTTAGAAGTGAAGAGGTGAGGAGACATGACTGTGACTTTCTGCTGCATTTGCTCCGCTCAGTGTACTCTCCTATCTACTGAGCGGAGCAAAGGATTGGGGTCCCCACAAATCTGCTCAGAATTAATGACCCTAAACCACATTAAAAAACGTCCCAAAAGTTGATTTACTCTTTAAGGTTAATTTACACATACACTGTATACGCCGTACACACACACACACTGTATACGCCGTACGCACCACACACACTGTATACGGCGTACGCACCACACATACACTGTATACGCCGTACGCACCACACACACACACACACACTTTATACTCCATACGCAACACACACACACTGTATACGCCGTACGCACCACACACACACACACATTGTATACGCCGTACACACCACACACACACACTGTATACGCTGTACATACCACATACACTGTATACGCCGTACACACCACACACACTGTATACGCCGTACACACCACACACACACACACTGTATACACCGTACGCACCACACACACACACACACTGTATACGCTGTACATACCACATACACTGTATACGCCGTACGCACCACCACACACACACTGTATACGCCTTACACACCACACACGCACTGTATACGCCGTACACACCACACACTGTATACGCCGTACACACCACATACACTGTATACGCCGTACACCACACACACACACTCTGTATAAGCCGTACACACCACACACACACACTGTATACGCCGTACGCACCACACACACACTGTATACGCCATACACACCACACACACACTGTATACGCTGTACATACCACATACACTGTATACACCATATGCACCACACACATACTGAATACGCCGTACGCACCACCACACACACGCAGTCTGTATACATCGTATGCACCACACACACGCACTCTGTATACACCGTACGCACCACACACACTGTATACGCCGTACGCACCACACATCCACTGTATACGCCATACTCACCACACACACTGTATACGCCGTACACACCACACACACACTGTATACGCTGTACATACCACACACACACTGTATATGCCGTACACACCACACACACACTGTATACGCCGTACACACCACCACACACACACACTGTATACGCCGTACGCACCACACATCCACTGTATACGCCATACTCACCACACACACTGTATACGCCGTACACACACTCTGTATACGCTGTACATACCACACACACACTGTATATGCCGTACACACCACACACACACACACTCTGTATACGCCGTACACACCACACACACACTGTATACGCTGTACATACCACACACACACTGTATATGCCGTACACACCACACACACACACACACACACTGTATACGCTGTACGCACCACCACACACACACGCACTCTGTATACACCGTACGCACCACACACACGCACTCTGTATACACCGTACATACCACACACACTGTATATGCCGTACACAGTGGCGTACTGCCAATGGCGGCAGACCAGGCGACTGCTATGGGGCCCGTGAGCCGAGGGGGCCCATAGCAGTCCAGGGGTGGATATACCGCCACCGGTGCAGCTGCGCCGGGTCCCCACCATGCAGCTGCACCAAGGGGCCCACAAGGTGCAGCTGCTCCCTGCACGCGGCGGTCAGGGAGTGATCCCTACAGCTCCGCTGCTGTCAGGAGGAGAATAGCAGCAGAGCTGCAGGGTTCATCCTCTGCTTCCTCCCTGACCCAGGCGCGCGCAGCTTGATGACGTCATCATGCAGCGCGCGCCTGGGTCAGGAAGAAAGCTGCCGGCAACCAGGAGGACGCTGCTGCAGGGGAGCGAGCTGAAGTAAGTTTTTTTTTTTTTTACTGAAATGCTGGGGAGGGGATGGGGCTGGGAAGAGCAATAATGGGGAGGATAGAGCTGGGGAGAGCAATGATGGGGATGGTGGGGAAGGGGAGAGCAATGATGGGGGTGCTGGGAGAGAGCAATGATGGGGGTGCTGGGAGAGAGCAATGATGGGGGTGCTGGGAGAGAGCAATGATGTGGGGCTGGGAGAGAGCAATGATGGAGGTGCTGAGAGGAAATGATGGGGGTGCTGGGAGAGAGCAATGATGGGAGTGCTGGGAGAAGCAATGATGGAGGTGCTGGGACAGAGCAATGATGGGGGTGCTGGGAGAGAGCAATTATGGGGGTTTCACTTTGCTTGTACTGTGAAGCCTTGTATGTTTTCCGTGTGCACATAGCCTTACAGTTAATTGGGGAGAGTCACAGAGACTGAATAATTTATATTATTGGCCGGTGCAGATTATAGTTAATGGGGGGCATAGTGCTGCTTATCACTTTATATTTTGATTACTAGGTGGTTAATAGTATATTAATGGGGGGTTACATATCTGTATTCAGGGACGCAGAGCGGGGGAGACACATCTATACATACAATATGTGACCTTGTTATTTTCTAGGCTGGAGATCATCGTGACAAGACGAGTCGTGGCTGGGAGATGTCGACATGAAGGTCTGACCAGACGGAGAAGAAGCAGCAGAAACCGACTCTGATCAGATGAGACGTCAGCGTTAAGTGCCTGGATGTAAATATTATTCTGTATCTGCACTGTGTGACTTGGAGGGATAATGTTATCTGTAAAATCCCTTAGGCTGTACTCTCACATTTGTGTGAAATGTCCGTGTGCTGCCAGATCTTTTTATCGGATGGTTCACGGACTCGTACAGTTTTATAGATCCATTCACACGTCCATGAAAATCACGGATCTGAGAATGAGATCTAAGAGGGTCAGAGAATGTCCTGTTCTGATCCAATATTGAGGATTAGAATAGGACATGCTCAATGCATCAGTAAAACAGGGCAGCACACCGACACTGCACACAGATGCAGGAATGTAGCCTTATTATGTATAGCACAGTCCCTTAGTATATAGTGCACTCACTTATTATGTATAGCGCCATCCTTAGTTATATAGTTTCCTCTTTTATTATGTGTAACACCCTCCCTTATTATGTACCATCCTCTCTAGCGGCTCACAGTTGGGGGATCATACTGTGTTGGGGACAGCATACTTTACCCTGGGAGTTGAGGTGGGGTACAGTAGGGTCATTATACTGTGCATGTGGAGGAATTCACCATGGGGGTATTATACTGTGTTTGGGGGGCCCTTTTATTGGCATCACACTTTATGGGGCAATGAAAGAGATCTAGGACATCAGCAGGAGGAAAATTACTATGTAAAGATGGAAAGTTGTGAGATCTGATCTTTGGTGACCCCGACAATTATTTAATTTTTTTTTTGGGGGGGGGGGGGGAATTAGAGCTTCTGCTATGGGGCCCCATGATTCCTATGTATGCCCCTGGCCGTACATACCACATACACTGTATACGCCATATACACCACCACAGACACACACTGTATACGCCGTACGCACCACACACACACATACAATGTATATGCCGTACGCACCACCACACACACGCACTCTGTATACACCCTGCGCACCACACACACACACACACACACACACATACACTGTATATGCCGTAAGCACCACACACACATACCCTGTATACGCCGTATGCAACACCACACACACTGTATACGCCATACGCACCCCCCACACACACACTGTATACGCCGTACGCACCCCCCCACACACACTGTATACGCTGTATGCACCACCACACACACTCTGTATACGCCATACGCACCACACACGCTCTGTATACGCTGTACGCACCACCACACACACTCTGTATACGCCATACGCACCACACACGCTCTGTATACGCTGTACGCACCACCACACACACTCTGTATACGCTGTACGCACCACACACACAATGTACACGGCATATGCACCACACACATTGTAAACACCGTACACACCACACACACACACTGTATACGCCGTACGCACCACACACACTGTATACGCCGTACGCACCACACACTGTATACGCCGTACGCACCACACACTGTATACGCCGTATGCAACACACACACTGTATACGCTGTACACACCACACACACTGTATATGCCGTACGCACAACACACACACTGTATACGCTGTACACACCACACACACTGTATACGCCGTACGCACCACACACTGTATACGCCGTATGCAACACACACACTGTATACGCTGTACACACCACACACACTGTATATGCCGTACGCACAACACACACGCACAACACACACTCTGTATACGCTATATGCACCACACACGCTCTGTATACGCCTTACGCACCACCACACACACTCTGTATACGCTGTACGCACCACACACACAATGTATACGGCATATGCACCACACACATTGTATACACCGTACACACCACACACACACACTGTATACGCCGTACGCACCACACACACTGTATACGCCGTACGCATCACACACTGTATACGCCGTACGCATCACACACTGTATACGCCGTACGCATCACACACTGTATACGCCGTACGCACCACACACTGTATACGCCGTATGCAACACACACTGTATACGCCATACGCACAACACACACACTGTATACGCTGCACACACCAAACACACAGTATACGCCGTACGCACAACACACACACTGTATACGCTGTACACACCACACACACTGTATATGCCGTACGCACCACACACACACACACACACACTCTGTATATGCTATATGCACCACCACACACACACTCTGTATACGCCGTACGCACCACACACACACTCTGTATACGCTGTACGCACCACACACACACTGTATACGCCGTACGCACCACACACACACTCTGTATACGCCGTACGCACCACACACACGGTATACGCCGTACGCAGCCTCTTGCATGGTACCACCAGCAGAACACTGTCGCAAACACGCCGCCGCCGGGATCAGCCGAATGATTCACTGACTGCCGCCATCTTTGTACAGGAGGAGCGCATGCGCAGTTTTAATGTGACCGCCGCTATCTGCCTGCACAAAGATGGCGGCGATCTGATTTACTGCGTGGGGAGACAGCTCAAACGGGACAGCACATGAGGGGAGAACACAGCACAGGAAGGAGAGAGAGAGCAGACAAGGGGGAGAGCACATGGGGTAGACAGGTCAAAGAAGAGATCACATAAGAGGAGAAGACAGCAGATGGGGGAGAGAGAAAGTGCACGGAGGGGAAAGAGACAGAGCACAGAGGAGAGACAGCTCAAACGGGACAGCACATGAAGGGAGAACACAGCACAGGAAGGAGAGAGAGACAGCAGACAAGGGGGAGAGCACATGGGGTACACGGGTCAAAGAAGAGAGCACAAAAGAGGAGAAGACAGCAGATGGGGGAGAGAGGCAGAGCACAGGGGGGGGGGAGACAGCTCAAACGGGACAGCACATGAGGGGAGAACACAGCACAGGAAGGAGAGAGACAGCAGACAAGGGGGAGAGCACATGGGGTACACAGGTCAAAGAAGAGATCACAGACGGGAGAAGTCAGCACATGGGGGAAAGAGAGAGTGGATAGGTGGGTGAGCACATGGGGGGGAGAGATTCTCAACTGTGCAAAGCCTGCCCCCATCGTGACATTACTGCCCTCCCGATGAGACAGCATCGGGCCTCCATCTAGTATATACAGTACAGACCAAAAGTTTGGACACACCTTCTCATTTAAAGATTTTTCTGTATTTTCATGACTATGAAAATTGTACATTCACACTGAAGGCATCAAAACTATGAATTAACACATGTGGAATTATATACTTAACAAAAAAGTGTGAAACAACTGAAAATATGTCTTATATTCTAGGTTCTTCACAGTAGCCACCTTTTGCTTTGATGACTGCTTTGCACACTCCTGGCATTCTCTTGATGAGCTTCAAGAGGTAGTCACCGGAAATGGTCTTCCAACAATCTTGACGGAGTTCCCAGAGATGCTTAGCACTTGTTGGCCCTTTTGCCTTCACTCTGCGGTCCAGCTCACCCCAAACCATCTCGATTGGGTTCAGGTCTGGTGACTGTGGAGGCCAGGTCATCTGGCGTAGCACCCCATCACTCTCCTTCTTGGTCAAATAGCCCTTACACAGCCTGGAGGTGTGTTTGGGGTCATTGTCCTGTTGAAAAATAAATGATGGTCCAACTAAACGCAAACCGGATGGAATAGCATGCCGCTGCAAGATGCTGTGGTAGCCATGCTGGTTCAGTATGCCGTCAATTATGAATAAATCCCCAACAGTGTCACCAGCAAAGCACCCCCACACCATCACACCTCCTCCTCCATGCTTCACGGTGGGAACCAGGCATGTAGAGTCCATCCGTTCACCTTTTCTGCGTCGTAGAAAGACACGGTGGTTGGAGCCAAAGATCTCAAATTTGGACTCATCAGACCAAAGCACAGATTTCCACTGGTCTAATGTTCATTCCTTGTGTTCTTTAGCCCAAACAAGTCTCTTCTGCTTGTTGCCTGTCCTTAGCAGTGATTTTCTAGCAGCTATTTTACCATGAAGGCCTGCTGCACAAAGTCTCCTCTTAACATTTGTTGAAGAGATGTGTCTGCTGCTAGAACTCTGTGTGGCATTGACCTGGTCTCTAATCTGAGCTGCAGTTAACCTGCGATTTCTGAGGCTGGTGACTCAGATAAACTTATCTTCAGAAGCAGAGGTGACTCTTGGTCTTCCTTTCCTGGGGCGGTCCTCATGTGAGCCAGTTTCTTTGTAGCGCTTGATGGTTTTTGCAACTGTACTTGGGGACACTTTCAAAGTTTTCCCAATTTTTCAGACTGACTGACCTTCATTTTTTAAAGTAATGATGGCCACTCATTTTTCTTTACTTAGCTGCTTTTTTCTTGCCATAATACAAATTCTAACAGTCTATTCAGTAGGACTATCAGCTGTGTATCCACCAGGCTTCTGCACAACACAACTGATGGTCCCAACTCCATTTATAAGGCAAGAAATCCCACTTATTAAACCTGACAGGGCACACTTGTGAAGTGAAAACCATTTCCGGTGACTACTTCTTGAAGCTCATCAAGAGAATGCCAAGAGTGTGCAAAGCAGTCATCAAAGCAAAAGGTGGCTACTTTGAAGAACCTAGAATATAAGACATATTTTCAGTTGTTTCACACTTTTTTGTTAAGTATATAATTCCACATGTGTTAATTCATAGTTTTGATGCCTTCAGTGTGAATGTACAATTTTCATAGTCATGAAAATACAGAAAAATCTTTAAATGAGGTGTGTCCAAACTTTTGGTCTGTACTGTATATATATTACATATTCTACAAGCAGGGCTTGTGGATTGTCCATTATTATAATATACAACATATAAAGTGCAGTGCAGGAGGGGAAGGCGAAGGACCTGACTAATCCCCCCAAATATTAATGATAGTGTGTAAAATAATCACAGGCTGCAATTACCCACAATGTTTTTTAGTTTTGTTTTTTTAAACAATTAATATCAACTTTTTCTTGTGGTTGTAAATGTGAAATAACAGTGAGAGCCATGATGACATCACAATGCACATGACATCATAGACATGACAGCTGGAGTAGAATGTATGAAGCTCTGCACCAGAGCCATCTTGTGTCACTAGGATCTGACAGCTGGAAGGGGACGAGTCCAGGTAGGGAGCACATTACTTTTAAGCTTTGGTATACTTATAGCGTATCCCCCGGATTTATCATGGATCTCCAGAAACACTCTGTAATAAGACATTTTCAGGACCACCCCTTACCTAAATGAGGAGTCACTGATGATCTGTTGATATTAACAAGTATGGCAGCTAAACCCCCCAGCAATGAGCTGCTATATTGCTGGGGAAGCAGCGTTTTCCATGCCCCCTATAGCAGGAGGATGACAATGTGATGATACATATTTGTTGGGGGTCTTCCAGCTCTTTGCACTGGCTCCCCACTATGGCAGACTACAATGGCGCTCGCCCCCTATGTCACCCCTATGCTCTAGTAAGGCATGTAGATAGGGGGGCTCAAGTTGGGACATCTTTATGGGGCTCCATTTTTGGATCGCTTTGCCATTGACGTGGTAGAATTACAGCACTTTGTAACAGAAATTTAGTAGCGTATGCCATCATTCTCTGTTGTCAGCTCTTTTGCTCCTGTGAATTCGGGGGGACATTGGAGTTGTAGGTTACTGGGGTCAGGAATGGCAGGATGGGGTCCTGGGTGGTATTTTAGTACATAGAGCAGTAGGTAATATAGATAAAATAAAAGGCTCCTTTTAAATGTGCCTCATAGAATTATAAAATGAGGTCGGGGTTTTGTCTTTTTATTGAATTAATTTTTTGTTGATGTTGTAAACTGGATCCATAAAAAGCAGTGAGAGTTTTAATGACATCACAGGGCGCGTGACATCATCGACATCCCATGACATCACAGATGAAATAGAATGTGCACATTGCTAAACCGGAATCATTTTATGTCTTTAACCCCGGACAGCTTGAAGGAGACTGGTCCAGGTAAGCGTCTCTTCACACAATCTTGGGGTCCTGTTTACACATCATGTAGCTGGGGGTGTTTGTGGTGAAGTTCAGCACTGCACCATTTTGCCCCCCAAAAAATCAGAGCCCACACATCTGTGTCATGTGCTTATTGCTGTGATTGTCAAGGTGATGCCTTTAGGGATCGCTGACACTGGTGAGTAGCCGGCATATAACTCGGATGAGTATAGCACTCACTCCAATGTTATACTATGGGGCAGTGCCAACTAGTGTTTATTTTCTCATGCCAAGTCGGCATGAGAAAAAAATTGCTGCATGCTGCAATTGGCAGAGTATATCAGACGACGCGCCCATACAAGTCTATGGATACGTGAAAAACATCGGACTGCACTCAGATGTCATCTGAGTGCAGTTCAATAAACGCCGGCTGACTCACACAATTGAGAAGATGGAGAAATTAAATGCTCCATCTTCTCCACACCTGTGATCCGAATCTCGCATGCGAGAGAATTGGATCACAAACAAAATATTGTTGATATTTTCCATTGAAGTAAGGCCCCCCTAAGGCGAAGGTCTGGACAGTAAGAAACCCTTCCAGTGTCAATGACCACCTAATGGTTCAAAAATATCTACCCCACTTTTTGCTATAAAGTGTAGATTGAGCATCCCAGAATGCCAAAGGGGATCCAGAAACCAGAATATTTAATACCTTATTTCAATCAAACTTCACCAATCTTTTTTTTTTTTGGTTTGTCCCATAGGACGTAACGTTAAGTCGTCTGAAGAAACGCAGTGAGAAGGCATTCGTCTTGACTAGCGGAGAGGTTACTCCTTTGCTACAGGAGTCTGACAGGTAAGTGGACATTTTAACTCATCCATCAATTCCTCCCCTTGTATATTTATTGCAGAATTGCCGTTTTAATCACCCAAAAAGCACATTGACCGGATATTTAACCAACTCACCACTTAGTTCAATCTAGCAATTTTAGGACTTCAATCCTGAAATACTTATTGGGTATAATGGCTTCACCGACTTAATTTCTAATATGTCCATTTTCCAACTTCAACCAAGAGGATATGCTGGTCTTGGAATATTTTCACTAGAACCGGTATAACTCCGTCCATCATGCTCCTCCAGTTAGGAGGATAGACTGGGACATTGATGGTTTATCAGCCCCACACTGGCGAATCCAGATCCAACTTCCATTAGGAGGGCAGACTGGTATACGGTGGGGAAAAGAAGTATTTAATACACTGCCGATTTTGCAAGTTTTCCCACCTACAATGAATGGAGAGGTCTGTAATTTTTATCGTAGGTCACTTCACCTGTGAGAGACCAAGTTTAAAAATAAAATCCAGAAAAATCACATTGTATGATTAACATTACATAGTTCATTTGCATTTTATTGCATGAAATAAGTATTTGATACAATAGAAAAATAGAACTTAATATTTGGTACAGAAACCTTTGTTTGCAATTACAGAGGTCAGATATTTCCTGTAGTTCTTGACCAAGTTTGCACATAATAAAGCAGGGATTTTGGCCCTCTCCTCCATACGGATCTTCTCCAGATCTTTCAAGTTTCGGGGCTGTTGCTGGGCAATATTGAGTTTCAGCTCCCTCCAAAGCTTTTCTACTGGGATCAGGTCTGGAGACTGGCTAGACCACTACAGGACCTTGAAATGCTTCTTATCGAGCCACGCCTTAGGTTGCCCTGGCTGTGTGTTTCGGATCATTGTCATGCTGGAAGACCCAACCACAACCCATCTTCAACGTGCTTACTGAGGGAAGGAAGATACATGACCCCATCCATCCTCCCTTCAATACATTGCAGTCATCCTGTCCCCTTTGCAAAAAAAAGCACCTCCGAAGTATGAGGTTTCCCCCGCCATGCTTCATGGTTGGGAGAGTGTTCTTGGGGTTGTACTCATCCTTCTTCTTCCTCCAAACAAGGTGAGTGGAGTGGACACCAAAAAGTTCTATTTTGATCTCATCTGACCACATGACCTTCTCCCATGCCTCCTCTGGATCATCCAGATGGTTATTGGCAACTTCAAACAGGCCTGGATATGTGCTGGGGTGAGCTCTGGACCTTGTGTGCCCTGCAGGATTTTAATCCATGATAGCGTAGTGTGTAACTAATGGTAATGTTTGAGACTGTGGTGCCAGCTCTATTTAGGTCATTGACCAGGTCCTCCCATGTAGTTCTGGGCTGATTCCTGACGTTTCTCAGAATCATCCTTACCCCACGAGGCGAGATCTTGCATGGAGCCCCAGACCGAGGAAGACTTAGTCATCTTGTGTTTCTTCCATTTTCTAATAATTGCGCCAACAGTTGTTGGCGTCTCGTGAAGCTGCTTGCTTATTGTCCTGTAGCCCATCCCAGCCTTGTGTCTTTTATACAGGTAATAAGTTCAAACAAGTGCAATTAATACAGGTAATGAGTGCAGAGTAGGAGGGCTTCTTAAAGAAAAGCTAACAAGTATGTGAGAGCCAGAATTCTTGCTGGTTGGTAGGTGATCAAATACTTATTTCATGCAATAAAATGCAATTTAATTATTTAAAAATCATATAATGTGATTTTCTGATTTTTAGATTTTGTCTCTCACAGATGAAGTGACCTACGATAAAAATGACAGACCTCTACACTCTTTGTAGGTAGGAAAACTTGCAAAATCGGCAGTGTATCAAATACTTATTTTCTCCACTGTAGTGCTGTCCAACATGACACCATCAAGCTCATCTTACCACTCCATACCAGGAGGGTAGATTGGGGCATTAACAGTTTAATCACTTTGTGTCCACAAGGCCATCTCTTCCAACTAGGAGCCTTAACTGGACTTACAGTGGTTTTATTCAGCTTATTGCAGCCATGTCCAGCTTGCACCTCCAACAAGGAGAGTAAACTGAAATGTAGATGTTTATCAGCTTAAATGCTGAGCAGTCCATCCTATGACACCGGACCAGGAGGAGCAGCTGGACTTACACTGGTTTTGCTCAGCTCAGCCATACCCAACTTACAAATCCAACTTAAAGGATAACCTGGAAACTAAATGGTTAACCAACTTAAACGCCAACCAGTCCAATTTATGACTCCAGACCCCGAATATTAATTGAACTTACAATGATTTCATGTGTCTTATGACCAGTGGCGTAACTAGAGTCTGAATATATATATCCCGAATATGTCCCCCATTCTGCCGCTGTTCTTTATTGTATAAAAAAAAAACTAAGCCATTATACTCACCAGGGGTGTACATTCAAGTCATGGGGCTCCAGAGCATAAGTATAACGCACTCCCCACAGTCCTTCATATAGTATAATGCATCCCATAGTCCTCCATATAGTATAATGCATCCCATTCTCCTCTATATAATATACTGTACAGCCCATAGTCGTCCATAAAGTATAATGCACAGCTCCTAGTCATACATGTAGTATAATGCACCCCATAGTTTTCAATAAAGTATAAAGCACCTCCACAGTCATACATAGTAGTATAATGCACCACATCATAATATATAGCAGTATAATTCACCCCCATAGTCATATATGGTAATATAATGTACCTCCATAGTCATATAAAGTAGTGTAATGCACCCCATAGTCATATATAGTAGTATAATGCACCTCCATAGTCATATATAGCAGTATAATGCACCCCCATCGTCATATATAGCAGTGTAATGCACCCCATCGTCATATATAGCAGTATAATGCAAGCCATAGTCCTATATAGCAGTATAATGCACCCCCAGTCATATATAGTAGTATAATGCACCCCATAGACATGTACAGTAGTATAATGCATCCTCATAGTCATATATAGTAGTATAATACACTTCATAGTCATCCATAGAAGTATAATGCACCCCCATCGTCACATAAAGCAGTATAATGCACTCCATAGTCATATAAGGCAGTATAATGTACCCCCATATAGTTTATATAGTAGTATAATGCACCCCATAGTCATATATAGCAGTATATTGCACCTCCTGGTCATATATAGTTGTATAATGTACCCCCATAGTCATATATAATAGTATACTGCACCCCCATAGTCATATACACTAGTATAAAGCATCCCATAGTCATATATAGTAGTATAAAGCACCCCATAGTCATATATAGTAGTATAAAGCACCCCATAGTCATTTATAGTAGTATAAAGAACCCCATAGTCATTTATAGCAGTATAATGTACCCCCATAGTCATATATAGTAGTATAATGCACCCCACTGTCATATCAGTATAATGCACCCCCATAGTCATATATAGTAGTATAATGCACCCACATAGTCATATATAGTAGTATAATACACCTTCATAGTCATATACAGAAGTATAATGCACCCCTATAGTCATCCGTAGTAGTATAATACAACCCCAATAGTCATCCGTAGTAGTATAATACAACCCCCATAGTCATATATAGTAGTGTAATGCACCTCCATAGTCATAAATAGTAGTATAATGCACCACCATAGTCATAAATAGTAGTAAAATGCACCCTATAGTCATATATAGCACTATATTGCACTTCAGTCATATATAGCAGTATAATGTACCCCCATAGTCATATAAAGCAGTATAATGTACATCATAGTCATATATAGCAGTATAATGCACCCTTATAGCCATATATAGTAGTATAGTATACCCCATATTCATATATAGCAGTATAATGCACCCCGTAGTCATATATAGTAGTATAAAGCACCTCATAGTCATATATAGTGTTACGGGTCCGGGGGGTGGAACCTCTGTGCTATGGTGCAAGGAGGGACCCAGAGGGGCGTAACTAAGTATCAACCCGGACCGACCCTGGTCGTACGGCGGCTAACGACTCCGTGACCAGGGAGGGACCGAGCCGAGGGACCAGGTGCTACTCTGGGGATGACCTTGTAAGGGAGCAGGTGACCTTCACGGTACAGATGGCAGGGACTGACCGGAATAGCAGGTAGGCACAGCAGGCAGGCTGGCGAGCAGGAGTCTCTAGGTGGGCTGGCAGGTGGTCACGGCAAGTGACAGCAGGAGTCTCTAGGTGGTCACGGCAAGTGACGGCAGGAGTCTCTAGGTGGGCTGGCAAGTGGTCACGGCAAGTGACGGCAGGAGCCTCCAGGAAGGCACGGCAGGTAACAGGCAGGTCACAGGCAAGTGCTCCCAGGTGAGCGGGCTGACAGGCACGGCAGGTACCAGGCAGGCAACAGGCAAGTGCTCCCAGGTGAGCGGGCTGGCAGGCACGGCAGGTAACAGGCTGGTGGGCAAGACTGGTAGTCAGGCTAGCAGCGGGACCTGAGGGCTGAAGCAGAAGTCAGAAACACTGTGCAACAACTTTTGCTCGGGCACCTCCATTTTGGAGGAGGTGCCTTATATATGGGAGGACCCTCGGCTATTGGCCGAGGACTCCTTAGGACGGCGCACGCGGCCCCTTTAAGAGGGAGGGAGCGAGCGCGCCCTAAGCACAGTGCCCGGGGAGCTGCGCGCGCCGGCTGCAGGAAGAGGAGCGCTGGTGAACGCAGAGCGGGGAGCGAGGAGGTGAATGGGACGGCGTCTCTGCCTAGCAGGGGGCAGAGACGCCGATGCTACATATAGTAGTATGGCAACTTATTTAAAATAAATATTTAAATACTCTACCCACCTTCCCTTCACTCCCGCTCCGCAAGTCCTGTTGTGAAGCAGGCAGCTGACTTCGGCCTGTGACGGGAGTGCATGACGTTACTGCCATGCGCCCCGTGATGTGCTGGCCTATGATTGGCCGACAGAATGCATTGTCGCTAAAGGACCCAATAGGTATGTCCACAGCAATACACTTCAACTGGATGTGCGTAGGAGGACACACATCTAATTAAAGGTTCTGCTGGTGTCGGCGGGCCCCTGATCCTCCGGGCCTTTGTGACTTGCTGCGACCGCAGTCGTTACTCCCCTACTAATCACAACCATGACCAACTTCAACTAGAAGGATAACTGGGACATAAATATTTTGCTAAGTAAAATGTCGACCAGTCCATTCTGAGACTCCCGACATCAGACTTAAAATAGCTTCATTCTGTTTAAAGAAACCATTTACACCTCCTACCAACAAGAGGCCAAACTGGGACATGGATAGCACATTGAACAGGTCTGCCTTTATCATCTAAGTATGAGGGATGGACTGGAAATTTGTTGGCCTCACCAGCTACCCTCAGGACTGTACTTTATTAAGGCACCTCCTTGTTGTTTGATAGGATCAGCCGTTATCACCCGGAAGTCATTCTTACCAATATCAGCAGAATTGCTAGTTAATGAAGCATTGAGACAGTAAAGAAAACAAGCCTACAAACCACAATCGGCTGACATACCACTGAAAGTAGCCCGGGGCGGGCGGGCGGGCCCCACAGTCCGGACCCGGGGCGGGCGGGCCCCACAGTCCGGACCCGGGGCGGGCGGGGGGCCCCACAGTCAGGACACGGGGCGGGCGGGCCCCACAGTCCGGACCCGGGGCGGGCGGGCCCCACAGTCAGGACACGGGGCTGGCTGGCCCCACAGTCAGGACACGGGGCGGGCGGGGGGCCCCACAGTCAGGACACGGGACGGGCGGGGGGCCCCACAGTCAGGACACGGGGTGGGCAGGGGGCCCCACAGTCCGGATGCGGGGCTAGTCCCGGGGCAGGCAGCCCCACAGTCCAGGCTCGGGGCTAGACCCGGGGCCAGCCGGCCCCACAGTCCAGACCCGGGGCGGGCGGGGGGCCCCACAGTCCAGGCTCGGGCGGACGGGCCCCACAGTCCAGGCTCGGGGTGGATAGGCCCCACAGTTCACGCTCGGGCCCCACAGTCCACGCTCGGGGCGGACGGGCCCCACAGTCCAGGCTCAGGGCGGACGGGCCCCACCGTCCAGGCCCGGGGCAGACAGGCTCCCCTTTCCCACTCGGGGCGGGCATGTCCCACAGTCCATGCTCGGGGCGGGCGTGCCCCACAGTCCAGACACAGGGCTAGTCCTGGGGCAGGTGGCCCCACAGTCCAGACCTGGGGCTAGACCCGGGGCAGGCGGCCCCAAGTACGGACACGGGGCGGATGGGCCCCACAGTCTGGACTCGGGGCGGGCGAGCCCTACAGTCTGAAAACGGGGCGGGCGGGCCCCACAGTCAGGACACGGGGCGGGCGGGCCCCACAGTCAGGACACGGGGCGGGCGGGCCCCACAGTCAGGACACGGGGTGGGCGGGCCCCACAGTCAGGACACGGGGCGGGCGGGCCCCACAGTCAGGACACGGGGAGGGCGGGCTCCACAGTCAGGACATGGGGCGGGCGGGCCCCACAGTCCGAACACAGGGCTAATCCCGGGGCAGGCGGCCCCACAGTCCAGACCTGGGGCTAGACCCGGGGCAGACGGCCCACAGTCCGGACACGGGGTGGACGGGCCCCACAGTGCGGACACGGAGCAGGCATGCCCCACAGTCCAGACCTGGGGCTAGACCCGGAGAACGCGGCCCACAGTCCGGACACGGGGTGGACGGTCCCCACAGTCCGGACACGGGGGAAGCCACAGTCCGGACATATGGCGGACGGGCCGCACAGTCCAGGCTCGGGGCGGACGGGCCCCACAGTCCGGACACGGGGCTAGTCCCGGGGCAGGCGGCCCCACAGTCCAGACCTGAGGCTAGACCAGGGGCAGGCGGCCCCACAGTCCAGACACCGGGTGGACGGGCCCCACAGTCCTGACATGGGGCGGACATGCCCCACAGTCCAGACCTGGGGCAGGCGGCCCCACATTCCAGACTCGGGGCGAGCGGGGGGCCCCACAGTCCGTACCCGGGGCGGACGGGCCCCACAGTCCATAGTCCGGACACCGGGCGGCCGCAGTCTGGATATAGGGCGGCCGGGCCCCACAGTCCAGGCTCGGGAATAGACCCGGGACGGACGGGCCCCACAGTCCAAGCTTGGGGCGGGCGTGCCCCACAGACCGGAAACGGGGCTAGACCCGGGGCAGGCGGCCCCAAAGTCCAGACACGGGGCGGATGAGCCCCACAGTCTGGACACGGGGCGGGCGATCCCCACAGTCAGGACACGGGGCGGGCGAGCCCCACAGTCAGGACACGGGGCGGGCGGGCCCCACAGTCCGAACACGGGGCTAATCCCGGGGCAGGCGGCCCCACAGTCCAGACCTGGGGCTAGACGGCCCACAGTCCGGACACGGGGTGGACGGGCCCCACAGTCCGGACACGGAGCAGGCATGCCCCACAGTCCAGACCTGGGGCTAGACCCGGAGCACGCGGCCCACAGTCCGGACACGGGGTGGACGGTCCCCACAGTGCGGACACGGGGGAGCCACAGTCCGGACATATGGCGGACAGGCCGCATAGTCCAGGCTCGGGGCGGACGGGCCCCACAGTCCAGGCTCGGGGCGGACGGGCCCCACAGTCCGGACACGGGGCTAGTCCCAGGGCAGGCGGCCCCACAGTCCAGACCTGAGGCTAGACCAGGGGCAGGCGGCCCCACAGTCCAGACACGGGGTGGACGGGCCCCACAGTCCTGACATGGGGCGGACATGCCCCACAGTCCAGACCCGGGGCAGGCTTCCCCACAGTCCAGACTCGGGGCGAGCGGGGGGCCCCACAGTCCGTACCCGGGGCGGGCGGGGGGCCCCACAGTCCGTACCCGGGGCTGGCGGGGGGCCCCACAGTCCAGACCTGGGGCTAGACTCGGGGCGGGCGGCCCCACCGTTCGGACTTGGGGCGGGCGGGGGGCCCCACAGTCCAGACCTGGGGCTAGACCCGATGCAGGCGGCCCCACAGTCCAGACATGGGGCGGACGGGCCCATAGTCCGGACACTGGGCGGCCGCAGTCCGGATACAGGGCGGCCGGGCCCCACAGTCCAGGCTCGGGGCTAGACCCGGGACGGACGGGCCCCACAGTCCAAGCTTGGGGCGGGCGTGCCCCACAGACCGGAAACGGGGCTAGACGCGGGGCAGGCGGCCCCAAAGTCCAGACACGGGGCGGATGAGCCCCACAGTCAGGACACGGGGCGGGCGGGACCCACAGTCAGGACACGGGGCGGGCGGGCCTCACAGTCAGGACACGGGGCGGGCGGGCCCCACAGTCAGGACATGGGGCGGGCGGGCCCCACAGTCAGGACATGGGGCGGGCGGGCCCGCCGGACCCCACAGTCAGGACACGGGGCGGGCGGCCCCACACGGGGCTGGCGGGCCCCACAGTCAGGACACGGGGCGGGCGGGCCCCACAGTCAGGACATGGGGCGGGCAGGCCCCACAGTCAGGACATGGGGCGGGCGGGCCCGCCGGGCCCCACAGTCAGGACATGGGGCGGGCGGGCCCCACAGTCAGGACATGGGGCGGGTAGGCCCCACTGTCAGGACATGGGGCGGGCGGGCTCCACAGTCAGGACATGGGGCGGGCGGGCCCCACAATCAGGACACGGGGCAGGTGGGCCCCACAGTCAGGACATGGGGCGGGCGAGCCCCGCCCGGGCCCCACAGTCAGGACATGGGGCGGGCGGGCTCCACAGTCAGGACATGGGGCTAGACCCGGGGCAGGCGGCCCATAGTCCAGACACGGGGTGGACGGTCCCCACAGTCCGGACACGGGGCGGGCATGCCCCATAGTCCAGACCTGGGGCTAGACCCAGGGCAGGCGGCCCCACAGTCCAGACCTGAGGCTAGACCCGGGGCAGGCGGTCCCATATTCTAGACACTGGGTGGACGGGCCTCACAGACCTGACATGGGGCGGACATGCCCCACAGTCCAGACCTGGGGCGGACATGCCCCACAGTCCAGACCTGGGGCTAGACCCGGGGCAGGCGACCCACAGTCCGGACACGGGGTGGACGGGCCCCACAGTCCGGACACGGGGTGGACGGGCCCCACTGTCCGGACACGGGGTGGACGGGCCCCACAGTCCGGACCCGGGGTGGACGGGCCCCACAGTCCGGACCCGGGGTGGACGGGCCCCACAGTCCGGACCCGGGGTGGACGGGCCCCACAGTCCGGACCCGGGGTGGACGGGCCCCACAGTCCGGACACGGGGCGGATGAGACCCACAGTCTGGACACGGGGCGGGTGAGCCCCACAGTCAGGACACGGGGCGGACGGGCCCCACAGTCCGAACACGGGGCGGACGGGCCTCACAGTCCGGACACGGGGCGGGTGGGACCCACAGTCAGGACACAGTGCGGACGGGCCCCACAGTCAGGACACGGGGCGGGCGGGCCCCACAGTCAGGACACAGGGCGGGTGGGACCCACAGTCAGTACACGGGGCGGGCGGGCCCCACAGTCAGGACACGGGGCGGGCGGGCCCCACAGTCAGGACACGGGGCGGGCGGGCCCCACAGTCAGGACATGGGGCGGGCGGGCCCCACAGTCAGGACATGGGGCGGGCGGGCCCCACAGTCAGGACATGGGGCGGGCGGGCCCCACTGTCAGGACATGGGGCAGGCGGGCTCCACAGTCAGGACATGGGGCGGGCGGGCTCCACAGTCAGGACATAGGGCTAGACCCGGGGCAGGCGGGCCATAGTCCAGACACGGGGTGGACGGGCCCCATAGTCCGGACACGGGGCGGGCATGCCCCATAGTCCAGACTTGGGGCTAGACCCGGGGCAGGCGGCCCCACAGTCCAGACCTGAGGCTAGACCCGGGGCAGGCGGTCCCATATTCTAGACACGGGGTGGACGGGCCTCACAGACCTGACATGGGGCGGACATGCCCCACAGTCCAGACCTGAGGCTAGACCCGAGGCAGGCGACCCACAGTCCGGACACGGGGTGGACGGGCCCCACAGTCCGGACACGGGGTGGACGGGCCCCACAGTCCGGACACGGGGTGGACGGGCCCCACAGTCCGGACACGGGGTGGACGGGCCCCACAGTCCGGACACGGGGTGGACGGGCCCCACAGTCCGGACACGGGGTGGACGGGCCCCACAGTCAGGACATGGGGCGGGCGGGCCCCACAGTCAGGACATGGGGCGGGCGGGCCCCAACAGTCAGGACATGGGGCGGGCGGGCCCCACAGTCAGGACATGGGGCGGGCGGGCCCCACAGTCAGGACATGGGGCGGGCGGGCTCCACAGTCAGGACATGGGGCGGGCGGGGTCCACAGTCAGGACATGGGGCGGGCGGGCCCCGGGCCCCACAGTCAGGACACGGGGTGGGTGGGCCCCACAGTCCAGACCTGGGGCTAGACCCGGGGCAGGCGGCCCATAGTCCAGACACGGGGTGGACGGGCCCCACAGTCCGGACACGGGGCGGGCATGCCCCATAGTCCAGACCTGGGGCTAGACCCGGGGCAGGCGGCCCCACAGTCCAGACCTGAGGCTAGACCCGGGGCAGGCGGTCCCATATTCTAGACACGGGGTGAACGGGCCTCACAGAACTGACATGGGGCGGACATGCCCCACAGTCCAGACCTGGGGCTAGACCCGGGGCAGGCGACCCACAGTCCGGACACGGGGTGGACGTGCCCCACAGTCCGGACACGGGGTGGACGGGCCCCACAGTCCGGACACGGGGTGGACGGGCCCCACAGTCCGGACACGGGGTGGACGGGCCCCACAGTCCGGACACGGGGTGGACGGGCCCCACAGTCCGGACCCGGGGTGGACGGGCCCCACAGTCCGGACACGGGGCGGACGGGCCCCACAGTCCGGACACGGGGCGGACGGGCCCCACAGTCCGGACACGGGGCGGACGGGCACCACAGTCCGGACACGGGGCGGACGGGCCTCACAGTCCGGACACGTGGCTAGTCCCGGGGCAGGCGGCCGCAAAGTCCGGACACGGATGAGCCCCACAGTCTGGACACGGGGCGGGCGAGCCCCACAGTCAGGACACGGGGCGGGTGGGACCCACAGTCAGGACACAGTGCGGGCGGGCCCCACAGTCAGGACACAGGGCGGGCCCCACAGTCAGGACACGGGGCGGGCGAGCCCCACATTCAGGACACGGGGCGGACGGGACCCACAGTCAGGACATGGGGCGGGCGGTCCCCACAGTCAGGACACGGGGCGGGCGGGCCCCACAGTCAGGACATGGGGCGGGCGGGCCCCAGGCGGGCCCCACAGTCAGGACATGGGGGGGCCCACAGTCAGGACATGGGGGGGGCGGGCCCCACAGTCAGGACATGGGGCGGGTGGGCCCCGGGCGGGCCCCACAGTCAGGACATGGGGCGGGTGGGCCCCCGGGTGGGCCCCCCCCCCCGGGTGGGCCCCCCCCACCCCCACAGTCAGGACATGGGGCGGGCGGGCCCCACAGTCAGGACATGGGGCGGGCGGGCTCCACAGTCAGGACATGGGGCGGGCGGGCTCCACAGTCAGGACATGGGGCGGGCGGGCCCCGGGCGGGCCCCACAGTCAGGACATGGGGCGGGCGGGCCCCACAGTCAGGACACGGGGCGGGCGGGCCCCACAGTCCAGACCTGGGGCTAGACCCGTGGCAGGCGGCCCATAGTCCAGACACGGGGTGGACGGGCCCCACAGTCCGGACACGGGGCGGGCATGCCCCATAGTCCAGACCTAGGGCTAGACCCGGGGCAGGCGGCCCCACAGTCCAGACCTGAGGCTAGACCTGGGGCAGGCGGTCCCATATTCTAGACACGGGGTGGACGGGCCTCAGAGACCTGACATGGGGCGGACATGCCCCACAGTCCAGACCTGGGGCTAGACCCGGGGCAGGCGACCCACAGTCCGGACACGGGGTGGACGGGCCCCACAGTCCGGACACGGGGTGGACGGGCCCCACAGTCCGGACACGGGGTGGACGGGCCCCACAGTCCGGACCCGGGGTGGACGGGCCCCACAGTCCGGACCCGGGGTGGACGGGCCCCACAGTCCGGACCCGGGGTGGACGGGCCCCACAGTCCGGACACGGGGCGGACGGGCCCCACAGTCCGGACACGGGGCGGACGGGCCTCACAGTCCGGACACGGGGCTAGTCCCGGGGCAGGCGGCCCCAAAGTCCGGACACGGGGCGGATGAGCCCCACAGTCTGGACACGGAGCGGGCGAGCCCCACAGTCAGTACACGGGGCGGGTGGGACCCACAGTCAGGACACAGGGCGGACGGGCCCCACAGTCAGGACACGGGGCGGGCGAGCCCCACAGTCAGGACACGGGGCGGGCGGGACCCACAGTCAGGACACGGGGCGGGCGGGCCCCACAGTCAGGACACGGGGCGGGCGGGCCCCACAGTCAGGACACGGGGCGGGCGGGCCCCACAGTCAGGACACGGGGCGGGCGGGCCCCACAGTCAGGACATGGGGGGGCGGGCCCCACAGTCAGGACATGGGGCGGGCGGGCCCCACAGTCAGGACATGGGGCGGGTGGGCCCCACAGTCAGGACATGGGGCGGGGACATGGGGCGGGCGGGCCCCACAGTCAGGACATGGGGCGGGCGGGCTCCACAGTCAGGACATGGGGCGGGCCGGCTGTACAGTCAGGACATGGGGCGGGCGGGCCCGCCCCCGCCCCACAGTCAGGACACGGGGCGGGCGGGCCCCACAGTCCAGACCTGGGGCTAGACCCGTGGCAGGCGGCCCATAGTCCAGACACGGGGTGGACGGGCCCCACAGTCCGGACACGGGGCGGGCATGCCCCATAGTCCAGACCTAGGGCTAGACCCAGGGCAGGCGGCCCCACAGTCCAAACCTGAGGCTAGACCCGGGGCAGGCGGTCCCATATTCTAGACACGGGGTGGACGGGCCTCACAGACCTGACATGGGGCGGACATGCCCCACAGTCCAGACCTGGGGCTAGACCCGGGGCAGGCGACCCACAGTCCGGACACGGGGTGGACGGGCCCCACAGTCCGGACACGGGGTGGACGGGCCCCACAGTCCGGACACGGGGTGGACGGGCCCCACAGTCCGGACACGGGGTGGACGGGCCCCACTGTCCGGACACGGGGTGGACGGGCCCCACTGTCCGGACACGGGGTGGACGGGCCCCACAGTCCGGACCCGGGGTGGACGGGCCCCACAGTCCGGACCCGGGGCGGACGGGCCCCACAGTCCGGATACGGGGCGGACGGGCCCCACAGTCCGGACACGGGGCGGACGGGCCTCACAGTCCGGACACGGGGCTAGTCCCGGGGCAGGCGGCCCCAAAGTCCGGACACGGGGCGGATGAGACCCACAGTCTGGACACGGGGCGGGCGAGCCCCACAGTCAGGACACGGGGCGGACGGGCCCCACAGTCCGGACACGGGGCGGACGGGCCTCACAGTCCGGACACGGGGCTAGTCCCGGGGCAGGCGGCCCCAAAGTCCGGACACGGGGCGGATGAGCCCCACAGTCAGGACACAGTGCGGACGGGCCCCACAGTCAGGACACGGGGCGGGCGGGCCCCACAGTCAGGACACGGGGCGGGCGGGCCCCACAGTCAGGACACGGGGCGGGCGGGCCCCACAGTCAGGACACGGGGCGGGCGGGCCCCACAGTCAGGACACGGGGCGGGCGGGCCCCACAGTCAGGACACGGGGCGGGCGGGCCCCACAGTCAGGACATGGGGCGGGTGGGCCCCACTGTCAGGACATGGGGCGGGCGGGCTCCACAGTCAGGACATGGGGCGGGCGGGCTCCACAGTCAGGACATGGGGCTAGACCCGGGGCAGGCGGCCCATAGTCCAGACACGGGGTGGACGGGCCCCATAGTCCGGACACGGGGCGGGCATGCCCCATAGTCCAGACTTGGGGCTAGACCCGGGGCAGGCGGCCCCACAGTCCAGACCTGAGGCTAGACCCGGGGCAGGCGGTCCCATATTCTAGACACGGGGTGGACGGGCCTCACAGACCTGACATGGGGCGGACATGCCCCACAGTCCAGACCTGGGGCTAGACCCGGGGCAGGCGACCCACAGTCCGGACACGGGGTGGACGGGCCCCACAGTCCGGACACGGGGTGGACGGGCCCCACAGTCCGGACACGGGGTGGACGGGCCCCACAGTCCGGACACGGGGTGGACGGGCCCCACAGTCCGGACACGGGGTTGACGGGACCCTCAGTCAGGACACGGGGCGGGCGGGCCCCACAGTCAGGACACGGGGCGGGCGGGCCCCACAGTCAGGACACGGGGCGGGCGGGCCCCACAGTCAGGACATGGGGCGGGCGGGCCCCACAGTCAGGACATGGGGCGGGCGGGCTCCACAGTCAGGACATGGGGCGGGCGGGCCCCACAGTCAGGACACGGGGGGGCGGGCCCCACAGTCCAGACCTGGGGCTAGACCCGGGGCAGGCGGCCCATAGTCCAGACACGTGGTGGACGGGCCCCACAGTCCGGACACGGGGCGGGCATGCCCCATAGTCCAGACCTGGGGCTAGACCCGGGGCAGGCGGCCCCACAGTCCAGACCTGAGGCTAGACCCGGGGCAGGCGGTCCCATATTCTAGACACGGGGTGGACGGGCCTCACAGACGTGACATGGGGCGGACATGCCCCACAGTCCAGACCTGGGGCTAGACCCGGGGCAGGCGGCCCCAAAGTCCGGACACGGGGCGGATGAGCCCCACAGTCAGGACACAGTGCGGACGGGCCCCACAGTCAGGACACGGGGCGGGCGGGCCCCACAGTCAGGACACGGGGCGGGCGGGCCCCACAGTCAGGACACGGGGCGGGCGGGCCCCACAGTCAGGACACGGGGCGGGCGGGCCCCACAGTCAGGACACGGGGCGGGCGGGCCCCACAGTCAGGACACGGGGCGGGCGGGCCCCACAGTCAGGACACGGGGCGGGTGGGCCCCACTGTCAGGACATGGGGCGGGCGGGCTCCACAGTCAGGACATGGGGCGGGCGGGCTCCACAGTCAGGACATGGGGCTAGACCCGGGGCAGGCGGCCCATAGTCCAGACACGGGGTGGACGGGCCCCATAGTCCGGACACGGGGCGGGCATGCCCCATAGTCCAGACTTGGGGCTAGACCCGGGGCAGGCGGCCCCCAGTCCAGACCTGAGGCTAGACCCGGGGCAGGCGGTCCCATATTCTAGACACGGGGTGGACGGGCCTCACAGACCTGACATGGGGCGGACATGCCCCACAGTCCAGACCTGGGGCTAGACCCGGGGCAGGCGACCCACAGTCCGGACACGGGGTGGACGGGCCCCACAGTCCGGACACGGGGTGGACGGGCCCCACAGTCCGGACACGGGGTGGACGGGCCCCACAGTCCGGACACGGGGTGGACGGGACCCTCAGTCAGGACACGGGGCGGGCGGGCCCCACAGTCAGGACACGGGGCGGGCGGGCCCCACAGTCAGGACACGGGGCGGGCGGGCCCCACAGTCAGGACATGGGGCGGGCGGGCCCCACAGTCAGGACATGGGGCGGGCGGGCCCCGCCCGGGCGGGCCCCGCCCGCCCCCCACAGTCAGGACATGGGGCGGGTGGGCCCCAACAGTAAGGACATGGGGCGGGCGGGCGGGCGGGCCCCCCACAGTCAGGCCCGCCCCCCACAGTCAGGACATGGGGCGGGCGGGCTCCACAGTCAGGACATGGGGCGGGCGGGCCCCACAGTCAGGACACGGGGGGGCGGGCCCCACAGTCCAGACCTGGGGCTAGACCCGGGGCAGGCGGCCCATAGTCCAGACACGTGGTGGACGGGCCCCACAGTCCGGACACGGGGCGGGCATGCCCCATAGTCCAGACCTGGGGCTAGACCCGGGGCAGGCGGCCCCACAGTCCAGACCTGAGGCTAGACCCGGGGCAGGCGGTCCCATATTCTAGACACGGGGTGGACGGGCTTCACAGACGTGACATGGGGCGGACATGCCCCACAGTCCAGACCTGGGGCTAGACCCGGGGCAGGCGACCCACAGTCCGGACACGGGGTGGACGGGCCCAACTGTCCGGACACGGGGTGGACGGGCCCCACAGTCCGGACACGGGGTGGACGGGCCCCACAGTCCGGACACGGGGCGGACGGGCCCCGCAGTCCGGACACGGGGCGGACGGGCCCCGCAGTCCGGACCCGGGGCGGACGGGCCCCGCAGTCCGGACCCGGGGCGGACGGGCCCCGCAGTCCGGACCCGGGGCGGACGGGCCCCGCAGTCCGGACACGGGGCTAGTCCCGGGGCAGGCGGCCCCAAAGTCCGGACACGGATGAGCTCCACAGTCTGGACACAGGGCGGGCGAGCCCCACAGTCAGGACACGGGGCGGGTGGGACCCACAGTCAGGACACAGTGCGGACGGGCCCCACAGTCAGGACACAGGGCGGGCCCCACAGTCAGGACACGGGGCGGGCGAGCCCCACAGTCAGGACACGGGGCGGGCGGGACCCACAGTCAGGACACGGGGCGGGCGGTCCCCACAGTCAGGACACGGGGCGGGCGGGCCCCACAGTCAGGACATGGGGCGGGCGGGCCCCAGGCGGGCCCCACAGTCAGGACATGGGGTGGGCGGGCCCCACAGTCAGGACATGGGGCGGGCGGGCTCCACAGTCAGGACATTGGGCGGGCGGGCTGCACAGTCAGGACATGGGGCGGGCGGGCCCCACAGTCAGGACACGGGGCGGGCGGGCCACACAGTCCAGACCTGGGGCTAGACCCGGGGCAGGCGGCCCATAGTCCAGACACGGGGTGGACGGGCCCCACAGTCCGGACACGGGGCGGGAATGCCCCATAGTCCAGACCTAGGGCTAGACCCGGGGCAGGCGGCCCCACAGTCCAGACCTGAGGCTAGACCCGGGGCAGGCGGTCCCATATTCTAGACACGGGGTGGACGGGCCTCAGAGACCTGACATGGGGCGGACATGCCCCACAGTCCAGACCTGGGGCTAGACCCGGGGCAGGCGACCCACAGTCCGGACACGGGGTGGACGGGCCCCACAGTCCGGACACGGGGTGGACGGGCCCCACAGTCTGGACCCGGGGTGGACGGGCCCCACAGTCCGGACACGGGGCGGACGGGCCCCACAGTCCGGACACGGGGCGGACGGGCCCCACAGTCCAGGCTCGGGGCGGACGGGCCTCACAGTCCGGACACGGGGCTAGTCCCGGGGCAGGCGGCCCCAAAGTCCGGACACGGGGAGGATGAGCCCCACAGTCTGGACACGGGGCGGGCGAGCCCCACAGTCAGAACACGGGGCGGGTGGGACCCACAGTCAGGACACGGGGCGGGCGAGCCCCACAGTCAGGACACTGGGCGGGCGGTCCCCACAGTCAGGACACGAGGCGGGCGGGCCCCACAGTCAGGACATGGGGCGAGCGGGCCCCAGGCGGGCCCCACAGTCAGGACATGGGGGGGCGGGCCCCACAGTCAGGACATGGGGCGGGCGGGCCCCACAGTCAGGACATGGGGCGGGCCCATGGGCCCCCCCCCACAGTCAGGACATGGGGCGGGCGGGCCCCACAGTCAGGACATGGGGCGGGCGGGCCCCAGGCGGGCCCCACAGTCAGGACATGGGGGGGGCGGGCCCCACAGTCAGGACATGGGGCGGGCGGGCCCCACAGTCAGGACATGGGGCGGGCCCATGGGCCCCCCCCCACAGTCAGGACATGGGGTGGGCGGGCCCCACAGTCAGGACATGGGGCGGGTGGGCTCCACAGTCAGGACATGGGGCGGGCGGGCTGCACAGTCAGGACATGGGGCGGGCGGGCCCCACAGTCAGGACACGGGGCGGGCGGGCCACACAGTCCAGACCTGGGGCTAGACCCGGGGCAGGCGGCCCATAGTCCAGACACGGGGTGGACGGGCCCCACAGTCCGGACACGGGGCGGGAATGCCCCATAGTCCAGACCTAGGGCTAGACCCGGGGCAGGCGGCCCCACAGTCCAGACCTGAGGCTAGACCCGGGGCAGGCGGTCCCATATTCTAGACACGGGGTGGACGGGCCTCAGAGACCTGACATGGGGCGGACATGCCCCACAGTCCAGACCTGGGGCTAGACCCGGGGCAGGCGACCCACAGTCCGGACACGGGGTGGACGGGCCCCACAGTCCGGACACGGGGTGGACGGGCCCCACAGTCTGGACCCGGGGTGGACGGGCCCCACAGTCCGGACACGGGGCGGACGGGCCCCACAGTCCGGACACGGGGCGGACGGGCCCCACAGTCCAGGCTCGGGGCGGACGGGCCTCACAGTCCGGACACGGGGCTAGTCCCGGGGCAGGCGGCCCCAAAGTCCGGACACGGGGAGGATGAGCCCCACAGTCTGGACACGGGGCGGGCGAGCCCCACAGTCAGAACACGGGGCGGGTGGGACCCACAGTCAGGACACGGGGCGGGCGAGCCCCACAGTCAGGACACTGGGCGGGCGGGACCCACAGTCAGGACACGGGGCGGGCGGTCCCCACAGTCAGGACACGAGGCGGGCGGGCCCCACAGTCAGGACATGGGGCGAGCGGGCCCCAGGCGGGCCCCACAGTCAGGACATGGGGGGGCGGGCCCCACAGTCAGGACATGGGGTGGGCGGGCCCCTCAGGACATGGGGTGGGCGGGCCCCACAGTCAGGACATGGGGCGGGCCCATGGGCCCCCCCCCACAGTCAGGACATGGGGCGGGCGGGCCCCACAGTCAGGACATGGGGCGGGCGGGCTCCACAGTCAGGACATGGGGCGGGCGGGCTGCACAGTCAGGACATGGGGCGGGCGGGCCACACAGTCCAGACCTGGGGCTAGACCCGGGGCAGGCGGCCCATAGTCCAGACACGGGGTGGACGGGCCCCACAGTCCGGACACGGGGCGGGCATGCCCCATAGTCCAGACCTAGGGCTAGACCCGGGGCAGGCGGCCCCACAGTCCAGACCTGAGGCTAGACCCGGGGCAGGCGGTCCCATATTCTAGACACGGGGTGGACGGGCCTCAGAGACCTGACATGGGGCGGACATGCCCCACAGTCCAGACCTGGGGCTAGACCCGGGGCAGGCGACCCACAGTCCGGACACGGGGTGGACGGGCCCCACAGTCCGGACACGGGGTGGACGGGCCCCACAGTCTGGACCCGGGGTGGACGGGCCCCACAGTCCGGACACGGGGCGGACGGGCCCCACTGTCCGGACACGGGGCGGACGGGCCCCACAGTCCAGGCTCGGGGCGGACGGGCCTCACAGTCCGGACACGGGGCTAGTCCCGGGGCAGGCGGCCCCAAAGTCCGGACACGGGGCGGATGAGCCCCACAGTCTGGACACGGGGCGGGCGAGCCCCACAGTCAGAACACGGGGCGGGTGGGACCCACAGTCAGGACACGGGGCGGGCGAGCCCCACAGTCAGGACACGGGGCGGGCGGGACAAAGGCGGGCCCCACAGTCAGGACATGGGGGGGCGGGCCCCACAGTCAGGACATGGGGCGGGCGGGCCCCACAGTCAGGACATGGGGCGGGCCCATGGGCCCCCCCCCACAGTCAGGACATGGGGCGGGCGGGCCCCACAGTCAGGACATAGTTCGGGCGGGCTCCACAGTCAGGACATGGGGTGGGCGGGCGGGCCACACAGTCCAGACCTGGGGCTAGACCCGGGGCAGGCGGCCCATAGTCCAGACACGGGGTGGACGGGCCCCACAGTCCGGACACGGGGCGGGCATGCCCCATAGTCCAGACCTAGGGCTAGACCCGGGGCAGGCGGCCCCACAGTCCAGACCTGAGGCTAGACCCGGGGCAGGCGGTCCCATATTCTAGACACGGGGTGGACGGGCCTCAGAGACCTGACATGGGGCGGACATGCCCCACAGTCCAGACCTGGGGCTAGACCCGGGGCAGTCGACCCACAGTCCGGACACAGGGTGGACGGGCCCCACAGTCCGGACACGGGGTGGAAGGGCCCCACAGTCAGGACATGGGGGGGGCGGGCCCCACAGTCAGGACATGGGGCGGGCCCATGGGCCCCCCCCCACAGTCAGGACATGGGGTGGGCGGGCCCCACAGTCAGGACATGGGGCGGGCGGGCTCCACAGTCAGGACATGGGGCGGGCGGGCTGCACAGTCAGGACATGGGGCGGGCGGGCCCCACAGTCAGGACACGGGGCGGGCGGGCCACACAGTCCAGACCTGGGGCTAGACCCGGGGCAGGCGGCCCATAGTCCAGACACGGGGTGGACGGGCCCCACAGTCCGGACACGGGGCGGGAATGCCCCATAGTCCAGACCTAGGGCTAGACCCGGGGCAGGCGGCCCCACAGTCCAGACCTGAGGCTAGACCCGGGGCAGGCGGTCCCATATTCTAGACACGGGGTGGACGGGCCTCAGAGACCTGACATGGGGCGGACATGCCCCACAGTCCAGACCTGGGGCTAGACCCGGGGCAGGCGACCCACAGTCCGGACACGGGGTGGACGGGCCCCACAGTCCGGACACGGGGTGGACGGGCCCCACAGTCTGGACCCGGGGTGGAAGGGCCCCACAGTCCGGACACGGGGCGGACGGGCCCCACAGTCCGGACACGGGGCGGACGGGCCCCACAGTCCAGGCTCGGGGCGGACGGGCCTCACAGTCCGGACACGGGGCTAGTCCCGGGGCAGGCGGCCCCAAAGTCCGGACACGGGGAGGATGAGCCCCACAGTCTGGACACGGGGCGGGCGAGCCCCACAGTCAGAACACGGGGCGGGTGGGACCCACAGTCAGGACACGGGGCGGGCGAGCCCCACAGTCAGGACACTGGGCGGGCGGGACCCACAGTCAGGACACGGGGCGGGCGGTCCCCACAGTCAGGACACGAGGCGGGCGGGCCCCACAGTCAGGACATGGGGCGAGCGGGCCCCAGGCGGGCCCCACAGTCAGGACATGGGGGGGCGGGCCCCACAGTCAGGACATGGGGTGGGCGGGCCCCACAGTCAGGACATGGGGCGGGCCCATGGGCCCCCCCCCACAGTCAGGACATGGGGCGGGCGGGCCCCACAGTCAGGACATGGGGCGGGCGGGCTCCACAGTCAGGACATGGGGCGGGCGGGCTGCACAGTCAGGACATGGGGCGGGCGGGCCACACAGTCCAGACCTGGGGCTAGACCCGGGGCAGGCGGCCCATAGTCCAGACACGGGGTGGACGGGCCCCACAGTCCGGACACGGGGCGGGCATGCCCCATAGTCCAGACCTAGGGCTAGACCCGGGGCAGGCGGCCCCACAGTCCAGACCTGAGGCTAGACCCGGGGCAGGCGGTCCCATATTCTAGACACGGGGTGGACGGGCCTCAGAGACCTGACATGGGGCGGACATGCCCCACAGTCCAGACCTGGGGCTAGACCCGGGGCAGGCGACCCACAGTCCGGACACGGGGTGGACGGGCCCCACAGTCCGGACACGGGGTGGACGGGCCCCACAGTCTGGACCCGGGGTGGACGGGCCCCACAGTCCGGACACGGGGCGGACGGGCCCCACTGTCCGGACACGGGGCGGACGGGCCCCACAGTCCAGGCTCGGGGCGGACGGGCCTCACAGTCCGGACACGGGGCTAGTCCCGGGGCAGGCGGCCCCAAAGTCCGGACACGGGGCGGATGAGCCCCACAGTCTGGACACGGGGCGGGCGAGCCCCACAGTCAGAACACGGGGCGGGTGGGACCCACAGTCAGGACACGGGGCGGGCGAGCCCCACAGTCAGGACACGGGGCGGGCGGGACAAAGGCGGGCCCCACAGTCAGGACATGGGGGGGCGGGCCCCACAGTCAGGACATGGGGCGGGCGGGCCCCACAGTCAGGACATGGGGCGGGCCCATGGGCCCCCCCCCACAGTCAGGACATGGGGCGGGCGGGCCCCACAGTCAGGACATAGGTCGGGCGGGCTCCACAGTCAGGACATGGGGTGGGCGGGCGGGCCACACAGTCCAGACCTGGGGCTAGACCCGGGGCAGGCGGCCCATAGTCCAGACACGGGGTGGACGGGCCCCACAGTCCGGACACGGGGCGGGCATGCCCCATAGTCCAGACCTAGGGCTAGACCCGGGGCAGGCGGCCCCACAGTCCAGACCTGAGGCTAGACCCGGGGCAGGCGGTCCCATATTCTAGACACGGGGTGGACGGGCCTCAGAGACCTGACATGGGGCGGACATGCCCCACAGTCCAGACCTGGGGCTAGACCCGGGGCAGTCGACCCACAGTCCGGACACAGGGTGGACGGGCCCCACAGTCCGGACACGGGGTGGAAGGGCCCCACAGTCTGGACCCGGGGTGGACGGGCCCCACAGTCCGGACACGGGGCGGACGGGCCCCACAGTCCGGACACGGGGCGGACGGGCCCCACAGTCCGGACACGGGGCGGACGGGCCCCACAGTCCAGGCTCGGGGCGGACGGGCCTCACAGTCCGGACACGGGGCTAGTCCCGGGGCAGGCGGCCCCAAAGTCCGGACACGGGGCGGATGAGCCCCACAGTCTGGACACGGGGTGGACGGGCCCCACAGTCCGGACACGGGGTGGACGGGCCCCACAGTCCGGACACGGGGCGGACGGGCCCCACAGCCGGACACGGGGCGGACGGGCCCCACAGTCCAGGCTCGGGGCGATCGGCCTCACAGTCCGGACACAGGGCTAGTCCCGGGGCAGGCGGCCCCAAAGTCAGGACACGGGGCGGATGAGCCCCACAGTCTGGACACGGGGCGGGCGAGCCCCACAGTCAGGACACGGGGCGGGCGGGCCCCACAGTCCAGACCTGGGGCTAGACCCGGGGCAGGCGGCCCATAGTCCAGACACGGGGTGGACGGGCCCCACAGTCCGGACACAGGGCGGGCATGCCCCATAGTCCAGACCTAGGGATAGACCCGGGGCAGGCGGCCCCACAGTCCAGACCTGAGGCTAGACCCGGGGCAGGCGGTCCCATATTCTAGACACGGGGTGGACGGGCCTCACAGACCTGACATGGGGCGGACATGCCCCACAGTCCAGACCTGGGGCTAGACCCGGGGCAGGCGACCCACACTCCGGACACGGGGTGGACGGGCCCCACAGTCCGGACACGGGGTGGACGGGCCCCACAGTCCGGACACGGGGTGGACGGGCCCCACAGTCCGGACACGGGGTGGACGGGCCCCACAGTCCGGACACGGGGCGGACGGGCCCCACAGTCCGGACACGGGGCGGACGGGCCCCACAGTCCGGACACGGGGCGGACGGGCCCCACAATCCGGACACGGGGCGGACGGGCCCCACAGTCCATGCTCGGGGCGATCGGGCCTCACAGTCCGGACACAGGGCTAGTCCCGGGGCAGGCGGCCCCAAAGTCCGGACACGGGGCGGATGAGCCCCACAGTCCGGACACGGGGCGGGCGAGCCCCACAGTCAGGACACTGGGCGGGCCGGACCCACAGTCAGGACACGGGGCGGACGGGCCCCACAGTCAGGACACAGGGCGGGCCCCACAGTCAGGACACGGGGAGGGCGAGCCCCACAGTCAGGACACGGGGCGGGCGGAACCCACAGTCAGGACACGGGGCGGGCGGGCCCCACAGTCAGGACACGGGGTGGGCGGGCCCCACAGTCAGGACACGGGGCGGGCGGGCCCCACAGTCAGGACACGGGGCGGGCGGGCCCCACAGTCAGGACACGGGGCGGGCGGGCCCCACAGTCAGGACATGGGGCGGGCGGGTGGGCCCCACAGTCAGGACATGGGGCGGGCGGGTGGGCCCCACAGTCAGGACATGGGGCGGGCGGGTGGGCCCCACAGTCAGGACATGGGGCGGTCGGGCCCCACAGTCAGGACATGGGGCGGGCGGGCTCCACAGTCAGGACATGGGGCGGGCGGGCTGCACAGTCAGGACATGGGGCGGGCGGGGCGGGCGGGCCCCACAGTCCAGACCTGGGGCTAGACCCGGGGCAGGCGGCCCATAGTCCAGACACGGGGTGGACGGGCCCCACAGTCCGGATACGGGGCGGGCATGCTCCATAGTCCAGACCTGGGGCTAGACCCGGGGCTGGCGGCCCCACAGTCCAGACCTGAGGCTAGACCCGGGGCAGGCGGTCCCATATTCTAGACATGGGGTGGACGGGCCTCACAGACCTGACACGGGGTGGACGGGCCCCACAGTCCGGACACGGGGCGGACGGGCCCCACAGTCCGGACACGGGGCGGACGGGCCCCACAGTCCGGACACGGGGCGGACGGGCCCCACAGTCCGGACACGGGGCGGACGGGCCCCACAGTCCGGACACGGGGCGGACGGGCCCCACAGTCCGGACACGGGGCGGACGGGCCCCCAGTCCAGGCTCGGGGCGGACGGGCCTCACAGTCCGGACACGGGGCTAGTCCCGGGGCAGGCGGCCCCAAAGTCCGGACACGGGGCGGATGAGCCCCACAGTCAGGACACAGGGCGGGCGGGACCCACAGTCAGGACACAGGGCGGACGGGCCCCACAGTCAGGACACAGGGCGGGCTCCACAGTCAGGACATTGGGCGGGTGGGCTCCACAGTCAGGATACAGGGCGGGCAGGCCCCACAGTCCGGACACAGGGCTAATCCCGGGGCAGGTGGCCCCACAGTCCAGACTTGGGGCTAGACCCGGGGCAGGCGGCCCACAGTCCAGACACGGGGTGGACGGGCCCCACAGTCCAGATACGGGGCGGGCATGCCCCATAGTCAAGACCTGGGGCTAGACCCGGGGCAGGCGGCCCCACAGTCCAGACCTGAGGCTAGACCCGGGGCAGGCGGCCCCACATTCTAGACACTGGGTGGACGGGCCCCACAGTCCGGATACGGGGCGGGCATGACCCATAATCAAGACCTGGGGCTAGACCCGGGGCAGGCGGCCCCACAGTCCAGACCTGAGGCTAGACCCGGGGCAGGCGGCCCCACATTCTAGACACAGGGTGGACGGGCCCCACAGTCCTGACACGGGGCGGACATGCCCCACAGTCCAGACCTGGGGCTAGACCCGGGGTAGGCTGCCCCACAGTCCGGACACGGGGCGGACGGGCCCCACAGTCCAGGCTCGGGGCGATCGGGCCTCACAGTCCGGACACAGGGCTAGTCCCGGGGCAGGCGGCCCCAAAGTCCGGACACGGGGCGGATGAGCCCCACAGTCCGGACACGGGGCGGGCGAGCCCCACAGTCAGGACACGGGGCGGGCTGGACCCACAGTCAGGACACGGGGCGGACGGGCCCCACAGTCAGGACACAGGGCGGGCCCCACAGTCAGGACACGGGGCGGGCGGGACCCACAGTCAGGACACGGGGCGGGCGGGCCCCACAGTCAGGACACGGGGCGGGCGGGCCCCACAGTCAGGACATGGGGCGGGCGGGTGGGCCCCACAGTCAGGACATGGGGCGGTCGGGCCCCACAGTCAGGACATGGGGCGGGCGGGCTCCACAGTCAGGACATGGGGCGGGCTGCACAGTCAGGACATGGGGCGGGCGGGCGGGGCGGGCCCCACAGTCCAGACCTGGGGCTAGACCCGGGGCAGGCGGCCCATAGTCCAGACACGGGGTGGACGGGCCCCACAGTCCGGACACGGGGCGGGCATGCTCCATAGTCCAGACCTGGGGCTAGACCCGGGGCTGGCGGCCCCACAGTCCAGACCTGAGGCTAGACCCGGGGCAGGCGGTCCCATATTCTAGACACGGGGTGGACGGGCCTCACAGACCTGACATGGGGCGGACATGCCCCACAGTCCAGACCTGGGGCTAGACCCGGGGCAGGCGACCCACAGTCCGGACACGGGGTGGACGGGTTCCACAGTCCGGACACGGGGTGGACGGGCCCCACAGTCCGGACACGGGGTGGACGGGCCCCACAGTCCGGACACGGGGTGGACGGGCCCCACAGTCCGGACACGGGGTGGACGGGCCCCACAGTCCGGACACGGGGGGACGGGCCTCACAGTCCGGACACGGGGCGGACGGGCCCCACAGTCCGGACACGGGGCGGACGGGCCCCACAGTCCGGACACGGGGCGGACGGGCCCCACAGTCCGGACACGGGGCGGATGGGCCCCACAGTCCAGGCTCGGGGCGGACGGGCCTCACAGTCCGGACACGGGGCTAGTCCCGGGGCAGGCGGCCCCAAAGTCCGGACACGGGGCGGATGAGCCCCACAGTCTGGACACGGGGCTGGCGAGCCCCACAGTCAGGACACGTGGTGGGCGGGACCCACAGTCAGGACACAGGGCGGACGGGCCCCACAGTCAGGACACAGGGCGGGCCCCACAGTCAGGAAACGGGGCGGGCGAGCCCCACAGTCAGGACACGGGGCGGGCGGGACCCACAGTCAGGAAACGGGGCAGGCGGGCCCCACAGTCAGGACACGGGGTGGGCGGGCCCCACAGTCAGGACATGAGGCAGGTGGGCCCCACAGTCAGGACATGGGGTGGGCGGGCCCCACAGTCAGGACACGGGGCGGGCGGGCCCCACAGTCAGGACACGGGGTGGGCGGGCCTCACAGACCTGACATGGGGCGGACATGCCCCACAGTCCAGACCTGGGGCTAGACCCGGGGCAGGCGACCCACAGTCCGGACACGGGGTGAACGGGCCGCACAGTCCGGACACGGGGTGGACGGGCCCCACTGTCCGGACACGTGGTGGACGGGCCCCACAGTCCGGACACGGGGAGGACGGGCCCCACAGTCCGGACACGGGGCGGACGGGCCCCACAGTCCGGACACGGGGCGGACGGGCCCCACAGTCCGGACACGGGGCGGACGGGCCCCACAGTCCGGACACGGGGCGGACGGGCCCCACAGTCCAGGCTCGGGGCGGACGGGCCTCACAGTCCGGCCACGGGGCTAGTCCCTGGGCAGGCGGCCGCAAAGTCCGGACACGGGGCGGATGAGCCCCACAGTCTGGACACGGGGCGGGCGAGCCCCACAGTCAGGACACGGGGTGGGCGGGACCCACAGTCAGGACACAGGGCGGACGGGCCCCACAGTCAGGACACAGGGCGAGCCCCACAGTCAGGACACGGGGCGGGCGGGACCCACAGTCAGGAAACGGGGCAGGCGGGCCCCACAGTCAGGACACGGGGTGGGCGGGCCCCACAGTCAGGACATAAGGCAGGTGGGCCCCACAGTCAGGACATGGGGTGGGCGGGCCCCACAGTCAGGACACGGGGCGGGAGGGCCCCACAGTCAGGACACGGGGTGGGCGGGCCCCACAGTCAGGACACGGGGCGGGCGGGCCCCACAGTCAGGACACGGGGCGGGCGGGCCCCACAGTCAGGACACGGGGTGGGCGGGCCCCACAGTCAGGACACGGGGCGGGCGGGCCCCACAGTCAGGACATGGGGCGGGCGGGCCCCACAGTCAGGACATGGGGCGGGCGGGCCCCACAGTCAGGACACGGGGCGGGCGGGCCCCACAGTCAGGACATGGGGCGGGCGGGCCCCACAGTCAGGACATGGGGCGGGCGGGCCCCACAGTCAGGACATGGGGCGGGCGGGCTGCACAGTCAGGACATGAGTCGGGCGGGCCCCACAGTCAGGACACGGGGCGGGCGGGCCCCACAGTCCAGACCTGGGGCTAGACCCGGGGAAGGCGGCCCATAGTCCAGACACGGGGTGGACGGGCCCCACAGTCCGGACACGGGGCGGGCATGCCCCATAGTCCAGACCTGGGGCTAGACCCGGGGCAGGCGGCCCCACAGTCCAGGCCTGAGGCTAGATCCGGGGCAGGCGGTCCCATATTCTAGACACGGGGTGGACGGGCCTCACAGACCTGACATGGGGCGGACATGCCCCACAGTCCAGACCTGGGGCTAGACCCGGGGCAGGCGACCCACAGTCCGGACACGGGGTGAACGGGCCGCACAGTCCGGACACGGGGTGGACGGGCCCCACTGTCCGGACACGGGGTGGACGGGCCCCACAGTCCGGACACGGGGAGGACGGGCCCCACAGTCCGGACACGGGGCGGACGGGCCCCACAGTCCGGACACGGGGCGGACGGGCCCCACAGTCCGGACACGGGGCGGACGGGCCCCACAGTCCGGACACGGGGCGGACGGGCCCCACAGTCCAGGCTCGGGGCGGACGGGCCTCACAGTCCGGCCACGGGGCTAGTCCCTGGGCAGGCGGCCGCAAAGTCCGGACACGGGGCGGATGAGCCCCACAGTCTGGACACGGGGCGGGCGAGCCCCACAGTCAGGACACGGGGTGGGCGGGACCCACAGTCAGGACACAGGGCGGACGGGCCCCACAGTCAGGACACAGGGCGAGCTCCACAGTCAGGACACGGGGCGGGCGGGACCCACAGTCAGGAAACGGGGCAGGCGGGCCCCACAGTCAGGACACGGGGTGGGCGGGCCCCACAGTCAGGACATAAGGCAGGTGGGCCCCACAGTCAGGACATGGGGTGGGCGGGCCCCACAGTCAGGACACGGGGCGGGAGGGCCCCACAGTCAGGACACGGGGTGGGCGGGCCCCACAGTCAGGACACGGGGCGGGCGGGCCCCACAGTCAGGACACGGGGCGGGCGGGCCCCACAGTCAGGACACGGGGCGGGCGGGCCCCACAGTCAGGACATGGGGCGGGCGGGCCCCACAGTCAGGACATGGGGCGGGCGGGCCCCACAGTCAGGACATGGGGCGGGCGGGCTGCACAGTCAGGACATGAGTCGGGCGGGCCCCACAGTCAGGACACGGGGCGGGCGGGCCCCACAGTCCAGACCTGGGGCTAGACCCGGGGAAGGCGGCCCATAGTCCAGACACGGGGTGGACGGGCCCCACAGTCCGGACACGGGGCGGGCATGCCCCATAGTCCAGACCTGGGGCTAGACCCGGGGCAGGCGGCCCCACAGTCCAGGCCTGAGGCTAGACCCGGGGCAGGCGGTCCCATATTCTAGACACGGGGTGGACGGGCCTCACAGACCTGACATGGGGCGGACATGCCCCACAGTCCAGACCTGGGGCTAGACCCGGGGCAGGCGACCCACAGTCCGGACACGGGGTGAACGGGCCGCACAGTCCGGACACGGGGTGGACGGGCCCCACTGTCCGGACACGGGGTGGACGGGCCCCACAGTCCGGACACGGGGAGGACGGGCCCCACAGTCCGGACACGGGGCGGACGGGCCCCACAGTCCGGACACGGGGCGGACGGGCCCCACAGTCCGGACACGGGGCGGACGGGCCCCACAGTCCGGACACGGGGCGGACGGGCCCCACAGTCCAGGCTCGGGGCGGACGGGCCTCACAGTCCGGCAACGGGGCTAGTCCCTGGGCAGGCGGCCGCAAAGTCCGGACACGGGGCGGATGAGCCCCACAGTCTGGACACGGGGCGGGCGAGCCCCACAGTCAGGACACGGGGTGGGCGGGACCCACAGTCAGGACACAGGGCGGACGGGCCCCACAGTCAGGACACAGGGCGGGCCCCACAGTCAGGACACGGGGCGGGCCCCACAGTCAGGACACGGGGCGGGCTAGCCCCACAGTCAGGACACGGGGCGGGCGGGACCCACAGTCAGGACACGGGGCGGGCGGGCCCCACAGTCAGGACACGGGGCGGACGGGCCCCACAGTCAGGACACGGGGCGGGCGGGCCCCACAGTCAGGACATGGGGCGGGCGGGCCCCACAGTCAGGACATGGGGCGGGCGGGCCCCACAGTCAGGACATGTGGCGGGTGGGCCCCACAGTCAGGACATGGGGCGGTCGGGCTCCACAGTCTGGACATGTGGCGGGCGGGCTGCACAGTCAGGACATGGGGCAGGCAACAGTCCAGACCTGGGGCTAGACCCGGGGCAGGCGGCCCATAGTCCAGACACGGGGTGGACGGGCCCCACAGTCCGGACACGGGGCGGGCATGCCCCATAGTCCAGACCTGGGGCTAGACCCGGGGCAGGCGGCCCCACAGTCCAGACCTGAGGCTAGACCCGGGGCAGGCGGTCCCATATTCTAGACACGGGGTGGACGGGCCTCACAGACCTGACATGGGGCGGACATGCCCCACAGTCCAGACCTGGGGCTAGACCCGGGGCAGGCGACCCACAGTCCGACACGGAGTGGACGGGCCCCACAGTCCGGACACGGGGTGGACGGGCCCCACAGTCCAGACAAGGGGTGGACGGGCCCCACAGTCCAGACACGGGGTGGACGGGCCCCACAGTCCGGACACGGGGTGGACGGGCCCCACAGTCCGGACACGGGGTGGACGGGCCCCACAGTCCGGACACAGGGTGGACGGGCCCCACAGTCCGGACACGGGGTGGACGGGCCCCACAGTCCGGACACGGGGCGGACGGGCCCCACAGTCCGGACACGGGGCGGACGGGCCCCACAGTCCGGACACGGGGCTAGTCCCGGGGCAGGCGGCCCCAAAGTCCGGACACGGGGCGGATGAGCCCCACAGTCTGGACACGGGGCGGGCGAGCCCCACAGTCAGGACATGGGGCGGGCGGGAGGGGCGGGCGGGACCCACAGTCAGGACACAGGGCGGACGGGCCCCACAGTCAGGACACAGGGTAGGCCCCACAGTCAGGACACGGGGCGGGCGAGCCCCACAGTCAGGACACGGGGCGGGCGGGACCCACAGTCAGGACTCGGGGCGGGCGGGACCCACAGTCAGGACTCGGGGCGGGCGGACCCCACAGTCAGGACATGGGGCGGGCGGGCCCCACGGTCAGGACATGGGGCGGGCGGGCCCCACAGTCAGGACATGGGGCGGGCGGGCCCCACAGTCAGGACATGGGGCGGGCGGGCCCCATAGTCAGGACATGGGGCGGGTGGGCCCGGGCGGGTGGGCCCCACAGTCAGGACATGGGGCGGGCGGGCTCCACAGTCAGGACATGGGGCGGGCGGGCTGCACAGTCAGGACATGGGGCGGGCGGGGGACATGGGGCGGGCGGGCCCCACAGTCCAGGCCTTGGGCTAGACCCGGGGCAGGCGGCCCATAGTCCAGACACGGGGTGGACGGGCCCCACAGTCCGGACACGGGGCGGGCATGCCCCATAGTCCAGACCTGGGGCTAGACCCGGGGCAGGCGGCCCCACAGTCCAGACCTGAGGCTAGACCCGGGGCAGGCGGTCCCATATTCTAGACACGGGGTGGACGGGCCTCACAGACCTGACATGGGGCGGACATGTCCCACAGTCCAGACCTGGGGCTAGACCCGGGGCAGGCGACCCACAGTCCGGACACGGGGTGGACGGGCCCCACAGTCCGGACACGGGGTGGACGGGCCCCACAGTCCGGACACGGTGTGGACGGGCCCCACAGTCCGGACACGGGGCGGACGGGCCCCACAGTCCGGACACGGGGCGGACGGGCCCCACAGTCCGGACACGGGGCGGACGGGCCCCACAGTCCGGACACGGGGCGGACGGGCCCCACAGTCCGGACACGGGGCGGACGGGCCCCACAGTCCGGACACGGGGCGGACGGGCCCCACAGTCCGGACACGGGGCGGACGGGCCTCACAGTCCGGACACGGGGCTAGTCTCGGGGCAGGCGGCCCCAAAGTCCGGACACGGGGCGGATGAGCCCCACAGTCAGGACACGGGGCGGGCGGGACCCACAGTCAGGACACAGGGCGGACGGGCCCCACAGTCAGGACACAGGGCGGGCCCCACAGTCAGGACATTGGGCGGGCGGGCTCCACAGTCAGCATACAGGGCGGGCAGGCCCCACAGTCCGGACACAGGGCTAATCCCGGGGCAGGTGGCCCCACAGTCCAGACCTGGGGCTAGACCCGGGGCAGGCGGCCCACAGTCCAGACACGGGGTGGACGGGCCCCACAGTCCAGATACGGGGCGGGCATGCCCCATAGTCAAGACCTGGGGCTAAACCCGGGGCTGGCGGCCCCACAGTCCAGACCTGAGGCTAGACCCGGGGCAGGCGGCCCCACATTCTAGACACTGGGTGGACGGGCCCCACAGTCCGGATACGGGGCGGGCATGACCCATAGTCAAGACCTGGGGCTAGACCCGGGGCAGGCGGCCCCACAGTCCAGACCTGAGGCTAGACCCGGGGCAGGCGGCCCCACATTCTAGACACAGGGTGGACGGGCCCCACAGTCCTGACACGGGGCGGACATCCCCCACAGTCCAGACCTGGAGCTAGACCCGGGGTAGGCTGCCCCACAGTCCGGACACGGGGCGGACGGGCCCCACAGTCCAGGCTCGGGGCGATCGGGCCTCACAGTCCGGACACAGGGCTAGTCCCGGGGCAGGCGGCCCCAAAGTCCGGACACGGGGCGGATGAGCCCCACAGTCTGGACACGGGGCGGGCGAGCCCCACAGTCTGGACACGGGGCGGGCGGGACCCACAGTCAGGACACGGGGCGGGCGGGATCCACAGTCAGGACACGGGTTGGGCGGGCCCCACAGTCAGGACACGGGTCGGGCGGGCCCCACAGTCCGGGCGGGTGGGCCCCACAGTCAGGACATGGGGCGGTCGGGCCCCACAGTCAGGACAAGGGGCGGGCGGGCTCCGCAGTCAGGACATGGGGCGGGCGGGCTGCACAGTCAGGACATGGTGCGGGCGGTGCGGGCGGGCCCCACAGTCCAGACCTGGGGCTAGACCCGGGGCTGGCGGCCCCACAGTCCAGACCTGAGGCTAGAACCGGGGCAGGCGGTCCCATATTCTAGACACGGGGTGGACGGGCCTCACAGACCTGACATGGGGCGGACATGCCCCACAGTCCAGACCTGGGGCTAGACCCGGGGCAGGCGACCCACAGTCCGGACACGGGGTGGACGGGCCCCACAGTCCGGACACGGGGTGGACGGACCCCACAGTCCGGACACGGGGTGGACGGGCCCCACAGTCCGGACACGGGGAGGACGGGCCCCACAGTCCGGACACGGGGCGGACGGGCCCCACAGTCCGGACACGGGGCGGACGGGCCCCACAGTCCGGACACGGGGCGGACGGGCCCCACAGTCCGGACACGGGGCGGACGGGCCCCACAGTCCGGACACGGGGCGGACGGGCCCCACAGTCCGGACACGGGGCGGACGGGCCCCCAGTCCAGGCTCGGGGCGGACGGGCCTCACAGTCCGGACACGGGGCTAGTCCCGGGGCAGGCGGCCTCAAAGTCCGGACACGGGGCGGATGAGCCCCACAGTCAGGACACGGGGCGGGCAGGACCCACAGTCAGGACACAGGGCGGACGGGCCCCACAGTCAGGACACAGGGCAGGCCCCACAGTCAGGACATTGGGCGGACGGGCTCCACAGTCAGGATACAGGGCGGGCAGGCCCCACAGTCCGGACACAGGGCTAATCCCGGGGCAGGTGGCCCCACAGTCCACACCTGGGGCTAGACCCGGGACAGGCGGCCCACAGTCCAGACACGGGGTGGACGGGCCCCAAAGTCTAGATACGGGGCGGGCATGCCCCATAGTCAAGACCTGGGGCTAAACCCGGGGCTGGCGGCCCCACAGTCCAGACCTGAGGCTAGACCCGGGGCAGGCGGCCCCACATTCTAGACACTGGGTGGACGGGCCCCACAGTCCGGATACGGGGCGGGCATGACCCATAGTCAAGACCTGTGGCTAGACCCGGGGCAGCCGGCCCCACAGTCCAGACCTGAGGCTAGACCCGGGGCAGGCGGCCCCACATTCTAGACAAAGGGTGGACGGGCCCCACAGTCCTGACACGGGGCGGACATGCCCCACAGTCCAGACCTGGGGCTAGACCCGGGGTAGGCTGCCCCACAGTCCGGACACGGGGTGGACGGGCCCCACAGTCCGGACACGGGGTGGACGGGCCCCACAGTCCGGACACGGGGTGGACGGGCCCCACAGTCCGGACACCGGGCGGACGGGCCCCACAGTCCGGACACGGGGCGGACGGGCCCCACAGTCCGGACACGGGGCGGACGGGCCCCACAGTCCGGACGCGGGGCGGACGGGCCCCACAGTCCGGACGCGGGGCGGACGGGCCCCACAGTCCGGACACGGGGCGGTCGGGCCCCACAGTCCGGACACGGGGCGGACGGGCCCCACAGTCCAGGCTCGGGGCGGACGGGCATCACAGTTCGGACACGGGGCTAGTCCCGGGGCAGACGGCCCCAAAGTCCGGACACGGGGCGGATGAGCCCCACAGTCTGGACACAGGGCGGGCGAGCCCCACAGTCAGGACACGGGGCTGGCGGGACCCACAATCAGGACACAGGGCGGACGGGCCCCACAGTCAGGACACAGGGCGGGCCCCACAGTCAGGACATTGGGCGGGCGGGCTCCACAGTCAGGATACAGGGCGGGCAGGCCCCACAGTCCGGACACAGGGCTAATCCCGGGGCAGGTGGCCCCACAGTCCAGACCTGGGGCTAGACCCGGGGCAGGCGGCCCACAGTCCAGACACGGGGTGGACGGGCCCCACAGTCCAGATACGGGGCGGGCATGCCCCATAGTCAAGACTTGGGGCTAAACCCGGGGCTGGCGGCCCCACAGTCCAGACCTGAGGCTAGACCCGGGGCAGGCGGCCCCACATTCTAGACACGGGGTGGACTGGCCCCACAGTCCGGATACGGGGCGGGCATGACCCATAGTCAAGACCTGGGGCTAGACCCAGGGCAGGCGGCCCCACAGTCCAGACCTGAGGCTAGACCCGGGGCAGGCGGCCCCACATTCTAGACACAGTGTGGACGGGCCCCACAGTCCTGACACGGGGCGGACATGCCCCACAGTCCAGACCTGGGGCTAGACCCGGGGTAGGCTGCCCCAAAGTCCGGACACGGGGTGGACGGGCCCCACAGTCCGGACATGGGGTGGACGGGCCCCACAGTCCGAACACGGGGTGGACGGGCCCCACAGTCCGAACACGGGGTGGACGGGCCCCACAGTCCGGACATGGGGTGGACGGGCCCCACTGGTCCGGACACGGGGTGGACGGGCCCCACAGTCCGGACACGGGGTGGACGGGCCCCACAGTCCGGACACGGGGCGGACGGGCCCCTCAGTACGGACACGGGGCGGACGGGACCCACAGTCCAGTCTCGGGGCGGACGGGCCTCACAGTCCGGACACGGGACTAGTCCCGGGGCAGGCGGCCCCAAAGTCCGGACACGGGGCGGATGAGCCCCACAGTCTGGCCACGGAGCGGGCGAGCCCCACAGTCACTACACGGGGCGGGCGGGACCCACAATCAGGACACAGGGCGGACGGGCCCCACAGTCAGGACACAGGGTGGGCCCCACAGTCAGGACATTGGGCGGGCGGGCTCCACAGTCAGGATACAGGGCGGGCAGGCCCCACAGTCCGGAGACAGGGCTAATCCCGGGGCAGGTGGCCCCACAGTCCAGACCTGGGGCTAGACTCGGGGCAGGCGGCCCACAATCCAGACACGGGGTGGACGGGCCCCACAGTCCAGACACGGGGCGGGCATGCCCCATAGTCAAGACTTGGGGCTAAACCCGGGGCTGTCGGCCCCACAGTCCAGACCTGAGGCTAGACCCGGGGCAGGCAGCCCCACATTCTAGACACGGGGTGGACGGGCCCCACAGTCTGGATACGGGGCGGGCATGCCCCATAGTCAAGACCTGGGCTAGACCCGGGGCAGGCGGCCCCACAGTCCAGACCTGAGGCTAGACCCGGGGCAGGCGGCCCCACATTCTAGACACAGGGTGGACGGGCCCCACAGTCCTGACACGGGGCGGACATGCCCCACAGTCCAGACCTGGGGCTAGACCCGGGGTAGGCTGCCCCAAAGTCCGGACACGGGGTGTACGAGCCCCACAGTCCGGACACGGGGCGGCCACAGTCCAGACATAGGGTGGGCGGGCGCCACAGTCCAGGCTCGGGGCTAAACCCGGGGAAGCCGGCCCCACATTTCAGACCCGGGGCGGGGGGCCACACAGTCCAGGCTCGGGGCGGATGGGCCCCACAGTCCAGGCTCGGGGCGGATGGGCCCCACAGTATTGGCTCGGGGCGAACGGGCCCCACAGTCCAGGCTCGGGGCGGACGGGCTCCACAGTCCAGACCTGAGGCTCGGCCCGGGGCAGGCGGCCCCACAGTCCAAATACGGGGTGGACGGGCCCCACAGTCCTGACACTGGGCGGACATGCCCCACAGTCCAGACCTGGGGCTAGACCCGGGGTAGGCTGCCCCAAAGTCCAGACACGGGGTGACGAGCCCCACAGTCCGGACACGGGGCGGCCACAGTCCAGACATAGGGTGGGCGGACCCCACAGTCCAGGCTCGGGGCTAAACCCGGGGAAGCCGGCCCCACATTTCAGACCCGGGGCGGGGGGCCACACAGTCCAGGCTCGGGGCGGATGGGCCCCACAGTCCAGACTCGGGGCGGATGGGCCCCACAGTATTGGCTCGGAGCGAACGGGCCCCACAGTCCACGCTCGAGGCAGACGGGCCCCACAGTCCACGCTTGGAGCGGACGCGCCCCACAGTCCAGACTCTGGGCGGACGGGCCCCACAGTCCAGGCTCGGGGCGGGCGGGCCCATAGTTACGACACGGGGCGGGCGGGCCCCACAGTCCGTACACGGGGCTAGTCCCGGGGCAGGCGGCCCCACAGTCCGGACACGGGGCGGACAGGCCCCACAGTTCTGACACGGGTCGGGCATGCCCCACAGTCCTGACCTGCGGCTAGAGCCGGGGCAGGCGGCCCCACAGTCCGGACACGGGGTGGACGGGCCCCACAGTCCGGACACGGGGTGGCCATAGTACGGACATAGGGCGGGCGGGCCCCACAGTCAGGACACGGGGCGGGCGGGCTCCACAGTCAGGACACGGGGCGGGCAAGCCCCACAGTCCGGACACTGAGCTAATCCCGGGGCAGGCGGCTTCACAGTCCAGACCTGGGGCTAGAACCGGGGCAGACGGCCCACAGTCCGGACACGGGGTGGACGGGCCCCACAGTCCGGACACAGAGCAGGCATGCCCCACAGTCCAGACCTGGGGCTAGACCCGGAGCACGCGGCCCACAGTCCGGACACGGGGTGGACGGTCCCCACAGTCCGGACACCGGGGGAGCCACAGTCCGGACATATGGCGGACGGGCCCCACAGTCCAGGCTCGGGGCGGACGGGCCCCACAGTCCGGACACGGGGCTAGTCCCGGGGCAGGCGGCCCCACAGTCCAGACCTGAGGCTAGACCAGGGGCAGGCGGCCCCACAGTCCAGACACGGGGTGGACGGGCCCCACAGTCCTGACATGGGGCGGACATGCCCCACAGTCCAGACCCGGGGCAGGCGGCCCCACAGTCCAGACTCGGGGCGAGCGTGGGGCCCCACAGTCCGTACCCGGTGCGGGCGGGGGGCCCCACAGTCCAGGCTCAGGGCGGACGGGCCCCACAGTCCAGGCTCGGGGCGGACGGGCCCCACAGTCCGGACACGGGGCTAGTCCCGGGGCAGGCGGCCCCACAGTCCAGACCTGAGGCTAGACCAGGGGCAGGCGGCCCCACAGTTCTGACACGGGGCGGGCATGCCCCACAGTCCTGACCTGCGGCTAGAGCCGGGGCAGGCGGCCCCACAGTCCGGACACGGGGTGGACGGGCCCCACAGTCCTGACATGGGGCATACATGCCCCACAGTCCAGACCCGGGGCAGGCGGCCCCACAGTCCAGACTCGGGGCGAGCGGGGGGCCCCACAGTCCGTACCCGGTGCGGGCGGGGGGCCCCACAGTCCAGGCTCAGGGCGGACGGGCCCCACAGTCCAGGCTCGGGGCGGACGGGCCCCACAGTCCGGACACGGGGCTAGTCCCGGGGCAGGCGGCCCCACAGTCCAGACCTGAGGCTAGACCAGGGGCAGGCGGCCCCACAGTCCAGACACGGGGTGGACGGGCCCCACAGTCCTGACATGGGGCGGACATGCCCCACAGTCCAGACCCGGGGCAGGCTTCCCCACAGTCCAGACTCGGGGCGAGCGGGGGGCCCTACAGTCCGTACCCGGGGCGGGCGGGGGGCCCCACGGTCCGTACCCGGGGCTGGCGGTGGGCCCCACAGTCCAGACCTGGGGCTAGACTCGGGGCGGGCGGCCCCACCGTCCGGACCTGGGGCGGGCGGGGGGCCCCACAGTCCAGACCTGGGGCTAGACCTGATGCAGGCGGCCCCACAGTCCGGACACGGGGCGGACGGGCCCATAGTCCGGACACTGGGCGGCCGCAGTCCGGATATAGGGCGGCCGGGCCCCACAGTCCAGGCTCGGGGCTAGACCCGAGACGGACGGGCCCCACAGTCCAAGCTTGGGGCGGGCGTGCCCCACAGGCCGGAAACGGGGCTAGACCCGGGGCAGGCGGCCCCAAAGTCCAGACACGGGGCGGATGAACCCCACAGTCTGGACACGGTGCGGGCGAGCCCCACAGTCAGGACACGGGGCGGGCGAGCCCCACAGTCAGAACACGGGGCGGGCGAGCCCCACAGTCAGGACACGGGGCGGGCGAGCCCCACAGTCAGGACACGGGGCGGGCGGACACGGGGTGGACAAGGGGCGGACACAGTCAGGACATGGGGCGGGCGGGCCCCGGGCCCCACAGTCAGGACATGGGGCGGGCAGTCAGGACATGGGGCGGGCGGGCCCCACAGTCAGGACATGGGGCGGGCGGGCCCCACAGTCAGGACATGGGGCGGGCGGACCCCACAGTCAGGACATGGGGCGGGCGGACCCCACAGTCAGGACATGGGGCGGGGGGCCCCACAGTCCAGACCTGGGGCTAGACTCGGGGCGGGCGGCCCCACCGTCCGGACCTGGGGCGGGCAGGGGGCCCCACAGTCCAGACCTGGGGCTAGACCCGATGCAGGCGGCCCCACAGTCCGGACACGGGTCGGACGGGCCCATAGTTCGGACACTGGGCGGCCGCAGTCCGGATATAGGGCGGCCGGGCCCCACAGTCCAGGCTCGGGGCTAGACCCGGGACGGACGGGCCTCACAGTTCAAGCTTGGGGCGGGCGTGCCCCACAGACCGGCAACGGGGCTAGACCCGGGGCAGGCGGCCCCAAAGTCCTGACACGGGGCGGATGAGCCCAACAGTCTGGACACGGGGCGGATGAGCCCCACAGTCTGGACACGGGGCGGATGAGCCCCACAGTCTGGACACGGGGCGGATGAGCCCCACAGTCTGGACACGGGGCGGATGAGCCCAACAGTCTGGACACGGGGCGGATGAGCCCCACAGTCTGGACACGGGGCGGGCGAGCCCCACAGTCTGGACACGGGGCGGGCGAGCCCCACAGTCAGGACACGGGGCGGGCGAGCCCCACAGTCAGGACACGGGGCGGGCGAGCCCCACAGTCAGAACACAGGGCGGGTGAGCCCCACAGTCAGGAAACGGGGCGGGCGGACACGGGGTGGACCCCACAGTCAGGACACGGGGCGGGCGGGCCCCACAGTCAGGACATGGGGCGGGCGGACCCCACAGTCAGGACATGGGGCCCGCCCCTCATTCAGGACAAGGGGCGGGCGGGCTCCACAGTCAGGATATGGGGCGGGCGGGCGGCCCGCCCCACAGTCAGGACATGGGGCGGGCGGGCCCCGCCTGCCCCCACAGTCAGGACATGGGGCGGGCAGTCAGGACATGGGGCGGGCGGGCCCCACAGTCAGGACATGGGGCGGGCGGGCCCCACAGTCAGGACATGGGGCGGCGGGCCCCACAGTCAGGACACGGGGCGGGCGGGCCCTACAGTCAGTACACGGGGCGGGCGGGCCCCACAGTCCAGACCTTGGTCTAGACCCCGGGGCAGGCGGCCCACAGTCCGGACACGGGGTGGACGGGCCCCACAGTCCGGACACGGGGCTAGTCCCGAGGCAGGCGGCCCCAAAGTCCGGACACGGGGCGGACGGGCCCCACAGTCCGGACACGGGGTGGACGGGCCCCACATTCCGGACACGTGGTGGACGGGCCCTACAGTCCGGACACGGGGTGGACGGGCCCCACAGTCCGGACACGGGGTGGACGGGCCCCACAGTCCGGACACGGGGTGGACGGACCCACAGTCCGGACACGGGGTGGACGGGCCCCACAGTCCGGACACGGGGCGGACGGGCCCCACAGTCCGGACACGGGGCGGACGGGCCCCACAGTCCGGACACGGGGCAGACGGGCCTCACAGTCCGGACACGGGGCTAGTCCCGAGGCAGGCGGCCCCAAAGTCCGGACACGGGGCGGGCGAGCCCCACAGTCAGGACACGGGGCAGGCGAGCCTCACAGTCAGGACAAGGGGCGGGCGGGACCCACAGTCAGGACACGGGGCGGACGGGCCCCAAAGTCCAGGCTCGGGGCGGACGGGCCTCACAGTCCGGACACGGGGCTAGTCCCGGGGCAGGCGGCCCCAAAGTCCGGACACGGGGCGGACGGGCCCCACAGTCCAGACACGGGGCGGACGGGCCCCACAGTCCAGACACGGGGTGGACGGGCCCCACAGTCCAGACACGGGGCTAGTCCCGGGGCAGGCGGCCCCAAAGTCCGGACACGGGGCGAATGAGCCCCACAGTGTGGACACGGGGCGGGCGAGCCCCACAGTCTGGACACGGGGCAGGCGAGCCCCACAGTCAGGACATGGGGCGGGCGGGACCCACAGTCAGGACACGGGGCGGACGGGCCCCACAGTCCAGGCTCGGGGCGGGCGGGCCCCAGAGTCAGAACATGGGTGGGGCGGGCGGACCCCACAGTCAGAACATGACGGGCCCCACAGTCCAGGCTCGGGGCGGGCGGGACCCACAGTCAGGACACGGGGCGGGCGGGCCCCACAGTCAGGACACGGGGCGGGCGGGCCCTACAGTCAGGACACGGGGCGGGCGGGCCCTACAGTCAGGACACGGGGCGGGCGGGCCCCACAGTCCAGACCTTGGTCTAGTCCCGGGGCAGGCGGCCCACAGTCCAGACACGGGGTGGACGGGCCCCACAGTCCGGACACGGGGCGGGCATGCCCCATAGTCCAGACCTGGGGCTAGACCCGGGGCAGGCGGCCCCACAGTCCAGACCTGAGGCTAGACCCTTGGCAGGCGGTCCCATATTCTAGACACGGGGTGGACGGGCCTCACAGACCTGACACGGGGCGGACATGCCTCACAGTCCAGACCTGGGGCTAGACCCGGGGCAGGCGACCCACAGTCCGGACACGGGGTGGACGGGCCCCACTGTCCGGACACGGGGTGGACGGGCCCCACAGTCCGGACACGGGGTGGACGGGCCCCACAGTCCGGACACGGGGTGGACGGACCCACAGTCCGGACACGGGGTGGACGGGCCCCACAGTCCGGACACGGGGTGGACGGGCCCCACAGTCCGGACACGGGGTGGACGGGCCCCACATTCCGGACACGGGGTGGACGGGCCCCACATTCCGGACACGTGGTGGACGGGCCCCACAGTCCGGACACGGGGTGGACGGGCCCCACAGTCCGGACACGGGGTGGACGGGCCCCACAGTCCGGACACGGGGCGGACGGGCCCCACAGTCCGGACATGCGGCGGACGGGCCCCACATTCCGGGCTCGGGGCGGACGGGCCTCACAGTCCGGACACGGGGCTAGTCCCGGGGCAGGCGGCCCCAAAGTCCGGACACGGGGCGGACGGGCCCCACAGTCCGGACACGGGGTGGACGGGCCCCACAGTCCGGACACGGGGCTAGTCCCGGGGCAGGCGGCCCCAAAGTCCGGACACGGGGCGAATGAGCCCCACAGTCTGGACACGGGGCGGGCGAGCCCCACAGTCTGGACACGGGGCAGGCGAGCCCCACAGTCAGGACACGGGGCGGGCGGGACCCACAGTCAGGACACGGGGCGGACGGGCCCCACAGTCCAGGCTCGGGGCGGACGGGCCTCACAGTCCGGACACGGGGCTAGTCCCGGGGCAGGCGGCCCCAAAGTCCGGACACGGGGCGGATGAGCCCCACAGTTTGGACACAGGGCGGCCCCCCCACAGTCAGGACACAGGGCGGGCCTCACAGTCAAGACATTGGGCGGGCTCCACAGTCAGGATACAGGGCGGGCAGGCCCCACAGTCCGGACACAGGGCTAATCCCGGGGCAGGTGGCCCCACAGTCCAGACCTGGGGCTAGACCCGGGGCAGGCGGCCCACAGTCCAGACACGGGGTGGACGGGCCCCACAGTCCGGATACGGGGCGGGCATGACCCATAGTCAAGACCTGGGGCTAGACCCGGAGCAGGCGGCCCTACAGTCCAGACCTGAGGCGAGACCCGGGGCAGGCGGCCCCACATTCTAGACACAGGGTGGACGGGCCCCACAGTCCTGACACGGGGCGGACATGCCCCACAGTCCAGACCTGGGGCTAGACCCGGGGTAGGCTGCCCCAAAGTCCGGACACGGGGTCTACGAGCCCCACAGTCCGGACACGGGGCGGCCACAGTCCAGACATAGGGTGGGCGGGCCCCACAGTCCAGACTCGGGGCTAAACCCGGGGAAACCGGCCCCACATTTCAGACCCGGGGCGGGGGGCCACACAGTCCAGGCTCGGGGCGGATGGGCCCCACAGTCCAGGCTCGGGGCGGATGGGCCCCACAGTATTGGCTCGGGGCGAACGGGCCCCACAGTCCAGGCTCGGGGCGAACGGGCTCCACAGTCCAGACCTGAGGCTCGGCCCGGGGCAGGCGGCCCCACAGTCCAGATACGGGCCCCACAGTCCTGACACGGGGCGGACATGCCCCACAGTCCAGACCTGGGGCTAGACCCGGGGTAGGCTGCCCCACAGTCCGGACACGGGGAGGCCACAGTCCAGACATAGGGTGGGCCCCACAGTCCAGGCTCGGGGCTAATCCCGGGGAAGCCGGCCCCACATTTCAGACCCGGGGCGGGGGGCCACACAGTCCAGGCTCGGGGCGGATGGGCCCCACAGTCCAGACTCGGGGCGGATGGGCCCCACAGTATTGGCTCGGAGCGAACGGGCCCCACAGTCCACGCTCTGGCCCCACAGTCCACGCTCGGGGCGGACGGGCCCCACAGTCCACGCTTGGAGCGAACGGGCCCCACAGTCCAGACTCGGGGCGGACGGGCCCCACAGTCAGTTACGACACGGTGTGGACGGGCCCCACAGTCCGTACACGGGGCTAGTCCCGTGGCAGACGGCCCCACAGTCCGGACACGGGGCGGACGGGCCCCACAGTTCTGACACGGGGCGGGCATGCCCCACAGTCCTGACCTGGGGCTAGAGCCGGGGCAGGCGGCCCCACAGTCCGGACACGGGGCGGCCATAGTACGGACATAGGGCGGGCGGGCCCCACAGTCAGGACACGGGGCGGGCGGGCTCCACAGTCAGGACACGGGGCCGGCGGGCCCCACAGTCCGGACACTGAGCTAATCCCGAGGCAGGCGGCTTCACAGTCCAGACCTGAGGCTAGACCTGGGGCAGGCGGCCCACAGTCCGGAGACGGGGTGGACGGGCCCCACAGTCCGGACACGGGGCGGGCCACAGTGGGGACATAAGGCGGCCGGGCCCCACAGTCTAGGCTCGGGGCTAGACCCGGGGGCAGTCGGCCCCACAGTCCAGACCCGGGGAGGGGGGCCCCACTGTCCGGACCCGGGGCAAGCGGGGGATCCCACAGTCCTGAACCGGGGCGGGCGAGGGGCCCCACAGTCTGGAATCAGGGCGGGCGGGGGGCCCCACAGTCCGGACCTGGGGCTACACCCGGGGCAGGCGGCCCCACAGTCCGGACACGTGGCGGCCGCAGTCCGGATATAGGGCGAGCTCCACAGTCTGGACTCGGGGTGGCCACAGTCCAAACATAGGGTGGGCGGGCCCCGGGTGGGCGGGCCCCACAGTCCAGGCTCAGGGCTAGACCCGGGGCGGGGGGAACACACAGTCCAGGCTCGGGGCTAGACCCGGGGAAGCCGGCCCCACATTTCAGACCCGGGGCGCGGGGCCCCACAGTCCAGGCTCGGGGCGGACGGGCCCCACAGTCCAGGCTCGGGGCGGACGGGCCCCACAGTCCGGACATGGGGCTAGACCCGGGGCAGGCGGCCCCACAGTCCGGACACGGGGCGGCCGCAGTCCGGATATAGGGCGAGGCCCACAGTCTGGACTCGGGGCTGCCACAGTCCAGACATAGGGTGGGCGGGCCCCACAGTCCAGGCTCGGGGCTAGACCCGGGGCAGCCGGCCCCACATTTCAGACCAGGGGCGGGGGGCCCCACAGTCCAGGCTCGGGGCCAGACCCGGGGCAACCGGCCCCACAGTCCAGACACGGGGCGGGCGGGGGACCCCACAGTCCGTACACGGGGCGGGCGGGCTCCACAGTCCGTACCCGGGGCTGGCGGGGGGCTCCACAGTCCAGACCTGGGGCTAGACTCGGGGCGGGCGGCCCCACCGTCCAGACCTGGGGCTAGATCCGAAGCAGACGGCCCCACAGTCCGTACACGGGGCGGACGGGCCCCCACTCCAGACACGGGGCGGCCGCAGTCCGGATATAGGGCGGACGGGCCGCACAGTCCAGGCTCGGGGCTAGACCCGGGGCGGACGGGCCCGACAGCCCAGGCTCGGGGCGGATGGGCCCCACAGCCCAGGCTCGGGGCGGATGGGCCCCACAGTCCAGGCTCGGGGCGGACGGGCCCTACAACCCAGACACGGGGCGGACGGGCCCCACAGTCCAGGCTCGGGGCGAACGGGCCCCACAGTCCAGGCTCGGGGCGGACAGGCCCCACAGTCCAGACCTGAGGCTAGACCCGGGGTAGGCGGCCCCACAGTCCAGATACGGGGTGGACGGGCCCCACAGTCCAGACCTGGGGCTAGACCCGGGGTTGGCAGCCCCAAAGTCCGGACACGGGGTGGACGAGCCCCACAGTCCGGACACGGGGAGGCCACAGTCCAGACATAGGGTGGGCGGGCCCCGTGGGCGGGCCCACAGTCCAGGCTCGGGGCTAGACCCGGGGTAGCCGGCCCCACATTTCTGACCTGGGGCGGGGAGCCACACAGTCCAGGCTTGGGGCGGACGGGCCCCACTGTCCAGGCTCGGGGCGGATGGGCCCCACAGTACTGGCTCGGTGCGAACGGGCCCCACAGTCCACGCTCGGGCCCCACTGTCCATGCTCTGGATGGACGGGCCCCACAGTCCACGCTTGGAACGGACGGGCCCCACAGTCCAGGCTCGGGGCGGACGGGCCCCACAGTCCAGGCTCGGGGCGAGCGGGCCCATAGTTACGACACGGGGTGGGCGAGCCCTACAGTCCGGACACGGGGCTAGTCCCAGGGCAGGCGGCCCCACAGTCCGGACACGGGGTGGACGGGCCCCACAGTCTGGACATAGGGCGGGCGGGCCCCACAGTCCAGGCTCGGGGCTAGACCCGGGGGCAGCTGGCCCCAAAGTCCAGACCCGGGGCGGGCGGGGGGGCCCCACAGTCCAGGCTCGGGGCGGACGGGCCCCACAGTCCAGGCTCGGGGCGGACGGGCCCCACAGTCCAGGCTCGGGGCGGACGGTCCCCACAGTCCAGGCTCGGGGCTGACGGGCCCCACAGTCCAGGCTCGGGGCTGACGGGCCCCACAGTCCAGGCTCAGGGCGGACGGGCCCCACAGTCCACTCCCGGGCCCCACAGTCCAGGCTCGGGGTGGACTGGCCCCACAGTCCAGGCTTGGGGCGGACGGGCCCCACAGTCCAGGCTCGGAGCGGATGGGCCTCCCTTTCCCGCTCGGGGCGGGCGTGCCCCACAGTCCAGGCTCGGGGCTAGTCCCGGGGCAGGTGGCCCCACAGTCGAGACCTGGGGCTAGACCCGGGGCAGGCAGCCCCAAGTCAGGACACGGGGCGGATGGGCCCCACAGTCTGGACTCGGGGCGGGCGAGCCCTACAGTCAGGACATGTGGCGGGCGGGCCCCACAGGCCGGACACGGGGCTAATCCCGGGACAGGCGGCTTCACAGTCCAGACCTGGGGCTAGACCCGGGGCAGGCGGCCCACAGTCCGGACAAGGGGTGGACGGGCCCCACAGTCCGGATACGGGGCGGGCATGCCCCACAGTCCAGACACGGGAGGGGCACAGTCCGGACATAAGGCGGGCGGGCCCCACAGTCCAGGCTCGGGGCTAGACCTGGGGGCAGTCGGCCCCACAGTCCAGACCCGGGGCAAGCGGGGGATCCCACAGTCTGGACCCGGGGCAGGCGAGGGGCCCCACAGTCTGGAATCAGGGCGGGCGGCGGGCCCCACAGTCCGGACCTGGGGATAGACCCGGGGCAGGCGGCCCCACAGTCCGGACACGGGGCGGCCGCAGTCCGGTTATAGGGCGGGCCCCACAGTCCAGGCTCGGGGCTAGACCCGGGACGGATGGGCCCCACAGTCCAGGCTCAGGGCGGACAGGCCCCTCAGTCCATCCTCGCTGCGGACGGGCCCCACAGTCCAGGCTCGGGGCGGACGGGCCCCACAGTCCAGGCTCGGGGCGGACGGGCCCCACAGTCCGGACACGGGGCGGACGAGCCCTACAGTCCGGACACGGGGCGGCCACAGTCCGGACATAGGGTGGGCGGGCTGCACATTCCACGTTCGGGGCTAGATTCGGGGCAACCGGCCCCACAGTCCTGACATGGGGCGGACATGCCCCACAGTCCGGACATGGGGTGGACGAGCCCTACAGTCCGGACACGGGGCGGCCACAGTCCGGACATAGGGTGGGTGGGCCGCACATTCCAGGTTCGGGGCTAGACCCGGGGCAACCGGCCCCACAGTCCGGACACAGGGCGGCCGCAGTCCGGATATAGGGCGGGCCCCACAGTCCAGGCTCGGGGCTAGACCCGGGACAGGCGGGCCCCACAATCCAGGCTCGGAGCGGACGGGCCCCGCAGTCTAGGCTCGGAGCGGACGGGCACCACATTCCAGGCTCGGAGCGGACGGGCCCCACAGTCCGGACACGGGGCTAGTACCAGGGCTGGCGGCCCCACAGTCCAGACCTGAGGCTAGACCATGGGCAGGTGGCCCCACAGTCCAGACACGGGGAGGATGGGCCCCACAGTCCTGACACGGGCTTGACATGCCCCACAGTCCAGACCTGGAGCTAGACCCGGGGCAGGCAGCCCCAAAGTCCGGACACGGGGTGGACGAGCCCCACAGTCCGGACACGGGGCGGCCACAGTCCGGACATAGGGTGGGCCCCACAGTCCAGGCTCGGGGCTAGACCCGGGGCAGCCGGTCCCACAGTTCAGACCCGGGGCGGGTGGGGGGCCCCACAGTCCGTGCCCGGGGCTGACGCGGGGGCCCACAGTCCAGACCTGGGGCTAGACTTGGGGCGGGCGGGGGGCCCCACCATCCGGACCTGGGGAGGGGGGCCCCACAGTCCAGTCCAGGGGCTAAACCCAATGCAGGCAGCCCCACAGTCCGGACATGGGGTGGACGGGCCCCACAGTCCAGATGCAGTGCGGCCACAGTCCGTACATAGGGCGGGCCCCACAGTCCAGGCTCGGGGCGGACGGGCCCCACAGTCCAGGCTCGGGGCGGACGGGCCCCACAGTCCAGGCTCGGGGCGGACGGGCCCCACAGTCCAGGCTCGGGGCGGACGGGCCCCACAGTCCAGGCTCGGGGCGGACGGGCCCCACAGTCCAGGCTCGGGGCTGACGGGCCCCCCTTTCCCGCTCGGGGCGGGCGTGCCACACAGTCCAGGCTCGGGGCGTGCGGTGCCCACAGTCAGGACACGGGACGGGCGGGCTCCACAGTCAGGACACGGGGCAGGCGGGCCCCACAGTCCGGACACGGAGCTAATCCCGGGGCAGGCGGCCCCACAGTCTAGACCTGGGGCTAGACCCGGGGCAGGCGGCCCACAGTCCGGGCAGGCGGCCCACTGTCCGGACACGGGGTGGACGGGCCCCACAGTCCAGACACGGGGCGGGCATGCCCCACAGTCCAGACCTGGGGCTAGACCCAGAGCAGGCAGCCCACAGTCCGGACACGGGGTGGACGGTCCCACAGTCCGGACACGGGGGAGACCACAGTACGGACATAAGGCGGGCGGGCCCCATAGTCCAGGCTCGGGGCTAGCCCCCGGGGCAGTCGGCCCCACAGTTCAGACCCGGGGCGGGGGGCCCCACAGTCAGGACACAGGGCGGGCTGGCCCCACAGTCAGGACACTCTGCGGGCGAGCCCCACAGTAAGGACACGGGGCGAACGGGCCCCACAGTCAGGACACGGGGTGGGTAGTTAGGACACGGTGCTAGTCCTGGGGCAGGCGGCCCAACAGTCCAGACCTGCGGCTAGACCCGGGGCTGGCGGCCGCAAAGTCCGGACACGGGTCGGACGGGCCCCACAGTCCTGACACGGGGCGGGCATGCCCCACAGTCCAGAGTTGGGGCTAGACCCAGGGCAGGCAGCCCCACAGTCCGGACACGAGGCGGCCACAGTCCGGACATAGGGCGGGCGGTCCCCACAGTCCAGGCTCGGGGCTAGACCCGGGGGCAACCGGCCCCACAGTCCAGACTCGGGGCGGACGGGCCCCACAGTCAGGACACAGTGTGGGCGGGCCCATAGTTAGGACACGGGGCGGGACCCACAGTCCGGGGACAGGGCTTGTCCCGGGGCAGGCGGCCCCACAGTCCGGACACGGGGCGGACGGGCCCCACAGTCCTGACACGGGGTGGGCATGCCCCACAGTCCAGACCTGGGGCTAGACCCGGGGCAGGCGGCCCCACAGTCCAGACATGGGGCGGCCACAGTACGGACATAGGGCGGGCGGGCCCCACAGTCTAGGCTCGGGGCTAGACCCGGGGGCAGCCGGCCCCACAGTCCAGACCCTGGGCGGACGGGGGGCCCCACAGTCCAGGCTCGGGGCGGAGAGGCCCCACAGTCCACGCTCGGGCCCCACAGTCCAATCTCGGGGTGGACGGGCCCCACAGTCCAGGCTCGGGGCGGATGGTCCCCACAGTCCAGGCTCGGGGCGGACGGGCCCCCCTTTCCCGCTCGGGTCGGGCGTGCCCCACAGTCCAGGCTCGGGGCTAGTCCTGGGACTGGTGGCCCCACAGTCCAGACCTGGGGCTAGACCCGGGGCAGGCGGCCCCAAAGTTCGGACTCGGGGCGGATGGGCCCCACAGTCTGGAGTTGGGGCGGGCGAGCCCCAAAGTCGGGACACGGGGCGGGCGGGCTCCACAGTCAGGACACTGGGCGGGCAGGCCCAACAGTCTGGATACGGGGTGGATGGGCCTCACAGTCAGGACACGGGGCGGGCGGGCCCATAGTTAGGACAAGGGGCGGACGGGCCCCACAGTCCTGACACGGGGTGGGCATGCCCCACAGTCCAGACCTGGGGCTAGACCCGGGGCAGGCGACCTCACAGTCCGGACATGGGGCGGCCACAGTACGGACAAAGGGCGGACGGGCCCCACAGTCCAGGCTCGGGGCGGACAGGCCCCACCTGCCAGGCTCGGGGCGGACGGGCCCCACAGTCCACGTTCTGGCCCCACAGTCCACGCTCGGGGGCGGATGGGCCCCACATTTCACGCTCGAGGCGGTCGGGCCCCACAGTCCACGCTCGGGCCCCACAGTCCAGGCCCGGGGCAGACGGGCCCCAAACTCCAGGCTCGGGGCGGACGGGCCCCACAGTCCAGGCTCGGGGCGGACGGGCCCCACAGTCCAGGCTCGGAGCGGACGGGCCCCACAGTCAAGGCTCGGAGCTGACGGGCCCCACAGTGCAGGCTCGGGGCGGACGGGCCCCACAGTCCAGGTTCGGGGCGGACGGGCCCCACAGTCCAGACACAGGGATAGTCCCGGGGCAGGCGGCCCCACAGTCCAGACCTGGGGTTAGACCCAGGGCAGGCGGCCCCAAAGTCCAGACACAGGGCGGACGGGCCCCACAGTCCAGACCCAGGGCGGGCGGCCCAACAGTCCAGACCCAGGGCGGGCGGCCCAACAGTCCAGACCCAGGGCGGGCAGCCCAACAGTCCAGACCCGAGGCGGGCGGCCCAACAGTCCAGACCCGAGGCGAGCGGCCCACCAGTCCAGACCTGGGGCTAGACCCGGGGCAGGCGACCTCACAGTCCGGACATGGGGCGGCCACAGTACGGACAGAGGGCGGACGGGCCCCACAGTCCAGGCTCGGGGCGGACAGGCCCCACCGGCCAGGCTCGGGGCGGACGGGCCCCACAGTCCACGTTCTGGCCCCACAGTCCACGCTCGGGGGCGGATGGGCCCCACAGTTCACGCTCGAGGCGGTCGGGCCCCACAGTCCACGCTCGGGCCCCACAGTCCAGGCCCGGGGCAGACGGGCCCCAAACTCCAGGCTCGGGGCGGACGGGCCCCACAGTCCAGGCTCGGGGCGGACGGGCCCCACAGTCCAGGCTCGGAGCGGACGGGCCCCACAGTCAAGGCTTGGGGCGGACGGGCCCCACAGTCAAGGCTCTGGGCGGACGGGCCCCACAGTCCAGGCTCTGGGCGGACGGGCCCCACAGTCCAGGCTTGGGGCGGATGGGCCCCACAGTCCAGACACGGGGATAGTCCCGGGGCAGGCGGCCCCACAGTCCAGACCTGGGGTTAGACCCAGGGCAGGCGGCCCCAAAGTCCAGACACAGGGCGGACGGGCCCCACAGTCCAGACCCAGGGCGGGCGGCCCAACAGTCCAGACCCACGGCGGGCGGCCCAACAGTCCAGACCCAGGGCGGGCGACCCAACAGTCCAGGCCCGAGGCGGGCGGCCCAACAGTCCAGACCCGAGGCGAGCGGCCCACCAGTCCAGAACCAAGGTGGGCGGCCCAACAGTCCAGATCTGAGTCGGGCGGCCCAACAGTCCAGACCCGAGTCGGGCGGCCCAACAGTCCAGACATGGGGCCAGACCCGAGGAGGGTGGCCAATTGGTGCAACATGTGCAGTTCCACAGGGACCCAAGATGTAAAGGGGCCACCAACACCTCCTAATCAGGTCAATTGTGCATTATGATGAGCTATGCCAATATACTGATAGAGGGGAACTGTCCAGACCCGAGGCGGGCGGCCCAACTGTCCAGACCCGAAGTGGGAGGTCCAACAGTCCAGACTCAAGGCGGGAAGTCCCACAGTCCAGACACGAAGCCAGGCCCGAGGTGGGCGGCCCAACAGTCCAGACACGGGGCCATGCCCGAGGTGGCCCGCCCAACAGTTCAGACACGGGGCTAGATATACTGTTCTGATAGAGGGGCCCTCTTCTGGCTGTGTCCGCCCCTGACGTACAGATATACAGCAATATGCAGCAGGAGAGACAAGATCCAGGGAGATATCCGATCGCCAGAACTGGGGTCAGGAAGGAATTTTTTTCCCCCCTAGGGGGTTTTCTTCGCCTTCCTCTGGATCTTTGGTTCCAGTGGCTCTCATCAGGTCTGCACTATCCGCAGCAAGTTCTGTAGTCTCTATCGGGCCTGACCTGAGAGTCATTGTGAACTTTAATTTATTAAAGGGCCAGTAATATTTTTATTACAATGTGGCTTATTGCTATTCCAATAAAAAAATTAATAATAATATATTGTGTTGTGTGTTTTATTTGTGTGGACTTCACCCTACAGAAACAATGATGAGAGTGAACGCTGACGCTCAATATTCCAGAACTAGAACCAGACTTGGCTCATCCGGCATATAATAAAGTGTCTGTCTCATCTGCTGTATACATGATGGCAGCTGCTGCAGGACCAGGGAGTATAGAGGGTGCTACATACAGGAGCATCTCACAAAATTAGAATATCATCAAAAAGTTAATTTCAGTTCTTCAATATAAAAAGTCAAAGTCATATATTATATAGAGTCATTACAAACAGAGTGATCTATTTCAAGTGTTTATTTCTGTTAATGTTGATGGTTATGGCTTACAGCCAATGAAAACACAACAGTCATTATCTCAGTAAACTTAAATAATTAACAAAAAACACCTGCAAAGGCTTCCTAAGCATTTAAAAAGTCCCTTAGTCTGTTTCAGTAGGCTCCGCAATCATGGGGAAGACTGTTGACTTGACAGATGTCCAGAAGGCAGTCATTGACACACTCCACAAGGTCCCAGAGTTCCAATTTTAATTTGTTTCATTTCATTTGTTTAGCTGCTGGAGGTCTAGTGTGAAGTTTCCACCATCAGTGATGGTTTGGGGAGCCATGTCATCTGCTGGTGTAGTTCCACTGTGTTTTATCAAGACCAAAGTCAGCGCAGCCGTCTACCAGGACATTTTAGAGCACTTCATGCTTCCCTCTGCTGACAAACTTTTGGAGATGGAAATGTCATTCTCCAGCAGGACTTGGCCCCTGTCCACACGGCCAAAAGTACCAATACCTGGTTTACACACAACAGTATCACTGTGCTTGATTGGCAGCAAACTCGCCTGACCTTAACCCCATAGAGAATCTATTATAGAGAATCTATGGGGTATTGTCAAGAGGAAGATGAGAGACCCCAGATACAACAATGCAGACGAGCTGAAGGCTTCTATCAAAGCCACCTGGGCTTCCATAACCCCTCAGCAGTGCCACAGGCTGATCGCCTCCATGCTACGCCGCATTGATGCAGTAATTGATGCAAAAGGAGCCCCGACCGAGTATTGAGGGCATTTACTGAATATACATTTCAGTAGGCTGAAAAAAAGGATAGAGAGCACCTCCAAAAACATACGTTGATCTAATGCCTCTCGGCAAAAACATATAAAACTGAACATGAGGTTCTTAGTTTAACATTCTGATCAGACTGTATGAAGCCCACTGCCACGTCAAGGCAAACCTCATAGTGGGTCCATGCTCCTTGGAGGTGCGGTCCATGCTCCTTTTTTTTGCAATACATTTCAGTAGGCCAACATTTCCGATTTTAAAATAATTTTTCAAGCTGTTATAAAGTATTCTAATTTACTGAGATAATAACTTTTGTGTTTCCATTGGCTGTAAGCCATAATCATCAACATTAACAGAAATAAACACTTGAAATAGATCCCTCTGTGTGTAATGACTCTATATAATATAGGAGTTTCACTTTTTGTATTGAGGAACTGAAATAAAGTAACTTTTTGATAATATTCTAGTTTTGTGAGATGCACCTGTAATAGAGCAGGTCACATATAACTCCAGCCCAAGTGACATCACCAGTGTTTTGGGGGTCGGTCTCTGTGATGGGGGCACTTATATTGTATTGGTCCTATAAAACACACTACCTGAAAGACTGATGACCAGATCACAGCAAAGCAGAATGCAGGAAACCCAGGAAAATGGCTAAATAGGTGTCACAGGGTGCAATAAGTAGCCATGGGCCCCAAGACAAAACTAGGGCCTCACTCAGAAATGAACACAATAGCCCATTTACCAAGGCTGGCTATAGGGAGGAAAGCAGATACTTGGAGGGATTTGTGCCAAATTTTCCACCTATTTGTTAGAATGAAGAAAATAGTGTTACAGGGTCAGGATAGGGTTAAAAATCTTGTGAGTTTATTTGTAGCAAAAAATATATAAAAACATCACCATAGGTCGCGATCCTAACCAGAATAATGTTTAACCGCAAATGCGTTTCCGACTTGCATCTATAGTTATTGCAATAGGATAGGACAGATACACAATTCCAGTTAAAGGGAATCTGTCAGAAGGTTTTGCTACGTAATCCGAGATCAGCATGATGTAGGGGCAGAGAGCCTGATTCCAGCGATGTATCACTTACTAGACTGCTTGGTGCAGTTTTGATAGAATCCCTGTTTTCTCTGTTGTAAATGAAGCAGTGCTCAGAATGTTAAGCCCTGTGTAACCTCGCCCACGCGGGCAGATTCCTGTGTACAAACTGCAAATCAGTGGTGAGGGCGGGGTTACACAGATTAGCCTGACTGGCCTGTACCTGAGACCTAGTCAGGCAGTGATCATCTCCTGTTGATAAAACATGGATTGTATTGAAACTACAACACACAGCCTAATAAGTGACACATCCCTGGAATCAGGATATCTTGCTCTACATCATGCTGCTCTCAGATTAAGTAGCAAAAATCTGCTGACAGATTCCCTTTAATAAAGTACATGTCCTGTTTTGTATCTCCCAGAGCAATGTCATCAGTGTCGCTCACCACCAATGCAGATGTGAGTGGTGCCGGACAACCTCTTTATGTCAAATAATTACCTGCAGAGCTGGCATCCATCTGAGGAGATGTAACATATCTGTCTGACAGGTGGGTGGAGACGAATTGGTTGATATATCCCACTCTTAGTCCACTTGGCTAAAAAGATTATTTACATCCAGGGAAGAGCGACAGAGGGGCAGGAACACAAGAAAAGCAACGCCGTATTCAGAACAGGGGCATTTACACCAGGTAAAAAATTACATCGTTATGGAAAGTGACAGGTTCTCTTTAAAGGGATTTCAGAAGACTGAGAACACCTACAACACCTGAAATGGATGACCCACATCTCTGGTTTACTCTATTATGACCGGCTATTAATGGAAAAAGTATGGAAATGGGACCAGTCGTGTGCAGGGTCCTCACATACAAAGGTTGAAAAAAAGATGATGGGGCTGGTATCTACTATAGACAAGTTGTGGGGCCGCACATCAACTAGTCCATAAACCTCCTGCAATCAGCAGCAAACCAAAGACAAGTGCGAAGCATCATGCTCCGTGTGCATTACCTAATTCCCTATTAGTTATTAATTTGTGGGGATAATTTGGGACATTAATTTGACTGCTGGTTCTATTAGCTCAATAGGTCCACAGGAATCCTTGATTAGTTTAGGAAAGGGCTTCCACTATGGTTACTGGACACATGAAGTCCCCCACAACCACGATCCCCATACACAATAGATACAAGTTAGAAAGTCTCGCCCTGTTGAACGCTACACCTGACTTGAGGCCACCACCTCTTGGTTGTCCAATGTTCTTGCTTCTCTAGGGCTCTTCTCAGATATTCATTCTACCAGCTCCCCAGAATACCAAAGCTAGGGTGGGTGACCGCGAGCCCTGGTGGATGTCATAACTGCGGCCACCCAGGGGCAATACTCCATAACAACAATCCCCTGAGGTGGTGTAGGATGTAACGACCTATTCATACTACATTCAGCGCTGCATTCAGGTCTTTACACAAGGCTTACAACTGAATCCCTGAAATACAGGATTGTGCTGTCTGAAATGAGACATCTGAAAGCAGAGCAAATGGAGCCTGAAGATTCATACTTTAGGCTCGGTTTGCCTTTATTCAAATCAATGGAAAAAATCCCCATCTCTACATGTCTGACAGCCATTCCATTCCAGCGTCAGCTGAATTCCAACCACAGTCCACCTCATTCTACTTAATGTGCTTCTGATTAGGTGATCACCTGAACCAAATCTTATGTAACCAGGGAAAGTATAAAAAACACTGCTGTGATCTTCACAATCCTCTTGCAATAGGACAAGCTGGATGGCAAAACAAGTGCTAGGAATAGCCCAAAAGTAATTTGAATGAAAAACTAACTTTTAACCATGCCAAAGGAGTTGAAAAGAAGTCTTGAGTGAGGAAAAGAAGGGCTCAATTATGGCTTCTCTAGCAGAGGGATACAGTGAGCGTCATGTTGCCTCCATCCTTAAAATTTCAAAGACGGCAGTCCATTACAACAAGGTCAAGCAGCAGACATTGGGGACAACAAAGCTACAGACCGGCAGAGGGCGAAAGCGACTCTCCACTGACCGGGATGACCGTCATCTTATTCTAATGTCACTCAGCAACCGCAGGATGACATCAAGTGACCTACAAAAGGAACGGCAAATGGCAGCTGAGGTGAAGTGCACGGCAAGAACAGTTCATAACGGGCTCCTAGAGACCTCAAGTCATGTAAAGCTAGAAAAAAGCCTTTCATCAATGAGAAGCAAAGGAGAGCCAGGCTGAAGTTTGCCAAAGACCATAAGGATTGGACCATAGAGGACTGGAGTAAGGTAATCTTCTCTGATGAGTCTAATTTTCAGCTTTGCCCAACACCTGGTCGTCTAATGGTTAGACGGAGACCTGGAGAGGCATACAAGCCACAGTGTCTTGCACCACTGTGAAATTTGGTGGAGGATCGGTGATGATCTGGGGATGCTTCAGCAAGGCTGGAATTGGGCAGGTTAATCTTTGCAAAGGACGTATGAATCAAGTCGCATACAAGGTTATCCTTGAAAAAACACTTGCTTCCTTCTGCTCAGGCAATGTTCCCCAACTCTGAGGACTGTTTTTTCCAGCAGGACAATGCCCCATGCCACACAGCTAGGTCAATCAATGTGTGGATGAAGGAGCACCACATCAAGACCCTGTCATGGTCAGCCCAATCTCCAGACCTGAACCCTATTGAAAACCTCTGGAATATAATCAAGAGGTAGATGGATAGTCACAAGCCATCAAACAAAGAAGAACTGCTTACATTTTTGTGCCAGGAGTGGCATAAGGTCACCCAAAAGCAGCGTGAAAGACTGGTGGAAAGCAGCCAAGACGCATGAAAGCTGGGATTAAAAATCATGGTTATTCCACCAAATATTGATTTCTGAACTCTTCCTGAGTTAAAACATGAGTATTGTTATTTCTAAATGAATAAGAACTTGTTTTCTTTGCTGTATTTGAGGTCTGACAGCACTGGTTCTCTGGTTCTCTGTTTCTTTTTTATTATTTTGACGATTTCTCATTTGCTGCAAATAAATACAAAATGTTTAGCTTTGAATTTCGGAGACATGTTGTCAGTAGTTTATAGAATAAAACAACAATGTACATTTTACTCAAAAATAGACCTATAAAGAGAAAAATCAGAGAAAATGGAAATGAGCTGTGTATATATAGATATATATAGATATATACACACACACATTATATACATACACACATATTATATACACACACACATATATATGTGGCGCCCCTGAGGGTTCGGTCGCCACAGAGGTACTGCATCTCACCCAGAGCTGTGGTATCTCACTGTCAGGTAAGGAAGGAGTACAGCTCAGGACCCTAACACCTGCATTCATTACACCACACTTCAGAGGGCAGGGCGAGATTGCTCCTACGGGAGAGCACAGTCCCTGGTCCCTGGCTGGAGTGGGGGGAACCTAGTAAAGGGGTGTGGGTGGAGGACGTAGTTAAGGGGAGCACATAGAAGGAAGATATAAAAAGAGAAACCATCTTAGAAAGACAGATTAGTCTGAGAAGGAAAGTGCCAGGAGCAGAGGCTCTGTAGGAGCTCTTTTCCAGAGGCGGGCCTAGCCAGTGAGGCCCAAGGCTGAGAGGAAGAAGAGAAGGAGAGGAGAGGGAGCAGGAAGGCTCCAGGAACCAGAAGAAAGGATCCCAGGGGTACAGGCAGTGCGAGAGGCCACCCGTACGCCCGAATCTGCCGGGAGGTGGAGGGGTCAGGCTGCATACAGGGAACTGGTCCCTCAACTAGTAGAAGATTGCACGTCTTAACTAGAAACCGGAGGCTGCAGTATTTCATGTCCAGTAGCCAACATTCCATACCAGTCTCACCAGGAAGGTAGCTATATAGGACCCAGGGGACGGAACAGACGTCGCCCGCCAAGGCCCGCAGGTACTGGACTGGGACACTTGGTATGAGGTTCAGGGAGACAGCCAGAGAGAGGACACAGAAGGGGGTCCTGCTATGTACTCCGGAGTTACCTGGGGGTGGACTGAACCCCTCACTGAGTAAATGCAGCACGGCACGGGAAGTTACCTTGACGTCTGTAACTTGGACTGCAATAACCGTGTCCAGAGGACTGCACCACCTTGTCTGTGTTTCTTGCAGCGCCATCACTCCCTGCACTACAACGCCCAGCGCAACCTACAACAACATCTACACTGCCCTGGAGCTAGCTCTTCCTGTGGAGAGCCACACCATCCCTGCTGCAGTAACATCAGCTTCAGAGGACTGCTCCGCAGCGGCCGCTCCCTTTAGCCGCATTCCACAGGTGGCGTCACAAACTTTAACATCCTACTAATATTATAAATGCGAAAGTTTGTGAGTATGTATGTCAGGAACAGGTTACTAGGGAACTACACGTCCCAGCACGGCCTGCCCGCGCCCACAGCCCGGGGGGAGTGTGAGGCTTCCTCCTGCAGGTTGCACTGGGGCACCAGGCCGTCATTGTCCTCACACAGGGGGTCCCCGCCGCCATTGTCCCTCCACATAACACCGTATAATAAAACATGCGCTCACCTGCGCCAGCTGCTGCAGCCGGGAAAGTTCCGAGCGCCTCACCTGGGCGGAGGGGAAGTGACTCACACACGGGGAGGGGCAGTAACCTGAGCGCGGCTCCATGGAGGATGCACACACTGCAGCCTGACAGCACCAGCAGCAGCGCTACACAAATGGCGTCCTCCCCTCCTGTATGCAGCACAGCCCTGTGTGTGTGCAGCGCAGCATGTCACCCACAGCACCAGCAGGCTGCTCTCAGCTCCCACAGAGCACTGGGAATGGTTGCTATGGGTAACCGCGCCACAGCTGCTTCTCATAGACCAGTCATATACAACTGATATCGTCTGTACAGTGATCGTAATATAACTAATTAGATTGTTTTAGTATTTTGTTTGAACTTTACTAAGTGCCTATTTTGTAATTAGTACTTAGAAAAATGCCGCAAAAGCGTAAGTCTAACATTTCGCAAAGCTCTAATAAAGCCCGAGCTCTGAAAATAATTAGACGTGATGAGACGTCTCAACAAGCCGAGCAACGAAGGCTTGAGCAGGCGGTGCGTTGTGCGGCACATAGAGCTGCAGAGACTCCAGAACAATCCCAAGCCCGACGTAAACGGAATGAGGAGTTTTTGGCATCTCAACGGGCTGCTGAAACTCAAGAACAGTCCCAAGCCCGACGTGAACAGCGTGCGGAGTATCTGGCATCTCAACGGGCTGCTGAAACTCAAGAACAGTCCCAAGCCCGACGTGAACAGCATGCGGAGTATCTGGCGTCTCAACGGGCTGCTGAAACTCAAGAACAGTCCCAAGCTCGACGTGAACAGCATGCGGAGTATCTGGCGTCTCAACGGGCTGCTGAAACTCAAGAACAGTCCCAAGCCCGACGTGAACAGCATGCGGAGTATCTGGCGTCTCAACGGGCTGCTGAAACTCCAGAACAGTCCCAAGCTCGACGTGAACAGCATGCGGAGTATCTGGCGTCTCAACGGGCTGCTGAAACTCCAGAACAGTCCCAAGCTCGACGTGAACAGCATGCAGAGTATCTGGCGTCTCAACGGGCTGCTGAAACTCCAGAACAGTCCCAAGCTCGACGTCAGCAGCAAGCGACTTACATGGCGTCCCAAAGAGCCACTGAAACTTATGAAATGGCCGAATCTCGCAGACGCACTGTTCCTGAAAGGGCAGCACAGCGACGTCAAACATTTACAAGAAATACATGGATATTGTTTAATAAAGCTGCATTTGAGTATGACGAGACTCTTGATTATGAAACTCACAAGCTTATAAAAATAGAAGCAATGACCATAGATTGCAAATATTGCGGAGCTCTTAAGTGGAAAGAGGAAGCAGCAGGTATGTGTTGTTTGGGCGGGAAAGTAGCTCTTCCTTATATAGACGAGCCAGTTCAACCTTTAAAAGAGCTTTTCTCTAATGAAACTGATGAATCTCGCCTTTTTCTAAATAATATAAGAAAATACAACATGTGCTTTCATATGACGTCTTTTGGAGCAGATCAAATTGTCTCAATGCCAGGGTTTTGCCCGACCTTTACAATACAAGGACAAGTATACCACCGTATCGGTTCTTTAATTCCTACGTCCATTTCGCAACCACAATTTTTACAAGTTTATTTCATAGGTGATGAAGAAGAACAAATCAACAGGCGTACTGAGTGCGTGCAAAGCGTAGATAGAAACATAGTTAAAAAATTACAACGAGTACTTCAAGACCACAACATTTTGGTGCATGAATTTAAAACGGCTAGAGACAGAATGATCGGGGGCGTGGCCTAGCTCTTGATGTGAGAGGTCGGGTGGCAGTGCCTCTCCACCACCATTAGCTTCAATTATCCTGCACAGAGCCCGAACCAGCCAAATCCCTTATCAGGAACTACTGTCTGAGGGTCCCGGGAGTCAGAGGCGAGCTTCTGCCAGACTCAGAGAGTCCAACATGGGCCGCAAAAGGCAGAAGGATGCCGGGGCCTGCAGCAGTGCCTCAGCCCAAGATGGCACCGAGACAGAGGAAGAGGCGGGAAGGAGGAACACAGCCTATGCACGGAGGCTGGAGGCTTCAGCACGGCTGCACAGGTATGCGAGGGGCATGAAGGCAGATGAAGAAGGAAGTGAAGGCAGTGAGAAGCATGGAGATGAGGAGGAAGATGGTGAGGAGATGCCTGTGCCGGTGCTACATAATGAACAGCAGGAGGAGGGGGATGGTGACACTGTGCTGGCAGCTGAAAGTTCAGATGAGGCAGAGCTGACTCTGCGAGATGTATTCCAGGCTGTCTTATACTGCAAGACTGCTTTAACTGCTCTGACAAAGCAGGTGAATGGTCTGAAAGCCGACATGGGAGGCATTGAGGCTTCTATGCAGAAAGTTACAGCCAGATTGACTGAGGTGGAGGGCAGAGTTGGTGTAACAGAAGATCATTTAACCTCAGTGCAAAAGACGCAGCAACAGCACACTCAGAGGATCACGGTAATGGCTAACAAAAACGATGACCTGGAAAACCGGTCACGCAGGAACAATTTGCGTATTGTGGGCATCCCTGAAAGAGCTGAGGGTGCTGACCCCACGACCTTTGTTGAAACCTGGCTGCTGGGAAAGTTTGGGTCTAATATCCTGTCGAGGGTGTTTGCTGTGGAGCGTGCCCATCGAGTGCCCATGAGACCCCCAGTGCCTGGAGAGGGCCCTCGTACGATGTTAGCCAGAATCCTGAACTGCAGAGACCGGGACACTATCTTACGTAAGGCCAGAAAATTGACAGATCTTACCCTGGAGGGCAAACGCATTGAAATATACCCGGATTACTCGGCTGAGGTGCAAAAGCTGCGGCTACGGTATGGTGAAGTGAAGAAACAGCTCCGCTCTTTGAATGTGAAATACTCTACAATTTATCCTGCCAAATTAAGAGTGGAAGCCTTTGGAAAGGTCAATTTTTTCCCGTCACCGGTAGAGGCCGCCTCGTGGTTGGAGCGGAACCGGAGCAAATTGAGAGAAGCTGAGGACTCGGCACGGTGAATGCACGACCCTGCTATCCTGACCACTGGACAGGGTTGTGGCTCTGCATTGCTCTGCGAAACCGCAGAGGAGGGGGAGAAACCCCCGCTGGGATCTACATTTTATAGTTTTATAGTTAATTTGTTTGATTAATGGTTCGGGACTATGCATACTATTGATTATGTGGTGGAGAGACTGCCAATGCTGGAGGAGGACACGGCGCATGTAGATATGCGGTATACTACGATGTTGCTCAGGTTCTTTGAGCTCCCACTCTCACGTTGGGAAGAGAGTGACAAGAGAAGGGTGGGGGGAGGGGGTGGGGGGGAGGTGGATGGGTTGGATTTGCGGGAAAATGGGGTTGCTTATGCTGTTTGACCTGGTATGCTTGGGAACAAAATGGAAAGATGTTACTTGATGATGGTGGATTGTTTTTTCTAATGCACAATGAGTAACCGTACGGTTCGGATTTTAAGTTGGAATGTACGTGGTATATCTGACAGGATTAAGAGGGCAGCAGTTCTGAATCACATCAGATCTTGTGATCCTATGATTGCGTGCTTACAGGAGACCCATCTCACTAGAGATACTAGGCACTGGCTATCGAGAGGGTGGATGTTAAAGACATATCATTCCACTTATTCCTCGTACTCCAGGGGGGTGTCAGTCCTAATACACAAAAACGCACATTATGAAGAGCTGGCAGTGCAAGTAGACAGTGAAGGGCAGTATGTATGGATTGCGTGCAGATTGTATGGATACAAAATCATTTTAGTGGCTTTATATATCCCTCCGCCTTATTCTAAAAAGGAACTTCAAGCAGTAATGGACTTGACGGCCAGATGGGGGGAGGCTCCGATGTTGATTATGGGAGATGTTAACAACACCATGAATGATTACTGGGATAAAGTACGTCCGGCAGGTATGGAAGCTGGACGGGACGGAATGACTGCATTTGGCAACTACGTGGGGGAGCTGGGGCTGGTGGATCTGTGGAGAGTACGAAATGAGGGTAAGAGGACCTTCTCGTGTCACTCGGCTACACACGGAACACTGTCAAGGATAGACCTGGCTTTTGGGGATACTGCTATGGATGGGATGGTTGGGGAGGTGGAATACCTACAGAGGACTCTATCGGATCATAGTCCTATGGTTGTCACGCTTCTAGTGGGATCTGCTCAGGGTCAGAGGGGAGGTTGGCGTCTTCACCCGACGTGGCTTAAAGTGGTGGATATGGGTGGCATAACCAAAGAACTAGAGCACTTCTTCCAAGTGAATGAAGGGAGTGCTGAGGCCACAGTGGTGTGGGAGGCTATGAAGGCATTTACGAGGGGACTCTTTATAAGTGAGATCTCACGGTGTAAGACCAAAACTAAATTGGCAGATCAACAAATAAAGGATGACTTGACAAGGGCAGAGGCAGACATGATTTTGGCGCCAACGAGTGTAGCTCACAATAGACTAAAATTGGCACAGGAGGCAGTTAATAAACTGCACATGATGCAAGCTGAGAGGAAAAGGGCATTTCAGCAAGCCCAATTCTTTGAGGAAGGAGAGAGAGTGGGTCACTTGTTGGCGGTGATATCTGCGGCACAGAGGGAGTCTTCCAGGGTGTACAGGTTGAGAGACCAAACGGGGACGACTCTGACAGACACAAAGGACATATTGGAGGTCTTCAAGGAATATTACATGGCACTGTACAATTCAAGAGTACGGGACACGGAGGGGGCCGTAGAGGAATTTTTGGAAGGCATCTCACTGTCTAAATTGTCTGAGGAAGATAGGATGAGGTTGGATGAACCTGTGAGTGTGGAGGAGGTGGAATGTGCAATTCTGTCTATGCCCAATAACAAATCACCGGGTGCTGATGGTCTACCTGGGGAGGTGTACAGGGAGCTGGTGGAACTGCTAGCTCCAAAATTGAAATCTGTGTTTGATGAGGCTTTGGTGAAGGGGGCGTTACCGAGATCAATGGAGGAAGCGGTGATAGTGGTTCTGCCAAAGGAGGGGAAAGATCCCATGGATGCGGAGTCGTATAGGCCCATATCGTTGTTGACAACGGATGTCAAAATACTCGCTAAGATCCTGGCCACCCGGCTCACCGGGGTTGCGCATACTGTTATTCACGAGGACCAGTCGGGCTTTATGCCCAACCGCTCCACGGCTGTTAACTTGAGAAGATTATTTCTTAATATGCAGCTGCCTGCTGATAATGGTGGCGGGAGAATAGTGATGTCATTGGACGCTAGAAAAGCATTTGATAGCGTGGAATGGAAATATTTATGGAAAATCATGGAAATAATGGGATTTGGCCCCGCATTCATGGCCTGGGTGAAGTTATTGTACTCATCCCCAAGGGCGGTAGTTAAGGTGAATGGTGAACGGTCCGGGATGTTTGACTTACATAGGGGCACAAGGCAGGGGTGCCCGCTGTCCCCGCTATTGTTTGCGGTGGCAGTGGAGCCCCTGGCGGCCAAAATAAGAGCTGAGAGAGGAGTGGTCGGATTTAAATTTGGGAGGCTGGAAGAAAAAATATCACTGTATGCCGATGACATCCTGTTATTTCTGGAAAATGCAGGAGAGACATTGGGGTGCACGATGGATGTAATTAAACACTTTGGGAGCATTTCGGGACTGGAGATAAACTGGCACAAGTCTTATGTCATGGCTGTAGATAGACCAATAAAAGCGAAGGAGATAGATGAGAGGGGGAAGCAGCTCCAGCTGGTTTCACAATTTAAATACCTTGGGATATGGGTGGCGCTTCCATTGACACGATTCACGGATCTGAATTTAGTTCCTCTGCTAGAGAAATTTAAAAAGAAAATAGGCGCATGGTGCCAATTGGCTTTGACGGTGACGGGTAGAACTAACCTGATTAAGATGGTCCTTATGCCACAACTAATGTACGTTTTGCACAACTCACCGATATGGCTACCAAAAAAACGGTTTCAGGGTATTGATTCTATCTTCAGATCCTTGATATGGGGCAAGAGGCAGGCAAGGATTAAATTGGGAACGCTGCAAAATGGGAAGGAGGAGGGAGGATTGGCCGCACCCAATCCCTGGGTCTATTTCTTGGCAGTACAGGGCCAGCATGTCAGGGGATGGAGAGAACCCGATTGTGGAGGGGCAGCTTGCCGGGTGCTGGTACATGTGTCGGGGAGACGCCCACTGGTCCAGGCGTTAGAGGATGGTACCTTTAAGAAATTGGGAGCAATATATCCTACCTTAGGCTTGAATCAGAAGGTATGGGACACTATTAAAAAGATCAGGGGGGTGGACGGGCTGACTAAGTACTCACCGGTGTTGGGCAATGAACATCTGCCGGAACTTAATAAGCTGTGTCAAATGGGCAATTGGAAGGCGCAAGGAGTGAGATATGTGTGCCAGCTGCAGAGTGGAACGGACCTGAAGACCTTTGAGAAATTGAGAGAAGAATTTGATTTGCCTTTGGTATGGGGATTTCAATACTATAGGCTTCGACATGCTTGGAGGGCACAGTGTGGATTGGGAGCCATGACGGTTCAGGGTGACATTGTACTAGACTCTGTGTGTATGAAGGGAGGGACGAGGGGAGTCATATCGAGCTTATATCATGACCTACTGCACTCCTATCTGGGGGGAAATCACTTCATTGCAAAGAGTAAATGGGAAAGGGAGGTGGGTACCCTCACAACAGAACAATGGGAGGCAATTCTAGAATATGTCCCGAAGATCTCTTTAAGCGAGCAGGCACGGATCTCCCAATTATACATAATACATAGGACATACAAAACACCGCTGCGCCTGTACAAGGCGGGCTTGAGGGGAGATTCCAGTTGCCCTAGATGTGGCACGGACCAGGCCGGACTGCTACACATGCTATGGTCATGCCCGCGGCTAGTGGCTTATTGGTTGGTTGTTGTTAGCAAAATTGAGAGGGCTTATACATGTACAATTGACAGAAACCCGGTGCTGTGTGTTTTGGGGGAGGTGGATGGAATACCTGTCTCAGAACATTACAAAGTGGCGATAGCGCGATTGCTATATGTGGCACGCAAACTAATAGCACGAAAATGGACAGATTCGGAACCCCCCACTTGGAGGGAATTTATTGCTCAGACACGTACGGTAATGCATTTAGAGGAAAGCATTTACAGGCGGAGGCATGGAGGGAGAACTTTTGGGAAAATATGGTCCGCATGGATGGCGGTAATATGATTGTCAATGTTCCCAGGTATGCCCGGCATAAGGAGTATTGGCGGGAGGGGGGAGAGGGTTTTGACTGTATTACTACACGTTATGTGAATTGTTATATGTATATTGATAACTGTTTGCTGTAAATTTTTGAAACCTAAATAAAAATAATTGGTTTAAAAAAAGAGACAGAATGATCAATGACGATCATTTCAAAGTAGTGATTCACCCAGACCGTGTACCACGTGGTCAACATGAGAGACGATTCAATGCCCCTACTACAAATGAAATAGCTGCTGTAATAGTTAGTAGCGAACAAACTATGTCTCGGGACATCGTTGTGCAGCCGCGCGATGGCATGCTCACTAGGGTTCCCGATACACATAGATTCTATGACGCTCTCGAGTACCCAATAATTTTTTGGAAAGGACAAGAGGGGTACAGCATTGATATTCCTCAGATAAATCCAATTACCAAACAAGCAATGCCAAGCAAAAAGGTGTCCTGCAAAGATTTTTATGCCTTTCACTTGATGGTCCGTCGCAGCGATTTTAATTTGATGCTTAAGTGTAGGCTCCTACTTCATCAGTTTCTGGTCAACATGTATGTAAAGATGGAAAGTGAGCGCTTAAGGTTCATTTCTTTAAATCAAAAAAAACTGCGCGCAGAAAATTATATTCACTTGCAAGATGCAATAAGAAATTATGCGGATTTGGATCCAAATAACTTAGGTCAGATGGTGATTCTCCCGTCATCATTTGTAAATAGCCCGAGATACCTACACGAATACACACAAGATGCGTTCACATACATACGTAATTATGGGAGGCCTGATTTATTTATTACAATGACTTGCAACCCCGCTTGGCCAGAAATCACCAAAGAGCTTATGGCTGGTCAAAATTCAACGGACAGACAAGACTTAACAGCTCGAGTATTTAGAATAAAAGTACAGAAGTTGGTAGCTCTACTTACAAAAGGTAACATATTTGGTGATATGCAATGCTTCATGTACTCGATCGAGTGGCAAAAGCGAGGTTTGCCTCATGTGCACTTACTGCTGTGGTTAAAGGAAAAATTGCATCCGAACCAAATTGACGAAATCATATGTGCTGAGATACCAAACCCAGAAACCGATCAAAAGCTCTATGATACAGTGACAAAGAATATGATTCACGGGCCATGTGGTACATTCAATTCTTCATCGCCATGCATGAAGGAAGGAAAATGTGTAGCGCCGGCGTCCCTGCCCTCTGCTAGGCAGGGACGCTGTTCCCCTCACCCCTCTGCTCCGAGCCCGGCGTCCTCCTCCCGCTCTGCTGGCAGCGCGCGCTCCTTCCCGGCCACTGTGCTTAGGGCGCGCGCGCGCTCCCTCCCTCTTAAAGGGGCCGCGCGCGCCATCCTAAGGAGTCCCCGGCCAATGGCCGGAGGACTTCACCATATATAAGGCACCTCCTCCAAAATGGAGGTGCCCGAGCAATGTTGTTGCACTGTTCACTACTCTGCTTCAGCCCTCAGGTCCCGTTGCCAGTTACCAGCCAGTTACCTGCCAGAATCCTGCCAGTTTGCTGTCTGTTTCCTGCCTGACATTCCTCCTACCTGCTTGCTAGCCTGAGGTCCGACGGTCTGCCTTCCTACTCCTGTCAGTCTGTCTATGGACCAGCTTGCCCGCTCACCTGGGAGCGCACATCTGCTACCTGCCTGCTAGCCTACCTGGAGGCTCCGCCGTCACGTGCTGTGACCACCTGCCATTCCAGAGACTCCTGCCCGCTCACCTGGGAGCGCACACCTGCTACCTGCCTGCTAGCCTACCTGGAGGCTCCGCCGTCACGTGCTGTGACCACCTGCCATTCCAGAGACTCCTGCCCGCTCACCTGGGAGCGCACACCTGTTACCTGCCTGCTAGCCTACCTGGAGGCTCCGCCGTCACGTGCTGTGACCACCTGCCATTCCAGAGACTCTCGCTTGCTCACCTGGGAGCACACATCTACCATCTGCCTGCTAGCCTACCTGGAGGCTCTGCCATCACAGGTCGTACCTACCCTTTACCCAGAGACTGCCCCGGTCACTTGCCGTGACCTCCTGCCCGTTCATCCAGAGACTGCCCCGGTCACTTGCCGTGACCTCCTGCCCGTTCATCCAGAGACTGCCCCGGTCACTTGCCGTGACCTCCTGCCCGTTCATCCAGAGACTGCCCCGGTCACTTGCCGTGACCTCCAGCCCGTTCACTCAGAGACTGTCCCGGTCACCTGCTGTGACTGCCTGCCCGTCTTCCCTGGTCGCCACCCGCTCCCTTACAAGGACCGCCCCCTTGTATAGTAGCTCAGAGGTTCCGCCTCCCAGACCCGTTACAGTTTGCTCGGGCCATGGAACCCGGTGGCACCCAAGCTCCCTCACTCTCGGACCTGTGTCATGAACTGTCCCGTCAGAGGTCCCAACAGGAGTCCATCCTGGGTCACCTGCGGAATGTCAATTCTCGCCTGGACACTCTGACTGCTCCACCAGCAACCACCGCCAGTGCCATGACTCGCAATCCGGCAGTTCCGCTGCCCACCAATACTATGGTATCCTACCCTGGACCCCAGCTTTCTGCACCTCCTCGCTTCGGAGGCGACTCCGCTCAGGCTCGGGGCTTTATAAATCAGTGCACCCTGCACTTTGAACTCCTGTCCCACCAGTTTAACTCCGACCGGGCCAAAATTGCCTTCATCATGTCCCATCTCACCGGGGAGGCCCTGGCCTGGCTAAATCCTCTATGGGAGAGAGGAGACCCCCTGGTGTCCGACTTGCCTGCCTTTCTCACGGCTTTCCGGAAAGTCTTCGACGAACCTGGACGGAAGACCTCATCCGCATCATCTCTGCTACGCCTCCGTCAGGGAAGTCTCACCGTGGGCCAATATGCCATACGGTTCCGTACCCTTGCCTCGGAGCTGGCCTGGGATAACGACGCTCTGGTATCTGTCTTCTGGGAGGGTCTGTCCGGCCGTATTAAAGATGAACTTGCCGGTCGAGACATTCCTACCACTCTCGATGACCTAATAACTCTTGCCACCCGGATTGACCTACGGTTCCAGGAGCGTGCCAAAGAAGTCACCCATGAGAGGAGGTTTCCACGTCTAGCTCCTACTTTTCAGAAATCCGTCACTCCCTCCGTTTCTCCCCAGGTACACTCTCCTGAGCCTATGCAGGTCGACCAGACCAAGATGGTCAAAACCCGTCAGGACTTACGCCGTGCCGAGGGGAGCTGCTTCTACTGTGGCAGTAAGGAGCACCGGATCCGTACCTGTCCGGAGAGGTCGGGAAACGCCTGTGTCTAGGTTCGCTCAGAGAGGTCGACCTAGACAAGAATAAATCCTCTCCATCTCTGCTGCTGTCAGTCTCAATTATCTGCGGGGAGAATCGTTTTTTCGAACTAGCCCAACTTGACTCTGGAGCGGCCGGGAATCTTATTTCACAGGCCCTGGTAGAAAAATACCGCATTCCCACCAAACCTCTGGCTATACCATTATCTGTCGCTGCTGTGGATGGGGGCCTCTTACCACGTCCCATCCAACTCATCACCGAATCCGTAACTCTCCAGGTGGGAATGCTGCATTCTGAGAGCATCTCTTTTCATGTTCTGCCTGGACTCTCTCACGCCCTCTTACTAGGTCTACCTTGGCTCCAGAGACATGCACCCGTGCTTGACTGGCAGACCGGAGAAGTCCTTCGCTGGGGACAGGACTGTCATAAGACTTGTTTGGTTCCTGTTCATCCCGCCCGTCCTTCTCCTACCCCAACTAATCTACCTGGACTTCCGATTCCCTATTGGTCATTTGCTGATGTCTTTAATAAAAAGGAGGCAGAGACATTACCCCCTCATAGACCATACGACTGTCCTATCGACCTGTTACCCGCTGCTACGCCTCCCCGTGGGCGTATTTACCCATTGTCCGCTGCGGAGACCCGGTCGATGTCCGAATATATTGAGGAGAATATGGCCAGGGGATTCATCCGGAAATCCACCTCCCCGGCGGGAGCAGGCTTCTCTTTCGTAAAAAAGAAGGACGGCTCTCTCCGTCCCTGCATAGACTATAGAGGCCTTAACCAGATCACGGTGAAGAATAAGTACCCCCTTCCGCTCATTCCAGAATTATTTGATCGTCTGAGGGGGGCTAGAATCTTCACCAAACTGGACCTCCGTGGGGCGTACAACCTGGTCCGTATCCGTCAAGGGGATGAATGGAAGACTGCATTCAACACCCGGGACGGCCACTATGAATATCTGGTAATGCCCTTTGGTCTCTGTAACGCTCCTGCCGTCTTTCAAGAGTTGGTCAATGACATCTTCCGGGACTTTCTCTACTCCTGCGTAGTGGTGTACCTGGACGACATCTTGGTCTTCTCTCCGGATCTCCAGACTCACCGGAGAGACATTCGTCAGGTCCTGCTCAGGCTCAGGCAGAATCACCTCTTCGCTAAATATGAGAAGTGCCTCTTTGAGCAGACCTCGCTTCCGTTTTTGGGCTACATTATTTCTCAGACCGGCCTACGAATGGATCCAGAGAAACTGTCTGCCATCGAGAAATGGCCCCGACCGGAGGGGTTGAAGGCCATTCAGCGGTTCCTGGGCTTCGCCAACTACTACCGCCTCTTCATACCGCACTTCTCTTCCCGGACTGCCCCAATTTCCGCACTCACCCGTAAGGGCACTAATCCCAGAGAGAGGCCGCCCGAAGCAGAGGAGGCCTTTCTTTCCTTAAAACAGGCCTTCTCTTCCGCCCCGGTGCTGCATCATCCAGATGGCAACAAGCAGTTCTTCCTGGAGGTTGACGCCTCCTCTTCTGGAGCCGGAGCGGTACTTACCCAAAAATCATCTTCCGGGAGAATGATAACTTGTGGCTTCTTCTCCAAACTCTTTTCCTCTTCTGAGCGCAACTATTCCATTGGAGATCGAGAGTTATTGGCCATCAAGCTGGCATTGGAGGAGTGGCGTTACCTGCTCGAAGGGGCTCTTCTCCCGGTAATAATTTGCACTGACCACAAGAACTTGGCTTACCTCCAGCATGCCCAGAGACTTAACCCGCGCCAAGCTCGGTGGTCCTTGTTTTTTGCTCGCTTTGATTTTATTCTTCATTTTCGCCCGGCTGACAAAAACATCAAGGCGGACGCCTTATCCCGATCTTTTCTGGTGTCTGATCTCGAGGAGGAACCGAAACACATCATCGATCCCGCCAGAGTAATGCAGGTGGCTCCCGTGAGTCTAAATCGTCTCCCTCCCGGTAAGACGTTCGTATCAGTACCTGATCGGGAGAAGATCCTACACTGGGGTCACTCGTCTAAACTAGCTGGCCACGCCGGTCAGAAAAAGACCCTCCAGCTTATTACCCGGCACTACTGGTGGCTTACCCTGCACAAGGACGTAATAGACTTTGTTTCTGCCTGTGTGTCCTGCGCCCGCAACAAGGTTCCGACACATCTGCCAGCCGGTCGCCTCCTTCCGCTCCCAGTACCTGCTGCCCCCTGGCAGCATATAGCAATGGACTTTATAACTGATCTCCCCGTCTCTGCCGGTTGTACGGTCATTTGGGTGGTCGCTGACCGCTTTTCCAAGATGGCTCATTTCGTTCCCCTGCCAGGCCTCCCGTCTGCACCCAAGCTGGCTAAAGACTTTATCCGCCACATCTTCCGTCTTCATGGCCTGCCCCTCCACATCGTGTCGGATCGTGGGGTACAGTTCACCTCAAGCTTCTGGAGAGCCACTTGTAAACTGCTAGACGTCACCCTGGACTTCTCCTCCGCTTACCACCCACAGTCTAATGGTCAAGTGGAGCGGATCAATCAGAACCTGACCAGTTACCTCCGGCACTTTGTTAATGCCCACCATTCAGACTGGGTGGATCTCCTGCCATGGGCCGAATTTTCTTACAACAATCACGAGAGCGAATCTTCCTCCAAATCCCCGTTTTTTGTTGTCTTCGGTCAGCATCCTCGGATCCCATTTCCCGTCTCCACCTCGGTGGACAATCCGGCTGCTGAATCTCTTGTTAACAAATTTTCCTCCATATGGGAGAGTACCCGATCCGCACTCCTTCTGTCATCCGAGCGTATGAAAAGACATGCTGACAAAAAACGTCTGGATCCTCCTCAATTCCGTCCAGGGGATAAGGTCTGGCTCTCGTCCAAGTATGTCCGGCTCAAGATTCCTTCCTATAAGTTAGGGCCTCGGTTCATCGGTCCTCTGGAGGTCATCAGTCAGATCAACCCGGTGGCCTATAAATTGAAACTCCCGGCCAACTTGCGGATCCCTAACTCCTTCCATGTATCTCTCCTCAAACCTGTGGTACTTAACTCTTTTTCCAAGTCTACAGGTACGCCTCCTGCTCCGGTTTCCGCTGAAAACGAATTTGAGGTAGAGAACATTCTGGCCACCAAAAGGGTAAGAGGGAAGACCCTTTTTCTAGTAGATTGGAAGGGGTTTGGTCCTGAAGAGAGAACGTGGGAGCCCCGGGAGAACATCCATGCCCCTCTCATCCTAGCTAAATTTCTCTCTGGCCTAAAAAAGGGGGGGCCTAAAGGGGGGGGTACTGTAGCGCCGGCGTCCCTGCCCTCTGCTAGGCAGGGACGCTGTTCCCCTCACCCCTCTGCTCCGAGCCCGGCGTCCTCCTCCCGCTCTGCTGGCAGCGCGCGCTCCTTCCCGGCCACTGTGCTTAGGGCGTGCGCGTGCGCTCCCTCCCTCTTAAAGGGGCCGCGCGCGCCGTCCTAAGGAGTCCCTCGCCAATGGCCGGAGGACTTCACCATATATAAGGCACCTCCTCCAAAATGGAGGTGCCCGAGCAATGTTGTTGCACTGTTCACTACTCTGCTTCAGCCCTCAGGTCCCGTTGCCAGTTACCAGCCAGTTACCTGCCAGAATCCTGCCAGAATCCTGCCAGTTTGCTGTCTGTTTCCTGCCTGACATTCCTCCTACCTGCTTGCTAGCCTGAGGTCCGACGGTCTGCCTTCCTACTCCTGTCAGTCTGTCTATGGACCAGCTTGCCCGCTCACCTGGGAGCACACAGCTGCTACCTGCCTGCTAGCCTACCTGGAGGCTCCGCCGTCACGTGCTGTGACCACCTGCCATTTCAGAGACTCCTGCCCGCTCACCTGGGAGCGCACACCTGCTACCTGCCTGCTAGCCTACCTGGAGGCTCCGCCGTCACGTGCTGTGACCACCTGCCATTCCAGAGACTCCTGCCCGCTCACCTGGGAGCGCACACCTGTTACCTGCCTGCTAGCCTACCTGGAGGCTCCGCCGTCACGTGCTGTGACCACCTGCCATTCCAGAGACTCTCGCTTGCTCACCTGGGAGCACACATCTACCATCTGCCTGCTAGCCTACCTGGAGGCTCTGCCATCACAGGTCGTACCTACCCTTTACCCAGAGACTGCCCCGGTCACTTGCCGTGACCTCCTGCCCGTTCATCCAGAGACTGCCCCGGTCACTTGCCGTGACCTCCTGCCCGTTCATCCAGAGACTGCCCCGGTCACTTGCCGTGACCTCCTGCCCGTTCATCCAGAGACTGCCCCGGTCACTTGCCGTGACCTCCAGCCCGTTCACTCAGAGACTGTCCCGGTCACCTGCTGTGACTGCCTGCCCGTCTTCCCTGGTCGCCACCCGCTCCCTTACAAGGACCGCCCCCTTGTATAGTAGCTCAGAGGTTCCGCCTCCCAGACCCGTTACAAAATGTACCAAAAAATATCCGAGGAAGCTTTTAAAAGATACTCAAACCAATGACAAAGGTTATCCTTTCTTTGTACAGGCGCAGAGCACCAGAGAATGGTGGACGCACGACGATTATAAAAACCCGTAGAGGAACACAGGAAATATTGGTGGACAATAGCTGGGTGGTCCCATATTCTCCACTCTTATCAAAAAATTTAAATTTTCATTTAAATGTAGAGTTCTGTAATACGGTACAGGCGATAAAATATATTTGTAAATATATTAATAAGGGTAGCGACCAGGCTATTTTTAACATCCGCCAGATAGGGAATGTTAACATTGACCCAAGAGATGAGGTGCAGACCTTTAGAAACGGCCGATATGTTAGTAGTAACGAAGCAACGTGGCGGATCTTAGGTCTGCCTCTGCACGAGAGACACCCAACCGTCACTCATCTCGTGATTCATTTACCCAATGGCGAGAGGGTTTACTTTATGGAAAATAATTTTAGAGAGAGATTAGAAGCACCACCTAAAACTACACTAACTGCATTTTTCCTGTTGTGCCAAAGTGATACGTTTGCAAAAACATTACTTTACATTGACGTGCCTCGCTACTATACTTGGAATGTGGCTCGGAAGCAATGAAAACGTCGTTTACAAGGAACACCTGTCGATGGCTGGCCAGGTGTGAAGGCAGGAGACGCTCTAGGTCGCATTTACACGGTGCACGTTAGCAATTTTGAATGTTATTGCTTGCGTATGCTGCTGAATGTAATAAGGGGTCCAACCAACTTCTCGGATTTAAAAACATTTGAAGGTCAAGAACTTGCAACTTTTCGGCAGGTGTGTGAGAAGATGGGGTTGTTGGAAGATGATAACCACTAGGCTACCACCTTAGAAGAGGCCGTGCTATGTCGCTCCCCGGCGCAAATAAGAGAGCTGTTTGCCATATTGATATGCACTTGCGGTTTATCCAATCCTCTACAACTCTGGCACAAGTATAAAACTGCGTTATCAGAGGATATCATGCACAGATTTGAAAGAATGGATCACGTTAACGATGATCTCTGTTTCAATGAGGCGTTGGGGCTTATCGAGGACAAAATATTAATAATTTCTGGAAAGAAATTGTCCGATTTTAGTCTACCCTCACCGCGGCGTAGAGGAGAGCTGTCGAACGAGTTGATAAAAGAGCTAAGCTATGATACCAACCAGTTAGACGCTCACGTTTGCGAAACTGAGCCACGTTTGCTACCTGATCAAAGAGAGATTTATCACAAAATAGTAGGACGAGTTGAGAATGGTGAAGGCGGACTTTTTTTCCTTGATGCCCCGGGTGGTACAGGAAATACTTTCTTGCTTAATTTACTTTTAGCAAAAATTCGTAGCGGTCATAACGTTGCATTAGCTGTGGCTTCCTCTGGAATTGCTGCAACATTGCTAAGCGGTGGACGGATGGCACATTCAGTCTTTAAATTACCTCTTAATCTGGTGAACGAAGAAACCCCATCGTGTAATATCAGCAAGAGCAGCGCCCGTGGCCTCCTGTTGCAACAGTGCAAACTAATCGTGTGGGACGAGTGCACAATGTCACACAAACGCGCCATCGAAGCTCTTGATCGTTGTCTACAAGACTTACACAGTAAACAAACAATAATGGGTGGTGTGGTTGTTTTATTGGCTGGGGACTTTAGGCAAACTTTGCCTGTCATCGAGCGAGGCACTGCAGCAGACGAAATTAACGCATGTCTGAAATCCTCATATTTATGGACCAAAGTTGAAAAGCTGCACCTCACCACCAACATGCGTGTCCAGTTATTCAGTGATCTAGAGTCGGGCGCGTACGCTGAGAAACTGCTCGAGATCGGTGAAGGTCGAATCGAAACTGACGAAGAAGGTATGGTTCTATTCACTAACCAATTTTGTCATGTTGTGGATTCGGAAGACGCACTTATTGCTCAAGTTTTTCCAAATTTGCAACAAAACATCCACGATGAAAATTGGCTATGTGAAAGAACTATACTAGCACCAAGAAATGAAACAGTTGCGAAAATCAATAAAATTATCTTGGACCAAGTAACCAGCGATGAAACAACCTACAACTCCATCGACACAGTCATGTCATCTGAAGACTGTACGAGCTACCCCGTCGACTATCTTAACTCTTTGGAGCTATCCGGCGTCCCATCTCATAAGCTCGAATTAAAGGTCGGTATACCCGTTTTTTTAATGCGCAACTTGGACGCCCCGAGATTATGTAATGGCACTAGATTGCGAGTCACTGAACTAAGCAGGCACATTGTAAAGGCCACAATTTTAACTGGAGAAGCTAAGGGTGAAAATATTCTTATACCACGCATCCCAATAATACCCAATAACTTACCCTTTAATTTCAAACGTTTGCAGTTCCCACTTAAAGTTGCATTTTCAATGACCATCAATAAATCGCAAGGGCAAACTTTGAAGGTAGCGGGGATACATTTAGGCACGCCCTGTTTTTCCCACGGTCAGCTATACGTAGCTTGCTCACGTGTTTCTAAATCGCAAAATCTACATATTTTCGCTGAACGAAAGAAATCAAATAACATAGTTTACAGGAGTATATTGCAGTAAAAACACATAGATAAATTACCTGCAGACGTCCATTATTCCAATTACATACTAATTCTTTACTAACACGAACAATATTAAACGCAAGTAACTTCAGTCCGTCCTGTTTATTAATCAGTGTTTAGTAATCCGTTTGTGATGAAATTTGATATGGATAATTTCAAGCCTGGGGAAGGACATAGGGCTACTTTTTATAAACACACCATACAGGCGAAGATTATATAAAACTGTAAACCTGATTGACTGACACACCTAGCGGTCAACGCACAGCCGAAACCACTGAACTTAGCATCTTGAAATTTGCAGATAGGTTCTATTATAGCTTAAATGAGCACTAAGAAAGGAATTTTGATAATTCCACCCTCAAGAGTTTCCCTCTTCATATTATAGGGGTTCAAAGATTGTATGGAATCCGTCAGTTTTGAAGTTAGACATCTGAAATTTTGGATGTACGAGTAACTAAATAAGATTATTTTTTTTTACTCTTAAGATTATTTTTTTTTACTATTAAGATTATTTTTTTTTACTATTAAAATGATCTGTCATGAAACTTAATGTGGCAGACCAAATTAAGCTAGTGTTTTAATATTTTAATAAAGGCTGTGGCCAATCTTTTATCCACCAAGTCAATGTGTCAAGCAGTATTTGTTATGCGCTGTTTAGGTAGAGAGTTAGATTAATGTGTAATGCCTTTGCAATGTATCTGTAAAAATCAAAAGCTATACTATGGCTCTGTATGGCATCTGATTTTTTTTACGCACCCAGACTTGAATGTGCGAGTCTCATCTGATTTATAGAAGAAACCAGAGCACGCTGCACTATTTTTCTCACACAAATTCAGTGAAAAAAAAAAGTCTCATCTGCACTGTGTCACTGAATAACAATGGTCCGAGTGTGGTCCGTTATTTCAACAGACAGCACCCGGACCAAAAATACAATCCTGTGAATGAGCCCCAATCCTGGCTAGAAATCAGACATGAATTGCAGCAGCTGCTTACTGATGGTCTCCTGGCCAATCTCCTGCCAGCTTCCAGGATTTAAACCACAGAGAGGAAGCAGTCAGCAGATTGTGTGCTGTGATGAGGGCCTTTATGAGAGGGTGTAAAGATGGCAGCTGTGATGACCAGGGTAAGTGGAAGGGCTCTGGCGGGTGCAAGGGTTAAGTTACTTGCATGTTGTCTGGTTATAGGTAAATTCCACTTTTACATTGTGCTGCTGTTTTATGAGATTTGCATTGCTGGGTTCTTCATGGTTGAGGCATGTCATTGTATGATTTTCCAATTTTCTTTTTTTTGTCTTATTGCTGAAACTAGAACTTGGCTTCTTCACTCTTTTTAGGCCATTTAAAAAAAAAAAACCCTTGTTGCTTACTGAAATTCCTGCTGTGACTTTGCTGCTTGCCTACAGGACTGAGTACTGGGCTAGCTGAGGCCTAACCCTGACAGCACATGTAACTCCTTTAGCGATATGGGTTAGGATTAGTGATGAGCGAGCACAAAAATGCTCGGGTCGAGCAAATTGGAATACTCAGGTGCTCGACCCGAGCAACGAGCCCAATGTAAGTCTATGGGAAACTCGAACATTTTTCAGGCGGCTCCCCCCGGCAGTCTGCAGAGGGCCTAAAAATTGCCCAAATCGATGGGAACAGTGCTCAAATGACATGGGGAAGACCCCTGGAAGCATTTCTGACTCCCAGGTCACTGGTGTCTACAACGCTGTCAGAGAATTACACCACTTTTACGGACTCACAATAAAACATAAAAAAACAAAACCAAAATGGATTTTCCTGGGAAATATATTAAGGAACATCCTTTCCAGGGTAATGATTGTATATAAGGCAAAATAAATAACAAAAAATACTCCTCCACACCTTGGGCTATGTTCACACGTAGCGTTTTTGATGCGTTTTTGCACTTTAGCATTGCTTTCAACAAAGACAAATGCATTCACTGGGAAATGTAATTTTAACATTTTACAACCTTATCTGGCCATGTGGTGTATGACACATCATCAGACACATGCATACAGTGCTGAAAAGACATGGGAACAGCATGGGGAAGACCTCTGGAAGCATTTCTGACTCCCAGGTCACTGCCTAAAAGTGTGGCCATCATAAGTGATCCTTGGCACATGCGAAGATGCCTCCCGCCATGCACCTGTCGTTGCAGACTTGCAACAATCACTGTCCACGTCCTTGTCCCAGTGCAGCGTTCAGTTGTCCCTACCCCATTCCTTGGAATGCAAGCGCAAGTATGCAGCCACCCACCCACCCACAGGCTGCAATACTATACTGCCAAATTTTTCACAGCTGCTTGCACTTGAAAATGTGGCCTTTTAGGCTCGTGGAGGCGGAAGCTTTTGATAACCTCATGCAGGAGGCGGCCGGGTGTCCATACTCCTCTCCCCAGCCGCCACTGTTTCTCCCGGTGTCGTCTCCTTCTTCCACAAGCACGGTTACCACAACATTACCCGTGCCCTCCCCAGTGCACTTACTGGGAAGGACCGCCTAACCACAAACACGTGGACAGGTGAATGTGGCCAGGGAAGGTACGGAGCCAGTCCACAGCTTTTTCTGCTGAGTTGTATTTCACCACAGCCATATTCTTTAGCTTGGTGAAAGGACTTGGGAAACCATATCTACCCAGCTGTCATTTCTCCCAAGAAGTCCTCTAAAGCTGCTTTCACTTGAAATGTGGCCTTTTAGGCTCGTGAAGGCGGAAGCTTTTCATAACCTCATGCCAGCAGCGGCCGGGTGTCCAAACTCGGTCCCCAGCCGCCACTGTTTCTCCCGGGGTCGTCTCCGTCTTCCACAAGCACGGGTCCCACAACATTAAGGATTAACATTAAGGATTAAATCGAATAATATTGGACCGATAAAAAGTGATGAAGGCAAAATCATAGAGAAAGATGAGGATAAAGCTAATCTATTAAATAAATTTTTTTCGTCAACTTTCACAAAGGAAAAAGAACTAACAGGCGAAATGAGAAGTGACAAACTTAATCCTCCACTAAGTATGACAAATCTAACCCAAGCTGGGGTACAGAAACGCCTCAGTAACATTAAAATAAACAAATCACCAGGACCTGGTGGCATACACCCACGGGTACTAAGGGAACTAAGTAATGTGATAGACAGACCGTTATATCTTATATTTAAGGACTCTGTTGAGACTGGGTCTGTGCCACTTGATTGGCGACAGGCGAATGTAGTGCCAATATTCAAAAAGGGAGCGAAAAGTGACGCCGGAAACTATCGGCCGGTGAGTCTGACGTCCGTTGTGGGCAAAATTTTTGAAAGCTTCATTAAAGAGGCAATTACGGAGCATCTTGATGCTAATAATCTTTTAATCCCGAACCAACATGGATTCATGAGGAATCGCTCCTGCCAAACAAACCTGATTGACTTCTACGAGGAGGTTAGCTCTCGAGTAGATCAGGGGGAACCAGTGGATGTCGTGTATCTCGACTTCTCAAAAGCGTTCGATAGCGTGCCACATAATAGGTTGGTATACAAAATGAGAATGATGGGGCTGGGGGGAAATGTCTGCAAGTGGGTAGCTAACTGGCTAAAGGATAGAAGGCAGAGGGTGGTTATAAATGGAATATACTCAGATTGGGTAAGCGTCACTAGTGGGGTACCACAGGGGTCTGTACTAGGCCCAATGTTATTTAATATCTTTATTAACGACATAGTCAACGGGATAAATAGTAAAATATCAATATTTGCAGATGACACAAAGTTATGTAAAACAATTAATACAAAAGAGGACAGTGCAGACCTACAGAGGGATTTGGATAAGCTGGGTAGGTGGAGCATTAAATGGCAAATGAGGTTTAACGAGGAGAAATGTAAGGTCATACATATGGGAAGGAAAAATGGAAGTCACCAGTACTCACTGAATGGGAAATCATTGGGGAATTCAGAGATGGAGAAGGACTTGGGCATCTTGATTGATAGCAAACTAAATTGGAGTGCCCAAAGTCAGGCCGCTGCTGTAAGGGCAAACAGGGTAATGGGATGTATCAGAAGAGGTATAGCTGCAAAGGAGGAGAACATTGTTCTTCCACTGTACAAAGCACTGGTCAGACCACACTTGGAATACTGTGCTCAGTTATGGGCCCCACTATATAGAAAGGATATAAATGAGCTTGAAAAGGTACAAAGGAGGGCAACAAAATTAATAAAGGGAATGGAGGGACTGCAATACCCAGAGAGGTTGGCAAAACTAGGACTATTCAGCCTGGAAAAGAGAAGGTTGAGGGGGGACATAATAAATGTGTACAAATATGTTAGGGGACAGTATAGAGACCTTGGCCGGGATTTGTTCAAAAGGAGGGATATTACGGTAACAAGAGGGCATTCACTAAGACTGGAAGAGAAAAGGTTTCAGCACCAGCATAGGAAGGGGTTCTTTACGGTAAGAGCAGTGAGAATATGGAATTCACTGAGTGAGGAGACGGTAATGTCGGATTCACTAAACCAGTTCAAGCGGGGACTGGATGCATTTCTAGATACCAGGCAGATTTCTGCATATACTTAAAAATAAAATAAAATAGTAGGTTGATACAGGGATTTATTCTGACTGCTGGTTTCAGAGTCGGGAGGGAATTTTTCCTCAGGTGAAGATTGGCCAAATCATTTGGGGTTTTTGCCCTCCTCTGGATCAACTTTAGCAATTACAAAACTAACAGATCGAACTTGATGGACGCAAGTCTTTATTCGGCTTTACTAACTATGTAACTATGTAACATTACCCGTGCCCTCCCCAGTGCACTTACTGGGAAGGACCGCCTAACCACAAACACGTGGACAGGTGAATGTGGCCAGGGACAGTACAGAGCCAGTCCACAGCTTTTTTTGCTGAGAGCTGTATTTAGCTCGGTGAAAGGACTGGCATAGAGGGAAATCGAATTTAAAGACACATAGAGCAGGAACACAATAAAGACAAATTCCCATAAGAAAAGAGAGAGTTTGCTATACAGTTATAGGGTATGCAGTGAGTCCAACGGCTGACCAATTTTAGGAAAAACCCCACTAAGAATTTAAAGACACATGGAGCAGGGCCATAGTAACGACAAATTCCCATTAGAAAAGAGAGAGTCTCCCATAGTGTTGGCCTATGCAGTGAATGCAAGGGCTGCCAAAAATTTGGAGGCACTTCAATGCCCCTTGGAAGAGACGTGGAGGAGGGCCTCATAAAAAAAAAATGTTTCCATTAGAAAGGAGCGGGCCTCCTATACTTGTAATGCCCATGCACTAAGTGTATGGGCTGACAAACATTTACCCCTGGGGGGTATACATGAACATACTGTATAAAATTTTTTTTTAACGGGCATCATAAACACCCTCTAAGAAAATTATGTGGGTGTTGCATCACGGACCACGGTCACCATGGAGATATGGTGGTGGAGGATGAGGAGAAGGAGGAGGAAAAGAACAAATCGCCAAAATCAGGAAGCGTATACCCATGTGTGGGTGTGAAAAGGTGCATGGGAATACACCTCCCAAGAAAAGACACTGGATTTGAGTTTCTTATGCTGCTATCATTCGGTGTTGTTGAGAAGCCTGGCCCAATCCAGCCCTTGTTCATTTTTATAAGAGTCAGCCTGTCAGCATTTTCAGTTGACAGGCAGATAATTGATTTTTGGGCCTTCTGTGTAACTGCCAGGTACCACTGACCTAGATGCTGTACCGAAATCTCGCACATCAATCTGCTCATCTCTAGTGTCTAGCAGTGGCTGTCCCTATTGACTACACGTAAACCCTCAGTCATACTGATCATTCTATTATAATGGGAAGTCGGAAAAGATAAGTGTTGGCAGGACAAGTGTCTTGTCAATAGCCAACTCATGTCTATGGCCACCTTAGCATCCGGAAAGCCATTCTCCAACCTACCATAAAAATGGAGGATAGGTAAAGGCTGTTAGAGCCTCAGCTAAACCTCACGTAAAAGAAGTCATGTAACAGTTATTTTAAAATAATAATGTAAATAAAACACAAGTCCGGATAAATGTCATTTTCCAAAACTTTATTTAGCATTGACTTTTTAATTAAAATCATTAAAGTATAAACTCTATTTTAAATGTAAAAAAAGCTGCAGGGGCAACAGTTTTTCTTCTGAAACTCCTTTGTGGTCAAGTTGTTCTGCTGTCAAAGGCCCTGCTTGTTCTTGGTCTTCCTCATCGTGCAAATTCTGAAGACCAGGATTGCTCCTCGGGGTCAGGCTTTTGTTGACCAGTCATGAGGTCAGAATGCCATGGAGATATATAGCCTTCAGTTTAGGAAAGCAAGAGGGGAATAAGATGAATGTGATGTACTGACAAGACAGAGCTAAAAAAACAATATGTATGAAATAATATGTGACGTTGCAAGTTGCACAAAAACTGGGCCACAATGACCAAAGTGCAGTAGCATTTAAGAGCTTACAAAATGCATGTTTTAAAGAGAAACTGTCATTTGCCATTAATATGATTTTTTTTTCCAAAACAACTTCAGGGAAACAAAATCATTTAGACCAGGTAAAATATTTCCATATTTATGGCAAGTGACAGATCCTCTTTAAAGAAGAACTCCCGACAAACATATTATCTTGTAAACCTTTCTAGATACAGGGAAGGAAATAATTATTTGATTAATTGCTGTTTTTGTAAGTTTGCCCACTGACAAAGACATGAACAGTCTATAATTTTAAGGGTAGGTTAATTTTAACATTGAGAGATAGAATATCCCCCCAAAAAATCAAGAAAATCACATTGTATAAATTAGATACATTTATTTGCATTTTGCAGTGAGAAATAAGTATTTTATCCCCTACAAACCATTATGAGTTCTGGCTCCTACAGACTAGTTAGACGCTCCTAATCAACTTGTTACCTGCATTAAAGACAGCTGTCTTATATAGTCACCTGTATAAAAGACTCCTGTCCACAGACTCAATTAATCCGTCAGACTCTAACCTCTACAACATGGACAAGACCAAAGAGCTTTCTAAGGATGTCAGGGACAAGATCGTAGACCTGCACAAAGCTGGAATGGGCTAAAAAAACAAAAGTAAGACGCTGGGTAAGAAGAAGACAACTGTTGGTGCAATAGTAAGAAAATGGAAGAAGTACAAAATGACTGTCAATCGACATCGATCTGGGGCACCATGCAAAATCTCACCTCGTGGGGTAGCCTTCATCATGAGGAAGGTGAGAGATCAGCATAAAACTACAGAGGGGGAACTTGTTAATGATCTCAAGGTAGCTGGGACCACAGTCACCAAGAAAACCATTGGTCGGGCGAGTACAGAGTATCTTCAGCATGCTCGGTGATATGTTTGAATCACTCCCATGTGCATGATTTGCGACTGTTTGACAGCTTTAATACATGTGAAGAATGCTTGTTTCTTAAGCATTCCTCACATGTATTAAAACTGTCAAAGAAGCACGCTGAAGATACTTGGTACTCGCCCGAGCATACTCGTCGAAAGGGTTAACTGAACATACTCGCTCATCACAAGTGCAGGCCCATCTGAAGTTCGCCAATGAACAACTGTATGATTCTGTGAGTTATTGGGAGAAGGTGCTGTGGTCAGATGAGACAAAAATTGAGCTCCTTGGTATTAACTCAACTCGCTGTTTTTGGAGGAAGAGAAATGCTGCCTATGACCCAAAGAACACCATCCCCACTGTCAAGCATGGAGGTGGAAACATTATGTTTTGGGGGTGTTTCTTTGCTAAGGGCACAGGACTACTTCACCGCATCAATGGGAGAATGGATGGAGCCATGTACCGTAAAATCCTGAGTGACAACCTCCTTCCCTCCACCAGGACATTAAAAATGGGTCGGGGCAGGGTCTTCCAGCAAGACAATGACCCAAAACATACAGCCAAGGCAACAAAGGAGTGGAGGGAGTTGAAACTCCGAGTTGCCAATCGACAGCCTCAAAATCTGAATGATTTAGAGATGATCTGCAAAGAGGAGTGGACCAAAATTCCTCCTGACATGTGCGCAACCCTCATCATCAACTACAAAAAAAGTCTGACTTCTGTGCTTGCCAACAAAGGTTTTGCCACCAAGTATTAAGTGTTGTTTTCCAGAGAAATCAAATACTTATTTCTCACTGCAAAATGCAAATAAATTTATCTAATTTATACAATGTGATTTTCTTGATTTTTTGGGGGGATATTCTATCTCTCAATGTTAAAATTAACCTACATGCGGCCCGGCGTCTCTTTGCCACCAAAACACACGGCCTGGCATTGCGTGCCACCAGAGCACACGGCTCAACTCCCACGTGCCAACAAAACACGTAGCCTGGTTTCCGCTTGTCACCGAAGCATATGATCCAGCATCCGTATGCCACTGAAGCATATGGCCACATAATCGAATGTCACTGAAACATATGGCTCCGTGTCCATGTGCCACCAAAGTACATGGACCAACATCCACATGCCACCGAAGCTCATTGACCGACATCTGCCTGACACCGAAGCACATGGCTAAATGTTTGCAGCACAGTTAAATCCACTGATAGAGAATATAATGTCATGCTATGGGTCATCTATGTACGTATATAAGAATATGACAAGCTATCAAAATATGAAATTATAACCAAACTGTAGATAATAAAACAACCGCTAACATACAGTATGTTATCAGAAAATGAATTACTGGAGAGCTTACCCTCCAGGTCACACTCATTGGCAATTGGTCTGCCTCTGATTTTTTTTTCCACCAAAGCACAAGGCCTGACATCCGAGTACAAACGAAGCACACTGCCCAAAGTCCATGTGCTATTGAAGCACAAAGTCCGACGTCCGCGGGCCACCGAAGCACAAAGAACAGCGTCCATGTGCCATAGAAGCACAAGGTCCTCGAGTTTGAGTCCCACTGAAGCACAGGGCTCGGCATCCGGGTGCCACCGAAGCACACGGCCCCACGTCCAGGTACCACCGAAGCACACAATCCCGTGTACGGGTGCCACCGAAGAACACGGCCCGGCATCTGGTTGCCACCAAGGTGCATGGCCCCGCGTACATGTGGCATTGAAGCACAAGGCACCGCGTACGGGTGTTAGAACTTTCCTGTTAGGTTTTTTCTATCTTGCTGGTCACATGACCTTTTTTGCCTATTTAGTCCTGCTCCGCCCTCCTGGCCTTGCTGGACTTCATCGTAATTTCTACTCTTAAGCTAGCTTGGTGCTTAGTTACCTTTCTCAGTCAGTTTTCCTAGGTCTTCGGACCTTTGTTCTATGTTGTGTGTTTGTCTTTTACTGCTACAATTTCTGCTAGGAGGTGTCCAACTTTATCCCAGTCCCTAGTTCTTGTAGGGATCCCTTTCTTGCATCTATAGGTCTTCGTACAGACTAGCGAGGACTTTAGCGGGTCTGATCGCAGGATCAGGTTCCCCGTTACATCGTAGGGATCTAGCTTATTTCTATTGTAGGGACAGATCTCCTTTCTTTCCTTAGTACTTGTAGCAGATCATAACAGTAAGTCCAGCCCAAAATTATCTCTAAGGAAAGACTTCCAGTTTCCATCATGGTGTCGGTTCAGGATTTGGCTCAACGCCTGCAGGGACTCTCTCTGGAGGTGGCCGAGCTCCAACAACACGTGAGTAGCTGTTCTGGAGCACATTTTGTGGAGCCAAAGGTACGTTTGCCTGATTTATTTTTTGGTGATCAACAAGAATTTTTTTCCTTTAAAAATGCTTGTTTGTTGTATTTTCATTTGAGACCCAGATCCTCTGGTGATGAATCACAGCGCATAGGGTTCATAATGTCACTTTTGCGCAAGGAGCCTCAGGGATGGGCCTTTTCTCTCCAACCTAGTGATCCATGCTTTAGATCAGTGGATAGTTTTTTTTCTGCTTTGGGTTTGTTGTATGATGATCCTGATCGTGTCTCATCAGCTGAGACTGAATTGAGACGTTTGAGGCAGGGATCAGGTAATGTGGAAAAATATTGTTCTCACTTCCGTCGGTGGTCTGCCCAGGTGGGGTGGAATGATTCAGCTTTGAAAAGTTTGTTTCTTGCGGGGCTAGGTGACAGGGTTAAGGATTTGCTGATTGCTTATCCCACACCTAGAAACTTGCAGGAGGCAATGCAATTAGCTATACGGGTGGACAGGAGACTGCGTGCAAGGGTTAATGAGAGTAAATCCTCTGCCATGTCAGCTCCGAGTCTTGAGAGGGTCTGTACTGACATTGGAGAGCCGATGGAGATTGGGAGATTGGGGCGATGGCACCCCGCTCTCAGGAAAAAGACCGCAGGTATTCTGAAGGTTTGTGCTTTTATTGCGGGAAATCTGACCATTTTATTAAGAAGTGTGTGCAACGTATGAACAAAGAAAAAAAAAAGGTCATGTGACCAGCAAGATAGAAAAAACCTAACAGGAGAGTTCTAACAGTACCCCCTCTTCTATGAGGATCCTTCGGATCCCCTAGGCCCAGGCTTATCAGGAAACCTCTTGTGAAATGCTCTGACAAGTCTGGAAGCAGAAACATCATCCGCCCTCACCCATGAGTTATCCTCGGGTCCGAAACCCTTCCAAGCGACGAGATACTGCAAACTCCCTCTATACCGTCTAGAATTTAGGATGCGGGAAATTTCGTATTCCCCGTCCTCCACCACCGGAGGAACAGTGGCAGAGGCGTCACCATCCGACACACAAGCTCTTTTCAACAGAGAAACATGAAACACCGGATTAATCTTCCAGGAGGTAGGAACCTCCAACCTAACAGCAGATTGGTTAATTACCTGAAGCACCTTAAAGGGCCCTACAAACTTGGGACCCAATTTTTTAGAAGGAATCCTCAACCGCAGATTCTTAGAGGACAACCAAACCATGTCACCAATAGCAAACAAAACCTCTTGCCGTTTCCTATCAAAGTACCTCTTAGATTTTTTGTTAGCCTCCTGAAGATTACCACGCACATCCGTCCAAACTCTCTCCAAATCACCGGAAAAACTCTCCTCCTCAGGCACAGCCGATACCAATTTGGAGAATGACCCAAAAGACGGATGTCTCCCAGAACAACAAAAAAAGGCGAACAACCATACATCCTCTTCTGCTGGTTGTTCGCCTTTTTTTTGTTGTATTAAAACTGTCAAAGAAGCACGCTGAAGATACTTGGTACTCGCCCGAGCATACTCGTCGAAAGGGTTAACTGAACATACTCGCTCATCACAAGTGCAGGCCCATCTGAAGTTTGCCAATGAACAACTGTATGATTCTGTGAGTTATTGGGAGAAGGTGCTGTGGTCAGATGAGACAAAAATTGAGCTCTTTGGCATTGTATAAATTAGATACATTTATTTGCATTTTGCAGTGAGAAATAAGTATTTGATCCCCTACAAACCATTATGAGTTCTGGCTCCTACAGACTAGTTAGACGCTCCTAATCAACTTGTTACCTGCATTAAAGACAGCTGTCTTATATAGTCACCTGTATAAAAGACTCCTGTCCACAGACTCAATTAATCCGTCAGACTCTAACCTCTACAACATGGACAAGACCAAAGAGCTTTCTAAGGATGTCAGGGACAAGATCATAGACCTGCACAAAGCTGGAATGGGCTAAAAAAACAAAAGTAAGACGCTGGGTAAGAAGAAGACAACTGTTGGTGCAATAGTAAGAAAATGGAAGAAGTACAAAATGACTGTCAATCGACATCGATCTGGGGCACCATGCAAAATCTCACCTCGTGGGGTAGCCTTCATCATGAGGAAGGTGAGAGATCAGCATAAAACTACAGAGGGGGAACTTGTTAATGATCTCAAGGTAGCTGGGACCACAGTCACCAAGAAAACCATTGGTCGGGCGAGTACAGAGTATCTTCAGCATGCTCGGTGATATGTTTGAATCACTCCCATGTGCATGATTTGCGACTGTTTGACAGCTTTAATACATGTGAAGAATGCTTGTTTCTTAAGCATTCCTCACATGTATTAAAACTGTCAAAGAAGCACGCTGAAGATACTTGGTACTCGCCCGAGCATACTCGTCGAAAGGGTTAACTGAACATACTCGCTCATCACAAGTGCAGGCCCATCTGAAGTTCGCCAATGAACAACTGTATGATTCTGTGAGTTATTGGGAGAAGGTGCTGTGGTCAGATGAGACAAAAATTGAGCTCTTTGGTATTAACTCAACTCGCTGTTTTTGGAGGAAGAGAAATGCTGCCTATGACCCAAAGAACACCATCCCCACTGTCAAGCATGGAGGTGGAAACATTATGTTTTGGGGGTGTTTCTTTGCTAAGGGCACAGGACTACTTCACCGCATCAATGGGAGAATGGATGGAGCCATGTACCGTAAAATCCTGAGTGACAACCTCCTTCCCTCCACCAGGACATTAAAAATGGGTCGGGGCAGGGTCTTCCAGCAAGACAATGACCCAAAACATACAGCAAAGGCAACACAGGAGTGGAGGTAGTTGAAACTCCGAGTTGCCAATCGACAGCCTCAAAATCTGAATGATTTAGAGATGATCTGCAAAGAGGAGTGGACCAAAATTCCTCCTGACATGTGCGCAACCCTCATCATCAACTACGAAAAAAGTCTGACTTCTGTGCTTGCCAACAAAGGTTTTGCCACCAAGTATTAAGTGTTGTTTTCCAGAGGAATCAAATACTTATTTCTCACTGCAAAATGCAAATACATTTATCTAATATATACAATGTGATTTTCTTGATTTTTTGGGGGGATATTCTATCTCTCAATGTTAAAATTAACCTACCCTTAAAATTATAGACTGTTCATGTCTTTGTCAGTGGGCAAACGTACAAAAACAGCAAGGGATCAAATAATTACTTCCTTCACTGTATGTATGCTATGTAGTATTATCGTGTTACAATACTTACTGATCACCTTCTACCCCAGATTTCAGTGCCGCCTAGGTTCATTAAAAGCTGTTAGAATTTTTTTGCGCACCGCCAAATCTTTGTTCAATTAGTCCATAACCCCAATCTTATGAAACCTTTTCTTCATCCCAATTGAGCTTAATGGCATATGGCTGAAAGAGATCTTCCCCATCAGAATCACCCTACATATAAACTTCAGAGAATCCAACAATGGCTAAAAATTTCTCACCATCACATCACACCGCATTCACCTTTCCATCTTCCGGTAATCAACTTGACAGCCGGCAGCCTACACTGCCCTTTTAGCGAGTCCACTTGTATTCCTATATAGGACAGTCTTGAAAATGGAAAATATTTTTTTCGTGAATTCCATTAATAATTTCTCCTCTGCTTCCTCACTACCTGTCTAAGTCTGTCTTCGCTGCCAAGACTTAGGTTAAAAAAAACAAAAAACATCCACGTACTCTCCTTCCCTGATGCTCTTACTACAAATGTATAAGTGGATGACAATGAACATACCCTGCGCTGTGACTAGTATCTCACTGTTCTGAGCTTTCAGCCATGTAGTGATCACCTCTTTCTTATAACACTTCTCAGCTTTCAAACACTTTATTAACATGTTAAACATATTTCCTTCCTTACTGCATGCATCTTCATCTGACAATACAGCCCCATCCAGTGAATTAGAATAAGACTTACTTGGCTACTGCGGTGCTGCTTGGATTGTGTCCTTGCTGTGACTTGCTCTTGTTTGGCCACTGTTTGCTGCGTGAGACCTCCATGTCCCGGCCACCTCTTATCGTCTAGTGTCCACATCTTGTTGCACCTTGTCGCTGCTTTGATCTCTGCAACAACAGACACTGTGCGAGTATGCGTTCACATGTGATTTCACTGAGGACGCAACAAATTCCTGCCCACGCCAATTACTCCCTGTACGTGGCCTGTGCTGTGAGTACTTACCTAATCCTGGATGCTGTCCATGCTTCCCAACCTAAATTTGTCCTGGCCTCTGTTCCTCACATCTCCTAGTTCTGAGTCCATGATCTGCTCCTGCTATATACTGGTTATGTCCAAGGCCTATTTCTAGTTATAGCTTGTGGTCATGAACCTGATCCCGGCTGTGTCCCTGGTGCCATGATCCTGGATGCAGCTCTTTGCTGTGTCCTAGTTATCCGTCACTCTGCTTACAGCTCCACATCTGGTACTTAAAGGGGTTTTCCAATGAACAAAAGTTCATTTTAATCAATACATCTTGGAATAATAATAATTTCCACAATTGGATGTGTTTAAATAAAATGTTCCTGTGCTAAGATAATCTTATAATGTGCCCCTGCTGTATATGGTGTAATGACCCGACTTCTGTGTGCCACTGAAGCACATGGCCCGAACAGATGCCACAGAAGCACATGGTCTGATGTCCACATGCTGCTGAAGCATGCGGCCTGGCATCTCTTTGCCACCAAAACACACAGCCTGGCATCTGCGTGCCACCAGAGCACACAGCTCAACTTCCACGTGCCAACAAAGCACGTAGCCCGGTTTCCGCTTGTCATCGAAGCATATGACCCAGCATCCGTATGCCACTGAAGCATATGGCCACGTCATCGAATGTCACTGAAACATATGGCCCCGTGTCCATGTGCCACCAAAGTACACGGACCAACATCCACGTGCCACCGAAGCACATTGACCGACATCTGCCTGACACCGAAGCACATGGCTAAATGTTTGCAGCACAGGTAATGGATGAATAAAAAAAAGGGAAAAGGAGAAAAGAAAGGGGGGCGCAGATCTAAGTGTAATATTTTAACAATATCGAATTAGAATTAAAAATTGCTCTCACCTTTGTGGTGTCTTGTTATCCAGCATGTATCCCTGTCTTTAGGGAGTGGAGTAGTTGTCTGGATCTGCTGGCCTGCAGCTCAAAAACAGGTAAAACGAGCTCCTTTGCAGGAGACTCGTCAGAAAGTGCAAGAAAAAGTTTCCAGTTTGTCAGGGAGCGCTTCCAGGTGATTCATTACTTACTCCAAATCTTTCAGGAATAATCCAGTTTATTTTTATATAAACAACGCGTTTCGGCTATACATAACATTAGCCTTCATCAGGTAAAATGAAGGCTAATGTTATGTATAGCCAAAACGCGTTGTTTATATAAAAATAAACTGGATTATTCCTGAAAGATTTGGAGTAAGTAATGAATCACCTGGAAGCGCTCCCTGACAAACTGGAAACTTTTTCTTACAGCACAGGTAAAGAATATAATGCCATGCTATGGGTCATCTATGTACGCATATAAGAATATGACAAGCTATCAAAATATGAAATTACAACCAAACTATAGATAATAATACAACCACTAACATACAGCATGTTATCTGAAAATGTATTACTGGAGAGTTTACCCTCCAGGTCACACTCATTGGCAATTGGTCTGCCTCTGTTTTTCTTTTCCACCAAAGCACAAGACCTGACATCCGGGTACAAACGAAGCACACTGCCCAAAGTCCATGTGCTATCGAAGCACAAAGTCCGACGTCCGCGGGCCACCGAAGCACAAAGAACAGCGTCCACGTGCCACAGAAGCATAAGGTCCTCGAGTTTGAGTCCCACTGAAGCACAGGGCTCGGCATCCGGGTGCCACCGACGCACACGGCCCCACGTCCGGGTGCCACCAAAGCACACAATCCCGTGTACGGGTGCCACCGAAGAACACGGGCCCGGCATCCGGTTGCCACCAAGGCGCACGGCCCTGCGTACATATGCCATTGAAGCACAAGGCACCGCGTACGGGTGCCCCGACACACACGGTCCCGCTTACAGGTGCCATTGAAGCACATATCCCGGCATCTGGGTGTCACCGAAGCACACGGCCCAGCGTATGGGTGCCATTAAAGCACATGGCCCTGCTTCGGGGTGCCACCGAAGCACACGGCCCCACCTCACGGTGCCAAGGAAGCACACGGCCTCGCGTCTGGGTGCTACTTAAGCACACGGCCTCCCTGTACGGGTGCTACCGAAGCACACAGACCCGTGTCTGTGCACCACCGAAGCACAGAGACCCATGTCTGTGTGCCACCGAAGCACATGGCCCCGCTTCTCAGTGCTATGGAAGCACAAAGACCAGCGTCCGGGTATCACCAAAGAACACGACTCCACGTACGAGTGCCCCTGAAGCACATGGCCCCTTGTCTAGGTGCCACCGAAGCACACAGACCCACATTCGGGTGCAACCGAATCACACGGCCCCACGTACTAGTGCCACCGACGCACGCAGACATGTGTGTGGGTGCCACCGAAGCACACAGATCCACATCAATGTGCCATAGAAGCACATGGCCCTGCGTCCGGGTGCCACCGAAGCACATGGCCCCGCTTTTCGGTGCTACTGAATCACAAAGACCGGCATCCGGGTACCTCCGAAGAACACTGCTCCATGTACGAGTGCCCATGAAGAACACGGTCTCGTGTCTGGGTGCCACTGAAGCACACAGACCCGCATCCGAGTGCCACCGTAGCACTCTGCCCCGCGTCCGTGTGCCACAGAAGCACATGACCCCTCGTCCAGGTGCCACCGAAGCACACAAACCCGCATCCAGGTGCCACCGAAGCACACGGCCTACTCTTTACGGGTGCTACCGAAGAACACTGCCCCACGTACGAGTGCCACAGAAGCAAATGGACATGGGTCCGTGTGCCACCGTAGCACATGGCCCCGCTTCTCAGTGCTACTGAAGCACTAAGATCGGCGTCTGGGTACCATCGAAGCACACGGCTCCATGTACGAGTGACCGTGAAGCACAAGGTCTCGAGTCTGGGTGTCACCGAAGCACTCTGCCCCACGTCCGGGTGCCACCAAAGCACATGGCCGCACATCTAGGTGCCACCTAAGCACGCAGACCCGCATCCGTGTGCCACCAAAGCACATGGCCCCTTGTCTAGGTGCCACAGAAGTACACAGATCTGCATTCGGGTGCAACTGAAGCACACAGCCCCACATACGAGTGCCACCGAAACACACCCGCGTCCGTGTGCCCCTGAAGCATACAGACCCGCGTCCGTGTGCCACAGAAGAATACAGACCCGCGTCCGTGTGCCACCGAAGCACTCTGCCCCGCGTCTGGGTGCCACCGAAGCACATGGCCCATGTCTAGGTGCCACCGAAGCATACAGACCCCCATCTCGGTGCCACCGAAGCACACAGAGCCGCGTTCCGTATGCCACCGAAGCACATGGCCCCGCATCCGGGTGCCACCGAAGCACATGGTCCTGCGTCTGGGTGCCACAGCACACAAACCCGTGTCCAGGTGCCACCGAAGCACATGGCCTCCCTATGTGGGTGTCACCGAAGCACAAAACCAGTGTCTGGGTGCCACCGAAGCATACACACCCACATCAGGGTGCCACCGACGCATACGGCCTACCTGTACGGATGCAACAGAAGCACATGGCCCCACATGCGAGTGCCACCGAATTACACACATACCCGTGTCTGGTTGCCACCGAAGCACACAGATCCGCATCCGGGTGCCACCGAATCACATGGCCCCACTTCTAGGTGCTACCGAAGCACAAAGCTTGGCGTCCAGGTACCACCGAAGAACACGGCTCCACGTACGAGTGTCCCTGAAGCACACGGTTCCACGTCTAAATGCCATCTAAGCACACAGACCCGCGTCTGTGTGCCACCGAAGCATACAGACCGGCGTCTGTGTACCACAGAAGCACACAGACCCGTGTCTGGGTGCCACCGAAGCACACAGACCAGCGTCCGGGTGCCACGGAAGCACACGGCTCTGTGTACGAGTGCCCCTGAGGCACAAGGCCTTGTGTCTGGGTGCAACCAAAGCACACAGTCCTGCATCCGTGTGCCACCGAAGTACTCTGCCCCGCGTCCGGGTGCCACTGAAGCACTTGGCCCCATGTCTAGGTACCAGCGAAACACACTTCTCGGTGCTACCGAAGCACAAAGACCGGCGTCCAGGTACCTCCTAAGCTCACGGCTGCACGTACGAGTGCCCCTGAAGCACACGGCCTTGTGTCTGGGTGCCACCGAAGCACACAGACCCGCATTCGTGTGCCACCGTAGCTTTCTGCCCCGCGTCTGTGTGCCACCAAAGCACATGACCCCTTGAACGGGTGCCACTGAAGAACACAGCCCTGCATAAGAGTGCGACCGAAGCACATGACCCCATGTCTAGGCGACACCGAAGCACAGACCCGTGTCTGGGTGCCACCGAAGCACACGGCCCCGCAACCGGGTGCCACCGAAGCACACGGCCCCGTGTCTGGGTGCCACCTAAGCACACAGACCTGAGTCCGTGTGCCACTGAAGCACATGGCCCCTCGTCCGGGTGCCACCGAAGCACATGGACCCGTGTCTAGGTGCCACCGAAGCACACAGACCCACGTCCGGGTGCCACCGGAGCACATGGCCCTGCCTCTCGGTGCTACCGAAGCACAAAGACCAGCGTCTGGGTACCACTGAAGCACACGGCTCCACGTATGAGTGCCCCTGAAGCATGCAGCCTCGTGTCTGGGTGCCACCGAAGCACACAGATCCGTGTCCGTGTGCCACAATAGCACTCTGCCCCGCGTCCGCGTGCCACCGAAGCAAACGACCCCCTGAACAGGTGCCACTGATGCACAAAGCACCACATACGAGTGTCACCTAAGCACACGGCCCCGTGTCTGGGTGCCACCAAAGCACACAGACCCGCATCTGGATGCCACCAAAGCACACGGCCCCGCTTCTCGGTGTTACCGAAGCACAAAGACCGGTGTCTCTGTACCATTGAAGAACACGACTCCACGTATGAGAACCACCGAAGCACATGGCCCCTCGTCCGGGTGCCACCGAAGCACATGGACCCGTGTCTAGGTGCCACCGAAGCACACAGACCCGCGTCCGGGTGCCACCGGAGCACATGGCCCTGCCTCTCGGTGCTACCGAAGCACAAACACTGGCGTCCGGGTACCACCGAAGCACACGGCTCCAATTATGAGTGCCCCTGAAGCACACGGCCTCGTGTCTGGGTGCCACCGAAGCACACAGACCCATGACCATGTGCCACCGAAGCACTCTGCCATGCGTCCAGGTGCCACCGAAGCACATGGGCCCATCTCTAGGTGCCATCATAGCACACATACCCGTGTCTGGGTGCCACTGAAGCACACAGACTAACGTCCATGTGCTACCGAAGCACATGGCCCCACGTCCGGTTTCCACCGAAGCACATGGCCCCGCTTCTCGGAGCTACCGAAGCACAAAGACCGGTGTCCGGGTACCTCCGAAGTACACGGCCCCACATACGAGTGCCACCGAAGCACACGGCCTCGTGTTTGGGTGCCACCGAAGCACACAGACCCATGTCCGTGTGCCACCGAAGCACTCTGCCCCGTGTCAGGGTGCCACCGAAGTACATGGCCAATGTCTAGGTGCCACCGAAGCACACAGACCCGCGTCCGGGTGCCACCGAAGCACACAGCCCCACATCCGGGTGCCACCAAAGCACACAGCCCACATACGGGTGCAACCGAAGCACACAGACCCGCGTCCGGGTGCCACTGAAGCACAAGGCCCCACGTCCGGGTGCCACCAAAGCACACGGCTCCGCGTCTAGTTGCCACCGAAGCACTCTGCCACGCGTCCATGTGGCACCGAAGCACATGGCCCCTTGTCTAGGTGCCACCAAAGCACACAGACCCGCATTTGGGTGCCTCTGAAGCACACGGCCCCGCTTCCGGGTGCCATCGAAGCACACAGCTCACATACGGGTGCCACCGAAGCACACAGACCGGCGTCCAGGTGCCCCCGAAGCACACGGCCCCACGTCCGGGTGCCGACAAAGCACACAGACCCGCGTGTAGGTGCAAACAAAGCACACTGACCCGCGTCCATGTGCCACCGAAGCACTCTGCCCCACGTCCGGGTGCCACCGAAGCACATGGCCCCTTGTCTAGGTGCCACAAAAGCACACAGACCCGCATTCGGATGCCTCTGAAGCACATGGCCCAGCTTCCTGAACGGGTGCCACTGAAGCACATAGCCCCACATACGAGTATCATTGAAGCACACACCCCTGTGTCTGGGTGCCACCGAAGCACACAGACCCACGTCCATGTGCCAAATAAGCACAGGGCCCTGCGCACGGGTGCCACCGAAGCACATGGCTCCCGCTTTTCGGTGCTACTGAAGCACAAAGACCGGCGTCCGGGTACCTCCGAAGCTCACGGCTCCACGTACGAGTGCACATGAAGAACACGGCTTCGTGTCTGGGTGCCACCGAAGCACACTGACCCGTTGAATGGGTGCCTATGAAGCACACAAAGCTGAGTCCAGGTGCCACTGAAGCACACAACCTGCCTGTACAGGTGCCACCGAAGCACACGGACCCAAGTACAAGTGTCTGGGTGCCACCGAAGCACACAGACCAGCGTCCATGTGCTACAGAAGCACACGGCCCTGCATCCGGGTGCCACCAAAGCACGCGGTCCCGCTTCACGGTGATACCGAAGCACAAAGATCAGTGTCCGAGTACCACCGAAGCACACGGCTCCACGTACGAGTGCCCCTGAAGCACACAGCCTAGTGTCTGGGTGCCACCGAAGCACACAGACCCATGTCCGTGTGCCATTGAAGAACTCTGCCCCGCGTCCGGGTGCCACCGAAGCACATGGCCTGGTGTCTAGGTGCCACCGTAGCACACAGACCCGTGTCTAGGTGCCACCGAAGCACACAGACCAACATTCATGTGCCACCGAAGCACATGGCTCCTCGCCCACTTTCCACCGAAGCACTTAGCCCCGCTTCTCGGTGCTACCGAAGCACAAAGACCGGCGTCCGGGTACCTCCAGAGCACAAGACTCCACGTACGAGTGCCCATGAAGAACACGGCCTCGTGTCTGGGTGCCACCAAAGTACAGTGCCTCGTTGAATGGGTGCCACCGAAGCACACAAACCTGCATCCGGGTGCCCCCGAAGCACACAACCTCCCTGTACAGGTGCCACCGAAGCACACAGATCAGCGTCCAGGTGACACTGTAGTACAAGGCCCCAGTTCTCGGTGCTACTGAAGCACACAGACCGGCGTCTGGGTACAACCGAAGCACACGGCTCCGCATACGAGTGCCCCTGAAGCACAAGGCCTTGTGTTTGCATGCCGGCATGCCACCGAAACACACAGACAAGCGTCCGTGTGCCACCAACGCACTCTGCCCCGCATCTGGGTGCCACCAAAGCACATGGCCCATGTCTAGGTGCGACCGAAGCTCATGGCCCCACGTCCGGATGCCGCCAAAGCACACAGCCCACATACGGGTGCCACCGAAGCACACAGACCCGAGTCCGGGTGCAACCAAAGCAGACGGCCCCAAGTCCGGGTGCCACCAAAGCACACGGCCCCGCATCTAGGTGCCACCGAAGCACACAGACCCGCGTCCATGTGCCACTGAAGCACTCTGTCCTGCGTCCGGGTGCCACCGAAGCACACAGACCCGCATTCGGGTGCCACTGAAGCACACGGCCCCGCTTCCGGGTGCCATCGAAGCACACAGCCCCACATACGAGTGCCACCGAAACACATGCCCCATGTCTGGGTGCCACCGATGCACATGGCCCGGCATCTGGGTGCCACCAAATCACACAGACCCGCGTCCATGTGCCACCGATGCACTCTGCACCGCGTCCGGGTGCCACCGAAGCACATGGCACCATCTCTAGGTGCCACCATAGCACACATACCCGTGTCTGGGTGCCACCGAAGCACACAGACTAACGTCCATGTGCCACCGAAGCACATGGCCCCACGTCCGGGTGCCACCGAAGCCCATGACCCCGCTTCTCAGTGCTACCGAAGCACAAAGAACGGCGTCCGGGTACCTCCGAAGTACACGGCTCCACGTATGAGGGTCCCTGAAACACACGGCCTCGTGTCTGGGTGCCACCGAAGCACATAGACCCGCGTCCGTGTGCCACCATAGCACTCTGCCCCGCGTTCGGGTGCCACCAAAGCACACTGCTCCACATACGGGTGCCACCGAAGCACATAGCCTGGTGTCTAGGTGCCACCGTAGCACACAGACCCGTGTCTGGGTTCTACCGAAGCACACAGTCCACCGTCCATGTGCCACCGAAGCACATGGCCCCTCGTCCGGTTTCCACCGAAGCACATGGCCACACTTCTCGGTGCTACCCGAGCACAAAGGCCGGCATCCGGGTACTTTCGCAACACATGGCTCCACGTACGAGTGCACTTGATGCACACGGCTTCGTGTGTGGGTGCCACCGAAGCACTCAGACCCATGTCCGTGTGCCACCGAAGCACTCTGCCCCACGTCCGGGTGCCACCGATGTACATGGTCCGGTGTCTAGGTGTCACTGTAGCACAAATACCTGTGTCTGGGTGCCACCGAAGCGCACAGACCAAAGTCCATGTGCCACCGAAGCACATGGCTTCACGTCCGGTTTCCACCGAAGCACATCCTCCGCTTCTCGGTGCTACCGACGCACAAAGACCGGCGTCCGGGTACCTGCAAGTCACACAGCTCCACGTACGAGTGCCCCTGAAGCACACGGCCTCGTGTCTGGGTGCCACCAAAGCACACAGACCTGCGTCCAGGTGGCATCGAAGCACACGACCCACTGTACGGGTGCCATTGAAGCACACAGCCCAGCATACGAGTGCCACCGAAGCACATGCCCCCGTGTCTGGGTGCCATCGAAGCACACAGACTCCCTTCCGTGTGCCACCGAAGCACGTGACCCCACGTCCGGGTGCCTCCGAAGCACATGGTCTCGTGTCTAGGTGCCACCAAAGCACACAAACCCGCGTTAGAGTGCCATCAAAGCACACAGCCTACCTGTACGGGTGCCACCGAAGCACATGGCCCCACATGCGAGTGCCATCAAAGCACACAGACCCGTGTCTGGTTGCCACCGAAGCTCACAGACCCACGTTCATGTGCCACAGAAGCACATGGCCCTGCGTCCGTGTGCCACCGTAGCACATGGCCCCGCTTATCGGTGCTACCGAAGCACAAAGACCAGCTTCCGGGTACCACCGAAGTACACGGCTTCACGTATGAGTGCCCCTGAAGCACGCGGCCTCGTGTCTTGGTGCCACCGAAGCACACAGACCCACAACCGTGTGCCACCGAAGCAAATGGCCCCATGTCTAGGTGCCACCGAAGCACACAGACCCGCGTCCAGGTGCCACTGAAGCACACGGCTTCACATACGAGTATCACCCAAGCACACGGCCCCGTGTCTGGGTGTCACCGAAGCACACAGACTTGCGTCCGTGTGCCACCGTAGCACTCTGCCCCGCCTCCGAGTGCCACCGAAGCACATGGCGCACATACGAGTGCCACCGAAGCACGCGGCCCCGCGTCTGGGTGCCGGCGAAGAACACAGACCCGCATCCATTTGCCACCGAAGCACATGGTCTTGCATCCGGGTGCCACCGAAGCACATGGCCCTGTGTCTAGGTGCCACCGAAGCACACAGACCCGAATCCGGGTGCCACCAAAGAATACAGCTCCATGTACGAGTGCCCCTGAAGCACACTGCCTCATGTCTGGGTGCCACCGAAGAACACAGACCCACGTCCGTGTATACCACCGAAGCACACAGACCCCAGTCTGGGTGCCACCGAAGCACATGGCCCCATGTCTAGGTGCCACCGTAGCGCACTGACCTGTGTCTGGGTGCCAGCGAAGCACACAGACCAACGTCTATGTGCCACCGAAGCATATGGCCCCGCTTCTTGGTGCTACCGAAGCACAAAAACCGGAGTCCGGGTATTTGCGAAGCACACGGCCCTACATACAAGTGCCACAAAAGCACATGGCCCCGAGTCTGGGTGCCACCGAAGCTCACAGACCCGCATCCGTGTGCCAACGAAGCACATGGCCTTGTGTCCGGGTGCCACCGAAGCACATGCCCCCTGTCTAGGTGCCACCGAAGCACACAGACCAGCATCCGGGTGTCACCAAAGAATACAGCTTCATGTACGAGTGACCATGAAGCACACGGCCTCATGTCTAGGTGCCACCGAAGCACACAGACCCGTATCCGTGTACCACCGAAGCACACAGACCCCAGTCCGGGTGCCACCGATGCATATGGCCCCGTGTCTAGGTGCCACTATAGTGAACAGACCCGTGTCTGGGTGCAACCGAAGCACACAGACCCGTGTCCATGTGCCAATGAAGCACTCTTCCCCGCGTCCGGGTGCCAACGAAGCACATGGCCCCATCTCTAGGTGCCATCATAGCACACAGACCCGTGTCTGGGTGCCACCGAAGCACACAGACTAACGTCCATGTGCCACCAAAGTACATGGCCCCACGTCTGGTTTCCACCGAAGCACATGGCCCCGCTTCTTGGTGCTACCGAAGCACAAAGACCGGCGTCCGGGTACTTCCGAAGTACACGACTCTAAATACGAGTGCCCCTGAAGCACACGGCCTTGTGTCTGGGTGCCACCGAAGCACACAGACCCACGTCCGTGTGCCACCGTAGCACTCTGCCCCGCATCCGGGTGCCAACGAAGCACACGGCCCCACATACGAGTGCCACCAAAGCACACGGCCCCGTGCCTGGGTGCCACAGAAGCACACAGACCCGCATCCGTTTGCCAACGAAGCCTATGGCCTTGAGTCCGGGTTGCACCGAAGCACATGCCCCCTGTCTAGGTCCCACCAAAGTACAGACCCGCATCCGAGTGCCACCAAAGAATACTTCTCCATGTACCAGTGACCAAGAAGCACACTGCCTCACGTCTGGGTGCCACCAAAGTAGACAGACCGGCATCCATATACCACCAAAGCACAAAGACCCCAGTCCGGGTGCAACCGAAGCACGTGGCCCCGTGTCTAGGTGCCACCGTATCACACACACCCGTGTCTGGGTGCCACCGAAGCACAGAGACCAACGTCCATGTGCCATCGAAGCACATGACCCCTGCGTCCGGTTTCCACCGAAGCACATGGCCCAGCTTCTTGGTGCTACCGAAGCACAAAGACCGGCGTCCGGGTACCTCTGAAGTACACGGCTCCACGTACGAGTGCCCCTAAAGCACACGGCCTCGTGTCTGGGTGCTACTGAAGCACACAGACCCGCGTCTGTGTGCCACCGAAGCACTCTGCCCCGAAGCACATGGCCCCGTGTCTAGGTGCTACCGAACACACAGACCCGCGTCCGGGTGCCACCGAATCACACGGCCCCGCTTCTCGGTGCTACCGAAGCACAAAGCTTGGCGTCCAGGTACCACCGAAGAACACGGCTCCACGTACGAGTGCCCCTGAAGCACATGGCCCTGCTTCTAGGTGCCACCTAAGAACACAGACCCACGTCCGTGTGCCACCGAAGCACATGACTCCTCGTCCGGGTGCCACAGAAGCACATGGCCCGTGTCTAGGTGCCACCAAAGCACACAGACCCACGTCCGTGTGCCACCGAAGCACATGGCCCCGCTTCTCGGCGCCACTGAAGCACAAAGACCGGCATCTGGGTACCTCCCAGGCACACTGCTCAATGTACGACTGCCACTTTAGCTCTCTGCCCCGCGTCTGAGTGCCACCGAAGCATACGACCCCCTGAATGGGTGCCACTGAAGCACACAGCCCCACATAAGAGTGCCATTGAAGCACATGCCCCTGTGTCTGGGTACCACCGAAGCACACAGACCCACGTCCATGTGCCAAATAAGCACAGGGCCCTGCGTACTGGTGCCACGGAAGAACATGGCTCCTGCTTCTCGGTGCTACTGCAGCACAAAGACCAGAGTCCGGGTACCTCTGAAGAACACAGCTCCACGTACCATTGCTCATGAAGAACACGGTTTCGTGTTTGGGTACCACCGAAGCACACGGCCCCGTTGAATGAGTGCCACCGAAGCACACAAACCTGCATCCGGGTGCCACCGAAGCACACGACCTCCCTGTACAGGTGCCACCGAAGCACACGGCCCCACATGCGAGTGCCACCGAAGCACACAGACCCGTGTCTGGGTGCCACCGAATCACACAGACCAGCGTCCGGGTGCCACCAAAGCACATGGCCCTGCTTCTCGGTGCTATCGCAGCACAAAGACTGGCGTCCGTGTACCACCGAAGCACACAACTCCACATACGAGTGCCCCTGAAGCACATGGCCTAATGTCTGGGTGCCACCGTAGCATACAGACCCGCGTCCGGGTGCCACCGAAGCACATGGCCCCGGTGTCTAGGTGCCACCGTAGCACACAGACCCGTGTCTAGGTGCCACTGAAGCACACAGACCAACGTTCATGTGCCACCGAAGCACATGGCTCCTCGCCCGGTTTCCAGCGAAGCACATGACCCCGTTTCTCGGTGCTACCGAAGCACAAAGACCGGCGTCCGGGTGCCACCGAAGCACATGGCCCATGTCTAGGTGCCAACGAAGCACACAGACCCGCGTCTGGGTGCCACCAGAGCACACGGCCCCACGTCCGGATGCCGCCAAAGCACACAGCCCACATACGGGTGCCACCGAAGCACACAGACCTGAGTCCGGGTGCAACCGAAGCACACGGCCCCACGTCCGGGTGCTGCCAAAGCACACGGCCCTGCATCTAGGTGCCACCGAAGCACACGGCCCTGCATCTAGGTGCCACCGAAGCACACAGACCCGTGTCCATGTGCCACCGAAGCACTCTGCCCATGCGTCCGGGTGCCACCGAAGCACACAGACCTGCAATCGGGTGCCACCGAAGCACACAGACCCGTGTCCATGTGCCACCGAAGCACTCTGCCCCTTGTCTAGGTGCCACCAAAGCACACAGACCTGCAATCGGGTGCCACCGAAGCACACGGCCCCGCTTCCGGGTGCCATCGAAGAACACAGCCCCACATACGAGTGCCAACGAAACACAAGCCCCGTGTCTGGGTGCCACCGAAGCACATGGCCCCACATCTGGGTGCCACCAAATCACACAAACCCGCGTCCATGTGCCACCGATGCACTCTGTCCCGCGTCCGGGTGCCACCGAAGCACATGGCACCATCTCTAGGTGCCACCAAAGCACACATAGCCATGTCTGGGTGCCACCGAAGCACACAGACTAACGTCCATGTGCCACCGAAGCACATGGCCCCACGTCCGGGTGGCACCGAAGCACATGACCCCGCTTCTCAGTGCTACCGAAGCACAAAGAACTGCGTCCGGGTACCTTTGAAGTACACGGCTCCATGTATGAGGGCCCCTGAAGCACACGAGCTCATGTCTGGGTGCCACTGAAGCACACAGACCCGCGTCCGTGTGCCACCATAGCACTCTGCCCCACGTCCGGGTGCCACGGAAGCACATGGCCCTGTGTCTAGGTGCCACCGAAGCACACAGACCCGCGTCCGTGTATACCACCGAAGCACACAGACCCCAGTCTGGGTGCCACCGAAGCACATGGCCCCGTGTCTAGGTGCCACCGTAGCGCACACACCCATGTCTGGGTGCCAGCGAAGCACACAGACCAACGTCTATGTGCCACCAAAGCATATGGCTCCGCATCCGGTTTCCACCGAAGCACACGGCCCTGCTTCTCGGTGTTACCGAAGCACAAAGACCGGCGTCCGGGTACCTCCGAAGTACACGGCTCCACAAACGAGTGCCCCTGAAGCACATGGCCTCGTGTCTGGGTGCCACCAAAGCACTCAGCCCCGCGTCCGGGTGCCAACGAAGCACATGGCCCCGTCTCTAGGTGCCTCCATAGCAGACAGACCCGTGTCTGGGTGCCACCGAAGCACACAGACTAAGGTACATGTGCCACCGAAGCACATGGCCCCACGTCCGGTTTCCACCGAAGTACATGGCCCCGCTTCTTGGTGCTACCGAAGCACAAAGACCGGCGTCCGGGTACTTCCGAAGCACACGGCCCCACATACGAGTGCCACAAAAGCACACGGCCCCACGTCTAGGTGCCACCGAAGCACATGACACCGCTTCTTAGTGCTACCGAAGCACAAAGAACGGCGTCCGCGTACCTCCGAAGTACACGGCTCCACGTACGAGGGCCCCTGAAGCACACGGCCTCGTGTCTGGGTGCCACCGAAGCACACAGACCCACGTCCATGTGCCACCATAGCACTCTGCCCCGCGTCCGGGTGCCACGGAAGCACACGGCCCCACATATGAGTGCCACCGAAGCACACGGCCTCGTGTCTGGGTGCCACCAAAGCACATGGCCTGGTGTCTAGGTGCCACCGTAACACACAGACCCGTGTCTAGGTGCCACTGAAGCACACAGACCAACGTTCATGTGCCACCGAAGCACATGGCTCCTCGCCCGGTTTCCAGCGAAGCACATGACCCCGTTTCTCGGTGCTACCGAAGCACAAAGACCCACTGAACAGGTGCCATCGAAGGACACAGCCCAGCATACGAGTGCCACCGAAGCACATGCCCCCGTGTCTAGGTGCCACCGAAGCACACAGACTCGCTTCCGTGTGCCACCTAAGCACGTGACCCAGCGTCCGGGTGCCCCCGAAACACATGGTCCCGTGTCTAGGTGCCACCGAAGCACACACACCCGCGTTAGAGTGCCATCACTCGCGTTAGAAGCCTACCTGTACGGGTGCCACCGAAGCACATGGCCCCAAATGCGAGTGCCATCGAAGCACACAGACCCGTGTGTCGTTGCCACCAAAGCACACAGACCCACGTCCATGTGCCACAGAAACACATGGCCCTGCGTCCGTGTGCCACCGAAGCACATGGCCCCGCTTATCGGTGCTACCGAAGCACAAAGACCGCCTTCCGGGTACCACCGAAGTACTCGGCTCCAAGTATGAGTGCCCCTGAATCACATGGCCTCGTGTCTTGGTGCCACCGAAGCACACAGACCCACATCCGTGTGCCACCGAAGCAAATGACCCCATGTCTAGGTGCCACTGAAGCACACAGACCCGCGTCCGGGTGCCACCTAAGCACACGGCCCCGCATCCGGGTGCCACTGAAGCACACGGCTTCACATACGAGTATCACCGAAGCACACGGCCCCGTGTTTGGGTGCCACCGAAGCACACAGACTTGCGTCCGTGTGCCACCGTAGCACTCTGCCCCGCCTCCGGGTGCCACCGAAGCACACGGCGCCACATAGGAGTGACACCGAAGCACACGGCCCCGTGTCTGAGTGCTGACGATGCACACAGACCCGCATCCATTTGCCACCGAAGCACATGGCCTTGCATCCGGGTGCCACCGAAGCACATGGCCCTGTGTCTAGGTGCCACTGAAGCACACAGACCCGTGTCCGTGTGCCACCATAGCACTCTGCCCCGCGTCCGGGTGCCACCGAAGCACACGGCCCCACATATGAGTGCCACCGAAGCGCACGGCCTCGTGTCTGGGTGCCACCAAAGCACCGTAACACACAGACCCGTGTCTGGGTGCCACCGCAGCACACAGACCAACGTCCATGTGCCACCGAAGCACATGGCCCCTCGTCCGGTTTCCACCAAAGCACATGGCCACGCTTCTCGGTGCTACCGGAGCACAAAGGCCGGCGTCCGGGTACCTCCGCAACACATGGCTCCACGTACGAGTGCCCCTGAAGCACACGGCTTCGTGTGTGGGTGCCACCGAAGCACTCAGACCCATGTCCGTGTGCCATCGAAGCACATGGCCCCTAGTAAGGCTTCCACCGAAGCACATGGCCCCACTTCTCAGTGCTACCGAAGCACAAAGACCCACTGAACAGGTGCCATCGAAGGACACAGCCCAGCATACGAGTGCCACCGAAGCACATGCCCCCGTGTCTGGGTGCCACCGAAGCACACAGACTCGCTTCCGTGTGCCACCTAAGCACGTGACCCAGCGTCCGGGTGCCCCCGAAGCACATGGTCCCGTGTCTAGGTGCCACCGAAGCACACACACCCGCGTTAGAGTGCCATCAAAGCACACGGCCTACCTGTACGGGTGCCACAGAAGCGCATGGCCCTGCGTCCGTGTGCCACTGAAGCACATGGCCCCGCTATTCGGTGCTACCGAAGCACAAACACCAGTGTCCGGGTACCACCGAAGCACACGGCTCCAAGTATCAATGCCCCTGAAGCACACGGCCTCGTGTCTGGGTGACACCGAAGCACACAGTCCCACATCCATGTGCCATCGAAGCACATGGCCCCATGTCTAGGTGCCACCAAAGCGCACAGACTCGCGCCAGGGTGCCACCGAAGCACAAGGCCCCGTGTCTGGATGCCAACGAAGCACACGGCTTCACATGCGAGTTCCACCGAAGCACACGGCCCCGTGTCTGGGTGCCACCGAAGCACACAGACCCACGTCCGTGTGCCACTGTAGCACTCTGCCCTGCCTCCGGGTGTCACCGAATCACACGGCCCCGTGTCTGGGTGACACCGAAGCACACAGACCCGCATCCGTGTGCCATCGAAGCACATGACCTTGCGTCGGGGTGCCACCGAAGCACATGGCCCCATGTCTAGGTGCCACCGAAGCACACAGACCTGCATCCGGGTGCCGCCAAATAATACAGTTCCATGCACGAGTGCCCCTGAAGCACACGGCCTCATGTCTGGGTCCAACCAAAGCACACAGACCCACGTCCGTGTACCACCGAAGCACACAGACCCCAGTCCGGGTGCCACCGAAGCACAGGGCCCCGTGTCTAGGTGCCACCGTAGCGCTTAGACCCATGTCTGGGTGCCACCGAAGCACACAGACTAACGTCCATGTGCCACCAAAGAACATGGCCTCGCGTCCGGTTTCCATTGAAGCACATGGCCCTGCTTCTCGGTGCTACCGAAGCACAGAGCCGGCGTCCGGGTACCTCCGCAGTACACGGCTCCACGTACGAGTGCCCCTGAAGCACACGGCCTCGTGTCTAGCAGCCACCGAAGCACACAGATCCGTGTCCGTGTGCCACCGAAGCACATGGCCCCACTTCTCGGTGCTACCGAAGCACAAAGATCGGCATCCGGATATTACCGAAGTACACGGCTTCACGTACGAGTGCCCCTGAAGCACACGGCCTTGTGTCTGGGTGCAACCGAAACACACAGACCCGTGTCCGTGTGCCATCGAAGCACTCTGCCCCGCGTCCGGGTGCCACCGAAGCACATGGCCCCCGTGTCTAGGTGCTACCGAAGCACACAGACACGCGTCCGGGTGCCACCGAATCACATCGCCCCGCTTCTCGGTGCTACCGAAGCACAAAGCTTGGCATTCAGGTACCACCGAAGAACACGGCTCCACGTACGAGTGCCCCTGAAGCACAAGGCCGCGCATCTAGGTGCCACCTAAGCACACAGACCCGCGTCCTTGTGCCACCGAAGCACATAGCCCCTCGTCCGGATGCCACCGAAGCACACGACCCCCTGAATGGGTGTCACCGAAGCACACAGTGCCACATGAGTGCCATTGAAGCACACGCCCCCGTGTTTGGGTGCCACTGAAGCATACAGACCCTCGTTAATGTGCCAACGAAGAACTCTGCCCCGCATCCAGGTGCCACCGAAGCACATGGCTCCGTGTCTAGGTGCCACTGAAGCACACAGACCCACGTCTGTGTGCCAAATAAGCACAGGGCCCTGCGTATGGGTTCCACCGAAGCACATGGCTACTGCTTCTCGGTGCTACCGAAGCACAAAGACAGGCATCCGGGTACCTCCGAAGCACACGGCTCTACGTACGAGTGCCCATGAAGCACACGGCCCCGTTGAATGGGTGCCACCGAAGCACACAAACCTGCGTCCGAGTGCCACCGAAGCACACGACCTCCCTGTACAGGAGCCACTGAAGCATACGGCCCCACATACGAGTGCCAACGAAGCACACAGACCCGTGTCTGGGTGGCACCGAAGCACACAGACTCGTGTCCGGGTGCCACCGAAGCACAAGGCCCCGCTTCTCGGTGCTACCGAAGCACAAAGACCGGCGTCCGGGTACCACCGAAGCACACGGCTCCGCGTATGAGTGCTCCTGAAGCACAAGGCCTTGTATCTGCGTGCCACCAAAACACACAGACCCGCGTTCGTGTGCCACTGAACCACTCTGACCCGCGTCTTGGCGCCACTGAAGCACATGGCCCGTGTCTAGGTGCCTCCAAAGCACACAGACCCGCATCCGGGTGCCACTGAAGCAAACGGCCCCATGTCCGGGTGCTGCCAAAGCACACGGCCCACATACGAGTGCCATCTGGGTGCCACCGAAGCACATGGCTTCACTGTACAGGTGCCATTGAAGCACACAGACCCGTGTCTGGGTGCCACCGAAGCACACAGACCCGTGCCCATGTGCTACAGAAGCACACAACCCTACGTCCGGGTGCCACTGAAGCACGTGGCCCCGCTTCTCGGTGCTACCGAAGCACAAACATCGGCGTCCGGGAACCACCGAAGAACACAACTCTACGTACGAGTGCCCCTGAAGCACACAGCCTCGTGTCTGGGTGCTACCGAAGCACACAGACCAGCATCCGTGTGCCACCGAAGCACTCTGCCCCGCGTCCGGGTGCCACCGAAGCACACGGCTTCACATACGAGTACCACCGAAGCACATGGCCACGTGTCTGGGTGCCACCAAAGCACATGGCCCCGCGTTGGGGTGCCACCGAAGCACATGACCCCGTGTCTGGGTGCCACCAAAGCACACAAACCCGAATCCAACTGCCACCAAAGCACATGGCCCCGCTTCTCGGTGCTACCGAAGCACAAAGGCCGGCGTCCGGGTACCAACGAAGCACACGGGTCCGCGTACAAGTGTCCCTGAAACACACGGCCTCGTGTGTGGGTGCCACCGAAGCATACAGACCGCTGTTCATGTGCCACCGAAGCACTCTGCCCCGCGTCCGGGTGCCACAGAAGCACATGGCTCCGTCTCTAGGTGCCACCGAAGCACACTGCTTCACGTCCAGGTGCCACTGAAGCACATGGCCCACATACGTGGGCCAACGAAGCACACGACCCCATGTCTGGATGCAACTGAAGAACACAGACCCGTGTTCGAGTGCCACCGAAGCACACGGCCCTGCGTATAGGTACCACCGAAGCACACGGTCCGACGTCCGGTATCCACTGAAGCACATGGCCCTCCTTCTCGGTGCTCCCGAAGCACAAAGTCGGCGTCCGGGTACCACCGAAGCACACGGCTCCGCGTATGAGTGCTCCTGAAGCACAAGGCCTTGTATCTGCGTGCCACCAAAACACACAGACCCGCGTCCGTGTGCCACCGAAGCACTCTGACCCGCGTCTTGGCGCCACTGAAGCACATGGCCCGTGTCTAGGTGCCTCCAAAGCACACAGACCCGCATCCGTTGCCACTGAAGCAAACGGCCCCATGTCCGGGTGCTGCCAAAGTACACGGCCCACATACGAGTGCCATCTGGGTGCCACCGAAGCACATGGCCTCCCTGTACAGGTGCCATTGAAGCACACAGACCCGTGTCTGGGTGCCACCGAAGCACACAGACCCGTGCGCATGTGCTACAGAAGCACACAACCCTGCGTCCGGGTGCCACCGAAGCACGTGGCCCCGCTTCTCGGTGCTACCGAAGCACAAACATCGGCGTCCGGGAACCACCGAAGAACACAACTCTACGTACGAGTGCCCTTGAAGCACACAGCCTCGTGTCTGGGTGCTACCGAAGCACACAGACCAGCGTCCGTGTGCCACCAAAGCACTCTGCCCCGCGTCCGGGTGCCACCGAAGCACACGGCTTCACATACGAGTACCACCGAAGCACATGGCCACGTGTCTGGGTGCCACCAAAGCACATGGCCCCGCGTTGGGGTGCCACCGAAGCACATGACCCCGTGTCTGGGTGCCACCAAAGCACACAAACCCGAATCCAACTGCCACCAAAGCACATGGCCCCGCTTCTCGGTGCTACCGAAGCACAAAGGCCGGCGTCCGGGTACCAACGAAGCACACGGGTCCGCGTACAAGTGCCCCTGAAACACACGGCCTCGTGTGTGGGTGCCACCGAAGCATACAGACCGCTGTTCATGTGCCACCGAAGCACTCTGCCCCGCGTCCGGGTGCCACCGAAGCACATGGCTCCGTCTCTAGGTGCCACCGAAGCACACTGCTTCACGTCCAGGTGCCACTGAAGCACATGGCCCACATACGTGGGCCAACGAAGCACACGACCCCATGTCTGGATGCAACTGAAGAACACAGACCCGTGTTCGAGTGCCATCAAAGCACACGGCCCTGCGTATAGGTACCACCGAAGCACACGGTCCGACGTCCGGTATCTACTGAAGCACATGGCCCTCCTTCTCGGTGCTCCCGAAGCACAAAGCCGGCGTCCGGGTACCTCTGCAGTACACGGCTGCACGTACGAGTGCCCCTGAAGCACACAACCTCGTGTGTGGGTGCTACCGAAGCACACAGACCCGCGTCCGTGTGCCACCGAAGCACTCTGCCCCGCATCCGGGTGCCACCGAAGCACACGGCTTCACATACGAGTACCACCGAAGCACATGGCCACATGTCTGGGTGCCACCAAAGCACATGGCCCCGCGTTGGGGTGCCACCGAAGCACATGACCCCGTGTCTGGGTGCCACCAAAGCACACAAACCCGAATCCAAGTGCCACCGAAGCACATGGCCCCGCTTCTCGGTGCTACCGAAGCACAAAGGCCGGCGTCCGGGTACCAACGAAGCACACGGGTCCGCGTACAAGTGTCCCTGAAACACACGGCCTCGTGTGTGGGTGCCACCGAAGCATACAGACCACTGTTCATGTGCCACCGAAGCACTCTGCCCCGCGTCCGGGTGCCAACGAAGCACATGGCTCCGTCTCTAGGTGCCACCGAAGCACACTGCTTCACGTCCAGGTGCCACTGAAGCACATGGCCCACATACGTGGGCCAACGAAGCACACGACCCCATGTCTGGATGCAACTGAAGAACACAGACCCGTGTTCGAGTGCCACCGAAGCACATGGCCCTGCGTATAGGTACCACCGAAGCACATGGTCCGACATCCGGTATCCACTGAAGCACATGGCCCTCCTTCTCGGTGCTCCCGAAGCACAAAGCCGGCGTCCGGGTACCTCTGCAGTACACGGCTGCACGTACGAATGCCCCTGAAGCACACGGCCTCGTGTCTAGGTGCCACCGAAGCACACAGACCCATGTCCGTGTGCCACCGAAGCACATGGCCCCGCTTCTCGGTGCTACCGAAGCACAAAGATCGGCGTCCGGGTACCTCCGAAGTACACGGCTTCACGTGCGAGTGCCCCTGAAGCAAACGGCCTTGTATCTGGGTGCAACCGAAATACAGACCCGCGTCCGGGTGCCACTGAAGCACATGGCCCCGTGCCTAGGTGCTACCGAAGCACACAGACCCGCGTTCGGGTGCCACCGAATCACATGGCCCCGCTTCTCGGTGCTACCGAAGCACAAAGCTTGGCATCCAGGTACCACCGAAGAACACGGCTCCACATACGAGTGCCCCTGAATCACAAGGCCGCGTATATAGGTGCCACCTAAGCACACAAACCCGCGTCCTTGTGCCACCGAAGCACATAGCCCCTCGTCCGGGTGCCACCGAAGCACACTACCCCCTGAATGTGTGTCACCGAAGCACACAGCTCCACATGAATGCCAATGAAGCACACGCCCCCGTGTCTGGGTGCCACCGAAGCACACAGACCCACGTCTGTGTGCCAAATAAGCACAGAGCCCTGCGTACGGGTTCCACTGAAGCACATGGCTACCGCTTCTCGGTGCTACCGAAGCACAAAGACCGGCGTCCGGGTACCTCCGAAGCACGCGGCTCTACGTACGAGTGCCCATGAAGCACACGGCCCCGTTGAATGGGTGTCATCGAAGCACACAAACCTGTGTCCGGGTGCCACCGAAGCACATGACCTCCCTGTACAGCTGCCACCGAAGCACACGGCCCCACGTACGAGTGCCACCGAAGCATACAGACCCGTGTCTGGGTGCCACCGAAGCACACAGACTCGCGTCCGGGTGCCACCGAAGCACAAGGCCCCGCTTCTCGGCGCTACCGAAGCACAAAGACCGGCGTCCGGGTGCCATCGAAGCACACGGCCCCGTGTTTGGGTGCCACTTAAGCACACATCCCCGGTTACTGATGCCACTGAAGCACACGGTCCTGCATACGGATGCCACCGAAGCATTTGTCCCCAAGTACAGGTGCCACCGAAGCACATGGCCCTGCGTCTGGGTGCCACCGAAGCACACGGTCCCGCATACGGATGCCACCAAAGCACATAGCCCCGCGTACGGGTGTCACCGAAGCACACAGTCCAGCTTCTCAGCGCCACCGAAGCACACGGACCGGCGGGTGCCACTGTGCCACCGAAGCACATGGCTCCACATACGGGTGCCACCGAAACACACGGCCTGGCATCCGGGTGCCACCGAAGCACATGGCCCCACATACGCGTGCTACGAAACACATGGCCGTGCATCCACGTGCCACCGAAGCACACGGCCCTGTGTCCGGGTGCCTACAAAGAACAAGCCCCGTGTACCGGTGCCACCGAAGCACAGGGCTCCATATCTGAGTGCCCCAAAGCATATGGTCCTGTGTCCAGGTGCCACTGAAGCACAAGACCCGGCGTCCACGTGCCACTGAAGCACAAGACCCGATGTCTGGATGTCGCTGAAGCACACGGCCCGGCATTTATTTGCCATCAAAGCACATGCATCAGCTTCCGCATTCCAGTGAAGCACCAGGCCCGACATCCACATGCCACCGACGCACATGGACCGATGTCCGTGTGACACCAAAGCATCTACTGGTACAGAATATATTATCATGATATAGGTCATCTACGTATATAAGAATATATATATATTCCTCCTATACCCTGTTTACAATGCTTTTGTTGGACAGAAAAAATGCATCAACAATTTGATTAGCAATGTAATAATGGCAATGGAGAACAGATGGGCATGTTAGCATTTATACTGGATTCCTGACAGATGCCACACAGACTAACGATTAGATTTGTTAATCCAAGGGAAATACACTATTGTGTTTCTGTTGACTTGTTATGTATGAGCATTTCTGTTACTGGTCAAGGGCAGACCAGTATTTGTACAACCCTGATTGTTGTCTTTTATTAGTCTGTGGAACAATTAATGTTGATTACGCTTTGTGTGGACACTGTGGCTTGTTGACTCCCAAGACAGGAGGACAAACTATGCAAATTCATTAAATGCTCAAACATTGAGACCTGAGCGCTGCCCTTTCCCCCAAACCTGTGAATGTGTACTTGCATGGAGAACTGTGACTATTTTAAGGGACATGTGCTTTTGTAGGAGAGACATGGGACAGAGATTGAAAGAGACTTGGAACATCAGCTTGGTAGTATGGCTTTACCTAAAGAGATCCAGATTTGGATTCTACATGATTCTAGCCTAAGGGTACATAGCCCTGGCTGGAAAGATACGGATCTGCTCCATTAACCATCAGAGAGCCCATGGATACATTTGTGGAGACCAGGTTGGGACGATGAAGTCACCTGGCCCCATGGATATGTTGTTTGGGGTTGCCAGGAGGGACCCATTGGTCGCCTGGAACTCATGGAGACATTCATAAAAGCCAGATTGGGACTCACCAGTCATCTGGCCCCATGGAAACTCTCGGAGAGGCCAGGGTGGGACCCTCAGGTCTCTTGACCTTGTACCTTGATGGACTGCTAACTTCCTAAGCTTGCCGCTACCTTCTCTATGTGGGGGTCCGCCAGTAGCCGGGGCCAACTGATTGAGGTAGTTGACCCTGGAAGTCTCAAAGTCGCAGCTGTTCTATCCCAGGCAGGCGGAGCGGAAGGATGAGACTGTGTAATGTTGTACCATCTTGGGTATTTGCTGGGACTGTTCTATGTGTTTATTGTCCTATTTTGTGGTTCAATAAAGTATTGCCACGCTATTTTACCCTCACCCCTGTGTTGTCTGAGTAGCATTACGCCCACTGAAGATCCCGGAACTTCACACCATACATTAAATGTTGGATAACAGTTGCTTAACTCCTTAAATGCCGTGATGAAAAACAAGCATGGTATCTAAGTTGATAGACATAGGGAGGATCTCCTTTTCTCTCAGTATCTCTAAAATGCGCAATAATGGAGTATTCAGAAGTACAAAAAAAATAAAGTGAAAACCACAAAAATAACTTTTTTTTACATTAAAACGTGTTTTGACAAAAAAATCACAAGCAAAAAAATATAAACCTACGGTAATTTATATTGCAGCATCTGTAACTACCCAAACTATAAAGCCATCACATCATTTATCTTGACTGAAAAATGGCATAATAATAATAACACCACAATTGCTATTATTGATCATTTTGGCCTCAGCCTAAAAAAAATCCACCAGAATATATTACCTATACTGCATTATAAACTCTGTACAGTTATATAAATAACCAAATGGAAAAGTTCATACCAGTCATCACTCCCCATGGATGAAGCGGAGAACGCTCCGGTGGTCTGCATCAGATCCGGAAGTGATGATTTCGCCATCCGGATGTTACTTGATCTCTGATTCACTGCACAGGTCAGGAAAGATCTAATGACACACTGGTTCAGACGCCTGTCCGGCCAATCTCAGGCTTCAGCATCGGTCACATCTGGGCGGCTTAGTCATCGTTTCTATCTAGAGTGAGTATAGCAGGGGGACGCACATTTGTTTGTTATTTTTAAAAGATCTATGCCAAAGAAAAAATATTGGATAACTCATTTAAAAGTAAAATAATGGTAGCTCTCAGAAAATGTAGACAGAAAAAATATTTTTATTTTTACAAAGTGATTTTATTGAGCAAAGCTTGAAAGCTTCAAAACCTTCTAAATTAGTTAAAGTGCTAAAAATAAAATAAATAACATTTTTTTTCACAAAATGCAGCTTTTTTTGTTCATCTTTCCTACAAATAAATGGAATTAAAAAGTGATCAAAATGTTGTCTGTACCCTAAAATAGTACCACTGAGAGCTATAGATTGTCCTGGAAAATTTAAGCCCTCGTATAGCTTTGTCAACAGAAAAATTAACAAGTTATTGCTCTTAAAATATGGCAATATAAAATCAAATATATTCTTTTTCCCTTTCCAGATTTCTGACGCACTTGTACGACGTACATGGGGTGATTGTGTACGTGGCCCACTCGTTACAGGGTGGGTGCTGGCTGTGTTATACAGATGGCACCGGCCTCTAAACAGCAGCTGCTGAAAATAGCACCGATTGTTGCTGTCAATATATGATAGCGGCATTTAAATAGTTTTTCACCATGTGGAGAAAAACTATGGGCGACTATTGCTACCAGCCCCCACCACGCACAATAGAATAGTGGGGGCTACTGGATTTGACATTGTTCAATATCTCCAAACAAATTACAAAACATTTGCATGCTGAAATCCCCTAAAGGAAAAATATATAAGTTAAAAAAAATAAAGAGATATTGAAAGAATAAAAAAATCAAAAACTCAAATCATAACCTCGTCTCCTCGTTTTCAGCAAAGAAATGTAAAATAAATAAATAAATATATATATATATAGGAAACATATACTGGAACAGCACCATTTCACATTCACTCACGGTGGGTGCCAGGCCTCCAAGCAACCTGTCCAAATTGCATCTGAATAGAAAAATGGAAGAAGGCAGCACTCCAGATAAATTACATTTTTAGAAAAAATGGACTTTATTGAGCCCAAATGGCGACGTTTCGGTTCATAGAACCTTTCTCAAGCCTTGAATTTATCTGTAGTGCTGCCTTATTATATTATATATATATATATATATATATATATATATATATATATATATATCTCTCTCTATATATATATATATATGTATATACATAACAGCACATTTGGTAATGTTGCATTTGTAATACATATGATAAACGCTGTAAATAAAAAATTTTTTTAAAAGCCCCAAAATTTGGAATTGAAAGCAATCAACAAGCCGTAAGCAGCCCCCCTTGGTATTACTAAAACCAATAGCTTATGCTGGAAAAAAACAAGTCCTCATACAGCTCAAAAAAAATGAATTGGTCTCTGAAAATGGCGACACAAGGCAATTTATTTTTACAAGATTCCGGCTTTCTTAACCCCCGTCTCCCTGTCTTTGACACGGGCAAGCTGAGCCTATATTTTTGACAGCAGATGATGGCTGTGTTATTCAGCCATCACTTGCCTCTAACAGCTGCGAATGGAGCAGAGCTCCGCCCATAGCTATTAACCATCTAAATGCTGCTGTCAATCTGTGACAGCGCCATTAACAGCACGGTCTGGTGAAGAGCTCTTCTTACTGCCCACTGGCATCACCGCGACGTGATCGTGAGGCGCCAGGTTGCCATGACAGCTGGGGGTCTGCTGAAGACCCCAGTTGCTCGCCAGTACTGACAGTACTCCGGTGAACGCCAGATTCTAGTTGGCGTTCATAGGAGATCGGAGACAGTGATTTTTTTCTATATACAGCAATATAGCGGCATTGCTGTATAAAGTACAAGCGATCAGAAGATCAGACTAACAATTACAGTGAAAAGAAAAAAATATTAAAAAAAAAATAAAATAAAAAAATAAAAGTTCCAATCACCCTCCTTTTCCCTCATTAAAAATAAATAAAAAAATCAAAATTTACACATAGTGTGATATCGTGATTTCTGTATCAAAATATAAAATTAATTAATCTGATCAGTAACAGCGTAATGAGAAAAAAATGCAACATGAGGCGATGGAAACATCATATGTACCCCAAAATTGTATCAATAAAAACATCAGCTCAGGGCGCAAAAAGCGAATCCCTCGCACAGCCCCATCCACCAACACTTGGAAACCTATCGGGTCTCAAAAAATGACAACACAAGGGATTTTTTTTATTTTACAAATTTCTGATTTGTTTTCTACACTTAAAGGAAAAAACGATGTATGTTTGGTATTGGTGAAATGGTACTGCCCCGGGAATCATATTGTCAGGACATTGTGACCATATAATGAACGCTGTATATAATAAATACTGAGTTGGGGGATTGCGCTTTTTTCACTGCAGTTGGAATTTATCAGAAGATAAAATGGTGACATTCAATAGCAGAACTCGTCCCCAATAAACAAGTCGTCATACGGCGATATCAGCGGAAACATCAGAAAGTGACGGGAAGAAGGGAGGAGAACAGCGAAAACGCAAGAACTGATAATCGCCGGGAAGTGAAGGGGAAGCAGGAAATTCTACTAATCAGTTTGGTAACAGCCGCCATCATGCCACCGGAGAACCAGCACCGGACATTATTACCGGCCAATAAACCCCCAAACACAACGATCTGTTATTATTCCTTTATTCCTCGGCCCCTGGATGCAGATTATATGGACAAGTGACTGGAGCCATTAATAAGAGGAGATCACTCAGCAGATAACGAGCCGCCGTACGGATCCACCGACAGAAGAAGGAAAAGTGATGGAGGAGACATAACAGGGCGGAAATCAGAGCTGTCAGGAAGGGGTTAAAGGGCATTTATTCCATTAGTAGGAATATGGTATCTATAGATTTGGTGTCAGCTGAATCCCCCAGAATAACCCAGCAGTGCAGAGACCCCCATCCTCCATGTATGTATGTACACTGCTATCTATAGACACACATACATCCACAATGCCCACAGCTCGTACATCGCACAGCCTCAGCCGGGGGCTCCACCACCCGGCAGCACAGACCCCGCTCACCACCTCAGACCCCCGGGGTGAGCGCTCATATCGCTGCTGGCTCTGCTCCTCCGTCCTCAGCAATTTGGTGACATCCGCGGTGATGGGAACACTGCGCGCAGGGCGTGGCTTCTCACTGTAACAGACACTGACGTGTTGTCATGGAGAACTCAGGGGCGTGGTATCTATAATGGGCGGAGTCTCCTGGGAATGGGCGGGGCCTCCGGTTTATAGTGTTCTGCACATAATAGGAAGTAGCAGCAGTGCATGCTGGTCTATACAGTGTAAGATCCGTCCTGCTGCTGCTGCTCGGGGAAGATGGAGAGGGACAGAGAGCAAAAGGACAGATCTGTGAGAGGAGAGAGAGATGAGAATCTGTGTGAGAGGGGAGATCATGGGGGCAGTCTATAATAGTAGGGGGACTATGAGGAGCCTGCTGTATGAGAGGGGACTATGGGGAACAGGCTGTATGAGAGGGAGCTATGGGGAAAGTGGGGGGCTATGAGGAGCTGACTGTATGAGAGGGGACTATGGGGAAAGTGGGGGGCTATGAGGAGCTGGCTGTATGAGAGGGGAGTATGGGGAAAGTGGGGGGCTATGAGGAGCTGGCTGTATGAGAGGGAGCTATGGGGAAAGTGGGGGGCTATGAGGAATAGGCTGTATGAGAGGGGACTATGGGGAGCAGGCTGTATGAGAGGGAGCTATGGGGAAAGTGAGGGGCTATGAGGAGCCGGCTGTATGAGAGGGGAGTGTGGGGGGACTATGAGGAGCCGGCTGTATGAGAGGGGAGTGTGGGGGGGCTATGAGGAGCAGGCTGTATGAGAGGGGACTATGGGGAAAGTGGGGGGGCTATGTGGAACAGGCTGTATGAGAGGGGAGTATGGGGAAAGTGGGGGGACTATGTGGAACAGGCTGTATGAGAGGGGAGTATGGGGAAAGTGGGGGGGCTATGAGGAGCAGGCTGTATGAGAGGGGAGTATGGGGAAAGTGGGGGGACTATGTGGAACAGGCTGTATGAGAGGGGAGTATGGGGAAAGTGGAGGGGCTATGAGGAGCAGGCTGTATGAGAGGGGAGTATGGGGAAAGTGGGGGGGGCTATGAGGAGCTGACTGTATGAGAGGGGAGTATGGGGAAAGTGGGGGGACTATGGGGAGTAGGCTGTATGAGAGGGAGCTATGGGGAAAGTGGGGGGCTATGAGGAGCTGGCTGTATGAGAGGGGACTGTGGGGAGACTACGAGGAGCAGGCTGTATGAGGGGACTATGGGGAGCAGGCTGTATGAGAGGGGACTATGGAGAAAGTGGGGGGACTATGAGGAGCAGGCTGTACGAGAGGAAAGTGGGGGGACGATGAGCATCAGGCTGTATGAGAGGGGACTATGGGGAACAGGCTGTATGAGAGGGGACTATGGGGAACAGGCTGTATGAGGGGACTATGGGGAAAGTGGGGGGCCATGAGGAGCTGGCTGTATGAGAGGGGAGTATGGGGAAAGTGGGGGGACTATGGGGAACAGGCTGTATGAGAGGGGAGTATGGGGAAAGTGGGGGGACTATGGGGAACAGGCTGTATGAGAGGGAGATATGGGGAAAGTGGGGGGACTATGGGGAGCAGGCTGTATGAGAGGGGACTATGGAGAAAGTGGGGGGGACTATGAGGAGCTGGCTGTATGAGAGGGGACTATGGGGAAAGTGGGGGGACTATGGGGAGCAGGCTGTATGAGAGGGGACTATGGAGAAAGTGGGGAACTCTGGAGCAGACTGTATGAGAGGGCACTATGGGGAAAGTGGGAGGGCTATTGGGAACAGGCTGTATGAGAGGGAGCTATGGGGAAAGTGGGGGGATATGAGGAGCTGGCAGTATGAGAGGAACATCAGGCTGTATGAGAGGGGACTATGGGGAAAGTAGGGAGATTATGAAGGAAAGGCTATATGAGAAGGGACTCTGGGGAAAGTGGGGGGACTATGGGGAGCAGGCTGTATGAGAGGGGACTATGGGGAAAGTGGGAGGACTATAAGGAGCAGACTGTATGAGAGGGGACTCTGGGGAAAGTAGGGGGACTGAGGAGCAGGCTGTATGAGTCGAAATTGAGGCAAGTAGGGGGGACTATGAGGAGCAGGTTGTATGAGGTGACTATAGGGAAAGTGGGGGGACTACAAGGAGCAGGCTGTATGAGAGAGGACTACGAGGAAAGTGGTAGGACTATGTAGAGCAGGCTGTATGAGAGGAGACTATGGGGAAAGTGGGGGGACTATAAGGAGCAGGTTGTATGAGGGGACTATGGGGAAAGTGGGGGGACTATGAGGAGCAGGCTGTATGAGAGGGGACTATGAGGAAAGTGGGAGGACTATGAGGAGCAGGCTGTATGAGAGGGGACTATGGGGAAAGGGGGGACTATGAAAAGCAGGCTGTATGAGGGAATTATGGAGAAAGTTGGGGACTATGAGGAACAGGCTGTATGAGAGGGGACTATGGGGAAAGTGGGGGGACTATGAGGAGCAGGCTGTATGAGGGAACTGTGGGGGGACTATGGGGAGCATGCTGTATGAGAGGGGACTATGGGGAAAGTGGGAGGACTATGAGGAGCAGGATGTATGAGATGGGACTATGGGGAAAGTGGGGGGACTGAGGAGCAGGCTGTATAAGAGGGGACTAAGGGGAAGGTGAGGGGACTATGAGGAGCAGGATATATGAGAGGGATGTGTGAGGCTCCATTGGGAGTTCTCTGAGAGGAAAGACAAAATGGAGGGTATATGGGGAAGAGGGACTATGGAGCATGTGGGGAACATTAGGGAGTGGTCTGTGAGTAAAAAGCTTTGGGTTAATTGAGGGACCATAGCTGGTGTTCTGTGAGAGACGGGATTATGGAGAAAGTGGGGGGAACTATAAGGAGTGGTCTGATAGAGCGAACTATGGGGAAAGTAGAGGGACCATGTGGAGCGGTTTGTGAGAGACGGTACTATGGGGAAACCATAGGACATGGTCTATGAGACGAGGCCTATAGAGAAGTGGAAGATGAGGGTCTGCCCCCATTTCTCCATTACCCAAGGTACAAGCAAGCCCCCTACACACAGTCCCTGCTTGCCAGTTCTGTATTACCGAAGGTACAAGCCCCCTGCACACAGCCCCTGCCCCTCAGTTCTGCATTATCCACTAGTGTAAGTCTCCTGCACACAGCCAATGCCCCCCCCCCCAGTTCTGCATTACCCAAAGTACAAGCCCCCTGCACACAGCCACTGCCCCCAGTTCTGCATGCATTACCCACAGGTACAACCCACTGCACACAGCCCCTGCCCCCAGGTCTGCATTACCTAAGATACAAGGCCCCTGAACACATTCCCTGCCCCCCAGTTCTGCATTACCCAAGATACAAGACCTCTGCACACAGCTCCTGCCCCCCATATCTGCATTACCTAAGATACAAGCCCCCTGCACACAGCCCCTGCCTCCCCCCAGTTCTGCATTACCCACAGGTACAAGGCCCCTGCACACAGCCCCTGCCCCTAGGTCTGAATTACCTAAGATACAAGCCCCCTGCACACAGCCCCTGCCCCCCAATTCTGCATAACCCACGGGTACAAGCTCCGTGCGAAAAACCCCTGCACCCCAGGACTGCATTACCTAAGATACAAGTCCCCTGCACACATTGCCTGCCCCCTAGTTCTGCATTACCCAAGGTACAGCACCCTTGCACACAGCTCCTGCACCCCAGGTCTGCATTACCCTAGGTACACACCCCTGCCTCCAGGTCTGCATTATCCACTGGTATAAGCCCCTTCACACAGCTCCTGCCCCTCAGTTCTGCATTACCCAAGGTACAAGCCCCTGCACACAGCCTCTGTTTGTCAGGGCACGGAAAACCCACCAGGAGGCAGTAAACCTCATATGCTATCCAGGGGTGTACATAGAAATCATGGGGCCCCATAGCAGAAGTTCTAATTGGGCTCCCCCCCTTCCCAAAAAAAATAATTGTTGGGGTCACAGGGGAGCATATCTCATAACTTTCCAGCCTTTACATAGTAATTTCCTCCTGCTGAAGTCCTAGATTCATTTTGCATTACCCCCATAAAGTATGATGCCAACAAAATAAAAGTACCCCCCCCAACCACAGAATGATACCCCCATGGTGAATTCCTCTACATTAACCTCCACATGCACAGTATAATTACTCTATTGTACCCCACCTCAACTCCCAAGGCAATGTATGGTGACCCCGACACAGTATGATCCCCCAGCTGTGACCCCCATACAGCCCTTCATGCAGTATAATGGACCTACATACAGTATGATGGCCCCACACCTCTCCACACTGTATAATGGCCCGCACTAGCCCTCCACACAGCATGATGGTACCCACACAGGGCTGCCACTAGGAATTACAGTGCCCCATACTGGCTACATTTTTGGGCCCCCTTGAGACTCTGCCCAGGCTCCACCCCAGCTCCGCCTCAACCCCTCGAACGTTCCACAGTCCCACCGCCCACTCTTGGAAAAACAGTACCCATTGAACCCCAGCTCACATATACAGTACAGACCAAAAGTTTGGACACACCTCATTTAAAGATTTTTCTGTATTTTCATGACTATGAAAATTGTACATTCACACTGAAGGCATCAAAGCTATGAATTAACACATGTGGAATTATATACTTAACAAAAAAGTGTGAAGCAACTGAAAATATGTCTTATATTCTAGGTTCTTCAAAGTAGCCACCTTTTGCTTTGATGACTGCTTTGCACACTCTTGGCATTCTCTTGATGAGCTTCAAGAGGTAGTCACCGGAAATGGTATTCCAACAATCTTGAAGGAGTTCCCAGAGATGCTTAGCACTTGTTGGCCCTTTTGCCTTCACTTTGCGGTCCAGCTCACCCCAAACCATCTCGATTGGGTTCAGGTCAGGTGACTGTGGAGGCCAGGTCATCTGGCGTAGCACCCCATCACTCTCCTTCTTGGTCAAATAGCCCTTACACAGCCTGGAGGTGTGTTTGGGGTCATTGTCCTGTTGAAAAATAAATGATGGTCCAACTAAAAGCAAACCGGATGGAATAGCATGCCGCTGCAAGATGCTGTGGTAGCCATGCTGGTTCAGTATGCCTTCAATTTTGAATAAATCCCCAACAGTGTCACCAGCAAAGCACCCCCACACCATCACACCTCCTCCTCCATGCTTCACGGTGGGAACCAGACACGTAGAGTCCATCCGTTCACCTTTTCTGCGTCACACAAAGACACGGTGGTTGGAACCAAAGATCTCAAATTTGGACTCATCAGACCAAAGCACAGATTTCCACTGGTCTAATGTCCATTCCTTGTGTTCTTTAGCCCAAACAAGTCTCTTCTGCTTGTTGCCTGTCCTTAGCAGTGGTTATCTAGCAGCTATTTTACCATGAAGGCCTGCTGCACAAAGTCTACCTCTTAACAGTTGTTGTAGAGATGTGTCTGCTGCTAGAACTCTGTGTGGCATTGACCTGGTCTCTAATCTGAGCTGCTGTTAACCTGCGATTTCTGAGGCTGGTGACTCGGATAAACTTATCCTCAGAAGCAGAGGTGACTCTTGGTCTTCCTTTCCTGGGGCGGTCCTTATGTGAGCCAGTTTCTTTGTAGCGCTTGATGGTTTTTGCAGCTGCACTTAGGGACACTTTCAAAGTTTTCCCAATTTTTCGCACTGACTGACCTTCATTTCTTAAAGTAATGATGGCCACTCGTTTTTCTTTACTTAGCTGCTTTTTTCTTGCCATAATACAAATTCTAACAGTCTATTCAGTAGGACTATCAGCTGTGTATCCACCTGACTTCTGCACAACATAACTGATGGTCCCAACCCCATTTATAAGGCAAGAAATCCCACTTACTAAACCTGACAGGGCACACCTGTGAAGTGAAGACCATTTCCGTTGACTACCTCTTGAAGCTCATCAAGAGAATGCCAAGAGTGTGCAAAGCAGTCATCAAAGCAAAAGGTGGCTACTTTGAAGAACCTAGAATATAAGACATATTTTCAGTTGTTTCACACTTTTTTGTTAAGTATATAATTCCACATGTGTTAATTCATAGTTTTGATGCCTTCAGTGTGAATGTACAATTTTCATAGTCAAGAAAATACTGAAAAATCTTTAAATGAGAAGGTGTGTCCAAACCTTTGGTGTGTACTGTATACAGGGTGGTCCAAAAGTAGGTGGACAGAAAGTGTAATAAGGTTATGAAGGGACAGATTTAACAAACATGGTGTAAAGTGAAACTGGCTCATTTGCCCTTAGCAACCAGTCAGATTCCACTTTGCATTCCTCACAGACTCTTTGGAAAATGAAAGGTGGAATCTGATTGGTTGCTAAGGGCAACTGAGCCATTTTCACATATCTAGTTTTCAAAGATAGATCTCCCCCAAATCTGTTTTCTTTTCAGATAACACATAATGGCAAATAATTTAAATACAGATCAAAGAAAATGGATTTTAACAGAGTATTGGAAATCTCAAAATGCTGAAACCGTTACAGCAAATTGGGTTGAAACATTTGGTACTCAAGCCCCAAAGAGACAAACCGTTTACCGCATTCGTGACAAATTCAATGCCACTGGCTCAATCCTTAATGCTCCAAAAACTGGTCGACCCAAAACAGTCTGTACAGAAGATAATAAACAACTTGTTGCTGAAACATTTGTTCAGAGTCCAAAAAAGTCCACCAGAAGAGCCTCTTTGGAATTGGGAATTTCACGAGCTTCTATCATGCGAATCCTGAAATCTATTGGGTGGAAAGCTTATCGTCCACGTCTAATTCATGGTTTATTGGAGGATGATCCAGACAGGCGGCTGCAATTTAGTGTTTGATAAATCTCCCCCTTCATAACCTTATTCACTTTCTGTCCGCCTACTTTTGGACAACCCTGTGTGTATATATATATATATATATATATATATATATATATATATATATATATATATACACTGCTCAAAAAATAAAGGGAGCACTCAAACAACACATCCTAGATCTGAATGAATGAAATATTCTCATTAAATACTTTGTTCTGTACAAAGTTGAATGTGCTGACAACAAAATCATTCAAAAATCATCAATGGAAATCAAATTTATTAACCAATGGAGGCCTGGATTTGGAGTCACCCCCAAAATTAAAGTGGAAAAACACACTACAGGCTGATCCAACTTAGATGTAATGTCCTTAAAACAAGTCAAAATGAAGCTCAGTATTGTGTGTGGCCTCCACGTGCCTGTATGACCTTCCTACAACGCCTGGGCATGCTCCTGATGAGGTTGCCGATGGTCTCCTGTGAGATCTCCGCCCAGACCTAGACTAAAGCATCTGCCAACTCCTGGACAGCCTGTGGTGCAACGTGACGTTGGTGGATGGTGCGAGACATGATGTCCCAGATGTGCTCAATTGGATTCAGGTCTGGAGAACGGGCGGGCCAGTCCACAGCTTCAATGCCATTATCTTGCAGGAACTGCTGACACACTCCAGCCACATGAGGTCTGGCATTGTCCTGCATTAGGAGGAACCCAGGGCCAACCGCACCAGCATATGGTCTCACAAGGGGTCTGAGGATCTCATCTCGGTACCTAATGGCAGTCAAGCTATCTCTGGCGAGCACATGGAGGGATGTGTGGCCCTCCAAAGAAATGCCACCCCACACCATTACTGACCCAGTGCCAAACCGATCATGCTGAAGGATGTTGCAGGCTGTCACATGTGCTCAGTGTGAACCTGCTTTCATCTGTGAAGAGCACAGGGCGCCAGTGGCGACTTTGCCAATCCTGGTGTTCTGTGGCAAATGCCAAGCATCCTGCACGGTCTTGGGCTGTGAGCACAACCCCTATCTGTGGACGTCGGGCCCTCATACCACCCTCATGGAGTCGGTTTCTAACCGTTTGTGCAGACACATGCACATTTCTGACCTGCTGGAGGTCATTTTGCAGGGCTCTGGCAGTGCTCCTCCTGTTCCTCCTTGCACAAAAGCGGAGGTAGCGGTCTTGCTGCTGGGTTGTTGCCCTCCTACGGCACCCTCCACGTCTCCTGGTGTACTGGCCTGTCTCCTGGTAGTGCCTCCAGCCTCTGGACACTACGCTGACAGACAAAGCAAACCTTCTTGCCACAGATCGCATTGATGTGCCATCCTGGATGAGCTGCACTACCTGAGCAACTTCTGTGGGTTGTAGAGTCCGTCTCATGCTACCATGAGTGTGAAAGCACAAACAACATTCAAAAGTGACCAAAACATCTGACAGAAAGCATTGCTACTGAGATGTGGTCTGTGGTCCCCACTTGCAGAGCCACTTCTTTTATTGAGTGTGTCTTGATAATTGCCAATAATTTCCATCTATTGTCTATTCCATTTGCACAACAGCATGTGAAATTGATTGTCAATCAGTGTTTCTTCCTAAGTGGACAGTTTGATTTCACAGAAGTTTGATTTACTTGGAGTTATATTCTGTTGTTTAAGTGTTCCCTTTATTTTTTTGAGCAGTGTATATATATATATATATATATATATATATATATATATATATGTATGTATATATATAACCATATAATATAGGATGAGAGATCCTGTAGCCAGGAGCCAATTCAGTCAGTGCATATAACTTTATATATCTGTGGACAGTATAACACATCCAGTGTACATATTGTTATATACCATCTGGTGTCTGTAGCCATGGTATATTATATATTGGTGATCCCGGACCCTGAGGAGGGGAACACATGGCATTACCAGGAATGCTATGTGTTCTGCTTAGTTAAGGGTTAAATGGCGGGAGAATGGCTTTCCAGCCGCTTTCAGATGGTCATGTAGCTAGGAGAAGTTAGGGAATTGATTGGATCTAAGGCCCGGCCATTCAGGACACCGTAACAGGGGAGATATGTTTTTTGCCCTGGAGATGGACCGTGATTGGAGCGGGTATCAGCTGGGGGATATAAGGGAGCAGTGCCGGAGGTTCATGTCTGTCCTCCGGCACTGTCGTACCTGAAGTGCTGCCCTGCCCTCCCTCCCTGAATTTTTGGCACGGCCTAGCGTTAGTCGTCCAGGTATCTGGATGGACAGATAGTTGATTAACGGGCTTAAGCCTCATGGCCGAGCTGCGGTGTTGGAAAAATGGTTTGAACCTTTTAAGAAGTCATTATGTTAATATGGTTATATTTATATGATATGTTTTAATATTTTAATAAAGGCTGTGACCAATCTTTTATCCACCAAGTCAATGTGTCAAGCAGTATTTGTTATGCGCTGTTTAGGTAGAGAGTTAGATTAATGTGTAATGCCTTTGCAATGTATTTGTAAAAATCGAAAGCTATACTATGGCTCTGTATGGCATCTGATTTTTTTTACGCACCCAGACTTGAATGTGCGAGTCTCATCTGATTTATAGAAGAAACCAGAGCACGCTGCACTATTTTTCTCACACAAATTCAGTGAAAAAAAAAAGTCTCATCTGCACTGTGCCACTGAATAACAATGGTCCGAGTGTGGTCCGTTATTTCAACAGACAGCACCCGGACCAAAAATACAATCCTGTGAATGAGCCCCAATCCTGGCTAGAAATCAGACATGAATTGCAGCAGCTGCTTACTGATGGTCTCCTGGCCAATCTCCTGCCAGCTTCCAGGATTTAAACCACAGAGAGGAAGCAGTCAGCAGATTGTGTGCTGTGATGAGGGCCTTTATGAGAGGGTGTAAAGATGGCAGCAGTGATGACCAGGGTAAGTGGAAGGGCTCTGGCGGGTGCAAGGGTTAAGTTACTTGCATGTTGTCTGGTTATAGGTAAATTCCACTTTTACATTGTGCTGCTGTTTTATGAGATTTGCATTGCTGGGATCTTCATGGTTGAGGCATGTCATTGTATGATTTTCTAATTTTCTTTTTTTTGTCTTATTGCTGAAACTAGAACTTGGCTTCTTCACTCTTTTTAGGCCATTTTAAAAAAAAAAACCCTTGTTGCTTACTGAAATTCCTGCTGTGACTTTGCTGCTTGCCTACAGGACTGAGTACTGGGCTAGCTGAGGCCTAACCCTGACAGCACATGTAACTCCTTTAGTGATATGGGTTAGGATTAGTGATGAGCGAGCACAAAAATGCTCGGGTACTCGTTGCTCGGGTCGAGCTATTGGAATACTCGGGTGCTCGACCCGAGCAACGAGTCCAATGTAAGTCTATGGGAAACTCGTACATTTTTCAGGCGGCTCCCCCGGCGGTCTGCAGAGGGCCTAAAAATTGCCCAAATCGATGGGAACAGTGCTCAAATGACATGGGAAAAGCATGGGGAAGACCCCTGGAAGCATTTCTGACTCCCAGGTCACTGCTGTCAACAACGTTGTCAGAGTATTACACCACTTTTACGGACTCACAATAAAACATACAAAACCAAAATGGATTTTCCTGGGAAATATATTAAGAAACATCCTTTCCAGGGTAATGACTTGTATATAAGGCAAAATAAATAACCAAAAACAAAAATACTCCTCCACACCTTGGGCTATGTTCACACGTAGCGTTTTTGCACTTTTGCATTGCTTTCAACAAAGACAAATGCATTCACCGGGAAATGTCATTTTAACATTTTACAACCTTATCTGGCTATGTGGTGTGTGACACATCATCAGTGCTGAAAAGACATGGGAACAGCATGGGGAAGACCTCTGGAAGCATTTCTGACTCCCAGGTCACTGCCTAAAAGTGTGCCCATCATAAGTGATCCTTGGCGCATGCGAAGATGCCTCCCGCCATGCACGTGTCGTTGCAGACTTGCAACAATCACTGTCCACGTCTTTGTCCCAGTGCAGCGTTCAGTTGTCCCTACCCCATTCCTTGGAATGCAATCGCAAGTATGCAGCCACCCACCCACCCACCCACAGGCTGCAATACTACACTGACAAATTTTTGACAGCTGCTTGCACTTGAAAATGTGGCCTTTTAGGCTCGTGGAGGCGGAAGCTTTTGATAACCTCATGCAGGAGGCGGCCGGGTGTCCATACTCCTGTCCCCAGCCGCCACTGTTTCTCCCGGTGTTGTCTCCTCCTTCCAGAAGCACGGTTCCCACAACATTACCCGTGCCCTCCCCAGTGCACTTACTGGGAAGGACTGCCTAACCACAAACACGTGGACAGGTGAATGTGGCCAGGGAAGGTACGAAGCCAGTCCACAGCTTTTTTTTGCTGAGAGTTGTATTTAGCTCGGTGAAAGGACTGGCATAGAGTGAAACCGTATCTACTCTGGGTGTCATTTCTCCGTCACCAGGTTCCGTCCATTGTCACACACGACCATGCCTGGCTGTATGTTCAGCGGTGAGAGCCACAGATCAGGCTGCTGTGTTACAGCTTTCAACAACTCTGCAGTGCTGGGCGGTTTGTCAATTAAGCATTAAGCATGTTATCTTCAGCACAGCCTGTTGCCGCTTGGCCAAGGCAGTGCTGCAGTGCTGTCAGCTTGTGACTGATGTGGTCATTTTGGAGATGGAGGAGGAAGGGCATGAGCTGAACAATGTGATTATATTGAGGTTAAATTGGTGACGCTGTTTTTTTATACTAAAGAAAGATCCTATTGTTTTGTTTTTTTACGTTATTTTTTAAGACAAATGCATTCACCGGGAAATGTCATTTTAACATTTTACAACCTTATCTGGCAATGTGGTGTGTGACACATCATCAGACACATCCTTTTTTATTTATGATGGAGGGACTCTGAAAGTCATAAAGCCTATTTTTATAGGGACATCAGATGGCCCTTACTATTCTTAAAAGGCCAGCAGTCGGCCCTAGCTATTGTTAGAGAGCCATTAGCCGGCTATGCTTTGTTGTTCCCATTATTAACAAGTGGGTCTCCTATACTGTTATTGCGTATCCAGTGACTGCAAGGGCTGCCAAAAATTTGGACGCAACCCAATACTCCTTTAAAGAGACATAGAGGAGGGTCTCAGTAAAAAAAATGTTCCCATTAGAAAGGAGCGGGTCTCCTATAGTGGTAATGCCCATGCTGTGACTGCAAGGGCTGCCAAAATTTGGGAAAAACCCCACTAAGAATTTAAAGACACATAGAGTAGGGCCACAGTAACAAGGTATGACATGTTCCCATTAGAAAGGAGAGGGTCTGCTATACAGTTATAGGGTATGCAGTGAGTCCAACGGCTGACCAATTTTAGGAAAAAACCCACTAAGAATTTAAAGACACACGGAGCAGGGCCACAGTAACAAGGTACGACATGTTCCCATTAGAAAGGAGAGGGTCTGCTATACAGTTATAGGGTATACAGTGAGTCCAACGGCTGACCAATTTTAGGAAAAACCTCACTAAGAATTTAAAGACACATAGAGCAGGGCCACAGGAACGACAAATTCCCATTAGAAAAGAGAGAGTCTCCCATAGTGTTGGCCTATGCAGTGAATGCAAGGGCTGCCAAAAATTTGGAGGCACTTCAATGCCCCTTGGAAGAGACGTGGAGGAGGGCCTCATAAAAAAAAAAAATGTTCCCATTAGAAAGGAGCGGGCCTCCTATACTTGTAATGCGCATGCACTAAGAGCATGGGCTGACAAACATTTACCCCTGGGGGGTATATATGAACATACTGTATAAAATAATTTTTTAACGGGCATCATAAACACCCTTTAAAAAAATTATGTGGGTGTTGCATCACAGACCACGGTCATCATAGTGATATGGTGGTGGAGGATGAGGAGAAGGAGGAGGACAAGAGCAAATAGCCAAAATCAGGAAGCGTATACCCATGTATGGGTGTGAAAAGGTGCATGGGAATACACCTCCCAAGAAAAGACACTGGATTTGAGTTTCTCATGCTGCTATCATTCGGTGTTGTTGAGAAGCCTGGCCCAATCCAGCCCTTGTTCATTTTTATAAGAGTCAGCCTGTCAGCATTTTCAGTTGACAGGCAGATAATTGATTTTTGGGCCTTATGTGTAACTGCCAGGTACCACTGACCTAGATGCTGTACCGAAATCTCGCACATCAATCTCCTCATCTCTAGTGTCTAGCAGTGGCTGTCCCTATTGACTACACGTAGAACCCTCAGTCATACTGATCATTCTATTATAATGGGAAGTCGGAAAAGATTAGTGTTGGCAGGACAAGTGTCTTGTCAATAGCCAACTCATGTCTATGGCCACCTTAGCATCCGGAAAGCCATTCTCCAACCTACCATAAAAATGGAGGATAGGTAAAGGCTGTTAGAGCCTCAGCTAAACCTCACTTATAAGAAGTCATGTAACAGTTATTTTAAAATAATAATGTAAATAAAACACAAGTCCGGATAAATGTCATTTTCCAAAACTTTATTTAGCATTGACTTTTTAATTTAAATCATTAAAGTATAAACTCTATTTTAAATGTAAAAATAGCTGCAGGGGCAACAGTTTTTCTTCCGAAACTCCTTTGTGGTCAAGTTGTTCTGCTGTCAAAGGCCCTGCTTGTTCTTGGTCTTCCCCATCGTGCAAATTCTGAAGACCAGGATTGCTCCTCGGGGTCAGGCTTTTGTTGACCAGTCATGAGGTCAGAATGCCATGGAGATATATAGCCTTCCGTTTAGGAAAGCAAGAGGGGAATAAGATGAATGTGATGTACTGACAAGACAGAGCTAAAAAAACAATATGTATGAAATAATATGTGACGTTGCAAGTTGCACAAAAATTGGGCCACAATAACCAAAGTGCAGTAGCATTAAAGAGCTTACAAAATGCATGTTTTAAAGAGAAACTGTCATTTGCCATTAATATGATTTTTTTTTTCCAAAACAACTTCAGGGAAACAAAATCATTTAGACCAGGTAAAATATCTCCATATTTATGGCAAGTGACAGATCCTCTTTAAAGAAGAACTCCCGACAAACATATTATCTTGTAAACCTTTCTAGATACAGGGAAGGAAATAATTATTTGATCAATTGCTGTTTTTGTAAGTTTGCCCACTGACAAAGACATGAACAGTCTATAATTTTAAGGGTAGGTTAATTTTAACACTGAGAGATAGAATATCCCCCCAAAAAATCAAGAAAATCACATTGTATAAATTAGATACATTTATTTGCATTTTGCAGTGAGAAATAAGTATTTGATCCCCTACAAACCATTATGAGTTCTGGCTCCTTCAGACTAGTTAGACGCTCCTAATCCACTTGTTACCTGCATTAAAGACATCTGTCTTACATAGTCACCTGTATAAAAGACTCCTGTCCACAGACTCAATTAATCCGTCAGACTCTAACCTCTACAACATGGGCAAGACCAAAGAGCTTTCTAAGGATGTCAGGGACAAGATCATAGACCTGCACAAAGCTGGAATGGGCTAAAAAAACAAAAGTAAGACGCTGGGTAAGAAGAAGACAACTGTTGGTGCAATAGTAAGAAAAAGGAAGAAGTACAAAATGACTGTCAATCGACATCGATCTGGGGCACCATGCAAAATCTCACCTCGTGGGGTAGCCTTCATCATGAGGAAGGTGAGAGATCAGCATAAAACTACAGAGGGGGAACTTGTTAATGATCTCAAGGTAGCTGGGACCACAGTCACCAAGAAAACCATTGGTCGGGCGAGTACAGAGTATCTTCAGCGTGCTCGGTGATATGTTTGAATCACTCCCATGTGCATGATTTGCGACTGACAGCTTTAATATATGTGAAGAATGCTAATTTCTTAAGCATTCCTCACATGTATTAAAACTGTCAAAGAAGCACGCTGAAGATACTTGGTACTCGCCCGAGCATACTCGTCGAAAGGGTTAACTGAACATACTCGCTCATCACAAGTGCAGGCCCATCTGAAGTTTGCCAATGAACAACTGTATGATTCTGTGAGTTATTGGGAGAAGGTGCTGTGGTCAGATGAGACAAAAATTGAGCTCTTTGGCATTAACTCAACTCGCTGTTTTTGGAGGAAGAGAAATGCTGCCTATGACCCAAAGAACACCATCCCCATTGTCAAGCATGGAGGTGGAAACATTATGTTTTGGGGGTGTTTCTTTGCTAAGGGCACAGGACTACTTCACCGCATCAATGGGAGAATGGATGGAGCCATGTACCGTAAAATCCTGAGTGACAACCTCCTTCCCTCCACCAGGACATTAAAAATGGGTCGGGGCAGGGTCTTCCAGCAAGACAATGACCCAAAACATACAGCCAAGGCAACAAAGGAGTGGAGGGAGTTGAAACTCCGAGTTGCCAATCGACAGCCTCAAAATCTGAATGATTTAGAGATGATCTGCAAAGAGGAGTGGACCAAAATTCCTCCTGACATGTGCGCAACCCTCATCATCAACTACAAAAAAAGTCTGACTTCTGTGCTTGCCAACAAAGGTTTTGCCACCAAGTATTAAGTGTTGTTTTCCAGAGAAATCAAATACTTATTTCTCACTGCAAAATGCAAATAAATTTATCTAATTTATACAATGTGATTTTCTTGATTTTTTTGGGGGATATTCTATCTCTCAATGTTAAAATTAACATACATGCGGCCCGGCGTCTCTTTGCCACCAAAACACACGGCCTGGCATCGCGTGCCACCAGAGCACACGGCTCAACTCCCACGTGCCAACAAAACACGTAGCCTGGTTTCCGCTTGTCACCGAAGCATATGACCCAGCATCCGTATGCCACTGAAGCATATGGCCACATAATCGAATGTCACTGAAACATATGACCCCGTGTCCATGTGCCACCAAAGTACATGGACCAACATCCACATGCCACCGAAGCTCATTGACCGACATCTGCCTGACACCGAAGCACATGGCTAAATGTTTGCAGCACAGTTAAATCCACTGGTAGAGAATATAATGTCATGCTATGGGTCATCTATGTACGTATATAAGAATATGACAAGCTATCAAAATATGAAATTATAACCAAACTGTAGATAATAATACAACCGCTAACATACAGTATGTTATCTGAAAATGAATTACTGGAGAGCTTACCCTCCAGGTCACACTCATTGGCAATTGGTCTGCCTCTGATTTTTTTTTCCACCAAAGCACAAGGCCTGACATCCGAGTACAAACGAAGTACACTGCCCAAAGCCCATGTGCTATTGAAGCACAAAGTCCGACGTCCGCGGGCCACCGAAGCACAAAGAACAGCGTCCATGTGCCATAGAAGCACAAGGTCCTCAAGTTTGAGTCCCACTGAAGCACAGGGCTCGGCATCCGGGTGCCACCGAAGCACACGGCCCCACGTCCAGGTACCACCGAAGCACACAATCCCGTGTACGGGTGTCACCGAAGAACACGGCCCGGCATCTGGTTGCCACCGAGGTGCATGGCCCCGCGTACATGTGCCATTGAAGCACAAGGCACCGCGTACGGGTGTTAGAACTCTCCTGTTAGGTTTTTTCTATCTTGCTGGTCACATGACCTTTTTTGCCTATTTAGTCCTGCTCCGCCCTCCTGGCCTTGCTGGACTTCATTGTAATTTCTACTCTTAAGCTAGCTTGGTGCTTAGTTACCTTTCTCAGTCAGTTTTCCTAGGTCTTCGGACCTTTGTTCTATGTTGTGTGTTTGTCTTTTACTGCTACAATTTCTGCTAGGAGGTGTCCAACTTTATCCCAGTCCCTAGTTCTTGTAGTGATCCCTTTCTTGCATCTATAGGTCTTCGTACAGACTAGTGAGGACTTTAGCGGGTCTGATCGCAGGATCAGGTTCCCCGTTACATCGTAGGGATCTAGCTTATTTCTATTGTAGGGACAGATCTCCTTTCTTTCCTTAGTGCTTGTAGCAGATCATAACAGTAAGTCCAGCCCAAAATATCTCTAAGGAAAGACTTCCAGTTTCCATCATGGTGTCGGTTCAGGATTTGGCTCAACGCCTGCAGGGACTCTCTCTGGAGGTGGCCGAGCTCCAACAACACGTGAGTAGCTGTTCTGGAGCACATTTTGTGGAGCCAAAGGTACGTTTGCCTAATTTATTTTTTGGTGATCAACAAGAATTTTTTTCCTTTAAAAATGCTTGTTTGTTGTATTTTCGTTTGAGACCCAGATCCTCTGGTGATGAATCACAGCGCATAGGGTTCATTATGTCACTTTTGCGCAAGGAGCCTCAGGGATGGGCCTTTTCTCTCCAACCTAGTGATCCATGCTTTAGATCAGTGGATAGTTTTTTTTCTGCTTTGGGTTTGTTGTATGATGATCCTGATCGTGTCTCATCAGCTGAGACTGAATTGAGACGTTTGAGGCAGGGATCAGGTAATGTGGAAAAATATTGTTCTCACTTCCGTCGGTGGTCTGCCCAGGTGGGGTGGAACGATTCAGCTTTGAAAAGTTTGTTTCTTGCGGGGCTAGGTGAAAGGGTTAAGGATTTGCTGATTGCTTATCCCACACCTGGAAACTTGCAGGAGGTAATGCAATTAGCTATACAGGTGGACAGGAGACTGCGTGCAAGGGTTAATGAGAGTAAATCCTCTGCCATGTCAGCTCCGAGTCTTGAGAGGGTCTGTACTGACATTGGAGAGCCGATGGAGATTGGGGCGATGGCACCCCGCTCTCAGGAAAAAGACCGCAGGTATTCTGAAGGTTTGTGCTTTTATTGCGGGAAATCTGACCATTTTATTAAGAACTGTGTGCTGCGTATGAACAAAGAAAAAAAAAAGGTCATGTGACCAGCAAGATAGAAAAAACCTAACAGGAGAGTTCTAACAGTACCCCCTCTTCTATGAGGATCCTCCGGATCCCCTAGGCCCAGGCTTATCAGGAAACCTCTTGTGAAACGCTCTGACAAGTCTGGAAGCAGAAACATCATCCGCCCTCACCCATGAGTTATCCTCGGGTCCGAAAACCCTTCCAAGCGACGAGATACTGCAAACTCCCTCTATACCGTCTAGAATTTAGGATGCGGGAAATTTCGTATTCCCCGTCCTCCACCACCGGAGGAACAGTGGCAGAGGCGTCACCATCCGACACACAAGCTCTTTTCAACAGAGAAACATGAAACACCGGATTAATATTCCAGGAGGTAGGAACCTCCAACCTAACAGCAGATTGGTTAACTACCTGAAGCACCTTAAAGGGCCCTACAAACTTGGGACCCAATTTTTTAGAAGGAATCCTCAACCGCAGATTCTTAGAGGACAACCAAACCATGTCACCAATAGCAAACAAAACCTCTTGCCGTTTCCTATCAAAGTACCTCTTAGATTTTTTGTTAGCCTCCTGAAGATTACCACGCACATCTGTCCAAACTCTCTCCAAATCACCGGAAAAACTCTCCTCCTCAGGCACAGCCGATACCAATTTGGAGAATGACCCAAAAGACGGATGTCTCCCAGAACAACAAAAAAAAGGCGAACAACCATACATCCTCTTCTGCTGGTTGTTCGCCTTTTTTTTTGTTGTATTAAAACTGTCAAACAAGCACACTGAAGATACTTGGTACTCGCCCGGGCATACTCATCGAAAGGGTTAACTGAACATACTCGCTCATCACAAGTGCAGGCCCATCTGAAGTTTGCCAATGAACAACTGTATGATTCTGTGAGTTATTGGGAGAAGGTGCTGTGGTCAGATGAGACAAAAATTGAGCTCTTTGGCATTAACTCAACTCGCTGTTTTTGGAGGAAGAGAAATGCTGCCTATGACCCAAAGAACACCATCCCCACTGTCAAGCATGGAGGTGGAAACATTATGTTTTGGGGGTGTTTCTTTGCTAAGGGCACAGGACTACTTCACCGCATCAATGGGAGAATGGATGGAGCCATGTACCGTAAAATCCTGAGTGACAACCTCCTTCCCTCCACCAGGACATTAAAAATGGGTCGGGGCAGGGTCTTCCAGCAAGACAATGACCCAAAACATACAGCCAAGGCAACAAAGGAGTGGAGGGAGTTGAAACTCCGAGTTGCCAATCAACAGCCTCAAAATCTGAATGATTTAGAGATGATCTGCAAAGAGGAGTGGACCAAAATTCCTCCTGACATGTGCGCAACCCTCATCATCAACTACGAAAAAAGTCTGACTTCTGTGCTTGCCAACAAAGGTTTTGCCACCAAGTATTAAGTGTTGTTTTCCAGAGGAATCAAATACTTATTTCTCACTGCAAAATGCAAATACATTTATCTAATATATACAATGTGATTTTCTTGATTTTTTGGGGGGATATTCTATCTCTCAATGTTAAAATTAACCTACCCTTAAAATTATAGACTGTTCATGTCTTTGTCAGTGGGCAAACGTACAAAAACAGCAAGGGATCAAATAATTACTTCCTTCACTGTATGTATGCTATGTAGTATTATCGTGTTACAATACTTACTGATCACCTTCTACCCCAGTTTTCAGTGCCGCCTAGGTTCATTAAAAGCTGTTAGAATTTTTTTGCACACCGCCAAATCTTTGTTCAATTAGTCCATAACCCCGATCTTATGAAACCTTTTCTTCATCCCAATTGAGCTTAATGGCATATGGCTGAAAGAGATCTTCCCCATCAGAATCACCCTACATATAAACTTCAGGGAATCCAACAATGGCTAAAAATTTCTGACCATCACCATCACATCACACCGCATTCACCTTTCCATCTTCCGGTAATCAACTTGACAGCCGGCAGCCTACACTGCCCTTTTAGCGAGTCCACTTGTGTTCCTATATAGGACAGTCTTGAAAATGGAAAATATTTTTTTCGTGAATTCCATTAATAATTTCTCTTCTGCTTCCTCACTACCTGTCTAAGTCTGTCTTCGCTGCCAAGACTTAGGTTAAAAAAAAAAAAAAAACATCCACGTCCTCTGCTTCCCTGATGCTCTTACTACAAATGTATAAGTGGATGACAATGAACACACCCTGCGCTGTGACTAGTATCTCACTGTTCTGAGCTTTCAGCCATGTAGTGATCACCTCTTTCTTATAACACTTCACAGCTTTCAAACACTTTATTAACATGTTAAACATATTTCCTTCCTTACTGCATGCATCTTCATCTGACAATACAGCCCCATCCAATGAATTAGAATAAGACTTACTTGGCTACTGCTGTGCTGCTTGGATTGTGTCCTTGCTGTGACTTGCTCTTGTTTGGCCACTGTTTGCTGCGTGAGACCTCCATGCCCCGGCCACCTCTTATCGTCTAGTGTCCACATCTTGTTGCACCTTGTCGCTGCTTCGATCTCTGCAACAACAGACACCGTGCGAGTATGCGTTCACATGTGATTTCACTGAGGATGCAACAAATTCCTGCCCACGCCAATTACTCCCAGTACGTGGCCTGTGCTGTGACTACTCACCTAATCCTGGATGCTGTCCATGCTTCCCAACCTAAATTTGTCCTGGCCTCTGTTCCTTACATCTCCTAGTTCTGAGTCCATGATCTGCTCCCGCTATATACTGGTTATGTCCAAGGCCTATTTCTAGTTATAGCTTGTGGTCATGAACCTGATCCCGGCTGTGTCCCTCGTGCCATGATCCTGGATGCAGCTCTTTGCTGTGTCCTACTTATCCGTCACTCTGCTTACAGCTCCACATCTGGTACTTAAAGGGGTTTTCCAATGAACAAAAGTTCATTTTAATCAATACATCTTGGAATAATAATAATTTCCACAATTGGATGTGTTTAAATAAAATGTTCCTGTGCTAAGATAATCTTATAAATGTGCCCCTGCTGTGTACTGTGCAATGACCCGACTTCTGTGTGCCACTGAAGCACATGGCCCGAACAGATGCCACATAAGCACATGGTCTGATGTCCACATGCTGCTGAAGCATGCGGCCCGGCGTCTCTTTGCCACCAAAACACACGGCCTGGGATCGCGTGCCACCAGAGCACACGGCTCAACACCCACGTGCCAACAAAACACGTAGCCTGGTTTCCGCTTGTCACCGAAGCATATGACCCAGCATCCGTATGCCACTGAAGCATACGGCCACGTAATCGAATGTCACTGAAACATATGGCCCCGAGTCCATGTGCCACCAAAGTACATGGACCAACATTCACGTGCCACCGAAGCACATTGACCGACATCTGCCTGACACCGAAGCACATGGCTAAATGTTTGCAGCACAGTTAAATCCACTGGTAGAGAATATAATGTCATGCTATGGGTCATCTATGTACGTATATAAGAATATGACAAGCTATCAAAATATGAAATTATAACCAAACTGTAGATAATAATACAACCGCTAACATACAGTATGTTATCTGAAAATGAATTACTGGAGAGCTTACCCTTCAGGTCACACTCATTGGCAATTGGTCTGCCTCTGATTTTTTTTTCCACCAAAGCACAAGGCCTGACATCCGAGTACAAACAAAGCACACTGCCCAAAGTCCATGTGCTATTGAAGCACAAAGTCCGACGTCTGCGGGCCACCGAAGCACAAAGAACAGCGTCCACGTGCCACAGAAGCACAAGGTCCTCGAGTTTGAGTCCCACTGAAGCACAGGGCTCGGCATCCGGGTGCCACCGAAGCACACGGCCCCACGTCCAGGTACCACCGAAGCACACAATCCCGTGTACGGGTGCCACCGAAGAACACGGCCCAGCATCTGGTTGCCACCAAGGTGCACGGCCCCGCGTACATGTGCCATAGAAGCACAAGGTCCTCAAGTTTGAGTCCCACTGAAGCACAGGGCTCGGCATCCGGGTGCCACCGAAGCACACGGCCCCACGTCCAGGTACCACCGAAGCACACAATCCCGTGTACGGGTGCCACCGAAGAACACGGCCCGGCATCTGGTTGCCACCAAGGTGCATGGCCCCGCGTACATGTGCCATTGAAGCACAAGGCACCGCGTACGGGTGTTAGAACACTCCTGTTAGGTTTTTTCTATCTTGCTGGTCACATGACCTTTTTTGCCTATTTTGTCCCGCTCCGCCCTCCTGGCCTTGCTGGACTTCATTGTAATTTCTACTCTTAAGCTAGCTTGGTGCTTAGTTACCTTTCCCAGTCAGTTTTCCTAGGTCTTCGGACCTTTGTTCTATGTTGTGTGTTTGTCTTTTACTGCTACAATTTCTGCTAGGAGGTGTCCAACTTTATCCCAGTCCCTAGTTCTTGTAGGGATCGCTTCCTTGCATCTATAGGTCTTCGTACAGACTAGCCGAGGACTTTAGCGGGTCTGATCGCAGGATCAGGTTCCCCGTTACATCGTAGGGATCTAGCTTAGTTCTATTGTAGGGACAGATCTCCTTTCTTTCCTTAGTGCTTGTAGCAGATCATAACAACGGGTGCCACCGAAACACACGGTTCTGCTTAGAGGTGCCATTGAAGCACATATCCCGGCATCTGGGTGTCACCGAAGCACACTGCCCTGCATATGGGTGCCATTGAAGCACATGGCCCTGCGTCGGGGTACCACTGAAGCACACGGCCCCACCTCACGGTGCCAAGGAAGCACACGGCTTCAGGTTTGGGTGCCACTTAAGCACACAGCCTCCCTGTACGGGTGCCACCGAAGCACACAGACCCGTGTCTGTGTGCCACCGAAGCACAGAGACTCATGTCTGTGTGCCACCGAAGCACATGGCCCCGCTTCTCAGTGCTACAGAAGCACAAAGACCAGCGTCCGGGTATCACCAAAGAACACGGCTCCACGTACGAGTGCCCCTGAAGCACACGGCCCCGCGTCTAGGTGCCACCTAAGCACACAGACCCACGTCCGGATGCCACCGAAGCACATGGCCCCTTGTGTAGGTGCCACCGAAGCACACAGACCCACATTCGGGTGCAACCGAATCACACGGCCCCACGTACTAGTGCCACCGACGCATGCAGACACGTGTGTGGGTGCCACCGAAGCACACAGATCCACGTCCATGTGCCATAGAAGCACATGGCCCTGCGTCCGGGTGCCACCGAAGCACATAGCCCCGCTTTTCGGTGCTACTGAATCACAAAGACCGACGTCCGTGTACCTCCGAAGCACACGGCTCCATGTACGAGTGCCCATGAAGAACACGGTCTCGTGTCTGGGTGCCACCGAAGCACACAAACCCGCATCCAGGTGCCACCGAGGCACACGGCCTACCTTTTACGGGTGCTACCGAAGAACACTGCCCCACATACGAGTGCCACAGAAGCACATGGCCCCGCTTCTCAGTGTTACCGAAGCACTAAGATCGGCGTCTCGATACCATCGAAGCACACAGTTCCATGTACGAGTGACCCTGAAGCACAAGGCCTCGTGTCTGGGTGTCACTGAAGCACTCTGCCCCGGGTCCGGGTGCCACCAAAGCTCATGGCCGCGCATCTAGGTGCCACCTAAGCATGCAGACCCGCATCCGTGTGCCACCAAAGCACTCTGCCCCGCGTCCGGATGCCACCGAAGCACATGGCCCCTTGTCTAGGTGCCACAGAAGCACACAGATCTGCATTCGGGTGCAACTGAAGCACACGGCCCCACATACGAGTGCCACCGAAACACACGCCCCATGTCTGAGTGCCACCGAAACACACGCCCCATGTCGGTATGCCACCGAAGCACATGGCCCCGCCTCTGGGTGCCACCGAAGCACATGACCCTGCATCTGAGTGCCACAGAAGCACACAATCCCATGTCCGGGTACCACCGAAGCACATGGCCTCCGTGTATGGGAGTCACCGAAGCACACAGCCCGTGTCTGGGTACCACCGAAGCATACACACCTGCATCAGGGTGCCACCGACGCATACGGCCTACCTGTATGGGTGCAACCGAAGCACATGGCCCACATGCGAATGCCACCAAAGCACACATACGTGCATCTAGTTGCCACCGAAGCCCCACATGCGAATGCCACCAAAGCACACATACGTGCATCTAGTTGCCACCGAAGCACACAGACCCGCATCCGGGTACCATAGAAGCACATGGCCCCTTGTCTTGGTGCCACCAAAGCACACAGACCCGCATTTGGTTGCCACGGAAGGACACGGCCCCGCTTCCGGGTGCCATCGAAGCACACAGCCCCACATACGAGTGCCACCAAAACACACGCCCCGTGTCTGGGTACCACCGAAACACATGGCCCAATGTCAATGTGCCACAGAATCACACAAACCCGTGTCCAGGTGCCACCGAAGCACATGGCCTCACTGTACAGGTGCCATCGAAGCACACAGACCCGTGTCTGGGTGCCACCGAAGCACACAGACCCGCGTCCATGTGCTACAGAAGCACACGGCCCTGCGTCCGAGTGCCACCGAAGCATGTGGCCCCGCTTCTCGGTGCTACAGAAGCACAAAGATCGGCGTGTGGGTACCACCAAAGCACATGGCTCCACGTACGAGTGCCCCTGAAGCACACAGCCTCGTGTCTGGGTGCCACCAAAGCACACAGACCCGCATCCATGTGCCATCGAAGCACTCTGCCCCGCATCCGAGTGCCACCGAAGCATGTGGCCCCGCTTCTCAGTGCTACCGAAGCACAAATATTGGCATCCGGGTACCACCGAAGCACACGGCTCCACGTACCAGTGCCCCTGAAGCACACAGCCCCTGAAGCACATAGACCAGCGTCCTTGTACCACAGAAGCACTCTGCCCCCCCGTCCGGGTGCCAACGAAGCACATGGCCCCATCTCTAGGTGCCACCGTAGCACACAGACCCGTGTCTGGGTGCCACCGAAGCACACAGACTAACGTCCATGTGCCACCAAAGCACATGGCCCCACGTCCGGTTTCCACTGAAGCACATGGCCCCGCTTCTTGGTGCTACCGAAGCACAAAGACCGGCGTCCGGGTACTTCCGAAGTACACGGCTCCACATACGAGTGCCCCTGAAGCACACGGCCTTGTGTCTGGGTGCCACCGAAGCACACAGACCCACGTCCGTGTGCCACCGTAGCACCCTGCCCCGCATCCGGGTGCCAAGGAAGCACAAGGCCCCACATACGAGTGCCACCAAAGCACACGGCCCCGTGTCTGGGTGCCACCGAAGCACACAGACCAGCATCCGTTTGCCACCGAAGCACATGGCCTTGTGTCCGGGTGCCACCGAAGCACATGCCCCCTGTCTAGGTCCCACCGAAGCACAGACCCGTATCCGGGTGCCACCAAAGAATACTTCTCCATGTACGAGTGACCAAGAAGCACACGGCCTCATGTCTGGGTGCCACCAAAGCAGACAGACCCGCGTCCATGTGCCACCAAAGCACACAGACCCCAGTCCGGGTGCAACCGAAGCACATGGCCCCATGTCTAGGTGCCACCGTATCACACAGACCCGTGTCTGGGTGCCACCAAAGCACATAGACCAACGTCCATGTGCCATCGAAGCACATGACCCCCGCGTCCGGTTTCCACCGAAACACTTGGCCCAGCTTCTCGGTGCTACCGAAGCACAAAGACCGGCGTCCGGGTACCTCCGAAGTACATGGCTCCACGTACGAGTGCCCCTGAACCAACGGCCTCGTGTCTGGGTGCCACCGAAGCACACGGCCCAGTGTCTGGGTGCCACCGAAGCACACAGACCAGCATCCGTTTGCCACTGAAGCACATTCCCCCTGTCTAGATCCCACCGAAGCACACAGACCCGCGTCCGTGTGCCACCGAAGCACTCTGCCCCGCCTCCGGGTGCCATCGAAGCACATGGCCCCGTGTCTAGGTGCTACCGAACACACAGACCCGCGTCCGGGTGCCACCGAATCACACGGCCCCGCTTCTCGGTGCTACCGAAGCACAAAGCTTGGCGTCCAGGTACCACCGAAGAACACGGCTTCACGTACGAGTGCCCCTGAAGCACACGGCCCTGCGTCTAGGTACCACCTAAGAACACAGACCCACGTCCGTGTGCCACCGAAGCACATGGCTCCTCGTCCGGGTGCCACCGAAGCACATGGCCCGTGTCTAGGTGCCACCAAAGCACACAGACCCACGTCCGTGTGCCACCGAAGCACTTGGCCCCGCTTCTCGGCGCCACCGAAACACAAAGACCGGCGTCCGGGTACCTCCCAAGCACACGCCTCAACGTACGACTGCCACTTTAGCTCTCTGCACCGAGTCTGGGTGCCACCGAAGCACACGACCCCCTGAACGGGTGCCACTGAAGCACACAGCCCCACATAAAAGTGCCATTGAAGCACATGCCCCTGTGTCTGGGTACCACCGAAGCACACAGACCCACGTCCATGTGCCAAATAAGCACAGGGCCCTGCGTACTGGTGTCACCGAAGCACATGGCTCCCGCTTCTCGGTGCTACTGAAGCACAAAGACCAGCGTCCAGGTACCTCCGAAGAACACGGCTCCACGTACGATTGCTCATGAAGAACACGGCTTCATGTCTGGGTGCCACCGAAGCACACGGCCCCGTTGAATGGGTGCCACCGAAGCACACAAACCTGCATCTGGGTGCCACCGAAGCACACGACCTCCCTGTACAGGTGCCATAGAAGCACACGGCCCCACATGCGAGTGCCACCGAAGCACACAGACCAGCGTCCGGGTACCACCGAAGCACATGGCCCTGCTTTCCGGTGCTATCGCAGCACAATGACTGGCGTCCGTGTACCACCGAAGCACACAACTCCACATACGAGTGCCCCTGAAGCACATGGCCTGGTGTCTCGGTGCAACCGTAGCACACAGACCCGCGTCCGGGTGCCACCGAAGCACATGGCCCGGTGTCTAGGTGCCACTGTAACACACAGACCCGTGTCTAGGTGCCACTGAAGCACACAGACCAAGGTTCATGTGCCGCCAAAGCACCCGGTTTCCAACAAAGCACATGGCCCCGTTTCTCGGTGCTACGGAAGCACAAAGACCGGCGTCCGGGTACCTCCAAAGCACAAGACTCCACGTACGAGTGCCCATGATGAACACGGCCTCGTGTCTGGGTGCCACCGAAGTACAGGGCCCCGTTGAATGGGTGCCACCGAAGCACACAAACCTGCATCCGGGTGCCCCCGAAGCACACAACCTCCCTGTACAGGTGCCACCGAAGCACACAGATCAGCGTCCAGGTGCCACCGTAGCACAAGGCCCCGCTTCTTGGTGCTACCGAAGCACACAGACCGGCGTCTGGATACAGCCGAAGCACACGGCTCCGCATACGAGTGCCCCTGAAGCACAAGGCCTTGTGTCTGGATGCCACCGAAACACACAAACCCGCGTCCGTGTGCCACCAACGCACTCTGCCCCGCGTCTGGGTGCCACCGAAGCACATGGCCCATGTCTAGGTGCCAACGAAGCACACAGACCCGCGTCCGGGTGCCACCAAAGTGCACGGCCCCACGTCCGGATGCCGCCAAAGCACACAGCCCACATACGGGTGCCACCGAAGCACATAGACCCGAGTCCGGGTGCAACCGAAGCACACGGCCCCACGTCCGGGTGCCGCCAAAGCACACGGCCCCGCATCTAGGTGCCACCGAAGCACTCTGCCCCGCGTCCGGGTGCCACCGAAGCACATAGCCCCTTGTCTAAGTGCCACCAAAGCACAGACCCGCAATCAGGTGCCACCGAAGCACACGGCCCCGCTTCCGGGTGCCATCGAAGCACACGGCCCCACATACGAGTGCCACCGAAGCACACGGCCTCGTGTCTGGGTGCCACCGAAGCACACAGACCCATGTCCGTGTGCCACCGAAGCACTCTGCCCCGCGTCCGGGTGCCACCGAAGCACATGGCCTGGTGTCTAGGTGCCACCGTAGCACACAGACCCGTGTCTGGGTGCCACCGAAGCACACAGACCAACGTCCATGTGCCACCGAAGCACATGGCCCCTCGTCCGGTATCCACCGAAGCACATGGCCACGCTTCTCGGTGCTACCGGAGCACAAAGGCTGGCATCCGGGTACCTCCGCAACACATGGCTCCACGTACGAGTGCCCCTGAAGCACACGGCTTCGTGTGTGGGTGCCACCGAAGCACTCAGATCCATGTTCATATGCCACCGAAGCACTCTGCCCCGCGTCCGGGTGCCACCGAAGCACATGGTCCGGTGTCTAGGTGCCACCGTAGCACACATACCTGTGTCTGGGTGCCACCGAAGCACACAGACCAACGTCCATGTGCCACCGAAGCACATGGCCCCTCGTCCGGTATCCACTGAAGCACATGGCCCCGCTTCTCGGTGCTACCGAAGCACAAAGACTGGCGTCCGTGTACCACCGAAGCACAAAACTCCACATACGAGTGCCCGTGAAGAACATGGCCTGGTGTCTGGGTGCCACCGTAGCACACAGACACGCGTCCGTGTGCCACGAAGCACTCTGTCCCACGTCCGGGTGCCACCGAAGCACATGGCCCCTTGTCTAGGTGCCACCAAAGCACACAGACCCACATTCGGGTGCCACCGAAGCACACGGCCCCGCTTCTGGGTGCCACCTAAGCACACATGCCCCGTGTCTGGGTGCCACCGAAGCACGTGGCCCTGTGTCAAGGTGCCACAGGACAAAAACCCGCGTCTAGGTGCCACCGAAGCACATGGCCTCCCTGTACGGGTGTCATTGAAGCACACAAACTCATGTCTGGGTGCCACCGAAGCACAAAGACCCGCATCCATGTGCTATAGAAGCACACGGCCCTGCATCCGGGTGCCACGAAGCACGTGGCCCCACTTCTTGGTGCTACCGAAGCAACAAAGATCGGCGTCCGAGTACCACCGAAGCACACAGCTCCGCGTCTGGGTGCCACCAAAGCACACAGCCCCGCGTCTGGGTGCCACCGAAGCACACGGCTTCACATACGAGTACCACCGAAGCACACGGCCACGTGTTTGGGTGCTACCGAAGCACACAGACTTGCATCAATGTGCCACCGAAGCACATGGCTCCTCATCCAGGAACCACCGAAGCACACAGACCAACATCTGGGTGCCACCGAAGAACATGGTCCCACTTCTCGGTGCTACCGAAGCACAAAGACCGGCGTCCGGGTACCTCCGAGGCACACGGCTGCACGTACGAGTGCCCCTAAAGCACATGGCCTTGTGTCTGGGTGCCACTGAAGAACATGGTCCTACTTCTCGGTGCTGACGAAGTACAAAGACCTGCATCCGGGTACCTCCGAAGCACACAGCTGCACGTACGAGTGCCTCTGAAGCACACGGCCTTGTGTCTGGGTGCCACCGAAGCACACAGACGCACGTTCGTGTGCCACCGTAGATTTCTGACCCGCGTCCGTGTGCCACTGAAGCACATGACCCCCTGAATAGGTGCCACTGAAGCACACAGCCCTGCATAAGAGTGCGACCATAGCACATGACCCCATGTCTAGGTGACACCGAAGCACACAGACCCGAGTCCGGGTGCCACAGAAGCACTCTGTGTCACACTGTCACAGAATACTGGAGGTAGGGGGCCTAAGCTGACCCTAAGCTGGGGCCCTGACTAATCCCTCATCCTGGAGGTACTGTTAAAGGTACAGAGGTCCAGGCCGCCAGCGTAACCCCTACCTTCTGAGGATCCCTGCACCTAAGTAATCTAGTCCTGAGAAGGACCCCGATCACAACAATAGGGAACCAGAAATAATATGCCCACACACAGTATTTAGACGAACGAGACAGTACAAGGGAAAAACCAAAACCACCTTGCATACAACTTCTAAACAACTACAACAGAGGGAACACCAACGGGAAAGGAGATAAATGATAAAGCGAGGAAAGGGAAAACACACTTCCAAATACACTTATCTCAGCAACTCCAAACACCACGATCCGCTCTGTAAGTCAGAATGAAAAGCTTTCACCGACACCTCCCAAACAGACCTGCAGGAATATAAAGGAGTCTCACTAAAGAAGCATTGATTGCAGCTGGGCGAGGCTGGACCACAGCTAGCCCAGAGAGAGAGAGAATTAACTCCTACACTGCCGAGAAAACACAAAGCACCAACAAGTCAGCTGCGAGAAGTCAGGCTGTGTACTCGTGACGATCTTCGTGGCAACACACCCGTGACACTCTGCCCCACAACCTGGTGCAACCGAACCACATGGCTTCATATATGAGTACCACCGAAGCACACGGCCCCATGTCTGGGTGCCACCGAAGCACACAGATCTGCGTCCGTGTGCCACCGAAGAATATGGCCCCTCGTCCGGGTGCCACAGAAGCACATGACCTTGTGTCTAGGTGCTACCGAAGCACACAGCTTCACATACGAGTACCACCGAAGCACATGGCCATGTGTCTGGGTGCCACCGAAGCACACAGACCTGCGTCCATGTGCCACCGAACCACATGGCCCCTCGTCCGGGTGACACCGATGCACATGGCCCCGTGTCTAGGTGCCACCGAAGCACACACACCCGCATCTGGGTGCCACCGAAGAACATGGTCCCACTTCTCGGTGCTACGGAAGCACAGAGACCGGCATCCGGGTAACTCCGAAGCACACAGCTGCGTATACCAGTACCACCGAAGCACACGGCCCCGTGTCTGGGTGCCACCGAAGCACAAAGACCTGTGTCCGTGTGCCACCGAAGCACATGGCCCCTCGTCCGGGTGCCACCGAAGCAAAGACTGGCGTCCCTGTACCATTGAAGAACACGGCTCCATGGACGAGTGCCCCTGAAGCACACTGCCTCATGTCTGGGTGCCACCGAAGCACACAGACACATGTCCGTGTGCCACCGAAGCACTCTGCCCCGCGTCCGGGTGCCACTGAAGCACATGGCCCGGTGTCTAGGTGCCACCGAAGCACTCTTTCCCGTGTCTGGATGCCACCGAAGCACACGACCCACTGAACGGGTGCCACCGAAGCACATAGCCCAGAATATGGGTGCCACCGAAGCACATAGACTCGCGTCTGTGTGCCACCGAAGCACGTGACCCCACGTTCGGGTGCCCCCAAAGCACATAATCCCTTGTCTAGGTGCCACCAAAGCACACAAACCCACATTAGGGTGCCATCAAAGCACACAGCCTACCTGTACGGGTGCCACTGAAGCACATAGCCCGACAAGCGAGTGCCACCGAAGAACACAGACCCATGTCTGGTTGCCACCGAAGCACACAGACCCACGTCCATGTGCCACAGAAGCACATGGCTCTGCGTCCGTGTGCCAACGAAGCACATGGCCCCGCTTATCGGTGCTATTGAAGCACAAAGACCGGCGTCTGGGTACCTCCGAAGCACACGGCTCCATGTTCGAGTGACCATGAAGAACACGGTCTCGTGTCTGGGTGCCACCGAAGCACATGGCCTTGCATCCGGGTGCCACCGAAGCACATGGCCCTGTGTCTAGGTGCCAACGAAGCACACAGACCCGCATCCGGGTGCCACGAAAGAATACAGTTCCATGTACGAGTGCCCCTGAAGCACACGGCCTCATGTCTGGGTGCCACCGAAGCACACAGACCCGCGTCTGTGTATACCACCGAAGCACACAGACCCCAGTCTGGGTGCCACCAAAGCACATGGCCCCATGTCTGGGTGCCACCGTAGCACACTGACCCGTGTCTGGGTGCCAGCGAAGCACACAGACCAACGTCTCTGTGCCACCGAAGGACATGGCCCCGAGTCCGGTTTCTACCGAAGCACACGGCCAGGCTTCTCGGTGTTACCGAAGCACAAAGACTGGCGTCCGGGTACCTCCGAAGTACACGGCTCCACGTACTAGTGCCCCTGAAGCACACGGCCTCGTGTCTGGGTGCCACCGAAGCACACAGACCCGCGTCCATGTGCCACCAAAGCACTCTGCCCCGCGTCCGGGTGCCAACGAAGCACATGGCCCCGTCTCTAGGTGCCTCCGTAGCAGACAGACCCGTGTCTGGGTGCCACGGAATCAAACTGACTGACGTCCATGTGCCACTGAAGCACATGGCCCCACGTCTGGAATCCACCAAAGCACATGGCCCCGCTTCTTGGTGCTATCAAAGCACAAAGACCGGCGTCCGGGTACTTCCGAATCACACGGCCACACATACGAGTGCCACAAAAGCACATGGCCCCGTGTCTGGGTGCCACCGAAGCGCACAGACCCGCATCCGTGTGCCACCGAAGCACATCGCCTTGTGTCCGGGTGCCACCGAAGCACATGCCCCCTGTCTAGGTGCCACTGAAGCACACAGACCCGCATCCGGGTGTCACCAAAGAATACAGCTTCATGTACGAGTGACCCTGAAGCACATGGCCTCATGTCTAGGTGCCACCGAAGCACACAGACCCGCATCCGTGTACCACCGAAGCACACAGACCCCAGTCCGGGTGCCACCGATGCACATGGCCCCGTGTCTAGGTGCCACCATAGCAAACAGACCCGTGTCTGGGTGCCACCAAAGCACATGGCCCCACATCCGATTCCCACCAAAGCACATGGCCCAGCTTTTCGGTGCTACCGAAGCACAAAGACCGGCAACCGGGTACGTACGAAGTTCACGGCTCCACATACGAGTGCCCCTGAAGCACACGGCCTTGTGTCTGGGTGCCACCGAAGCACACAGACCCACGTCTGTGTGCCACCGTAGCACTCTGCCCCGCATCCGGGTGCCAACGAAGCACACGGTCCCACATACGAGTGCCACCAAAGCACATGGCCCCTCGTCCGGGTGCCACCGAAGCAAAGACTGGCGTCCCTGTACCATTGAAGAACATGGCTCCATGGACGAGTGCCCCTGAAGAACACTGCCTCATGTCTGGGTGCCACCGAAGCACACAGACACATGTTCGTGTGCCACCGAAGCACTCTGCCCCGTGTCCGGGTGCCACTGAAGCACATGGCCTGGTGTCTAGGTGGCACCGAAGCACTCTTTCCCGTGTCTGGATGCCACCGAAGCACACGACCCACTGAACGGGTGCCACCGAAGCACATAGCCCAGAATATGGGTGCCACCGAAGCACATAGACTCGCGTCCGTGTGCCACCGAAGCACGTGACCCCACGTCCGGGTGCCCCCGAAGCACATAATCCCTTGTCTAGGTGCCACCAAAGCACACAAACCCACATTAGGGTGCCATCAAAGCACACAGCCTACCTGTATGGGTGCCACTGAAGCACATAGCCCGACAAGCGAGTGCCACCGAAGAACACAGACCCATGTCTGGTTGCCACCGAAGCACACAGACCCACGTCCATGTGCCACAGAAGCACATGGCCTTGCATCCGGGTGCCACCGAAGCACATGGCCCTGTGTCTAGGTGCCAACGAAGCACACAGACCCGCATCCGGGTGCCACGAAAGAATACAGTTCCATGTACGAGTGCCCCTGAAGCACACGGCCTCATGTCTGGGTGCCACCGAAGCACACAGACCCGCGTCTGTGTATACCACCGAAGCACACAGACCCCAGTCTGGGTGCCACCAAAGCACATGGCCCCATGTCTGGGTGCCACCGTAGCGCACTGACCCATGTCTGGGTGCCAGCGAAGCACACAGACCAACGTCTCTGTGCCACCGAAGCATATGGCCCCGAGTCCGGTTTCTACCGAAGCACACGGCCAGGCTTCTCGGTGTCACCGAAGCACAAAGACTGGCGTCCGGGTACCTCCGAAGTACACGGCTCCACGTACTAGTGCCCCTGAAGCACACGGCCTCGTGTCTGGGTGCCACCGAAGCACACAGACCCGCGTCCATGTGCCACCAAAGCACTCTGCCCCGCGTCCGGGTGCCAACGAAGCACATGGCCCCGTCTCTAGGTGCCTCCGTAGCAGACAGACCCGTGTCTGGGTGCCACGGAAGCAAACAGACAGACGTCCATGTGCCACCGAAGCACATGGCCCCACGTCTGGAATCCACCGAAGCACATGGCCCCGCTTCTTGGTGCTATCAAAGCACAAAGACCGGCGTCCGGGTACTTCCGAATCACACGGCCACACATACGAGTGCCACAAAAGCACACGGCCCCGTGTCTGGGTGCCACCGAAGCGCACAGACCCGCATCCGTGTGCCACCGAAGCACATGGCCTTGTGTCCGGGTGCCACCGAAGCACATGCCCCCTGTCTAGGTGCCACTGAAGCACACAGACCCGCATCCGGGTGTCACCAAAGAATACAGCTTCATGTACGAGTGACCCTGAAGCACATGGCCTCATGTCTAGGTGCCACCGAAGCACACAGACCCGCGTCCGTGTACCACCGAAGCACACAGACCCCAGTCCGGGTGCCACCGATGCACATGGCCCCGTGTCTAGGTGCCACCATAGCGAACAGACCCGTGTCTGGGTGCCACCAAAGCACATGGCCCCACATCTGATTCCCACCAAAGCACATAGCCCAGCTTTTCGGTGCTACCGAAGCACAAAGACCAGCAACCGGGTACGTACGAAGTTCACGGCTCCACATACGAGTGCCCCTGAAGCACACGGCCTTGTGTCTGGGTGCCACCGAAGCACACAGACCCACGTCTGTGTGCCACCGTAGCACTCTGCCCCGCATCCGGGTGCCAACGAAGCACACGGTCCCACATACGAGTGCCACCAAAGCACAAGGCCCCGTGTCTGGGTGCCACCGAAGCACACAGACCCGCATCCGTGTGCCACCGAAGCACATGGCCTTGTGTCCGGGTGCCACCGAAGCACATGCCCCCTGTCTAGGTGCCACCGAAGCACAGACCCGCATCCGGGTGCCACCAAAGAATACTTCTCCATGTACGAGTGACCAAGAAGCACACGGCCTCATGTCTGGTTGCCACCGGAGACAGACCCGCATCCATGTACCACCAAAGCACACAGACCCCAGTACGGGTGCCACCGAAGCACAAGGCCCCGTGTTTAGGTGCCACCGTATCACACAGACCCGTGTCTGGGTGCCACCGAAGCACATAGACCAATGTCCATGTGCCACCGAAGCACATGACCCCGCGTCCAGTTTCCACCGAAGCACATGGCCCAGCTTCTCGGTGCTACCGAAGCACAAGGACCGGCGTCCGGGTACCTCTGAAGTACACGGCTCCACGTACGAGTGCCCCTGAAGCACACGGCCCTGCTTCTAGGTGCCACCTAAGCACACAGACCCGCATCTGTGTGCCACCGAAGCACATGGCTCCTCGTCCGGGTGCCACCGAAGCACATGGCCCGTGTCTAGGTGCCACCAAAGCACACAGACCCACGTCCATGTGCCACCGAAGCACATGGCCCTGCTTCTCTGCGCCACCGAAGCACAAAGACCGGCGTCCGGGTACCTCCCAAGCACACGGCTCAACGTACGACTGCCACTTTAGCTCTCTGCCCCGTGTCCGGGTGCCACCGAAGCACACGACCCCCTGAACGGGTGCCACCGAAGCACACAGCCCCACATAAGAGTGACATTGAAGCACATGCCCCTGTGTCTGGGTACCACCGAAGCACACAGACCCACGTCCATGTACCAAATAAGCACAGGGCCCTGCGTACTGGTGCCACCGAAGCACATGGCTCCCGCTTCTCGGTGCTACTGAAGACCGGCGTCCGGGTACCTCCGAAGAACACGGCTCCACGTACGATTTCTCATGAAGAACACGGCTTCGTGTCTGGGTGCCACCGAAGCACACGGCCCCGTTGAATGGGTGTCACCGAAGCACACAAACCTGCGTCCGGGTGCCACCGAAGCACACGACCTCCCTGTACAGGTGCCACCGAAGCACACGGCCCCACATGCGAGTGCCACCGAAGCACACAGACCCGTGTCTGGGTGCCACCGAAGCACAAAGACCAACGTCCGGGTGCCACCGAAGCACATGGCCCTGCTTCTCGGTGCTATCGCAGCACAAAGACTGGCGTCCGTGTGCCAACGAAGCACACAACTCAACATGCGAGTGCCCCTGAAGCACATGATCTGGTGTCTGGGTGACACCGTAGCACACAGACCCGAATCCGTGTGCCACCGAAGCACTCTGTCTCACGTCCGGGTGCCAACGAAGCACATGGTCCCTGTCTAGGTGCCACCAAAGTACACAGACCCACATTCGGGTGCCACCGAAGCACATTGCCCCACTTCCGGGTGCCACCGAAGCATACAGCCCCACATACGTGTGCCACCGAAACACATGCCCCGTGTCTGGGTGCCACCGAAGCATGTGGCCCTGTGTCAAGGTGCCACAGAAGCACACAAACCCGCGTCTAGGTGCCACCGAAGCACATGGCCTCCCTGTACGGGTATCATCGAAGCACACAGACTCGTGTCTGGGTGCCACCGTAGCACAAAGACCCGCATCCATGCGCTACAGAAGCACACGACCCTGCATCCGGGTGCCACGAAGCACGTGGCCCCACTTCTCGGTGCTACCGAAGCACAAAGATTGGCGTCCGAGTACCACCGAAGCACACAGCTCCACGTACGAGTGCCCCTGAAGCACATAGCCACAGCTTCGTGTCTGGGTGCCACCGAAGCACACAGACCCGCGTCCGTGTGCCATCGAAGCACTCTGCCACCGAAGCACACGGCTTCACATAAGAGTACCACCGAAGCACACGGCCACGTGTTTGGGTGCTACCGAAGCACACAGACTTGCGTCCATGTGCCACCGAAGCACATGGCCCCTCGTCCAGGAACCACCGAAGCACACAGACCAACATCTGGGTGCCACCGAAGAACATGGCCCCACTTCTCGGTGCTACCGAAGCACAAAGATTGGCGTCCGAGTACCACCGAAGCACACAGCTCCACGTACGAGTGCCCCTGAAGCACATAGCCACAGCCTCGTGTCTGGGTGCCACCGAAGCACACAGACCCGCGTCCGTGTGCCATCGAAGCACTCTGCCACCGAAGCACACGGCTTCACATAAGAGTACCACCGAAGCACACGGCCACGTGTTTGGGTGCTACCGAAGCACACAGACTTGCGTCCATGTGCCACCAAAGCACATGGCCCCTCGTCCAGGAACCACCAAAGCACACAGACCAACATCTGGGTGCCACCGAAGAACATGGTCCCACTTCTCGGTGCTACAGAAGCACAAAGACCGGCGTCCGGGTACCTCCGAAGCACACGGCTGCACGTACGAGTGCCCCTAAAGCACACGGCCTTGTGTCTGGGTGCCACTGAAGAACATGGTCCCACTTCTCGGTGCTGCCAAAGTACAAAGACCTGCGTCCGGGTACCTCCGAAGCACACAGCTGCACGTACGAGTGCCTCTGAAGCACACGGCCTTGTTTCTGGGTGCCACCGAAGCACACAGACCCACGTTCATGTGCCACCGTACCTTTCTGACCCGCGTCCGTGTGCCACCGAAGCAGATGACCCCCTGAACAGGTGCCACTGAAGCACACAGCCCTGCATAAGAGTGCGACCATAGCACATGACCCCATGTCTAGGTGACACCGAAGCACACAGACCCGAGTCCGGGTGCCACCGAAGCACACGGCCCCACAACCTGGTGCCACCGAAGCACACGTCTTCACATATGAGTACCACCGAAGCACACGGCCCAATGTCTGGGTGCCACCGAAGCACACAGACCTGCGTCCGTGTGCCACCGAAGAATATGGCCGCTCTTCCGGGTGCCATAGAAGCACATGACCTTGTGTCTAGGTGCCACCGAAGCACACGGCTTCACATACGAGTACCACCGAAGCACATGGCCATGTGTCTGGGTGCCACCGAAGCACACAGACCTGCGTCCATGTGCCACCGAAGCACATGGCCCCTCGTCCGGGTGACACCGAAGCACATGGCCCCCTGTCTAGGTGCCACCGAAGCACACAGACCCGCATCTGGGTGCCACCGAAGAACATGGTCCCACTTCTCGGTGCTACCAAAGCACAAAGACCGGCGTCCGGGTAATTCCGAAGCACACGGCTGCACGTATGAGTACCACCGAAGCACACGGCCCTGTGCCTGGGTGCCACCGAAGCACACAGACCTGCGTCCGTGTGCCACTAAAGCACATGGCCCCTCGTCCGGGTGCCACCGAAGCACATGACCTCGTGTCTAGGTGCCACTGAAGCACACAGACTCGCATCTGGGTGCCACCGAAGCACATGGCAATGCTTCTCAGTGCTACCGAAGCACAAAGACCGGCGTCCGGGTACCACCGAAGCACATGGCTCCACGTATGAGTGCCCCTGAAGCACACAGCCTCGTGTCTGGGTGCCACCGAAGCACATAGATCCGCGTCCATGTGCCACTATAGCACTCTGCCCTGCGTCCGGGTGCCACCGAAGCACACAACCCCCTGAACGGGTGCCACCGAAGCACAAAGCTCCACATACGAGTGTCACCGAAGCACTTGGCCACGTGTCTGGGTGCCACCGAAGCACACAGCCCTGCATACGTGGGCCACCAAAGCACATGACCCTTCGTCCGGGTGCCACCGAAGCACATGGCCCCGTGTCTAGATGCCACTGAAGCAAACAGACCCGCATCCGGGTGCCACCGAAGCACATAGCCTTCCTGTACGGGTGCCACCGAAGCACATGGCCCCGTGTCTAGGTGCCACCGAAGCACACAGACCCATGTCCGGGTGCCACCAAAGCACACGGCCCCACTTCTCGGTGTTATCGAAGCAAAGACTGGCATCCCTGTACCATTGAAGAACACGGCTCCACGGACGAGTGCCCCTGTAGCACACGGCCTCGTGTCTGGGTGCCACCGAAGCAAACAGACCCGCATCCGGGTCCCACCGAAGCACATGGCCCCGCTTTTCGGTGCTACTGAAGCACAAAGACCGGCGTCCGGGTACCTCCAAAGCACAAGACTCCACGTACAAGTGCCCATAAAGAACACGGCCTCGTGTCTGGGTGCCACCGAAGTACAGGGCCCCGTTGAATGGGTGCCACCGAGGCACACAAACCTGCATCCGGGTGCCACCGTAGCACAAGGTCACGCTTCTCGGTGCTACCGAAGCACACAGACCGGCGTCTGAGTACCACCAAAGCACACGGCTCCGCATATGAGTGCCCCTGAAGCACAAGGCCTTGTGTCTGCATGCCACCGAAACCCGCAAACCCGCATCCGTGTGCCACCAAAGCACTCTGCCCCGTGTCTGGGTGCCACCGAAGCACATGGCCCATGTCTAGGTGCCACTGAAGCACACAGACCCGCGTCCGGATGCCGACAAAGCATACAGCCCACATACGGGTGCCACCGAAGCACACAGACACGAGTCCGGGTGCCACCGAAGCACACAGCCCAACGTCCGGGTGCCACCGAAGCACATGGCCCCTCGTCCGGGTGCCGCCAAAGCACACGGCCCCGCATACGAGTGCCACCGAAACACACGCCCCATGTCTGGGTGCCAGCGAAGCACATGGCCCCGCATCTGGGTGCCACCAAATCACACAGACCCGCGTCCATGTGCCACCAAAGCACTCTGCCCCGCGAACGGGTGCCAACGAACACATGGCCCCGTCTCTAGGTGCCTCCGTAGCAGACAGACCCAAGTCTGGGTGCTACCGAAGCACACAAACTAACGTACATGTGCCACCGAAGCACATGGCCCCAAGTCCGATTTCCACCGAAGCACATGGCCCCGCTTCTTGGTGCTACCGAAGCACAAAGACCGGCGTCCGGGTACTTCCGAAGCACACGGCCCCACATACGAGTGCCACAAAAGCACACGGCCCGGTGTCTGGGTGCCACCGAAGCACATGACCCCGTATCTCAGTGCTACCGAAGCACAAAAAACGGCGTCCGCGTACCTCCGAAGTACACGGCCCCACGTACGAGGGCCCTTGAAGCACATGGCCTCGTGTCTGGGTGCCACCGAAGCACACAGACCCGCGTCCGTGTGCCACCATAACACTCTGCCCAGTGTCCAGGTGCCACCGAAGCACACGGCCCCACATGAGTGCCAACGAAGCACATGGCCTGGTGTCTAGGTTCCACCGTAGCACACAGACCCATGTCTGGGTGCCACCGAAGCACACAGACCAACGTCCATGTGCCACCGAAGCATATTGCCCCTCGTCTGGTTTCCACCGAAGCACATGGTCACGCTTCTCGGTGCTACCGGAGCACAAAGGCCGGCGTCCGGGTACCTCCGCAACACATGGCTCCACGTACGAGTGCCCCTGCAGCACACGGCTTCGTGTGTGGGTGCCATCGAAGCACTCAGACCCATGTCCGTGTGACACCGAAGCACTCTGCCCCGCGTCCGGGTGCCACTGAAGCACATGATCCGGTGTCTAGGTGCCACCATAGCACACATACCTGTGTCTGGGTGCCACCAAAGGACACAGACCAACGTCCATGTGCCACCGAAGCACATGGCCCCTCGTCCGGCTTCCATCGAAGCACATGGCCCCGCTTCTCAGTGCTACCGAAGCACAAAGACCGGCGTCCGGGTACCTCCAAAGCACAAGACTCCACGTACAAGTGCCCATAAAGAACACGGCCTCGTGTCTGGGTGCCACCGAAGTACAGGGCCCCGTTGAATGGGTGCCACTGAGGCACACAAACCTGCATCCGGGTGCCACCGTAGCACAAGGTCACGCTTCTCGGTGCTACCGAAGAACACAGACCGGCGTCTGAGTACCACCAAAGCACACGGCTCCGCATATGAGTGCCCCTGAAGCACAAGGCCTTGTGTCTGCATGCCACCGAAACACACAAACCCACGTCCGTGTGCCACCAAAGCACTCTGCCCCGTGTCTGGGTGCCACCGAAGCACATGGCCCGTGTCTAGGTGCCACTGAAGCACACAGACCCGCGTCCGGGTGCCACCGAAGCACAGGGCCCCACGTCCGGATGCCGACAAAGCACACAGCCCACATACGGGTGCCACCGAAGCACACAGACACGAGTCCGGGTGCCACCGAAGCACTCTGCTCCGCGAACGGGTGCCAACGAAGCACATGGCCCCGTCTCTAGGTGCCTCCATAGCAGACAGACTCATGTCTGGGTGCTACCGAAGCACACAAACTAACGTACATGTGCCACCGAAGCACATGGCCCCACGTCCGATTTCCACCGAAGCACATGGCCCCGCTTCTTGGTGCTACCGAAGCACAAAGACCGGCGTCCGGGTACTTCCGAAGCACACGGCCCCACATACGAGTGCCACCGAAGCACATGACCCCGCATCTCAGTGCTACCGAAGCACAAAGAACGGCGTCCGCATACCTCCTCATGTCTGGGTGCCACCAAAGCACAGACCCGCGTCCGTGTGCCACCATAACACTCTGCCCAGCGTCCAGGTGCCACCGAAGCACACGGCCCCACATGAGTGCCAACGAAGCACATGGCCTGGTGTCTAGGTGCCACCGTAGCACACAGACCCGTGTCTGGGTGCCACCGAAGCACATTGCCCCTCGTCTGGTTTCCACCGAAGCACATGGCCACACTTCTCGGTGCTACCGGGGCACAAAGGCCGGCGTCCGGGTACCTCCGCAACACATGGCTCCACGTACGAGTGCCCCTGCAGCACACGGCTTCGTGTGTGGGTGCCACCGAAGCACTCAGACCTATGTCCGTGTGCCACCGAAGCACTCTGCCCCGCGTCCGGGTGCCACCGAAGCACATGATCTGGTGTCTAGGTGCCACCATAGCACACATACCTGTGTCTGGGTGCCACCAAAGCACACAGACCAACGTCCATGTGCCACCGAAGCACATGGCCCCTCGTCCGGCTTCCATCAAAGCACATGGCCCCGCTTCTCAGTGCTACCGAAGCACAAAGACGGGCGTCCAGGTACCTTCAAATCACACAGCTCCACGTACGAGTGCCCATGAAGCACATGGCCTCGTGTCTGGGTGCCACTGAAGCACACAGACCCGCGTCCGGGTGCCACCGAAGCACACGACCCACTGAACGGGTGCCATCGAAGCACACAGCCCAGCATACGAGTGCCACCGAAGCACATGCCCTCGTGACTGGGTGCCACCGAAGCACACAGTCTCGCTTCCGTGTGCCACCGAAGCACGTGACCCAGCGTCCGGGTGCCCCCGAAGCACATGGTCCCGAGCCTAGGTGCCGCCGAAGCACACAAACCTGCGTTAGAGTGCCATCACTTGCGTTAGAAGCCTACATGTACGGGTGCCACCGAAGCACATGGCCCCACATGCGAGTGCCATCGAAACACACAGACCCGTGTGTGGTTGCCACCGAAGCACACAGACTCCCGTCCATGTGCCACAGAAGCACATGGCCCTGCGTCCGTGTGCCACCGAAGCACATGGCCGCGCTTATCGGTGCTACTGAAGCACAAAGACCGCCTTCCGGGTACCACCGAAGTACTCGGCTCCACGTATGAGTGCCCCTGAAGCACACGGCCTCGTGTCTTGGTGCCACCGAAGCACACAGACCCACATCCATGTGCCAGCGAAGCAAATGGCCCCATGTCTAGGTGCCACCGAAGCACACAGACCCGTGTCCGGGATCCACCTAAGCACACGGCCCCGCATCCGGGTGCCACTGAAGCACACGGCTTCACATACGAGTATCACCAAAGCACACGGCCCCGTGTTTGGGTGCCACCGAAGCACGCAGACTTGCGTCCGTGTGCCACCGTAGCACTCTGCCCCGCCTCCGGGTGCCACCGAAGCACACGGCGCCATATAGGAGTGACACCGAAGCACACGGCCCCGTGACTGGGTGCCGACGAAGCACACAGACCCGCATCCATTTGCCACCGAAGCACATGGCCTTGCATCTGGGTGCCACTGAAGCACATGGCCCTGTGTCTAGGTGCCACCGAAGCACACAGACCCGCATCTGGGTGCCACCAAAGAATACAGCTCCATGTACGAGTGCCCCTGAAGCACACGGCCTCATGTCTAGGTGCCACCGAAGCACACAGACCCGTGTCCGTGTATACCACCGAAGCACACAGACCCCAGTCTGGATGCCACCGAAGCACATGGCCCCATGTCTAGGGGCCATTGTAGCGCACAGACCCGTGTCTGCGTGCCAGCGAAGCACACAGACCAACGTCTATGTGCCACCAAAGCATATGACCGCGCGTCTGGTTTCCACCGAAGCACACGGCCCTGCTTCTCGGTGTTACCAAAGACCGGCGTCCGGGTACCTCCGAAGTACACGGCTCCACGTACGAGTGCCCCTGAAGTACACGGCCTCGTGTCTGGGTGCCACCAAAGCACACAGACCCGCGTCCATGTGCCACCAAAGCACTCTGCCCCGCGTCCGGGTGCTAACGAAGCACATGGCCCCATCTCTAGGTGCCTCCGTAGCACACAGACCCGTGTCTGGGTGCCACTGAAGCACACAGACTAACGTACATGTGCCACCGAACCACATGGCCCCATGTCCGGTTTCCACTGAAGCACATGGCCCCGCTTCTTGGTGCTACCGAAGCACAAAGACCGGCGTCCGGGTACTTCCGAAGCACACGGCCCCACATACAAGTGCCACAAAAGCACACGGCCTCATATCTGGGTGCCACCGATGCACAAAGACCCGCATCTGTGTGCCATCGAAGCACATGGCCTTGTGTCCGGGTGCCACCGAAGCACATGCCCCCTGTCTAGGTGCCACCGAAGCACACAGACCCGCATCCGTGTGCCACCAAAGAATACAGCTTCATGTACGAGTGACCCTGTAGCACATGGCCTCGTGTCTGGGTGCCACCAAAGCACACAGACCCGTGTCCATGTGCCACTGAAGCACTCTGCCCCGCGTACGGGTGCCAACGAAGCACATGGCCCCTGTCTAGGTGCCACCGAAGCACACAGACCCGCATCCGGGTGCCACCAAAGAATACAGCTTCATGTACGAGCGACCCTGTAGCACACGGCCTCGTGTCTGGGTGCCACCGAAGCACACAGACACGTGTCCATGTGCCACTGAAGCACTCTGCCCCGTGTCTGGGTGACAACGAACCACAAAGACTAACATCCATGTGCCACCGAAGCACATGGCCCCACGTCCGGTTTCCACCGAAGCACATGACCCCGCTTCTTGGTGCTACCGAAGCACAAAGACCGGCGTCCGGGTACTTCCGAAGCACACGGCTCCACATGCGAGTGCCCCTGAAGCACACGGCCTTGTGTCTGGGTGCCACCGAAGCACACAGACCCACGTCCGTGTGTCACCGTAGCACTCTGCCCCGCATCCGGGTGCCAACGAAGCACACGGCCCCACATACGAGTGCCACCAAAGCACAAGGCCCCGTGTCTGGGTGCCACCGAAGCACACAGACCCGCATCCGTGTGCCACCGAAGCACATGGCCTTGTGTCCGGGTGCCACCGAAGCACATGCCCCCTGTCTAGGTGCCACCGAAGCACAGACCCGCATTCGGGTGCCACCAAAGAATACTTCTCCATGTACGAGTGACCAAGAAGCACACAGCCTCATGTCTGGGTGCCACCTAAGCACATGGCCCCGTGTCTAGGTGCCACCGTATCACACAGACCCATGTCTGGGTGCCACCGAAGCACATAGACCAATGTCCATGTGCCACTGAAGCACATGACCCCGCGTCCGGTTTCCACCGAAGCACATGGCCCAGCTTCTCGGTGCTACCGAAGCACAAAGACCCGCGTCCGGTTACCTCCGAAGTACACGGCTCCAAGTACGAGTGCCCCTGAAGCACACGGCCTCGTGTCTGGGTGCCACTGAAGCACACAGACCCGCGTCCATGTGCCACCGAAGCACTCTGCCCCACATCCGGGTGCCATCGAAGCACATGGCCCCGTGTCTAGGTGCTACCGAACACACAGACCCGCGTCCGGGTGACACCAAATCACACGGCCCCGCTTCTCGGTGCTACCGAAGCACAAAGCTTGGTGTCAAGGTACCACTGAAGAACACGGCTCCACGTACAAGTGCCCCTGAAGCACACGGCCCTGCGTCTAGGTGCCACAGAAGCACACAAACCAGCGTCTACGTGCCACCGAAGAAAACAGACCCGCGTCTGTGTGCCACCGAAGCACATGGCTCCTCGTTTGGGTGCCACCGAAGCACATGGCCCGTGTCTAGGTGCCACCGAAGCACACAGACCCATGTCCGTGTGCCACCGAAGCACATAGCCCCGCTTCTCGGTGCCACCGAAGCACAAAGACGGGCGTCCGGGTACCTCCCAAGCACACAGCTCAATGTACGACTGCCACTTTAGCTCTCTGCCCCGCGTCCGGGTGCCACTGAAGCACACAGCCCCACATAAGAGTGCCATTGAAGCACATGCCCCTGTGTCTGGGTGCCATGGAAGCACACAGACTCACGTCCATGTGCCAAATAAGCACAGGGACCTGCATACTGGTGCCACCGAAGCACATGGCTCCCGCTTCTCGGTGCTACTGAAGCACAAAGACCGGCGTCCGGGTACCTCCGAAGCACACGGCTCCACGTACGATTGCTCATGAAGAACACGGCTTCGTGTCTGGGTGCCACCGAAGTACACAGCCCCGTTGAATGGGTGCCACCAAAGCACACAAACCTGCGTCCGGGTGCCACCGAAGCACACGACCTCCCTGTACAGGTGCCACCGAAGCACACGGCCCCACATACGAGTGCCACCGAAGCACACATACCCGTGTCTGGGTGCCAACGAAGCACACAGACCAGCGTCCGGGTGCTACCGAAGCACATGGCCCCGCTTCTCGGTGCTATCGTAGCCCAAAGACTGGCGTCCGTATACCACCGAAGCACACAACTCCACATACGAGTGCCCCTGAAGCACATGGCCTGGTGTCTGGGTGCCACATTAGCACACAGACCCGCATCCGTGTGCCACCGAAGCACTCTGTCCCACATCCGGGTGCCACCGAAGCACATGGCCCCTAGTCTAGGTGCGACCAAAGCACACAGACCCACATTCGGGTGCCACCGAAGCACACAGGCCCGCTTCCGGGTGCCACCGAAGCACACAGCCCCACATACGAGTGCCACCGAACCACATGCCCCGTGTCTGGGTGCCACCGAAGCACGTGGCCCTGTGTTAAGGTGCCACAGAAGCACACAAACCCGCGTCTAGGTGCCACCGAAGCACATGGCCTCCCTGTATGGGTGTCCTTGAAGCACACAGACTCGTGTCTGGGTGCCACCGAAGCACAAAGACCCGCATCCATGTGCTACAGAAGCACACGGCCCTGCATCCCGGTGCCATGAAGCACGTGGCCCCACTTCTCGGTGCTACCGAAGCACAAAGATCGGCGTCCGAGTACCACCGAAGCACACAGCTCCACGTACGAGTGCCACTGAAGCACACAGCCTCGTGTCTGGGTGCCACCGAAGCACACAGACCTGCGTCCGTATGCCATCGAAGCACTCTGCCCCGCGTCCGGGTGCCACCGAAGCACACGGCTTCACATACGAGTACCACCGAAGCACACTGCCACGTGTTTGGGTGCTACCGAAGCACAAAGACCGGCATCCGGGTACCTCCAAAGCACATGGCTGCACGTACGAGTGCCTCTAAAGCACACGGCCTTGTGTCTGGGTGCCACCGAAGCACACAGACCCACGTTCGTGTGCCACCGTAGTATTCTGCCCCGTGTCCGTATGCCACCGAAGCACATGACCCCCTGAACAGGTGCCACAGAAGCACACAGCCCTGCATAAGAGTGCGACCGTAGCACATGACCCCATGTCTAGGTGACACCAAAGCACACAGACCCGCGTCCGGGTGCCACCGAAGCACATAACCCCGTGTCTAGGTGCCACCGAAGCACACGGCTTCACATACGAGTACCACCGAAGCACATGGCCCTCGTCCGGGTGCCACCGAAGCACATGGTCCCGTGTCTAGTTGCCACCGAAGCACACGGACAAGCATCTGGGTGCCACCGAAGAACATGGTCCCACTTTTCGGTGCTACCGAAGCACAAACACCGGCGTCCAGGTACCTCCGAAGCACACAGCTGCACGTACGAGTGCCGCTGAAGCACACGGCCTTGTGTCTAGATGCCACCGAAGCACACAGACCCACATTCATGTGCCACCGTAGCTTTCTGCCCCGCGTCTGTGTGCCACCGAAGTACATGACCGCCTGAACAGGTGCCACTGAAGCACACAGCCCTGCATAAGAGTGCGATTGAAGCACATGACCCCATGTCTAGGTGACACCGAAGCACACAGACCCGCGTCCGGGTGCTACCGAAGCACACGGGCCCGCAACCGGGTGCCACTGAAGCACACTGCTTCACATACAAGTACCACCAAAGCACACGGCCCCGTGTCTGGATGCCAACGAAGCACACACACCTGCGTCTGTGAGCGACCGAAGCACGTGGCCCCTCGTCTGGGTGCTACCGAAGCACATGACCCCGTGTCTAGGTGCCACCGAAGCACACAGACCCGCGTCCGGGTGCCACCGAAGCACATGGCCCTGCTTCTCGGTGCTACCGAAGCACAAACACCGGCGTCCGGGTACCACCAAAGCACTCGACTCCACATATGAGTGCCCCTGAAGCACACAGCCTCAAGCCTGGGTGCCACCAAAGCACACAGATCCGCGTCCGTGTACCACCATAGGACTCTGCCACGCATCTGAGTGCCACCAAATCACACAACCCCCTGAATGGGTGCCACCGAAGCACAAAACTCCACATACGAGTGTCACCGAAGCACACAGCCCCGTGTTTGGGTGCCACTTAAGCACACGGCCCCGGTTACTGATGTCATCGAAGCACACGGTCCTGCATACGGATGCCACCGAAGCATTTGCCCCCAAGTACGGGTGCCACCGAAGCACATGGCCCCGCGTCTGGGTGCCACCGAAGCACACGGTCCCGCATACGGATGTCACCAAAGCACATAGCCCTGCGTACGGGTGTCACCGAAACACACAGTCCAGCTTCTCAGTGCCACCGAAGGACACGGACCGGCGGGTGCCACTGTGCCACCGAAGCACATGGCTCCACATACGGGTGACACCGAAGCACACGGCCCCACATACGGATGCCATGAAGCACATACAGTGCTGGCCAAAAGTATTAGCACCCCTGCAATTCTGTCAGATAATACTCAGTTTCTTCCTGAAAATGATTGCAATCACAAATTCTTTGGTATTATTCTCTTCATTTAATTTGCTTGCAAGGAAAAAACACAAAAGAGAATGAAGCAAAAATCAAATCATTGATCATTTCACACAAAACTCCAAAAAAGGGCCGGACAAAAGTATTGGCACCCTCAGCCTAATACTTGGTTGCACAACCTTTACCCAAAATAATTGCGAACAGCCGCTTCAGGTAACCATCAATGAGTTTCTTACAATGCTCTGCTGGAATTGTAGACCATTCTTCTTTGGCAAACTGCTCCAGGTCTCTGATATTTGAAGGGCGCCTTCTCCAAACTGCCATTTTGATATCTCTCCACAGGTGTTCTATGAGATTCAGGTCTGGACTCATTGCTGGCCACCTTAGAAGTCTCCAGTGCTTTCTCTAAAACCATTTTATAGTGCTTTTGGAAGTGTATTTTGGGTCATTGTCCTGCTGGAAGACCCATGACCTCTGAGGGAGACCCAGCTTTCTCACACTGGGCCCTACATTATGCTGCAAAATTTGTTGGTAGTCTTCAGACTTCATAATGCTATGCACACGGTCAAGCAGTCCAGTGCCAGAGGCAGCAAAGCAACCCCAAAACATCAGGGAACCTCCGCCATGTTTGACTGTAGGGACCGTCTTATTTTCTTTGAATGCCTCTTTTTTGTTTCCTGTACACTCTATGTTGATGCTTTATCCCAAAAAGCTCTACTTTTGTCTCATCTGACCACAGAACATTCTTCCAAAACGTTTTAGGCTTTCTCAGGTAAGTTTTGGCAAACTCCAGCCTGGCTTTTTTATGTCTCGGGGTAAGAAGTGGGGTCTTCCTGGGTATCCTACCATACAGTCCCTTTTCATTCAGACGCCGACGGATAGTACGGGTTGACACTGTTGTACCCTCGGACTGCAGGGCAGCTTGAACTTGTTTGGATGTTAGTCGAGGTTCTTTATCCACCATCCGCACAATCTTGCGTTGAAATCTCTCGTCAATTTTTCTTTTCTGCCCACATCTAGGGAGGTTAGCCACAGTGCCATGGGCTTTAAACTTCTTGATGACACTGCACACGGAAGACACAGGAACATTCAGGTCTTTGGAGATGGACTTGTAGCCTTGAGATTGCTCATGCTTCCTCACAATTTGGTTTCTCAAGTCCTCAGAAAGTTCTTTGGTCTTCTTTCTTTTCTCCATGCTCAATGTGGTACACACAAGGACACAGGACAGAGGTTGAGTCAACTTTAATCCATGTTAACTGTCTGCAAGTGTGATTTAGTTATTGCCAACACCTGTTAGGTGCCACAGGTAAGTTACAGGTGCTGTTAATTACACGAATTAGAGAAGCATCACATGATTTTTCAAACGGTGCCAATACTTTTGTCCACCCCCTTTTTTAGGTTTGGTGTGGAATTATATCCAATTTGGCTTTAGGATAATTCTTTTTGTGTTTTTTTCATTGAAGACAAATTAAATGAAGAGAATAATACCAAAGAATTTGTGATTGCAATCATTTTCAGGAAGAAACTGAGTATTATCTGACAGAATTGCAGGGGTGCCAATACTTTTGGCCAGCACTGTAGCCGTGCATCCAGGTGCCACCGAAGCACACGGCCCTGTGTCCGGGTGCCTATGAAGAACAAGCCCCGCGTACCGGTGCCACCGAAGCACACGGCTCCATATCTGAGTGCCCCAAAGCATACGGTCCCGTGTCCAGGTGCCACTGAAGCACAAGACCCGGCATCCACGTGCCACTGAAGCACAAGGCCCGATGTCTGGATGTCACTGAAGCACACGGCCCGGCATTTATTTGCCATCAAAGCACATGCCTCAGCTTCCACATGCCGGTGAAGCACCAGGCCCGACATCCGTGTGACACCAAAGCATCTACTGGTACAGAATATAATATCATGATATAGGTCATCTACGTATATAAGAATATATATATTCCTCCTATACCCCGTTTACAATGCTTTTGTTGGACAGAAAAATTGCATCAACAATTTGATTAGTAATGTAATAATGGCAATGGAGAACAGATGGGCATGTTAGCATTTATACTGGATTCCTGACAGATGCCACACAGACTGACGATTAGATTTGTTAATCCAAGAGAAATACACTATTGTGTTTCTGTTGACTTGTTATGTATGTGCATTTCTGTGGTCAAGGGCAGACCAGTATTTGTATAACCCTGATTGTTGTCTTCTATTAGTCTGTGGAACAATGAATGTTGATTAAGCTTTGTGTGGACACTGTGGCTTGTTGACTCCCAAGACAGGAGGACAAACTATGCAAATTCATTAAATGCTCAAACATTGAGACCTGAGCGCTGCCCTTTCCCCCAAACCTGTGAATGTGTACTTGCATGGAGAACTGTGACTATTTTAAGTGACATGTGCTTCTGTAGGAGAGACATGGGACAAAGATTGAAAGAGACTTGGAACAGAAATTAGAAAGAGATTTTACAGGGAGAGTCAAGTTCAGATTCTCTGAGAACATCAGCTTGGTAGTATGGCTTTACCTAAAGAGACCCAGATTTGGATTCTACATGATTCTAGCCTAAGGGTATATAGCCCTGACTAGAAAGATATGGATCTGCTCCATTAACCATCAGAGAGCCCATGGATACATTTGGGGAGACCAGGTTGGGACGATGAAGTCACCTGGCCCCATGGATATGTTGTTTGGGGTTGCCAAGAGGGACCCATTGGTCGCCTGGAACTCATGTAGACATTCGTAAAAGCCAGATTGGGACTCACCAGCCATCTGGCCTCATGGAAACTCTCGGAGAGGCCAGGGTGGGACCCGCAGGTCTCTTGGCCTTGTACCTTGATGGACTGCTAACTTCCTAAGCTTGCCGCTACCTTCTCTATGTGGGGGCCCACCAGTAGCCAGGGCCCACTGATTGAGGTAGTTGACCCTGGAAGTCTCAAAGTCGCAGCTGTTCTATCCCAGGCAGGCGGAGAGGAAGGGTGAGACTGTGTAATGTTGTACCATCCTGGGTATTTGCTGGGACTGTTCTATGTGTTTATTGTCCTATTTTGTGGTTCAATAAAGTATTGTCACGCTGTTTTACCCTCACCCCTGTGTTGTCTGAGTAGCATTACGCCCACTGAAGACCCCGGATCTTCACACCATACATTAAATGTTGGATAACAGTTGCTTAACTCCTTAAATGCTGTGGTGAAAAACAAGCACGGTATCTAAGTTGATAGATATAGGGAGGAGCTCCTTTTCTCTCAGTATCTCTAAAATGCGCAATAATGGAGTATTCAGAAGTACAAAAAAAATAAAGTGAAAACCACAAAAATAACTTTTTTTACATTAAAACGTGTTTTGACAAAAAAATCACAAGCAAACAAATATAAACCTACGGTAATTTATATTGCAGCATCTGTAACTACCCAAACTATAAAGCCATCACATTATTTATCCTGACTGAAAAATGGCATAATAATAATAACACCACAATTGCTATTATTGATCATTTTGGCCTCACCCTAAAAAAAAAATCCACCAGAATATATTACCTATACTGCATTATAAACTCTGTACAGTTATATAAATAACCAAATGGAAAAGTTCATACCAGTCATCACTCCCCATGGATGAAGCGGAGAACGCTCCGGTGGTCTGCATCAGATCCGGAAGTGATGATTTCGCCATCCGGATGTTACTTGATCTCTGATTCACTGCACAGGTCAGGAAAGATCTAATGACACACTGGTTCAGACGCCTGTCCGGCCAATCTCAGGCTTCAGCATCGGTCACATCTGGGCGGCTTAGTCATCGTTTGTATCTAGAGTGAGTATAGCAGGGGGACGCACATTTGTTTGTTATTTTTAAAAGATCAATGCCAAAGAAAAAATATTGGATAACTCATTTAAAAGTAAAATAATGGTAGCTCTCAGAAAATGTAGACAGAAAAAAATATTTTTATTTTTACAAAGTGATTTTATTGAGCAAAGCTTGAAAGCTTCAAAACCTTCTAAATTAGGTAAAGTGCTAAAAATAAAATAAATAACTTTTTTTTTTTCACAAAATGCAGCTTTTTTTTTCATCTTTCCTACAAATAAAAGGAATTAAAAAGTGATCAAAATGTTGTCTGTACCCTAAGATAGTACCACTGAGAGCTATAGATTGTCCTGGAAAATTTAAGCCCTCGTATAGCTTTGTCAACAGAAAAATTAACAAGTTATTGCTCTTAAAATATGGCAATATAAAATCAAATATATTCTTTTTCCCTTTCCAGATTTCTGACGCACTTGTACGACGTACGTGGGGTGATTGTGTACGTGGCCCACTCGTTACAGGGTGGGTGCTGGCAGTGTTATACAGATGGCACCGGCCTCTAAACAGCAGCTGCTGAAAATAGCACCGATTGTTACTGTCAATCTATGATAGCGGCATTTAAATAGTTTTTCACCATGTGGAGAAAAACTATGGGTGACTATTGCTACCAGCCCCCACCACGCACAATAGAATAGTGGGGGCTACTGGATTTGACATTGTTCAATATCTCCAAACAAATTACAAAACATTTGCATGCTGAAATCCCCTAAAGGAAAAATATATAAGTTAAAAAAATAAAGAGATATTGAAAGAATAAAAAAAACAAAAACTCAAATCATAACCTCGTCTCCTCGTTTTCAGCAAAGAAATGTAAAATAAATAAATAAATATATGTATATATATAGGAAACATATACTGGAACAGCACCATTTCACATTCACTCACGGTGGGTGCCAGGCCTCCAAGCAACCTGTCCAAATTGCATCTGAATAGAAACATGTAAGAAGACAGCACTCCAGATAAATTACATTTTTAGAAAAAATGGACTTTATTGAGCCCAAATGGCGACGTTTCGGTTCATAGAACCTTTCTCAAGCCTTGAATTTATCTGTAGTGCTGCCTTATTATAATATATATATATATATATATATATATATATACATATATATATACATGTATATATATAACAGCACATTTGGTAATGTTGCATTTGTAACACATATGATAAACGCTGTAAATAAAAAAATGTTTTAAAAGCCCCAAAAATTGGAATAAAAAGCAATCAACAAGCCGTAAGCAGCCCCCTTTGGTATTACTAAAACCAATAGCTTACGCTGGAAAAAAACAAGTCCTCATACAGCTCAAAAAAAATGCATTGGTCTCTGAAAATGGCGACACAAGGCAATTTATTTTTACAAGATTCTGGCTTTCTTAACCCCCATCTCCCTGTCTTTGACGCGGGCAAGCTGAGCCTATATTTTTGACAGCAGATGATGGCTGTGTTATTCAGCCATCACTTGCCTCTAACAGCTGCGAATGGAGCAGAGCTCCGCCCATAGCTATTAACCATCTAAATGCTGCTGTCAATCTGTGACAGCGCCATTAACAGCACGGTCTGGGGAAGAGCTCTTCTTACTGCCCACTGGCATCACCGCGACGTGATCGTGAGGCGCCAGGTTGCCATGACAGCTGGGGGTCTGCTGAAGACCCCAGTTGCTCGCCAGTACTGACAGTACTCCGGTGAACGCCAGATTCTAGTTGGCGTTCATAGGAGATCGGAGACAGTGATTTTTTTCTATATACAGCAATATAGCGGCATTGCTGTATAAAGTACAAGCGATCAGAAGATCAGACTAACAATTACAATGAAAAGAAAAAATATTTAAAAAATAAATAAATAAAAAAATAAAAGTTCCAATCACCCTGCTTTTCCCTCATTAAAAATAAATAAAAAAATCAAAATTTACACATAGTGTGATATCGTGATTTCTGTATCAAAATATAAAATGAATTAATCTGATCAGTAACAGCGTAATGAGAAAAAAATGCAACATGAGGCGATGGAAACATCATATGTACCCCAAAATTGTATCAATAAAAACATCAGCTCAGGGCCCAAAAAGCGAATCCCTCGCACAGCCCCATCCACCAACACTTGGAAACCTATCGCGTCTCAAAAAATGACAACACAAGGGATTTTTTTTTTTTTTACAAATTTCTGATTTGTTTTCTACACTTAAAGTAAAAACGATGTATGTTTGGTATTGGTGAAATGGTACTGCCCCGGGAATCATATTGTCAGGACATTGTGACCATATAATGAACGCTGTATATAATAAATACTGAGTTGGGGGATTGCGCTTTTTTCACTGCAGTTGGAATTTATCAGAAGATAAAATGGTGACATTCAATAGCAGAACTCGTCCCCAATAAACAAGTCGTCATACGGCGATATCAGCGGAAACATCAGAAAGTGACGGGAAGAAGGGAGGAGAACAGCGAAAACGCAAGAACTGATAATCGCCGGGAAGTGAAGGGGAAGCAGGAAATTCTACTAATCAGTTTGGTAACAGCCGCCATCATGTCACCGGAGAACCAGCACCGGACATTATTACCGGCCAATAAACCCCCAAACACAACGATCTGTTATTATTCCTTTATTCCTCGGCCCCTGGATGCAGATTATATGGACAAGTGACTGGAGCCATTAATAAGAGGAGATCACTCAGCAGATAACGAGCCGCCGTACGGATCCACCGACAGAAGAAGGAAAAGTGATGGAGGAGACATAACAGGGCGGAAATCAGAGCTGTCAGGAAGGGGTTAAAGGGCATTTATTCCATTAGTAGGAATATGGTATCTATAGATTTGGTGTCAGCTGAATCCCCCAGAATAACCCAGCAGTGCAGAGACCCCCATCCTCCATGTATGTATGTACACTGCTATCTATAGACACACATACATCCACAATGCCCACAGCTCGTACATCGCACAGCCTCAGCCGGGGGCTCCACCACCCGGCAGCACAGACCCCGCTCACCACCTCAGACCCCCGGGGTGAGCGCTCATATCGCTGCTGGCTCTGCTCCTCCGTCCTCAGCAATTTGGTGACATCCGCGGAGATGGGAACACTGCGCGCAGGGCGTGGCTTCTCACTGTAACAGACACTGACGTGTTGTCATGGAGAACTCAGGGGCGTGGTCTCTATAATGGGCGGAGTCTCCTGGGAATGGGCGGGGCCTCCGGTTTATAGTGTTCCGCACATAATAGGAAGTAGCCGCAGTGCATGCTGGTCTATACAGTGTAAGATCCGTCCTGCTGCTGCTGCTCGGGGAAGGTGGAGAGGGACAGAGAGCAAAAGGACAGATCTGTGAGAGGAGAGAGAGATGAGAATCTGTGTGAGAGGGGACATCATGGGGGCAGTCTGTAATAGTGGGGGGACTATGAGGAGCCTGCTGTATGAGAGGGGACTATGGGGAACAGGCTGTGTGAGAGGGGACTATGGGGAAAGTGGGGGGCTATGAGGAACAGGCTGTATGAGAGGGGACTATGGGGAACAAGGCTGTATGAGAGGGAGCTATGGGGAAAGTGGGGGGCTATGAGGAGCTGACTGTATGAGAGGGAGCTATGGGGAAAGTGGGGGGCTATGAGGAGCCGGCTGTATGAGAGGGAGCTATGGGGAAAGTGGGGGGCTATGAGGAGCCGGCTGTATGAGAGGGGAGTATGGGGAAAGTGGGGGGACTATGGGGAACAGGCTGTATGAGAGGGGACTAGGGGGAACAGGCTGTATGAGAGGGAGCTATGGGGAAAGTGGGGGGCTATGAGGAGCTGGCTGTATGAGAGGGGAGTATGGGGAAAGTGGAGGGACTATGAGGAACAGGCTGTATGAGAGGAAAGTGGGGGGCCATGAGCTGGCTGTATGAGAGGGGAGTATGGGGAAAGTGGGGGGCTATGAGGAGCTGGCTGTATGAGAGGGAGCTATGGGGAAAGTGGGGGCTATGAGGAGCCTGCTATATGAGAGGGGACTATGGGGAACAGGCTGTATGAGAGGGAACTATGGGGAAAGTGGGGGGCTATGAGGAGCCGGCTGTATGAGAGGGGAGTATGGGGAAAGTGGGGGGACTATGGGGAACAGGCTGTATGAGAGGGGACTATGGGGAACAGGCTGTATGAGAGGGAGCTATGGGGAAAGTGGGGGGCTATGAGGAGCTGGCTGTATGAGAGGGGAGTATGGGGAAAGTTGGGGGACTATGAGGAACAGGCTGTATGAGAGGGGACTATGGGGAGCAGGCTGTATGAGAGGGAGCTATGGAGAAAGTGGGGGACTATGAGGAGCTGGCTGTATGAGAGGGGACTGTGGGGGGACTACGAGGAGCAGGCTGTATGAGAGGGGACTATGGGGAGCAGGCTGTATGAGAGGGGACTATGGAGAAAGTGGGGGGACTACGAGAAGCAGGCTGTATGAGAGGGGACTACGAGGAGCAGGCTGTATGAGAGGGGACTATGGGGAGCAGGCTGTATGAGAGGGGACTATGGAGAAAGTGGGGGGACTACGAGAAGCAGGCTGTATGAGAGGGGACTGTGGGGGGCTATGAGGAGCTGGCTGTATGAGAGGAGACTATGGAGAAAGTGGGGGGACTATGAGGAGAAGGCTGTATGAGAGGAAAGTGGGGGGACAATGAGCATCAGGCTGTATGAGAGGGGACTATGGGGAAAGTGGGGGGACTATGAGGAGCATGCTGTATGAGCGGGGAGTATGCGGAAAGTGGGGGGACTATAGGGAACAGGCTGTATGAGAGGGGACTATGGATAGCAAGCTGTATGAGAGGGAGCTATGGGGAAAGTGGGGGGCTATGAGGAGCTGGCTGTATGAGAGGGGACTGTGGGGAGCAGGCTGTATGAGAGGGGACTGTGGGGAGCAGGCTGTATGAGAGGGGACTATGGGGAGCAGGCTGTATGAGAGGGGACTATATAGAAAGTGGGTGACTATGGAGCAGGCTGTATGAGAGGGGACTATGGGGAAAGTGGGGGGACTATTGGGAGCTGGCTGTATGAGAGGGAGCTATGGGGAAAGTGGGGGGCTAAGAGGAGCTGGCTGTATGAGAGGGGACTGTGGGGGGACTACGAGGAGCAGGCTGTATGAGAGGGGACTATGGGGAGCAGGCTGTATGAGAGGGGACTATGGAGAAAGTGGGGGGACTACGAGAAGCAGGCTGTATGAGAGGAGACTATGGAGAAAGTGGGGGGACTACGAGAAGCAGGCTGTATGAGAGGAGACTATGGAGAAAGTGGGGGGACTATGAGGAGCAGGCTGTATGAGAGGAAAGTGGGGGGACGATGAGCATCAGGCTGTATGAGAGGGGACTATGGGGAAAGTGGGGGGACTATGAGGAGCATGCTGTATGAGAGGGGACTATGGGGAACAGGCTGTATGAGAGGGAGCTATGGGGAAAGTGGGGGGCTATGAGGAGCTGGCTGCATGAGAGGGGAGTATGGGGAAAGTGGGGGGACTATGGGGAACAGGCTGTATGAGAGGGGACTATGGAGAGCAGGCTGTATGAGAGGGAGCTATGGGGAAAGTGGGGGGACTATGGGGAACAGGCTGTATGAGAGGGGAGTATGGGGAGCAGGTTGTATGAGAGGGGACTATGGGGAACAGGCTGTATGAGAGGGAGCTATGGGGAAAGTGGGGGACTATGAGGAGCAGACTATGAGAGGGGACTATGGGGAGCAGACTGTATGAGAGGGGACTATGGAGAAAGTGGGGGACTATGTGGAGCAGGCTGTTTGAGATGGGACTATGGGGAAAGAGGGGTGACTATTGGGAGCAGGCTGTATGAGAGGGAGCTATGGGGAAAGTGGGGGGCTATGAGGAGCTGGCTGTATGAGAGGGGTCTGTGCGGGGACTACGAGGAGCAGGCTGTATGAGAGGGGACTATGGGGAGCAGGCTGTATGAGAGGAGACTATGGAGAAAGTGGGGGACTCTGAGGAGCAGGTTGTATTATTATTATTTATTATTATAGCGCCATTTATTCCATGGCGCTTTACATGTGATAGGGATATACATAACAAAAGCATTTACATAATCTTAACAAAACGAGTCAGCGACTGGTACAGGAGGAGCGAGGACCCTGCCCGCGAGGGCTCACAGTCTACAAGGGATGGGTGAGGATACAGTAGGTGAGGGTAGAGCTGGTCGTGCAGTGGTGTTTACTGCAGGTTGTAGGCTTGTCGGAAGAGGTGGGTCTTCAGGTTCCTTTTGAAGGTTTCCACGGTCGGCGAGAGTCTGATATGTTGGGGTAGAGAGTTCCAGAGTAGGGGGGAAGCACGGGAGAAATCTTGTATACGATTGTGGGAGGAAGAGATAAGAGGGGAGTAGAGCAGGAGATCTTGTGAGGATCGGAGGTTGCGTGCAGGTAAGTACCGGGAGACTAGGTCACAGATGTATGGGGGAGACAGGTTGTGGATGGCTTTGTATGCCATGGTTAGAGTTTTGAACTGAATTCTCTGGGCAATAGGGAGCCAGTGAAGGGATTGACAGAGAGGAGAGGCCGGGGAATAGCGGGGGGACAGGTGGATTAGTCGAGCAGCAGAGTTTAGGATAGATTGGAGAGGTGCAAGAGTGTTGGAAGGGAGGCCACGGAGCAGGAGGTTGCAGTAGTCGAGGCGGGATATGATGAGGGCATGCACTAGTGTTTTTGCAGAGTCTTTGCTGAGGAATGCACGGATCCGGGAGATGTTTTTGAGTTGGAGTCGGCAGGAGGTGGAAAGGGCTTGAATATGTGGCTTGAAGGAGAGATCAGAGTCCAGGGTTACCCCAAGGCAGCGAGCTTGTGGGACTGGGGAGAGTGAACAGCCATTGACGTTGATGGATAGGTCGGATGGGGGATGTGAATGAGAGGGTGGAAAGATGATGAACTCTGTTTTATCCATGTTGAGTTTTAGAAACCTGTTGGAGAAGAAGGATGAGATGGCGGACAGACATTGTGGGATTCTGGTTATCGGGTCCAGAGAGGTAGATCTGTGTGTCGTCAGCATAGAGGTGATACTGAAAGCCGTGAGACTCTATGAGCTGTCCCAGGCCGAAGGTGTAGATGGAGAAGAGCAGAGGTCCTAGAACCGAACCTTGGGGGACACCGACAGATAGGGGGCGAGATGAGGAAGTGGTGCGTGAGTGGGAGATGCTGAATGTCCTGTCTGTTAAGTATGAGGAGATCCAAGATAGAGCCAAGTCCGTGATGCCAAGAGATGAGAGAATCTGGAGTAAGAGGGAATGGTCCACTGTGTCAAAGGCAGATGACAGGTCCAGAAGGAGGAGGATGGAGTAGTGTCGCTTGGATTTGGCATTTAGTAGGTCGTTGGTGACTTTGGTCAGGGCAGTTTCAGTCGAGTGATGCGGTCGGAAGCCAGATTGTACGCGGTCGAAGAGGGAGGAGGAGGAGAGGTGGGAGGACAGTTCAAGGTGGACATGTTGTTCTAGAAGTTTTGAGGCAAAGGGGAGGAGTGATATGGGGCGGTAGCTGGTCAGAGAGGAAGGGTCAAGGGAGGGCTTTTTGAGGATGGGTGTGATTACGGCATGTTTGAAACATGAGGGGAAGACTCCGGTTGTTAGTGATAGATTGAAGAGGTGGGTTAGGGTTGAGATGAAGACTGAGGTAAGGTTAGTGATGAGGTGGGATGGGATTGGGTCAAGTTCGCAGGTGGTGAGGTGTGATTTGGAGAGTAAAGAGGAGACTTGACCTTCTGTAATGGTGGAGAAGTGGGGTTTGGACGAGGAGGGTTGAGTAGATATGAGGAGGGGTTGTGTGGACTTTAGGCAAAGTTTTGTCTGATGGTGTCAATCTTCTGTTTGAAGAATGAGGCAAAGTCGTCGGCTGAGATGAGAGAAGAGGGAGGAGGTGCTGGGGGACGAAGGAGAGAGTTGAAAGTGTTAAATAGCTGTTTAGGGTTGTGAGATAGGGAGGATATGAGAGATGAGAAGTAGGTTTGTTTTGCTGTAGTGAGTGCGGACTTGAAATTAGTGAGGGATTGCTTGAATGCGATGAAGTGCTCGATGGAGTGAGACCTTTTCCATCTCCGCTCTGCAACCCTGGAGGCCCGGCGCAGTTCTTTGGTAAGTTTAGTGTGCCAGGGTTGCCTGTTGAATGTGCGAGGTGTGGTGTGTGTGAGAGGGGCGATCGAGTCTAGAGCTGCAGCTATTGTGGTGTTATATGAAGCAGCAGCAACGTCTGCATCGTGCAAGGAATTTATGTCTGTGAGAGGAAGGAGGGATTCAGAGAGAGAGTGTAGGTCAAGGTGTTTGAGATTTCTGCGAGGGTGTGTGAGTTTGTGGAGTGGGGATTGTGCACCCGGAGAGGAGAGGGTAGAGAATGTGAGGAGGTTATGGTCAGAGAGAGGGAGTGGTGAGTTAGAGAGGTTAGATAGGGAACAGAGGCGGGTGAAGATGAGGTCCAGTGTGTGGCCATCTTTGTGGGTGGGTGTGGAAGACCATTGAGTGAGTCCAAAGGAGGAAGTGAGGGATAGGAGCTTAGAGACAGACGAGTGGGGAGTGTCAATGGGGATGTTGAAGTCACCCATTATGATAGTGGGGATGTCAGTGGAAAGGAAGTGAAGCAGCCAGGTAGTGAAATGGTCTAAGAAGGTGGTGGCTTGCCCTGGGGGTCGGTAAACGACGGCCAGTTGGAGGTTGGAGGGGGAATAGATGCGCACACAGTGCACCTCAAAAGAGGGGAGTGTAACAGAGGGTGGCAGTGGGATTTTGGTGAAAGCGCAGAGTTCTGATAGGAGGAAACCTACGCCTCCACCATGTTTGCCATTGGGGCGGGGGGTGTGGGAAAGGTGGAATCCGCCATATGAAAGGGCAGCTGGGGAGGCTGTGTCAGAGGGGGTGAGCCAGGTTTCGGTGATGGCGAGGAAGGAGAGTTTGTTTGTAATGAAAAGATCGTGGATGAAGGAAAGTTTGTTGCAGACAGAGCGAGTGTTCCATAGAGCTCCTGTTAGTATAGCTGAGGAGGTGGGTATTAGTTGGATGGGTATGAGGTTAGAAGGGTTGCGACAGTTTGAGGAAGGTCGTGGATAGGAGGTAGAAGTAACTGTGGGGATATGGCGAGGAGGACCAGGATTTGGAGAGATATCTCCAGCAGTGAGGAGGAGCAGAGAAAGTGTTAGCAGGTGGGAGCAAGAGAGAGCATGAGGTGGCTGTCTGTGTTTGGAGATCCAGGATTGAATGTTGAGGAATAATTTGGAGGAGGAGGTGAGGTGAATGGGGAGGATAGAGGGAGAGATGATGAGTTTCTTACTTGGTGTAGGGATTTGAGGGTTTATTAGAAAGTGGAGGACTATAGAGGAAAAAGTGAGAGCTAACAGAAACATAGTTTAAGGAGAGTAAGTGGTCAAAGTGTTTGTTACCTGACTCCTGCCCTGACTAACTGCCTCTGAAATAACTGCCACTTCTCTCCGAAGCCACTTTGCACAAGAAGACGCGTGCACACCCCAGCACGCGTGCACCCCTTACAGAGAGTCTAAATATATAGGCCACATTAAACTATATCAGGTGTAGGGCATTGTGGGAACGGCTTGTGGATAAATTAACAGCTGGTCATTTCAGCAGGAGATGGCTGGGTGATCAAAGACAGAGCCAGGACGCAAGTCTCTGCAGTTTAGCACCTCTAAAAATCAGATAAGGTATATAGTGGGTAAAGAACAAACATATGTGAATATTGATTGGAGTGGGACAGATGAAGCAGGGGAATTATGCAGAGCATGTACCAGAGAGACGGGTCAGCAGAGCATTAGAAGACAGCATACATAGGAGCAGGGGAATTATGCAGAGCATGTACCTGTGAAAAGAGAAGAAGACGAATGGTAGTCCATGGCCTCTGAAATAACTGCCACTTCTCTCCGAAGCCACTTTGCACAAGAAGACGCGTGCACACCCCAGCACACGTGTGTATGAGAAGGGACTATGGAGAAAGTGGGTGACTATGTGGCGCAGGCTGTATGAGAGGAGACTATGGAGAAAGTGAGGGACTCTGAGGAGCAGGCTATATGAGAGGGGAATATGGAGAAAGTGGGTGACTATGTGGCGCAGGCTGTATGAGATGGGACTATGGGGAAAGAGGGGTGACTATTGGGAGCTGGCTGTATGAGAGGGAGCTATGGGGAAAGTGGGGGGCTATGAGGAGCTGGCTGTATGAGAGGGGACTGTGGGGAGACTACGAGGAGCAGGCTGTATGAGAGGGGACTATGGGGAGCAGGCTGTATGAGAGGAGACTATGGAGAAAGTGAGGGACTCTGAGGAGCAGGCTATATGAGAGGGGAATATGGAGAAAGTGGGTGACTATGTGGCGCAGGCTATATGAGAGGGGACTATGGAGAAAGTGGGGGGACTATGAGGTGCAGGCTGTATGAGAGGAAAGTGGGGGGACTATGAGGAGCAGGCTGTATGAGAGGGGACTATGGGGAGCAGGCTGTATGAGAGGGGACTATGGAGAAAGTGGTGAACTATGTGGAGCAGGCTGTGTGAGAGGGGACTATGGGGAAAGTGGGAGGGCTATTGGGAACAGGCTGTATGAGATGGAGCTATGAGGAAAGCGGGGGGATATGAGGAGCTGGCAGTATGAGAGGGGACTGTGGGGTCGATGAGCATCAGGCTGTATGAGAGGAGACTATGGGGAAAGTAGGGAGATTATGAAGAAAATACTATATGAAAAGGGACTATGGGGAAAGTGGGGGGGACTATGGGGAATAGGCTGTATGACAGGGGACTATGGGGAAAGTGGGTGGACTATGGGGAGCACACTGTATGAGAGGGAACTATGGAGAAAGTGAGGGGACTATGGGGAACAGACTGCATGAGAGGGGGCTATGGGGGAACTATGAGGAGCAGGCTGTATGAGAGGGGACTATGGGGAAAGTGGGGGGACTCTGAAGAGTAGGCTCTATGAGAGGAGACTATGGGGAAAGTGGGGGACTATGAGGGGCAGGATGCATTAGAGGGGACTATGGGGAAAGTGGGGGTACAATAGGGAACAGGCTGTATGAGAAGGGACTATGGGGAAAGTGGGGGTACTATGGGGAGCAGGATGTATGAGAGGGAACTATGGGGAAAGTGGGGGACTATGGGGAGCAGGCTGTAAGAGGGGACTATGGGGAAAGTGGGAGGACTATGAGGAGCAGACTGTATGAGAGGGGACTCTGGGGAAAGTAGGGGGACTGAGGAGCAGGCTGTATGAGAGGAAATTGAGGCAAGTAGGGGGGACTATGAGGAGCAGGTTGTATGAGGTGACTATGGGGAAAGTGGCGGGACTACAAGGAGCAGGCTGTATGAGAGAGGACTACGAGGAAAGTGGTAGGACTATGTAGAACAGGCTGTATGAGAGGAGACTATGGGGAAAGTGGGGGGACTATAAGGAGCAGGTTGTATGAGGAGACTATGGGGAAAGTGGAGGGACTATGAGGAGCAGGCTGTATGAGACGGGACTATGGGGAAAGTAGGGGGACTGAGGAGCAGGCTGTATAAGAGGGGACTAAGGGAAAGGTGGGGGGCCTATGAGGATCAGGATATATGAGAGGGAAGTGTGAGGCTCCATTGGGAGTTCTCTGAGAGGAGGGACTAAAGGAAAAATGAATGGAGGGTATATGGGGAGTTTTCTGTGAGAAGAGGGACTATGGAGCATGTGGGGAACATTAGGGAGTGGTCTGTGAGTAAAAAGCTTTGGGTAAATTGAGGGACCATAGCTGGTGTTCTGTGAGAGACGGGATTATGGAGAAAGTGGGGGAACTATGAGGAGTGGTCTGATAGAGCGAACTATGGGGAAAGTGAAGGGACCATGTGGAGGGGTTTGTGAGAGACGGTACTATGGGGAAACCATAGGACATGGTCTATGAGACGAGGCCTATAGAGAAGTGGAAGATGAGGGGCTGTAAGAGATCAGAGACTTGGGGGACACTCTGTAAAAGTAGGGGTACCACAGGGAGCCGTCAGTTAATTTGGCCAGTGCGGAATGAGGGAAACCATGGTGAGCGGTCTCTGATGGGGACCGTTGGAAGCAGTTTGTGTTAAATGAGAGACAATCGGGATCACAAGATAAGAGGAGTGACTGAGAAGAGCAGTCAGGTGCCCATCATATAGATTAATGGCGGAGTGTACGGCATGTGCTGTGATGAATATAAAGTTTGCACTGTTGCATCATGATGTTGTTTATGGGGGTCTGTCTGATAAGTAACAGTGAGCCCTGGACCCAGAGGTACAAACCCACTGCCCGCCGCCCCTGCCCCCCAGTTCTAAATTATCTTAGGTACAAGCCCGCTGCACACAGCTCCTGCCCCCCAGTTCTGCATTACCCAAAGTACAAGTCCCCTGCACACAGACCCTGTCCCTCATTTCTGCATTACCCAAGGTGCAAGACCCCTGCACACATCTTCTGCCCCCATTTCTCCATTACCCAAGGTACAAGCAAGCCCCCTACACACAGTCCCTGCTTGCCAGTTCTGTATTACCGAAGGTACAAGCCCCCTGCACACAGCCCCTGCCCCTCAGTTCTGCATTATCCACCAGTGTAAGTCTCCTGCACACAGCCAATGCCCCCCCCAGTTCTGCATTACCCAAAGTACAAGCCCCCTGCACACAGCCACTGCCCCCAGTTCTGCATTACCCACAGGCACAAGCCCCCTGCACACAGCCCCTGCCCCCAGGTCTGCATTACCTAAGATACAAGTCCCCTGAACACATTCCCTGCCCCCCAGTTCTGCATTACCCAAGATACAAGACCTCTGCACACAGCTCCTGCCCCCCAGATCTGCATTACCTAAGATACAAGCCCCCTGCACACAGCCCCTGCCTCCCCCCAGTTCCGCATTACCCACAGGTACAAGGCTCCTGCACACAGCCCCTGCCCCCCAGGTCTGAATTACCTAAGATACAAGCCCCCTGCACACAGCCCCTGCCCCCCAATTCTGCATTACCCACGGGTACAAGCTCCGTGCGAAAAGCCCCTGCACCCCAGGACTGCATTACCTAAGATACAAGTACCCTGTACACATTCCCTGCCCCCTAGTTCTGCATTACCCAAGGTACAGTACCCTTGCAGACAGCTCCTGCACCCCAGGTCTGCATTACCCTAGGTACACACCCCTGCCTCCAGGTCTGCATTATCCACTGGTATAAGCCCCCTTCACACAGCTCCTGCCCCTCAGTTATGCATTACCCAAGGTACAAGCCCCTGCACACAGCCTCTGTTTGTCAGGGCACGGAAAACCCACCAGGAGGCAGTAAACCTCATATGCTATCCAGGGGTGTACATAGAAATCATGGGGCCCCATAGCAGAAGTTCTAATTGGGCTCCCCCCCCCCCTCCCAAAAAAAAAAAATTGTTGGGGTCACAGGGGAGCATATCTCATAACTTTCCAGCCTTTACATAGTAATTTCCTCCTGCTGAAGTCCTAGATTCATTTTGCATTACCCCCATAAAGTATGATGCCAACAAAACAAAAGTACCCCCCCAAACACAGAATGATACCCCCATGGTGAATTCCTCTACATTAACCTCCACATGTACAGTATAATTACTCTATTGTACCCCACCTCATCTCCCAAGGCAATGTATGGTGACCCCGACACAGTATGATCCCCCAGCTGTGACCCCCATACAGCCCTTCATGCAGTATAATGGACCTACATACAGTATGATGGCCCCACACCTCTCCACACTGTATAATTGCCCGCACTAGCCCTCCACACAGCATGATGGTACCCACACAGGGCTGCCAGTAGGAATTACAGGGCCCCATACTGGCTACATTTTTGGGCCCCCTTGAGACTCTGCCCAGGCTCCACCCCAGCTCCGCCTCAACCCCTCGAACGTTCCACAGTTCCACCGCCCACTCTTGGAAAAACTCTACTTTCTGCACCACGTCTTCACCAATCACACATTAACAGTACCCATTGAACACCAGCTCACATATACAGTACAGACCAAAAGTTTGGACACACCTTCTCATTTAAAGATTTTTCTGTATTTTCATGACTATGAAAATTGTACATTCACACTGAAGGCATCAAAACTATGAGTTAACACATGTGGAATTATATACTTAACAAAAAAGTATGAAGCAACTGAAAATATGTCTTATATTCTAGGTTCTTCAAAGTAGCCACCTTTTGCTTTGATGACTGCTTTGCACACTCTTGGCATTCTCTTGATGAGCTTCAAGAGGTAGTCACCGGAAATGGTATTCCAACAATCTTGAAGGAGTTCCCAGAGATGCTTAGCACTTGTTAGCCCTTTTGCCTTCACTTTGCGGTCCAGCTCACCCCAAACCATCTCGATTGGATTCAGGTCAGGTGACTGTGGAGGCCAGGTCATCTGGCGTAGCACCCCATCACTCTCCTCCTTGGTCAAATAGCCCTTACACAGCCTGATGGTGTGTTTGGGGTCATTGTCCTGTTGAAAAATAAATGATGGTCCAACTAAAAGCAAACCGGATGGAATAGCATGCCGCTGCAAGATGCTGTGGTAGCAATGCTGGTTCAGTATGCCTTCAGTTTTGAATAAATCCCCAACAGTGTCACCAGCAAAGCACCCCCACACCATCACACCTCCTCCTCCATGCTTCACGGTGGGAACCAGACACGTAGAGTCCATCCGTTCACCTTTTCTGCGTCACACAAAGACACGGTGGTTGGAACCAAAGATCTCAAATTTGGACTCATCAGACCAAAGCACAGATTTCCACTGGTCTAATGTCCATTCCTTGTGTTCTTTAGCCCAAACAAGTCTCTTCTGCTTGTTGCCTGTCCTTAGCAGTGGTTTCCTAGCAGCTATTTTACCATGAAGGCCTGCTGCACAAAGTCTCCTCTTAACAGTTGTTGTAGAGATGTGTCTGCTGCTAGAACTCTGTGTGGCATTGACCTGGTCTCTAATCTGAGCTGCTGTTAACCTGCGATTTCTGAGGCTGGTGACTCGGATAAACTTATCCTCAGAAGCAGAGGTGACTCTTGGTCTTCCTTTCCTGGGGCGGTCCTTATGTGAGCCAGTTTCTTTGTAGCGCTTGATGGTTTTTGCAGCTGCACTTAGGGACACTTTCAAAGTTTTCCCAATTTTTCTCACTGACTGACCTTCATTTCTTAAAGTAATGATGGCCACTCGTTTTTCTTTACTTAGCTGCTTTTTTCTTGCCATAATACAAATTCTAACAGTCTATTCAGTAGGACTATCAGCTGTGTATCCACCTGACTTCTGCACAACACAACTGATGGTCCCAACCCCATTTATAAGGCAAAAAACCCCACTTAATAAACCTGACAGGGCACACCTGTGAAGTGAAAACCATTTCTGGTGACTACCTCTTGAAGCTCATCAAGAGAATGCCAAGAGTGTGCAAAGCAGTCATCAAAGCAAAAGGTGGCTACTTTGAAGAACCTAGAATATAAGACATATTTTCAGTTGTTTCACACTTTTTTGTTAAGTATATAATTCCACATGTGTTAATTCATCGTTTTGATGCCTTCAGTGTGAATGTACAATTTTCATAGTCAAGAAAATACAGAAAAATCTTTAAATGAGAAGGTGTGTCCAAACTTTTGGTGTGTACTGTATACAGGGTGGTCCAAAAGTAGGTGGACAAAAAGTGTAATAAGGTTATGAAGGGACAGATTTAACAAACATGGTGTAAAGTGAAACTGGCTCATTTGCCCTTAGCAACCAGTCAGATTCCACTTTTCATTCCTCACAGACTCTTTGGAAAATGAAAGGTGGAAGAATCTGATTGGTTGCTAAGGGCAACTGAGCCAGTTTCACAGATCTAGTTTTCAAAGATAGATCTCCCCCAAATCTGTTTTCTTTTCAGATAACACATAATGGCAAATAATTTAAATACAGATCAAAGAAAATGGATTTTAACACAGTATTGGAAATCTCAAAATGCTGAAACTGTTAGAGCAAATTGGATTGAAACATTTGGTACTCAAGCCCCAAAGAGACAAACCATTTACCGCATTCGTGACAAATTCAATGCCACTGGCTCAATCCTTAATGCTCCAAAAACTGGTCGACCCAAAACAGTCTATACAGAAAATAATAAACAACTTGTTGCTGAAACATTTGTTCAGAGTCCAAAAAAGTCCACCAGAAGAGCCTCTTTGGAATTGGGAATTTCACGAGCTTCTATCATGCGAATCCTGAAATCTATTGGGTGGAAAGCTTATCGTCCACGTCTAATTCATGGTTTATTGGAGGATGATCCAGACAGGCGGATGCAATTTAGTGTTTGATAAATCTCCCCCTTCATAACCTTATTACACTTTCTGTCCACCTACTTTTGGACAACCCTGTGTATATATATATATATATATATATATATATATATATATATATATATATATATATATATATATATATACACTGCTCAAAAAAATAAAGGGAACGCTCAAACAACACATCCTAGATCTGAATGAATGAAATATTCTCATTAAATACTTTGTTCTGTACAAAGTTGAATGTGCTGACAACAAAATCATGCAAAAATCATCAATGGAAATCAAATTTATTAACCAATGGAGGCCTGGATTTGGAGTCACCCCCAAAATTAAAGTGGAAAAACACACTACAGGCTGATCCAACTTAGATGTAATGTCCTTAAAACAAGTCAAAATGAAGCTCAGTATTGTGTGTGGCCTCCACGTGCCTGTATGACCTCCCTACAATGCCTGGGCATGCTCCTGATGAGGTTGCGGATGGTCTCCTGTGAGATCTCCGCCCAGACCTGGACTAAAGCATCTGCCAACTCCTGGACAGTCTGTGGTGCAACGTGACGTTGGTGGATGGTGCGAGACATGATGTCCCAGATGTGCTCAATCGGATTCAGGTCTGGAGAACGGGCGGACCAGTCCACAGCTTCAATGCCATTATCTTGCAGGAACTGCTGACACACTCCAGCCACATGAGGTCTGGCATTGTCCTGCATTAGGAGGAACCCAGGGCCAACCGCACCAGCATATGGTCTCACAAGGGGTCTGAGGATTTCATCTCGGTACCTAATGGCAGTCAGGCTACCTCTGGCGAGCACATGGAGGGATGTGTGGCCCTCCAAAGAAATGCCACCCCACACCATTACTGACCCAGTGCCAAACCGATCATGCTGAAGGATGTTCCAGGCTGTCACATGTGCTCAGTGTGAACCTGCTTTCATCTGTGAAGAGCACAGGGCGACTTTGCCAATCCTGGTGTTCTGTGGCAAATGCCAAGCATCCTGCACGGTCTTGGGCTGTGAGCACAACCCCTATCTGTGGACGTCAGGCCCTCATACCACCCTCATGGAGTCGGTTTCTAACCGTTTGTGCAGACACATGCACATTTGTGGCCTGCTGGAGGTCATTTTGCAGGGCTCTGGCAGTGCTTCTCCTGTTCCTCCTTGCAGAAAAGTGGAGGTAGCGGTCTAGTTGCTGGGTTGTTGCCCTCCTACGGCCCCCTCCACGTCTCCTGGTGTACTGGCCTGTCTCCTGGTAGTGCCTCCAGCCTCTGGACGCTACGCTGACAGACAAAGCAAACCTTCTTGCCACAGCTCGCATTGATGTGCCATCCTGGATGAGCTGCACTACCTGAGCAACTTCTGTGGGTTGTAGAGTCCGTCTCATGCTACCATGAGTGTGAATGCACAACCAACATTCAAAAGTGACCAAAACATCTGCCAGAAAGCATTGCTACTGAGATGTGGTTTGTAGTCCCCACTTGCAGAGCCACTCCTTTTATTCAGTGTGTCTTGATAATTGCCAATAATTTCCATCTATTGTCTATTCCATTTGCACAACAGCATGTGAAATTGATTATCAATCAGTGTTTCTTCCTAAGTGGACAGTTTGATTTCACAGAAGTTTGATTTACTTGGAGTTATATTCTGTTGTTTAAGTGTTCCCTTTATTTTTTTGAGCAGTGTATATATATATATATATATATATATATATGTATGTATATATAAAACCATATAATATAGCATGAGAGATCCTGTAGCCAGGAGCCAATTCAGTCAGTGCATATAACTTTATATATCTGTGGACAGTATAACACATCCAGTGTACATATTGTTATATACCATCTGGTGTCTGTAGCCATGGTATATTATATATTGGTGATCCCGGACCCTGAGGAGGGGAACACATGGCATTACCAGGAATGCTATGTGTTCTGCTTAGTTAAGGGTTAAATGGCGGGAGAATGGCTTTCCCGCCGCTTTCAGATGGTCATGTAGCTAGGAGAAGTTAGGGAATTGATTGGATCTAAGGCCCGGCCATTCAGGGCACCGTAACAGGGGAGATATGTTTTTTGCCCTGGAGATGGACTGTGATTGGAGCGGGTATCAGCTGGGGGATATAAGGGAGCAGTGCCGGAGGTTCATGTCTGTCCTCCGGTACTATCATACCTGAAGTGCTGCCCTGCCCTCCCTCCCTGAATTTTTGGCACGGCCTAGCGTTAGTCGTCCAGGTATCTGGATGGACAGGTAGTTGATTAACGGGCTTAAGCCTGATGGCCGAGCTGCGGTGTTGGAAAAATGGTTTGAACCTTTTAAGAAATTATGTTAATATGGTTATATTTATATGATATGTTTTAATATTTTAATAAAGGCTGTGGCCAATCTTTTATCCACCAAGTCAATGTGTCAAGCAGTGTTTGTTATGCGCTGTTTGGGTAGAGAGTTAGATTAATGTGTAATGCCTTTGCAATATATCTGTAAAAATCGAAAGCTATACTATGGCTCTGTATGGCATCTGATTTTTTTTACGCACCCAGACTTGAATGTGCGAGTCTCATCTGATTTATAGAAGAAACCAGAGCACGCTGCACTATTTTTCTCACACAAATTCAGTGAAAAAAAAATGTCTCATCTGCACTGTGCCACTGAATAACAACGGTCCGAGTGTGGTCCGTTATTTCAACAGACAGCACCCGGACCAAAAATACGATCATGTGAATGAGCCCCAATCCTGGCTAGATATCAGACATGAATTGCAGCAGCTGCTTACTGATGGTCTCCTGGCCAATCTCCTGCCAGCTTCCAGGATTTAAACCACAGAGAGGAAGCAGTCAGCAGATTGTGTGCTGTGATGAGGGCCTTTATGAGAGGGTGTAAAGATGGCAGCTGTGATGACCAGGGTAAGTGGAAGGGCTCTGGCGGGTGCAAGGGTTAAGTTACTTGCATGTTGTCTGGTTATCGGTAAATTCCACTTTTACATTGTGCTGCTGTTTTATGAGATTTGCATTGCTGGGTTCTTCATGGTTGAGGCATGTCATTGTATGATTTTCCAATTTTTTTTTTTTTTGTCTTATTGCGGAAACTAGAACTTGGCTCCTTCACTCTTTTTAGGCCATTTAAAAAAAAAACCCTTGTTGCTTACTGAAATTCCTGCTGTGACTTTGCTGCTTGCCTACAGGACTGAGTTAGTACTGGGCTAGCTGAGGCCTAACCCTGACAGCACATGTAACTCCTTTAGTGATATGGGTTAGGATTAGTGATGAGCGAGCACAAAAATGCTCGGGTACTCGTTGCTCGGGTCGAGCAAATTGGAATACTCAGGTGCTCGACCCGAGCAACGAGCCCAATGTAAGTCTATGGGAAACTCGAACATTTTTCAGGCGGCTCCCCCCGGCGGTCTGCAGAGGGCCTAAAAATTGCCCAAATGGATGGGAACAGTGCTCAAATGACATGGGGAAGACCCCTGGAAGCATTTCTGACTCACAGGACACTACTGTCTACAACGTTGTCAGAGTATTACACCACTTTTACGGACTCACAATAAAACATACAAAAACAAGACCAAAATGGATTTTCCTGGGAAATATATTAAGGAACATCCTTTCCAGGGTAATGACTTGTATATAAGGCAAAATAAATAACCAAAAATACTCCTCCACACCTTGGGCTATGTTCACACGTAGCGTTTTTGATACGTTTTTGCACTTTTGCATTGCTTTCAACAAAGACAAATGCATTCACTGGGAAATGTAATTTTAATATTTTACAACCTTATCTGGCACTGTGGTGTGTGACACATCATCAGACACATGCATACAGTGCTGAAAAGACATGGGAACAGCATGGGGAAGACCTCTGGAAGCATTTCTGACTCCCAGATCACTGCCTAAAAGTGTGCCCATCATAAGTGATCCTTGGTGCATGCGAAGATGCCTCCCGCCATGCACCTGTCGTTGCAGACTTGCAACAATCACTGTCCACGTCCTTGTCCCAGTGCAGCGTTCAGTTGTCCCTACCCCATTCCTTGAAATGCAAACGCAAGTATGCAGCCAGCCACCCACCCACCCACAGGCTGCAATACTATACTGCCAAATTTTTGACAGCTGCTTGCACTTGAAAATGTGGCCTTTTAGGCTCGTGGAGGCGGAAGCTTTTGATAACCTCATGCAGGAGGCGGCCGGTTGTCCATACTCCTGTCCCCAGCCGCCACTGTTTCTCCCGGTGTCGTCTCCTCCTTCCACAAGCACGGTTCCCACAACATTACCCGTGCCCTCCCCAGTGCAATTACTGGGAAGGACCGCCTAACCACAAACACGTGGACAGGTGAATGTGGCCAGGGAAGGTACGGAGCCAGTCCACAGCTTTTTTTGCTGAGTTGTATTTCACCACAGCCATATTCTTTAGCTTGGTGAAAGGACTTGGGAAACCATATCTACCCAGCTGTCATTTCTCCCAAGAAGTCTTCTAAAGCTGCTTTCACTTGAAATGTGGCCTTTTAGGCTCGTGAAGTCGGAAGCTTTTCAACCTCATGCCAGCAGCGGCTGGGTGTCCAAACTCGGTCCCCAGCCGCCACTGTTTCTCCTGGGTTTGTCTCCGTCTTCCACAAGCACGGGTCCCACAACATTACCTGTGCCCTCTCCAGTGCACATACTGGGAAGGACCGCCTACCCACAAACACGTGGACAGATGAATGTGGCCAGGGATGGTACGGAGCCAGTCCACATCTTTTTTTGCTGAGAGTTGTATTTAGCTCGGTGAAAGGACTGGCATAGAGGGAAATCGTATCTACTCTGGGTGTCATTTCTCCGTCACCAGGTTCCGCCCATTGTCACACACGACCATGCCTGGCTGTATGTTCAGCGGTAAGAGCCACAGATCAGGCTGCTGTGTTACAGCTTTCAACAACTCTGCAGTGCTGGGCGGTTTGTCAATTAAGCATTAAGCATGTTATCTTCAGCACAGCCTGTTGCCGCTTGGCCAAGGCAGTGCTGCAGTGCTGTCAGCTTGTGACTGATGTGGTCATTTTGGAGATGGAGGAGGAGGGGCATGAGCTGAACAATGTGATTACATTGAGGTTAGATTGGTGACGCTGTTTTTTATACTAAAGAAAGATCCTATTGTTTTGTTTTTTTACGTTATTTTTTAAGACAAATGTATTCACTGGGAAATGTCATTTTAACATTTTACAACCTTATCTGGCAAAGTGGTGTGTGACACATCATCAGACACATCCTTTTTTATTTATGATGGAGGGACTCTGAAAGTCATAAAGCCTATTTTTATAGGGACATCAGACGGCCCTTACTATTCTTAAAAGGCCAGCAGTCGGCCCTAGCTATTGTTAGAGAGCCATCAGCCGGCTATGCTTTCTTGTTCCCATTATTAATAAGTACGTCTCCTATACTGTTATTGCGTATCCAGTGACTGGAAGGGCTGCCAAAAATTTGGACGCAACCCAATACACCTTTGAAGAGACATAGAGGAGGGTCTCAGTAAAAAAAATGTTCCCATTATAAAGGAGCGGGTCTCCTATAGTGGTAATGCCCATGCTGTGACTGCAAGGGCTGCCAAAATTTGGGAAAAACCCCACTAAGAATTTAAAGACACATAGAGCAGGGCCAGAGTAACAAGGTACGACATGTTCCCATTAGAAAGGAGAAGGTCTGCTATATAGATATAGGGTATGCAGTGTGTCCAACGGCTGACCAATTTTAGGAAAAAACCCACTAAGGATTTAAAGACACGCGGAGCAGGGCCACAGTAACAAGGTACGACATGTTCCCATTAGAAAGGAGAGGGTCTGCTATACAGTTATAGGTTATGCAGTGAGTCCAACGGCAGACCAATTTTAGGAAAAACACCACTAAGAATTTAAAGACACACGGAGCAGGGCCACAGTAACAAGGTACAACATGTTCTCATTAGAAAGGAGAGTGTCTGCTATACAGTTATAGGGTATGCAGTGAGTCCAACGGCTGACCAATTTTAGGAAAAACCCCACTAAGAATTTAAAGACACATAGAGCAGGGCCACAGTAACAAGGTACGACATGTTCCCATTAGAAAGGAGAGGGTCTGCTATACAGTTATAGGGTATGCAGTGAGTCCAACGGCTGACCAATTTTAGGAAAAACCCCACTAACAATTTAAAGACACACGGAGCAGGGCCACAGTAACGACAAATTCCCATTAGAAAAGAGAGAGTCTCCCATAGTGTTGGCCTATGCAGTGAATGCAAGGGCTGCCAAAAATTTGGCACTTCAATGCCCCTTGGAAGAGACGTGGAGGACGGCCTCATAAAAAAAAAAATGTTCCCATTAGAAAGGAGCGGGCCTCCTATACTTGTAATGCCCATGCACTAAGTGTATGGGCTGACAAACATTTACCCCTGGGGGCTATACATGAACATACTGTATAAAAAAAAATTTTAACGGGCATCATAAACACCCTTTAAAAAAATTATGTGGGTGTTGCATCACGGACCACGGTCATCATGGTGATATGGTGGTGGAGGATGAGGAGAAGGAGGAGGACAAGAGCAAATAGCCAAAATCAGGAAGCGTATACCCATGTGTGGGTGTGAAAAGGTGCATGGGAATACACCTCCCAAGAAAAGACACTGGATTTGAGTTTCTTATGCTGCTATCATTCGGTGTTGTTGAGAAGCCTGGCCCAATCCAGCCCTTGTTCATTTTTATAAGAGTCAGCCTGTCAGCATTTTCAGTTGACAGGCAGATAATTGATTTTTGGGCCTTCTGTGTAACTGCCAGGTACCACTGACCTAGATGCTGTACCGAAATCTCGCACATCAATCTCCTCATCTCTAGTGTCTAGCAGTGGCTGTCCCTATTGACTACACGTAAACCCTCAGTCATACTGATCATTCTATTATAATGGGAAGTCGGAAAAGATTAGTGTTGGCAGGACAAGTGTCTTGTCAATAGCCAACTCATGTCTATGGCCACCTTAGCATCCGGAAAGCCATTCTCCAACCTACCATAAAAATGGAGGATAGGTAAAGGCTGTTAGAGCCTCAGCTAAACCTCACGTAAAAGCAGTCATGTAACAGTTATTTTAAAATAATAATGTAAATAAAACACAAGTCCGGATAAATGTCATTTTCCAAAACTTTATTTAGCATTGACTTTTTAATTTAAATCATTAAAGTATAAACTCTATTTTAAATGTAAAAATAGCTGCAGGGGCAACAGTTTTTCTTCTGAAACTCCTTTGTGGTCAAGTTGTTCTGCTGTCAAAGGCCCTGCTTGTTCTTGGTCTTCCCCATCGTGCAAATTCTGAAGACCAGGATTGCTCCTCGGGGTCAGGCTTTTGTTGACCAGTCATGAGGTCAGAATGCCATGGAGATATATAGCCTTCAGTTTAGGAAAGCAAGAGGGGAATAAGATGAATGTGATGTACTGACAAGACAGAGCTAAAAAAACAATATGTATGAAATAATATGTGACGTTGCAAGTTGCACAAAAACTGGGCCACAATGACCAAAGTGCAGTAGCATTTAAGAGCTTACAAAATGCATGTTTTAAAGAGAAGCTGTCATTTGCCATTAATATGATTTTTTTTTTTCCAAAACAACTTCAGGGAAACAAAATCATTTAGACCAGGTAAAATATTTCCATATTTATGGCAAGTGACAGATCCTCTTTAAAGAAGAACTCCCGACAAACATTATCTTGCAAACCTTTCTAGATACAGGGAAGGAAATAATTATTTGATCAATTGCTGTTTTTGTAAGTTTGCCCACTGACAAAGACATGAACAGTCTATAATTTTAAGGGTAGGTTAATTTTAACATTGAGAGATAGAATATCCCCCCAAAAATCAAGAAAATCACATTATATAAATTAGATACATTTATTTGCATTTTGCTGTGAGAAATAAGTATTTGATTCCTCTGGAAAACAACACTTAATACTTGTTCATGTCTTTGTCAGTGGGCAAACGTACAAAAACAGCAAGGGATCAAATAATTACTTCCTTCACTGTATGTATGCTATGTAGTATTATCGTGTTACAATACTTACTGATCACCTTCTACCCCAGTTTTCAGTGTCGCCTAGGTTCATTAAAAGCTGTTAGAATTTTTTTGCACACCGCCAAATCTTTGTTCAATTAGTCCATAACCCCGATCTTATGAAAACTTTTCTTCATCCCAATTGAGCTTAATGGCATATGGCTGAAAGAGATCTTCCCCATCAGAATCACCCTACATGTAAACTTCAGGGAATCCAACAATGGCTAAAAATTTCTCACCATCACATCACACCGCATTCACCTTTCCATCTTCCGGTAATCAACTTGACAGCCGGCAGCCTACACTGCCCTTTTAGCGAGTCCACTTGTATTTCTATATAGGACAGTCTTAAAACTGGAATTCCATTAATAATTTCTCCTCTGCTTCCTCACTACCTGTCTAAGTCTGTCTTCGCTGCCAAGACTTAGGTTAAAAAAAAAAAAAAACATCCACGTACTCTCCTTCCCTGATGCTCTTACTACAAATGTATAAGTGGATGACAATGAACATACCCTGCGCTGTGACTAGTATCTCACTGTTCTGAGCTTTCAGCCATGTAGTGATCACCTCTTTCTTATAACACTTCTCAGCTTTCAAACACTTTATTAACGTGTTAAACATATTTCCTTCCTTACTGCATGCATCTTCATCTGACCATACAGCCCCATCCAGTGAATTAGAATAAGACTTACTTGGCTACTGCGGTGCTGCTTGGATTGTGTCCTTGCTGTGACTTGCTCTTGTTTGGCCGCTGTTTGCTGCGTGAGACCTCCATGTCCCGGCCACCTCTTATCGTCTAGTGTCCACATCTTGTTGCACCTTGTCGCTGCTTTGATCTCTGCAACAACAGACACTGTGCGAGTATGCGTTCACATGTGATTTCACTGAGGATGCAACAAATTCCTGCCCACGCCAATTACTCCCTGTACGTGGCCTGTGCTTTGACTATTCACCTAATCCTGGATGCTGTCCATACTTCCCAACCTAAATTTGTCCTGGCCTCTGTTCCTTACATCTCCTAGTTCTGAATCCATGATCTGCTCCTGCTATATACTGGTTATGTCCAAGGCCTATTTCTAGTTATAGCTTGTGGTCATGAACCTGATCCCGGCTGTGTCCCTGGTGCCATGATCCTGGATGCAGCTCTTTGCTGTGTCCTAGTTATCCGTCACTCTGCTTACAGCTCCACATCTGGTACTTAAAGGGGTTTTCCAATGAACAAAAGTTCATTTTAATCAATACATCTTGGAATAATAATAATTTCCACAATTGGATGTGTTTAAATAAAATGTCCCTGTGCTAAGATAATCTTATAACGTGCCCCTGCTGTGTACTGTGTAATGACCCAACTTCTGTGTGCCACTGAAGCACATGGCCCGAACAGATGCCACATAAGCACATGGTCTGATGTCCACATGCTGCTGAAACATGCGGCCCGGCGTCTCTTTGCCACCAAAACACACGGCCTGGCATCTGCGTGCCACCAGAGCACACGGCTCAACTTCCACGAGCCAACAAAGTACGTAGCCTGGTTTCCGCTTGTCACCGAAGCATATGACCCAGCATCCGTATGCCACTGAAGTATACGGCCACGTAATCAAATGTCACTGAAACGCACGGCCCCGTGTCCATGTGCCACCAAAGTACACGGACCAACATCCACGTGCCACCGAAGCACATTGACCGACATCTGCCTGACACCGAAGCACATGGCTAAATGTTTGCAGCACAGGTAGAGAATATAATGCCATGCTATGGGTCATCTATGTACGTATATAAGAATATGACAAGCTATCAAAGTATGAAACTACAACCAAACTGTAGATAATAATACAACCACTAACATACAGCATGTTATCTGAAAATGAATTACTGGAGAGTTTACCCTCCAGGTCACGCTCATTGGCAATTGGTCTGCCTCTGTTTTTTTTCCCACCAAAGCACAAGGCCTGACATCCGGGTACAAACGAAGCACACTGCCCAAAGTCAATGTGCTATTGAAGCACAAAGTCCGACGTCCGCGGGCCACCGAAGCACAAAGAACAGCGTCCACGTGTCACAGAAGCACAAGGTCCTCGAGTTTGAGTCCCACTGAAGCACAGGGCTCGGCATCCGGGTGCCACCGAAGCACACGGCCCCACGTTCGGGTGCCACCGAAGCTCACAATCCCGTGTACGGGTGCCACCGAAGAACACGGCCCGGCATCCGGTTGCCACCAAGGCGCACGGCCCGGCGTACATGTGCCATTGAAGCACAAGATACCGCGTTCGGCTGCCACCGAAACACACGGTCCCGCTTACAGGTGCCATTGAAGCACATATCCCAGCACCTGGGTGTCACCGAAGCACACGGCCTGCGTATGGGTGCCATTGAAGCACATGGCCTGCCTGTATGGGTGTCACCGAAGCACACAGACCCGTGTCTGGGTGCCACCGAAGCATACACACCCGCATCAGGGTGCCACCGACGCATACGGCCTACCTGTACGGGTGCAACCGAAGCACATGGCCCCACATGCGAGTGCCACCGAAGCACACAGACCCGTGTCTGGTTGCCACCGAAGCACACAGACCCGCATCCGTGTACCACTGAAGCACATGGCCCCGCTTCTCGGTGCTACTGAAGCACTAAGATCGGCGTCTGGGTACCATCGAAGCACACGGCTCCATGTACGAGTGACCCTGAAGCACAAGGTCTCGTGTCTGGGTGGCACCGAAGCACTCTGCCCCGCGTCCGGATTCCACCGAAGCACATGGCCCTTTGTCTAGGTGCCACATAAGCACACAGATCTGCATTCAGGTGCAACTGAAGCACACGAGCTCTGCACTGATGTTGAACCAATTCCATAGCTGAATCCTATGTAGGAAGTGATACAGGGACTTGCTGGACTTTCTTCGGAGTCCTGAAGTCTTCACAACAAATTAACCTCCCCCTATGAAGTTATTATTTGTTATAGTGCCTTTTATTACATGGAGCGTTACATGTGAAAAGGGATATACATAGCAAAAAACAAGTACAATAATCTTGAACAAAAACGAATCACCGACTGGTACAGGAGGAGCGAGGACCTTGCCCGCGAGGGCTTACAGTCTACAATGAATGGGTGAGGATACAGTAGGTGAGGGTAGAGCTGGTCGTGCAGTGGTATGATGGAGCGGTGCTTACTGCAGATTGTAGGTGACGCACCCCTGGGCCTGTGTCGCGCAGCGTTGCGCACACGGGAGCTTACCCGGAGCCGGATCTTTTGAGGGTTGTAGTCTCGTGGCGGTGATCCGGTCCGTGCCCAGGGAGTCAGACTAAGTGGCGCTGTATCAGCGGTAGATGTTGGACGACTACGCCACCCGTTGAGTACAGCTAAGGAGCTGCTGCTGCAGGGCAGACCGCTGAGGCCGGTGGTAGGATTGTGCAGCGTGATAGTATAACCCCCAACGGGAGGGGTATGGCCTCAGGGCAGCCGACGTGGATGATGGGGGTAGCAGGAACCACTCGGAGACGGTACGGTGTAGTTCAGGGTCTTTACTGGTGACAACGATAGACCCTCCCGGAGTACTGGCTAGCGATTGGGGCCTGGTCAGTCCTTGAGCAGATGGGATCTCCCCTGGCCAGGCGGAGTTGTAGGCCTCCCAAACTAACGATACTCTTCTGGCTACCTTGCTAGAGGCGGGTATAAGTAGCCCACGTCCCTGAGTGTACCGTGTGGTGCTCACCCGTATGGCCGGTGACTCGGGGCCTTCTAGTAGCTTCCGCTCCACGACGGCGGTGCTGGTCCCATGCGTGTGACCGTGCCTTCGGGTTTCTTGGCCAGAGGACCTGAAATCCCCTGCCTGACGGATTCTGCTGCTGGGTAGGAGTTAGTCCCCACAGCCTCGGACTCCGGGTCCGGTAAGAAATCTTTTCAGTCAGGGCGAGCTCTGCAGCTGCCAGCCCCTGACTCCTTGTAACACTGCTCCCACAGAGCTCCTGTTGTTTCTTCCCATAGCTGCTTCTCTTCTCTGTCTCTACTTCTGGCATGGCCCAGGAGCTGGGCCCAGCCGGAGCCACAGCTCCCTGTCAGCCCTCCTGGCTGAACTCTCCCTCTGAACTCTCTAACCCTGCCTCAGCCCCAGGTTTATACAGGGGAAGTTCTTCCCCTCCCAGGACTGGGCAGGAGGTGTGGCATGCATAGGATTCCTGACCAAGAGACCTCCCACCTGCTCTCAGACATAACATTGCTGTTACTGTGGAAACCAGACCCCTGGGGTGCCACATTCCCCCCTAGTGAAATTTAGTACTCCGGGACTAAACATATTTTTAAACATAACAAGGTATAAACAATAATAGTACAATAAGAAAAACATATAAAGATGGTCACGGCGTGTCCGCAACCGGGTGCAGTTTTTGAAGAAAAGCAAGGTATCCATTTCACCAAAACAGGGAGACGTAACCAGGTAGGGGTCTGTCCTGCCCCGAGTCCTTAACAGTCTTTAGTCCATTCCTGGGTTACGCTCCCACCATGTACAAAGGATTCCCGGTAAATCCACCAAAGACTCCCATATTTACTAGAAACACATAATTATTTACAGGACATGGCCGCTCTCAGTCCTCGGCCAGTGGGGATAAGGAATGGCTGCTCACAGTCCTCAGCCTGGTTTAAGATAGGGGCACATGGGGAACAATTCACTAATCCCAACGGGGACCATATTTTAATTAGCAGCAGTCCTTGTACCCTTACGGGTAACTATTTACAGCTCTTTATTCACGCTACTTCCCTTCAGTAGCTATGTCCTCTTTGTGCTCCCTCCTGAGGGTAGTCCTCAGACCCGTCCGGGTCCTCTTGGCTTTCCTCGTATTGGTAGTACTGCATCTCCTCCTCGGTTAGCTGGGTTAGTATCTCTGCGACAGTCCTCCTCCCAGGTGGCCAGGACTTTACCTCCCTTTGGGCTGCCCCGGTTAATTGGGCCACCAGGATGCTCACTTTTTGCTCCTCTGTGAGGGGGTACACCTGGAAGAGGCTATCCAGCTTTTCTCTAAAGTCATGCAGGGTATGTGACTCCCCTGAGTACTGGGGTAGCCAGGCTGCCCCCGGGATATAGGGCATGGTGAAAGGCATGACCGCAACAGCGGTGGCGCTGGCGGGGGTTGAAGCGGTGAAGCTCTCCTCCGTATCCGGCATCCTTCTCCCCCCTAGTGGACCGTGGCCTACCTTGCGATGATCCTCTTCCGTAGGCCGCGGCTCCGCAGTGGATCGTCAGGGTTGAGGACCTTCCGTCGCGCTCCTGTGACGTCAGTGTCTGCTGGGCTCCTTCCAGGACCTTACGCAACGTCCGGACGTGAGGCGGGGCTTCAGTTCTCGCGCGCTTTCGGAGTCCACGCCCCTCTTCTTCCCACGCGGCGTCTTCAAGATGGCGTCCAACGGCGGGAAAACTCCACGGATGGCGGGAAGAAGGCAGAAGATGGCGCCGGATGGCGGGAAAACTTCGCGGATGGCGGGAAGAAGACAGAAGATGGCGCCGGATGGCGGGAATCTTCACCACTGGTAAGTTTGAACAGTCTTTTTCAGGCACGCAGTACCCGGTGGTTGCGGGCACGAGATCCTGCCGACTACGCCAAAAGCTGACGCACCCCTGGGCCTGTGTCGCGCAGCGTTGCGCACGCGGGAGCTTACCCGGAGCCGGATCTTTTGAGGGTTGTAGTCTCGTGGCGGTGATCCGGTCCGTGCCCAGGGAGTCAGACTAAGTGGCGCTGTATCAGCGGTAGATGTTGGACGACTACGCCACCCGTTGAGTACAGCTAAGGAGCTGCTGCTGCAGGGCAGACCGCTGAGGCCGGTGGTAGGATTGTGCAGCGTGATAGTATAACCCCCAACGGGAGGGGTATGGCCTCAGGGCAGCCGACGTGGATGATGGGGGTAGCAGGAACCACTCGGAGACGGTACGGTGTAGTTCAGGGTCTTTACTGGTGACAAAGATAGACCCTCCCGGAGTACAGGCTAGCGATTGGGGCCTGGTCAGTCCTTGAGCAGATGGGATCTCCCCTGGCCAGGCGGAGTTGTAGGCCTCCCAAACTAACGATACTCTTCTGGCTACCTTGCTAGAGGCGGGTATAAGTAGCCCACGTCCCTGAGTGTACCGTGTGGTGCTCACCCGTATGGCCGGTGACTCGGGGCCTTCTAGTAGCTTCCGCTCCACGACGGCGGTGCTGGTCCCATGCGTGTGACCGTGCCTTCGGGTTTCTTGGCCAGAGGACCTGAAATCCCCTGCCTGACGGATTCTGCTGCTGGGTAGGAGTTAGTCCCCACAGCCTCGGACTCCGGGTCCGGTAAGAAATCTTCTCAGTCAGGGCGAGCTCTGCAGCTGCCAGCCCCTGACTCCTTGTAACACTGCTCCCACAGAGCTCCTGTTGTTTCTTCCCATAGCTGCTTCTCTTCTCTGTCTCTACTTCTGGCATGGCCCAGGAGCTGGGCCCAGCCGGAGCCACAGCTCCCTGTCAGCCCTCCTGGCTGAACTCTCCCTCTGAACTCTCTAACCCTGCCTCAGCCCCAGGTTTATATAGGGGAAGTTCTTCCCCTCCCAGGACTGGGCAGGAGGTGTGGCATGCATAGGATTCCTGACCAAGAGACCTCCCACCTGCTCTCAGACATAACATTGCTGTTACTGTGGAAACCAGACCCCTGGGGTGCCACATAGGCTTGTCAGAAGAGGTGGATCTTCAGCTTCCTTTTGAAGGTTTCCACGGTTGGCAACAGTCTGATATATTGGGGTAGAGAGTTCTAGAGTAGGGGGATGCATGGGAGAAATCTTGCGTGCGATTGTGGGAAGAGGAGATAAGAGGGGAGTAGAGAAGGAGATCTTGTGAGGATTGGAGGTTGCGTGCAGGTAAGTACCGGGACACTAAGTCACAGTTATATGGAGGAGACAGGTTGTGGATGGCTTGGTATGTCATGGTTAGGGTTTTCAACTGGAGTCTCTAGATAATGGGGAGCCAGTGAAGGGATTGACAGAGGGGAGAGGCCAGGGAATAGCGGGGGGGGACAGGTGGATTAGTCGGGCAGCAGAGTACAGTTATCTGACAGGAGAAAACAAACTCCTTTGCCATGCTTGCCGATGAGGCGAGGGGTGTGGGAAAGGTGGAATCCAACATATGAAAGTGCAGCTGGAGAGGCCATGTCAGAGGGGGTGAGTCAGGTACCATTGATGCCAAGGAAGGAAAGTTTGTTAATAATGAAAAGGTCATGGATGTAGGAAAGTTTGTTGCAGACGGAGAGAGCGTTCCATAGAGCTCCTGTTAGTGGGATTGGGGAAGCGGGGGACCCCATAGGTCATGTTTTCAGAATCTCCTTAGTATTGCACAGGTGAGAAAATTCCTGATGCCTTGATGATACTTCAATCACCTGTGTAATACTAAGGAGATCCTGAAAATATGACCTGTGGGGTCTGTGAGGATGGGGTTTGGGAAACACTGCGTTATACCTTTTGTGTATCTGTTGTATGGTGGCAGAAGGTGCCAAGCCCCCCCCTGCTTTGGGCAGAGGGGGGGTATGTAAGGTTGCTGCCGGACAGGTCGTGGACGGGAGGTATGTGTCCCCGAAGTGCCAAGCTTTGGTGATGTAGGACATGGAGAAGCAGGCTCCAGCACACATAGTGTAGGGAGTTAGTGGGCCCGGATTAAAAGGCCGAGTTTTACGAGCAGCTGAAAGAGCTGTTATGTTTTGTTTTCCTGGTTGGTTTATGGACATTTAATAAACCACCAGTTTGTTTTGGAACCTGCGGACTGCATTCCTGTGTGAACCTGCACCTACCCAAGAGCTGATCCGTCACAACACGTATATGATGCACCGCAGACTAAATTCTTAATGATCCCATAAATGGTTGATCTAGGGGCAATCTTACAAGCAGCAATGGCCTTGCCTGCAAAGCAATGATGACTGCACATGTTTCCTTGAAGGTAGTCAGAAGACAATGATTTGAAGCACCAGCCTGCTCTTGTAATTCAGTAAGCATGACTGTGGAAATGGGGGTTTTGTGGTTAAGTAATTTCCTTGGGAAAAAATTAATATGCATTTTTTTTTTTTTAACAATTCATCTGATCATTCTTCATAACAATCTGCAGTTAATGCAAATTGACACTATAAAAACTGAAGCAGCAAACTTTATGAAAGCCAGAATGTGTTTCAGTCTCCAAACTTGCCGACTGTGTATTATTGTGTTACCTCTTTTGTATATTATTGTGTCACCTCTTATCTTGTGTATCGCTTCTCTTTTCAGTTTGTTAGCCACATGCTGCCAGGCGAGAGCTTGTGGGCACAATCATGCGGCTGGTGATTCTTGATGACTATGCCCGGGCTGCGAATGGGCAGCAAAATACATAAGTAATCGCATCGCCCAGTTCAATCCTGGACCTGACAATTACTTCACACTTGGGCTCCCCACAGGTAATGTGCCTTTTATCTATCTTTATCCAGTTTTCCACGAGTTGGTTCAAGCGTTTTAGTTGTGGATTGAACTATTTTTGCACATGTGAATTACGAGAAGTCCTCACGAGTAAGTCAGATGTGTACGGCAAAGCTTCATAGAGGAGGGAGACTCCAAGTTCACTGCTGAACATCTGCTCTCTCCATGTTTCGTTGCGATCTACCAGTGTCTCCGTAAGATTTGGCCATTCTCTACTGTTATATGCAAGAGTGTGCCAATTTTCCAAAGGAACAAGGAGATTGAGTAGCTCAACAGCCTCTTGCCACTGATCGGCAAACAAATTTGGAGAAAATAATTGGACAAAGCCTGAAGGACGCTGTAATGCAGGGCTGTGTTCTGGGGGATCGATGAAGACATAAGAAGCATGATCTGTGCTGAACAGTATGGATAGTAATCCAAAGCCTCCATAACCAAGCTTGGCGTGGAAGGCACTCGGGAAATAGGAGTGTGAGTTGGGGGTCTCCCAGTGGTAATACAGTTGGAATCACTGCCTTATTAATACAACGGGGAACTGTTTTTATTTCAATTAACAATTTAAAGGGCTTGTCCGAAACCAACACTGATTTAATCCTAAATCTCTATTTAATTTAATAATCTACCGTATTTTTCGGACTATAAGACGCACTTTTTTCTTCCAAAATTTTGGAGGAAAATGGGGGGTGCGTCTTATAGTCCAAATGTTGGGGGGGTGGGTATATATATATATATGTGTGTGTGTGTGTATGGGTAGCGGGGCACAGGAGGCAGCGGCCGCCCGCTGCAGCCTACACTGTCCCCGCTGCTAAAGAAAATGAATATTCACTGCGCTGCGACTCCTGCTGCTGCCGGAATCGCCTGTGCCCACTGTTTAAGGGCATGAATATTCAACCTCTCTCCACGCCCATGGGCGTGGGGAGGGGGTGAATATTCATGCCCTTTAATAAGCGGGCACACGCTATAGCCCGGCAGTAGCAGGAGCCGCAGCGCGGCTAAGCTGTGTGCCGGCTATGAAGGAGAGTGAAGTCACTGCTCCCCGCGTACACAGACCCGGCATGGGGAGCAGTGACTTCCAACAGCTGATCTCTCCATGTGAGCCGCGCATGGCAGTGACGTCATGCGCGGCTCACATGGAGAGATCAGTGCGGGCAGACAGGATGCAGCGCTGGAGGAGAGAGAAGAAAGGTGAGTATGAGTGTTTATTTTTTTTTATGTGCAGCCTGATGGGGATTAGGGGGACCATGCATACCAGGGTAAGGATGAGGGGGCCATACATACCAGGGTAAGGATGAGGGGACCATACATACCAGGGTAAGGCTGAGGGGGGCCTTACATAACAGGATAAAGATAAGGGGGCCATACATAACAGGATAGGGATTAGGGGGGCCATGCATACTAGGATAGGGATTAGGGGTGCCATGCATACTAGGATAGGGATTAGGGGTGCCATGCATACTAGGATAGGGATTAGGGGTGCCATGCATACTAGGATAGGGATTAGGGGTGCCATGCATTCCAGGATGGAGATTAGGGGTGCCATGCATACCAGGACTGGGATGAGGGGTGCCATGCATACCAGGACGGGGATGAGGGGTGCCATGCATACCAGGACGGGGGATGAGGGGTGCCATGCATACCAGGACGGGGGATGAGGGGTGCCATGCATACCAGGACGGGGGATGAGGGGTGCCATGCATACCAGGATGGGGGATGAGGGGTGCCATGCACACCGGGACGGGGATGAGGGGTGCCATGCATACCGGGACGGGGATGAGGGGGGGGTTTCATGCATACCGGGACGGGGATGAGGAGTGCCATGCATACTAGGATGGGGGATGAGGGGTGCCTTGCGTACCGGGATGGGGGATGAGGGGTGCCGTGCGCACCGGGGATGGGGGATGAGGGGTGCCGTGTGTACCGTGGATGGGGGATGAGGGGTGCCGTGCGTATCGGGTATGGGGGATGAGGGGTGCCGTGCGTACCGGGATGGGGGATGAGGGGTGCCGTGCGTACCGGGATGGGGGATGAGGGGTGCCGTGCGTATCGGGGATGGGGGATGAGGGGTGCCGTGCGTACCGGGATGGGGGATGAGGGGTGCCGTGCGTACCGTGGATGGGGGATGAGGGGTGCCGTGCGTATCGGGGATGGGGGATGAGGGGTGCCGTGCGTACCGGGGATGAGGGATAAGGGGTGCCGTGCGTACGGGGATGGGGGATGAGGGGTGCCGTGCGTACCGGGATGGGGGATGAGGGGTGCCGTACTTACCAGGATGGGGGATGAGGGGTGCCGTGCGTACCAGGATGGGGGATTTTGTCAGAATTGGGTATTACTCCTTTACCAGTGTCAGCAGAAGACCCCCCTCCCCCTTAAAAGTGCATCATGAACAATTTTTTGCTTAATTTTTTTTTAATTTTCCTCCTCTAAAACCTAGGTGCGTCTTATGGTCCGGTGCGTCTTATAGTCCGAAAAATATGGTAATTGCTTTTCTAATATACTTTAATTAGAAGTTAATCTAAATTTATCTAACTGGGGTGTGTTTGTATGTGTGTATATACATTTGTTTTTTTTTTACCGACTTCCTGTTTGATAACATTTAGTTTGAAAATCCCCAGTGCATCCTGGGATATGAAGACGGATGTGATCAGGAGCAGAGGCTGCGGTCACTGCTGCTGCCTCTTTCCCCACCCTGAATGAAGCGTCATCAGTGATGCCTGTTTCAGGGGATGGGCTAGTCCCTGCTACTCTGCGCATGTGTCGGTTGTCAATTCTAACTCTCAGTTGCTCAGCAGGATCTTGTCACTGTGCAATATTCTTTTTAATGCGCAGCGTCATGGATTCCTCAGAGACGGCACCGTGGAGATCACGCAATATCTCACCCTGCCGTCACTGTGTCACGGATTTCGTCCGGAATCGCGAGCACACGATCCAGATTACTCGACAGTTCAGCAGTTTTTGGGGATTGCGAATCTCAAGAATGCTACCTCCCGGAAGCTAAAATACAATAAATGAGGGGCCAGGTGAAGAAAGCCATAGCAAATTCGGTTATGTCCCTTGGAGGTGCAATGTACCTGTTGGGTACCCTGATATCGTGGGTTCTGTGAGCACAATACCATTCCAGGGTTTTACAGTGGGATCTGCTACATAATGTAGTTTCTCTTAAGGGGCGCTTGGAAGGGAAGATGTCCTTATTAGTGTTGAGCCAACCCCGTAGTGTTTGGGTTCGGTTCGTCGAACACCGGGATGTTCGTGGAACTGTTCGTCGAACACCGTTAAAACCATTGGCAGGCAAACAAAAACACATAGAAACACATAGAAAACACCTTCAAAGGTGTCCAAAAGCTGACAAACTGCTCAGAAGACACTCTCTTTTAAAAAAAAAAAAGCCGGCCGGCTATTCAGCAGCGGCATACACCGGTACCCAACAATTTAGACAAGAAGGAATAGAGCATCACACATAGATTAGATAGATAGAAACATGTCAGTCACATATATAAGAAGTACAGTGACAGTGTTGGTTACTGTACTTGTCATTTAGTGTTAAAGGATTTATTAAAAAAAAATATTAGTGTTTTCATGCACCGTCTCTTTAAAAAAGCCGGCCGACAATTCAACAGCGGTACCCGACAATTTATAACAGAAAGAATAGAGCATCACACATAGATTAGATAGATAGAAACATGTCAGTCACATATATAAGTACAGTGATAGTGTTGGTTACTGTACTTCAGAGACACTGCAGAGCGCAAGCATGCCTGCGCTCTGCAGTGTCTATGAAGGATGGCATGCTGGATGGCAGCACTCAGCTGTGATCCAGCCTGTCATCTCAATGCCATCCCAGCGTGGGAGAATTCTCCTGCTCAAGCGCTGAGCGCTGAGAATTTTCCCACGCTGTCAGTGACGTGCATGAGGTGAGCTGAGTTCATTGGACATGAACTGGGCTCATCTGGATGCCGTCACAGCCAGACACTGAGGAGCGCAAGCATGCCTACGCTTCTTAGTGTCTGCCGCATGGCAAGCTGGATGGCAGCGTTCTGCTGCGGTCCAGCCTATCATGTGAATGTAGCAGAGCTGAAGCTGTCGTGGGAACCTTGGAAAGGTAAGGATGATGTTGCTTTATTATTTTACTTTTATTGCAGGAGATCGTTGGCTTCAGCTGGAATGGGCATGATGGTAAGTATGGTTTAATTTAGAACAATAAAGAATTGTGTGTTTATTTCAATTAAAGGACTTTATTCTGGGTGTTTGTGTCTTTTTGTAACTTTGACTATGGGGTTAGTAATGGGGGTGTCTTATAGACGCCTCTCCATTACTAACCTGGGCTTGATGTCAGCTGGCATTATAAGCTGACATCAACCCCAACCCTATTACCCCACTACTACCGCTACAGGGCAGTGGGGAGAGCGAGGCTAAGTGCCAGGATTGGTGCATCCTATGGATGCGCCATTTCTGGGGCGGCTGACGGCTGTTGTCTCTAGCCTGGGAGGGGGCCAATATTCATGGCACCCTTCCTGGGCTATTAATATCAGCCCCCAGCTGTCTGCCTAGCCTTTGCTAGCTATTAAAATAGGGGAGACCCCACGTCATTTTTTAGGGGGTCCCCCATTTTAATAGCTAGTAAAGGCTAGGTATTCAGCTGGGGGCTGATATTAGTAGCCTGGGAAGCTCCATGGGTATTACCCCCTTCCCAGGCTTCAAACATCTGCCCCAGCCGTCTGCTTAACCTCCGCTAGTGACTAAAATTATGGGGAACTCCACGCCAATTTTTTTTTTAATAAATCCTTTATTTTGACACTAAATGACAAGTACAGTAACCAACATTATCACTGTACTTCATATATATGTGACTGACATGTTTCTATCTATCTAATCTATGTGTGATGCTCTATTCTTTCTGTTATAAATTGTCGGGTACCGCTGCTGAATTGCCGGCCGGCTTTTTTAAAGAGACAGTGCATGAAAACACCAATATTTTTTTTAATAAATCCTTTAACACTAAATGACAAGTACAGTAACCAACACTGTCACTGTACTTCTTATATATGTGACTGACATGTTTCTATCTAATCTATGTGTGATGCTTTATTCTTTCGGTTCTAAATTGTCGGGTACCGGTGTATGCCGCTGCTGAATTGCCGGCTTTTCATGTTTCACTGTGAGCACTGTTCCCATCAATTTGGGCAACCACTGTAATGCCACAACCACCATGGCTGTGGCATTACAGTGAGTGGCAGACAATCCCTGCATGATTGGTGCTCTAAATAGCACCAGACATGCAGGACACGCTTTTGGTGCACGAACAGTTATCGAACATAACCTCGAACAGCTGAATTTTTTGCAAATCGTTCGTGTTCTTTGAACGACTCGAACACCGCCCAAAACAGCTCGAATTTGAGATTGGTGAACAGTTCTAGTCGAACACCGCTCATCTCTAGTCCTTATCACCCCGGTCAGTAAAATCTTTATACAGGTTAGGCTCATCCTGCCACCAATCTCGAGGGGTTCCCTGGGTACTTGGGGTCACTAGCACAATTACCACAGATGCGAGTCCCAGAGGGTGGGGAGCCCAGGGGACCTGGTCAGATATCGAAAAGGGTCTCTCCTCCAATGCAAAAGAACTTCTGGCGGTAGACAAGGCGGTGAATAATTTCTTACCTTTCCTTCAGGGCCAGAATGTAAAGATCCTCTTGGATAATCTAGTTGCGATAGCATATGTGAACCACCAGGGGGACACATGGTCAAGATTGCTGATGAGTGACAGATCATCTCTTCCAGATTACAGAAAGTCACCTCCTTTCCCTGATGGCCCTCCATATAAGGGAAAAAGAAAACACCAGAGCAGATTTCCTAAGCTGCTATCCTCTGATGCAAGGGGAATGGGAACTAAATCAAGGAATTTTTACCCAAATAGCCGAAGATGGGGGGGGTGGGGGGCCCTCCGGTCAGGTAGATCTGTTTGCCACAAAACTAAATCGGAAGACAAAGATCTTGTGTTCCCTAAATCCCCTAGCTGTGGATGCTCTCCTGATACGTTGGGATTTCAGCCTGGCGTATGCCTCCCCCTGGTTGGCTCTTCTTCTCATAGTCATAAGAAAGATCAGGGAGGACAAGGCCAGGGTTCTGCTGATCGCAGCCTTTTGGCCCAGGAGGCCCTGGTTCTCATGCCTGAGGAGCATGTCCATCTCCGATCCTTGGGTTCTTCCAGAGATTCCGTATTTCCTCAAGCAACTGGCCTCCACTTGACGGTGTGGAACTTGAAAAGACACTGTTTTTCCCAAGAAGAAACGTTTTTCCCAAGGTCTAGTAACCATCCTGATGCACAGCTGAAAACCTGGGGTTGATGGGGGAGGGGAAGGCGCCAATAGGAAAAATCTTGGCGTTTTTACAAAAAGGTCTTGAACTAGGGTTATCCACCAGCACCCTTAAAGTTCAGGTTTCTGCCTTGGGTTCCCTATATAGCTGTGATCTAGCGGGTAACTACTGGGTTTCTCGGTTCATTAAGGCAGCTTTTAGATCTAGACCTATTATTAAAAGCAGCTTGGTTCCCTGGGATTTAAATTTGGTTCTAAAGGCCTTGACTAGCTCGCCGTTTGAGCTAATAGTCAGCAACCCTTAACTCCCTCTCCCTTAAGACCGCTTTGTTAATAGCTTTAACCTCAGCCAGGAGCATTAGTGACATCCAGGCCCTGTCTATGGCCTCGCCGTTTACTCAAATTCTGGATGATAGGCAGGATCTAGTCTAAAAATCACTCTCTCTCTCCCTAAGGTAGCCACTCGTTTCCACAGACTTCAGGAAGTCCTCCTACCCTCCTTTTGTCCAAATCCTAGTGACCAGAAAGAGGCGGAGTTACATACGTTAGACGTGAGGAGATGTGTGGTTAGGTACCATTCAGTTACCAAAAGCTATTAAAGATAACTCTTTATTTATATCCTACCAAGGGGCTAGAAAACGGTCTAATGTCACAAAGTCCACCATAGCTAGATGGAATAGGGAGGCCATTTCTCTAGCATATACATCTAGCGGCAAGGAAGTGCCAGGAGGGTTGAAGGCTCAGTCCACCCGGGCTGTGGCGACCTCCTGGGCTGAGAAGACAGGTGTCTTGATTAGAAGACATATGTAAGGCTGCTACCTGGTCCTGTCCCTCTACATTCCATAGACACCCCCATATCTAACCTATATAGTATCGGCTGACCTCACCTTTGGGAGAAGAGTGTTCCAGGCTGTGGTCCTTCAATAGATTACTTCATCCCTGTAATTCTCTCGTGGTGCTGTCATGGTCGACCGATAAAATCTTAAGTTACTTACCGGTACTGGGATTTTTCGGAGACCATGACAGCACCCTTACATTCCCTCCCTTCACGTTTGTGGGAGCACTCCCCTTTTATAAATTATAATCTCACACTCAATAGGTGTCGTCTGGTATGGCAACGTTGTGATTGTTTGCTGTGTTCATTAACCTGGCGGTCCTCTCAGTGCTCTGTAATCCAAACTGAGGCGGGAGAGAGGTGGCGCCCTTTTAAGCCTGTAGGTTTCCTCTCCTTGGTGGGCGGATCCCCTCTCTCGTGGTGCTGTCATGGTCTCTGAAAAATCCCGTTACCGGTAAGTAACTTATGACTATTCATTTGATGGAGCAATCAAAAAGTTGTACCCCAAAATGGTAAGTATTAAAAACGGTCTTAGAAAATTGAAACACGAGCCAAACAATTTGTTTGCAAAGTTTAGAATTTTTTAAAAGCAGTGAAATGTTTTTGTTTTTTTTTCTTCTGCACCATTTCACTTTATTTGGAGTTCATTACCCTTTTTTTCTATATCTTGCACAGTAAAGTGAATGGTGTCATTCAAAAATACTGTAATTTTGTACCACAAAATACACCTCAACCCTGCTGTATTGAATAGTGTCTGTGTTATTCACTATATAATATGTTATTTTTTATGGTATACTCATGTATAGTGACTAGTGATGATCGAGCGTGTTCTATGAACCTCTTCAGCGAGCACGCTGTCTAACAGCCGTGACACTTGCGACATTAAAAGAAAGGCCGAGCATGCCAAAATACTCAGCGAGCACCCGAGCGTGCTCGCCGAAGGGGTTGATAGAACACACTCGACCATCACTAATAGTGACCAGATACCTCTAAGGAATCTTTTTTACTGGTGCTTGAAGTGCAAATTTTTGTAGCGCTAATGATTAGCTAATATGCAACTATGTGAACTGCGATTGCCATTTAATAATTTAAGGGAATCCATCAGATATACCCCTCCCTCCAATTCCCTTTCATGACCATGCAGGATTTGGAAAGCTAAATTCATAGACACCTCTATATCTTTTATCTGTTGCTGCATTTCTGAGTGCTCTGGGTGTAACGGAGCACTTACCGAGCCTCAGCCTTCCAAGGTTGCTTCCCTGCCCAGCACCAGCCTCTTTATCTTGATTGATAGCTTACTTTCTGATTTTCCTTGCTTGGTGCCTGACGTCCCAAAAAACTGTGAGCTATCATTGACACTGAGGCTAAGTTCCCACCACGAGCTTTCAGTGAGCTTTTGATGTTACAGATTTAAAGAAAAAAAAAACAAGTAACCTATTTTACTTAATAGGTGCAAGAATGCTGTAGAAAATCTGCAACATCGAAAACTCATCAAAAGCGATGGGAACGTAGCCTAAAGAGAACGGATGCTTGCTGTCGGAGATAATCTCAGGAGACAGAGACTTAACTCCTCATTTGCATGTGAACCAAAATTCTAATTACTTAGGAGTGCAGCAACAGGTAGAAGATATAAAAGTGTCCATTGGTTTAGATTTACATTTCAAAGGCCTGCATGCCCACATCTGAGGTCAAACAGATTTCCTTTTAAAATTAGTGTATTGCTTTGAACTGGAGCTATTGCTCAATCAGTAGCGCCACACACAGTCACAAGGTAGCCCTAGCCTAATGGAGCACCATAGACACTAGCACTGGGAACTTTCCCTCCGTACACGCAAAACATACACAAAAAAAAGCAATTTGGCACGTTACTTAATTATTTATGTAGATTTATAGAATGAAATGTTGGATCTCGTACGAGCTCGATCCTTGTTTTTCACAGAACTCATATCTATTATAGTCTAGGGCTGTTCACATATTTCTGCGGATCGCGTATTTTTCACCGAAACACGTTGACTTGTCGGATTTTGATCCAAATCAAAGTTTAGAACTTCTCGGATGCAAAACAAAGCTGATGAAAATCGGTCTTTTTTTTTTTTTACCTACAAGAGAAATCACTGTGGTCTGAATGAGGCCTTACTCTATTATTTATTTTTAAAGCAGCGTTCATTCCAGGCTGCTGTACACATGAAGAGGGTTTACACACATAAAATACATATATAAAACACAGAAACAAGCTAACCTTGACAGACTAGTATGGAGGGGGACACTGCCACCACAAGCTAACAGTGTGGATTCTGGGGTCTCGCGCCTTCCCTCAGGGTGTATTCCAAAAGCCGCCTCCAATAAGCAAGTTCTGGCCAAGCTGCAGGTGGAGAGGGAGCCCGGATTACGGTGAAGGCCCAGACTGCGTCTCTGTTTTACACTTACGAGGGAAAGAAGTATCTCCTGAACCTGATCCACACTCCGGTGAGTGTGACGTTTCTTCTTGATTTGTTTCTCTGTGCTCTTGTTGCAGATGTTCAGATACTGAATGAGTTATACAAAATGCAGCAGCTGCAATAATAATAATAATAATTTATTATGTTACAGGGTGGGCCATTTATATGGATACACCTAAATTAAATGGGAATGCTTGGTGAGATCATCTTCCTGTTTGTGGCACATTGGTTTATGGGAGGGGGAAAACTTTTCCAGATGGGTGGTGACCATGGCGGCCATTTTGGATCCAATTTTATTTTTTCAATGGGAAGAGGGTCATGTGACACATCAAACTTATTGAGAATTTCATAAGAAAAACAATGGTGTGCTTGGTTTTAACGTAACTTTATTCTTTCGTGAGTTTTGTACAAGTTTATGACCATTTATAAAATGTGTTCAAAGTGCTGCCCATTGTGTTGGATTGTCAATGCAACCCTCTTCTCCCACTCTTGACACACTAATAGCAACACCGCAGAAGAAATGCTAGCACAGGCTTCCAGTATCCGTTGTTTCAGGTTGATATCACCAACCATTCCCATTTAATTTAGGTGTATCCATATAAATGGCCGACCCTGTAGATCTAACACTGTTTTTTTTTTTTTTATAGACGCCCATAAGAGCTATCCAATATTTTAAAATTGAAAGAGTTTGCTCTCAGATTACAACTGATCACTTTTCTACAGAACAGATTGCTTGCTAATAGCTGGGGACCCATCTCTGGGACCCCAATCACAGGAAATCAGGTGCACGAGCCATATTACGCCAATGGATTGGCCGATGAGCGTGTGCACTGCTGCTCCACTCAAAGTGTAATGGGCTGCCGGAGATGGCCGAATTCAGAGCTCAGCTATCTCCATCAGTCCCGTAGACAGTGGCACCACTCCATTAAAAAAGGGGATGTGAGACATCTGTTCTTCTGATCATTGGAGGTCCCAGTTGTCACCCCCCCCCCACAGAATAGCCAAAAAGTTGCAATCTTGGCACAGCCTATTTAAGAATGCTATAGAAAAAAAACCACCAGCTCACCCACAGCGGCTCTCGGCGTGCTGAAGCCCGGAGATCGTGTGGCCACACGTGTGTAAATCACAGGAAAAAGAAAAGGAACTCCAGCTCCATAAAATCCATCTTTATTATTTCATCTTTAAAAGTCCATTAATCCACAAGGTTCAAGTGAAAAATTTATGCAACATAGCAACATGTTTCCAACGCTCAGCATTCTTTGTCCATGTGACCCCCCCCTTCGCTGCCCCTTACTGACCAGTGATCCTGAAGCCCCCAGAAGGATCCAATGAAGCGAAAGGGACGGCTGCTACAAGCCATCCCATGGATACATAAACACCGGGACATCCCACGTTACTTCCTTTCTTTGCTGGTCCCGGAGTCGAACGTCATGGAGATTTCAGGATCAGGTCAGATTGCTGGGGCCCTCCAGGCTGGGTTTGCACAGGGGGGCGAGCGCTGGTTACAGGCTCTCATGTCGGGGCTCAGCGCTCATCCCCCTGGCCCCAGCTCTAAATCCCCAGATCACCCTGCCCCTGGCCCTCAACCCCTTATGGGAACATCATATTCCCCAGTCCCAGTCCCCTCACCACTTGGGCCTACTCACCCACTCCAATTGCCCACGGTACAACGGTCCCCTCCACGGCGGTCGGGTCATCTGGAACGGGGGGCTGCATTACTTCCGCGGCTTGGTCCCGATCCCCTTCCTCACCCGATCGCCGCATCCGCACAACTTTACAGTGTTCATCGGGCCACTCAACCCGGGGCGGTAGGCGGCTGCGGTAGTGCTGCGGGCGCTCGCTGACTCGGGGAAGCGGGCAGCCGTGGCGGTCCGGTGGCCGCACGCCAGTGGGGAAGGGCGCGCAGCGACAGCAGGGCGGCGGGCGCGCGCCGGCGTGGGGTTGGGGGGTTCCTCTCTGCGGTCGCGCGCCGGAGCAGGGAAGCGGGCGCGTGACTCCACTAGGCTGGAGAGGCATGTTGGGGGAGGCGGAGCTGGAGGGCAGGAAGCGCTCGATGCGCATGTACAGGGCGCGTGTCCGCCCCACGTGACCCCACAGGTCACGCCCCCCAGTTCAGAATGCTGCGGGGCGGAGCAGGAAGCTGAAGCTAGTGCGGCGGTGGACCCTGCGCCTCACTTACTGCGGGCGCAAGGCTCCTCTGCACTAATAAATGAGTGCGGGCTGTCTTCCATGTCGGCGGCGGGCACAGAGGGGATTCAGGTCTCCTGCCTGCCACCGGCGCTGGAGACAGCACACAGCCTGTTGTTCCCCACCCCCGTTAACACTCCTGTCCCGCATCCTGCCGAGGAGCGCCCTGGAGGGCGGAGGTCCAGCAGGCACTCCCGTCCTCCAGAGCGCTTTAGGCACAGCACCCCGAAGAAGAAGCTGCGGGCCACTTAGTAACCATTCCCCGCCCCCTCAACACACAGCAGGGGCTGTGGCAGAGCAGAGCTCCGGACAGGAATCCTCTGCCGGGGGCTGTGCTCTGCTTCCCCCCCAAACAATCCCCAACAGAAAAACTCCTATTAAAAATAAAAGAAAAAGTTCTCAAAACAGAACACGTGACACTACACATCCTGGGGACATTGCGGCCCCTGTAATCACCGCAGCCCATCCAGCGCCCAGTCACAGTATCAATACCCCCCTGATGGACACGATGCGGAGCCTAAACACTTCAGCGACCATCCTCGCCTCCCCCATATACCCCTATAATAGCGCAGCGACGCACGTGCTTGACTCCGTTATAGCATCGCCCTGGCCACAAATAGCACCGACATGTCCCGGCGGGACACATGTAAACTGCGCAGAACCCCCCATACACCCTGGGACACAGAGACTCCAGGCGTACTCACTCTAGGTGAACTCGCTGTAGTTCCTCCGACGACAGATCTACGCCATCGCACACAAGTCACCGGCGAAGGAAGCGGTCGTCACAAGCAAAGTGGAGATCGGCATCCCACAGGAGGGGTCACAGGTCGCGGTCCTCAAGGTGGCGCTCACCATCCTCTGCATCAGAGATGTCGAGCCCCAATGATCCCATCCTCCGGGGGACAGAAACGATACAATGGCACCCTCCAGAGCTTACAGTCTGCACGATACAACGATTTCACGCAGGTCTAAGAGCAGAGGCACGCCGCTCACCCCGAGCGAGACTGGTGTCAGAGTCCCTCCACACATCGGAGTCCCTCCTCCAGCCGCAGGAATGGGTGCGTGCAATATAAGTATAACTGAAATGGGAAATAGTAACACCAACTTAATAGCGGCCCTTAAGGCCATAGTCGAACAACTATCCGTGCCACCAGGCGCTATACATAATTCTACTAAAACAACTCCACCATTAGCCAGCGTACACAAGGACGCATTCTTTTGCAGGATAAGCCCATTGGGCTCACACATAGACAAGGAAACCAGAATTAAAATATGGAATAATGACTACATCGACATTTGGGCACTTGTAACCGCTGACCAACATACTATAGACAAAGAGAAAAGGATAGTCGACAGACCATTCAACAGAAATAGACAAAAGGTCGCGAAGACAATGAGTAACTGGTTACAGGCGTTTTCTGTGCTGGGTTGCATCATGGGCCAAAAGCATCCGGAACGCTGCTCAGAACTATTCATATACCAGGATACGGTGTATAACTCGTACAAAGCCCACGGCGGTTCAGCATGGTGGCGCTACGATGAAGAGTTCCGGAGGCGGTTGGCCCTGCAACCACAGCTAGGCTGGGGGGTAAAAGCTACAGACATATGGTTGCGATTAATGCTGTTACAGAAACACCATCCCTTTCCAACAACGGCTACTGGACAACAGGCAACAGCAGGCCAAAATTCAGTGGTAGTACGTAGACCAGGGGCCTGCTGGCAGTACAATGAGGGACGCTGTCGTTTCTACGCCTTATGCAGATACAAACATGAATGCTCAGCCTGGGGTGCAGCCCACCCCGCGGCAAGATGTTCTCATCCCGCAAGCAAATTATCAATTAAACTCCCACAGTCAGAATCCAAGGAAAACGCGATGGGCCTCTGGCTAGACCAATATCCTAAGAAAGACGCAGCGGGGCAGTTACGTTTTGGTTTCACATACAGTTTTTTCCTCCCTTTCAAACTTAATAAATCGCCCACCTTTGCAAATAACCTTAAATCTGCAAAAGAGCACCCTGAAATACTTAGGCAAAAAATACAAAAAGAAGTAGCTCTAGGCAGAGTGGCAGGCCCTTTCCCAACCCCACCATTCAGTAACATAAGAGTTTCCCCTCTGGGAATAATCCCCAAAAAAGAGCCAGGTTCATTCCGGCTTATCCATCATTTATCTTACCCAAAAGGAGAGTCTGTAAATGACGGTATTTCGTCTGAAGACGCCTCGGTCTCCTACGCGTCTTTCGACAGAGCAGTAATGTTAGTACGCGATGCGGGGCCCGGAGTGCTGCTCGCTAAATCCGACATAGAATCCGCCTTTCGCCTACTACCGGTGCACCCAAATTGCTACCACCTGCTGGGATGCCAAGTGGACAATGAATACTTCTACGACACTTGCCTCCCAATGGGTTGTTCAATATCTGTTATTACTTCGAACTATTCAGTTCCTTCCTAGAATGGGTGTTGAGGTACAAAACCGGCAATAGGTCCGTCACACATTACCTAGATGACTTCCTATTCGTCGGACCCAAAGACTCAAATCAATGCCAATCATTACTTAACGAATTCACAAACATCTTTCAACGGTTTGGAGTCCCATTGTGCCCTACAAAAAACATAGGCCCCACAACAAAGCTATCGTTCTTAGGCATCGAAATCGACACCACAGCAAGGTTATTCCACCTCCCAACAGAAAAAATACAAAAAACACTGCACCTCATCGAGGGATTTTGCACAGTACGGAAAGTAACACTACAACAGATGCAAGTGTCACTAGGTCTCCTCGTGTTCGCGAGCCGGGTGATGCCAGTCGGAAGGGTTTTCTCTCGTCGTTTATCCCTTGCAACAAAACGTGCATTAAAACCGAGTCATAGAATCAGAATCAGCAGGCAGCTTCGGGCGGACTTAGAGGTGTGGAAAACCTTCTTACAATCATTCAATGGTCACACGTTATTTATGTCAGCAGAACAGTCCAACATTGAACTAAAATTATTCACCGGGGCAGCAGAGGCGGGCGGATATGCAGCGATACTAGATAACTAGTGGTGCACAGGCTTATGGCCTCCGTATTGGTCTGAACAAGGATTAACAAAAAAACAGACACTCCTGGAACTCTTCCCAATACTGGTTGCCATAGAAATATGGGGCACGTACCTAGTGAACAAAAATATACGCTTCATAACAAATAACACCAGCCTAGCGCACTGCATTAATAAGATGGCATCATCGTTTCTCCCAGTGCTAGGCCTACTACGCCGGCTAGCATTCCTGTGCCTAAAACACAATGTATGGGTCCGCGCTAGCCACAATGTGGAGCTGGGATCTAACGCTGCTGCTAACGCTTTATCACAATTCAATTGGCAGGTTTTCAGAGAGCTCCTCCCCAACGCCCACCCGTCGGGCACCAGTTGCCCACCCTCCCTATGGGATCTAGTGGCGAACAGCTGATGCCATTAATCAGAGCGTCAGTCGCCCCGTCAACATGGAAAGCATACGGTAAGGCATGGGAAGACTGGATACGACTAGTAGCAGGCAGACGGGTTAACCAATGTGAACAAGCCAGACTAGATGTAACCATAGAATTTCTCCACCAGCTAATGATGAGGGGCATATCAGGGGCGTCAGCGCAGCGGTGGCGGACCGGAGTAGCATTTCATTTCCAACTACTGAATTGGGGAGATGTGACAAAAAGATTCATCATCAGTCAAGCCTTAAAAGGGTGGAAAAGAGGTCAGCCAAGTCAGGAGTGCAGACGTCCTGTGTCACTAAATCTGCTCTCAAAAATCATATCCCTAACACCATTAACATGCCACTCACAATTTGAAGCAACACTACTGTCTACTGCATTTGTGATCGCCTTTTTCAGGGCGCTACGCATAAGCGAATTAGTCCCTCGATCCAAAATCACCACCAGTGGAGGCTTATTACACCAGGACGTAGTCATAGCCAATAATGCAATACGCCTACGCATACGCAAATCCAAAACAGACCCAGCGGGCAAGGGCACTTGGGTGCTTCTAAAACCCACAAACAGTACACTGTGTCCGGTAACAATAGAAAAAACATATGCAGCCATCAGGCCACAAAGTAATTTCTTCCTATCACACATTGATGGAACTCCATTATCAAGATACCAGTTCCAATTTATATTTAATAAATGCCTAACATCAGCAGGGAACCACCCCAAAGATTACGGGACACACTCATTCCGCATAGGCGCGGCCACGGAAGCAGCTAGAGCAGGACTGTCAGAAACGGAAGTGCAGAGGATAGGCAGATGGCGATCCGCGTGTTTTGCGAGATACATAAGACAGGACTTGTTATCCTAACGTGGTTTGTTTCTTTTATAGGTGACGATAAGCCAACAGTGTGGGTGATAGGCCACTCGTACATATACTGGGCAGAAAAAAGGGCGACAGTCCGCCCAGGCGGGAGGAATATGGGGTTTCATGACACATATTTCAACTGGAGAGGTATTAGAGGCCTGCGATGGCCACAGGTACTAATGGAGGTAATCAACATAGGGAGAGAAGTAACAGGTCCGGTTATCTTAGTTATACACGCTGGGGGAAACGACTTCGGTCATTACAAGAGCGCAGAACTAATGGCAATAATGAAGCTAGACACTGAGTGCTTCAGAGCATTTTTTAGTAAACTAACTATAATATGGTCAGAGATTGTGCCGAGAACGGTATGGCGAGGTGCGCGAGACAGTGCAGCCATCGAACGGACAAGGCGGCTAATAAATATTCGGATGGCAAGATTTTTAAAGGAAAGAGGTGGTGTAGTGATAAGACACCGAGAACTGGAAGGAGATAAAGCTGGCCTCATATGGCCCGACGGTGTTCATTTAACGGATATTGGACTGGACATATTCCTGTCAGGACTCCAGGACGGAGTGGAGCAAGCGTTAATGATGATGGGTGGGGGTCGGAGTCCTGCATACGAGTACGCAGGATCCTCCTTGGCCTGAAATAGAAAGGACATGTTGGAAAGTTACTCTTGTTGGCCAACTTGCCGGTGTGGAGACACAGGGCATGCTGCAACAAGCGGAATTATTTTTGGAAATAAAATGCCTTTCTAATGGAATGAGTTAAAGAGTTAATAAAGCTGTGACCGATCCTCACCCATCCAGTTGTAAGAGTTACATTATTGTATTGTTAAGGAAGGGGTGGCGGTAGGGGGGCTGAGCGTCGGGGTTTCGTTGGGGGTCCCCACAGTCTAATTTATTCACCTCGTATCACATCAGGTACATGTCAGGCAGGTCTTACAGATACTCAAAGTTAATACATTTCTCTGGTTTGACAAATAATTTATGTTCTCCATTCAGGAGGTCCCTTTTTTGGGTTATTTCTTATCATTCACTGTTTTTGCATGGATCTGGCAAAAGTCCGGACGGTACTGGATTGGTATTATATTCAGGACTTAAAGGCGTTACAAAGTTTTTTGGGTTTCGCCAGCTGCTACTGTAAGTTCATCAAAAACTTTTTGGTAGTGGCCAAACCTCTGATGGACGATTTTGCCAAATAATAAAATCTTAATTTTTTTTTTCTATTTTTCTTTCCAGTCTTGTAGCTAAACACAATCCAGCTAAGTTTTAAAATTGAAATGAAGTCCCTGTACCCCCCTCTCTAGGTGCTTCTGTACCAACTCCTCCCTGGTCCAGGACAGTCTCTGTATCACGGCCTCCATCAATAACCTATTGACACATGATTGAGGCAGCCCTCACGTGCTGGTATATCACGCTGCCAATAGAAATGGGAAGCGGCACAGAAATCACAAAATAAAGGCAGTGTTTGTGGTAATGCAAGAATACAACAAGCAGAGTAGTCCACACGTCGTACAACAGCCCAACTTGGATGATGAAAAGCAGTGACCAGCCCAGGGGATGGGGATGACTCGGTACCCGGGCCTTTGCCTGGCCTTGGTGATGTCGCGGTGGTCGGCTCCCGGGCCCGTACCCTGGGGTCACTCTTTAAAAGGGTGGTTGTTTGTTCATTTTATGAAAGTTCGTGACGCCACCTGTGGTTTCTGATAATAATCACCAGCGCTGCGGCAGTCCACTGAGGCCGGTGATGAGGCAGCTCGATGGTATAGCTCCCCACAGGTGGATCTAGGCCTCAGGGCAGCGTATGCAAGGGGAATGCAGGACAGGCGAGACCCAGCCGGGTCAGAGCAAGAACGGGGACGGACACGGTAGTCACTTCAGTACCTTTTACTGATGGAAAGTCAGGCACATCCCGGAGCACTGTAGGGTGAAGGGTGCATATCAGGATTCTCCCCAATGAGTGGGTGTAGGGCCTCCTGTTTCTTGCCTCTGCGTAGTAAGTTTCTGACCTGCCTGGAGCTAGGCCTAACTTTGTCTCTGTCCTGCGCTGGCTGACCTTGTGGTAGGGCCTTTTCTTGGAGTACACGCTCCTCAGCTTGCGAGGCCTATGTGTCTCCTGGCTCTGTTACGTATCAGCACTCTAGCGATCCTGGGACCTGTAGTTCTCCAGGGATTCCGGTTATGCTTTACTGGGTCATAGAGATCCCGGTAAGCTTCGGACCCGGTGTCCGGTAAATGCTTCAGGGTGAGCTAATTAAGCTCCTCTGCCCCCTATGTACTCACTCTCCACTCGCCTTCGGCCCCTCTCGGGGCCCTCACTAGGCTACACACACTGCAGCCGGGACACTGCTCTTCTTCGCCGCTCTCAGAGCGTCGGCACACTCCTAGCTCTCTATCCTGAGCTCTGTGAGTTCTAGTCTGGAATCACTCTACAGACTGTACTGAACTCTTTCTGCAGGAACTGCTAGGCTCTGGCTCGACTGAACTGAGTCCTTCTGTGTCTGAGCAGGAAACTGCTGAATCACTTTCTGGGCTGCCTGGCTCCACCTTCCCTTTATATATCCCTAACGGTCTCCCTCTGGTGGTCTGAGGTGGAAGGTGGAGGTGTGTGAATGCTTATGAGGGCCTCTTGTGGAGGAATCCATCAATGCACACTTCTAGGATCTGTGATACCAAGCGCAGCTGGGTGTCACCGCAGCGAACGTCGCGTCTTCAGGCGTCTGTGTAAGAACATCACATTTTTGTTTTCCTCCCTGAATAAGCACCAAATGGAATAGCTGAATGCCAGGATACAGAGACCGGCGGGGGGCAGGGAGGCGCTGTCCGCTGGATTTTGTGCTGGTTTCACAAGCGGTCACCCTGCAGTTTTCTCTGAATTTGCTGTGGAGACTTTTCACAACACATCTAATAATTGTGAACCTTCCACCTCACATGTTTATTACCTTGTCAGCTGGGCGGGATGAAAGCCGGACAAGAATGATCCTTATTACATATAATGGCTGCACTGAGCGATGGGGAAAAGCCACAGAGGACTGAGAGCAGAAGGGCAGAGGAGTTCCTCTTCCTCATAGGAGAAAGTCTACAGGGACCAGTACAGAAGCCGGTGCAGAAGGGGAGACAAGGGCTGAGCCACTTACACAGACAGAAAGCTGAGGAGAGGAGGACATGTTATTACTCCAGGATCCGCTCCATTCCTTCCCTATGTGACATTCAAGCCCTGAGCTCGGCTTTTCTGGAGCCCCATAGAGAATGAATGGAGCTGCAGTTGAATCCTGACTTTCCACTCCTTCCCGATCAGACGATGGTTTGCAGCGGTCAGACCCCCACGATCAGTAAGTGATCACCGAGCCTGTGGATAAGTGATAACTTGTTTTCTTCAGACATCCCCTTTAAGCAATGGAGCATGCCAGCAGAGAAGGTGGGAGAAGGCGCTGGTTACAGGGGAGACTTTACCTCTGGAGGCCGCATATAGGATATGTGAGGGGCGGACACTTCCCGTATTCATCATTACTGAGCCCCCGCTCTGTACGGCTCTTATCTGAGCTGCAGGAGACGCAGCAGTTACTAATCAGCCGTTCTCCGTTCACTTGCAGCCGTCCGAGCTCTGCTGTGCCTGTTAGGGGTGAAGTGTAGCGCCCCGAGGGTTCGGCCGCTACAGGGGTATTGCACCTCTGCCAGAGGTGTGATATTCCACTCCCGGGTAAGGATGGAGTGTGGACCAGGGCTCAGTTAGCTGCATGCAGCACACACACCCCATTTCCGAGGGACAGCTCAACGGCGCTCCCACTAGACAGTAGTGCAGGCACGACCGATTATGTTCCTGCCTGGAGTGGGGAGGGCGGTGGAACACCCAGTGCTGTAGGGGCAGATAGGGGTTGGTTCCTGAGTGTAGGTAGGAGCCCATTGGTTGCTGGTCACCTGGGCTCATGGTCAGAGGGAGGTATAAAAGGTGGGCACCATCTTAGATCTAGGTTCTGTCCAGAGAGGAGAAGACAGGGAGTATAGGCTCTCTAGGAGCTCTACTCCAGGAGGGCCTAGTGAGAGGCCGAGGAGGAAGTGAAGGGGAGCTGTGGTGCCACCTGAGCCCAGCTCCATGAGAAGGGAGGAGAAGAAGGAACAGGAAAGACGGAGGAGAGACAGAGAAACAGAAGGGCTCAGGAACAAGAAGGTGGAAGGGACCCTAAGAACCCATGAGAATCCAGGGTGAAGGGTCAGGCAGATTAAGGGTACCAGATCCCAAGTTGGTGGAGGAGAAACAACCCTCAGCCAAAGACCGGTCGTCGTGATCATTTATTGGTGCGACACCTCATCAAACCTGCTAGGAAGGCACCATATAGGACAGCGGAGGACGGGGCCCACGTTTAACCGCACAAGTCCGTGGCAGCTGGACAGAAGTGGGTCACTGGTGAGGCAGGCCAGAGAAAGGAAAGAAGGGGGTCCTGTGCCATATTCCTGAGCTGCCTGGGAGTTGACCGAGCCCCTCACCTGGTGGACGCAGCACGGCTCGGGCGGTCACTACGTGCACAGAAGTGACCCGGAGTACCTGAACTGTGAGTAAAAGACATTGGACATTGTTTGTGTGCTCTTTCGCTCCTCCAGCACTACCGGTACTGGGACTCTCACTACCATTACTCCCACCATCCACTACACTGCCCTGGGGCCGCACTCTTCCCGTGGGGAGTAACATCAGCCCCAGCGGACTGCCTTGCAGCGGCGGTTCCTAATAACCGCAATCCACGGGTGGCGTAGTCGGACATTATCTAAAGTACAGCAGCAGACTACCATTGGTCTGACCACCCTGAGCCGCGGGACCGGGCCGCCACTACTACTCCCAGAGTATCCCTATTGCCCGGTTCCGCGTGCCCCACGGCCCAGGGGGCGAGTCAGAAGTTCGGGTCCTAGGAGGCATCGACTATGCAGCCTGCACAGCAGATCACAGCCCGGGCACCACGTCTCCGGGTAAATCTCCACCTTTTGAGTTACTTCTTGTGCAGCTGCCCCATGCAAGTTGCTCCGCTCTCCTCGGCCAGCTCCTGCTGAAGACTGAGCTCCTCTGCCCAATCTAGGAGCTCAATAGCCCTGATCACGTCAGTGGTAGCCCAGCGCTGCTGGATCAGATTTACAAATGGAAAACTAATCAGCCCTAGGCATTTCTAATATGTGCAGAGCAGGCGACATAAGTCTCACCGGCATCCTCATAGACCTTTGCTCAGCCGGGGTCTAATAGGAGCAGTAAGATGGCCGTCATGGGGTCTATTGTTAGATCTCGGCTGCCATAGAAACTCATCGGCACCATGATCGCGCCTCCCTCTCCTGTCTAAAGTGCCTAAATGCTGTGGAAGCCCCTTACTGTGTCATACAGTGGATTAAACTGCCAGGGTCAGGGTTGGCTCCACTGTCGGTGGCTGAGGCAGGAGCAGGAATGTGTTATACAGCCACACTTCTGCCGCAGATCTTGTAAGAGCCCTGACAGGACCTGCCTGATGATAATGTGTCCTATAGGGCGGGTCCTGGTACCGGACTGCCCTGTACATATTCACCACTAGCTGGGAACCAGTTACTTACAAGGTCTAGTTTCGGATGTGTTTCCAGGTTCTGTAGTTGTCAGCATTTTATCCTTAAGGCCGAGTTATAATATCACTGTAATACTCTCGCCCTGTACCTGTATACCTGCCCTGTGTGCTGCACAAAAGTATATAACAAAGTGTGTGTGTACACAGATATCTATCTCCTGAATGGAATTACTGCTAGATCTCCTGTACATAGAAATATGAGGTTCTTAGCACACATTTTGAGCAAATTGTGCGAGCCCATCTGCCAACGTCAAGGCGACCTCTTCAGATGGGTCCCTACACTAACACTACACTAACTTAGTAACTGGGACTAGCTTTTTTTATTGTTATTACCACCATTTTTACTATTTATTATTATTGCATTAATCCAATTAATTGTAACTGTTATAAAACTAATTAAAAAATTTAATTCGAATTTTTTTATTATTCTTGTGATTCTAATAATGGTATTACTAAAATCCCTATGCCTAAAGCTGTTGATCCAGAAGAAGGCAAAAACCCCAGGACACCTACCGCCAATTTGTGTCACGGGAAAAATTCCTTCTTGACCCCGGGAAAAGGCGATCAGTCCTAGGACCCTGGATCAAACCTAATAATGTTATTACAAGTTATATATTACACTAATTATTGTACTACTGGAGTTATTTTAATTTGTTTTTATAAATCTAACTATTTGATATGGTTATTATTAACATTGTGCTATCTTATTACAGTATTATTCTTCTTTCCTATCACTACTAATACTGCCCTATATCTACAGTGTTGATCCAGAAGAAGGCAGAAACCCGAGGACACCTTCTGCCAATTTGTGTCACAGGGAAAAATTTCCTTCTTGACCCTGAGAAAAGACGATCAGTCCTAGGACCCCGGATCAAACCTAATTATGTTACTAGTTATGTAATTACTATTACTGTACTAAATGTACTACTACAGTTGTTTTTAATATAGTTTTTTATATATTTTGTCTTATGTCCTGCTTTCTTATTAAAGTACTACTCTAACTTTTCTATAACTATTTAATATTACAGTATTGATTGAACTACGTCTATAATTATTTTTATTTACTCTTTGTTCTTTCTATAGATATAACTAGTTTATATTTATTAATAATAATAACCTGATGTCTTATTACGGTATTATTCTTCTTTCCTATTGCTACTAATACTACCCTATACCTAGAGTGTTGATCCAAAAGAAGGCAAAAACCTCAGGACACCTTCAGCCAATTTGTGTCACAGCGGAAAAATTCCTTCTTGACCCCGAGAAAAGGCGATCAGTCCTAGAACCCTGGATCACACTGCTATTCTACCTACTACTATTACTATTGTTATTTTATTACTTTCTTACTATTATCACTAGTATTATTACTCAAATTACACTAATACTCATATACTACCACTATATAACTACTATCCTGCTATTATTACTTTGGTGGATTTATACTTACCAGCCGGTATTGCCGTATGATGTTATCGGTAGAGAGGTCCCAGCAGGATGGTCCACATGATGTTCCTCTTTCCTCTCAAATACCGGTTGATGTAATGGCGGACGTTGTTCTGGTTCTGCTTCTTCCTTTTTGTTGTAGGATCGATTGTTGTCTTTTCTGGCCTTTGGCCATCCCTTTACCCCTAGGGATCTTAAGGTGCAGTTCTGTCCTCTTCGGTCTCCTCTTCGGTGGGACTCCTCTTCGGTGGGACTCCTCTTCGGTCTCCTCTTCGGTGGGTCTCCTCTTCGGTGGGACTCCTCTTCGGTCTCCTCTTCGGTGGGCCTCCTCTTCGGTCTCCTCTTCGGTGGTCTCCTCTTCGGTGGGACTCCTCTTCGGTCTCCTCTTCGGTGGGTCTCCTCTTCGGTGGGTCTCCTCTTCGGTGGGACTCCTCTTCGGTGGGACTCCTCTTTGTGGGTCTCCTCTTCAGTCTCCTCTTCGGTGGGTCTCCTCTTCGGTGGGACTCCTCTTCGGTGGGACTCCTCTTCGGTGGGACTCCTCTTCGGTGGGTCTCCTCTTCAGTGGGTCTCCTCTTCGGTGGGACTCCTCTTCGGTGGGTCTCCTCTTCGGTGGGACTCCTCTTCGGTGGGTCTCCTCTTCGGTGGGTCTCCTCTTCGGTGGGACTCCTCTTCGGTGGGACTCCTCTTCGGTCTCCTCTTCGGTGGGTCTCCTCTTCGGTGGGACTCCTCTTCGGTCTCCTCTTCGGTGGGACTCCTCTTCGGTGGGTCTCCTCTTCGGTGGGTCTCCTCTTCGGTGGGTCTCCTCTTCGGTGGGACTCCTCTTCGGTGGGACTCCTCTTCGGTGGGACTCCTCTTCGGTCTCCTCTTCGGTGGGACTCCTCTTCGGTGGGACTCCTCTTCGGTGGGTCTCCTCTTCGGTGGGTCTCCTCTTCGGTGGGACTCCTCTTCGGTGGGACTCCTCTTCGGTGGGACTTCTCTTCGGTCTCCTCTTCGGTGGGTCTCCTCTTCGGTGGGACTCCTCTTCGGTGGGACTCCTCTTCGGTGGGTTTCCTCTTCGGTGGGACTCCTCTTCGGTGGGTGTCCTCTTCGGTGGGACTCCTCTTCGGTGGGTCTCCTCTTCGGTGGGACTCCTCTTCGGTGGGACTCCTCTTCGGTGGGTCTCCTCTTCGGTGGGTTTCCTCTTCGGTGGGACTCCTCTTCGGTGGGTCTCCTCTTCGGTGGGTCTCCTCTTCGGTGGGACTCCTCTTCGGTGGGACTCCTCTTCGGTGGGTCTCCTCTTCGGTGGGACTCCTCTTCGGTGGGTCTCCTCTTCGGTGGGTCTCCTCTTCGGTGGGACTCCTCTTCGTCTCTCTTCGGTGGGTCTCCTCTTCGGTGGGACTCCTCTTCGGTGGGTCTCCTCTTCGGTGGGTCTCCTCTTCGGTGGGACTCCTCTTCGGTGGGACTCCTCTTCGGTGGGTCTCCTCTTCGGTGGGACTTCTCTTCGGTCTCCTCTTCGGTGGGTCTCCTCTTCGGTGGGACTCCTCTTCGGTGGGTCTCCTCTTCGGTGGGACTCCTCTTCGGTGGGACTCCTCTTCGGTGGGACTCCTCTTCGGTGGGTCTCCTCTTCGGTGGGACTTCTCTTCGGTCTCCTCTTCGGTGGGTCTCCTCTTCGGTGGGTCTCCTCTTCGGTGGGACTCCTCTTCGGTGGGTCTCCTCTTCGGTGGGTCTCCTCTTCGGTGGGACTCCTCTTCGGTGGGACTCCTCTTCGGTGGGTCTCCTCTTCGGTGGGACTCCTCTTTGGTGGGACTCCTCTTTGGTGGGTCTCCTCTTCGGTGGGTCTCCTCTTCGGTGGGACTCCTCTTCGTCTCTCTTCGGTGGGTCTCCTCTTCGGTGGGTCTCCTCTTCGGTGGGACTCCTCTTCGGTGGGACTCCTCTTCGGTGGGACTCCTCTTCGGTGGGACTCCTCTTTGGTGGAACTCCTCTTCGGTGGAACTCCTCTTTGGTGGGTCTCCTCTTTGGTGGGTCCCCTCTTCTCAGGAAACACAACCAGATATTAGGAGCAATGCTCAACTGACAGAGTGCCACTACTGACCACCGTGCTGCCCTCATCCCACTAAGTAAAAGTGTTTTTTCCTGTTTTACGCAGAATGCGGACTACTGTGCAGCAACCTATACTCCCGAGGGGCCGCAGGAAACTGGAGTGAATAATGTCCTCCTCTTCCTTTAAATTACGCTTATGCCATGTTCTTACTGGTGAGATGTAATAAATAGCATTAAAGCTGCAGTAATTTTTTTTTTTATATACACTGCTCAAAAAAATAAAGGGAACACTTAAACAACAGAATATAACTCCAAGTAAATCAAACTTCTCTGAAATCAAACTGTCCACTTAGGAAGCAACACTGATTGATAATCAATTTCACATGCTGTTGTGCAAATGGAATAGACAATAGATGGAAATTATTGGCAATTATCAAGACATCCTCAATAAAGGAGTGGTTCTGCAGGTGGGGACCACAGACCACATCTCAGTACCAGTGCTTTCTGGCTGATGTTTTGGTCACTTTTCAATGTTGGTTGTGCTTTCACACTCGTGGTAGCATGAGACTGACTCTACAACCCACAGAAGATGCTCAGGTAGTGCAGGTCATCCAGGATGGCACATCTGTGAGAGCTGTGGCAAGGAGGTTTGCTGTGTCTGTCAGCGTAGTGTCCAGAGGCTGGAGGCGTTACCAGGAGACAGGCCAGTACACCAGGAGACGTGGAGGGGGCCATAGGAGGGCAACAACCCAGCAGCAGGACCGCTACCTCCGCTTTTGTGCAAGAAGCAACAGGAGGAGCACTGCCAGAGCCCTGCATAATGACCTCCAGCAGGCCACAACTGTGCATGTGTCTTCACAAACGGTTAGAATTGACTCCATGAGGGTGGTATGAGGGCCCGACATCCACAGATGGGGGTTGTGCTCACAGCCCAACACTGTGCAGGACGCTTGGCATTTGCCACAGAACACCAGAATTGGCAAACTCATCACTGGCTCCCTGTGCTCTTCACAGATGAAAGCAGGTTCACGCTGAGCACATGTGACAGACGTGACGGAGTCTGGAGACACCGTGGAGAGTGATCTGCTGCCTGCAACATCCTTCAGCACGACCGGTTTGGCAGTGGGTCAGTAATGGTGTGGAGTGGCATTTCTTTGGAGGGCTGCACAGCCCTCCATGTCCTCGCCAGAGGTAGCCTGACTGCCATTAAGTACCGAGATGAGATCCTCAGGCCGCTTGTGAGACAATATGCTGGTGCAGTGGGTCCTGGGTTTCTCCTAATGCAGGACAATGCCAGACCTCATGTGGCTGGAGTGTGTCAGCAGTTCCTGCAAGATGAAGGCTTTGAAGCTATGGACTGGCCCGCCTGTTCCCCAGAGCTGAATCCGATTGAGCACATCTGGGACATCATGTCTCGCTCCATCCACCAACATCACATTGCACCACAGACTGTCCAGGAGTTGGCGGATGCTTTAGTCCAGGTCTGGGAGGAGATCCCACAGGAGACCATCCGCAACCTCATCAGGAGCATGCCCAGGCATTGTAGGGAGATCATACAGGCATGTAGAGGCTACACACAATACTGAGCCTCATTTTGACTTGTTTTAAGGACATTACATCAATGTTGGATCAGCCTGTAGTGTGTTTTTCCACTTTAATTTTGGGGGTGACTCCAAATCCAGGCCTCCATTGGTTAATAAATTTGATTTCCATTGATGATTTTTGTGTGATTTTGTTGTCAGCACATTCAACTTTGTACAGAACAAAGTATTCAATGAGAATATTTCATTCATTCAGATCTAGGATGTGTTATTTGAGTGTTCCCTTTATTTTTTTGAGCAGTGTATTTTAACCCAGCTAAAAAGTGAACTGGCCCCCTCCTGAGGGGAAACTTGAAAAAATGTCTGAAGACAGATCAAGTCCATTCTCTTCCTTCAGCTTGGCTCCGCTGGGCGCAGTTCTTCTTTAGCAAATGTTCATACAAAATCATCAATGGAAATCAAATTTATTAACCAATGGAGGCCTGGATTTGGAGTCACCCCCAAAATTAAAGTGAAAACACACTACAGGCTGATCCAACTTTGATGTAATGTCCTTAAAACAAGTCAAAATGAGGCTGACACACTCCAGCCACATGAGGTCTGGCATTGTTCTGCATTAGGATGAACCCAGTGCCAACCGCACCAGCATATGGTCTCACAAGGGGCCGGAGGATCTCATCTCTGTACCTAATGGCAGTCAGGCTACCTCTGGCGAGCACATGGAGGGCTGTGCGGCCCTCCAAAGAAATGCCACCCCACACTATTACTGACCCACTGCCAAACCGGTCATGCTGAAGGATGTTGCAGGCAGCAGATCGCTCTCCACGGCGTCTCCAGACTCTGTCACGTCTGTCACATGTGCTCAGTGTGACCCTGCTTTCATCTGTGAAGAGCACAGGGCGCCAGTGGCGACTTTGCCAATCCTGGTGTTCTGTGGCAAATGCCAAGCGTCCTGCACGGTGTTGGGTTGTGAGCACAACCCCCATCTGTGGACGTTGGGCCCTCATACCACCCTCATGGAGTCAATTCTAACCGTTTGTGCAGACACATGCACATTTGTGGCCTGCTGAAGGTCATTTTGCAGGGCTCTGGCAGTGCTCCTCCTGTTGCTTCTTGCACAAAGGCGGAGGTAGCGGTCCTGCTGCTGGGTTGTTGCCATCCTACGGCCCCCTCCACGTCTCCTGGTGTACTGGCCTGTCTCCTGGTAGCGCCTCCAGCCTCTGGACACTACGCTGACAGACACAGCAAACCTCCTTGCCACAGCTCGCATTGATGTGCCATCCTGGATGAGCTGCACTACCTGAGCAACTTCTGTGGGTTGTAGAGTCCGTCTCATGCTACCACGAGTGTGAAAGCACAACCAACATTCAAAATTGACCAAAACATCAGCCAGAAAGCACTGGTACTGAGATGTGGTCTGTGGTTCCCACCTGCAGAACCACTCCTTTGAGTGTGTCTTGATAATTGCCAATAATTTCCATCTATTGTCTATTCCATTTGCACAACAGCATGTGAAATTGATTGTCACTCAGTGTTGTTTCCTAAGTGGACAGTTTGATTTCAGAGAAGTTTGATTTACTTGGAGTTATATTCTGTTGTTTAAGTGTTCCCTTTATTTTTTTGAGCAGTGTGTATTTTCTTATGTCCATGTATTTACTACTAAAAGTAATTTTTTACATTTAGGTTTCATTTTTCACTGGTTATTACAGACTTATTGCTTCCCTGCACATTCAAGTTTCATGTTTTCTTTGGGCATAGATCAGCTAAAAGGCACTCAGGAAAAAAAACAGATGAAAGATCTACAACCTCTCCCTTAAGACTGTCAGAAGGAGCTCACTGATAGATTCTCAGTTAGCTAATTTTGCAGCCAGGAATAGACAGTACAGCACAGATGCTACAGAAGGCAACATTTTTCATGAAACTCAATTACAGAAATCAATTTTAGCCCCAAATACTTGCATTAAAGTAAAAAAAACAAATGGCCGCAAAGCAGGACAACCGCTTTAACTCCTTACCAACATCTGCCGTACATGTCTGGTATAAGTCAGTAGCGGGTGTATGGAGCAGAGTCAGCTCGCCCCGTACATGGCAGATAATGGCTGTGACAAACAACCAGGACCTGCCTCTAAGAGCTGCGAGTGGAGCGAAGATCTGCCCACCACTGTTAACCTGTTCAGTGCTGCTGTCAATCACTAACAGCAGCATTAACAGCGCGCCGGCATTGGGACGCATCGTTCCATGCGCCCACCGGCGCTCCTGTGACGCGATCACAGGGCGCAGATGGACTGCTATGACATCCGGGGGTCTGCTGAAGCCTCCGTGCCTGTCATCATAAAGCTTCATTTGGGCTGTAAAGAAGACCGTGATTTTGCTATATGGAGCATTACTGTGGTATCGCTGTATATAGCACAAGCAATCAGATAATGTATACAAATACAGTGAAAATTAAAAAAAAAAAAAAAGTTTAAAATCTTAAAACTCCACACGTTCAACTCACCTCCCACTAAAAATAAAGATAATAAAAATATACACATTTGTGGTATGGTCTCTTTCAGAGAAATACAATCTATCCAAATATAAAAAACAAACGATCAGTGAACACAGAAAAAAATTCAAAAAGACAAAATTGCATTTTTTTCGTTCGCCACAATACTACAGAAAACCCTGTAAGAAGCGATGACCATGTCATATGTGTCCCAAAATGTTATCAATAAAGTCCTCTTGCCCTTCAAAAAATAAGCCCCCACACAGCTCCATCAACCCGAAAAACGAAAATGTTATGGGTCTCAGAAAAAATGGTGACACCATAAAAAAAAGTTTTTTTCTTTTGCCAAAACTATTGGAGAAGTTTGGTCTTGCTGTGATCACACTGAGGAGTAGGATCCTATTACCAGGTCATTTTCACCACACTATGTACGCCGTTAAAACCCTTCCCAGATAAACAGGGTCAGGCTTTTTTTTTCCTCGCACTTTTACTGCACTTGGACTTTTTTTCCCGTTTTCTAGTACTATGTGGTAAATGAATGGTGGGATTTATAAGTACCGCTCATCCTACAAAATAACAAGACCTCACACTATGTGGACAGACATGAAAAAGTTATAGCCCTTGGAAAAAGCCAAGGAAAAAACAGAAAAAAACCATCAATTGGTTCTGTTGGGAAGGGGTAAAGCTGAAGAAACGCATGTAAGAGCAGAATATGGAGGAAGGTGAGATATCACAGGCTGGTGGATACTACCTGCTCCATCGCTGGCAGAGTAACCCATCCCCATGGTGGCCGCTGAGATCTTCTCTTGTAGAAACGGATCCAAAATCTATAAAACATGGGGAACAGTCAGCAGAGGGTTTGGTGATTGGCTCATATTGGCGATATACCCAGGGGCATTACTGGGCACAGGGAAGATTGGGAATGAATAGGATTGGCTGTTAGATATGTGATCTCTTCAATTAAAGGGGATGTCTAGTTGGAAGAAGTTCTCACTGATCTCTGGATAGGTGATGACTCTTAGATCGGTGGGTTTGGCCGCTATGACCCAATCAGCAGAACAGCACTTATAGATAGAAGTGAGCGAAGTGCAAATGTTCAACCGCCGGTCCGTTCATTCTCTATGGGGGGCGCTGTACTCAGTTTTCTCCTGCATAGAGAATGAATGGAGCGGTGGTCCGGGGAGGGTCTAGCAGGGATTAGTTGGGTTCCCAGCAGATCTAGAAGTTGTCACTTATCATGTGTTGGGGAATAATGACTTCTCCTCTGATAAATGTGCTGATTCCTGTCAGTTGTGGTCGCTGAGTGCGTGTGATGGGATGTGGCTCCGTCCGTTATATTATATCACGTCTTATACCTATAATCTCGCTGATCGCAGGTGTCTGTCTTCACACTCAGATGAGATGGAACAAACTGACCATATAGAACTTTTTTTTTTTTTCTTCTAATTCAAACCGAGCAATCCTATTGGCTGAGTATGAATGCAGTTACCATGGTGACAGAAGTAGCTGCAGATTTAAAGGGACAAGATACTAATATTGTACTAAAGTGTATTTTATTATATACTTCACATAACTGACTGGGTGCACCTTGGTGCTGGTGGGATGGCTTTTTTTTTTTTAATCAAAAACCATGTTTACTAAGTACCCTATATTATATATATTTCCTATTGCTTTTTACTTACTTATAGCAGGGTATATGTTCATATTGTTTCTATCCTAAGTTTGTCTATTTTCTAATAGATGGTAGCAAACTTCTTCCTGGCCTTTGAAGCACAGCGTTCAATTATTCCTGTCGTAAACAAGGTAAAAAGCTTCGAGCCGAGCGTGATCAGACTCCTTCAGTCCCGCAGCAGGTAAATCTGTGACCATCGCCGGCACTCCTGCTGTTCCTAGTACCGATCCCTCTGAGCGGCTGTGCAGTAATGAAGGCTGGATTCACCCCAAACTTGCTCGTCTTTTTTTTTGATTTCCAGTTCTGGTAATTAGTGATACACATGTGTATATCCAGTGGTCAACTCAAAACCTATGTATGGAAAATCAATTGTTTGCTGTATGCATCTCATTTGTAGGATGCACACTATTCATTTCAATATGGAGCGGAGTAGGAGGAGACTTTCATTGCTGTCGCCCTTTACTTCCTCCCTGCTGATAGGAAATGCCATGCTGTTTGCTTGTGTCCTGTGATTACAGCAGCCTGCAACAGTTTTCAGCGTGCACTCCCCGGCTCAGGCATCAAGCAGTAAATGATAACATTAAAACGCTGCTACCCCTTTGTTAGTCACTTTTTTATCTTCTTCCCCTTCTACGAATGCTATAGTCCGTTATTCTAGAACTGCTCTGAAAATGGTTCTCTCTGGAGTGTTGGGATTTGGGTTTAGGGTGGGTTATGGGAATTGAAGTTCAGATACTTTGTTCATATTTTTACTATGGAATTACTATGTCATGTATGTTACTTGAAAGATGGAATATTTGTAGTTGAAGTTTTTCAATAAAAATGATTTGATTAAAAAAAAAATGAAATTAAAATTCCTCTGTTCTTGAGAAAGCATAGGATTTTACTAAGAGGTAAATTGCACGTTCCTTGTTTTCCGGGCACTTTACATTTTTGCTAGTTTTGTATGATTACACAATCCCTTTTATAGGCCAGTGCCAGTTGTACATCTCTCCCTAAACTCTTGTTCACACTATATTTTATGCCAGTTTTATTCTATGGTTTCTAGATGTTGTCCAGCTTTGATAAATAATTAGTATTTATACTTTTGCTTTTAGATAGACTTGAAGAATGCAGATCCGGAAAGGGTGGAGAAACAAATTGAGAAGATGTTTGACGTTCCCGCTAGTGACTGTATCCGGGTACGATGCGCTCCAGATCAAAATCATTCCTGTAGGCAAATTTAACTCCGCTGTCTGCACCTTGTCTTTTATTTTTTTCTACAAAATGTGGCTGGAAAAGGGGCAATGTAGCGAGGAATTTACATCAATTTTTGGTGTTAAAAAAAACAAAAAAACTTTTGTGATGCATCATTTTTGCGCAAAAATGTGCAGCTTCCTATTTTACAGCACTCTTGCAACTTTTAGAAATTGGGCTTGGTAAGCTACACCGGTCTAAGAACGACCCATTGGGGTTTTAGGTGTTAAAAAAATGATCATATGAAAGATTTTGTGATCTGCATTTACATGATTGTAATAACAACATTAAAGCCCCATTCAGATGTACAGGTTTTATCCATGAGAAACTGAGCAGAAAGATATATAGGTTTGTGGGAGAAGATTCAGTATGAATTGTAATTTATTCATTAGATTTGAGAGTCCTCAGTGGTTGATACCTTTAATGGCTAACGGAAAAGATGGTAACAAATTGCAAGCTTTCCAGACGACTCAGGCTTCTTCATCAGGCAGACCTGAGACCTGAGTAGTCTGGAAAGCCTGCAATTTGTTACTTTTTAATGGCTAACGGAAAAGATGGTATCAACCACTGAGGACTCTCAAATCTAAATACTCTTCTATCTACTGGCTAATACGGTACAAAGATAGATGTTTTTCCTGTATAAATTTATTCAGTGGAATCCTGCTGTTTGTACAGATGAGTCCAGTGGGTGGTCCTACTAGTGATTGACAGCTATCTTTGCCTGCATGGTCATACAGGGAACTGTCAATCACTTAGTAGGACCGCCCACTGGACTAGTGTACATACGGCAGGACTTTTCACTGCATAAAATGCCAGTTTTGCTGACTCTCTTCCCACAGATATGTCTATCAGTCTGATCAACTTCTCTGCTCTACAACACCCCCTACAGATCTTATACCATTTCAACATGACAGGTTCCTTTAATCATAGTTAGTAAAGCCGAATAAAGACTTGCGTCCATCAAGTTCGACCTGTTAGTTCTGTAATTGCTAAAGTTGATCCAGAGGAGGGCAAAAACCCCAAATGATTTGGCCAATCTTCACCTGAGGAAAAATTCCCTCCTGACTCTGAAACCAGCAGTCAGAATAAATCCCTGTATCAACTTACTATTTTATTTTATTTTTAAGTATATGCTGAAATCTGCCTGGTATCTAGAAATGCATCCAGTCCCCGCTTGAACTGGTTTAGTGAATCCGACATTACCGTCTCCTCACTCAGTGAATTCCATATTCTCACTGCTCTTACCGTAAAGAACCCCTTCCTATGCTGGTGCTGAAACCTTTTCTCTTCCAGTCTTAGTGAATGCCCTCTTGTTACCGTAATATCCCTCCTTTTGAACAAATCCTGGGCAAGATCTCTATACTGTCCCCTAACATATTTGTACACATTTATTATGTCCCCCCTCAACCTTCTCTTTTCCAGGCTGAATAGTCCTAGTTTTGCCAACCTCTCTGGGTATTGCAGTCCCTCCATTCCCTTTATTAATTTTGTTGCCCTCCTTTGTACATTTTCAAGCTCATTTATATCCTTTCTATATATTGGGGCCCATAACTGAGCACAGTATTCCAAGTGTGGTCTGACCAGTGCTTTGTACAGTGGAAGAACAATGTTCTCCTCCTTTGCAGCTATACCTCTTCTGATACATCCCATTACCCTGTTTGCCCTTACAGCAGCGGCCTGACTTTGGGCACTCCAATTTAGTTTGCCATCAATCAAGATGCCCAAGTCCTTCTCCATCTCTGAATTCCCCAATGATTTCCCATTCAGTGAGTACTGGTGACTTCCATTTTTCCTTCCCATATGTATGACCTTACATTTCTCCTCATTAAACCTCATTTGCCATTTAATGCTCCACCTACCCAGCTTATCCAAATCCCTCTGTAGGTCTGCACTGTCCTCTTTTGTATTAATTGTTTTACATAACTTTGTGTCATCTGCAAATATTGATATTTTCCTATTTATCCCGTTGACTATGTCGTTAATAAAGATATTAAATAACATTGGGCCTAGTACAGACCCCTGTGGTACCCCACTAGTGACGCTTACCCAATCTGAGTATATTCCATTTATAACCACCCTCTGCCTTCTATCCCTTAGCCAGTTAGCTACCCACTTGCAGACATTTTCCCCCAGCCCCATCATTCTCATTTTGTATACCAACCTATTATGTGGCACGCTATCGAAAGCTTTTGAGAAGTCGAGATACACGACATCCACTGGTTCCCCCTGATCTACTCGAGAGCTAACCTCCTCGTAGAAGTCAATCAGGTTTGTTTGGCAGGAGCGATTCCTCATGAATCCATGTTGGTTCGGGATTAAAAGATTATTAGCATCAAGATGCTCCGTAATTGCCTCTTTAATGAAGCTTTCAAAAATTTTGCCCACAACGGACGTCAGACTCACCGGCCGATAGTTTCCGGCGTCACTTTTCGCTCCCTTTTTGAATATTGGCACTACATTCGCCTGTCGCCAATCAAGTGGCACAGACCCAGTCTCAACAGAGTCCTTAAATATAAGATATAACGGTCTGTCTATCACATTACTTAGTTCCCTTAGTACCCGTGGGTGTATGCCATCAGGTTCTGGTGATTTGTTTATTTTAATGTTTCTGAGGCGTTTCTGTACCCCAGCTTGGGTTAGATTTGTCATACTTAGTGGAGGATTAAGCTTGTCACTTCTCATTTCTCCTGTTAGTTTGATTTCCTTTGTGAAAGTTGTCGAAAAAAAATTATTTAATAGATTAGCTTTATCCTCATCTTTCTCTATGATTTTGCCTTCCTCACTTTTTATTGGTCCAATATTATCCGATTTAATCCTTTTACTATTTATATACGTAAAGAACAGTTTGGGATTTGATCTACTTTCCCCAGCAATACGTCTCTCTGTTTCCTCCTTCACTATTTTTATTTGTTTTTTGCAGGTTCTCGTTTTTTCCTTGTAACACATTAGTGCCTCCTTGCTGTTTTCCTGTTTTAATCTCTTGAATGCCTCTTTTTTGCTATTTAACGCCCCTTTTACGTTCTTGTTCAACCATATTGGTTTCCTCTTATTTCTGGCCCTTTTATTCCCATACGGTATATACCTCTCGCACTGAGTATTCAGAATTCTTTTGAAGGTTTCCCATTTACTATTCGTATTCCTTTGATTAAGAACTTTGTCCCAGTCAATAAGTTGAAGGCTTTCTTTCAGCTGATCAAACTTCGCCCTCCTAAAGTTTAATGTTTTTGTTGTTCCCTTATTGATAACCCTACTGAAGGGCATTTTGAAGTCGATAATATTATGGTCGCTATTACCTAGGTGCCCCCCTATCTGTACCTCAGTTATTCTATCAGGCCTATTAGTCAATATTAAGTCTAACACGGCCTTCCCTCTCGTTGGTTCCTGCACTAGTTGGGAGAGATAATTATCCTTAATATTTGTCAAGAACCTTTTTCCTTTCTGAGATCTACAGGTTTCTGTTTCCCAGTCAATATCCGGGTAGTTGAAATCCCCCATTACAATCACTTCATTATGTTTTGCTACTTTGTCTATTTGTCCTAATAGCAGATTCTCATTCTCCTCTGTTATATTGGGTGGCTTATAGCAGACCCCCAGTAATATTTTATTATTATTTTTAGTTCCCTCTATCTCTACCCACATGGACTCGACCCCCTCTTCTCCCTCTCCTATATCTTCCCTTAGTCTGGGTTTTAGACATGACTTTACATATAAGCAGACTCCTCCGCCTTTCCCCTGTTTCCGGTCCCTTCTAAATAAACTATAATCTAATAAATTTACCGCCCAGTCGTAGCTATCGTCTAGCCAAGTCTCTGTTATACCTACGATGTCATACCTCTCCTCCCATATAAGCGCCCGCAGCTCATCCGCCTTATTGGTCAGGCTTCTTGCGTTGGTCAGCATGCAAGATAAAACTTTGGGGTTATTTAGCATCCTATTCTTCTCTAACGATCTAACTGTACTATCCCCACCCCCCTCTCCACCCTCATTATATTCACTTCTCCCCTTCCCCCTTGCTTGCCTCACATCCCACCTATTTCCTTGGTTTCCCCCCCCCGTCTCTAGTTTAAAAACTCCTCCAACCTATTAGCTATCTTCTTCCCCAGCACCGCTGCACCCTCCCCATTGAGGTGCAGCCCGTCCCTACGGTAGAGCCTGTATCCGACCGCGAAGTCGGCCCAGTTCTCCATGAACCCAAACCCTTCTGCCTTGCACCAACTCTTTAGCCACTTATTCACCTCCCTAACTTCCTGTTGGCGCTCCTGTGTGGCTCGCAGGATTGGTAGTATTTCTGAGAAAACTACCTTGGAGGTCCTTGCCCTAAGCTTCCTACCTAGGTCCCTGAAATCATTTTTAAGGACCCTCCATCTACCACTCACTTTGTCATTGGTGCCGATGTGGACCATGACCGCTGGGTCTTCGCCAGCCCCACCCAGTAACCTGTCAACCCGATCCGCGATGTGCCGGACTCGAGCGCCAGGGAGGCAGCACACCGTTCGGCGATCCCGGTCTTTGTGACAGATTGCCCTGTCTGTCCCCCTAATAATAGAGTCACCCACTACCAGAACCTGTCTTGCCTGCCCTACACTTCCCCCCTCCCCCTCATTACTGGAGCATACACTCCCCCGGCGGTCAGAGGATCTGTCATGCTCCAATAATGCCGGTTCTGAACCAGCCTTCCTATACTTCTTCCCTCTATCCCTCCTTACTGTTATCCAGCTCCCTGCCTGTTCAGCCTGCACTTCCCCTCTATGCTCCACCCCCAGTATTGACCCATTGAGTGTCTGCTCGGTGAGCAGCAAACTCCGTTCTATGTTGTCGATGCTCCTCAGTACCGCTATCTGAGCACTTAGATCCAGAATTTGGGCTTCCAAGTGCACGATATGCTCACATCTCTCGCAGCAGTATGGATCCTCGAGTGGGTGCTCACGGAATGCATACATTGCGCAAGATGTACACTGCACGGCTCCGTCCAACATGGACGTCATTCTAAATATGGGGATACAGTCAGTATATATATACAAGTACAAAACACAATTATTTATATATAGGTGTATGGACGGGGATCAATTAGGGATGTGCAAGTGTATCAATTAGATATTGGCAGGGGATCAGTTAAGTATGGACGGGGGATCAATTAAGTATCAAGTATGGACGGGGGAATCAGCTAAGTAGGTCAGGTGGATTAATTAAGTAAAAAGTAAAGTAAAGAAAGAATGAAATACAGTCAGCAATTCAGTCCTAAGTCCTCCCTTCCAAACTCCCTGAATCCAAAGTCACTGAAAAACAAGTCACACACTTACTTTCGTTCGCACTTACGCTCCGGACACACGCAGCTCGTTCACACTCGCAAACTAAGAGACTTAAAGTGTTTGTTTTTTTTTTTTTTTTTTTCTTTTTCCAGCAATGTACCCTTCACCTCAATGCACTTCCAAAGGACTTTATGCCCAACCAGCTGCCCCTTATAAACCCTTAATTATGACCCCTTCCCCTTAATTAACCCCTTGTGAGTAAATCTACACCTCAGGATTTTAGTGCAATGTAGTTAACCTTTAAATACACAGGTAGTAAACTAAGAAACTAAAACTGTAGTGAGAAAATAGATTTTAAAAAGCCCAATAAATCTAAACAGGTAGAAAAGCACTCAGCAGATCACAATGCAGCACTCACCGCAATTCACACAGGTATTTTCTGCAGGATTCCCAATACCTCTTCACGCAATTCACACAGGTATTTTCTGCAGGATTCCCAATACCTCTTCACGCAATTCACACAGGTATTTTCTGCAGGATTCCCAATACCTCTTCACGCAATTCACACAGGTATTTTCTGCAGGATTCCCAATACCTCTTCACCTTCACCTCAATGCACTTCCAGTTCTAGGCTTTATCAGGTAAGTTTTGGCAAACTCCGGCCTGGCTTTTTTATGTCTCGGGGTAAGAAGTGGGGTCTTCCTGGGTATCCTACCATACAGTCCCTTTTCATTCAGACGCCGACGGATAGTATGGGTTGACACTGTTGTACCCTCAGACTGCAGGGCAGCTTGAACTTGTTTGGATGTTAGTCGAGGTTCTTTATCCACCATCCGCACAATCTTGCGTTGAAATCTCTCGTCAATTTTTCTTTTCCGTCCACATGTAGGGAGGTTAGCCACAGTGCCATGGGCTTTAAATTTCTTGATGACACTGCGCACGGAAGACACAGGAACATTCAGGTCTTTGGAGATGGACTTGTAGCCTTCAGATTGCTCATGCTTCCTCACAATTTGGTTTCACAAGTCCTCAGACAATTCTTTGGTCTTCTTTCTTTTCTCCATGCTCAATGTGGTACACACAAGGACACAGGACAGAGGTTGAGTCAACTTTAATCCATGTTAACTGGCTGCAAGTGTGATTTAGTTATTGCCAACACCTGTTAGGTGCCACAGGTAAGTTACAGGTGCTGTTAATTACACGAATTAGAGAAGCATCACATGATTTTTCAAACAGTGCCAATACTTTTGTCCATCCCCTTTTTTAGGTTTGATGTGGAATTATATCCAATTTGGCTTTAGGACAATTCTATTTGTGTTTTTTCATTGAAGACAAATTAAATGAAGATAATAATACCAAAGAATTTGTGATTGCAATCATTTTCAGGAAGAAACTGAGTATTATCTGACAGAATTGCCGGGGTGCCAATACTTTTGGCCACCACTGTATTTCATGCGGCAGAAGTTAGCCTCCAGCAATGGAAGAGGGAACCGAGAAAGTGTAGAAAATGCTCTATCATGGCAGCAGTGGTAAGAGACATTGGAAATGCACGATCAAACCTATCATATCATAGGATTATCTATCATCTATCTATCCTTATATTCTCTATTTCATATCTATCTATCCATCTATCTATCCATATATGTATCTATCTATCTTTCTATCTATCCATGTATGATGGATGGATAGATAGATGGATAGATGAATAAATAGATGGATAGATAGATGGATAGATAGATAAATAGATAGATAGATAGTGTAGGGATTTGTACTCACTGAGCCGCGTTGGAGGTAGGCACAGGTTCACACAGTGATGCAGTCCACGGGTTCAAACAAACTGGTGGCTTATTTTAGTGTCCATACACCAGTTAAGAAACAAAAGTTACAGCCTTTTCCTGGCACAAAAAGGAATAACAGAACAAAGCTCAAAATAACAAGTCCATGCAGCACGGCTTCAGCCGTTTAAACAAGGTGCTTTTCTCTGCCTCCTGCAGAGTCTAAGAAGCACCTGCAAGGTCTGCTCACCTTGCCCAGCAAACACAGACAGAGACAGGCGCAGCTGTCTTAAATTAGCCTTCCAAGACCTGGACTGGAGGTAAGTGAGCAGCTGTTCCCCCCAGCTCTTTCAGCTGCTCATAAAACCCGGCCCTGTAATCCGGACCCATTAAATTCCTCTCAGCACTATGTGTGCTGGAGCCTGCTTCTCCGGATCCTACATCACCGAAGCATGGCACTTCGAGGACACATACCTCCCGTCCACGATCTGTCCGGCAGCAACCTTACATACACCCCCCCTCTGTCCAAAGCCGTAGGGCTTGGCACCTTCTGTCACCATACAATAAATCCTTGACAAGGCAGCGGCATTCCCATGTTGTTTCCCAGGCCTATGCTCTACCCGGAAACTAAAATCTTGTAGAGCCAGGAACCACCTAGTCACTCTGGCATTGTTTCCCTTCTTTTCTCGCATCCACCTCAATGGGGCATGGTCTGACACTAACCTGAACCTTCTACCTAATAGGTAATACCTCAGAGTGTCTAACGCCCACTTAATGGCCAAACATTCTTTTTCTACAATGGAGTAGTCCTTCTCACAAGCGGAGAGCATCAGACTGAGGTATTTTACAGGGTGTTCTTCTCCGTTAATCTCCTGGGACAAGACTGCTCCCAGCCCGACATCCGATGCATCCATCTGGACCACAAACTCCTTGGAGAAGCTGGGTGCCACCAAGACTGGTTGTTTACAGAGGACCAGTTTCAATTCCTGGCAGGTCGCTTCTGCTTCCGGGGACCACTTGGCCATAGCTGACTTCATCCCTTTCAGAAGATCCATCAGTGGGGCTGCTATCAGGGCAAAGTTAGGGACAAATCTTCGATAGTAGCCCACAATGCCTAGAAACGCCCTGACCTGCTTCTTCGAGAGGGGCTGTGGCCAGTTCAAGATCGCCTCGACCTTATTTATTTGTGGTTTTATTTCCCCTCTACCAACCACGTACCCTAGGTACTTGGCTTCCTCCATCCCCATGGCACATTTCTTCGGGTTGATAGTAAAGCCCGCCTTCCTTAGGGCATCAAGTATGGCTTGAACTTTGTCCAGATGACTTTCCCAGTCCTGGCTAAATATGACGATAGCATCTAGGTAGGCCGCTGCATACTGTTTGTGGGGTGCTAAGATCCGGTCCATGGCTCTCTGGAAGGTGGCCGGAGCTCCCTTCAACCCAAACGGCATCCTGACGTATTGGCGTCGAGAAGGCTGTCTTCTCCTTAGCCTCTTTGGACAGGGGAATTTGCCAATATCCTTTGGTGAGGTCCAGAGTGGTGATGTACCGAGCGGGTCCTAGCCTTTCGAAAAGCTCATCTACCCTAGGCATTGGGTAGGCGTCGAACTTTGAGACCTCCTTCAGCTTCCTATAGTCGTTGCAAAACCGCCATTCCCCATCTGGTTTCGGCACTAAGACTATAGGACTGGACCATCCACTTTTGGACTCTTCAATGACTCCCAGGTTTAGCATCCGCCTTACTTCTTTAGAGATCACCTCTCTGCGGGCTTCGGGGATCCGGTATGGTTTTAGATTGACGCGAACATGAGGCTCTGTGAGAACCTCATGCTCTATGACCTGAGTGAGTCCTGGCAACTCCGAAAACATGTCTTTATTTCGCTGTAACAACTCTTTGCACTGTTGCTTTTGGGCATGTGACAGTGACTCTGCCACCTTGACCTCTTTCACATCGGCCTCAGCCTCAGCCACTAAACAGGGAGCTTCCGCAGGCTCTCTATCTTGCCATGGCTTAATCAAGTTAACATGGTAAATTTGGTAGGGCTTCCTCTTCCCTGGTTGGTGGATCTTAAAGTTGACTTCCCCCACTTTCTCTACCACCTCATAGGGGCCCTGCCACTTGGCCATGAACTTGCTCTCCACTGTGGGACTAGCACAAGCACTCGATCTCCTGGGTTGAACGATCTCACCCTGGCCGACCTATTATACACCCTGGACTGTGCCTCTTGTGCCTTGAGGAGGTGCTCCCTCACAATGGGCATCACATGGGCAATCCTCTCTTGCATCTGGGCAACGTGCTCCACCACTCTCCTATAGGGAGTGGTCTCAGCTTCCCAGGACTCTTTCTCCACCTCCAGGAGTCCTGAGGGTGTCGTCCATAGAGTGGTTCAAACGGGGAGAAACCTGTGGAAGCTTTGGGAACTTCCCTCATGGCGAACAACATATAGTCCCAGTCTCGGCCATCCTTTTCCACTGCTTTCCTCAACATTGCTTTCAAGGTTTTGTTAAACCTCTCTACCAGTCCGTCCGTCTGGGGAGAGTACACGGAGGTTCTCAGTTGTGCAATCTGCAGTGTCTTGCACAATTCCCTCATGACCTTCGACATAAATGGAGTTCCTTGGTCTGTTAGGATCTCGTTAGGCAACCCGGTTCTTGAAAACATGTGGACTAACTCCCGGGCTATACACCTGGTGGAGGAGTTTCGTAGTGGTACGGCCTCCAGATACCATGTAGCATAATCTAATACCACCAGGATATACTGATGCCCTTGGGCGGACTTGACCAGAGGCCCCACTAGATCCATTGCTATGCGTTCGAATGGAACCTCGATGACTGGTAGTGGCACTAGGGGACTGCGGAAGTGGGCCACTGGGGAGGTTATCTGGCATGTGGGGCAGGAACGACAATAACTCTATATTTCTCTATAGCAACCTGGCCAGTAGAATCTTTGGAGGATCCGTTCTTGAATCTTGTCTGCACCCAGGTGACCACCCAACACATGAGAATGAGCCATGTCTAACACCCTGCGTCTATAGGGCCCTGGCACCAGCAACTGTTCTATTACCTCACCCCTTGGCTTGGTTATTCTGTACAGCAAATCCCCATTCACAGCAAAATGAGGGAACCGAGTGTCAGCCCCCGGTTCCTGAGGCACCCCATTTAACACAGTAACATTTTCAAAGACCCCTTTCAGAGTTAAATCCCTGAGTTGGGCAGTTCCAAAGTTTCCCTCGGACACCTCCAGCTCAGGGATATTGGACTCAGGGGATGCTACTTCATCCTCATTGCCCACCAGCACACACATGGGAAACTCATCTACTATGTTCTGCGGGTAAGTTTCCTTAGGGGCGATCTGGCTGTCGTCCAAGCAACCAGGTGTCCCCGCTTTCCCCCACATTTCCCAGAATAATGCAAAGTAACGTCCAATTATTATGGGATGCAATAGGTCCTTAACGACCGCCACTTCATGAGATGTGGTGCCACAGTCTGTGTTTACATCCACCTGGGCCACAGGATAGTTCTTAGCGTCCCCATGGATACACCGGACATCCACCACCTTCCCAGAAACCAGCCGATGAGGGAGTGTGGCCCTTATCAGGGTCACCAAACTTCCTGAGACCAGTAGTCCAGAGACTTGTGCCCCGTTAACTGACACTGAGCATGCCTGAGGGCCCTCGCCATGTTGACGAACCGCGCTGCAGGCGGGGTAGGCAAAATAAGAGCAACGCCGGCCCATGTTACAGTCCATTGGTTCAGAGGTTATGGGACACCGGGAGGCAATATGGCCAGGGGTATGACATCTCCAACACACTATATTATGGGGTGGGACCTTGGGCAGCAACTCAGACCCCTCCTGAACTCTAGGATGCCCCCCAGGTGTGGCGCTAGCTCGCTTCTTTTGGGTGTCCGCCATCTTTTGGGAACCCCAGTATTGAGAGGCTACGACCCCTTGTTTTCCCAACGGACTCTCAACCGCCTGGTATCTTTCCACCAACCCCACCAAGTCATCAGCATTATAGGGATCTCCCTGGGCAACCCAGGATTTTACCGACTTCGGGAGAGAGTGTATAAACCTGTCTATAACGACCTCTATCTCATATCATAGGACTATCTATCATCTATCTATTATCTATATGACGCGCCCCCTGGGCCATGGGGCACCCGGGACCGGACTTCAGGGCAATGCTGGGAGTAGTAGTGGCGACCCGGTCCCGTGGCTCAGGGTGGCCAGACCAATATTGTGGCAGTCTCTGTATCAGTATAATGCAATGTCCGACTACGCCACCCGTGGATTGCGGTCAATAAGAACCGCCGCTGCTGAGCAGACCTCTGAGGCTGATGTTGTGAGGGCAGCAGAGTGTAGTATAACTCCCCACGGGAGGAGTATAGCCTCAGGCTAGTGAGTGTGGATGATAGGAGTGATGGTGCACGAGCGCAGCAGGAACGACTCAGAGGCTTTGCAGTGCAGTTCAGGGTCTTTACTGATGGTGATAAGGCAGACCCTCCCGGGAGTACTGGCTAGCATAAGAGGCCTGGTCAGTCTGTGAGCAAACTGGAGTTCCCCTGGCCAGGTGGAGTTGTAGGCCTCCCTGACTATCTGCACTCTTCCTGGCAGGGGCGGAACTACCGCCCGTGCAGCCGGTTCATTGAACGGGGGCCCCGAGGGAGAGGGGGCCCCTCCAGCCTCCAGCAGGGCCGCCATCAGGGCATGACTGCCCTGACTCCAGTATGGGGCCCGGCCGGTAGGGGCCCCCTCGGGGGCCCCCCTCTTGTGCGTCTCTCTCCGGGGCCCCATGCTATGCGCCGGGTCCGGGACATTTCAGCGCTGAGCTGCGCTGTTGCAGCAGCGCCTTGATGATTCCCCTGACTTCCGGTCATGTGACGGTGCCGTCACATGGCCGGAAGTCAGGAGAACCTGCTGTCAGCGATTTGGACGAGCGCCAGGATTCTGCAGGGATCGCATGGGGGTAAGTATAACAAGTTTTATTTTTTTTAAAATACAATTAACTAGGAGTGGAGAGATGGGAGAAGCACATGTGTGTGTGTATGTGTGTGTGGGGGGGGAGATGGGAGATGCACATGTGTGTGTGTGTGTGTGGGGGGGGGGAGATGGGAGATGCACATGTGTGTGTGTGTGTGGGGGGGAGATGGGAGATGCACATGTGTGTGTGTGGGGGGGGGAGATGGGAGATGCACATGTGTGTGTGTGGTGGGGGGGAGATGGGAGATGCACATGTGTGTGGTGGGGGGGAGATGGGAGATGCACATGTGTGTGGGGGGGGGGAGATGGGAGATGCACATGTGGTGGAGGGGGATGAGATGGGAGATGCACATGTGGTGGAGGGGGATGAGAGAGGGGCACATGTGGGGGAGGGGGATGAGAGAGGGGCACATGTGGGGGAGGGGGATGAGAGAGGGGCACATGTGGGGGAGGGGGATGAGAGAGGGGCACATGTGGGGGAGGGGGATGAGAGAGGGGCACATGTGGGGGAGGGGGATGAGAGAGGGGCACATGTGGGGGAGGGGGATGAGAGAGGGGCACATGTGGGGGAGGGGGATGAGAGAGGGGCACATAACGAATGTGGGGTGGGGGAGAGTAAATGATAAATGATGATGGGGTGGGGAGAGCACGGACATGATATAATGAATTGGGGCAGGGGGTGCATGTAAATATTGAATGCGGGGAGCAGGAAGTATAGAGTAGGGGGCGTTGCGGATGCAGGAGTGTGACTGGTAACAAATTGGCGGAAAGAGTAGAGGTTCTAATTAAATTATATATTAAGTGCCTATTTACAGTTAATGGGGGCACAGTGGTGGATTACAATTTATATTTGGAATGGTAGGTTGCCTAATAACTAACCATATATTGATGGTGGATGCACGTCTGTATTCAGCTGCGTAATGTAGAAGTTGGGGAATGTGCTCTAGATAACTGTGTTATTTTATGCAGAGACGAGTGATGGCGGTCTGTGCTGGATGAAGGAGAAAAGCGAAGATGAAGGACTTCACCTAGAGACGTCACCGGTGAGTCAGTCTATTACATGTACACTGTGTATAATGTCACTGGTGATCACTGTATTACCTGTACACTGACACTATATACAGAGCTCCTGTGTATAATGTCACTGGTGATCACTGTATTACCTGTACACTGACACTATATACAGAGCTCCTGTGTATAATTTCACTGGTGATCACTGTATTACCTGTACACTGACACTATATACAGAGCTCCTGTGTATAATGTCACTGGTGATCCCTGTATTACCTGTACACTGACACTATATACAGAGCTCCTGTGTATAATGTCACTGATGATCACTGTATTACCTGTACACTATATACAGAGCTCCTGTGTATAATGTCACTGTATTACCTGTACACTGACACTATATACAGAGCTCCTGTGTATAATTTCACTGGTGATCACTAGATTACCTGGACACTTACGTTATACATACCATGTATAGAGCTCCCGTGTATAATGACACTTATGGTAATATTAGTAATGTGGTGGTAATATTAGTAATGTAGTGGTAATATGTGGTCTGGTCATGGTGTGGCAGTTTTTCTCCCTTCTGTGTGGTATTATTCGGTCACTATGTTGTGGTAATATGTGGTCTGGTCATGGTGTGGCGGTATTCCCTGTATGTGGTATTATTGGTCATTTAAAAAAAAAATGTATATGACACATTCCCTTAAAGAAAACTAAATAAAAATATATCTAAAAAGAGTATTGGATATTTTAAGAAAATTTTAATAGGTTAGAGTAGGGCCCGCCCAGAAGAGTCTACCTTATCGTGGTGGCGGCTTTAAAAATCTTTTGGCCAAAACAAAAGCTGATGGCTATGTATGTGGCGCCGTCACATGGCCGAACGTCAGGAGAACCTGGTGGCAGCGACGTGGACGAGCGCCAGGATTCTGCAGGGATTGCATGGGGGTAAGTATAACAAGTTTTATTTTTTTTAAATACAATTAATTAACTAGGAGTGGGGGGAATCAGAGATGCACATGGGGGGGGGATGAGAGATGCACATGGGGGGGGGTGAGAGATGCACATGGGGGGGGATGAGAGATGCACTGGGGGGGGGATGAGAGATGCACATGGGGGGGGATGAGAGATGCACATGGGGGGGGATGAGAGATGCACATGGGGGGGATGAGAGATGCACATGGGGGGGATGAGAGATGCACATGGGGGGGATGAGAGATGCACGGAGGGGGATGAGAGATGCACATGGGGGGGATGAGAGATGCACATGGGGGGGATGAGAGATGCACATGGGGGGGATGAGAGATGCACGGGGGGTGAGAGCTGCACATGGGTGGGATGAGAGCTGCACATGGGGGGGTGAGAGATGCACATGGGGGGTTATGTTTACATAACTTTGTTGCCTTATGAAGGGCAGGGGGGGCCCCCCAAAATTTCTTGCACAGGGGCCCACTACAGTCTGTGTCCGCCCCTGCTTCCTGGCTACCTTGCTGTAAGCGAGTGGAAGTAGCCCACGTCCCTGAGAGTTCCGTGTGGTGCTCACCTGTATGGCTGGTGACTTGGGGCCTTCTGATAGCCCCCGCTCCTCGATTGCAGTGCTGGTCCCTTGCTCGTGACTGAGCCTCCGGGCTTCTATGGCCAGAGGACTTGAAATCCCCTGCCGGCGGGTTTCTGCTGCTGGGTATATATAAGTCCCCGCAACCTCGGACTCCTGTGTCCGGTTCTCAGAGTCTTCTTCCAGGACGAACTCCGCTTAGCTCAAGTCCCTGGTCTTCAGCTCCTGCTCCTACAGAGCTCCTCGCTGTTACTTTCCCTGTGTCTGGAACTAACTCCAGGCTCTGACTTCACTAACCCCGCCCCAGATCCAGTTTATATAGGGCAGGTTCCTCCCCTATCTGGTCTGGGACAGGAGGTGTTGCATGTTTAAGGGCTCCGAACCAAGAAACCTCCCACTTGCTCTCAGACATAATATTTCTATTACAGTGGTAACCAGACCCTGGGGTGCCACATATCCATCTATCTATCTCATATCTATCTATCTATCAATCTCATATCTATCTATCTTCTCCACTTTTTATCTGGTCTCAGGTATGACTTTCATATTACCCACGACTGTTACTTGCCACAGGTGAGTTTTAACGAGCATCACATGCTTGAAGCAAAGTTGTTTTTCCACAATTTTGGAAAAGTGCCAACAATTTTGTCCGGCCCATTTTTGGAGTTTTGTGTGAAATTATGTCCAATTTGCCTTTTTTTCCCATTTTTTTGTGCTGTTTCAATACACACAAAGGAAATAAATATTATAACAAATGTATAACAAAACATGTGTAATTGTAATAATTTTCTGGGAGAAATACTTCACTTTCTGGAACAATCTCAAGGTTGCTAAACACTTCCAGCCATGACTGTGTGTATATATGGGCCCTCAATAAACCATCCCTCTCAACGAAAAGGCCACAGCAAGGGTCAGGAATCGGTGGCCTTCCCTCTCCGAATCTTAGGGAGAGACGGTTGTGCTTCCAGCATCCACCTAGGCTGCCACCCCAGTGGAACTAATAGCAGGGTAGCCAACTGTCCAGAAATTCTTGGACAGTCCATAAAAATAGGGCACTTTTTTCCCTGTCCGTAAAAAAAAATGTGATGCGTCCATAATCTTTCTGAAGCTGGAGAGACTTGTTCAGATGGAGGGAGATGTAGGGGCATCATATTGTGTATAGGGAGATGTAGGGGCATCATATTGTGTATAGGTATCATATTGTGTATCTGCATGTGTGGGGACATCATACGGTGTATATGAAGCTGTGAGCACATCATACTGTATTTAGGGAACAATGAGGGAATCATACTGTATACAAGGAGCTGTGGAAACATAATGCTGTGTAAAGGGTCTGTGGGGTCATCATCTAATATACAGTACAGACCAAAAGTTTGGACACACCTTCTCATTTAAAGATTTTTCTGTATTTTCATGACTATGAAAATTGTACATTCACACTGAAGGCATCAAAACTATGAATTAACACATGTGGAATTATATACTTAACAAAAAAAGTGTGAAACAACTGAAAATATGTGTTATATTCTAGGTTCTTCAAAGTAGCCACCTTTTGCTTTGATGACTGCTTTGCACACTCTTGGCATTCTCTTGATGAGCTTCAAGAGGTAGTCACCGGAAATGGTTTTCACTTCACAGGTGTGCCCTGTCAGGTTTAATAAGTGGGAGTTCTTGCCTTATAAATGGGGTTCGGATCATCAGCTGTGTTGTGCAGAAGTCTGGTGGATACACAGCTGATAGTCCTACTAAATAGACTGTTAGAATTTGTATTATGGCAAGATAAAAGCAGCTAAGTAAAGAAAAATGAGTGGCCATCATTACTTTAAGAAATGAAGGTCAGTCAATGCAAAAAATTGGTAAAACTTTGAAAGTGTCCCCAAGTGCAGATGCAAAAACCATCAAGCGCTGCAAGAAACTGGCTCACATGAGGACTGCCCCAGGAAAGGAAGACCAAGAGTCACCTCTGCTTCTGAGGATAAGTTTATCCGAGTCACCAGCCTCAGAAATCGCAGGTTAACAGCAGCTCAGATTAGAGACCAGGTCAATGCCACACAGAGTTCTAGCAGCAGACACATCTCTTCAACAACTGTTAAGAGGAGACTTTGTGCAGCAGGCCTTCATGGTAAAATAGCTGCTAGGAAACCACTGCTAAGGACAGGCAACAAGCAGAAGAGACTTATTTGGGCTAAAGAACACAAGGAATGGACATTAGACCAGTGGAAATCTGTGCTTTGGTCTGATGAGTCTAAATTTGAGATCTTTGGTTCCAACCACCGTGTCTTTGTGCGATGCAGAAAAGGTGAACGGATGGACTCTACATGTCTGGTTCCCACCGAGAAGCATGGAGGAGGAGGTGTGATGGTGTGGGGGTGCTTTGCTGGTGACACTGTTGGGGATTTATTCAAAATTGAAGGCATACTGAACCAGCATGGCTACAACAGCATCTTGCAGCGGCATGCTATTCCATCCGGTTTGCGTTTAGTTGGACCATCATTTATTTTTCAACAGGACAATGACCCCAAACACACCTCCAGGCTGTGTAAGGGCTATTTGACCAAGAAGGAGAATGATGGGGTGCTACGCCAGATGACCTGGCCTCCACAGTCACCAGACCTGAACCCAATCGAGATGATTTGGGGTGAGCTGGACCGCAGAGTGAAGGCAAAAGGGCCAACAAGTGCTAAGCATCTCTGGGAACTCCTTCAAGATTGTTGGAAGACCATTTCCATTGACTACCTCTTGAAGCTCATCAAGAGAATGCCAAGAGTGTGCAAAGCAGTCATCAAAGCAAAAGGTGGCTACTTTGAAGAACCTAGAATATAAGACATATTTTCAGTTGTTTCACACTTTTTTGTTAAGTATATAATTCCACATGTGTTAATTCATAGTTTTGATGCCTTCAGTGTGAATGTACAATTTTCATAGTCATGAAAATACAGAAAAATCTTGAAATGAGAAGGTGTGTCCAAACTTTTGGTCTGTACTGTATATAATCGTCTTATCCCGTCTGTCTGTCTGTCCTTCTGTCCAGGAAATCCTGCGTCGCTGATTGGTCCAGCTGCGGCCAATCAGCGACGCGGGATTTCAGAAAAAGATGGCGGCCGTTAGCAGCTCATCTGCCGCACGGAGGTCAGCGGCGATGCAGCCGGGAGATGACCGGCGCTAGCCGCTCATCTCCCGGCTGCTCGCAGCAGAAGTACCGCGACCGGCGGCGTCGCTGACCTCCATGCGGCTACCGTCGGGAGATCAATGGCTAGGGCCGCTGATCTCCCGACGGCAAGTGTGAAGCGAGGACCGGGGAGCGGCGCCGCCAGTCGGGATACTTCGGCTGTGAGCAGCCGGCCATCTCCCGGTTCCTTGCAGCGGAAGTACCCGCACAGGTAGCGTCGCTGCCCGGTCCTCAGTAATACGATTCGCTGATTGGTCGGAATCAGCGATATTGGCGCCGCGACCAATCAGCGATACTGGCGCCAAATTTAAACACCGCTCTGCTGATTGGTCGTGGCCGGCGGCCGCGACCAATCAGCGATTTTGGCTCCACATTTAAACACCACTCTGTTGATTGCGCCTGGTCGGCCGCATACAGATTCTAGAATACCCGATGCGTTAGAATCGGGCCACCATCTAGTACTGTATATAAAGAGCTGTGAGAGCCATCACACTATATATAGAGACCTGTGAAAAGCTTATGTGTTGATCCAGAGGAAGTAAAAAAAAAACATGAGGCAGATGCTGCTTGCCCAAAATTAGGGGAAAAATTCCTTCCCGACTCCACATATGGCAATCAGACTAGTTGCTTGGATCAACGTCCCATAACAAAATCTAGTATGAATAACCTGTAATGTTATTCAAGAAAGTCACACAGGACCTCCTTGAACTTTTTTTTAGAGAATTAAGTATTACAAGGTCATGTGGTAGAGAGTTCCATACCTCACACAATAAAACATTGCCATCTAACTTCCTTTAGACAAAGCGAATTAGGAGCTTGATGCTAGAGTAGTTGAATTAAAACTGAAAAAAATTATTAACACAGCAAAAAAGAGGAACAGTATTTATTCTCCAGCCCAGGTCTCAAAACTAATGCACTAATCAGGATGAAGCAAACCATATAATAAAGGCAGGGGCAGCACAGGTGCAAAATACTGATGAGACAACCAACTCATAACCTACCAATTCTTGGAGGGGGTCATTGCTTAGTATTAAAACTGCACACAAAAAATGGCTTGTATAGGTCACTGGTCACACACAGATTGTTAGGGGAATGGTTGCAAACAACTTTATTAAATAATGGAAAGCAAACGAACCCGGGGTCCGTGATGCAGCCTGGAGGACTGCGGACGAACACCTTCCGGGTAAGAAGGTAAAACAACCAACTGAAATAACAATCCCCCCCGTGTTACTGCACACCGGAACGGGAATAGGGATTCGCACTATCTCCGTTAACTGCACGAGAGATGTGCGACAAATAATGGAGCCGTAGCCCTGTTAACTGCACAGAGGCTACGCAGCAGGCGCTAGGATGCGTGTGTGATTCACGCAGGCGTATACATGCTCCCAGCCAGCGTGCTACCGGACTGAGGAGTATCTCTCCACGTGGCTAACAGGCGGTGCCGGGAATACGGAGTCCGCAGTCTGCTCGGGGTGTATAGCGACCCCCTTGTTGGAGCCAGACTGTCAGACGAAGCTACCTGCCTCCCTCCATCTAAGGCTGTCTATCCCCTGCTAAACCTGCCTGTCAGAAGCTATAACAGCAAAAGCACACGTGGAGCCGAAACGACCAAGCGTCCACACAATAACACCAACTCAGCTCAATGATCAGAGTGCGCCGCCATGTTTGTGGGCGTGCTATTTAAATATTAAGCCCTGCCCATCGTCACATTATTGGTGACGTCACCCGCGACCAATCAGGCGGTGCCAGGTTACCGGATCAGCTGACTCCCAAACCACCAATCACGGTCCGCCATGTCACGGGCATGCTCAGTGCAGTGTACCCTGGACTTAGGCTGTAACAGCCCTGTTTCCCTCCGCAACCTATCCTTCATGTTGCTAGGAACAAAGACCCAAGAGACAGCTTGTACATCTCGTGCACCAGCTAGGCGTTGGGACCGATGACGATGCTGAGAAGCATCTGGACCGGAATGGGAGACCACAGAATCCACTGATGATTCTGAACCCATTTCAGATCCAGAAAACACCTGACGCCTAACACAGATAGTGCTCAATATAGGGCTTACAGCCTATTAGTGACCCTCATACTGTTAGATTAGGTGGGCTGCAAAGCACTATCTAAGTGCACCCCATGAGGACAGACCCCCTAGTTTACAAATCCAGCATTGATGGGCTTGTCTGAACCCTGAATAAAAATAACGTGCAAAATCTATATATGAGGTTCTGGTAAATATTTTGGCGCTGGTCACGCACAGTGTCTGGTTTACAGCCTATTAGTGACGCCCATACTATTAGATTAGGCGGGCTATGCTCCCCTCATACACCTTACCACGGTGTGTAGTGTGACATGGAGCTAAACCCCCTGTCTTCTTAAGAAAAAGGCTGCGAAAAACCTTCTCTTTATTGATAGTAGAGAAACCTCCATACAGTAGATGCGGAAAACATACGATGAACCCCAGTATTGTACCACATAGATAGGACTCTTACCGGCTAAGCTTGGAGCAGGCTGTGTGCACAGAGCCCAAGATACAAAACTGTAGGGATGTGGACTGTCTTACCCTGTTCCTGCCCCTGAAGACAACAAACGCGTCATGTGAATACTGTCTTGCGGTTTTATATCTAAAAGTGATATGTGTCTTATGTAATGTATAATGGTGATGTAACAGCATGTGAAGTGTTAATGCATAATGTGAGTATAGCATAAGATAAGCTTAGGATACCATAAGACATAAGTATAACATAAACCCTAAAATACAAATTTTATTAAATCTCTTTAAAATCAGGACATGCGGCATAAAGATGATCCGCATCAGTATTGCACTTTATCAAGATAAGTTCCTTTTATTGTTTAGTCTTGTGATCATTTATGTCATTGATACCTCTATGGGTGATTAATTCCAGGGCTGGCTAGGGTTATCCAGGGATAGCCGCCGTGGAGCGGAGGCGCCACAGTGTCAACATTAACTAGGGTGTCACCCTCCACTATAAGGCAGGTAATCAGCATCTAGGGTGTTGAACAGGGCTGATTGTAGCCTTTGTTTGGATGCCCGAATGTATCCTTTGGCTTGGAGGTCCAAAGATATTAGGAACGTTCTTGGGTGTTTTTATAAATTTGCACATTGTCACTTTATTCACTGTTGTCACTTTAATCATTTAGTACACACTGAGGATTGATTGTTTGATGTGATATCTGTACCAGTTTCTGGTAGACTGTCAGATCTTTGGTCTATGTAAGTACGAATAAGGGACTTTTAGGGTCTAGGGGCAGCTGCCGTTCAGCAAGGGTGCCATTGTCATCTATATGTAGGATGCCCATCTAAATTGACATGCAGGTTCAGGCTAGGGTATCTATAGGGTGAGTTTTATTGAAGTACAGTGGGTACGGAAAGCATTCAGACCCCTTTAAATTTTTCACTCTGTTTCATTGCAGCCATTTGGTAAATTCTAAAAAGTTCATTTTTTTCTCATTAAAGTCCACTCTGCACCCCATGTTGACTGAAAAAAACAGAAATGTAGAAATTTTTGCAAATTTATTAAAAAAGGAAAACTGAAATATCACATGGTCATAAGTATTCAGACCCTTTGCTCATATTTAAGTCACATGCTGTCCATTTCCTTGTGATCCTCCTTGAGATGGTTCTACTCTTTCATTGGAGTCCAGCTGTGTTTAATTAAACTGATAGGACTTGATTTGGAAAGGCACACACCTGTCTATATAAGACCTCACAGCTCACAGTGCATGTCAGACCAAATGACCAGTATTGAGTAGAAGCCCCCTTTTGAGCTAGTGCATCCATGAGTCTTCTTGGGAATGATGCAACAAGTTTTTCACACCTGGATTTGGGGTTCCTCTGCCATTCTTCCTTGCAGATCCTCTCCAGTTCTGTCAGGTTGGATGGTGAACGTTGGTGGACAGCCATTTTCAGGTCTCTCCAGAGATGTTCAATTGGGTTTAGGTCAGGGCTCTGGCTGGGCCAGTCTAGAATGGTCACAGAGTTGTTCTGAAGCCACTCCTTTGTTATTTTAACTGTGTGCTTAGGGTCATTGTCTTGTTGGAAGGTGAACCTTCGGCCAAGTCTGAGGTCCAGAGCACTCTGGAAGAGGTTTTCATCCAGGATATCTGTGTACTTGGCCGCATTCATGTTTCTTTCAATTCCAACCAGTCGTCCTGTCCCTGCAGCTGAAAAACACCCCCATGATGCTGCCACCACCATGTTTCACTGTTGGGATTGTATTGGGCAGGTGATGAGCAGTGCCTGGTTTTTTCCACACATACCCCTTAGAATTATCACCAAAAAGTTCTATCTTAGTCTCATCAGACCAAAGAATCTTATTTCTCATAGACTGGGAGTCCTTCATGTGTTTTTAAGCAAACTCTGTGCAGGCTTTCATATGTCTTGCACTGAGGAGAGGCTTCCGTTGGGCCACTCTGCCATAAAGGCTCGACTTGTGGAGGACTGCAGTGATAGTTGACTTTATGCAACTTTCTCCCATCTCCCTACTGCATCTTTGGAGCTGAGCCACAGTGATCTTGGGGTTCATCTTTACCTCTCTCACCAAGGCTCTTCTCCCACGATTGCTCAGTTTAGCTGGACGGCCAGGTCTAGGAAGACTTCTGGTGGTCCCAAACTTCTTCCACTTAAGGATTATGGAGGCCACTGTGTTCTTAGGACCCTTGACTAATGCAGAAATTCTTTTGTAAACTTGGCCAGATCTGTGCCTTGCCACAATTCTGTCTCTAAGCTCCTTGGGCAGTGTCAGGATGCCAGGTTTAATTTTACTTTGCCAGTAGTTTTTCCCTTAGCCAAGATGGCTTCCATTGCCTCACTGGGGTCATGTGTTTCCTGCCTGTGGACCTACTTAAACTGTATGTGTTGCAATCATGCCTTGCCTGAGTATTGTGTGCTTTTAGCTTTCTACTCACCTGTGCTAGCCCTCTGAATAGAGTCTTGCTGACCTTGTGTTTACTCCTAGTCATCCGCTGAAAGGATTGCTGCCTGAATCCTCTGCTAAGGGGACTTCTGCTGAAAGGAACCACTGGCTGTTGTTCACTCACGCTGGGATCTCTGAACTTTTGTCTTCCTGAAGAAAACTTCTCCTGGATCTCTACACCTCTGGTATAGTCACCATCTTGCTCTGTGTTTAAATACCCGGCTCCAGCTCTGCTTAAGACATCGCTGTTTCCTCCGCTGCACCTCCTGCATTCTTCAATATCCAGATCCATATTCCAGTTTGTCTTCTCTTCTGCACTACGTGAGTCCACAATCAACTGAGGAATACCTACGTCTGCTTACCATCCTTATTTCTGTTTGCATATTACTGTACCTAAGTAAACTTGGACTATCGTTAACGTTTACATACCCTAATAGTAATGAAGGCCGTGCCTTACAGATTAGGTTCTAAGAAGTATTGTTTGGAATGAACTTACCTTCATAAACTGTTTGCTGTGATCTTTTGCACTTGAGTTTAAAATAGACTTTCACTCTACTCTTGTCTCAGTCTCTGCTTTTGGCCCACGCCATTGGACTTCAGGGTATCTACTAACATCGTAACAGGCAGTTCCTTTGAGCTCATGATTCTCATTTGGTCTGACATGCACTGTGAGCTGTGAGGTCTTATATAGACAGGTGTGTGCCTTTCCAAATCAAGTCCTATCAGTTTAATTAAACACAGCTGGACTCCAATGAAAGAGTAGAACCATCTCAAGGAGGATCACAAGAAATGGACAGCATGTGAGTTAAATATGAGCAAAGGGTCTGAATACTTATGACCATGTGATATTTCAGTTTTCCTTTTTTAATAAATTTGCAAAAATTTCTACATTTCTGTTTTTTTTCAGTCAAGATGGGGTGCACAGTGGACTTTAATGAGAAAAAAAAATAGAACTTTTTAGAATTTACCAAATGGCTGCAATGAAACAAAGAGTGAAAGATGTAAAGGGGTCTGAATGCTTTCCGTACCCACTGTATATAGTACTCAATGTTCCAGGCAGTGGGAGGCATTACTGGGATCCAGAGCAGTCGCTCCAGTCACGTCCAGAGCCTAAGGTCTGGCATAGGAGCTGCCGGACACTTTGTGTGCTCTGAAGTACAAAGGAAGATGGACAGGGACCTGCATAGATGGAAGTTGAAGGCCAGTCCCGGGTGCACTGCAGAGGTGGACGAGAAATACAGGATGAGCTAGCAACAGGGCTGAAGAGGAGTTATGCTAAGAAGGAGGATAATGTGAATTGCTGTGCCTTATCCCATCTGTACCCACCTGATGAACTTGAACTGTCAAGTATATGTTTGACTGTTACAAAGAACTTCGTGTCCCCTAAATTGTGTGCGGCGGCTTCTGAGGACAGAAGCCTGAAGGCAGTGGAGGCCTGCGGCCTACAAGAGAGTGTGCTGCACCCCACACCCTAGAGCACACTGGGACTGGGACACCCATTGTCTGTAAAGTGCCAGAGCGAAATCAGACCGACGTTCAGTCACGACTACCGCTCTGTGCCACTTTACAAGATGAGTGATAAGGGAACTTCTCCATCAGAAGAGACGAGGAAATAATGGTCGCTGCCCAAACTGTGACAAGAACAGGACCACAATGCAACAAGAACTGTCTCACAATGCTCTTGGAACTTTCCCATAATGCATTGCAAATTGAAACTAGAGCAAATACATTAAATCACTAGCAGACAGTGCAGTTATCAAACAATAAAAAAGAGACAGGATTCAAATGCAAGCAACATAATGTCAGAACTGATATACACATAAAGTGACTAGATTCCCTGGATAGCTAAATTCGCTGCTGAGGCAAGAACACGGGCTGCCCAGCACTATTTAAGTGCACCCCATGAAGATAGACACTCTAATTTACAAGGCCATAACATATAGGTGCATCTCACAAAATTAGAATATCATCAAAAAGTTAATTTATTTCAGTTCTTCAATGCAAAAAGTGAACCTCATATATTATATAGAGTCATTACAAACACAGTGATCTATTTCAAGTGTTTATTTCTGTTAATGTTGATGATTATGGCTTATAGCCAATGAAAACACAAAAGTCATTAACTCAGTAAATTAAAATAATTAACAAAAAACACCTGCAAAGACTTCCTAAGCATTTAAAAAGGTCCCTTAGTCTGTTTTAGTAGGCTCCACAATCATGACAATCATGGTGAAGACTGCTGACTTGACAGATGTCCAGAGTTCCAATTTTCATTTGAAATCAAGGTCCCAGAGTCTGGAAGAAGAGTGGAGAGGCCACAATCCAAGCTGCTTGAGGTCTAGTGTGAAGTTTCCACAATCAGTGATGGTTTGGGGAGCCGTGTCATCTGCTGGTGTAGGTCCACTGTGTTTTTTCAACACCAAAGTCAGCGCAGCCGTCTACCAGGAAATTTTAGAGCACTTCATGCTTCCCTCTGCCACAGTATCAAGCTGCCAGGGGGGCAAAGGGGGCGGTGGCCCCGGGCCCCTCGCTCTTAGGGGGCCCATCCAGGGCTACGCCAGTGTAACTGTATCTAGCATGCCCCTGGTGCCAGCATCGGGCCCCACTGCCCGCCACCGCCGCAAGTTTACTGATGAGAGAGGGAGCGCGGATCTCTCTCCCATTAGTCCCTTCTGTGACTGACGTCTCTGACATCATCACTTGGCGCCCAGCCCGCTGTGCTGAAGATGTGTGCGTGCTGGGTGCTCTGAGCAGCGAGGGAACCAGGAGGAGAGATGAGTACTGTTTATTTATTTTTTGCCGGGTGGGGGGCGGCATTATATTACAGACTCTGCCTATGGGAAGGGGGAGGTGCATTATACTACAGACTCTGCCTATGGGGGAGCATTATCCTAAAGACTCTGCCCACAGAGAGGGGGGGCATTATACTAAAGACTCTGCCTATGGGGAGGGGGGGCATTATACTACAGACTGTCTATGGGGAGGGGGGGAGCATTATACTAAAGCCTCTGTCTATGGGGGGGCATTCTACTACAGACTCTGCCTATGGGGGGCATTATACTACAGACTCTGTTTATGAGCAGGGGAGAGCAGTAGACTACAGACTCTGCCTATGGGGGGACATTGTACTACAGACTCTGCCTATAAGAGGGGGAGCATTATACTACAGACTCTGCCTATGGGGGGTGCATTTTACTACAGACTCTGCCTATAGGTGGGGCATTATACTACAGACGCTGCCTATGAGATGGGGGGGCATTATATCACAGACTCTGCCTATGAGGAGGGGGGGCACATTATACTACAGACTCTGCCTATGAGATGGGGGGGCATTATACTAAAGATTCTGCCTATGAGGAGGGGGGGGATTATACTACAGACTCTGACTATGAGGAGGGGGGAGCATTATACTACAGACTCTGCCTATGGGGGGGCATTATACTGCAGACTCTGCCTATGGGGGGGCATTATACTACAGACTCTGCCTATAAGGAGGGGGGGAGCATTATACTACAGACTCTGCCTATGGGGGGGACATTGTACTACAGACTCTGCCTATAAGAGGGGGAGCATTATACTACAGACTCTGCCTATGGGGGGTGCATTTTACTACAGACTCTGCCTATAGGTGGGGCATTATACTACAGACGCTGCCTATGAGATGGGGGGGGCATTATACCACAGACTCTGCCTATGAGGAGGGGGGGCACATTACACTACAGACTCTGCCTATGAGATGGGGGGGGGGGCATTATACTACAGATTCTGCCTATGAGGAGGGGGGGGCATTATACTACAGACTCTGCCTATGAGGAGGGGGGAGCATTATACTACAGACTCTGCCTATGGGGGGGCATTATACTGCAGACTCTGCCTATGGGGGGGCATTATACCACAGACTCTGCCTATGAGGAGGGGGGGAGCATTATACTACAGACTCTGCCTATGGGGGGGAGCTTTATACTACAGACTCTGTCAATGGGGGGAGCATTTTACTACAGACTCTGCCTATAGGGGCGCATTATACTATACGAAGGACTATGGGGAGTGCATTATACTATATTGAGGACTATCTGGTGCATTATACTATATGTAGGCTATTTATACAGTGTGGGAGATAATGTGGGTTCTTTGAACAGCGTGGGGGCCATCATACAGTGTGGGAGATAATGTGGGGTCTTTGTATAGTGTGGAGGCCATCATACAGTGTTGGAGCCATCAGCTTGGGGGCTACTAAGGGGTCAGTATACTTTGTGGGGGTACTATACAGTGAGGGGGAATTATATCGTGAATAGGAGAACATCATACTGGTTACAGCGGAGCTCTACATGGGGGGAGACTCAGGACATTATTAAATCTTAGGTGGGCACTTATTGTTATAGGGGAACTCAGGTTATCGTGACTGTCGAAGGGGCACTATTACTTTCTAGGGGGCACAATGTGGGCACTGTTTTCTAGGACACTTGCACACGGCATTACTTTATTTTAGAGGTTTGTTTTACCATCTAGAGGGCACACAGTAGGTGCAGTAATAGGGACACATTTTGCAGCAGAGGCTCAGTATTGGGGTATCAGCAGGATGAGAAGTTTGTGCAGGTTGGGGATAGATGTGGTCAGTGCCTGAAATGTAAGGAGTCAAATGTGTCTTTGTTGTGATCTCTGCATACCTGAGACTCTGAGCCCTGGCTGGAGAAGTTGTCGTGTCGGTCTGGGCCAGATGGAAAAGACGGGAAAAGTGAACAATTTAATCAGAAAGAACGTCAGCTGTAAGGTACTATATATAACTGAGCTGTGATCTCTTATATGTTTTGCAGGACTGGCATCTATCAATATATGTCACCATATGGCGGTAATATCAGTGCTGGTCTTTGTATAGAGATTATTTTTAGTAACAGCGCGGTCATCTGCTGAGGTTTTCCTACATCAACTATCTGGGTGCGCCGCTATAGTTGGAATCAGGGTTACCTGGTTAGAGGCCCACTCAGAAGTTTCGGCCCCCTGAACCAAAACCTTAGCTACGCCAAGCTTTTTGGAGATGGAAATTTCATTCTCCAGCAGGACTTGGCCCCTGTCCACACTGACAAAAGTACTAATACCTGGTTTAAAAACAACAGTATCACTGTGCTTGATTGGCAGCAAACTCACCTGACCTTAACCCCATAAAGAATCTATGGGGTATTGTCAAGAGGAAAATGAGAGACACCAGACCCAACAATGCAGACGAGCTGAAGGCTTCTATCAAAGCCACCTGGGCTTCCATAACCCCTCAGCAGTGCCACAGGCTGATCCCTCCATGCCACATTGCCGCATTGATGCAGTAATTGATGTAAAAGGAGCCCCGACCAAGTATTGAGGGCATTTATTGAACATACTTTTCAGTAGGATAACATTTTGGATTTTGAAAACATTTTTCAAGCTGTTGTTATAAGGTATTCTAATTAATTGAAATAATGACTTTTGAGTTTTCATTGGCTGTAAGCCATAATCATCAATATTAACAGAAATAAACACGTGAAATAGATCACTCTGTGTGTAATGGCTCTATATAATATATAAGTTTCACGTTTTGTATTGAAGAACTGAAATAAATTAACTTTTCTGGTGATATTCTAATTTTGTGAGATGCACCTGTAGATGGGCTTGGCTGCACCCTGAATAAAAATAGCATGTAAAAAATATATATGATATATATGAGGTATTGGTCGATATTTTGGCCAAAATATACAAGCTCGCAACCTGCTCAAGGGTCCTCATACTTGCGAGTCCCTACACTAACATTAAAAGCAAAGTCACAAAAACAAGGAATTAAAGTTCCCACCAAAATTCAAGAATTAACACAGCAAATACAGCAACAATAATTACAAGGATGCAGCAAACCCATATAATGAAGAAGTCAGCAACACAGGTGCAAAATATTGATGAGACAACCACTCACAACTTACCAATTCATGGAGGGGGTGATTGCTTAGTATTAAAACTGCACACAAATAAGCCTTGTATAGGGCACTGGTCACACATAGGTAGTGCACAATGTCTGGCTTACAGCCTATTAGTGAAGCCCAAACTATTAGATTAGGCGGGCTGCCCAGCACTTTTTAAGTGCACCCCATGAAGACAGACACCCTAGTTTACAAGGCCAACATTGATGGGTCTGGCTGCACCCTGAATAAAAATAACGTGCAAAAAATATATATGATATATATGAGGTATTAGTAAATATTTTGGCCAAAATACACAAGCTCGCAACCCGCGTCAAGGGTCCTCATACTTGCGAGTCCCCACACTAACATTAAAGCAAAGACAAATTTAAATTCCCACCAAAATTCAAGAATTAACACAGGAAAAAAGGGCAACAGTGTTTACCTGCCTAGGTCTCAGTACTAATCATACCATATAATAACGATGACAGCAATACAGGTGCAAAATACTGATGCGACAACCACTCACATATTACCAATTAATGGAGGGGGGTGATTACATAGTATTAAAACTGCACACAAAATTATATGGGATTGCTACATCCTAATAGTGCATTAGTTCTGAGATCTGGGCATGTAAATGCTATATTAATAATTGATTTTTTGAGGAAAGTTAAATTCTCTTTTGTTGGCTTTACTTTTAATCTAACTGAAATACACATAAGCTTTTTCCCTAAACATTAGGATCTGTGTAGAGCCATCAGCTCAAAAAGGCTTCCTTTGACAAACTTGGCATAAGCAGGTCAAAAGGAACCCTGATCTTTACCATTACACCCCTTTACAGGAATGGAGACTTACCACATGCTCAGGGTTGCATCTACAGAGTAGCTGCTGGCCAGAGGAGCGAGCTTGAGGCTATAACTCTAACTAAAGCTCTTTTATTACTAAATGATGGGTTCTGTCTAAGGCCATTGGCTCAAAAAGGCTTCCTCGGACAGACTTGGCGCAAGCTACTCCATTCTGCAGATCCCAAGGGAACCCTGGCCTTTACCATTACACCCCTGTACAGGGATAGATACTTACCATAGGCCCAGGGTTGCATCTACAGAGTAGCTGCTGGCCGGAGGAGCGAGCTTGAGGCTATAGTGGTTGATTCAACTCTAACTAAAGCTTTTTTTTCCTAAATACTGGGATCTGTTTAAGGCTGTTGGCTCAAACAGACTTCCTCGGACAGACTTGGCGCAAGCTACTCCATTCTGCAGATCCCAAGGGAACCCTGGTTTTTACCATTACACCCCTGTACAGGGATAGATACTTACCATAGGCCCAGGGTTGCATCTACAGAGTAGCTGCTGGCCGGAGGAGTGCGCTTGAGGCTTGAGTAGTTGAGTCAATCCTAACTAAAGAAAAACCTATCTAATGCCACTTTCTTGTTAGGACCTGTCTGAGGCCTATGGCTCAAAAAAGCTTCTTTGGAAAAACTTGGCAAAAGCCAGTGTATCCTACAGGTTCCAAAGGAACTCTGACCTTCACTCTTACAGCCCTGTACAGTGATAAAGACTTATTACAGGGCCTTGATTGCATCTACATAGTAGATGCTGACTGGAGGGGCAAACTTAAGGTTAGAATGGTTCAGCCAACCCTAACTATTGCTACTTTCTTAAATGTTAGGATATTTCTGAGGCCGTTGGCTCAAACAGGCTTCCTTGGACAGACTTGGCGCAAAACACACCATTTCTGATGTTTCCAAATGAACCCTGGGCTTCACCCTTGAACCTCTATACAGGGACCGTTTCATAGTTTTAAGGTTGAAAGACACAAGTCCATCAAGTTCAACCTAAAAGCTAATGTGTTGATCCAGAGGAAGGCAAAAACCCCATGAGGCAGATGCTAATTGCCCCATATTAGGGGAAAAATTCCTTCCCGACTCCAAAGATGGCAATCAGACTAGTTCCCTGGATCAACGTCCCATAACAAAATCTAGTACGGATAACCTGCAATTTTATATTATTCAAGAAAGGCACACACATGCCCTCCTTGAATTTTTTTTAGAAAATTAAGTATTTAAAGTTCATGTGGTAGAGAGTTTCATAACCTCATTGCTCACACAATAAAAATTTGCCAACTAACTTCCTTTAGACAAAGTGAATTAGGATCTTTATGCTAGAGTAATTGAATTAACTCTAACTGAAATAGATTAATGCTTTTTTCCTAAATGTTGAAATTTGTTTAAATCCATCAGCTCAAAAAGGCTTTCTCGGACAGACTTGGCGCAAGCTACTCCATTCTGCAGATCCCAAGGGAACCCTGGCCTTTACCATTACACCCCTGTACAGGGATAGATACTTACCATAGGCTCAGTGCTGCATCTACATAGTAGCTGCTGGCCGGAGGAGCGAGCTTGAGGCTATAGTGGTTGATTCAACTCTAACTAAAGCTTTTTTTTCCTAAATACTGGGATCTGTTTAAGGCTGTTGGCTCAAACAGACTTCCTCGGACAGACTTGGCGCAAGCTACTCCATTCTGCAGATCCCAAGGGAACCCTGGTTTTTACCATTACACACCTGTACAGGGATAGATACTTACCATAGGCCCAGGGTTGCATCTACAGAGTAGCTGCTGGCCGGAGGAGTGCGCTTGAGGCTTGAGTAGTTGAATCAATCCTAACTAAAGAAAAACCTATCTAATGCCACTTTCTTGTTAGGACCTGTCTGAGGCCTATGGCTCAAAAAAGCTTCTTTGGAAAGACTTGGCAAAAGCCAGTCTATCCTACAGGTTCCAAAGGAACTCTGGCCTTCACTCTTACAGCCCTGTACAGTGATAAAGACTTATTACAGGGCCTTGATTGCATCTACATAGTAGATGCTGACTGGAGGGGCAAACTTAAGGGTAGAATGGTTCAGCCAACCCTAACTATTGCTACTTTCTTAAATGTTAGGATATTTCTGAGGCCATTGGCTCAAACAGGCTTCCTTGGACAGACTTGGCGCAAAACACACCATTTCTGATATTTCCAAATGAACCCTGGGCTTCACCCTTGAACCTCTATACAGGGACTGTTTCATAGTTTTAAGGTTGAAAGACACAAGTCTGTCAAGTTCAACCTAAAAGCTAATGTGTTGATCCAGAGGAAGGCAAAAACCCCATGAGGCAGATGCTAATTGCCCCATATTAGGGGAAAAATTCCTTCCCGACTCCACATATGGCAATCAGACTAGTTCCCTGGATCAACGTCCCATAACAAAATCTAGTACGGATAACATGCAATTTTATATTATTTAAGAAAGGCACACACATGCCCTCCTTGAATTTTTTTTTAGAAAATTAAGTATTTCAATTTCATGTGGTAGAGAGTTTCATAACCTCATTGCTCACACAATAAAAATTTGCCAACTAACTTCCTTTAGACAAAGTGAATTAGGATCTTTATGCTAGAGTAATTGAATTAACTCTAACTGAAATAGATTAATGCTTTTTTCCTAAATGTTGAAATTTTAGATTAATGCTTTTTTCCTAAATGTTGAAATTTGTTTAAATCCATCAGCTCAAAAAGGCTTTCTCGGACAGACTTGGCGCAAGCTACTCCATTCTGCAGATCCCAAGGGAACCCTGGCCTTTACCATTACACCCCTGTACAGGGATAGATACTTACCATAGGCCCAGGGCTGCATCTACAGAGTAGCTGCTGGCCGGAGGAGCGAGCTTGAGGCTATAGTGGTTGACTCAACTCTAACTAAAGCTTTTTTTTCCTAAATACTGGGATCTGTTTAAGGCTGTTGGCTCAAACAGACTTCCTCGGACAGACTTGGCGCAAGCTACTCCATTCTGCAGATCCCAAGGGTACCCTGGTTTTTACCATTACACCCCTGTACAGGGATAGATACTTACCATAGGCCCAGAGTTGCATCTACAGAGTAGCTGCTGGCCGGAGGAGTGCGCTTGAGGCTTGAGTAGTTGAATCAATCCTAACTAAAGAAAAACCTATCTAATGCCACTTTCTTGTTAGGACCTGTCTGAGGCCTATGGCTCAATAAAGCTTCTTTGGAAAGACTTGGCAAAAGCCAGTCTATCCTACAGGTTCCAAAGGAACTCTGGCCTTCACTCTTACAGCCCTGTACAGCGATAAAGACTTATTACAGGGCCTTGATTGCATCTACATAGTAGATGCTGACTGGAGGGGCAAACTTAAGGCTAGAATGGTTCAGCCAACCCTAACTATTGCTACTTTCTTAAATGTTAAGATATTTCTGAGGCCGTTGGCTCAAACAGGCTTCCTTGGACAGACTGGGCGCAAAACACACCATTTCTGATGTTTCCAAATGAACCCTGGGCTTCACCCTCGAACCTCTATACAGGGACCGTTTCATAGTTTTAAGGTTGAAAGACACAAGTCCATCAAGTTCAACCTAAAAGCTAATGTGTTGATCCAGAGGAAGGCAAAAACCCCATGAGGCAGATGCTAATTGCCCCATATTAGGGGAAAAATTCCTTCCCGACTCCACATATGGCAATCAGACTAGTTCCCTGGATCAACGTCCCATAACAAAATCTAGTACGGATAACCTGCAATTTTATATTATTCAAGAAAGGCACACACATGCCCTCCTTGAATTTTTTTTAGAAAATTAAGTATTTCAATTTCATGTGGTAGAGAGTTTCATAACCTCATTACTCACACAATAAAAATTTGCCAACTAACTTCCTTTAGACAAAGTGAATTAGGATCTTTATGCTAGAGTAATTGAATTAACTCTAACTGAAATAGATTAATGCTTTTTTCCTAAATGTTGAAATTTGTTTAAATCCATCAGCTCAAAAAGGCTTTCTCGGACAGACTTGGCGCAAGCTACTCCATTCTGCAGATCCCAAGGGAACCCTGGCCTTTACCATTACACCCCTGTACAGGGATAGATACTTACCATAGGCCCAGGGCTGCATCTACAGAGTAGCTGCTGGCCGGAGGAGCGAGCTTGAGGCTATAGTGGTTGATTCAACTCTAACTACAGCTTTTTTTTCCTAAATACTGGGATCTGTTTAAGGCTGTTGGCTCAAACAGACTTCCTCGGACAGACTTGGCGCAAGCTACTCCATTCTGCAGATCCCAAGGGAACCCTGGTTTTTACCATTACACCCCTGTACAGGGATAGATACTTACCATAGGCCCAGGGTTGCATCTACAGAGTAGCTGCTGGCCGGAGGAGTGCGCTTGAGGCTTGAGTAGTTGAATCAATCCTAACTAAAGAAAAACCTATCTAATGCCACTTTCTTGTTAGGACCTGTCTGAGGCCTATGGCTCAAAAAAGCTTCTTTGGAAAGACTTGGCAAAAGCCAGTCTATCCTACAGGTTCCAAAGGAACTCTGGCCTTCACTCTTTCAGCTCTGTACAGCGATAAAGACTTATTGCAGGGCCTTGATTGCATCTACATAGTAGATACTGACTGGAGGGGCAAACTTAAGGCTAGAATGGTTCAGCCAACCCTAACTATTGCTACTTTCTTAAATGTTAGGATATTTCTGAGGCCGTTGGCTCAAACAGGCTTCCTTGGACAGACTGGGTGCAAAACACACCATTTCTGATGGTTCCAAATGAACCCTGGGCTTCACCCTTGAACCTCAATACATGGACAGTTTCATAGTTTTAAGGTTGAAAGACACAAGTCCATCAAGTTCAACCTAAAAGCTAATGTGTTGATCCAGAGGAAGGCAAAAACCCCATGAGGCAGATGCTAATTGCCCCATATTAGGGGAAAAATTCCTTCCCGACTCCACATATGGCAATCAGACTAGTTCCCTGGATCAACGTCCCATAACAAAATCTAGTACGGATAACCTGCAATTTTATATTATTCAAGAAAGGCACACACATGCCCTCCTTGAATTTTTTTTAGAAAATTAAGTATTTCAATTTCATGTGGTAGAGAGTTTCATAACCTCATTACTCACACAATAAAAATTTGCCAACTAACTTCCTTTAGACAAAGTGAATTAGGATCTTTATGCTAGAGTAATTGAATTAACTCTAACTGAAATAGATTAATGCTTTTTTCCTAAATGTTGAAATTTGTTTAAATCCATCAGCTCAAAAAGGCTTTCTCGGACAGACTTGGCGCAAGCTACTCCATTCTGCAGATCCCAAGGGAACCCTGGCCTTTACCATTACACCCCTGTACAGGGATAGATACTTACCATAGGCCCAGGGCTGCATCTACAGAGTAGCTGCTGGCCGGAGGAGCGAGCTTGAGGCTATAGTGGTTGATTCAACTCTAACTACAGCTTTTTTTTCCTAAATACTGGGATCTGTTTAAGGCTGTTGGCTCAAACAGACTTCCTCGGACAGACTTGGCGCAAGCTACTCCATTCTGCAGATCCCAAGGGAACCCTGGTTTTTACCATTACACCCCTGTACAGGGATAGATACTTACCATAGGCCCAGGGTTGCATCTACAGAGTAGCTGCTGGCCGGAGGAGTGCGCTTGAGGCTTGAGTAGTTGAATCAATCCTAACTAAAGAAAAACCTATCTAATGCCACTTTCTTGTTAGGACCTGTCTGAGGCCTATGGCTCAAAAAAGCTTCTTTGGAAAGACTTGGCAAAAGCCAGTCTATCCTACAGGTTCCAAAGGAACTCTGGCCTTCACTCTTTCAGCTCTGTACAGCGATAAAGACTTATTGCAGGGCCTTGATTGCATCTACATAGTAGATACTGACTGGAGGGGCAAACTTAAGGCTAGAATGGTTCAGCCAACCCTAACTATTGCTACTTTCTTAAATGTTAGGATATTTCTGAGGCCGTTGGCTCAAACAGGCTTCCTTGGACAGACTGGGTGCAAAACACACCATTTCTGATGGTTCCAAATGAACCCTGGGCTTCACCCTTGAACCTCAATACATGGACAGTTTCATAGTTTTAAGGTTGAAAGACACAAGTCCATCAAGTTCAACCTAAAAGCTAATGTGTTGATCCAGAGGAAGGCAAAAACCCCATGAGGCAGATGCTAATTGGCCCATATTAGGGGAAAAATTCCTTCCCGACTCCACATATGGCAATCAGACTAGTTCCCTGGATCAACGTCCCATAACAAAATCTAGTACGGATAACCTGCAATTTTATATTATTCAAGAAAGGCACACATATGCCCTCCTTGAATTTTTTTTAGAAAATTAAGTATTTCAAGTTCATGTGGTAGAGAGTTCCATAACCTCATTGCTCACACAATAAAAATTTGCCAACTAACTTCCTTTAGACAAAGTGAATTAGGATCTTTATGCTAGAGTAATTGAATTAACTCTAACTGAAATAGATTAATGCTTTTTTCCTAAATGTTGAAATTTGTTTAAATCCATCAGCTCAAAAAGGCTTTCTCGGACAGACTTGGCGCAAGCTACTCCATTCTGCAGATCCCAAGGGAACCCTGGCCTTTACCATTACACGCCTGTACATGGATAGATACTTACCATAGGCCCAGGGCTGCATCTACAGAGTAGCTGCTGGCCGGAGGAGCGAGCTTGAGGCTATAGTGGTTGATTCAACTCTAACTGAAGCTTTTTTTTTTCCTAAATACTGGGATCTGTTTAAGGCTGTTGGCTCAAACAGACTTCCTCGGACAGACTTGGCGCAAGCTACTCCATTCTGCAGATCCCAAGGGAACCCAGGTTTTTACCATTACACCCCTGTACAGGGATAGATACTTACCATAGGCCCAGGGTTGCATCTACAGAGTAGCTGCTGGCCGGAGGAGTGCGCTTGAGGCTTGAGTAGTTGAATCAATCCTAACTAAAGAAAAACCTATCTAATGCCACTTTCTTGTTAGGACCTGTCTGAGGCCTATGGCTCAAAAAAGCTTCTTTGGAAAGACTTGGCAAAAGCCAGTCTATCCTACAGGTTCCAAAGGAACTCTGGCCTTCACTCTTACAGCCCTGTACAGCGATAAAGACTTATTACATGGCCTTGATTGCATCTACATAGTAGATGCTGACTGGAGGGGCAAACTTAAGGCTAGAATGGTTCAGCCACCCTAACTATTGCTACTTTCTGAAATGTTAGGATATTTCTGAGGCCGTTGGCTCAAACAGGCTTCCTTGGACAGACTGGGCGCAAAACACACCATTTCTGATGGTTCCAAATGAACCCTGGGCTTCACCCTTGAACCTCAATACAGGGACAGTTTCATAGTTTTAAGGTTGAAAGACACAAGTCCATCAAGTTCAACCTAAAAGCTAATGTGTTGATCCAGAGGAAGGCAAAAACCCCATGAGGCAGATGCTAATTGCCCCATTTTAGGGGAAAAATTCCTTCCCGACTCCACATATGGCAATCAGACTAGTTCCCTGGATCAACGTCCCATAATAAAATCTATTACCACTAACCTGAAATGTTATATTATTCAAGGAACATTTTTCATCAAGCAGTTTTCACCGGAAATGTGTTGCACAACTGTTTGAATCTCAGTAAATTCCTGCGTAACTTACATTTAAATACTCTGACCTTTTTACACCCACTCTTTTAACTTCTTAAATAGTGAACAGAGCTTATCTGGACCGCTTGTGGCTTAGCTTTACCTGAAAACTTATTACAAATTAGGCTGGAAAAGTGGTGTAAATTAGGACTGAAATTGACTCCATCTTTTGACTGGAGTACATTTCTTGAGGTCTAGTACGTCAGCTTTAAGGGGATATTTCAATAAATGAATGACCCTGGCTGCAGGTATAAAGAATCAAACTGTGCTGTCCTGACCCATTCCTGGGATTGTGTATGGCACTGACATCACCTCAATACTGCCGCAGCCAACAAATGTAATCAGACGGACTGCCCAGCTGAGCACACTGAGCTGCTGCAGCTCTGAGATGGTGGAACCTCTTTTTTTTAATTAAATGACCTGCAGCTAGGGACATTCATTTATTGAAAGGGAACAACCCCTTTAAGGATGAGTCAAGTTCATTAAGAGGTTTAGTCTTTTTAATGAATTTGGTGCACGTTCCTCCAATAGGCGCTTCATGAATGCTGGTATAGAAATCCACCAGCCTTGGTGAATCGGCCACCATAGGTTTACATGGCATGAGCATATACAGAACAGTTGTGTAGTATACGTTACCAGGCCCTCATGATGCTCTTGGTCCTGGATGGCCTTCCACAGTCTGCTTTCTTGCTTCATCATCTTGAAGGGCTCCACTTTCTTTTCTTCTGGCTGGCATGGTGCGGCTCTATCATCCTGCTCCTTTAACACGAAGGGACGAATGACTGTAAAGCTGCCAGGAGCGTTTTTTTATCCCCTTAGATCATTGTGACACCACAAAGTGATGACATAGACAAGTGGGTGAGGCGCCTTTATTCAGTCATCGGGTGTGGTCAGAAGAAATTAGCATATTCCGTGATGTTACTACAATGAGAACAGACATGAACATTCTATTCGGAACCCGACCGCCATTATCAGCGGAACCTTCACTGCTGTCAGATTGGCACTAAAAACAAAAAGAGACCGCGGTGAACCTGGACAGTAACAATCTACAGGGACAGTGACTGCTAAGCGGACTTCATGTCAGATGTTATGCAGTTTTGTCAGAAAAAAAAACAATAAAATATATAAAAGACAGGCTCCAATAAACCTTAAACACTGGGCTGTAGTCACAGATTCTCCTTCCACCTGCAGCACATTGCTCCCCTGCCTAACCCTCCCCGTCCTGCAGCATGTTTCTCACCGCTTAATTCTCCCACTCCTGCAGCACATCACTCCCCTGTCTAAACCTCCCCCTCTTGCGGCACATTGCTCCGGTCTAATCCTCCCCTCCTTGCAGCACATTGTGCCCTTTCTAAATCTCCCCCTTCCTGCACCACATCACCCACTGCCAAATCCCCTCTTGCACCACATCGCCCACTGCCAAATCCTGCACTTCCTGCAGCATATCGCTCCCTGCCTAATCCTCTCCTATTGCATTACATCACTCCCCTGCATAAGCCACCTCTTCCTGCAGCACATCGCTTCCCTGCCTAAGCCTCCCCCTCCTGCATTACATCACTCCCCTGCCTAATCCTCCTCTTCCTGCAGCACAGCGCTCCCTGCCTAATCCTCCTCTTCCTGCAGCACATCGCTCCCTGCATGATTCTCCCTATCCTGCATTACATCACTCCCCTGCCTAATCCTCCTCTTCCTGCAGCACAGCGCTCCCTGCCTAATCCTCCTCTTCCTGCAGCACATCGCTCCCCTGACCCCCTCTTACGTGACATCTTTTCTATCAGTTACATTTGTGAAGTAACTGCTGTCTCCTGTGAGCAGTGGAGAGCGAAGCTGAGAGCCAGGAGGCTCTGCCCCTCTGCCCCTTCTTGCCACATCATCATCCATCTACATCAGGGCTGTCAAACTCAAATATATAGAGGGCCAAAAGGAAGAGTTTAACTCAGAAAAATAAGTCAACACTTTATCAGATGTTTCTGTGAAAACTTGAGTACAACAAATAAGATTTTGTTATTTTCCCTCAGTTATAAAAAAAATAGTTATGAGAAAAGTGTGACAAAAAGGAGTCATAAAATGCACCAAAATGAAATATCACAATTTATGGCTCAAATTGAGGTGAAGCAAGGAAGAGGTTGAGCTTAGCTAATGAGATGCATCAAACATACAGGTGCTTCTCACAAAATTAGAATATCATCAAAAAGTTAATTTATTTCAGTTCTTCAATCCAAAAAGTGAAACTCATATATTATACAGAGTCATTACAGAGTGATCTATTTCAAGTGTTTATTTCTGTTAATGTTGATAATGATGGCTTACAGCCAATGAAAACACAAAGTCATTATCTCAGTAAATTAGAATAATTAACAAAAATCACCTGCAAAGGCTTCTTACGCATTTAAAAAGGTCCTTTTGTCTGTTTCAGTAGGCTCCACAATCATGGGGAAGACTGCTGACTTGACAGATGTCCAGAAGGCAGTCATTGACACACTCCACAAGGAGTGTAAACCACAAAAGGTCATTGCTAAAGAAGCTGGCTGTTAACAGAGTGCTGTATCCAAGCATATTTATGGAAAGTTGAGTGGAAAGAAAAAGTGTGGTAGGAAGAGGTGCACAAGCAACCGGGATAACCGCAGCCTTGAAAAGATTGTTAAGGAAAGGACATTCAAACATTTGGGGAAGATTCACAAGGAGTGGACTGCTGCTGGAGTCAGTGCTTCAAGAGCCACCACACACAGACGTATCCAGGACATGGGCTACAAGTGTCACATTCCTTGTGTCGAGCCACTCATCACCAATAGACAACGCCAGAAGCATCTTACCTGGGCCAAGGAGAAAAACACCTGGACTGTTGCTCAGTGGTCCAAGGTGTTGTTTTCCGATGAAAGTAAATTTTGCATTTAATTTGGAAATCAAGGTCCCAGAGTCTGGAGGAAGAGTGGAGAGGCCACAATCCAAGCTGCTTGAGGTCTCGTGTGAAGTTTCCACAATCGGTGATGGTTTGGGGAGCCATGTCATCTGCTGGTGTAGGTCCACTGTGTTTTATCAAGACCAAAGTCAGCGCACCCGTCTACCAGGACATTGTAGAGCACTTCATGCTTCCCTCTGCCGACAAGCTTTATGGAGATGGAAATGTCATTTTCCAGCAGGACTTGGCACCTGTCCACACGGCCAAAAGTACCAATACCTGGTTTACACAACAGTATCACTGTGCTTGATTGGCAGCAAACTCACCTGACCTTAACCCCATAGAGAATCTATTATAGAGAATCTATGGGGTATTGTCAAGAGAAAGATGAGAGACACCAGACCCAACAATGCAGACGAGCTGAAGGCTTCTATCAAAGCCACCTGGGCTTCCATAACACCTCAGCAGTGTCACAGGCTGATCGCCTCCATGCCACATTGCCGCATTGATGCAGTAATTGATGCAAAAGGAGCCTGGCCAAGTATTGAGGGCATTTACTGAACATATATTTCAGTAGGACAACATTTCAGATTTTAAAAACATTTTTCAAGCTGGTGTTATAAAGTATTCTAATTTACTGAGATAATAGCATTAACAGAAATAAACACTTGAAATAGATCACTCTGTCTGTAATGACTCTATATAATATGAGTTTTACTATTTGTATTGAAGAACTGAAATAAATTAACTTTTTGATGATATTCTAATTTTGTGAGAAGCACCTATAGTATGCTATATGCCCAATTTTAACAAATGTACTGCAATTTTTCCTGAATGTGTTCAGAAATGTACAGATGTGTAAGCAGACAAATGCAGAGACTTAGGCTATGTGCCCACGATGCACAAAAGCTCCGGATTTTTCCTGAGCGTTTCTGCATCTCCCTGGCAGAAAAAACGCATGCGGATTGTATATGCGGATTGTGCATGCGGATTGTACATGCGGATTGTACATGCGGATTGTACATGCGGATTGTATATGCGGATTGTACATGCGGATTGTACATGCGGATTGTATATGCGGATTGTACATGCGGATTGTACATGCGGATTGTACATGCGGATTGTACATGCGTTTTTCCTGCCAGGGACATGCAGAAGTGAAGCGCTCTTCACATGCATTTCCACATGCGGGTTGACAAGCACTTTACAAGCGATTTTAGCATCACTTGGAAAGTGCTTGTCAATTTGGTCACACTATAGAAATCCATGAAAACGGCATGGATTTATATAGTGTGACCCCAAAGACTGGTTAAAAATAAAAAAATCTACTGTATAATTGTCTTTTCCCATCTGTCTGTCTGTCTGTTTGTCCGTCTGTCCTGGAAATCCCGCGTCGCTCATTGGTCCGGCAGCGGCCATTCAGCGCCGCGGGATTTCTGAAAAAAGATGGCGGCCGTTAGCGGCTCATCTGCGGGACGGAGCTCAGCGGCGATGCAGCCGGGAGATGAGCGCCGCGAGGCGCTCATCTCCCGGCCGGTACCAGCAGAAGGACATCGACCGCCGGACCCATCTGCGGGACGGAGATACAGCCGGGAGCCAAAATCGTGTAGCCAAGATCGGTGATTGGTCGCGGCCGATATTTAAATTTGGCGCCCAAATCGGTGATTGGTCGCGGGCAGCGTCCGCGACCAATCAGTACAGTAGTGTTTAACTTTTGCGGCAAGATCAGTGATTGGTCGCGGGCCAAGACCGCGACCAATCACCGATTTGTGCGGCACATTTAAATAGCGGCCGCGACCAATTGGATGTCAGCGCCGCTCCCCGGTCCTCCCTTCACCCCCTAGCCGCATGGATGTCAGCGCCGCTCCCCGGTCCTCCCTTCACACCCTAGCCGCTGATGTCCCCACAGTATCTGCATGGTGTTACAAAGGTCCGGACATTTGTGTTAAAAATCGCTGATTGGTCGCCGACGCTATTTAAATGTGGCGCCAAAATCGCTGATTGGTCGCGCCCAGCGTCGGCGACCAATCAGCGATTTTTAACACAATTGTCCGGACCTTTGTAACACCATGCGGATACTGTGGGGACATCAGCGGCTAGGGTGTGAAGGGAGGACCGGGGAGCGGCGCTGACATCCAATTGGTCGCAGCCGCTATTTAAATGTGCCGCACAAATCGGTGATTGGTCGCGGTCTTGGTCCGCGACCAATCACTGATCTTGCCGCAAAAGTTAAACACTACTGTGCTGATTGGTCGCGGACGCTGCCCGCGACCAATCACCGATTTGGGCGCCAAATTTAAATATCGGCCGCGACCAATCACCGATCTTGGCTCCACATTTAAACACCGCTGTACTGATTGGTCGCGGACGCTATTTAAATTTGGCGCCAAAATCGGTGATTGGTCGCGCCAAGCGTCGGCGACCAATCAGCACAGCGGTGTTTAAATGTGGAGCCAAGATCGGTGATTGGTCGCGGCCGATATTTAAATTTGGCGCCCAAATCGGTGATTGGTCGCGGGCAGCGCCAGCGACCAATCACCGATTTTTAACACAAATGTCCGGACCTTTGTAACACCATGCGGATACTGTGGGGACATCAGCGGCTAGGGTGTCAAGGGAGGACCGGGGAGCGGCGCTGCGGGTCCGGATACTTCAGCTGCGAGCAGTCGCTCATCTCCCGGCTTCTCGCAGCGGAAGTAGCCGCACAGGCAGCGGCGCTCCCCGGTCCTCACTAATACGATTCCGCTCCCCGGTCCTCACCAATACGATTCGCTGATTGGTCTCGCTCTCCACACGCGACCAATCAGTGATCTTGGCGCTAAAGTTAAACACCGCTCTGCTGATTGGTCGCGGCCGCTGCCCGTGACCAATCACCGATTTGGGCGCCACATTTAAATAGCGGCCGCGACCAATCACCGATCTTGCCGCCACATTTAAACACTGCTGTGCTGATTGGTCGCGGACGCCAGACGAGACCAATCAGCGATTTTGGCGCCAAATTTAAACCCGCTCCGCTAGTTGGTCGCGGATGCCGGCCGCGACTAATCAGCATTACTGGCGCCAAATTTAAACACCGCTCTGCTGATTGATCGCGGTCGCTGGCCGGGATCAATCAGCAGTATTGGCGCCAAATTTAAACACCGCTCTGCTGATTAGTCGCGGTCGCCGTCCGCGACCAATCAGCAATATTGGCGCAAAATTTAAACACCGCTCTGCTGATTGGTCGCGGTCGCCGTCCGCGACCAATCAGCAGTATTGGCGCCAAATTTAAACCCCGCTATGCTGATTGGTCACGGTTGCTGGCCGCGACCAATCAGCAGTATTGGCGCCAAATTTAAACACCGCTCTGCTGATTGGTCGCGGTGGCCAGCCGCGACCAATCAGCGATTTTGGCGCCAAATTTAAACACCGCTCTGCTGATTGGTCGCGGGCGGCGATTGCGACCAATCAGCATTATTGGCGCCAAATTTAAACCCCGCTCTGCTGATTGGTCGAGACAGCCGGCCGCCACCAATCAGCAATTTTGGCGCCAAACTTAAACCCCGCTCTGCTGATTGGTCGCGGTTGCCGGCCGCGACTAATCAGTATTGTTGGCGCCAAATTGCCGGCCGCGACTAATCAGCATTATTGCCGCCAAATTTAAACACCGCTCTGCTGAATGGTCGTGGCCGTGACCAGTCACCACTATTGGCGCCAAATTTAAACACCGCTTTGCTGATTGGTCGCGACCGGCGGCTGCAACCAATCAGCGTTATTGGCGCAAAATTTAAACCCCGCTCTGCTGATTGGTCACGTTCGCTGGCCGCGACCAATCAGCATTATTGGCGCAAAATTTAAACCCCGCCCTGCTGATTAGTCGCGACTGCCGGCCGTGACCAATCAGCGATATAGCCGCCAAATTTCAACACCGCTTTGCTGATTGGTCGCGGTTGTTGGCCGCGACCAATCAGCGATTTTGGCGCCAAATTTAAACACCGCTCTGCTGATTGCGCCCGGTCTGCCGCATACATATTCTAGAATACCCGATGCGTTAGAATCAGGCCACCATCTATAAATCTCTACTTAACTTCCGATGGCCCCCGCAGTCTTGCTTCGCTCCGTCCTGGCTGCCGGCAGATCGCGGTACACTGAAAGACCTGCTGTCACATGACTATGACGTCAGCGCAGGTCCTTCAGTCCATCGCGAGCTGCCGGCATGGGAGGACGAGCGCAGCGGGGGCCGTCAGAAGGTAAATATAACATTTATTTTATATTTTATTCTTTTTTTTGAAAGGTTCTATGGTACCCGGGTCCGGAGGAGAGTCTCCCATCCTCCACACGCGGGTACCATCCGCACATTGAACGCATGTATTCCGCATGTGCTTATCTAGTGAAGAGGAATCCATTTGTTCCAATGCAAGTCAATGGCGGCGAAAAAGCAGCGCTTACGCGAAATAATTGGTAGTGCTGCGTTTTTTTCCGCAATGATAATCCGCAGTGGAAATTTCCGCAGCATGTGCACAGCACATGCGGACTATCATTGGGGAACATGGCAGACCTTCTAACATGCGTTTTTAAGCGTTTCTGCAGCGTTTTTGCCATGCCGAAACGCTTAAAAAACGCATTGTGGGCACACAGCCTTAGGCCATGTGCCCACGTAGCGTTTTTGTAGCATTTTTGCGGCATTTTTACGGCCGCGAAAACGTTTGTAGAACAGTCTGCCATGCAAAGCCATGTGAATTCGGATGTGCTGTGCACATGATGCGCTAATTTGCGCGCCGAATTCGCATTACTTTGCAAAACGCAGCATGACCATTTCTACTGCGATTACGCTGAAGCTTATTCGCAATGCGTGTGGTATCTGGGAGGAAGACGAGACTACAACTCCTCTTCATCCCGGCTACCACGCGGTGAAAAAAAGAAATAAAAAAGTTAAAAACAAACAAAACCTGTATATTCACCTCTCCGGCGGCCCCCGGTCTGCTCTCCGGTCTCCTCCGGTCTGCTGTCTGTACTGTCAGGACCTGCGGTGACGTCATTTAGTCAGGTGATGGTCGCATGACCGCTGACGTCGGCATCAGGTGATGGTCGCGTGACCATCAGCTGACTAAATGACGTCACCGCAGGTCCTGACCGTACACTGCAGGACGCTGAAGAGAGAAGACGCGGCCGGGAGCAGACCGGAGGAGACCGGAGAGCAGACCGGGGGCCGCCGGAGAGGTGAATATACCGTTGTTTTTTTTTATTTATTAACGTTTTCTTTTTTTTACTATAGATGCTGCATTTAAAGCATCTAAGTTGTTCACACATTATAGATCCATGTCGGTTGCATCGATTTATATTGTGTGATCAACTTGTCAAGCACTTTTCCAAGTGATGCTCAAAATTGCTTGGAAAAGTGCTTGAAAAAACGCATGTGAAAACGCTTCTCTCTGGCAAAAAAACGCATGTAAATCTGCATCAAATCTGCTAGGTGTGCACACAGCCTTATAGCTGGTTTTGCTCTGAGCTGAGATGTCCAGGCTGAATAATGCTCTGGGAGCAGAACCCATCAGCAGAATCTGTCTGTTTCCTGCCTTGTAGCAGTGGATCCCGGCTATTTAGCTCACAGAGCATTGTCTACACAAGATACAATTGTATCCAATTTTCAGCTGGGAACAGGACTATGGACAAGTTTTGCAGCAACTGCATTTGTGATAGGAAATGTTGATCAATCTAGATTTTCTTCAGTGTTCTTATTCATTGCAGAAAATCTTAAAAAAGCCGAGGAATGTGGGCAACATGGTGGGTCAATGATTAACGATGTGGGGCTGGGTTCATATAATAGCAAGGACAACATCTGCAAGGAGTTTGTATGTTCTCCCCGTGTTTGTGTGGGTTTCCTCCGGGTTCTCCGGTTTCCTCCCACACTCCAAAGACATACTGATAGGGAATTCATATTGTGAGCCCCAATGGGGACAGTGATGATAATGTCTGTAAGGTGCTACGAAATCTAACGGCGCTATATAAGAGAGTAAAATAAATATATAACTAAATAAAATGAATGTATTAAAAGGCTAAGATTGCAAAGAGCTTGTAAAAACAAGAAACTTTGCAATTTCCTTCTTATTCAAAATCTTCTCTGTTCTCAAGAAGGAAAAGATTTTTAATTCTGCAGTGTACAGCTCATTGCTATGGTTACTGACCACCTGAGAAGTGGCCGGTCTCCTTGGCAAGAAGCGCTCACTTGCAGACTGGTGGACTTCAGTGCCCCTGTGCCTGTCCCATTCTGCAGAGGCAAAGCCGCCTCTGCCCGCAGAATGCAAGAGGGCACAATTCAGACAAGCGGCTCAGCCAAGCCACCGGCCAGAACTGTAAATCTTCAGCTTCTGATGAGAGGAACACAAGACCACCCCTTTAATAAAGGAGTAGAGCAGAACTCATACAGTGATTAGTGGGGGTCTGACACCTGAAATCCCCAGACATCAGCTACTTCTGCAAGATGATGTGCACAGTGTTAAGAGCTGGAATAGCACAGCTCCGCACACTGTGCAATGGCTGGTTTCAGGTACTACAGCTCAGATCACAATCATTTCAATAGGAGCTGCAGTACCAAGATCGGCCACTACACAGTGTACAGCGCTGTGCTGTTTGGGCTCTACGCTGAGTATTTCCAGCTGCTGTCTTATTGGTGAGGGGGCCGTGTGTTGGAACCTCACTGATCTGATATTGATGACCAGGGTCGGACTGCGGTGTCTGGGGCCCACAGGGGAAATTAACTCTAGGGGCCCACCTACAGCAAGATGCAAATATCTGTTATCCGCTCTCGCTGTTATAGTGGAGCATTGACTGGCGGCTCCTGCACATCTACTGGGCGACACTCTAACTGGGATGGACATGTTTGCATTAAAGGGCTTCTTTGGTTAAAACTAGTGTTGAGCGAGTATGTTCTGTTAACCCTTTCGGCGAGTATGCTCGGGCCGAGCTCCGAGTATTTATAGCTGCTCGGTGATATGGTTGAATCGCTCCCGTGTGCATGATTTGCGACTGTTTGACGGTTTTAATACATGTGAGGAATGTGTAAGAAATAGACATTCCTCACATGTATTAACCCCTTAAGCCGCGGAGCATTTTCCGTTTTTGCATTTTCGCTTTTTGCTCCACTTGTTCCCAGAGCCATAGCGTTTTTATTTTTTGGTCAATATGGCCATGTTAGGGCTTATTTTTTGCGGGACGAGTTGTACTTTTCAACGCCATTACTAGTTTTACCATGCCGTGTACGGGAAAACGGGAAAAAAATTCCAAGCGCCGTGAAATTGCAAAAAAAGTGCAATACCACTGAGGTTTTTTTTTATTTTTTTTACCACGTTCACTGAATGCTAAAACTGACCTGCCATTATTATTCTCCAGGTCATTAAGAGCTCGTAGACACCAAACATGTATAGGTTCTTTTTTATTTAAGTGATGAAAAAAAAATCCAAAGTTTGGTAAAAAAAAAAAAAAAATGGTGCCATTTTCCGAGACCCGTAGCGTCTCCATTTTTCGGGATCTGGGGCAGGGTGAGGGCTTATTTTTTGTGAACCGAGCTGAAGTTTTTATAGATGCTATTTTGGGGTAGATCCGATGTTTTGATCGTCCGTTATTGCATTTTATTGCAATTTTACGGTGACCAAAAAACGTAATTCTGGCGTTTAGAATTTTTTTCTCATTACGCCATTTACCGATCGCATTAATTCTATTTTTATATTGATAGATCAGGCGATTCTGAACGCGGCAATACCAAATATGTGTATGTGGGGTTTATTTTATGATTTTATTTTGAATGGGGCGAAAGGGGGGTGATTTAAACTTTTAAATTTTTTTATTTTTTTTCATATTTTTTAAAACTTTTTTTTTCACTTTTTGCTTGCTTCTGTACTCTACATAGGAAACTTGAAGCAGCAACTGTCCGATCACCTCTGCTACATACAGGGAACCAGCAGATCCCCTGTATGCAGCAGAAATGGTCCTGTCCTATGAGCACCGACCACTAGATGGCGCTCATAGCAATTCCACCCGCGCCTGTTGCGGGCACATGTCAGCTGTAATAATCAGCTGACATGTGCTTGGTTCAGTGCGGGCTCAGCGCCGGAGCCCTCACTGAACCGGAGGATAACGACATGCGCGTACTAATACGTGACATGTCGTTAAGGGGTTAAAGCTGTCAAACAGTTGCAAATCATGCACACGGGAGCGATTCAACCATATCACCGAGCAGCTGTAAATACTCGGAGCTCGGCCCGAGCATACTCGGACAGAACATACTCGCTCAACACTAGTTAAAACAAGTTATCACCGATCCATGGGCTCTACAGGATAGGTGATCACTTATTGAGCATTTGTGTCCGAACATTGGAAAACGCACCTATCGGAAGAATGGGGAAGTTTTATCCCTGACAGAACACTTATCCCTATTTTAAAATGCTGCGGCAGGTGGGACGTCTGACCGCAGCTCTATTCATTCTCTTAGAGACTTGCAAAAAAGAGCAGCGCTCACAGCCACTGAGAGAATGAATGGATCAGTGGTCGCATCTCACATGCCGCTCCAGTCTAATGGGGAGAAAAGCTCCACATTCTGCCGGTGTGTGCAAGCAGTCAGACCCCCACCAATCAATATTATCAATGATCCTGTGGAGAGGTGATTACTTGTTTTCACCGGAGAACCCCTGTAAGTGCATCTCTGCCGCTCTGGTCCAAGTATTTAATCGCTAAGGCCACGGCCCTACTATCAGTATTCGGTCAGTATCCAGTCAGTATTTTTTCTCAGGAGTGGGAGCCAAAACAGGTGATGAACAATCAGAGAAAAGGTATAATAGAAACAAGTCACCAATTGTGCATTTATCAACCATTCCTGGTTTCGGCACCCACTCCTGAGAAAAATACTGACCAAATACTGATGGTGGGGCTGTGGCCTAATGGAAAAAAATCTTTTCCTAGTTAAGATCAGCGAGAACAAAATGACCGCCATACACAGCACAGTCCACTATATCAACACCAATAATACCACATACAAAAGGGACAAATATCGCCACACCTTGACTAGATCACATATTACCACTACATAGTGACTGAATAATACCACATACAAGGAACAAATATGGCCAAACTATGACCAGACCATATATTACCACCCCAAGGTGACCAAATACTACAGTACTGATCATGAATACAAAACCACAAAACTAACAACACTGTTATTACCACCAGCGACATTATACACAGGAGCTCTGTATATAGTGCCAGTGTACAGGTAACACAGTGATCACCAGTGACATTATAGACAGGAGCTCTGTATATAGTGTATAGGTAATACAGTGATCACCAGTGACATACACAGGAGCTCTGTATATACTATATACACACATGGTCAAAATTGTTGGTACCCCTCGTTTAATGAAAGAAAAACCCACAATGGTCACAGAAAAAACTTGAATCTGACAAAAGTAATAATAAATTAAAAATCGATGAAAATGAACAAATGAAAGACAGACATTGCTTTTCAACCCTGCTTCCACAGAATTTAAAAAAAATTAAACTCTTGAAATAGGCCTGGACAGAAATGATGGTACCCCTGAAAATAATGTGACAAAAGGGACATGTTAAATCAAGTTGTGTCCACTAATTAGCATCACAGGTGTCTACAATCTTGTAATCAGTCAGTGGGCCTGTATATAGGGCTACAGATACTCACTGTGCTGTTTGGTGACATGGTGTGTACCACACTCAACATGGACCAAAGGAAGCAAAGGAAAGAGTTGTCTCAGGAGATTAGAAAGAAAATTATAGACAAGCATGTTAAAGGTAAAGGTTATAAGACCATCTCCAAGCAGCTTGATGTTCCTGTAACTACAGTTGCACATATTATTCAGAAATTTAAGATCCATGGGACTGTAGCCAACCTCCCTGGACGTGGCCGCAGGAGGAAAATTGATAACAAATCAAAGAGACAAATAATATGAATGGTAACAAAAGAGCCCAAGAAAACTTCTAAAGAGATTAAAGGTGAACTTCAAGCTCAAGGAACATCAGTGTCAGATCGCACCATCCGTCGTTGTTTGATCTAAAGTGGACTTCATGGGAGACGACCAAGGAGTACACCATTGTTGAAAAAAAATCATAAAAAAGCCAGACTGGAATTTGCCAAACTACATGTTCACAAGTCACAAAGCTTTTAGGAGAATGCCCTATGGACAGATGAGACAAAAATGGAAGTTTTTGGCAAGGCACATCAGATCTATGTTCACAGATGGAAAAATGAAGCATATCAAGATAAGAACACTGTCCCTACTGTGAAACATGGAGGAGTCTCTTTTATGTTTTGGGGCTGGTCTGCCGCATCTGGCACAGGGTGTCTTGAATCTGTGCAGGGTACAATGAAATCTCAAGACTATCAAGGGATTCTAGAGAGAAATGTGCTGCCCAGTGTCAGAAAGCGTGGTCTCAGTCGCAGGTCATGGGTCTTGCAACAGTATTATGACCCAAAACACACAGCTAAAAACACCCAACAATGGCTAAGAGGAAAACATTGGACTATTCTGAAGTGGCTTCTATGAGCCCTGACCTAAATCCTATTGAGCATCTTTGGAAAGAGCTGAAACATGCCGTCTGGAAAAGGCAACCTTCAACCATGAGACAACTGGAGCAGTTTGCTCATGAGGAGTGGCCAAAATACCTGTGGAGAGGTGCAGAAGTCTCATTGACAGTTACAGGAGTCGTTTGATTTCAGTGATTGCCTCAAAAGGTTGTTCAGCAAAATATAAAGTTAAGAAGAACCATCATTTCTGTCCAGGCCTGTTTCATCAGTTTATTTTATTTTTTTTACTCTGTGGAAGCAGAAAAGCAATGTCTGACTTTCATTTGTTCATTTTCATAGATTTTTAATTTATTATTACTTTTGTCAGATTCAAGTTATTTCTGTGACCATTGTGGGTTTTTCTTTCATTAAACGAGGGGTACCAACAGTTTTGACCACGTGTGTAGTGTAAGTGTACATGTGTGTCGCCCTGGCCTGGATGCCACAAGTGTAATTAAAGCTGTGTCTGAGAGCAGGGGGGAGGTTCTCTAGTCAGGGGAACATTAGCATGCAATGCCTCCTGTCTCAGGCCAGTAGGGGGAGCAGGCTGCCCCTATAAAAGCTGGTGCTGAGGTCAGGGTTAGAGAGAACCCAGATGACCTGTCTCAGGACTGAGACGTGTCTCAGCAGAGCAGGGACAGACAGTTGCACTGCACCTAAGAGGAAGTGTGGCAGGAGGAGAGCCACAAGCCAGAGACAAGAGGCGAAGAGAGCCTGTCTTGGCAGATAACAGACTTAATCTACCAGACTTTGGTGTCTGAGGCTGGAAGGATTCCACATCCCCCAGCAGAGAACCAGTCCGCAAGGGACTGTATATTCCTTGGCCTAAGAAGCTTGGAGGCTCTGCAACAACAGAAGGGACCAGTAAAGCCATACAAGGCTGAGAGCAGAAAGGAACCCACATCGCAGGCCATACAGGCGAGAAAACACGGAAAGCTCGGAAACGTGGGCTGTTACCCTATCAGGAGGAGATAGCCAGAAGGAGCGCAGAAAGCACGGTAGGCCTACACCCTCACCCTGACCAGGGCCAATTTCCCCGTTGCTCTCAGACATCCAGGTCCCCTCCTAGCCGGGACTGTTTGTGCGTCAGTTTACCTGTTTAGTAAAGACCCTGGACTGCAACCTGTTGTCTGTGTGCTCCTTGCTCCTCCAGCACTATCAGCACTGGGACTCCCACTACCATCACTCCCAACATCCATTATACTGCCCTGGGGCTGCACTCTTCCCGTGGAGAGTCACACTACCCTAGATGCACACCTCATCAGCCCCAGCGGTCTGCATGCAGCGGCGGTTCCTAATAACCGCAATCCACGGGTGGCGTAGTCGGACATTATCAGCAGAACATAGCAGACTACCATTGGCCTGACCACCCTGAGCCACGGAACCGGGTCGCCACTACTACCCCCATCGTCTCCCTATTGCCCGGATCCGAGTGCCCCACGGCCCAGGGGGCGAGTCAGCTTTGGCGTAGTCGGCAGGATTTCGTGCCCGCAACCACCGGGTACTGCGTGCCTGAAAAAGACTTTTGTAACTTACCTGTGGCAAAGTTTCCCGCCGTCTGGAGTTGTTTCCCGCCATCCGGAGCCGATTCCCGCCATCGGACGCCATCTTGGACCGTTTCCCGCCGTCTTCTGCCGCCTTCCCACCATCCGCAGCTGCTTCCCGCCATCGGACGCCATCTTCAGGACGCCGCGCGGGAAGAAGATGGGCGTGGACGTCAAAACCGCGCGAGATCCGAAGCTCCGCCCCACACACCGACGCTGCGCAAGGTCCTGGAAGGGAGAGAGAGCGACGCTGACGTCATCAGGACGCGACGCCAGGTCCTCGTCCATAGCAGCAGCAGCGGAGCCGCGGCCTACAGAAGAGGATCGTCGGAAGGTAGGCCACGCGTAACTAGGGGGGGAGGAAGATGACGGACACAGAGGCGCCCACTACCACCAACGCAGCTGCAGCAGCGGTGATGCCCTTTTCCTTGCCCTACATCCCTGGAGCGGCCTGGCTGCCCAAATACTCAGGGGAGCCCCATGCCCTAACTGACTTCAAGGAAAGGCTATACAGTTTGTTCCACGTTTACCCCCTGACAGAGGAACAGAAGGTCAGCATATTAACAGGGCAGTTAACTGGCGCAGCCCAGCGGGAGGTAAAATCATGGCCCACTGAGGAGAAAAGGACTGTGAAGGGTATTCTGGCCCGGCTGCGGGGTACCTTTGACACACGTACCTCCGCTGAGATTAAAATGAGGTTCTATGGATGTAAGCAGCGGGCACAGGACAGCATCAGAGACTATGCCCTAAATCTGCAGGAAGCCTTGAGGGCTATTCAACAAACTGACCCTGGCAGTGTGCAGGAAACGGATAAGCTGCTAACAGAACAATTCATAGAAGGTCTGCTGTCTAGCGCCCACAGGGCCCAACTGCGCCTCATGTTCTTTCAGAACCCCGACCTGACCTTTGCCCAATTTAAGGACAGGGCCATAAGGGTGCTCCGTGAATCTGCAACCAGTAGCGCTATAAACCCCCGGCGCCCTGCTATCACTTACCACCAGGAGGCGGCGCCCTCCTCTATGGACTCCGTGGAGGCTGATGCACAGGCCCTGAACCAAGCCCCGTCGAAAGATCTGCACCACCAAGTCCAGGAGCTGACCAGGAGCGTCGCGGCGTTGACCAGGACCGTCCAGGCGTTGCAAGTGGACCCGTCAAGACCCATCGAGCTGGCTTCAAGTCCGGAGAATGTCCCATGGCGTCGACAGAGGAGGATTCCGTCGTTCCGAGGGAGGCCCACAGACCGCTACGCAGAGGATGGACAGCCCATTTGCCGTCGATGCAACCAGCCCGGACACATTTCCAGGTACTGTAATTTAAACGGGTCCAACCTGGGGCAGAGGGCCAACCCCCAGGCATAAGATCACCAGGCCCTTACAATTGGCGTAATAAGTACGTTGGGGGGCGCCCGGTTTTACCCGTGGTGCTGGACGGTATCCCCATGAGCGCCTTGCTGGATACTGGGTCACAAGTAACCACTATCCCTTATGTACTTTTTAAGCAGTATTGGACTGATGCTGATATCACACGGTATCCAGACGGTAACTTGAGCATCATCGCCAGTAATGGCTTACCCGTGCCGCAGAGGGGGTTCAAGGAGATGACCATTAAGATTGGTAAAGTTGAACTACCGGCACAGGGAGTGATTATTGTGGACATTGACCATCATGAAAGTCACCCTAAAATAACTGTGGGTACTAACGTGATTGAAAATTGTCTTTCAGAGGTAATTGTAATCTTACAACAGGTGGCGGTGAATGCTAGTTCCAGCCAACAGAGAATCCTCAACAAGGAGATAAAGGCCCTGATGAGACGGCAGCAGGTAGAACTGTCTGGTGGTGAGATCGGTAGCGTAAGACTGAGTGACCCATTCCCCATTTCCATGCCTCCCAAAAGTGAAATGATGATCTGGTGTCGGACTGCAATCGGGTTGAGAGGTAGAGACTACCAAGACATGGTAGAACCCGTGTACTCAGACAGCAGGCCCACCATTTTGACAGCCCGGGGGGTGGTTGATGTCCGTCATGGGAGGGTGCCCGTCCGCATCCTCAACATTGGGGAGAGGGAGGTACACTTACCCAGGTACGCTACACTTGCCAAGCTGTTTGTGGTCGAACACAAAGCTATCAGGGCCGTGGAACCTTTGCCTCCATCTCCACAGGCGGAGAGTAATGGCTCCCAGAAACAAAAGGAGGACTGGTGCCAGAAACTCCACGTGGGTGCTGACTCCACTCCCCTGCACCAAAAACAAGGAGTCTACTGGGTGGTACAGGAGTACGAGAGAGTCTTTAGTAAGCACCCGCTAGACTTCGGCAGAGTAAAGGGGATAGAACACCACATCCCCACAGGGAGCCACCCACCGATAAAAGAGAGGCACAGACCTGTACCCCCTGCACATTATCAGAACGCAAGGGGCATGCTAAGAGAGATGAAAGAAGCTGGGGTTATTAGAGACAGCTGTAGCCCCTGGGCAGCCCCCTTGGTTCTGGTCAAAAAGAAAGACGGCACCATGAGAATGTGCGTCGACTATAGACAAATCAACCGTATCACTCACAAAGACGCATATCCGCTGCCTAGAATAGAGGAGTCTTTAGCCGCGCTAAAATCAGCTAACTTCTTTTCTACTTTGGACCTTACTAGCGGGTACTGGCAGGTTCCTGTGGCAGAGGCTGACAAGGAGAAGACCGCCTTCACCACCCCGATGGGACTGAGCGAATTCAACTGCATGCCTTTCGGGCTCTGCAACGCACCAGGGACCTTCCAGCGGCTGATGGAATGCTGTCTAGGGCACCGAAACTTCGAGACGGTCCTCCTTTACCTGGACGACGTGATCGTCTATTCGAAGACCTACGAGGACCATCTGAAGCACCTGGCCGAGGTGTTCGAAGCTCTGGCAGGCTATGGCCTGAAGGTGAAACCATCGAAGTGTCACCTGCTGAAACCAAAGGTCCAGTACCTAGGGCACGTGGTAAGCGCGGAAGGAGTGGCCCCCGACCCTGACAAGGTCACGGCAATCAAGAGCTGGCCAAGCCCCTCGAACATCAAAGAGGTGAGACAGTTTCTCGGGTTGGTAGGCTACTACCGAAGATTCATCCCCGGGTTCACCAAGATGGCAGCTCCTATGCAGGACCTCCTGATCGGACAGTCTAAGTCCAGGAGCCAAAAGCCGCCCTTCAAGTGGGATAAACCGGAAGAGGAGTCCTTCCGCCAGCTAAAGATGGCCCTCACAGGGGATGAGATCCTGGCCTACCCTGATTATGGCCAGCCTTTCATTCTCCACACAGATGCCAGTAATGTGGGACTGGGAGCCGTATTGTCCCAAAACCAACAGGGCAGATAACAGGTGATCGCATACGCCAGCCGGAAGCTGAGGCCCACCGAAAGGAACCCGGAGAATTACAGCTCCTTCAAGCTAGAATTCTTGGCGGTGGTGTGGGCCGTGACGGAACGCTTCAAGCATTACCTGGCCTCCGCAAAGTTCACCGTGTACACGGACAACAACCCGTTGACACACCTGGACAATGCAAGACTGGGTGCCCTGGAACAGCGGTGGATGGCCCGTCTCTCCAACTATGACTTCGTGATCAAGTACCGGGCAGGCAAAACCAACGCCAACGCGGACGCCCTATCAAGGATGCCTCACTTACCTGAAGGTGACGAAGACCCAGAAGAGCTGGAGGAGGTAGAACTCCCGGCGTTTCACCGGTATGGAGCCGCTCAACACTCTCACCGCGTGAAGGAGGAGGATCTAACAACTGTGATGATGAATCCCCTACCTCACCACAGCTGGGCCGAGACCCAAGATAGTGACCCTGCAGTCCGCCTGGTGAAAGATCTGCTGACCCGGGAAGACGCCCGCTTAGATCCAGATGCCCCAGAGGAAGCCAAGCAGCTATGGAAGGAGAAGAGCAAGCTGTTCCTCTACGAAGGCAAGTTGTGCAGAAGGATTGTCAACCACCGGACGCACGAGCTGACCTGGCAAGTCGTGGTCCCAAGGAGGGATGCAGCTATGGTCCTGGGGGCTTACCATGACAGAGCGGGACACTTCGGTTGGAAGAAACTGGAGTTCCTACTAAGAGGAAGATTCTTTTGGGTCGGCATGAGAGGAGCTGTAGAAAAATGGTGCAGAGACTGTGGCCCTTGTCACCTAAGGAGGAAGGACCGTGCCAGCCAGAAGACACCCTTGAGGCCCATCGTCACCACGCAGCCTCTTGAGCTGGTAGCTCTGGACCACGTCAAATTGGCTCCCAGCCGGTCAGGATACATCTATGCCCTGACAATCGTGGACCACTATTCCCGTTTTCTAGTGGTGGTCCCGGTAAAGGACTTGACAGCCCAAACAGCGGCCAGAGCCTTCCAGCAATATTTCTGCCGTCCACACGAGTATCCGGAACAGGTCCTGACAGACCAGGGTCCAGCGTTCGAGGCTGAAATCTTCCAGGAGTTCTGCAACCTCTATGGCTGTAAGAAGATTCGTACAACGCCTTACCACCCCCAAACCAACGGGATGTGTGAGAAGATGAACAATATAGTCATTGATCTCCTGAAGACGTTGCCCCTGGAGGAACGCAGCCTGTGGCCAGAAAAACTGCCGGACCTGATAGACCTATACAACAATATCCCGGTGAATGCTACAAACTGCACCCCGGCTTACCTGATGCGAGCTAGACCAGGAAAGCTGCCCGTAGACCTGGAGATGGGAGTCCTAATACCTGAGGACACCTCCCCGGATGCGGACTGGGATACGGAAAGGCAACTGCAGTACAAGAAGGTACAGGAGAGTGTGGAGAAGAGCCTGGCCCAGGTGAGAGAGAAGCAAGAAAGACTCTTCAATCAACACGCCCCTGCTAGTCCCCTAGAACCTGGTGAGCAAGTCATAAAGCGAAAAAGAAGGCTACATAAGTTGGACGACCAGTGGGAAAGGGAACCCTACACCGTACTGCAGTCTGACCACGACAACCCAAAGGTGTGCGTAATCACCAAGGACGGAGGAGAAACCACTAGTGTCGTCTCCAGAGACCATCTCAAAAGGTGCCCTGAGCAACTCCGTAGTGCAGAAGAGGATCAGAGTGACCTTGAACCCGCAGAGGACAAAGAAGAAATGATCAGCACCGTTCTCGGAGAGTTCCCTCAGTCCTGGACTCGCATAAATGATGCCATAGTGGTACCTGTCCTGCATTTCCTGCAACCGGCACAGCAACAACCAACACCAGAGCCGGAAGGTGAAGAGGAGCAAGCAGTTCCAGAGGCAGAAGAGCCTGTACCAGCAGCTCAGGAGAGTCAACCCTCTGCTGACAGTGAGCCTGCCATGCCTGCGGTAAGCCAAAGGACCCGCAGACAGCTGCCTGCCCTACCTGTACACCCAGCTGGTAGCTGCACCCCTAATGCTAGTGGGGAAAGCCAAGTCAGTCCACCACCAGACAGTGGGCTACGTAGGTCAACCAGGAGCACAAAGGGACAGATACCCGCTCGCTGGAGAATATAGAGTGTACTAAAATTGTAAATAACCCTGTTGCCAAATGTTGAATTGTTTGCAAAGTTACATGCATGTTTGGTAATACTCTGTTTCAGTTTCTTGCAGCTACCGTAAGGACTCACAGGTTATGGACTTTTTATAACCGGGACCTTGTATGGACTGCGTTCAGAGCCTAACCCAGGAATGAACTAAGACTGTGAAGGACTTGGGGTAGGACAGACCCCCACCTGGTTAAGGCTCCCTGTTGTGCTGGTGATATGGACACCCGGTCACAGGCCACACTGTGACCTTAAGAACTCAATTTGTGCGTCGTCTGTCTATTAATGTTTTATTGTTATGCATATTGTCTTTGTTTACTGTTTAGTCCCGGAGTACTAAATTTCACTAGGGGGGAATGTGTCACCCTGGCCTGGATGCCACAAGTGTAATTAAAGCTGTGTCTAAGAGCAGGGGGGAGGTTCTCTAGTCAGGGGAACATTAGCATGCAATGCCTCCTGTCTCAGGCCAGTAGGGGGAGCAGGCTGCCCCTATAAAAGCTGGTGCTGAGGGCAGGGTTAGAGAGAACCCAGATGACCTTTCTCAGGACTGAGACGTGTCTCAGCAGAGCAGGGACAGACAGTTGCACTGCACCTAAGAGGAAGTGTGGCAGGAGGAGAGCCACAAGCCAGAGACAAGAGGCGAAGCAAGCCTGTCTTGGCAGATAACAGACTTAATCTACCAGACTTTGGTGTCTGAGGCTGGAAGGATTCCACATCCCCCAGCAGAGAACCAGTCCGCAAGGGACTGTATATTCCTTGGCGTAAGAAGCCTAGAGGCCCTGCCACAACAGAAGGGACCAGTAAAGCCATACAAGGCTGGGAGCAGAAAGGAACCCACGTCGCAGGCCATACAGGCGAGAAAACACGGAAAGCTCGGAAACGTGGGCTGTTACCCTATCAGGAGGAGATAGCCAGAAGGAGTGCAGAAAGCACGGTAGGCCTACACCCTCACCCTGACCAGGGCCAATTTCCCCGTTGCTCTCAGACATCCAGGTCCCCTCCTAGCCGGGACTGTTTGTGGGTCAGTTTACCTGTTTAGTAAAGACCCTGGACTGCAACCTGTTGTCTGTGTGCTCCTTGCTCCTCCAGCACAATCAGCACTGGGACTCCCACTACCATCACTCCCAACATCCATTATACTGCCCTGGGGCCGCACTCTTCCCGTGGAGAGTCACACTACCCTAGCTGCACACCTCATCAGCCCCAGCGGTCTGCATGCAGCGGCGGTTCCTAATAACCGCAATCCACGGGTGGCGTAGTCGGACATTATCAGCAGAACATAGCAGACTACCATTGGCCTGACCACCCTGAGCCACAGAACCGGGTCGCCACTACTACCCCCATCGTCTCCCTATTGCACGGATCCGAGTGCCCCACGGCCCAGGGGGCGAGTCACATGTAATACACTGACTCACCAGTGACGTCTCTAGGTGAAGTCCTTCATCTTCGCTTTTCTTCTTCATCTGGCACAGACGGCCATCACTTCTTCCAGCCAGGAATCATCTCTGCAGAAAATAACACACAGTTATCAATAACTGATCTCTTCTAGGGAATATTCCCACTCCACCCCCCGACTTCTACACTACACCAGTTGAAGAAAAAAAGCGATATAGTGCCGCCCTGCACAGTAACAGGAGCCCGCTTTTGTCCTATCCCATGGAAAACAATTTCCTAAAAAGTAAATTATATTACAGAAGTAATAATGTCTCTAATTGGACTCTAAAATAATAATGTTCCTCACTGGCCACCATAAACTAATAAAGTATGTTCCTCAATCTGGCACCAAACAGTAATTAAGTCCCTTGTTCAGCCTGGCACCCCCATATATCCATCCTGGCCCCCCCTTCCCTGCATATATCCATCCTGACACCCCCCATATATCCCTTCTGGCCCCCATATGTCCAGTGTGACCCCTCCATATATTTATCCTAGCCCACGTGTATCGAGCCTGCCCCCTCCCATATACCCATCCTAGTCCCCCATGTGGCCCTCCTGTTCCCCCCATATATCCATCCTGGCCTCCATGTGTCCAGCCTGCCCCCCCACATATCCATCCTGGCCTCCATGTTTCCAGCCTGCCCCCCCATATATCTGTCCTGGCCTCCATGTGTCCAGCCTGCCCCCTCCCATATATCTGTCCTAAAGCCCCATGTGTCAAGCCTGCCCCCCCATATATCCATCCTGGCCTCCATGTGTCCAGCATGCCCCCCCTACATATCCATCCTGGCCTCCATGTGTCCAGCCTGCCCCCCCCAATATATCCATCCTGGCCTCCATGTTTCCAGCCTGCCCCCCATATATCCATCCTGGCCTCCATGTGTCCAGCCTGCCCCCTCATATATCCATCCTGCCCTTCCCCCCTGCATATATCCATCCTGACACCCCCCCATATATCCATACTGGCCCCCATATGTCCAGCGTGGCCCCTCCATATATTTATCCTAGCCCACGTGTATCGAGCCTGCCCTCCCACATACCTATCCTAGCCCCCCATGTGTCCAGCCTGCCCCCCACATATCCATCCTCGCCATCATGTGTCCAACCTGCCCCGCCCCCCATATATCCGGCCCCCCATATATCCATCCCCCTCACATATCCATCCTGGCCTCCATGTGTCCAGCCTGCCCCACCATATAGCCATCCTGCCCACCCTTTCCCATGTGTCCAGCCAGGCTCCCCCTTATGTGTCCAGCCAGGCTCCCCCCCTTGTGTGTCCAGCCAGGGTTCCCCCTTGTGTGTCCAGCCAGGCTCACACCCTTGTGTGTCCAGCCAGTGTTCCCCCTTGTGTGTCCAGCCAGGGTTCCCCCTTGTGTGTCCAGCCAGGGTTCCCTCTTGTGTGTCCAGTCAGGGCTTCCCTTGTGTGTCCAGCCAGGGCTCCCCCTTGTGGGTCCAGCCAGGGTTCCCCCTTGTGTGTCCATCCGGGTTCCCCCTTGTGTGTCCATCCAGCTCCCCCCTTGTGTGTCCAGCCAGGGCTCCCCCTTGTGGGTCCAGCCAGGGTTCCCCCTTGTGTGTCCATCCAGCTCCCCCCTTGTGGGGGCCCATCCCATTCTGCATCCACTCATATACACACAGACACACACACAGACACCTCTTACCTTCCTGCTCTCCCGTGCGGTGTCCTCCTTCTCCGGCGGCTGAGTTGCGCGCCTCCTTCACTGCAGGCGCATGACGATGACGTCATACGCCGGCCGGGGAAGGGAGACGCGCAGCTTCAGCTGCTTCACTGGGACGTGTGTCGCGGCGGTTCAGGTAATGAACGCCGCGTGAGCGCGTCCCTGCATACACTGTGCCTGCGCTTTTAAAGGGCCCGTGCCCCTTAAAACCGCAGGTTTTTTTATTTTTTCATTCTCTTCTCCCCCTCTCCTCTGCAGAAGGGTACCCCGCCAGCCCAGTCCCTCCCTGTTGATGACTTATCCTAAAATCGGTCATTAATATATAAGTCCTGGACAGTCCCGTTAAGCTTGTTTTACCTAGTTATAAAAGCCCTTTAAGTCCTCATTATAAGGTAAGGTATGAATGGATCTAATTAAATTCTCCAAAGAGAACTATTTATACATTTTAGTCACTGTGAGCTTTCTACAAGATATTGCGGGCAGTATATAGCGAATATACGGACACAGAGCCATTCGCCGGCTCAAATTGCCAATAAGCACCTTGTAAATATGAGACCTTGACATCATAGGTTACTTGGCTTAATATGAAATTGTCCCTCATGTGTACCGCATTGTGGGCAGGGACTATATGTACATCACTGCAGAATATGTTGGCAATAAAAAGTCAACAGAAATGAATATCATGCAGATCCTCACCAGGACTCCAGCAGTGTCACCATCCTGCCACCATACAGCTATAGAAGGACAATAAACCTGCAGGGTTCTCCCCTCAGTTATTTTTTCCTTTAATTTTATTATCTGTTTCTTACTCACAGTGAAAGAACAGTCATCAGATATTTTATTGTTCACTTTTTATTTTACAGTCTCAGCTCTGAAGAATAGAACGTCTTATGAATAAATGACAGCTCACTTATTACAGTGGTGGCCAAAAGTATTGGCACCCCTGCAATTCTGACAGATAATACTCAGTTTCTTCCTGAAAATGATTGCAATCACAAATTCTTTGGTATTATTATCTTCATTTAATTTGCTTGCAAGGAAAAAATACAAAAGAGAATGAAGCAAAAATCAAAACCTTGATCATTTCACACAAAACTCCAAAAATGGGCCAGACAAAAGTATTGGCACCCTCAGCCTAATACTTGGTTGCACAACCTTTAGCCAAAATAACTGCGAACAACCGCTTCCGGTAACCATCAATGAGTTTCTTACAATGCTCTGCTGGAATCGTAGACCATTCTTCTTTGGCAAACTGCTCCAGGTCCCTGATATTTGAAGGGTGCCTTCTCCAAACTGCCATTTTGTGATCTCTCCACAGGTGTTCTATGGGATTCAGGTCTGGACTCATTGCTGGCCACCTTAGAAGTCTCCAGTGCTTTCTCTAAAACCATTTTATAGTGCTTTTGGAAGTGTGTTTTGGGTCATTGTCCTGCTGGAAGACCCATGACCTCTAAGGGCGACCCAGCTTTCTCACACTGGGCCCTACATTATGCTGCAAAATTTGTTGGTAGTCTTCAGACTTCATAATGCCATGCACACGGTCAAGCAGTCCAGTGCCAGAGGCAGCAAAGCAACCCCAAAACATCAGGGAACCTCCGCCATGTTTGACTGTAGGGACCATGTTCTTTTCTTTGAATGCCTCTTTTTTTTTCCTGTACACTCTATGTTGATGGTTTTTCCCAAAAAGCTCGACTTTTATCTCATCTGACCAGAGAACATTCTTCCAAAACATAGTAACATAGTTTGTAAACATAGTTAGTAAAAGCCGAATAAAGACTTGCGTCCATCAAGTTCGACCTGTTAGTTCTGTAATTGCTAAAGTTGATCCAGAGGAGGGCAAAAACCCCAAATGATTTGGCCAATCTTCACCTGAGGAAAAATTCCCTCCTGACTCTGAAACCAGCAGTCAGAATAAATCCCTGTATCAACTTACTATTTTATTTTATTTTTAAGTATATGCTGAAATCTGCCTGGTATCTAGAAATGCATCCAGTCCCCGCTTGAACTGGTTTAGTGAATCTGACATTACCGTCTCCTCACTCAGTGAATTCCATATTCTCACTGCTCTTACCGTAAAGAACCCCTTCCTATGCTGGTGCTGAAACCTTTTCTCTTCCAGTCTTAGTGAATGCCCTCTTGTTACCGTAATATCCCTCCTTTTGAACAAATCCCTGGCAAGGTCTCTATACTGTCCCCTAACATATTTGTACACATTTATTATGTCCCCCCTCAACCTTCTCTTTTCCAGGCTGAATAGTCCTAGTTTTGCCAACCTCTCTGGGTATTGCAGTCCCTCCATTCCCTTTATTAATTTTGTTGCCCTCCTTTGTACCTTTTCAAGCTCATTTATATCCTTTCTATATATTGGGGCCCATAACTGAGCACAGTATTCCAAGTGTGGTCTGACCAGTGCTTTGTACAGTGGAAGAACAATGTTCTCATCCTTTGCAGCTATACCTCTTCTGATACATCCCATTACCCTGTTTGCCCTTACAGCAGCGGCCTGACTTTGGGCACTCCAATTTAGTTTGCCATCAATCAAGATGCCCAAGTCCTTCTCCATCTCTGAATTCCCCAATGATTTCCCATTCAGTGAGTACTGGTGACTTCCATTTTTCCTTCCCATATGTATGACCTTACATTTCTCCTCGTTAAACCTCATTTGCCATTTAATGCTCCACCTACCCAGCTTATCCAAATCCCTCTGTAGGTCTTCACTATCCTCTTTTGTATTAATTGTTTTACATAACTTTGTGTCATCTGCAAATATTGATATTTTCCTATTTATCCCGTTGACTATGTCGTTAATAAAGATATTAAATAACATTGGGCCTAGTACAGACCCCTGTGGTACCCCACTAGTGACGCTTACCCAATCTGAGTATATTCCAATTATAACCACCCTCTGCCTTCTATCCCTTAGCCAGTTAGCTACCCACTTGCAGACATTTTCCCCCAGCCCCATCATTCTCATTTTGTATACCAACCTATTATGTGGCACGCTATCGAAAGCTTTTGAGAAGTCGAGATACACGACATCCACTGGTTCCCCCTGATCTACTCGAGAGCTAACCTCCTCGTAGAAGTCAATCAGGTTTGTTTGGCAGGAGCGATTCCTCATGAATCCATGTTGGTTCGGGATTAAAAGATTATTAGCATCAAGATGCTCCATAATTGCCTCTTTAATGAAGCTTTCAAAAATTTTGCCCACAACGGACGTCAGACTCACCGGCCGATAGTTTCCGGCGTCACTTTTCGCTCCCTTTTTGAATATTGGCACTACATTCGCCTGTCGCCAATCAAGTGGCACAGACCCAGTCTCAACAGAGTCCTTAAATATAAGATATAACGGTCTGTCTATCACATTACTTAGTTCCCTTAGTACCCGTGGGTGTATGCCATCAGGTCCTGGTGATTTGTTTATTTTAATGTTACTGAGGCGTTTCTGTACCCCAGCTTGGGTTAGATTTGTCATACTTAGTGGAGGATTAAGTTTGTCACTTCTCATTTCTCCTGTTAGTTCGATTTCCTTTGTGAAAGTTGTCGAAAAAAAATTATTTAATAGATTAGCTTTATCCTCATCTTTCTCTATTATTTTGCCTTCCTCACTTTTTATCGGTCCAATATTATCCGATTTAATCCTTTTACTATTTATATACGTAAAGAACAGTTTGGGATTTGATCTACTTTCCCTAGCAATACGTCTCTCTGTTTCCTCCTTCGCTATTTTTATTTGTTTTTTGCAGGTTCTCGTTTTTTCCTTGTAACACATTAGTGCCTCCTTACTGTTTTCCTGTTTTAATCTCTTGAATGCCTCTTTTTTGCTATTTAACGCCCCTTTTACGTTCTTGTTCAACCATATTGGTTTCCTCTTATTTCTGGCCCTTTTATTCCCATACGGTATATACCTCTCGCACTGAGTATTCAGAATTCTTTTGAAGGTTTCCCATTTACTATTCGTATTCCTTTGATTAAGAACTTTGTCCCAGTCAATAAGTTGAAGGCTTTCTTTCAGCTGATCAAACTTCGCCCTCCTAAAGTTTAATGTTTTTGTTGTTCCCTTATTGATAACCCTACTGAAGGGCATTTTGAAGTCGATAATATTATGGTCGCTATTACCTAGGTGCCCCCCTATCTGTACCTCAGTTATTCTATCAGGCCTATTAGTCAATATTAAGTCTAACACGGCCTTCCCTCTCGTTGGTTCCTGCACTAGTTGGGAGAGATAATTATCCTTAATATTTGTCAAGAACCTTTTTCCTTTCTGAGATCTACAGGTTTCTGTTTCCCAGTCAATATCCGGGTAGTTGAAATCCCCCATTACAATCACTTCATTATGTTTTGCTACTTTGTCTATTTGTCCTAATAGCAGTTTCTCATTCTCCTCTGTTATATTGGGTGGCTTATAGCAGACCCCCAGTAATATTTTATTATTATTTTTAGTTCCCTCTATCTCTACCCACATGGACTCGACCCCCTCTTCTCCCTCTCCTATATCTTCCCTTAGTCTGGGTTTTAGACATGACTTTACATATAAGCAGACTCCTCCGCCTTTCCCCTGTTTCCGGTCCCTTCTAAATAAACTATGATCTAATAAATTTACCGCCCAGTCGTAGCTATCGTCTAGCCAAGTCTCTGTTATACCTACGATGTCATACCTCTCCTCCCATATAAGCGCCCGCAGCTCATCCGCCTTATTGGTCAGGCTTCTTGCGTTGGTCAGCATGCAAGATAAAACTTTGTGGTTATTTAGCATCCTATTCTTCTCTAACGATCTAACTGGACTATCCCCACCCCCCTCTCCACCTTCATTATATTCACTTCTCCCCTTCCCCCTTGCTTGCCTCACATCCCACCTATTTCCTTGGTTTCCCCCCCCCGTCTCTAGTTTAAAAACTCCTCCAACCTATTAGCCATCTTCTTCCCCAGCACCGCTGCACCCTCCCCATTGAGGTGCAGCCCGTCCCTACGGTAGAGCCTGTAGCCGACCGCGAAGTCGGCCCAGTTCTCCATGAACCCAAACCCTTCTGCCTTGCACCAACTCTTTAGCCACTTATTCACCTCCCTAACCTCCTGTTGGCGCTCCTGTGTGGCTCGCGGGATTGGTAGTATTTCTGAGAAAACTACCTTGGAGGTCCTTGCCCTAAGCTTCCTACCTAGGTCCCTGAAATAATTTTTAAGGACCCTCCATCTACCACTCACTTTGTCATTGGTGCCGATTTGGACCATGACCACTGGGTCTTCGCCAGCCCCACCCAGTAACCTGTCAACCCGATCCGCGATGTGCCGGACTCGAGCGCCAGGGAGGCAGCACACCGTTCGGCGATCCCGGTCTTTGTGACAGATTGCCCTGTCTGTCCCCCTAATAATAGAGTCACCCACTACCAGAACCTGTCTTGCCTGCCCTACACTTCCCCCCTCCCCCTCATTACTGGAGCATACACTCCCCCGGCGGTCAGAGGATCTGTCGTGCTCCAATAATGCCGGTTCTGAACGAGCCTTCCTATACTTCTTCCCTCTATCCCTCCTTACTGTTATCCAGCTCCCTGCCTGTTCAGCCTGCACTTCCCCTCTATGCTCCACCCCCAGTATTGACCCATTGAGTGTCTGCTCGGTGAGCAGCAAACTCCGTTCTATGTTGTCGATGCTCCTCAGTACCGCTATCTGAGCAGTTAGATCCAGAATTTGGGCTTCCAAGTGCACGATATGCTCACATCTCTCGCAGCAGTATGGATCCTCGAGCAGGTGCTCACGGAATGCATACATTGCGCAAGATGTACACTGCACGGCTCCGTCCAACATGGACGTCATTCTAAATATGGGGATACAGTCAGTATATATATACAAGTACAAAACACAATTATTTATATATAGGTGTATGGACGGGGATCAATTAGGGATGTGCAAGTGTATAAATTAGATATCGGCGGGGGATCAGTTAAGTATGGACGGGGGATCAATTAAGTATCAAGTATGGATGGGGGAATCAGCTAAGTAGGTCAGGTGGATTAATTAAGTAAAAAGTAAAGTAAAGAAAGAATGAAATACAGTCAGCAATTCAGTCCTAAGTCCTCCCTTCCAAACTCCCTGAATCCAAAGTCACTGAAAAACAAGTCACACACTTACTTTCGTTCGCACTTACGCTCCGGACACACGCAGCTCGTTCACACTCGCAAACTAAGAGATTTAAAGTGTTTTTTTTTTTTTGTTTTTTTTTTTCCTTTTCCAGCAATGTACCCTTCACCTCAATGCACTTCCAAAGGACTTGATGCCCAACCAGCTGCCCCTTATAAACCCTTAATTATGACCCCTTCCCCTTAATTAACCCCTTGTGAGTAAATCTACACCTCAGGATTTTAGTGCAATGTAGTTAACCCTTAAATACACAGGTAGTAAACTAAGAAACTAAAACTGTAGTGAGAAAATAGATTTTTAATAGCCCAATAAATCTAAACAGGTAGAAAAGCACTCAGCAGATCACAATGCAGCACTCACCGCAATTCACACAGGTATTTTCTGCAGGATTCCCAATACCTCTTCACGCAATTCACACAGGTATTTTCTGCAGGATTCCCAATACCTCTTCACGCAATTCACACAGGTATTTTCTGCAGGATTCCCAATACCTCTTCACCTTCACCTCAATGCACTTCCAGTTTTAGGCTTTATCAGGTAAGTTTTGGCAAACTCCAGCCTGGCTTTTTTATGTCTCGGGGTAAGAAGTGGGGTCTTCCTGGGTATCCTACCATACAGTCCCTTTTCATTCAGACGCCGACGGATAGTACGGGTTGACACTGTTGTAGCCTCGGACTGCAGGGCAGCTTGAACTTGTTTGGATGTTAGTCGAGGTTCTTTATCCACCATCCGCACAATCTTGCGTTGAAATCTCTCGTCAATTTTTCTTTTCCGTCCACATGTAGGGAGGTTAGCCACAGTGCCATGGGCTTTAAACTTCTTGATGACACTGCGCACGGAAGACACAGGAACATTCAGGTCTTTGGAGACGGACTTGTAGCCTTCAGATTGCTCATGCTTCCTCACAATTTGGTTTCACAAGTCCGCAAACAGTTCTTTGGTCTTCTTTCTTTTCTCCATGCTCAATGTGGTACACACAAGGACACAGGACAGAAGTTGAGTCAACTTTAATCCATGTTAACTGGCTGCAAGTGTGATTTAGTTATTGCCAACACCTGTTAGGTGCCACAGGTGCTCTTTCAGCTGCTCATAAAACCCGGCCCTGTAATCCGGACCCATTAAATTCCTCTCAGCACTATGTGTGCTGGAGCCTGCTTCTCCGGATCCTACATCACCGAAGCATGGCACTTCGAGGACACATACCTCCCGTCCACGATCTGTCCGGCAGCAACCTTACATACACCCCCCCTCTGTCCAAAGCCGTAGGGCTTGGCACCTTCTGTCACCATACAATAAACCCTTGACAAGGCAGCGGCATTCCCATGTTGTTTCCCAGGCCTATGCTCTACCCGGAAACTAAAATCTTGTAGAGCCAGGAACCACCTAGTCACTCTGGCATTGTTTCCCTTCTTTTCTCGCATCCACCTCAATGGGGCATGGTCTGACACTAACCTGAACCTTCTACCTAATAGGTAATACCTCAGAGTGTTTAACGCCCACTTAATGGCCAAACATTCTTTTTCTACAATGGAGTAGTCCTTCTCACAAGCGGAGAGCTTCAGACTGAGGTATTTTACAGGGTGTTCTTCTCCGTTAATCTCCTGGGACAAGACTGCTCCCAGCCCGACATCCGATGCATCCATCTGGACCACAAACTCCTTGGAGAAGCTGGGTGCCACCAAGACTGGTTGTTTACAGAGGACCAGTTTCAATTCCTGGCAGGTCGCTTCTGCTTCCGGGGACCACTTGGCCATAGCTGACTTCATCCCTTTCGGAAGATCCATCAGTGGGGCTGCTATCAGGGCAAAGTTAGGGACAAATCTTCGATAGTAGCCCACAATGCCTAGAAACGCCATGACCTGCTTCTTCGAGAGGGGCTGTGGCCAGTTCAAGATCGCCTCGACCTTATTTATTTGTGGTTTTATTTCCCCTCTACCAACCACGTACCCTAGGTACTTGGCTTCCTCCATCCCCATGGCACATTTCTTCGGGTTGATAGTAAAGCCCGCCTTCCTTAGGGCATCAAGTATGGCTTGAACTTTGTCCAGATGACTTTCCCAGTCCTGGCTAAATATGACGATGGCATCTAGGTAGGCCGCTGCATACTGTTTGTGGGGTGCTAAGATCCGGTCCATGGCTCTCTGGAAGGTGGCCGGAGCTCCCTTCAACCCAAACGGCATCCTGACGTATTGGCGTCGAGAAGGCTGTCTTCTCCTTAGCCTCTTTGGACAGGGGAATTTGCCAATATCCTTTGGTGAGGTCCAGAGTGGTGATGTACCGAGCGGGTCCTAGCCTTTTGATAAGCTCATCTACCCTAGGCATTGGGTAGGCGTCGAACTTTGAGACCTCGTTCAGCTTCCTATAGTCGTTGCAAAACCGCCATTCCCCATCTGGTTTCGGCACTAAGACTATAGGACTGGACCATCCACTTTTGGACTCTTCAATGACTCCCAGGTTTAGCATCCGCCTTACTTCTTTAGAGATCACCTCTCTGCGGGCTTCAGGGATCCGGTATGGTTTTAGATTGACGCGAACATGAGGCTCTGTGAGAACCTCATGCTCTATGACCTGAGTGAGTCCTGGCAACTCCGAAAACATGTCTTTATTTCGCTGTAACAACTCCTTGCACTGTTGCTTTTGGGCATGTGACAGTGACTCTGCCACCTTGACCTCTTTCACATCGGCCTCAGCCTCAGCCATTAAACAGGGAGCTTCCGCAGGCTCTCTATCTTGCCATGGCTTAATCAAGTTAACATGGTAAATTTGGTAGGGCTTCCTCTTCCCTGGTTGTTGGATCTTAAAGTTGACTTCCCCCACTTTCTCTACCACCTCATAGGGGCCCTGCCACTTGGCCATGAACTTGTCTCCACTGTGGGACTAGCACAAGCACTCGATCTCCTGGGTTGAACGATCTCACCCTGGCCGACCTATTATACACCCTGGACTGTGCCTCTTGTGCCTTAAGGAGGTGCTCCCTCACAATGGGCATCACATGGGCAATCCTCTCTTGCATCTGGGCAACGTGCTCCACCACTCTCCTATAGGGAGTGGTCTCAGCTTCCCAGGACTCTTTCTCCACCTCCAGGAGTCCTGAGGGTGTCGTCCATAGAGTGGTTCAAACGGGGAGAAACCTGTGGAAGCTTTGGGAACTTCCCTCATGGCGAACAACATATAGTCCCAGTCTCGGCCATCCTTTTCCACTGCTTTCCTCAACATTGCTTTCAAGGTTTTGTTAAACCTCTCTACCAGTCCGTCCGTCTGGGGAGAGTACACGGAGGTTCTCAGTTGTGCAATCTGCAGTGTCTTGCACAATTCCCTCATGACCTTCGACATAAATGGAGTTCCTTGGTCTGTTAGGATCTCGTTAGGCAACCCAGTTCTTGAAAACATGTGGTCTAACTCCCTGGCTATACACCTGGTGGAGGAGTTTCGTAGTGGTACGGCCTCCAGATACCATGTAGCATAATCTAATACCACCAGGATATACTGATGCACTTGGGCGGACTTGACCAGAGGCCCCACTAGATCCATTGCTATGCGTTCGAATGGAACCTCGATGACTGGTAGTGGCACTAGGGGACTGCGGAAGTGGGCCACTGGGGAGGTTATCTGGCATGTGGGGCAGGAACGACAATAACTCTATATTTCTCTATAGCAACCTGGCCAGTAGAATCTTTGGAGGATCCGTTCTTGAATCTTGTCTGCACCCAGGTGACCACCCAACACATGAGAATGAGCCATGTCTAACACCCTGCGTCTATAGGGCCCTGGCACCAGCAACTGTTCTATTACCTCACCCCTTGGCTTGGTTATTCTGTACAGCAAATCCCCATTCACAGCAAAATGAGGGAACCGAGTGTCAGCCCCCGGTTCCTGAGGCACCCCATTTAACACAGTAACATTTTCAAAGGCCCCTTTCAGAGTTAAATCCCTGAGTTGGGCAGTTCCAAAGTTTCCCTCGGACACCTAAAGCTCAGGGATATTGGACTCAGGGGATGCTACTTCAGCCTCATTGCCCACCAGCACACACATGGGAAACTCATCTACTATGTTCTGCGGGTAAGTTTCCTTAGGGGCGATCTGGCTGTCGTCCAAGCAACCAGGTGTCCCCGCTTTCCCCCACATTTCCCAGAATAATGCAAAGTAACGTCCAATTATTATGGGATGCAATAGGTCCTTAACGACCGCCACTTCATGAGATGTGGTGCCACAGTCTGTGTTTACATCCACCTGGGCCACAGGATAGTTCTTAGCGTCCCCATTGATACACCGGACACCCACCACCTTCCCAGAAACCAGCCGATGAGGGAGTGTGGCCCTTATCAGGGTCACCAAACTTCCTGAGACCAATAGTCCAGAGACTTGTGCCCCGTTAACTGACACTGAGCATGCCTGAGGGCCCTCGCCATGTTGACGAACCGTGCTGCAGGCGGGGTAGGCAAAATAAGAGCAACGCCGGCCCATGTTACAGTCCATTGGTTCAGAGGTTATGGGACACCGGGAGGCAATATGGCCAGGGGTATGACATCTCCAACACACTATATTATGGGGTGGGACCTTGGGCAGCAACTCAGACCCCTCCTGAACTCTAGGATGCCCCCCAGGTGTGGCGCTAGCTCCCTTCTTTTGGGTGTCCGCCACCTTTTGGGAACCCCAGTATTGAGAGGCTACGACCCCTTGTTTTCCCAACGGACTCTCAACCGCCTGGTATCTTTCCACCAACCCCACCAAGTCATCAGCATTATAGGGATCTCCCTGGGCAACCCAGGATTTTACCGACTTCGGGAGAGAGTGTATAAACCTGTCTATAACGACCTCTATCTCATATCATAGGACTATCTATCATCTATCTATTATCTATATGACGCGCCCCCTGGGCCATGGGGCACCCGGGACCGGACTTCAGGGCAATACTGGGAGTAGTTGTGGCGACCTGGTCCCGTGGCTCAGGGTGGCCAGACCAATATTGTGGCAGTCTCTGTATCAGTATAATGCAATGTCCGACTACGCCACCCGTGGATTGCGGTCAATAAGAACCGCCGCTGCTGAGCAGACCTCTGAGGCTGATGTTGTGAGGGCAGCAGAGTGTAGTATAACTCCCCACGGGAGGAGTATAGCCTCAGGCTAGTGAGTGTGGATGATAGGAGTGATGGTACACGAGCGCAGCAGGAACGACTCAGAGGCTTTGCAGTGCAGTTCAGGGTCTTTACTGATGGTGATAAGGCAGACCCTCCCAGGAGTACTGGCTAGCATAAGAGGCCTGGTCAGTCTGTGAGCAAACTGGAGTTCCCCTGGCCAGGTGGAGTTGTAGGCCTCCCCGACTATCTGCACTCTTCCTGGCTACCTTGCTGTAAGCGAGTGGAAGTAGCCCACATCCCTGAGTGTTCCGTGTGGTGCTCACCTGTATGGCTGGTGACTTGGGGCCTTCTGATAGCCCCCGCTCCTCGATTGCAGTGCTGGTCCCTTGCTCGTGACTGAGCCTCCGGGCTTCTATGGCGAGAGGACTTGAAATCCCTTGCCGGCGGGTTTCTGCTGCTGGGTATATATAAGTCCCCGCAACCTCGGACTCCTGTGTCCGGTTCTCAGAGTCTTCTGCCAGGACGAACTCCGCTTAGCTCAAGTCCCTGGTCTTCAGCTCCTGCTCCTACAGAGCTCCTCGCTGTTACTTTCCCTGTGTCTGGAACTAACTCCAGGCTCTGACTTCACTAACCCCGCCCCAGATCCAGTTTATATAGGGCAGGTTCCTCCCCTATCTGGTCTGGGACAGGAGGTGTTGCATGTTTAAGGGCTCCGAACCAGGAAACCTCCCACTTGCTCTCAGACATAATATTTCTATTACAGTGATAACCAGACCCCTGGGGTGCCACATATCCATCTATCTATCTCATATCTATCTATCTATCAATCTCATATCTATCTATCTTCTCCACTTTTTATCTGGTCTCAGGTATGACTTTCATATTACCCACGACTGTTACTTGCCACAGGTGAGTTTTAACGAGCATCACATGCTTGAAGCAAAGTTGTTTTTCCACAATTTTGGAAAAGTGCCAACAATTTTGTCCGGCCCATTTTTGGAGTTTTGTGTGAAATTATGTCCAATTTGCCTTTTTTTCCCATTTTTTTGTGCTGTTTCAATACACACAAAGGAAATAAATATTATAACAAATGTATAACAAAACATGTGTAATTGTAATAATTTTCTGGGAGAAATACTTCACTTTCTGGAACAATCTCAAGGTTGCTAAACACTTCCGGCCATGACTGTGTGTATATATGGGCCCTCAATAAACCATCCCTCTCAACGAAAAGGCCACAGCAAGGGTCAGGAATCGGTGGCCTTCCCTCTCCGAATCTTAGGGAGAGACGGTTGTGCTTCCAGCATCCACCTAGGCTGCCACCCCAGTGGAACTAATAGCAGGGTAGCCAACTGTCCAGAAATTCTTGGACAGTCCATAAAAATAGGGCACTTTTTTCCCTGTCCGTAAAAAAAATGTGATGCGTCCATAATCTTTCTGAAGCTGGAGAGACTTGTTCAGATGGAGGGAGATGTAGGGGCATCATATTGTGTATAGGGAGATGTAGGGGCATCATATTGTGTATAGGTATCATATTGTGTATCTGCATGTGTGGGGACATCATACGGTGTATATGGAGCTGTGAGCACATCATACTGTATTTAGGGAACAATGAGGGAATCATACTGTATACAAGGAGCTGTGGAAACATAATGCTGTGTAAAGGGTCTGTGGGGTCATCATCTAATATACAGTACAGACCAAAAGTTTGGACACACCTTCTCATTTAAAGATTTTTCTGTATTTTCATGACTATGAAAATTGTACATTCACACTGAAGGCATCAAAACTATGAATTAACACATGTGGAATTATATACTTAACAAAAAAAGTGTGAAACAACTGAAAATATGTCTTATATTCTAGGTTCTTCAAAGTAGCCACCTTTTGCTTTGATGACTGCTTTGCACACTCTTGGCATTCTCTTGATGAGCTTCAAGAGGTAGTCACCGGAAATGGTTTTCACTTCACAGGTGTGCCCTGTCAGGTTTAATAAGTGGGAGTTTTTGCCTTATAAATGGGGTTCGGATCATCAGCTGTGTTGTGCAGAAGTCTGGTGGATACACAGCTGATAGTCCTACTAAATAGACTGTTAGAATTTGTATTATGGCAAGAAAAAAGCAGCTAAGTAAAGAAAAATGAGTGGCCATCATTACTTTAAGAAATGAAGGTCAGTCAATGCAAAAAATTGGTAAAACTTTGAAAGTGTCCCCAAGTGCAGATGCAAAAACCATCAAGCGCTGCAAGAAACTGGCTCACATGAGGACTGCCCCAGGAAAGGAAGACCAAGAGTCACCTCTGCTTCTGAGGATAAGTTTATCCGAGTCACCAGCCTCAGAAATCGCAGGTTAACAGCAGCTCAGATTAGAGACCAGGTCAATGCCACACAGAGTTCTAGCAGCAGACACATCTCTTCAACAACTGTTAAGAGGAGACTTTGTGCAGCAGGCCTTCATGGTAAAATAGCTGCTAGGAAACCACTGCTAAGGACAGGCAACAAGCAGAAGAGACTTATTTGGGCTAAAGAACACAAGGAATGGACATTAGACCAGTGGAAATCTGTGCTTTGGTCTGATGAGTCTAAATTTGAGATCTTTGGTTCCAACCACCGTGTCTTTGTGCGATGCAGAAAAGGTGAACGGATGGACTCTACATGTCTGGTTCCCACCGAGAAGCATGGAGGAGGAGGTGTGATGGTGTGGGGGTGCTTTGCTGGTGACACTGTTGGGGATTTATTCAAAATTGAAGGCATACTGAACCAGCATGGCTACAACAGCATCTTGCAGCAGCATGCTATTCCATCCGGTTTGCGTTTAGTTGGACCATCATTTATTTTTCAACAGGACAATGACCCCAAACACACCTCCAGGCTGTGTAAGGGCTATTTGACCAAGAAGGAGAATGATGGGGTGCTACGCCAGATGACCTGGCCTCCACAGTCACCAGACCTGAACCCAATCGAGATGATTTGGGGTGAGCTGGACCGCAGAGTGAAGGCAAAAGGGCCAACAAGTGCTAAGCATCTCTGGGAACTCCTTCAAGATTGTTGGAAGACCATTTCCATTGACTACCTCTTGAAGCTCATCAAGAGAATGCCAAGAGTGTGCAAAGCAGTCATCAAAGCAAAAGGTGGCTACTTTGAAGAACCTAGAATATAAGACATATTTTCAGTTGTTTCACACTTTTTTGTTAAGTATATAATTCCACATGTGTTAATTCATAGTTTTGATGCCTTCAGTGTGAATGTACAATTTTCATAGTCATGAAAATACAGAAAAATCTTGAAATGAGAAGGTGTGTCCAAACTTTTGGTCTGTACTGTATATAATCGTCTAATCCCGTCTGTCTATCTGTCCTTCTGTCCAGGAAATCCTGCGTCGCTGATTGGTCCAGCCGCGGCCAATCAGCGACGCGGGATTTCAGAAAAAGATGGCGGCCGTTAGCAGCTCATCTGCCGCACGGAGGTCAGCGGCGATGCAGCCGGGAGATGACCGGCGCTAGCCGCTCATCTCCCGGCTGCTCGCAGCAGAAGTACCGCGACCGGCGGCGCTGCTGACCTCCATGCGGCTACCGTCGGGAGATCAATGGCTAGGGCCGCTGATCTCCCGACGGCAAGTGAGAAGCTAGGACCGGGGAGTGGCGCCGCCAGTCGGGATACTTCGGCTGTGAGCAGCCGGCCATCTCCCGGTTCCTCGCAGCGGAAGTACCCGCACAGGTAGCGTCGCTGCCCGGTCCTCAGTAATACGATTCGCTGATTGGTCGGAATCAGCGATATTGGCGCCGCGACCAATCAGCGATACTGGCGCCAAATTTAAACACCGCTCTGCTGATTGGTCGTGGCCGGCGGCCGCGACCAATCAGCGATTTTGGCGCCACATTTAAACACCACTCTGTTGATTGCGCCTGGTCGGCCGCATACAGATTCTAGAATACCCGATGCGTTAGAATCGGGACACCATCTAGTACTGTATATAAAGAGCTGTGGGAGCCATCACACTATATATAGAGACCTGTGAAAAGCTTATGTGTTGATCCAGAGGAAGTCAAAAAAAACCATGAGGCAGATGCTGCTTGCCCAAAATTAGGGGAAAAATTCCTTCCCGACTCCACATATGGCAATCAGACTAGTTGCTTGGATCAACGTCCCATAACAAAATCTAGTATGAATAACCTGTAATGTTATTCAAGAAAGTCACACAGGACCTCCTTGAACTTTTTTTTAGAGAATTAAGTATTACAAGGTCATGTGGTAGAGAGTTCCATACCTCACACAATAAAACATTGCCATCTAACTTCCTTTAGACAAAGCGAATTAGGAGCTTGATGCTAGAGTAGTTGAATTAAAACTGAAAAAAATTATTAACACAGCAAAAAAGAGGAACAGTATTTATTCACCTGCCCAGGTTTCAAAACTAATGCACTAATCAGGATGAAGCAAACCATATAATAAAGGCAGGGGCAGCACAGGTGCAAAATACTGATGAGACAACCAACTCATAACCTACCAATTCTTGGAGGGGGTCATTGCTTAGTATTAAAACTGCACACAAAAAATGGCTTGTATAGGTCACTGGTCGCACACAGATTGTTAGGGGAATGGTTGCAAACAACTTTATTAAATAATGGAAAGCAAACGAACCCGGGGTCCGTGATGCAGCCTGGAGGACTGCGGACGAACACCTTCCGGGTAAGAAGGTAAAACAACCAACTGAAATAACAATCCCCCCCGTGTTACTGCACACCGGAACGGGAATAGGGATTCGCACTATCTCCGTTAACTGCACGAGAGATGTGCGACAAATAATGGAGCCGTAGCCCTGTTAACTGCACAGAGGCTACGCAGCAGGCGCTCGGATGCGTGTGTGATTCACGCCGGCGTATACATGCTCCCAGCCGGCGTGCTACCGGACTGCGGAGTATCTCTCCACGTGGTTAACAGGCGGTGCCGGGAATACGAAGTCCGCAGTCTGCTCGGGGTGTATAGCGACCCCCTTGTTGGAGCCAGACTGTCAGACGAAGCTACCTGCCTCCCTCCATCTAAGGCTGTCTATCCCCTGCTAAACCTGCCTGTCAGAAGCTATAACAGCAAAAGTACACGTGGAGCCGAAACGACCAAGCGTCCACACAATAACACCAACTCAGCTCAATGATCAGAGCGCGCCGCCATGTTTGTGGGCGTGCTATTTAAATATTAAGCCCTGCCCACCGTCACATTATTGGTGACGTCACCCGCGACCAATCAGGCGGTGCCAGGTCACCGGATCAGCTGACTCCCAAACCACCAATCACGGTCCGCCATGTCACGGGCATGCTCAGTGCAGTGTATCCTGGACTTAGGCTGTAACAGCCCTGTTTCCCTCCGCAACCTATCCTTCATGTTGCTAGGAACAAAGACCCGAGAGACAGCTTGTACATCTCGTGCACCAGCTAGGCGTTGGGACCGATGACGATGCTGAGAAGCATCTGGACCGGAATGGGAGACCACAGAATCCACTGATGATTCTGAACCCATTTCGGATCCAGAAAACACCTGACGCCTAACACAGATAGTGCTCAATATAGGGCTTACAGCCTATTAGTGACCCTCATACTGTTAGATTAGGCAGGCTGCAAAGCACTATCTAAGTGCACCCCATGAGGACAGACCCCCTAGTTTACAAATCCAGCATTGATGGGCTTGTCTGAACCCTGAATAAAAATAACGTGCAAAATCTATATATGAGGTACTGGTAGATATTTTGGCGCTGGTCACGCACAGTGTCTGGTTTACAGCCTATTAGTGACGCCCATACTATTAGATTAGGCGGGCTATGCTCCCCTCATACACCTTACCACGGTGTGTAGTGTGACATGGAGCTAAACCCCCTGTCTTCTTAAGAATAAGGCTGCGAAAAACCTTCTCTTTATTGATAGTAGAGAAACCTCCATACAGTAGATGCGGAAAACATACGATGAACCCCAGTATTGTACCACATAGATAGGGCTCTTACCGGCTAAGCTTGGAGCAGGCTGTGTGCACAGAGCCCAAGATACAAAACTGTAGGAATGTGGACTGTCTTACCCTGTTCCTGCCCCTGAAGACAACAAACGCGTCATGTGAACACTCTCTTGCGGTTTTATATGTAAAAGTGATATGTGTCTTATGTAATGTATAATGGTGATGTAACAGCATGTGAAGTGTTAATGCATAATGTGAGTATAGCATAAGATAAGCTTAGGATACCATAAGACATAAGTATAACATAAACCCTAAAATACAAATTTTATTAAATCTCTTTAAAATCGGGACATGCGGCATAAAGATGATCCGCATCAGTATTGCACTTTATCAAGATAAGTTCCTTTTATTGTTTAGTCTTTTGCAAATTTATTAAAAAAGGAAAACTAAAATATCACATGGTCATAAGTATTCAGACCCTTTGCTCATATTTAAGTCACATGCTGTCCATTTCCTTGTGATCCTCCTTGAGATGGTTCTACTCTTTCATTGGAGTCCAGCTGTGTTTAATTAAACTGATAGGACTTGATTTGGAAAGGGACACACCTGTCTATATAAGACCTCACAGCTCACAGTGCATGTCAGACCAAATGACCAGTATTGAGTAGAAGCCCCCTTTTGAGCTAGTGCATCCATGAGTCTTCTTGGGAATGATGCAACAAGTTTTTCACACCTGGATTTGGGGTTCCTCTGCCATTCTTCCTTGCAGATCCTCTCCAGTTCTGTCAGGTTGGATGGTGAACGTTGGTGGACAGCCATTTTCAGGTCTCTCCAGAGATGTTCAATTGGGTTTAGGTCAGGGCTCTGGCTGTGCCAGTCTAGAATGGTCACAGAGTTGTTCTGAAGCCACTCCTTTGTTATTTTAACTGTGTGCTTAGGGTCATTGTCTTGTTGGAAGGTGAACCTTCGGCCAAGTCTGAGGTCCAGAGCACTCTGGAAGAGGTTTTCATCCAGGATATCTGTGTACTTGGCCGCATTCATGTTTCTTTCAATTCCAACCAGTCGTCCTGTCCCTGCAGCTGAAAAACACCCCCATGATGCTGCCACCACCATGTTTCACTGTTGGGATTGTATTGGGCAGTGCCTGGTTTTTTCCACACATACCCCTTAGAATTATCACCAAAAAGTTCTATCTTAGTCTCATCAGACCAAAGAATCTTATTTCTCATAGACTGGGAGTCCTTCATGTGTTTTTAAGCAAACTCTGTGCAGGCTTCCATATGTCTTGCACTGAGGAGAGGCTTCCGTTGGGCCACTCTGCCATAAAGGCTCGACTTGTGGAGGGCTGCAGTGATAGTTGACTTTATGCAACTTTCTCCCATCTCCCTACTGCATCTTTGGAGCTGAGCCACAGTGATCTTGGGGTTCATCTTTACCTCTCTCACCAAGGCTCTTCTCCCACGATTGCTCAGTTTAGCTGGACGGCCAGGTCTAGGAAGACTTCTGGTGGTCCCAAACTTCTTCCACTTAAGGATTATGGAGGCCACTGTGTTCTTAGGACCCTTGACTAATGCAGAAATTCTTTTGTAAACTTGGCCAGATCTGTGCCTTGCCACAATTCTGTCTCTAAGCTCCTTGGGCAGTGTCAGGATGCCAGGTTTAATTTTACTTTGCCAGTAGTTTTTCCCTTAGCCAAGATGGCTTCCATTGCCTCACTGGGGTCATGTGTTTCCTGCCTGTGGACCTACTTAAACTGCATGTGTTGCAATCATGCCTTGCCTGAGTATTGTGTGCTTTTAGCTTTCTACTCACCTGTGCTAGCCCTCTGAATAGAGTCTTGCTGACCTTGTGTTTACTCCTAGTCATCCGCTGAAAGGATTGCTGCCTGAATCCTCTGCTAAGGGGACTTCTGCTGAAAGGAACCGCTGGCTGTTGTTCACTCACGCTGGGATCTCTGAACTTTTGTCTTCCTGAAGAAAACTTCTCCTGGATCTCTACACCTCTGGTATAGTCACCATCTTGCTCTGTGTTTAAATACCCGGCTCCAGCTCTGCTTAAGACATCGCTGTTTCCTCCGCTGCACCTCCTGCATTCTTCAATATCCAGATCCATATTCCAGTTTGTCTTCTCTTCTGCACTACGTGAGTCCACAATCAACTGAGGAATGCCTACGTCTGCTTACTATCCTTATTTCTGTTTGCATATTACTGTACCTAAGTAAACTTGGACTATCGTTAACGTTTACATACCCTAATAGTAATGAAGGCCGTGCCTTACAGATTAGGTTCTAAGAAGTATTGTTTGGAATGAACTTACCTTCATAAACTGTTTGCTGTGATCTTTTGCACTTGAGTTTAAAATAGACTTTCACACTACTCTTGTCTCAGTCTCTGCTTTTGGCCCACGCCATTGGACTTCAGGGTATCTACTAACATCGTAACAGGCAGTTCCTTTGAGCTCATGATTCTCATTTGGTCTGACATGCACTGTGAGCTGTGAGGTCTTATATAGACAGGTGTGTGCCTTTCCAAATCAAGTCCTATCAGTTTAATTAAACACAGCTGGACTCCAATGAAAGAGTAGAACCATCTCAAGGAGGATCACAAGAAATGGACAGCATGTGACTTAAATATGAGCAAAGGGTCTGAATACTTATGACCATGTGATATTTCAGTTTTCCTTTTTTAATAAATTTGCAAAAATTTCTACATTTCTGTTTTTTTTCAGTCAAGATGGGGTGCACAGTGGACTTTAATGAGAAAAAAAAATAGAACTTTTTAGAATTTACCAAATGGCTGCAATGAAACAAAGAGTGAAAGATGTAAAGGGGTCTGAATGCTTTCTGTACCCACTGTATATAGTACTCAATGTTCCAGGCAGTGGGAGGCATTACTGGGATCCAGAGCAGTCGCTCCAGTCACGTCCAGAGCCTAAGGTCTGGCATAGGAGCTGCCGGACACTTTGTGTGCTCTGAAGTACAAAGGAAGATGGACAGGGACCTGCATAGATGGAAGTTGAAGGCCAGTCCCGGGTGCACTGCAGAGGTGGACGAGAAATACAGGATGAGCTAGCAACAGGGCTGAAGAGGAGTTATGCTAAGAAGGAGGATAATGTGAATTGCTGTGCCTTATCCCATCTGTACCCACCTGATGAACTTGAACTGTCAAGTATATGTTTGACTGTTACAAAGAACTTCGTGTCCCCTAAATTGTGTGCGGCGGCTTCTGAGGACAGAAGCCTGAAGGCAGTGGAGGCCTGCGGCCTACAAGAGAGTGTGCTGCACCCCACACCCTAGAGCACACTGGGACTGGGACACCCATTGTCTGTAAAGTGCCAGAGCGAAATCAGACCGACGTTCAGTCACGACTACCGCTCTGTGCCACTTTACAAGATGAGTGATAAGGGAACTTCTCCATCAGAAGAGAAGAGGAAATAATGGTCGCTGCCCAAACTGTGACAAGAACAGGACCACAATGCAACAAGAACTGTCTCACAATGCTCTTGGAACTTTCCCATAATGCATTGCAAATTGAAACTAGAGCAAATACATTAAATCACTAGCAGACAGTGCAGTTATCAAACAATAAAAAAGAGAGAGGATTCAAATGCAAGCAACATAATGTCAGAACTGATATACACATAAAGTGACTAGATTCCCTGGATAGCTAAATTCGCTGCTGAGGCAAGAACACGGGCTGCCCAGCACTATTTAAGTGCACCCCATGAAGATAGACACTCTAATTTACAAGGCCATAACATATAGGTGCATCTCACAAAATTAGAATATCATCAAAAAGTTAATTTATTTCAGTTCTTCAATGCAAAAAGTGAACCTCATATATTATATAGAGTCATTACAAACACAGTGATCTATTTCAAGTGTTTATTTCTGTTAATGTTGATGATTATGGCTTATAGCCAATGAAAACACAAAAGTCATTAACTCAGTAAATTAAAATAATTAACAAAAAACACCTGCAAAGACTTCCTAAGCATTTAAAAAGGTCCCTTAGTCTGTTTTAGTAGGCTCCACAATCATGACAATCATGATGAAGACTGCTGGCTTGACAGATGTCCAGAGTTCCAATTTTCATTTGAAATCAAGGTCCCAGAGTCTGGAAGAAGAGTGGAGAGGCCACAATCCAAGCTGCTTGAGGTCTAGTGTGAAGTTTCCACAATCAGTGATGGTTTGGGGAGCCGTGTCATCTGCTGGTGTAGGTCCACTGTGTTTTTTCAACACAAAAGTCAGCGCAGCCGTCTACCAGGAAATTTTAGAGCACTTCATGCTTCCCTCTGCCACAGTATCAAGCTACCAGGGGGGCAAAGGGGGCCGTGGCCCCGGGCCCCTCGCTCTTAGGGGGCCCATCCAGGGCTACGCCAGTGTAACTGTATCTAGCATGCCCCTGGTGCCAGCATCGGGCCCCACTGCCCGCCACCGCCGCAAGTTTACTGATGAGAGAGGGAGCGCGGATCTCTCTCCCATTAGTCCCTTCTGTGACTGACGTCTCTGACATCATCACTTGGCGCCCAGCCCGCTGTGCTGAAGATGTGTGCGTGCTGGGTGCTCTGAGCAGCGAGGGAACCAGGAGGAGAGATGAGTACTGTTTATTTATTTTTTGCCGGGTGGGGGGCGGCATTATATTACAGACTCTGCCTATGGGAAGGGGGAGGTGCATTATACTACAGACTCTGCCTATGGGGGAGCATTATCCTAAAGACTCTGCCCACAGAGAGGGGGGGCATTATACTAAAGACTCTGCCTATGGGGAGGGGGGCATTATACTACAGACTGTCTATGGGGAGGGGGGGAGCATTATACTAAAGCCTCTGTCTATGGGGGGGCATTCTACTACAGACTCTGCCTATGGGGGGCATTATACTACAGACTCTGTTTATGAGCAGGGGAGAGCAGTAGACTACAGACTCTGCCTATGGGGGGACATTGTACTACAGACTCTGCCTATAAGAGGGGGAGCATTATACTACAGACTCTGCCTATGGGGGGTGCATTTTACTACAGACTCTGCCTATAGGTGGGGCATTATACTACAGACGCTGCCTATGAGATGGGGGGGCATTATATCACAGACTCTGCCTATGAGGAGGGGGGGCACATTATACTACAGACTCTGCCTATGGGGGCGCATTATACTATACGAAGGACTATGGGGAGTGCATTATACTATATTGAGGACTATCTGGTGCATTATACTATATGTACTCTATTTATACAGTGTGGGAGATAATGTGGGTTCTTTGAACAGTGTGGGGGCCATCATACAGTGTGGGAGATAATGTGGGATCTTTGTATGGTGTGGAGGCCATCATACAGTGTTGGAGCCATCAGCTTGTGGGCTACTAAGGGGTCAGTATACTTTGTGGGGGTACTATACAGTGAGGGGGAATTATATAGTGAATAGGAGAACATCATACTGGTTAGAGTGGAGCTCTACATGGGGGGAGACTCAGGACATTATTAAATCTTAGGTGGGCACTTATTGTTATAGGGGAACTCAGGTTATCGTGACTGTCGAAGGGGCACTATTACTTTCTAGGGGGCACAATGTGGGCACTGTTTTCTAGGACACTTGCACACGGCATTACTTTATTTTAGAGGTTTGTTTTACCATATAGAGGGCACACAGTAGGTGCAGTAATAGGGACACATTTTGCAGCAGAGGCTCAGTATTGGGGTATCAGCAGGATGAGAAGTTTGTGCAGGTTGGGGATAGATGTGGTCAGTGCCTGAAATGTAAGGAGTCAAATGTGTCTTTGTTGTGATCTCTGCATACCTGAGACTCTGAGTCCTGGCTGGAGAAGTTGTCGTGTCGGTCTGGGCCAGATGGAAAAGACGGGAAAAGTGAACAATTTAATCAGAAAGAACGTCAGCTGTAAGGTACTATATATAACTGAGCTGTGATCTCTTATATGTTCTGCAGGACTGGCATCTATCAATATATGTCACCATATGGCGGTAATATCAGTGCTGGTCTTTGTATAGAGATTATTTTTAGTAACAGCGCGGTCATCTGCTGAGGTTTTCCTACATCAACTATCTGGGTGCGCCGCTATAGTTGGAATCAGGGTTACCTGGTTAGAGGCCCACTCAGAAGTTTCGGCCCCCTGAACCAAAACCTTAGCTACGCCAAGCTTTTTGGAGATGGAAATTTCATTTTCCAGCAGGACTTGGCCCCTGTCCACACTGACAAAAGTACTAATACCTGGTTTAAAACAACAGTATCACTGTGCTTGATTGGCCAGCAAACTCACCTGACCTTAACCCCATAAAGAATCTATGGGGTATTGTCAAGAGGAAAATGAGAGACACCAGACCCAACAATGCAGACGACCTGAAGGCTGCTATCAAAGCCACCTGGGCTTCCATAACCCCTCAGCAGTGCCACAGGCTGATCCCTCCATGCCACATTGCCGCATTGATGCAGTAATTGATGTAAAAGGAGCCCCGACCAAGTATTGAGGGCATTTATTGAACATACATTTCAGTAGGATAACATTTTGGATTTTGAAAACATTTTTCAAGCTGTTGTTATAAGGTATTCTAATTAATTGAAATAATGACTTTTGAGTTTTCATTGGCTGTAAGCCATAATCATCAACATTAACAGAAATAAACACGTGAAATAGATCACTCTGTGTGTAATGGCTCTATATAATATATGAGTTTCACGTTTTGTATTGAAGAACTGAAATAAATTAACTTTTATGGTGATATTCTAATTTTGTGAGATGCACCTGTAGATGGGCTTGGCTGCACCCTGAATAAAAATAGCATGTAAAAAATATATATGATATATATGAGGTATTGGTCGATATTTTGGCCAAAATATACAAGCTCGCAACCTGCTCAAGGGTCCTCATACTTGCGAGTCCCTACACTAACATTAAAAGCAAAGTCACAAAAACAAGGAATTAAAGTTCCCACCAAAATTCAAGAATTAACACAGCAAATACAGCAACAATAATTACAAGGATGCAGCAAACCCATATAATGAAGAAGTCAGCAACACAGGTGCAAAATATTGATGAGACAACCACTCACAACCTACCAATTCATGGAGGGGGTGATTGCTTAGTATTAAAACTGCACACAAATAAGCCTTGTATAGAGCACTGGTCACACACAGGTAGTGCACAATGTCTGGCTTACAGCCTATTAGTGAAGCCCAAACTATTAGATTAGGCGGGCTGCCCAGCACTTTTTAAGTACACCCCATGAAGACAGACACCCTAGTTTACAAGGCCAACATTGATGGGTCTGGCTGCACCCTGAATAAAAATAACGTGCAAAAAATATATATGACATATATGAGGTATTAGTAAATATTTTGGCCAAAATACACAAGCTCGCAACCCGCGTCAAGGGTCCTCATACTTGCGAGTCCCTACACTAACATTAAAAGCAAAGACAAATTTAAATTCCCACCAAAATTCAAGAATTAACACAGGAAAAAAGGGCAACAGTGTTTACCTGCCTAGGTCTCAGTACTAATCATACCATATAATAACGATGACAGCAACACAGGTGCAAAATACTGATGTGACAACCACTCACATATTACCAATTAATGGAGGGGGGTGATTACATAGTATTAAAACTGCACACAAAATTATATGGGATTGCTACATCCTAATAGTGCATTAGTTCTGAGATCTGGGCAGGTAAATGCTATATTAATAATTGATTTTTTGGGGAAAGTTAAATTCTCTTTTGTTGGCTTTACTTTTAATCTAACTGAAATACACATAAGCTTTTTTCCTAAACATTAGGATCTGTTTAGAGCCATCAGCTCAAAAAGGCTTCCTTTGACAGACTTGGCATAAGCAGGTCAAAAGGAACCCTGATCTTTACCATTACACCGCTTTACAGGAATGGAGACTTACCACATGCTCAGGGTTGCATCTACAGAGTAGCTGCTGGCCAGAGGAGCGAGCTTGAGGCTATAACTCTAACTAAAGCTTTTTTATTACTAAATGATGGGTTCTGTCTAAGGCCATTGGCTCAAAAAGACTTCCTCGGACAGACTTGGCGCAAGCTACTCCATTCTGCAGATCCCAAGGGAACCCTGGCCTTTACCATTACACCCCTGTACAGGGATAGATACTTACCATAGGCCCAGGGTTGCATCTACAGAGTAGCTGCTGGCCGGAGGAGCGAGCTTGAGGCTATAGTGGTTGATTCGACTCTAACTAAAGCTTTTTTTTCCTAAATACTGGGATCTGTTTAAGGCTGTTGGCTCAAACAGACTTCCTCGGACAGACTTGGCGCAAGCTACTCCATTCTGCAGATCCCAAGGGAAACCTGGTTTTTACCATTACACCCCTGTACAGGGATAGATACTTACCATAGGCCCAGGGTTGCATCTACAGAGTAGCTGCTGGCCGGAGGAGTGCGCTTGAGGCTTGAGTAGTTGAGTCAATCCTAACTAAAGAAAAACCTATCTAATGACACTTTCTTGTTAGGACCTGTCTGAGGCCTATGGCTCAAAAAAGCAACTTTGGAAAAACTTGGCAAAAGCCAGTCTATCCTACAGGTTCCAAAGGAACTCTGACCTTCACTCTTACAGCCCTGTACAGTGATAAAGACTTATTACAGGGCCTTGATTGCATCTACATAGTAGATGCTGACTGGAGGGGCAAACTTAAGGTTAGAATGGTTCAGCCAACCCTAACTATTGCTACTTTCTTAAATGTTAGGATATTTCTGAGGCCGTTGGCTCAAACAGGCTTCCTTGGACAGACTTGGCGCAAAACACACCATTTCTGATGTTTCCAAATGAACCCTGGGCTTTACCCTTGAACCTCTATACAGGGACCGTTTCATAGTTTTAAGGTTGAAAGACACAAGTCCATCAAGTTCAACCTAAAAGCTAATGTGTTGATCCAGAGGAAGGCAAAAACCCCATGAGGCAGATGCTAATTGCCCCATATTAGGGGAAAAATTCCTTCCCGACTCCACATATGGCAATCAGACTAGTTCCCTGGATCAACGTCCCATAACAAAATCTAGTACGGATCACCTGCAATTTTATATTATTCAAGAAAGGCACACACATGCCCTCCTTGAATTTTTTTTAGAAAATTAAGTATTTCAATTTCATGTGGTAGAGAGTTTCATAACCTCATTGCTCACACAATAAAAATTTGCCAACTAACTTCCTTTAGACAAAGTGAATTAGGATCTTTATGCTAGAGTAATTGAATTAACTCTAACTGAAATAGATTAATGCTTTTTTCCTAAATGTTGAAATTTGTTTAAATCCATCAGCTCAAAAAGGCTTTCTCGGACAGACTTGGCGCAAGCTACTCCATTCTGCAGATCCCAAGGGAACCCTGGCCTTTACCATTACACCCCTGTACAGGGATAGATACTTACCATAGGCCCAGGGCTGCATCTACAGAGTAGCTGCTGGCCGGAGGAGCGAGCTTGAGGCTATAGTGGTTGATTCAACTCTAACTAAAGCTTTTTTTTCCTAAATACTGGGATCTGTTTAAGGCTGTTGGCTCAAACAGACTTCCTCGGACAGACTTGGCGCAAGCTACTCCATTCTGCAGATCCCAAGGGAACCCTGGTTTTTACCATTACACACCTGTACAGGGAGAGATACTTACCATAGGCCCAGGGTTGCATCTACAGAGTAGCTGCTGGCCGGAGGAGTGCGCTTGAGGCTTGAGTAGTTGAATCAATCCTAACTAAAGAAAAACCTATCTAATGACACTTTCTTGTTAGGACCTGTCTGAGGCCTATGGCTCAAAAAAGCTTCTTTGGAAAGACTTGGCAAAAGCCAGTCTATCCTACAGGTTCCAAAGGAACTCTGGCCTTCACTCTTACAGCCCTGTACAGTGATAAAGACTTATTACAGGGCCTTGATTGCATCTACATAGTAGATGCTGACTGGAGGGGCAAACTTAAAGTTAGAATGGTTCAGCCAACCCTAACTATTGCTACTTTCTTAAATGTTAGGATATTTCTGAGGCCGTTGGCTCAAACAGGCTTCCTTGGACAGACTTGGCGCAAAACACACCATTTCTGATGTTTCCAAATGAACCCTGGGCTTCACCCTTGAACCTCTATACAGGGACCGTTTCATAGTTTTAAGGTTGAAAGACACAAGTCCATCAAGTTCAACCTAAAAGCTAATGTGTTGATCCAGAGGAAGGCAAAAACCCCATGAGGCAGATGCTAATTGCCCCATATTAGGGGAAAAATTCCTTCCCGACTCCACATATGGCAATCAGACTAGTTCCCTGGATCAACGTCCCATAACAAAATCTAGTACGGATCACCTGCAATTTTATATTATTCAAGAAAGGCACACACATGCCCTCCTTGAATTTTTTTTAGAAAATTAAGTATTTCAATTTCATGTGGTAGAGAGTTTCATAACCTCATTGCTCACACAATAAAAATTTGCCAACTAACTTCCTTTAGACAAAGTGAATTAGGATCTTTATGCTAGAGTAATTGAATTAACTCTAACTGAAATAGATTAATGCTTTTTTCCTAAATGTTGAAATTTGTTTAAATCCATCAGCTCAAAAAGGCTTTCTCGGACAGACTTGGCGCAAGCTACTCCATTCTGCAGATCCCAAGGGAACCCTGGCCTTTACCATTACACCCCTGTACAGGGATAGATACTTACCATAGGCCCAGGGCTGCATCTACAGAGTAGCTGCTGGCCGGAGGAGCGAGCTTGAGGCTATAGTGGTTGATTCAACTCTAACTAAAGCTTTTTTTTCCTAAATACTGGGATCTGTTTAAGGCTGTTGGCTCAAACAGACTTCCTCGGACAGACTTGGCGCAAGCTACTCCATTCTGCAGATCCCAAGGGAACCCTGGTTTTTACCATTACACACCTGTACAGGGAGAGATACTTACCATAGGCCCAGGGTTGCATCTACAGAGTAGCTGCTGGCCGGAGGAGTGCGCTTGAGGCTTGAGTAGTTGAATCAATCCTAACTAAAGAAAAACCTATCTAATGACACTTTCTTGTTAGGACCTGTCTGAGGCCTATGGCTCAAAAAAGCTTCTTTGGAAAGACTTGGCAAAAGCCAGTCTATCCTACAGGTTCCAAAGGAACTCTGGCCTTCACTCTTACAGCCCTGTACAGTGATAAAGACTTATTACAGGGCCTTGATTGCATCTACATAGTAGATGCTGACTGGAGGGGCAAACTTAAAGTTAGAATGGTTCAGCCAACCCTAACTATTGCTACTTTCTTAAATGTTAGGATATTTCTGAGGCCATTGGCTCAAACAGGCTTCCTTGGACAGACTTGGCGCAAAACACACCATTTCTGATGTTTCCAAATGAACCCTGGGCTTCACCCTTGAACCTCTATACAGGGACCGTTTCATAGTTTTAAGGTTGAAAGACACAAGTCTGTCAAGTTCAACCTAAAAGCTAATGTGTTGATCCAGAGGAAGGCAAAAACCCCATGAGGCAGATGCTAATTGCCCCATATTAGGGGAAAAATTCCTTCCCGACTCCACATATGGCAATCAGACTAGTTCCCTGGATCAACGTCCCATAACAAAATCTAGTACGGATAACCTGCAATTTTATATTATTTAAGAAAGGCACACACATGCCCTCCTTGAATTTTTTTTAGAAAATTAAGTATTTCAATTTCATGTGGTAGAGAGTTTCATAACCTCATTGCTCACACAATAAAAATTTGCCAACTAACTTCCTTTAGACAAAGTGAATTAGGATCTTTATGCTAGAGTAATTGAAATAACTCTAACTGAAATAGATTAATGCTTTTTTCCTAAATGTTGAAATTTGTTTAAATCCATCAGCTCAAAAAGGCTTTCTCGGACAGACTTGGCGCAAGCTACTCCATTCTGCAGATCCCAAGGGAACCCTGGCCTTTACCATTACACCCCTGTACAGGGATAGATACTTACCATAGGTCCAGGGCTGCATCTACAGAGTAGCTGCTGGCCGGAGGAGCGAGCTTGAGGCTATAGTGGTTGATTCAACTCTAACTAAAGCTTTTTTTTTCTAAATACTGGGATCTGTTTAAGGCTGTTGGCTCAAACAGACTTCCTCGGACAGACTTGGCGCAAGCTACTCCATTCTGCAGATCCCAAGGGAACCCTGGTTTTTACCATTACACCCCTGTACAGGGATAGATACTTACCATAGGCCCAGGGTTGCATCTACAGAGTAGCTGCTGGCCGGAGGAGTGCGCTTGAGGCTTGAGTAGTTGAATCAATCCTAACTAAAGAAAAACCTATCTAATGCCAGTTTCTTGTTAGGACCTGTCTGAGGCCTATGGCTCAAAAAAGCAACTTTGGAAAAACTTGGCAAAAGCCAGTCTATCCTACAGGTTCCAAAGGAACTCTGACCTTCACTCTTACAGCCCTGTACAGTGATAAAGACTTATTACAGGGCCTTGATTGCATCTACATAGTAGATGCTGACTGGAGGGGCAAACTTAAGGTTAGAATGGTTCAGCCAACCCTAACTATTGCTACTTTCTTAAATGTTAGGATATTTCTGAGGCCGTTGGCTCAAACAGGCTTCCTTGGACAGACTTGGCGCAAAACACACCATTTCTGATGTTTCCAAATGAACCCTGGGCTTTACCCTTGAACCTCTATACAGGGACCGTTTCATAGTTTTAAGGTTGAAAGACACAAGTCCATCAAGTTCAACCTAAAAGCTAATGTGTTGATCCAGAGGAAGGCAAAAACCCCATGAGGCAGATGCTAATTGCCCCATATTAGGGGAAAAATTCCTTCCCGACTCCACATATGGCAATCAGACTAGTTCCCTGGATCAACGTCCCATAACAAAATCTAGTACGGATCACCTGCAATTTTATATTATTCAAGAAAGGCACACACATGCCCTCCTTGAATTTTTTTTAGAAAATTAAGTATTTCAATTTCATGTGGTAGAGAGTTTCATAACCTCATTGCTCACACAATAAAAATTTGCCAACTAACTTCCTTTAGACAAAGTGAATTAGGATCTTTATGCTAGAGTAATTGAATTAACTCTAACTGAAATAGATTAATGCTTTTTTCCTAAATGTTGAAATTTGTTTAAATCCATCAGCTCAAAAAGGCTTTCTCGGACAGACTTGGCGCAAGCTACTCCATTCTGCAGATCCCAAGGGAACCCTGGCCTTTACCATTACACCCCTGTACAGGGATAGATACTTACCATAGGCCCAGGGCTGCATCTACAGAGTAGCTGCTGGCCGGAGGAGCGAGCTTGAGGCTATAGTGGTTGATTCAACTCTAACTAAAGCTTTTTTTTCCTAAATACTGGGATCTGTTTAAGGCTGTTGGCTCAAACAGACTTCCTCGGACAGACTTGGCGCAAGCTACTCCATTCTGCAGATCCCAAGGGAACCCTGGTTTTTACCATTACACACCTGTACAGGGAGAGATACTTACCATAGGCCCAGGGTTGCATCTACAGAGTAGCTGCTGGCCGGAGGAGTGCGCTTGAGGCTTGAGTAGTTGAATCAATCCTAACTAAAGAAAAACCTATCTAATGACACTTTCTTGTTAGGACCTGTCTGAGGCCTATGGCTCAAAAAAGCTTCTTTGGAAAGACTTGGCAAAAGCCAGTCTATCCTACAGGTTCCAAAGGAACTCTGGCCTTCACTCTTACAGCCCTGTACAGTGATAAAGACTTATTACAGGGCCTTGATTGCATCTACATAGTAGATGCTGACTGGAGGGGCAAACTTAAAGTTAGAATGGTTCAGCCAACCCTAACTATTGCTACTTTCTTAAATGTTAGGATATTTCTGAGGCCGTTGGCTCAAACAGGCTTCCTTGGACAGACTTGGCGCAAAACACACCATTTCTGATGTTTCCAAATGAACCCTGGGCTTCACCCTTGAACCTCTATACAGGGACCGTTTCATAGTTTTAAGGTTGAAAGACACAAGTCCATCAAGTTCAACCTAAAAGCTAATGTGTTGATCCAGAGGAAGGCAAAAACCCCATGAGGCAGATGCTAATTGCCCCATATTAGGGGAAAAATTCCTTCCCGACTCCACATATGGCAATCAGACTAGTTCCCTGGATCAACGTCCCATAACAAAATCTAGTACGGATCACCTGCAATTTTATATTATTCAAGAAAGGCACACACATGCCCTCCTTGAATTTTTTTTAGAAAATTAAGTATTTCAATTTCATGTGGTAGAGAGTTTCATAACCTCATTGCTCACACAATAAAAATTTGCCAACTAACTTCCTTTAGACAAAGTGAATTAGGATCTTTATGCTAGAGTAATTGAATTAACTCTAACTGAAATAGATTAATGCTTTTTTCCTAAATGTTGAAATTTGTTTAAATCCATCAGCTCAAAAAGGCTTTCTCGGACAGACTTGGCGCAAGCTACTCCATTCTGCAGATCCCAAGGGAACCCTGGCCTTTACCATTACACCCCTGTACAGGGATAGATACTTACCATAGGCCCAGGGCTGCATCTACAGAGTAGCTGCTGGCCGGAGGAGCGAGCTTGAGGCTATAGTGGTTGATTCAACTCTAACTAAAGCTTTTTTTTCCTAAATACTGGGATCTGTTTAAGGCTGTTGGCTCAAACAGACTTCCTCGGACAGACTTGGCGCAAGCTACTCCATTCTGCAGATCCCAAGGGAACCCTGGTTTTTACCATTACACACCTGTACAGGGAGAGATACTTACCATAGGCCCAGGGTTGCATCTACAGAGTAGCTGCTGGCCGGAGGAGTGCGCTTGAGGCTTGAGTAGTTGAATCAATCCTAACTAAAGAAAAACCTATCTAATGACACTTTCTTGTTAGGACCTGTCTGAGGCCTATGGCTCAAAAAAGCTTCTTTGGAAAGACTTGGCAAAAGCCAGTCTATCCTACAGGTTCCAAAGGAACTCTGGCCTTCACTCTTACAGCCCTGTACAGTGATAAAGACTTATTACAGGGCCTTGATTGCATCTACATAGTAGATGCTGACTGGAGGGGCAAACTTAAAGTTAGAATGGTTCAGCCAACCCTAACTATTGCTACTTTCTTAAATGTTAGGATATTTCTGAGGCCATTGGCTCAAACAGGCTTCCTTGGACAGACTTGGCGCAAAACACACCATTTCTGATGTTTCCAAATGAACCCTGGGCTTCACCCTTGAACCTCTATACAGGGACCGTTTCATAGTTTTAAGGTTGAAAGACACAAGTCTGTCAAGTTCAACCTAAAAGCTAATGTGTTGATCCAGAGGAAGGCAAAAACCCCATGAGGCAGATGCTAATTGCCCCATATTAGGGGAAAAATTCCTTCCCGACTCCACATATGGCAATCAGACTAGTTCCCTGGATCAACGTCCCATAACAAAATCTAGTACGGATAACCTGCAATTTTATATTATTTAAGAAAGGCACACACATGCCCTCCTTGAATTTTTTTTAGAAAATTAAGTATTTCAATTTCATGTGGTAGAGAGTTTCATAACCTCATTGCTCACACAATAAAAATTTGCCAACTAACTTCCTTTAGACAAAGTGAATTAGGATCTTTATGCTAGAGTAATTGAAATAACTCTAACTGAAATAGATTAATGCTTTTTTCCTAAATGTTGAAATTTGTTTAAATCCATCAGCTCAAAAAGGCTTTCTCGGACAGACTTGGCGCAAGCTACTCCATTCTGCAGATCCCAAGGGAACCCTGGCCTTTACCATTACACCCCTGTACAGGGATAGATACTTACCATAGGTCCAGGGCTGCATCTACAGAGTAGCTGCTGGCCGGAGGAGCGAGCTTGAGGCTATAGTGGTTGATTCAACTCTAACTAAAGCTTTTTTTTTCTAAATACTGGGATCTGTTTAAGGCTGTTGGCTCAAACAGACTTCCTCGGACAGACTTGGCGCAAGCTACTCCATTCTGCAGATCCCAAGGGAACCCTGGTTTTTACCATTACACCCCTGTACAGGGATAGATACTTACCATAGGCCCAGGGTTGCATCTACAGAGTAGCTGCTGGCCGGAGGAGTGCGCTTGAGGCTTGAGTAGTTGAATCAATCCTAACTAAAGAAAAACCTATCTAATGCCAGTTTCTTGTTAGGACCTGTCTGAGGCCTATGGCTCAAAAAAGCTTCTTTGGAAAGACTTGGCAAAAGCCAGTCTATCCTACAGGTTGCAAAGGAACTCTGGCCTTCACTCTTACAGCCCTGTACAGCGATAAAGACTTATTACAGGGCCTTGATTGCATCTACATAGTAGATGCTGACTGGAGGGGCAAACTTAAGGCTAGAATGGTTCAGCCAACCCTAACTATTGCTACTTTCTTAAATGTTAGGATATTTCTGAGGCCGTTGGCTCAAACAGGCTTCCTTGGACAGACTGGGCGCAAAACACACCATTTCTGATGTTTCCAAATGAACCCTGGGCTTCACCCTTGAACCTCTATACAGGGACCGTTTCATAGTTTTAAGGTTGAAAGACACAAGTCCATCAAGTTCAACCTAAAAGCTAATGTGTTGATCCAGAGGAAGGCAAAAACCCCATGAGGCAGATGCTAATTGCCCCATATTAGGGGAAAAATTCCTTCCCGACTCCACATATGGCAATCAGACTAGTTCCCTGGATCAACGTCCCATAACAAAATCTAGTACGGATAACCTGCAATTTTATATTATTCAAGAAAGGCACACACATGCCCTCCTTGAATTTTTTTTAGAAAATTAAGTATTTCAATTTCATGTGGTAGAGAGTTTCATAACCTCATTGCTCACACAATAAAAATTTGCCAACTAACTTCCTTTAGACAAAGTGAATTAGGATCTTTATGCTAGAGTAATTGAATTAACTCTAACTGAAATAGATTAATGCTTTTTTCCTAAATGTTGAAATTTGTTTAAATCCATCAGCTCAAAAAGGCTTTCTCGGACAGACTTGGCGCAAGCTACTCCATTCTGCAGATCCCAAGGGAACCCTGGCCTTTACCATTACACCCCTGTACAGGGATAGATACTTACCATAGGCCCAGGGTTGCATCTACAGAGTAGCTGCTGGCCGGAGGAGCGAGCTTGAGGCTACAGTGGTTGATTCAACTCTAACTAAAGCTTTTTTTTCCTAAATACTGGGATCTGTTTAAGGCTGTTGGCTCAAACAGACTTCCTCGGACAGACTTGGCGCAAGCTACTCCATTCTGCAGATCCCAAGGGAACCCTGGTTTTTACCATTACACACCTGTACAGGGATAGATACTTACCATAGGCCCAGGGTTGCATCTACAGAGTAGCTGCTGGCCGGAGGAGTGCGCTTGAGGCTTGAGTAGTTGAATCAATCCTAACTAAAGAAAAACCTATCTAATGACACTTTCTTGTTAGGACCTGTCTGAGGCCTATGGCTCAGAAAAGCTTCTTTGGAAAGACTTGGCAAAAGCCAGTCTATCCTACAGGTTCCAAAGGAACTCTGGCCTTCACTCTTACAGCCCTGTACAGTGATAAAGACTTATTACAGGGCCTTGATTGCATCTACATAGTAGATGCTGACTGGAGGGGCAAACTTAAAGTTAGAATGGTTCAGCCAACCCTAACTATTGCTACTTTCTTAAATGTTAGGATATTTCTGAGGCCATTGGCTCAAACAGGCTTCCTTGGACAGACTTGGCGCAAAAAACACCATTTCTGATGTTTCCAAATGAACCCTGGGCTTCACCCTTGAACCTCTATACAGGGACCGTTTCATAGTTTTAAGGTTGAAAGACACAAGTCTGTCAAGTTCAACCTAAAAGCTAATGTGTTGATCCAGAGGAAGGCAAAAACCCCATGAGGCAGATGCTAATTGCCCCATATTAGGGGAAAAATTCCTTCCCGACTCCACATATGGCAATCAGACTAGTTCCCTGGATCAACGTCCCATAACAAAATCTAGTACGGATAACCTGCAATTTTATATTATTTAAGAAAGGCACACACATGCCCTCCTTGAATTTTTTTTAGAAAATTAAGTATTTCAATTTCATGTGGTAGAGAGTTTCATAACCTCATTGCTCACACAATAAAAGTTTGCCAACTAACTTCCTTTAGACAAAGTGAATTAGGATCTTTATGCTAGAGTAATTGAATTAACTCTAACTGAAATAGATTAATGCTTTTTTCCTAAATGTTGAAATTTGTTTAAATCCATCAGCTCAAAAAGGCTTTCTCGGACAGACTTGGCGCAAGCTACTCCATTCTGCAGATCCCAAGGGAACCCTGGCCTTTACCATTACACCCCTGTACAGGGATAGATACTTACCATAGGTCCAGGGCTGCATCTACAGAGTAGCTGCTGGCCGGAGGAGCGAGCTTGAGGCTATAGTGGTTGATTCAACTCTAACTAAAGCTTTTTTTTCCTAAATACTGGGATCTGTTTAAGGCTGTTGGCTCAAACAGACTTCCTCGGACAGACTTGGCGCAAGCTACTCCATTCTGCAGATCCCAAGGGAACCCTGGTTTTTACCATTACACCCCTGTACAGGGATAGATACTTACCATAGGCCCAGGGTTGCATCTACAGAGTAGCTGCTGGCCGGAGGAGTGCGCTTGAGGCTTGAGTAGTTGAATCAATCCTAACTAAAGAAAAACCTATCTAATGCCACTTTCTTGTTAGGACCTGTCTGAGGCCTATGGCTCAAAAAAGCTTCTTTGGAGAGACTTGGCAAAAGCCAGTCTATCCTACAGGTTCCAAAGGAACTCTGGCCTTCACTCTTACAGCCCTGTACAGCGATAAAGACTTATTACAGGGCCTTGATTGCATCTACATAGTAGATGCTGACTGGAGGGGCAAACTTAAGGCTAGAATGGTTCAGCCAACCCTAACTATTGCTACTTTCTTAAATGTTAGGATATTTCTGAGGCCGTTGGCTCAAACAGGCTTCCTTGGACAGACTGGGCGCAAAACACACCATTTCTGATGTTTCCAAATGAACCCTGGGCTTCACCCTTGAACCTCTATACAGGGACCGTTTCATAGTTTTAAGGTTGAAAGACACAAGTCCATCAAGTTCAACCTAAAAGCTAATGTGTTGATCCAGAGGAAGGCAAAAACCCCATGAGGCAGATGCTAATTGCCCCATATTAGGGGAAAAATTCCTTCCCGACTCCACATATGGCAATCAGACTAGTTCCCTGGATCAACGTCCCATAACAAAATCTAGTACGGATAACCTGCAATTTTATATTATTCAAGAAAGGCACACACATGCCCTCCTTGAATTTTTTTTAGAAAATTAAGTATTTCACTTTCATGTGGTAGAGAGTTTCATAACCTCATTGCTCACACAATAAAAATTTGCCAACTAACTTCCTTTAGACAAAGTGAATTAGGATCTTTATGCTAGAGTAATTGAATTAACTCTAACTGAAATAGATTAATGCTTTTTTCCTAAATGTTGAAATTTGTTTAAATCCATCAGCTCAAAAAGGCTTTCTCGGACAGACTTGGCGCAAGCTACTCCATTCTGCAGATCCCAAGGGAACCCTGGCCTTTACCATTACACCCCTGTACAGGGATAGATACTTACCATAGGCCCAGGGTTGCATCTACAGAGTAGCTGCTGGCCGGAGGAGCGAGCTTGAGGCTATAGTGGTTGATTCAACTCTAACTAAAGCTTTTTTTTCCTAAATACTGGGATCTGTTTAAGGCTGTTGGCTCAAACAGACTTCCTCGGACAGACTTGGCGCAAGCTACTCCATTCTGCAGATCCCAAGGGAACCCTGGTTTTTACCATTACACACCTGTACAGGGATAGATACTTACCATAGGCCCAGGGTTGCATCTACAGAGTAGCTGCTGGCCGGAGGAGTGCGCTTGAGGCTTGAGTAGTTGAATCAATCCTAACTAAAGAAAAACCTATCTAATGACACTTTCTTGTTAGGACCTGTCTGAGGCCTATGGCTCAAAAAAGCTTCTTTGGAAAGACTTGGCAAAAGCCAGTCTATCCTACAGGTTCCAAAGGAACTCTGGCCTTCACTCTTACAGCCCTGTACAGTGATAAAGACTTATTACAGGGCCTTGATTGCATCTACATAGTAGATGCTGACTGGAGGGGCAAACTTAAAGTTAGAATGGTTCAGCCAACCCTAACTATTGCTACTTTCTTAAATGTTAGGATATTTCTGAGGCCATTGGCTCAAACAGGCTTCCTTGGACAGACTTGGCGCAAAACACACCATTTCTGATGTTTCCAAATGAACCCTGGGCTTCACCCTTGAACCTCTATACAGGGACCGTTTCATAGTTTTAAGGTTGAAAGACACAAGTCCATCAAGTTCAACCTAAAAGCTAATGTGTTGATCCAGAGGAAGGCAAAAACCCCATGAGGCAGATGCTAATTGCCCCATATTAGGGGAAAAATTCCTTCCCGACTCCACATATGGCAATCAGACTAGTTCCCTGGATCAACGTCCCATAACAAAATCTAGTACGGATAACCTGCAATTTTATATTATTTAAGAAAGGCACACACATGCCCTCCTTGAATTTTTTTTAGAAAATTAAGTATTTCAATTTCATGTGGTAGAGAGTTTCATAACCTCATTGCTCACACAATAAAAATTTGCCAACTAACTTCCTTTAGACAAAGTGAATTAGGATCTTTATGCTAGAGTAATTGAATTAACTCTAACTGAAATAGATTAATGCTTTTTTCCTAAATGTTGAAATTTGTTTAAATCCATCAGCTCAAAAAGGCTTTCTCGGACAGACTTGGCGCAAGCTACTCCATTCTGCAGATCCCAAGGGAACCCTGGCCTTTACCATTACACCCCTGTACAGGGATAGATACTTACCATAGGTCCAGGGCTGCATCTACAGAGTAGCTGCTGGCCGGAGGAGCGAGCTTGAGGCTATAGTGGTTGATTCAACTCTAACTAAAGCTTTTTTTTCCTAAATACTGGGATCTGTTTAAGGCTGTTGGCTCAAACAGACTTCCTCGGACAGACTTGGCGCAAGCTACTCCATTCTGCAGATCCCAAGGGAACCCTGGTTTTTACCATTACACCCCTGTACAGGGATAGATACTTACCATAGGCCCAGGGTTGCATCTACAGAGTAGCTGCTGGCCGGAGGAGTGCGCTTGAGGCTTGAGTAGTTGAATCAATCCTAACTAAAGAAAAACCTATCTAATGCCACTTTCTTGTTAGGACCTGTCTGAGGCCTATGGCTCAAAAAAGCTTCTTTGGAAAGACTTGGCAAAAGCCAGTCTATCCTACAGGTTCCAAAGGAACTCTGGCCTTCACTCTTTCAGCTCTGTACAGCGATAAAGACTTATTGCAGGGCCTTGATTGCATCTACATAGTAGATACTGACTGGAGGGGCAAACTTAAGGCTAGAATGGTTCAGCCAACCCTAACTATTGCTACTTTCTTAAATGTTAGGATATTTCTGAGGCCGTTGGCTCAAACAGGCTTCCTTGGACAGACTGGGCGCAAAACACACCATTTCTGATGTTTCCAAATGAACCCTGGGCTTCACCCTTGAACCTCAATACATGGACAGTTTCATAGTTTTAAGGTTGAAAGACACAAGTCCATCAAGTTCAACCTAAAAGCTAATGTGTTGATCCAGAGGAAGGCAAAAACCCCATGAGGCAGATGCTAATTGCCCCATATTAGAGGAAAAATTCCTTCCCGACTCCACATATGGCAATCAGACTAGTTCCCTGGATCAACGTCCCATAACAAAATCTAGTACGGATAACCTGCAATTTTATATTATTCAAGAAAGGCACACATATGCCCTCCTTGAATTTTTTTTAGAAAATTAAGTATTTCAAGTTCATGTGGTAGAGAGTTCCATAACCTCATTGCTCACACAATAAAAATTTGCCAACTAACTTCCTTTAGACAAAGTGAATTAGGATCTTTATGCTAGAGTAATTGAATTAACTCTAACTGAAATAGATTAATGCTTTTTTCCTAAATGTTGAAATTTGTTTAAATCCATCAGCTCAAAAAGGCTTTCTCGGACAGACTTGGCGCAAGCTACTCCATTCTGCAGATCCCAAGGGAACCCTGGCCTTTACCATTACACGCCTGTACATGGATAGATACTTACCATAGGCCCAGGGCTGCATCTACAGAGTAGCTGCTGGCCGGAGGAGCGAGCTTGAGGCTATAGTGGTTGATTCAACTCTAACTGAAGCTTTTTTTTTTCCTAAATACTGGGATCTGTTTAAGGCTGTTGGCTCAAACAGACTTCCTCGGACAGACTTGGCGCAAGCTACTCCATTCTGCAGATCCCAAGGGAACCCAGGTTTTTACCATTACACCCCTGTACAGGGATAGATACTTACCATAGGCCCAGGGTTGCATCTACAGAGTAGCTGCTGGCCGGAGGAGTGCGCTTGAGGCTTGAGTAGTTGAATCAATCCTAACTAAAGAAAAACCTATCTAATGCCACTTTCTTGTTAGGACCTGTCTGAGGCCTATGGCTCAAAAAAGCTTCTTTGGAAAGACTTGGCAAAAGCCAGTCTATCCTACAGGTTCCAAAGGAACTCTGGCCTTCACTCTTACAGCCCTGTACAGCGATAAAGACTTATTACATGGCCTTGATTGCATCTACATAGTAGATGCTGACTGGAGGGGCAAACTTAAGGCTAGAATGGTTCAGCCACCCTAACTATTGCTACTTTCTGAAATGTTAGGATATTTCTGAGGCCATTGGCTCAGACAGGCTTCCTTGGACAGACTGGGCGCAAAACACACCATTTCTGATGGTTCCAAATGAACCCTGGGCTTCACCCTTGAACCTCAATACAGGGACAGTTTCATAGTTTTAAGGTTGAAAGACACAAGTCCATCAAGTTCAACCTAAAAGCTAATGTGTTGATCCAGAGGAAGGCAAAAACCCCATGAGGCAGATGCTAATTGCCCCATTTTAGGGGAAAAATTCCTTCCCGACTCCACATATGGCAATCAGACTAGTTCCCTGGATCAACGTCCCATAATAAAATCTATTACCACTAACCTGAAATGTTATATTATTCAAGGAACATTTTTCATCAAGCAGTTTTCACCGGAAATGTGTTGCACAACTGTTTGAATCTCAGTAAATTCCTGCGCAACTTACATTTAAATACTCTGACCTTTTTACACCCACTCTTTTAACTTCTTAAATAGTGAACAGAGCTTATCTGGACCGCTTGTGGCTTAGCTTTACCTGAAAACTTACTACAAATTAGGCTGGAAAAGTGGTGTAAAATAGGACTGAAATTGACTCCATCTTTTGACTGGAGTACATTTCTTGAGGTGTAGTACGTCAGCTTTAAGGGGATATTTCAATAAATGAATGACCCTGGCTGCAGGTATAAAGAATCAAACTGTGCTGTCCTGACCCATTCCTGGGATTGTGTATGGCACTGACATCACCTCAATACTGCCGCAGCCAACAAATGTAATCAGACGGACTGCCCAGCTGAGCGCACTGAGCTGCTGCAGCTCTGAGATGGTGGAACCTCTTTTTTTTAATTAAATGACCTGCAGCTAGGGACATTCATTTATTGAAAGGGAACAACCCCTTTAAGGATGAGTCAAGTTCATTAAGAGGTTTAGTCTTTTTAATGAATTTGGTGCACGTTCCTCCAATAGGCGCTTCATGAATGCTGGTATAGAAATCCACCAGCCTTGATGAATCGGCCACCATAGGTTTACATGGCATGAGCATATACAGAACAGTTGTGTAGTATACGTTACCAGGCCCTCATGATGCTCTTGGTCCTGGATGGCCTTCCACAGTCTGCTTTCTTGCTTCATCATCTTGAAGGGCTCCACTTTCTTTTCTTCTGGCTGGCATGGTGCGGCTCTATCATCCTGCTCCTTTAACACGAAGGGACGAATGACTGTAAAGCTGCCAGGAGCGTTTTTTTATCCCCTTAGATCATTGTGACACCACAAAGTGATGACATAGACAAGTGGGTGAGGCGCCTTTATTCAGTCATCGGGTGTGGTCAGAAGAAATTAGCATATTCCGTGATGTTACTACAATGAGAACAGACATGAACATTCTATTCGGAACCCGACCGCCATTATCAGCGGAACCTTCACTGCTGTCAGATTGGCACTAAAAACAAAAAGAGACCGCGGTGAACCTGGACAGTAACAATCTACAGGGACAGTGACTGCTAAGCGGACTTCATGTCAGATGTTATGCAGTTTTGTCAGAAAAAAAAACAATAAAATATATAAAAGACAGGCTCCAATAAACCTTAAACACTGGGCTGTAGTCACAGATTCTCCTTCCACCTGCAGCACATTGCTCCCCTGCCTTACCCTCCCCGTCCTGCAGCATATTTCTCACCGCTTAATTCTCCCACTCCTGCAGCACATCACTCCCCTGTCTAAACCTCCCCCTCTTGCGGCACATTGCTCCCGTCTAATCCTCCCCTCCTTGCAGCACATTGTGCCCTTTCTAAATCTCCCCCTTCCTGCACCACATCACCCACTGCCAAATCCCCTCTTGCACCACATCGCCCACTGCCAAATCCTGCACTTCCTGCAGCATATCGCTCCCTGCCTAATCCTCTCCTATTGCATTACATCACTCCCCTGCATAAGCCACCTCTTCCTGCAGCACATCGCTTCCCTGCCTAAGCCTCCCCCTCCTGCATTACATCACTCCCCTGCCTAATCCTCCTCTTCCTGCAGCACAGCGCTCCCTGCCTAATCCTCCTCTTCCTGCAGCACATCGCTCCCCTGACCCCCTCTTACGTGACATCTTTTCTATCAGTTACATTTGTGAAGTAACTGCTGTCTCCTGTGAGCAGTGGAGAGCGAAGCTGAGAGCCAGGAGGCTCTGCCCCTCTGCCCCTTCTTGCCACATCATCATCCATCTACATCAGGGCTGTCAAACTCAAATATATAGAGGGCCAAAAGGAAGAGTTTAACTCAGAAAAATAAGTCAACACTTTATCAGATGTTTCTGTGAAAACTTGAGTACAACAAATAAGATTTTGTTATTTTCCCTCAGTTATAAAAAAAATAGTTATGAGAAAAGTGTGACAAAAAGGAGTCATAAAATGCACCAAAATGAAATATCACAATTTATGGCTCAAATTGAGGTGAAGCAAGGAAGAGGTTGAGCTTAGCTAATGAGATGCATCAAACACACAGGTGCTTCTCACAAAATTAGAATATCATCAAAAAGTTTATTTATTTCAGTTCTTCAATCCAAAAAGTGAAACTCATATATTATACAGAGTCATTACAGAGTGATCTATTTCAAGTGTTTATTTCTGTTAATGTTGATAATGATGGCTTACAGCCAATGAAAACACAAAAGTCATTATCTCAGTAAATTAGAATAATTAACAAAAAACACCTGCAAAGGCTTCTTACGCATTTAAAAAGGTCCCTTTGTCTGTTTCAGTAGGCTCCACAATCATGGGGAAGACTGATGACTTGACAGATGTCCAGAAGGCAGTCATTGACACACTCCACAAGGAGTGTAAACCACAAAAGGTCATTGCTAAAGAAGCTGGCTGTTAACAGAGTGCTGTATCCAAGCATATTTATGGAAAGTTGAGTGGAAAGAAAAAGTGTGGTAGGAAGAGGTGCACAAGCAACCGGGATAACCGCAGCCTTGAAAAGATTGTTAAGGAAAGGACATTCAAACATTTGGGGAAGATTCACAAGGAGTGGACTGCTGCTGGAGTCATTGCTTCAAGAGCCATCACACACAGACGTATCCAGGACATGGGCTACAAGTGTCACATTCCTTGTGTCGAGCCACTCATGACCAATAGACAACGCCAGAAGCATCTTACCTGGGCCAAGGAGAAAAACACCTGGACTGTTGCTCAGTGGTCCAAGGTGTTGTTTTCCGATGAAAGTAAATTTTGCATTTAATTTGGAAATCAAGGTCCCAGAGTCTGGAGGAAGAGTGGAGAGGCCACAATCCAAGCTGCTTGAGGTCTCGTGTGAAGTTTCCACAATCGGTGATGGTTTGGGGAGCCATGTCATCTGCTGGTGTAGGTCCACTGTGTTTTATCAAGACCAAAGTCAGCGCACCCGTCTACCAGGACATTGTAGAGCACTTCATGCTTCCCTCTGCCGACAAGCTTTTTGGAGATGGAAATGTCATTTTCCAGCAGGACTTGGCCCCTGTCCACACTGCCAAAAGTACCAATACCTGGTTTACACAACAGTATCACTGTGCTTGATTGGCAGCAAACTCACCTGACCTTAACCCCATAGAGAATCTATTATAGAGAATCTATGGGGTATTGTCAAGAGAAAGATGAGAGACACCAGACCCAACAATGCAGACGAGCTGAAGGCTTCTATCAAAGCCACCTGGGCTTCCATAACACCTCAGCAGTGTCACAGGCTGATCCCTCCATGCCACATTGCCGCATTGATGCAGTAATTGATGCAAAAGGAGCCTGGCCAAGTATTGAGGGCATTTACTGAACATATATTTCAGTAGGACAACATTTCAGATTTTAAAAACATTTTTCAAGCTGGTGTTATAAAGTATTCTAATTTACTGAGATAATAACATTAACAGAAATAAACACTTGAAATAGATCACTCTGTCTGTAATGACTCTATATAATATGAGTTTTACTATTTGTATTGAAGAACTGAAATAAATTAACTTTTTGATGATATTCTAATTTTGTGAGAAGCACCTATAGTATGCTATATGCCCAATTTTAACAAATGTACTGCAATTTTTGCTGAATGTGTTCAGAAATGTACAGATGTGTAAGCAGACAAATGCAGAGACTTAGGCTATGTGCCCACGATGCAGAAATGCTCCGGATTTTTCCTGAGCGTTTCTGCATCTCGCTGGCAGAAAAAACGCATGCGGATTGTACATGCGGATTGTACATGCGGATTGTACACGCGGATTGTACACACGGATTGTACACGCGGATTGTACATGCGGATTGTATATGCGGATTGTACACGCGGATTGTACATGCGGATTGTATATGCGGATTGTACATGCGGATTGTACACGCGGATTGTACATGCGGATTGTACACGCGGATTGTACATGCGGATTGTATATGCGGATTGTACACACGGATTGTACACGCGGATTGTACATGCGGATTGTACATGCGGATTGTACACGCGGATTGTACATGCGGATTGTACATGCGGATTGTACATGCGGATTGTATATGCGGATTGTACACGCGGATTGTACAAGCGGATTGTACATGCGGATTGTACATGCGGATTGTATATGCGGATTGTACATGCGGATTGTATATGCGGATTGTACATGCGTTTTTCCTGCCAGGGACATGCAGAAGTGAAGCGTTCTTCACATGCATTTCCGCATGCGGGTTGACAAGCGCTTTACAAGCGATTTTAGCATCACTTGGAAAGTGCTTGTCAACTTGGTCACACTATAGAAATCCATGAAAACGGCATGGATTTATATAGTGTGACCCCAACGACTGGTTAAAAATAAAAAAATAAATCTATACTTACCTTCTGATGGCCCCCGCAGTCTTGCTTCGCTCCGTCCTGGCTGCCGGCAGATCGCGGTACACTGAAGGACCTGCCGTCACATGACTATGACGTCAGCGCTCGTCCTTCAGTCCATCGCGAGCTGCCGACATGGGAGGACGAGCGCAGCGGGGGCCGTCAGAAGGTAAATATAACATTTATTTTTTATTTTAGTCTTTATTTTGACAGGTTCTATGGTACCCGGGTCCGGAGGAGAGTCTCCCATCCTCCACACCCGGGTACCATCCGCACATTGAACGCATGTATTCCGCATGTGCTTATCTAGTGAAGCGGAATCCATTTGTTCCAATGCAAGTCAATGGCCAGGAAAACGCTGCGCTTCCGCAAAATAATTGGTAGTGCTGCGTTTTTTTCCGCAATGATAATCCGCAGCGGAAATTTCCGCAGCATGTGCACAGCACATGCGGACTATCATTGGGGAACATGGCAGACCTTCTAACATGCGTCTTTAAGCGTTTCTGCAGCGTTTTTGCCATGCGGAAACGCTTAAAATACGCGTTGTGGGCACACAGCCTTAGGCTATGTGCCCACGTAGCGTTTTTGTAGCGTTTTTGAGGCGTTTTTACGGCCGCGAAAACGCTTGTAAAACAGTCTGCCATGCAAAGCCATGTGAATTCGGATGTGCTGTGCACATGATGCGCTAATTTGCGCGCCGAATTCGCATTACTTTGCAAAACGCAGCATGACCATTTCTACTGCGATTACGCTGAAGCTTATTCGCGATGCGTGTGGTATCTGGGAGGAAGACGAGACTACAACTCCTCTTCATCCCGGCTACCACGCGGTGAAAAAAAGAAATAAAAAAGTTAAAAACAAACAAAACCTGTATATTCACCTCTCCGGCGGCCCCCGGTCTGCTCTCCGGTCTCCTCCGGTCTGCTGTCTGTACTGTCAGGACCTGCGGTGACGTCATTTAGTCAGGTGATGGTCGCATGACCGCTGATGTCGGCATCAGGTGATGGTCGCGTGACCATCAGCTGACTAAATGACGTCACCGCAGGTCCTGACCGTACACTGCAGGACGCTGAAGAGAGAAGACGCGGCCGGGAGCAGACCGGAGGAGACCGGAGAGCAGACCGGGGGCCGCCGGAGAGGTGAATATACCGTTGTTTTTTTTTATTTATTAACGTTTTCTTTTTTTTACTATAGATGCTGCATTTAAAGCATCTAAGTTGTTCACACATTATAGATCCATGTCGGTTGCATGGATTTATATTGTGTGATCAACTTGTCAAGCACTTTTTCAAGTGATGCTCAAAATTGCTTGGAAAAGTGCTTGAAAAAACGCATGTGAAAACGCTTCTCTCTGGCAGAAAAAACGCATGTAAATCTGCATCAAATCTGCTAGGTGTGCACACAGCCTTATAGCTGGTTTTGCTCTGAGCTGAGATGTCCGGGCTGAATAATGCTCTGGGAGCAGAACCCATCAGCAGAATCTGTCTGTTTCCTGCCTTGTAGCAGTGGATCCCGGCTATTTAGCTCACAGAGCATTGTCTACACAAGATACAATTGTATCCAATTTTCAGCTGGGAACAGGACTATGGACAAGTTTTGCAGCAACTGCATTTGTGATAGGAAATGTTGATCAATCTAGATTTTCTTCAGTGTTCTTATTCATTGCAGAAAATCTTAAAAAAGCCGAGGAATGTGGGCAACATGGTGGGTCAATGATTAACGCTGTGGGGCTGGGTTCATATAATAGCAAGGACAACATCTGCAAGGAGTTTGTATGTTCTCCCCGTGTTTGTGTGGGTTTCCTCCGGGTTCTCCGGTTTCCTCCCACACTCCAAAGACATACTGATAGGGAATTCATATTGTGAGCCCCAATGGGGACAGTGATGATAATGTCTGTAAGGTGCTACAAAATCTAACGGCGCTATATAAGAGAGTAAAATAAATATATAACTAAATAAAATGAATGTATTAAAAGGCTAAGATTGCAAAGAGCTTGTAAAAACAAGAAACTTTGCGATTTTTAATTCTGCAGTGTACAGCTCATTGCTATGGTTACTGACCACCTGAAAAGTGGCCGGTCTCCTTGGCAAGAAGCGCTCACTTGCAGACTGGTGGACTTCAGTGCCCCTGTGCCTGTCCCCTTCTGCAGAGGCAAAGCCGCCTCTGCCCGCAGAATGCAAGAGGGCACAATTCAGACAAGCGGCTCAGCCAAGCCACCGGCCAGAACTGTAAATCTTCAGCTTCTGATGAGAGGAACACAAGACCACCCCTTTAATAAAGGAGTAGAGCAGAACTCATACAGTGATTAGTGGGGGTCTGACACCTGAAATCCCCAGACATCAGCTACTTCTGCAAGATGATGTACACAGTGTTAAGAGCTGGAATAGCACAGCTCCGCACACTGTGCAATGGCTGGTTTTGGGTACTACAGCTCAGATCACAATCATTTCAATAGGAGCTGCAGTACCAAGATCGGCCACTACACAGTGTACAGCGCTGTGCTGTTTGGTCTCTACGCTGAGTATTTCCAGCTGCTGTCTTATTGGTGAGGGGGCCGTGTGTTGGAACCTCACTGATCTGATATTGATGACCAGGGTCGGACTGCGGTGTCTGGGGCCCACAGGGGAAATTAACTCTAGGGGCCCACCTACAGCAAGATGCAAATATCTGTTATCCGCTCTCGCTGTTATAGTGGAGCATTGACTGGCGGCTCCTGCACATCTACTGGGCGACACTCTAACTGGGATGGACATGTTTGCATTAAAGGGCTTCTTTGGTTAAAACTAGTGTTGAGCGAGTATGTTCTGTTAACCCTTTCGGCGAGCATGCTCGGGCCGAGCTCCGAGTATTTATAGCTGCTCGGTGATATGGTTGAATCGCTCCCGTGTGCATGATTTGCGACTGTTTGACGGTTTTAATACATGTGAGGAATGTGTAAGAAATAGACATTCCTCACATGTATTAACCCCTTAAGCCGCGGAGCATTTTCCGTTTTTGCATTTTCGCTTTTTGCTCCACTTGTTCCCAGAGCCATAGCGTTTTTATTTTTTAGTCAATATGGCCATGTTAGGGCTTATTTTTTGCGGGACGAGTTGTACTTTTTAACGCCATTACTAGTTTTACCATGCCGCGTACGGGAAAACGGGAAAAAAATTCCAAGCGCCGTGAAATTGCAAAAAAAGTGCAATACCACTGAGGTTTTTTTTTATTTTTTTTACCACGTTCACTGAATGCTAAAACTGACCTGCCATTATTATTCTCCAGGTCATTACGAGTTCGTAGACACCAAACATGTATAGGTTCTTTTTTATTTAAGTGATGAAAAAAAATTCCAAAGTTTGGTAAAAAAAAAAAAAATGGTGCCATTTTCCGAGACCCGTAGCGTCTCCATTTTTCGGGATCTGGGGCAGGGTGAGGGCTTATTTTTTGTGAACCGAGCTGAAGTTTTTATAGATGCTATTTTGGGGTAGATCCGATGTTTTGATCGTCCGTTATTGCATTTTATTGCAATTTTACGGTGACCAAAAAACGTAATTCTGGCGTTTAGAATTTTTTTCTCATTACGCCATTTACCGATCGCATTAATTCTATTTTTATATTGATAGATCAGGCGATTCTGAACGCGGCAATGCCAAATATGTGTATGTGGGGTTTATTTTATGATTTTATTTTGAATGGGGCGAAAGGGGGGTGATTTAAACTTTTAAATTTTTTTATTTTTTTTCATATTTTTTAAAACTTTTTTTTTCACTTTTTGCTTGCTTCTGTACTCTACATAGGAGACTTGAAGCAGCAACTGTCCGATCACCTCTGCTACATACAGGGAACCAGCAGATCCCCTGTATGCAGCAGAAATGGTCCTGTCCTATGAGCACCGACCACTAGATGGCGCTCATAGTAATTCCACCCGCGCCTGTTGCGGGCACATGTCAGCTGTAAGAATCAGCTGACATGTGCTTGGTTCAGTGCGGGCTCAGCGCCGGAGCCCTCACTGAACCGGAGGATAACGACATGCGCGTACTAATACGTGACATGTCGTTAAGGGGTTAAAGCTGTCAAGCAGTTGCAAATCATGCACACGGGAGCGATTCAACCATATCACCGAGCAGCTGTAAATACTCGGAGCTCGGGCCGAGCATACTCGGACAGAACATACTCGCTCAACACTAGTTAAAACAAGTTATCACCGATCCATGGGCTCTACAGGATAGGTGATCACTTATTGAGCATTTGTGTCCGAACATTGGAAAACGCACCTATCGGAAGAATGGGGAAGTTTTATCCCTGACCGAACACTTATCCCTATTTTAAAATGCTGCGGCAGGTGGGACGTCTGACCGCAGCTCTATTCATTCTCTTAGAGACTTGCAAAAAAGAGCAGCGCTCACAGCCACTGAGAGAATGAATGGATCAGTGGTCGCATCTCACATGCCGCTCCAGTCTAATGGGGAGAAAAGCTCCACATTCTGCCGGTGTGTGCAAGCAGTCAGACCCCCACCAATCAATATTATCACTGATCCTGTGGAGAGGTGATTACTTGTTTTCACCGGAGAACCCCTGTAAGTGCATCTCTGCCGCTCTGGTCCAAGTATTTAATCGCTAAGGCCACGGCCCTACTATCAGTATTCGGTCAGTATCCAGTCAGTATTTTTTCTCAGGAGTGGGAGCCAAAACAGGTGATGAACAATCAGAGAAAAGGTATAATAGAAACAAGTCACCAATTCTGCATTTATCAACCATTCCTGGTTTAGGCACCCACTTCTGAGAAAAATACTGACCAAATACTGATGGTGGGGCTGTGGCCTAATGGAAAAAAATCTTTTCCTAGTTAAGATCAGCGAGAACAAAATGACCGCCATACACAGCACAGTCCACTATATCAACACCAATAATACCACATACAAAAGGGACAAATATCGCCACACCTTGACTAGATCACATATTACCACTACATAGTGACTGAATAATACCACATACAAGGAACAAATATGGCCAAACTATGACCAGACCATATATTACCACCCCAAGGTGACCAAATACTACAGTACTGATCATGAATACAAAACCACAAAACTAACAACACTGTTATTACCACCAGCGACATTATACACAGGAGCTCTGTATATAGTGTCAGTGTACAGGTAACACAGTGATCACCAGTGACATTATAGACAGGAGCTCTGTATATAGTGTATAGGTAATACAGTGATCACCAGTGACATACACAGGAGCTCTGTATATACTATATACACACGTGGTCAAAATTGTTGGTACCCCTCGTTTAATGAAAGAAAAACCCACAATGGTCACAGAAAAAACTTGAATCTGACAAAAGTAATAATAAATTAAAAATCGATGAAAATGAACAAATGAAAGACAGACATTGCTTTTCAACCCTGCTTCCACAGAATTTAAAAAAAATTAAACTCTTGAAATAGGCCTGGACAGAAATGATGGTACCCCTGAAAATAATGTGACAAAAGGGACATGTTAAATCAAGTTGTGTCCACTAATTAGCATCACAGGTGTCTACAATCTTGTAATCAGTCAGTGGGCCTGTATATAGGGCTACAGATACTCACTGTGCTGTTTGGTGACATGGTGTGTACCACACTCAACATGGACCAAAGGAAGCAAAGGAAAGAGTTGTCTCAGGAGATTAGAAAGAAAATTATAGACAAGCATGTTAAAGGTAAAGGTTATAAGACCATCTCCAAGCAGCTTGATGTTCCTGTAACTACAGTTGCACATATTATTCAGAAATTTAAGATCCATGGGACTGTAGCCAACCTCCCTGGACGTGGCCGCAGGAGGAAAATTGATAACAAATCAAAGAGACGAATAATATGAATGGTAACAAAAGAGCCCAGGAAAACTTCTAAAGAGATTAAAGGTGAACTTCAAGCTCAAGGAACATCAGTGTCAGATCGCACCATCCGTCGTTGTTTGATCTAAAGTGGACTTCATGGGAGACGACCAAGGAGTACACCATTGTTGAAAAAAAAACATAAAAAAGCCAGACTGGAATTTGCCAAACTACATGTTCACAAGTCACAAAGCTTTTAGGAGAATGCCCTATGGACAGATGAGACAAAAATGGAAGTTTTTGGCAAGGCACATCAGATCTATGTTCACAGATGGAAAAATGAAGCATATCAAGATAAGAACACTGTCCCTACTGTGAAACATGGAGGAGTCTCTTTTATGTTTTGGGGCTGGTCTGCCGCATCTGGCACAGGGTGTCTTGAATCTGTGCAGGGTACAATGAAATCTCAAGACTATCAAGGGATTCTAGAGAGAAATGTGCTGCCCAGTGTCAGAAAGCGTGGTCTCAGTCGCAGGTCATGGGTCTTGCAACAGTATTATGACCCAAAACACACAGCTAAAAACACCCAACAATGGCTAAGAGGAAAACATTGGACTATTCTGAAGTGGCTTCTATGAGCCCTGACCTAAATCCTATTGAGCATCTTTGGAAAGAGCTGAAACATGACGTCTGGAAAAGGCAACCTTCAACCATGAGACAACTGGAGCAGTTTGCTCATGAGGAGTGGCCAAAATACCTGTGGAGAGGTGCAGAAGTCTCATTGACAGTTACAGGAGTCGTTTGATTGCAGTGATTGCGTCAAAAGGTTGTTCAGCAAAATATAAAGTTAAGAAGAACCATCATTTCTGTCCAGGCCTGTTTCATCAGTTTATTTTATTTTTTTTTATTCTGTGGAAGCAGAAAAGCAATGTCTGACTTTCATTTGTTCATTTTCATAGATTTTTAATTTATTATTACTTTTGTCAGATTCAAGTTATTTCTGTGACCATTGTGGGTTTTTCTTTCATTAAACGAGGGGTACCAACAGTTTTGACCACGTGTGTAGTGTAAGTGTACATGTGTGTCACCCTGGCCTGGATGCCACAAGTGTAATTAAAGCTGTGTCTGAGAGCAGGGGGGAGGTTCTCTAGTCAGGGGAACATTAGCATGCAATGCCTCCTGTCTCAGGCCAGTAGGGGGAGCTGGCTGCCCCTATAAAAGCTGGTGCTGGGGGCAGAGTTAGAGAGAACCCAGATGACCTGTCTCAGGACTGAGACGTGTCTCAGCAGAGCAGGGACAGACAGTTGCACTGCACCTAAGAGGAAGTGTGGCAGGAGGAGAGCCACAAGCCAGAGACAAGAGGCGAAGAGAGCCTGTCTTGGCAGATAACAGACTTAATCTACCAGACTTTGGTGTCTGAGGCTGGAAGGATTCCACATCCCCCAGCAGAGAACCAGTCCGCAAGGGACTGTATATTCCTTGGCCTAAGAAGCCTGGAGGCTCTGCAACAACAGAAGGGACCAGTAAAGCCATACAAGGCTGGGAGCAGAAAGGAACCCACGTCGCAGGCCATACAGGCGAGAAAACACGGAAAGCTCGGAAACGTGGGTTGTTACCCTATCAGGAGGAGATAGCCAGAAGGAGCGCAGAAAGCACGGTAGGCCTACACCCTCACCCTGACCAGGGCCAATTTCCCCGTTGCTCTCAGACATCCAGGTCCCCTCCTAGCCGGGACTGTTTGTGGGTCAGTTTACCTGTTTAGTAAAGACCCTGGACTGCAACCTGTTGTCTGTGTGCTCCTTGCTCCTCCAGCACTATCAGCACTGGGACTCCCACTACCATCACTCCCAACATCCATTATACTGCCCTGGGGCCGCACTCTTCCCGTGGAGAGTCACACTACCCTAGATGCACACCTCATCAGCCCCAGCGGTCTGCATGCAGCGGCGGTTCCTAATAACCGCAATCCACGGGTGGCGTAGTTGGACATTATCAGCAGAACATAGCAGACTACCATTGGCCTGACCACCCTGAGCCACGGAACCGGGTCGCCACTACTACCCCCATCGTCTCCCTATTGCCCGGATCCGAGTGCCCCACGGCCCAGGGGGCAAGTCAGCTTTGGCGTAGTCGGCAGGATTTCGTGCCCGCAACCACCGGGTACTGCGTGCCTGAAAAAGACTTTTGTAACTTACCTGTGGCAAAGTTTCCCGCCGTCCGGAGTCGTTTCCCGCCATCCGGAGCCGATTCCCGCCATCGGACGCCATCTTGGACCGTTTCCCGCCGTCTTCTGCCGCCTTCCCACCATCCGCAGCTGCTTCCCGCCATCGGACGCCATCTTCAGGACGCCGCGCGGGAAGAAGATGGGCGTTGACGTCAAAACCGCGCGAGATCCGAAGCTCCGCCCCACGCACCGACGCTGCGTAAGGTCCTGGAAGGGAGAGAGAGCGACGCTGACGTCATCAGGACGCGACGCCAGGTCCTCGTCCATAGCAGCAGCAGCGGAGCCGCGGCCTACAGAAGAGGATCGTCGGAAGGTAGGCCACGCGTAACTAGGGGGGGAGGAAGATGACGGACACAGAGGCGCCCACTACCACCAACGCAGCTGCAGCAGCGGTGATGCCCTTTTCCTTGCCCTACATCCCTGGAGCGGCCTGGCTGCCCAAATACTCAGGGGAGCCCCATGCCCTAACTGACTTCAAGGAAAGGCTATACAGTTTGTTCCACGTTTACCCCCTGACAGAGGAACAGAAGGTCAGCATATTAACAAGGCAGTTAACTGGCGCAGCCCAGCGGGAGGTAAAATCATGGCCCACTGAGGAGAAAAGGACTGTGAAGGGTATTCTGGCCCGGCTGCGGGGTACCTTTGACACACGTACCTCCGCTGAGATTAAAATGAGGTTCTATGGATGTAAGCAGCGGGCACAGGACAGCATCAGAGACTATGCCCTAAATCTGCAGGAAGCCTTGAGGGCTATTCAACAAACTGACCCTGGCAGTGTGCAGGAAACGGATAAGCTGCTAACAGAACAATTCATAGAAGGTCTGCTGTCTAGCGCCCACAGGGCCCAACTGCGCCTCATGTTCTTTCAGAACCCCGACCTGACCTTTGCCCAATTTAAGGACAGGGCCATAAGGGTGCTCCGTGAATCTGCAACCAGTAGCGCTATAAACCCCCGGCGCCCTGCTATCACTTACCACCAGGAGGCGGCGCCCTCCTCTATGGACTCCGTGGAGGCTGATGCACAGGCCCTGAACCAAGCCCCGTCGAAAGATCTGCACCACCAAGTCCAGGAGCTGACCAGGAGCGTCGCGGCGTTGACCAGGACCGTCCAGGCGTTGCAAGTGGACCCGTCAAGACCTATCGAGCTGGCTTCAAGTCCGGAGAATGTCCCATGGCGTCGACAGAGGAGGATCCCGTCGTTCCGAGGGAGGCCCACAGACCGCTACGCAGAGGATGGACAGCCCATTTGCCGTCGATGCAACCAGCCCGGACACATTTCCAGGTACTGTAATTTAAACGGGTCCAACCTGGGGCAGAGGGCCAACCCCCAGGCATAAGATCACCAGGCCCTTACAATTGGCGTAATAAGTACGTTGGGGGGCGCCCGGTTTTACCCGTGGTGCTGGACGGTATCCCCATGAGCGCCTTGCTGGATACTGGGTCACAAGTAACCACTATCCCTTATGTACTTTTTAAGCAGTATTGGACTGATGCTGATATCACACGGTATCCAGACGGTAACTTGAGCATCATCGCCAGTAATGGCTTACCCGTGCCGCAGATGGGGTTCAAGGAGATGACCATTAAGATTGGTAAAGTTGAACTACCGGCACAGGGAGTGATTATTGTGGACATTGACCGTCATGAAAGTCACCCTAAAATAACTGTGGGTACTAACGTGATTGAAAATTGTCTTTCAGAGGTAATTGTAATCTTACAACAGGTGGCGGTGAATGCTAGTTCCAGCCAACAGAGAATCCTCAACAAGGAGATAAAGGCCCTGATGAGACGGCAGCAGGTAGAACTGTCTGGTGGTGAGATCGGTAGCGTAAGACTGAGTGACCCATTCCCCATTTCCATGCCTCCCAAAAGTGAAATGATGATCTGGTGTCGGACTGCAATCGGGTTGAGAGGTAGAGACTACCAAGACATGGTAGAACCCGTGTACTCAGACAGCAGGCCCACCATTTTGACAGCCCGGGGGGTGGTTGATGTCCGTCATGGGAGGGTGCCCGTCCGCATCCTCAACATTGGGGAGAGGGAGGTACACTTACCCAGGTACGCTACACTTGCCAAGCTGTTTGTGGTCGAACACAAAGCTATCAGGGCCGTGGAACCTTTGCCTCCATCTCCACAGGCGGAGAGTAATGGCTCCCAGAAACAAAAGGAAGACTGGTGCCAGAAACTCCACGTGGGTGCTGACTCCACTCCCCTGCACCAAAAACAAGGAGTCTACTGGGTGGTACAGGAGTACGAGAGAGTCTTTAGTAAGCACCCGCTAGACTTCGGCAGAGTAAAGGGGATAGAACACCACATCCCCACAGGGAGCCACCCACCGATAAAAGAGAGGCACAGACCTGTACCCCCTGCACATTATCAGAACGCAAGGGGCATGCTAAGAGAGATGAAAGAAGCTGGGGTTATTAGAGACAGCTGTAGCCCCTGGGCAGCCCCCTTGGTTCTGGTCAAAAAGAAAGACGGCACCATGAGAATGTGCGTCGACTATAGACAAATCAACCGTATCACTCACAAAGACGCATATCCGCTGCCTAGAATAGAGGAGTCTTTAGCCGCACTAAAATCAGCTAACTTCTTTTCTACTTTGGACCTTACTAGCGGGTACTGGCAGGTTCCTGTGGCAGAGGCTGACAAGGAGAAGACCGCCTTCACCACCCCGATGGGACTGAGCGAATTCAACTGCATGCCTTTCGGGCTCTGCAACGCACCAGGGACCTTCCAGCGGCTGATGGAATGCTGTCTAGGGCACCGAAACTTCGAGACGGTCCTCCTTTACCTGGACGACGTGATCGTCTATTCGAAGACCTACGAGGACCATCTGAAGCACCTGGCCGAGGTGTTCGAAGCCCTGGCAGGCTATGGCCTGAAGGTGAAACCATCGAAGTGTCACCTGCTGAAACCAAAGGTCCAGTACCTAGGGCACGTGGTAAGCGCGGAAGGAGTGGCCCCCGACCCTGACAAGGTCACGGCAATCAAGAGCTGGCCAAGCCCCTCGAACATCAAAGAGGTGAGACAGTTTCTCGGGTTGGTAGGCTACTACCGAAGATTCATCCCCGGGTTCACCAAGATGGCAGCTCCTATGCAGGACCTCCTGATCGGACAGTCTAAGTCCAGGAGCCAAAAGCCGCCCTTCAAGTGGGATAAACCGGAAGAGGAGTCCTTCCGCCAGCTAAAGATGGCCCTCACAGGGGATGAGATCCTGGCCTACCCTGATTATGGCCAGCCTTTCATTCTCCACACAGATGCCAGTAATGTGGGACTAGGAGCCGTATTGTCCCAAAACCAACAGGGCAGATAACAGGTGATCGCATACGCCAGCCGGAAGCTGAGGCCCACCGAAAGGAACCCGGAGAATTACAGCTCCTTCAAGCTAGAATTCTTGGCGGTGGTGTGGGCCGTGACGGAACGCTTCAAGCATTACCTGGCCTCCGCAAAGTTCACCGTGTACACGGACAACAACCCGTTGACACACCTGGACAATGCAAGACTGGGTGCCCTGGAACAGCGGTGGATGGCCCGTCTCTCCAACTATGACTTCGTGATCAAGTACCGGGCAGGCAAAACCAACGCCAACGCGGACGCCCTATCAAGGATGCCTCACTTACCTGAAGGTGACGAAGACCCAGAAGAGCTGGAGGAGGTAGAACTCCCCGCGTTTCACCGGTATGGAGCCGCTCAACACTCTCACCGCGTGAAGGAGGAGGATCTAACAACTGTGATGATGAATCCCCTACCTCACCACAGCTGGGCCGAGACCCAAGATAGTGACCCTGCAGTCCGCCTGGTGAAAGATCTGCTGACCCGGGAAGACGCCCGCTTAGATCCAGATGCCCCAGAGGAAGCCAAGCAGCTATGGAAGGAGAAGAGCAAGCTGTTCCTCTACGAAGGCAAATTGTGCAGAAGGATTGTCAACCACCGGACGCACGAGCTGACCTGGCAAGTCGTGGTCCCAAGGAGGGATGCAGCTATGGTCCTGGGGGCTTACCATGACAGAGCGGGACACTTCGGTTGGAAGAAACTGGAGTTCCTACTAACAGGAAGATTCTTTTGGGTCGGCATGAGAGGAGCTGTAGAAAAATGGTGCAGAGACTGTGGCCCTTGTCACCTAAGGAGGAAGGACCGTGCCAGCCAGAAGACACCCTTGAGGCCCATCGTCACCACGCAGCCTCTTGAGCTGGTAGCTCTGGACCACGTCAAATTGGCTCCCAGCCGGTCAGGATACATCTATGCCCTGACAATCGTGGACCACTATTCCCGTTTTCTAGTGGTGGTCCCGGTAAAGGACTTGACAGCCCAAACAGCGGCCAGAGCCTTCCAGCAATATTTCTGCCGTCCACACGGGTATCCGGAACAGGTCCTGACAGACCAGGGTCCAGCGTTCGAGGCTGAAATCTTCCAGGAGTTCTGCAACCTCTATGGCTGTAAGAAGATTCGTACAACGCCTTACCACCCCCAAACCAACGGGATGTGTGAGAAGATGAACAATATAGTCATTGATCTCCTGAAGACGTTGCCCCTGGAGGAACGCAGCCTGTGGCCAGAAAAACTGCCGGACCTGATAGACCTATACAACAATATCCCGGTGAATGCTACAAACTGCACCCCGGCTTACCTGATGCGAGCTAGACCAGGAAAGCTGCCCGTAGACCTGGAGATGGGAGTCCTAATACCTGAGGACACATCCCCGGATGCGGACTGGAATACGGAAAGGCAACTGCAGTACAAGAAGGTACAGGAGAGTGTGGGGAAGAGCCTGGCCCAGGTGAGAGAGAAGCAAGAAAGACTCTTCAATCAACACGCCCCTGCTAGTCCCCTAGAACCTGGTGAGCAAGTCCTAAAGCGAAAAAGAAGGCTACATAAGTTGGACGACCAGTGGGAAAGGGAACCCTACACCGTACTGCAGTCTGACCACGACAACCCAAAGGTGTGCGTAATCACCAAGGACGGAGGAGAAACCACTAGTGTCGTCTCCAGAGACCATCTCAAAAGGTGCCCTGAGCAACTCCGTAGTGCAGAAGAGGATCAGAGTGACCTTGAACCCGCAGAGGACAAAGAAGAAATGATCAGCACCGTTCTCGGAGAGTTCCCTCAGTCCTGGACTCGCATAAATGATGCCATAGTGGTACCTGTCCTGCATTTCCTGCAACCGGCACAGCAACAACCAACACCAGAGCCGGAAGGTGAAGAGGAGCAAGCAGTTCCAGAGGCAGAAGAGCCTGTACCAGCAGCCCAGGAGAGTCAACCCTCTGCTGACAGTGAGCCTGCCATGCCTGCGGTAAGCCAAAGGACCCGCAGACAGCTGCCTGCCCTACCTGTACACCCAGCTGGTAGCTGCACCCCTAACGCTAGTGGGGAAAGCCAAGTCAGTCCACCACCAGACAGTGGGCTACGTAGGTCAACCAGGAGCACAAAGGGACAGATACCCGCTCGCTGGAGAATATAGAGTGTACTAAAATTGTAAATAACCCTGTTGCCAAATGTTGAATTGTTTGCAAAGTTACATGCATGTTTGGTAATACTCTGTTTCAGTTTCTTGCAGCTACCGTAAGGACTCACAGGTTATGGACTTTTTATAACCGGGACCTTGTATGGACTGCGTTCAGAGCCTAACCCAGGAATGAACTAAGACTGTGAAGGACTTGGGGTAGGACAGACCCCCACCTGGTTAAGGCTCCCCGTTGTGCTGGTGATATGGACACCCGGTCACAGGCCACACTGTGACCTTAAGAACTCAATTTGTGCGTCGTCTGTCTATTAATGTTTTATTGTTATGCATATTGTCTTTGTTTACTGTTTAGTCCCGGAGTACTAAATTTCACTAGGGGGGAATGTGTCACCCTGGCCTGGATGCCACAAGTGTAATTAAAGCTGTGTCTGAGAGCAGGGGGGAGGTTCTCTAGTCAGGGGAACATTAGCATGCAATGCCTCCTGTCTCAGGCCAGTAGGGGGAGCAGGCTGCCCCTATAAAAGCTGGTGCTGGGGGCAGGGTTAGAGAGAACCCAGATGACCTGTCTCAGGACTGAGACGTGTCTCAGCAGAGCAGGGACAGACAGTTGCACTGCACCTAAGAGGAAGTGTGGCAGGAGGAGAGCCACAAGCCAGAGACAAGAGGCGAAGCAAGCCTGTCTTGGCAGATAACAGACTTAATCTACCAGACTTTGGTGTCTGAGGCTGGAAGGATTCCACATCCCCCAGCAGAGAACCAGTCCGCAAGGGACTGTATATTCCTTGGCCTAAGAAGCCTGGAGGCCCTGCCACAACAGAAGGGACCAGTAAAGCCATACAAGGCTGGGAGCAGAAAGGAACCCACGTCGCAGGCCATACAGGCGAGAAAACACGGAAAGCTCGGAAACGTGGGCTGTTACCCTATCAGGAGGAGATAGCCAGAAGGAGCGCAGAAAGCACGGTAGGCCTACACCCTCACCCTGACCAGGGCCAATTTCCCCGTTGCTCTCAGACATCCAGGTCCCCTCCTAGCCGGGACTGTTTGTGGGTCAGTTTACCTGTTTAGTAAAGACCCTGGACTGCAACCTGTTGTCTGTGTGCTCCTTGCTCCTCCAGCACAATCAGCACTGGGACTCCCACTACCATCACTCCCAACATCCATTATACTGCCCTGGGGCCGCACTCTTCCCGTGGAGAGTCACACTACCCTAGCTGCACACCTCATCAGCCCCAGCGGTCTGCATGCAGCGGCGGTTCCTAATAACCGCAATCCACGGGTGGCGTAGTCGGACATTATCAGCAGAACATAGCAGACTACCATTGGCCTGACCACCTTGAGCCACAGAACCGGGTCGCCACTACTACCCCCATCGTCTCCCTATTGCACGGATCCGAGTGCCCCACGGCCCAGGGGGCGAGTCACATGTAATACACTGACTCACCAGTGACGTCTCTAGGTGAAGTCCTTCATCTTCGCTTTTCTTCTTCATCTGGCACAGACGGCCATCACTTCTTCCAGCCAGGAATCATCTCTGCAGAAAATAACACACAGTTATCAATAACTGATCTCTTCTAGGGAATATTCCCACTCCACCCCCCGACTTCTACACTACACCAGTTGAAGAAAAAAAGCGATATAGTGCCGCCCTGCACAGTAACAGGAGCCCGCTTTTGTCCTATCCCATGGAAAACAATTTCCTAAAAAGTAAATTATATTACAGAAGTAATAATGTCTCTAATTGGACTCTAAAATAATAATGTTCCTCACTGGCCACCATAAACTAATAAAGTATGTTCCTCAATCTGGCACCAAACAGTAATTAAGTCCCTTGTTCAGCCTGGCACCCCCATATATCCATCCTGGCCCCCCCTTCCCTGCATATATCCATCCTGACACCCCCCATATATCCCTTCTGGCCCCCATATGTCCAGTGTGACCCCTCCATATATTTATCCTCGCCCATGTGTATCGAGCCTGCCCCCTCCCATATACCCATCATAGTCCCCCATGTGGCCCTCCTGTTCCCCCCATATATCCATCCTGGCCTCCATGTGTCCAGCCTGCCCCCCCACATATCCATCCTGGCCTCCATGTTTCCAGCCTGCCCCCCCATATATCTGTCCTGGCCTCCATGTGTCCAGCCTGCCCCCTCCCATATATCTGTCCTAAAGCCCCATGTGTCAAGCCTGCCCCCCCATATATCCATCCTGGCCTCCATGTGTCCAGCATGCCCCCCCTACATATCCATCCTGGCCTCCATGTGTCCAGCCTGCCCCCCCCAATATATCCATCCTGGCCTCCATGTTTCCAGCCTGCCCCCCATATATCCATCCTGGCCTCCATGTGTCCAGCCTGCCCCCTCATATATCCATCCTGCCCTTCCCCCCTGCATATATCCATCCTGACACCCCCCCATATATCCATACTGGCCCCCATATGTCCAGCGTGGCCCCTCCATATATTTATCCTAGCCCACGTGTATCGAGCCTGCCCCCCCACATACCTATCCTAGCCCCCCATGTGTCCAGCCTGCCCCCCACATATCCATCCTGGTCATCATGTGTCCAGCCTGCCCCGCCCCCCATATATCCGGCCCCCCATATATCCATCCCCCTCACATATCCATCCTGGCCTCCATGTGTCCAGCCTGCCCCACCATATAGCCATCCTGCCCACCCTTTCCCATGTGTCCAGCCAGGCTCCCCCTTATGTGTCCAGCCAGGCTCCCCCCCTTGTGTGTCCAGCCAGGGTTCCCCCTTGTGTGTTCAGCCAGGCTCTCACCCTTGTGTGTCCAGCCAGTGTTCCCCCTTGTGTGTCCAGCCAGGGTTCCCCCTTGTGTGTCCAGCCAGGGTTCCCTCTTGTGTGTCCAGTCAGGGCTTCCCCTTGTGTGTCCAGCCAGGGCTCCCCCTTGTGGGTCCAGCCAGGGTTCCCCCTTGTGTGTCCATCCAGCTCCCCCTTTGTGGGGGCCCATCCCATTCTGCATCCACTCATATACACACAGACACACACACAGACACCTCTTACCTTCCTGCTCTCCCGTGCGGTGTCCTCCTTCTCCGGCGGCTGAGTTGCGCGCCTCCTTCACTGCAGGCGCATGACGATGACGTCATACGCCGGCCGGGGAAGGGAGACGCGCAGCTTCAGCTGCTTCACTGGGACGTGTGTCGCGGCGGTTCAGGTAATGAACGCCGCGTGCGCGCGTCCCTGCATACACTGTGCCTGCGCTTTGAAAGGGCCCGTGCCCCTTAAAACCGCAGGTTTTTTTATTTTTTCATTCTCTTCTCCCCCTCTCCTCTGCAGAAGGGTACCCCGCCAGCCCAGTCCCTCCCTGTTGATGACTTATCCTAAAATCGGTCATTAATATATAAGTCCTGGACAGTCCCGTTAAGCTTGTTTTACCTAGTTATAAAAGCCCTTTAAGTCCTCATTATAAGGTAAGGTATGAATGGATCTAATTAAATTCTCCAAAGAGAACTATTTATACATTTTAGTCACTGTGAGCTTTCTACAAGATATTGCGGGCAGTATATAGCGAATATACGGACACAGAGCCATTCGCCGGCTCAGATTGCCAATAAGCACCTTGTAAATATGAGACCTTGACATCATAGGTTACTTGGCTTAATATGAAATTGTCCCTCATGTGTACCGCATTGTGGGCAGGGACTATATGTACATCACTGCAGAATATGTTGGCAATAAAAAGTCAACAGAAATGAATATCATGCAGATCCTCACCAGGACTCCAGCAGTGTCACCATCCTGCCACCATACAGCTATAGAAGGACAATAAACCTGCAGGGTTCTCCCCTCAGTTATTTTTTCCTTTAATTTTATTATCTGTTTCTTATTCACAGTGAAAGAACAGTCATCAGATATTTTATTGTTCACTTTTTATTTTACAGTCTCAGCTCTGAAGAATAGAACGTCTTATGAATAAATGACAGCTCACTTATTACAGTGGTGGCCAAAAGTATTGGCACCCCTGCAATTCTGACAGATAATACTCAGTTTCTTCCTGAAAATGATTGCAATCACAAATTCTTTGGTATTATTATCTTCATTTAATTTGCTTGCAAGGAAAAAATACAAAAGAGAATGAAGCAAAAATCAAAACCTTGATCATTTCACACAAAACTCCAAAAATGGGCCAGACAAAAGTATTGGCACCCTCAGCCTAATACTTGGTTGCACAACCTTTAGCCAAAATAACTGCGAACAACCGCTTCCGGTAACCATCAATGAGTTTCTTACAATGCTCTGCTGGAATCGTAGACCATTCTTCTTTGGCAAACTGCTCCAGGTCCCTGATATTTGAAGGGTGCCTTCTCCAAACTGCCATTTTGTGATCTCTCCACAGGTGTTCTATGGGATTCAGGTCTGGACTCATTGCTGGCCACCTTAGAAGTCTCCAGTGCTTTCTCTAAAACCATTTTATAGTGCTTTTGGAAGTGTGTTTTGGGTCATTGTCCTGCTGGAAGACCCATGACCTCTAAGGGCGACCCAGCTTTCTCACACTGGGCCCTACATTATGCTGCAAAATTTGTTGGTAGTCTTCAGACTTCATAATGCCATGCACACGGTCAAGCAGTCCAGTGCCAGAGGCAGCAAAGCAACCCCAAAACATCAGGGAACCTCCGCCATGTTTGACTGTAGGGACCATGTTCTTTTCTTTGAATGCCTCTTTTTTTTTCCTGTACACTCTATGTTGATGGTTTTTCCCAAAAAGCTCGACTTTTGTCTCATCTGACCAGAGAACATTCTTCCAAAACATAGTAACATAGTTTGTAAACATAGTTAGTAAAAGCCGAATAAAGACTTGCATCCATCAAGTTCAACCTGTTAGTTCTGTAATTGCTAAAGTTGATCCAGAGGAGGGCAAAAACCCCAAATGATTTGGCCAATCTTCACCTGAGGAAAAATTCCCTCCTGACTCTGAAACCAGCAGTCAGAATAAATCCCTGTATCAACTTACTATTTTATTTTATTTTTAAGTATATGCTGAAATCTGCCTGGTATCTAGAAATGCATCCAGTCCCCGCTTGAACTGGTTTAGTGAATCTGACATTACCGTCTCCTCACTCAGTGAATTCCATATTCTCACTGCTCTTACCGTAAAGAACCCCTTCCTATGCTGGTGCTGAAACCTTTTCTCTTCCAGTCTTAGTGAATGCCCTCTTGTTACCGTAATATCCCTCCTTTTGAACATATCCCGGTCAAGGTCTCTATACTGTCCCCTAACATATTTGTACACATTTATTATGTCCCCCCTCAACCTTCTCTTTTCCAGGCTGAATAGTCCTAGTTTTGCCAACCTCTCTGGGTATTGCAGTCCCTCCATTCCCCTTATTAATTTTGTTGCCCTCCTTTGTACCTTTTCAAGCTCATTTATATCCTTTCTATATATTGGGGCCCATAACTGAGCACAGTATTCCAAGTGTGGTCTGACCAGTGCTTTGTACAGTGGAAGAACAATGTTCTCATCCTTTGCAGCTATACCTCTTCTGATACATCCCATTACCCTGTTTGCCCTTACAGCAGCGGCCTGACTTTGGGCACTCCAATTTAGTTTGCCATCAATCAAGATGCCCAAGTCCTTCTCCATCTCTGAATTCCCCAATGATTTCCCATTCAGTGAGTACTGGTGACTTCCATTTTTCCTTCCCATATGTATGACCTTACATTTCTCCTCGTTAAACCTCATTTGCCATTTAATGCTCCACCTACCCAGCTTATCCAAATCCCTCTGTAGGTCTTCACTATCCTCTTTTGTATTAATTGTTTTACATAACTTTGTGTCATCTGCAAATATTGATATTTTACTATTTATCCCGTTGACTATGTCGTTAATAAAGATATTAAATAACATTGGGCCTAGTACAGACCCCTGTGGTACCCCACTAGTGACGCTTACCCAATCTGAGTATATTCCATTTATAACCACCCTCTGCCTTCTATCCTTTAGCCAGTTAGCTACCCACTTGCAGACATTTTCCCCCAGCCCCATCATTCTCATTTTGTATACCAACCTATTATGTGGCACGCTATCGAAAGCTTTTGAGAAGTCGAGATACACGACATCCACTGGTTCCCCCTGATCTAATCGAGAGCTAACCTCCTCGTAGAAGTCAATCAGGTTTGTTTGGCAGGAGCGATTCCTCATGAATCCATGTTGGCTCGGGATTAAAAGATTATTAGCATCAAGATGTTCCGTAATTGCCTCTTTAATGAAGCTTTCAAAAATTTTGCCCACAACGGACGTCAGACTCACCGGCCGATAGTTTCCGGCGTCACTTTTCGCTCCCTTTTTGAATATTGGCACTACATTCGCCTGTCGCCAATCAAGTGGCACAGACCCAGTCTCAACAGAGTCCTTAAATATAAGATATAACGGTCTGTCTATCACATTACTTAGTTCCCTTAGTACCCGTGGGTGTATGCCATCAGGTTCTGGTGATTTGTTTATTTTAATGTTACTGAGGCGTTTCTGTACCCCAGCTTGGGTTAGATTTGTCATACTTAGTGGAGGATTAAGCTTGTCACTTCTCATTTCTCCTGTTAGTTTGATTTCCTCTGTGAAAGTTGTCAAAAAAAAATTATTTAATAGATTAGCTTTATCCTCATCTTTCTCTATGATTTTGCCTTCCTCACTTTTTATTGGTCCAATATTATCCGATTTAATCCTTTTACTATTTATATATGTAAAGAACAGTTTGGGATTTGATCTACTTTCCCTAGCAATACGTCTCTCTGTTTCCTCCTTCGCAATTTTTATTTGTTTTTTACAGGTTCTCGTTTTTTCCTTGTAACACATTAGTGCCTCCTTACTGTTTTCCTGTTTTAATCTCTTGAATGCCTCTTTTTTGCTATTTAACGCCCCTTTTACGTTCTTGTTCAACCATATTGGTTTCCTCTTATTTCAGGCCCTTTTATTCCCATACGGTATATACCTCTCGCACTGAGTATTCAGAATTCGTTTGAAGGTTTCCCATTTACTATTCATATTCCTTTGATTAAGAACTTTGTCCCAGTCAATAAGTTGAAGGCTTTCTTTCAGCTGATCAAACTTCGCCCTCCTAAAGTTTAATGTTTTTGTTGTTCCCTTTTTGATAACCCTACTGAAGGCCATTTTGAAGTCGATAATATTATGGTCGCTATTACCTAGGTGCCCCCCTATCTGTACCTCAGTTATTCTATCAGGCCTATTAGTCAATATTAAGTCCAACACGGCCTTCCCTCTCGTTGGTTCCTGCACTAGTTGGGAGAGATAATTATCCTTAATATTTGTCAAGAACCTTTTTCCTTTCTGAGATCTACAGGTTTCTGTTTCCCAGTCAATATCCGGGTAGTTGAAATCCCCCATTACAATCACTTCATTATGTTTTGCTACTTTGTCTATTTGTCCTAATAGCAGATTCTCATTCTCCTCTGTTATATTGGGTGGCTTATAGCAGACCCCCAGTAATATTTTATTATTATTTTTAGTTCCCTCTATCTCTACCCACATGGACTCGACCCCCTCTTCTCCCTCTCCTATATCTTCCCTTAGTCTGGGTTTTAGACATGACTTTACATATAAGCAGACTCCTCTGCCTTTCCCCTGTTTCCGGTCCCTTCTAAATAAACTATAAGCTAATAAATTTACCGCCCAGTCGTAGCTATCGTCTAGCCAAGTCTCTGTTATACCTACGATGTCATACCTCTCCTCCCATATAAGCGCCCGCAGCTCATCCGCCTTATTGGTCAGGCTTCTTGCGTTGGTCAGCATGGAAGATAAAACTTTGGGGTTATTTAGCATCCTATTCTTCTCTAACGATCTAACTGTACTATCCCCACCCCCCTCTCCACCCTCATTATATTCACTTCTCCCCTTCCCCCTTGCTTGCCTCACATCCCACCTATTTCCTTGGTCCCCCCCCCGTCTCTAGTTTAAAAACTCCTCCAACCTATTAGCTATCTTCTTCCCCAGCACCGCTGCACCCTCCCCATTGAGGTGCAGCCCGTCCCTACGGTAGATCCTGTATATGACCGCGAAGTCGGCCCAGTTCTCCATGAACCCAAACCCTTCTGCCTTGCACCAACTCTTTAGCCACTTATTCACCTCCCTAACTTCCTGTTGGCGCTCCTGTGTGGCTCGCGGGATTGGTAGTATTTCTGAGAAAACTACCTTGGAGGTCCTTGCCCTAAGCTTCCTACCTAGGTCCCTGAAATAATTTTTAAGGACCCTCCATCTACCACTCACTTTGTCATTGGTGCCGATGTGGACCATGACCGCTGGGTCTTCGCCAGCCCCACCCAGTAACCTGTCAACCCGATCCGCGATGTGCCGGACTCGAGCGCCAGGGAGGCAGCACACCGTTCGGCGATCCCGGTCTTTGTGACAGATTGCCCTGTCTGTCCCCCTAATAATAGAGTCACCCACTACCAGAACCTGTCTTGCCTGCCCTACACTTCCCCCCTCCCCCTCATTACTGGAGCATACACTCCCCCGGCGGTCAGAGGATCTGTCATGCTCCAATAATGCCGGTTCTGAACCAGCCTTCCTATACTTCTTCCCTCTATCCCTCCTTACTGTTATCCAGCTCCCTGCCTGTTCAGCCTGCACTTCCCCTCTATGCTCTACCCCCAGTATTGACCCATTGAGTGTCTGCTCGGTGAGCAGCAAACTCCGTTCTATGTTGTCGATGCTCCTCAGTACCGCTATCTGAGCACTTAGATCCAGAATTTGGGCTTCCAAGTGCACGATATGCTCACATCTCTCGCAGCAGTATGGATCCTCGAGTGGGTGCTCACGGAATGCATACATTGCGCAAGATGTACACTGCACGGCTCCGTCCAACATGGACGTCATTCTAAATATGGGGATACAGTCAGTATATATATACAAGTACAAAACACAATTATTTATATATAGGTGTATGGACGGGGATCAATTAGGGATGTGCAAGTGTATCAATTAGATATTGGCAGGGGATCAGTTAAGTATGGACGGGGGATCAATTAAGTATCAAGTATGGACGGGGGAATCAGCTAAGTAGGTCAGGTGGATTAATTAAGTAAAAAGTAAAGTAAAGAAAGAAGTAAATACAGTCAGCAATTCAGTCCTAAGTCCTCCCTTCCAAACTCCCTGAATCCAAAGTCACTGAAAAACAAGTCACACACTTACTTTCGTTCTCACTTACGCTCCGGACACACGCAGCTCGTTCACACTCGCAAACTAAGAGATTTAAAGTGTTTTTTTTTTTTTTTTTTTTTTTCCTTTTCCAGCAATGTACCCTTCACCTCAATGCACTTCCAAAGGACTTTATGCCCAACCAGCTGCCCCTTATAAACCCTTAATTATGACCCCTTCCCCTTAATTAACCCCTTGTGAGTAAATCTACACCTCAGGATTTTAGTGCAATGTAGTTAACCTTTAAATACACAGGTAGTAAACTAAGAAACTAAAACTGTAGTGAGAAAATAGATTTTAAAAAGCCCAATAAATCTAAACAGGTAGAAAAGCACTCAGCAGATCACAATGCAGCACTCACCGCAATTCACACAGGTATTTTCTGCAGGATTCCCAATACCTCTTCACGCAATTCACACAGGTATTTTCTGCAGGATTCCCAATACCTCTTCACGCAATTCACACAGGTATTTTCTGCAGGATTCCCAATACCTCTTCACCTTCACCTCAATGCACTTCCAGTTCTAGGCTTTATCAGGTAAGTTTTGGCAAACTCCAGCCTGGCTTTTTTATGTCTCGGGGTAAGAAGTGGGGTCTTCCTGGGTATCCTACCATACAGTCCCTTTTCATTCAGACGCCGACGGATAGTACGGGTTGACACTGTTGTACCCTCAGACTGCAGGGCAGCTTGAACTTGTTTGGATGTTAGTCGAGGTTCTTTATCCACCATCCGCACAATCTTGCGTTGAAATCTCTCGTCAATTTTTCTTTTCCGTCCACATGTAGGGAGGTTAGCCACAGTGCCATGGGCTTTAAATTTCTTGATGACACTGCGCACGGAAGACACAGGAACATTCAGGTCTTTGGAGACGGACTTGTAGCCTTCAGATTGCTCATGCTTCCTCACAATTTGGTTTCACAAGTCCTCAGACAATTCTTTGGTCTTCTTTCTTTTCTCCATGCTCAATGTGGTACACACAAGGACACAGGACAGAGGTTGAGTCAACTTTAATCCATGTTAACTGGCTGCAAGTGTGATTTAGTTATTGCCAACACCTGTTAGGTGCCACAGGTAAGTTACAGGTGCTGTTAATTACACGAATTAGAGAAGCATCACATGATTTTTCAAACAGTGCCAATACTTTTGTCCATCCCCTTTTTTAGGTTTGATGTGGAATTATATCCAATTTGGCTTTAGGACAATTCTATTTGTGTTTTTTCATTGAAGACAAATTAAATGAAGATAATAATACCAAAGAATTTGTGATTGCAATCATTTTCAGGAAGAAACTGAGTATTATCTGACAGAATTGCCGGGGTGCCAATACTTTTGGCCACCACTGTATTTCATGCGGCAGAAGTTAGCCTCCAGCAATGGAAGAGGGAACCGAGAAAGTGTAGAAAATGCTCTATCATGGCAGCAGTGGTAAGAGACATTGGAAATGCACGATCAAACCTATCATATCATAGGATTATCTATCATCTATCTATCCTTATATACTCTATTTCATATCTATCTATCCATCTATCTATCCATATATGTATCTATCTATCTTTCTATCTATCCATGTATGATGGATGGATAGATAGATGGATAGATGAATATATAGATGGATAGATAGATGGATAGATAGATAAATAGATAGATAGATAGTGTAGGGATTTGTACTCACTGAGCCGCGTTGGAGGTAGGCACAGGTTCACACAGTGATGCAGTCCACGGGTTCAAACAAACTGGTGGCTTATTTTAGTGTCCATACACCAGTTAAGAAACAAAAGTTACAGCCTTTTCCTGGCACAAAAAGGAATAACAGAACAAAGCTCAAAATAACAAGTCCATGCAGCACGGCTTCAGCCGTTTAAACAAGGTGCTTTTCTCTGCCTCCTGCAGAGTCTAAGAAGCACCTGCAATGTCTGCTCACCTTGCCCAGCAAACACAGACAGACAGAGACAGGCGCAGCTGTCTTAAATTAGCCTTCCAAGACCTGGACTGGAGGTAAGTGAGCAGCTGTTCCCCCCAGCTCTTTCAGCTGCTCATAAAACCCGGCCCTGTAATCCGGACCCATTAAATTCCTCTCAGCACTATGTGTGCTGGAGCCTGCTTCTCCGGATCCTACATCACCGAAGCATGGCACTTCGAGGACACATACCTCCCGTCCACGATCTGTCCGGCAGCAACCTTACATACACCCCCCCTCTGTCCAAAGCCGTAGGGCTTGGCACCTTCTGTCACCATACAATAAATCCTTGACAAGGCAGCGGCATTCCCATGTTGTTTCCCAGGCCTATGCTCTACCCGGAAACTAAAATCTTGTAGAGCCAGGAACCACCTAGTCACTCTGGCATTGTTTCCCTTCTTTTCTCGCATCCACCTCAATGGGGCATGGTCTGACACTAACCTGAACCTTCTACCTAATAGGTAATACCTCAGAGTGTCTAACGCCCACTTAATGGCCAAACATTCTTTTTCTACAATGGAGTAGTCCTTCTCACAAGCGGAGAGCTTCAGACAGAGGTATTTTACAGGGTGTTCTTCTCCGTTAATCTCCTGGGACAAGACTGCTCCCAGCCCGACATCCGATGCATCCATCTGGACCACAAACTCCTTGGAGAAGCTGGGTGCCACCAAGACTGGTTGTTTACAGAGGACCAGTTTCAATTCCTGGCAGGTCGCTTCTGCTTCCGGGGACCACTTGGCCATAGCTGACTTCATCCCTTTCAGAAGATCCATCAGTGGGGCTGCTATCAGGGCAAAGTTAGGGACAAATCTTCGATAGTAGCCCACAATGCCTAGAAACGCCCTGACCTGCTTCTTCGAGAGGGGCTGTGGCCAGTTCAAGATCGCCTCGACCTTATTTATTTGTGGTTTTATTTCCCCTCTACCAACCACGTACCCTAGGTACTTGGCTTCCTCCATCCCCATGGCACATTTCTTCGGGTTGATAGTAAAGCCCGCCTTCCTTAGGGCATCAAGTATGGCTTGAACTTTGTCCAGATGACTTTCCCAGTCCTGGCTAAATATGACGATAGCATCTAGGTAGGCCGCTGCATACTGTTTGTGGGGTGCTAAGATCCGGTCCATGGCTCTCTGGAAGGTGGCCGGAGCTCCCTTCAACCCAAACGGCATCCTGACGTATTGGCGTCGAGAAGGCTGTCTTCTCCTTAGCCTCTTTGGACAGGGGAATTTGCCAATATCCTTTGGTGAGGTCCAGAGTGGTGATGTACCGAGCGGGTCCTAGCCTTTCGATAAGCTCATCTACCCTAGGCATTGGGTAGGCGTCGAACTTTGAGACCTCCTTCAGCTTCCTATAGTCGTTGCAAAACCGCCATTCCCCATCTGGTTTCGGCACTAAGACTATAGGACTGGACCATCCACTTTTGGACTCTTCAATGACTCCCAGGTTTAGCATCCGCCTTACTTCTTTAGAGATCACCTCTCTGCGGGCTTCGGGGATCCGGTATGGTTTTAGATTGACGCGAACATGAGGCTCTGTGAGAACCTCATGCTCTATGACCTGAGTGAGTCCTGGCAACTCCGAAAACATGTCTTTATTTCGCTGTAACAACTCTTTGCACTGTTGCTTTTGGGCATGTGACAGTGACTCTGCCACCTTGACCTCTTTCACATCGGCCTCAGCCTCAGCCACTAAACAGGGAGCTTCCGCAGGCTCTCTATCTTGCCATGGCTTAATCAAGTTAACATGGTAAATTTGGTAGGGCTTCCTCTTCCCTGGTTGGTGGATATTAAAGTTGACTTCCCCCACTTTCTCTACCACCTCATAGGGGCCCTGCCACTTGGCCATGAACTTGCTCTCCACTGTGGGACTAGCACAAGCACTCGATCTCCTGGGTTGAACGATCTCACCCTGGCCGACCTATTATACACCCTGGACTGTGCCTCTTGTGCCTTGAGGAGGTGCTCCCTCACAATGGGCATCACATGGGCAATCCTCTCTTGCATCTGGGCAACGTGCTCCACCACTCTCCTATAGGGAGTGGTCTCAGCTTCCCAGGACTCTTTCTCCACCTCCAGGAGTCCTGAGGGTGTCGTCCATAGAGTGGTTCAAACGGGGAGAAACCTGTGGAAGCTTTGGGAACTTCCCTCATGGCGAACAACATATAGTCCCAGTCTCGGCCATCCTTTTCCACTGCTTTCCTCAACATTGCTTTCAAGGTTTTGTTAAACCTCTCTACCAGTCCGTCCGTCTGGGGAGAGTACACGGAGGTTCTCAGTTGTGCAATCTGCAGTGTCTTGCACAATTCTCTCATGACCTTCGACATAAATGGAGTTCCTTGGTCTGTTAGGATCTCGTTAGGCAACCCGGTTCTTGAAAACATGTGGACTAACTCCCGGGCTATACACCTGGTGGAGGAGTTTCGTAGTGGTACGGCCTCCAGATACCATGTAGCATAATCTAATACCACCAGGATATACTGATGCCCTTGGGCGGACTTGACCAGAGGCCCCACTAGATCCATTGCTATGCGTTCGAATGGAACCTCGATGACTGGTAGTGGCACTAGGGGACTGCGGAAGTGGGCCACTGGGGAGGTTATCTGGCATGTGGGGCAGGAACGACAATAACTCTATATTTCTCTATAGCAACCTGGCCAGTAGAATCTTTGGAGGATCCGTTCTTGAATCTTGTCTGCACCCAGGTGACCACCCAACACATGAGAATGAGCCATGTCTAACACCCTGCGTCTATAGGGCCCTGGCACCAGCAACTGTTCTATTACCTCACCCCTTGGCTTGGTTATTCTGTACAGCAAATCCCCATTCACAGCAAAATGAGGGAACCGAGTGTCAGCCCCCGGTTCCTGAGGCACCCTATTTAACACAGTAACATTTTCAAAGGCCCCTTTCAGAGTTAAATCCCTGAGTTGGGCAGTTCCAAAGTTTCCCTCGGACACCTCCAGCTCAGGGATATTGGACTCAGGGGATGCTACTTCATCCTCATTGCCCACCAGCACACACATGGGAAACTCATCTACTATGTTCTGCGGGTAAGTTTCCTTAGGGGCGATCTGGCTGTCGTCCAAGCAACCAGGTGTCCCCGCTTTCCCCCACATTTCCCAGAATAATGCAAAGTAACGTCCAATTATTATGGGATGCAATAGGTCCTTAACGACCGCCACTTCATGAGATGTGGTGCCACAGTCTGTGTTTACATCCACCTGGGCCACAGGATAGTTCTTAGCGTCCCCATGGATACACCGGACATCCACCACCTTCCCAGAAACCGGCCGATGAGGGAGTGTGGCCCTTATCAGGGTCACCAAACTTCCTGAGACCAATAGTCCAGAGACTTGTGCCCCGTTAACTGACACTGAGCATGCCTGAGGGCCCTCGCCATGTTGAAGAACCGCGCTGCAGGCGGGGTAGGCAAAATAAGAGCAACGCCGGCCCATGTTACAGTCCATTGGTTCAGAGGTTATGGGACACCGGGAGGCAATATGGCCAGGGGTATGACATCTCCAACACACTATATTATGGGGTGGGACCTTGGGCAGCAACTCAGACCCCTCCTGAACTCTAGGATGCCCCCCAGGTGTGGCGCTAGCTCGCTTCTTTTGGGTGTCCGCCACCTTTTGGGAACCCCAGTATTGAGAGGCTACGACCCCTTGTTTTCCCAACGGACTCTCAACCGCCTGGTATCTTTCCACCAACCCCACCAAGTCATCAGCATTATAGGGATCTCCCTGGGCAACCCAGGATTTTACCGACTTCGGGAGAGAGTGTATAAACCTGTCTATAACGACCTCTATCTCATATCATAGGACTATCTATCATCTATCTATTATCTATATGACGCGCCCCCTGGGCCATGGGGCACCCGGGACCGGACTTCAGGGCAATGCTGGGAGTAGTAGTGGCGACCCGGTCCCGTGGCTCAGGGTGGCCAGACCAATATTGTGGCAGTCTCTGTATCAGTATAATGCAATGTCCGACTACGCCACCCGTGGATTGCGGTCAATAAGAACCGCCGCTGCTGAGCAGACCTCTGAGGCTGATGTTGTGAGGGCAGCAGAGTGTAGTATAACTCCCCACGGGAGGAGTATAGCCTCAGGCTAGTGAGTGTGGATGATAGGAGTGATGGTGCACGAGCGCAGCAGGAACGACTCAGAGGCTTTGCAGTGCAGTTCAGGGTCTTTACTGATGGTGATAAGGCAGACCCTCCCGGGAGTACTGGCTAGCATAAGAGGCCTGGTCAGTCTGTGAGCAAACTGGAGTTCCCCTGGCCAGGTGGAGTTGTAGGCCTCCCTGACTATCTGCACTCTTCCTGGCTACCTTGCTGTAAGCGAGTGGAAGTAGCCCACGTCCCTGAGTGTTCCGTGTGGTGCTCACCTGTATGGCTGGTGACTTGGGGCCTTCTGATAGCCCCCGCTCCTCGATTGCAGTGCTGGTCCCTTGCTCGTGACTGAGCCTCCGGGCTTCTATGGCCAGAGGACTTGAAATCCCCTGCCGGCGGGTTTCTGCTGCTGGGTATATATAAGTCCCCGCAACCTCGGACTCCTGTGTCCGGTTCTCAGAGTCTTCTGCCAGGACGAACTCCGCTTAGCTCAAGTCCCTGGTCTTCAGCTCCTGCTCCTACAGAGCTCCTCGCTGTTACTTTCCCTGTGTCTGGAACTAACTCCAGGCTCTGACTTCACTAACCCCGCCCCAGATCCAGTTTATATAGGGCAGGTTCCTCCCCTATCTGGTCTGGGACAGGAGGTGTTGCATGTTTAAGGGCTCCGAACCAGGAAACCTCCCACTTGCTCTCAGACATAATATTTCTATTACAGTGGTAACCAGACCCTGGGGTGCCACATATCCATCTATCTATCTCATATCTATCTATCTATCAATCTCATATCTATCTATCTTCTCCACTTTTTATCTGGTCTCAGGTATGACTTTCATATTACCCACGACTGTTACTTGCCACAGGTGAGTTTTAACGAGCATCACATGCTTGAAGCAAGGTTGTTTTTCCACAATTTTGGAAAAGTGCCAACAATTTTGTCCGGCCCATTTTTGGAGTTTTGTGTGAAATTATGTCCAATTTGCCTTTTTTTCCCATTTTTTTGTGCTGTTTCAATACACACAAAGGAAATAAATATTATAACAAATGTATAACAAAACATGTGTAATTGTAATAATTTTCTGGGAGAAATACTTCACTTTCTGGAACAATCTCAAGGTTGCTAAACACTTCCGGCCATGACTGTGTGTATATATGGGCCCTCAATAAACCATCCCTCTCAACGAAAAGGCCACAGCAAGGGTCAGGAATCGGTGGCCTTCCCTCTCCGAATCTTAGGGAGAGACGGTTGTGCTTCCAGCATCCACCTAGGCTGCCACCCCAGTGGAACTAATAGCAGGGTTGCCAACTCTCCAGAAATTCTTGGACAGTCCATAAAAATAGGGCACTTTTTTCCCTGTCCGTAAAAAAAAATGTGATGCGTCCATAATCTTTCTGAAGCTGGAGAGACTTGTTCAGATGGAGGGAGATGTAGGGGCATCATATTGTGTATAGGGAGATGTAGGGGCATCATATTGTGTATAGGTATCATATTGTGTATCTGCATGTGTGGGGACATCATACGGTGTATATGGAGCTGTGAGCACATCATACTGTATTTAGGGAACAATGAGGGAATCATACTGTATACAAGGAGCTGTGGAAACATAATGCTGTGTAAAGGGTCTGTGGGGTCATCATCTAATATACAGTACAGACCAAAAGTTTGGACACATCTTCTCATTTAAAGATTTTTCTGTATTTTCATGACTATGAAAATTGTACATTCACACTGAAGGCATCAAAACTATGAATTAACACATGTGGAATTATATACTTAACAAAAAAAGTGTGAAACAACTGAAAATATGTCTTATATTCTAGGTTCTTCAAAGTAGCCACCTTTTGCTTTGATGACTGCTTTGCACACTCTTGGCATTCTCTTGATGAGCTTCAAGAGGTAGTCACCGGAAATGGTTTTCACTTCACAGGTGTGCCCTGTCAGGTTTAATAAGTGGGAGTTCTTGCCTTATAAATGGGGTTCGGATCATCAGCTGTGTTGTGCAGAAGTCTGGTGGATACACAGCTGATAGTCCTACTAAATAGACTGTTAGAATTTGTATTATGGCAAGAAAAAAGCAGCTAAGTAAAGAAAAATGAGTGGCCATCATTACTTTAAGAAATGAAGGTCAGTCAATGCAAAAAATTGGTAAAACTTTGAAAGTGTCCCCAAGGGCAGATGCAAAAACCATCAAGCGCTGCAAGAAACTGGCTCACATGAGGACTGCCCCAGGAAAGGAAGACCAAGAGTCACCTCTGCTTCTGAGGATAAGTTTATCCGAGTCACCAGCCTCAGAAATCGCAGGTTAACAGCAGCTCAGATTAGAGACCAGGTCAATGCCACACAGAGTTCTAGCAGCAGACACATCTCTTCAACAACTGTTAAGAGGAGACTTTGTGCAGCAGGCCTTCATGGTAAAATAGCTGCTAGGAAACCACTGCTAAGGACAGGCAACAAGCAGAAGAGACTTATTTGGGCTAAAGAACACAAGGAATGGACATTAGACCAGTGGAAATCTGTGCTTTTTTCTGATGAGTCTAAATTTGAGATCTTTGGTTCCAACCACCGTGTCTTTGTGCGATGCAGAAAAGGTGAACGGATGGACTCTACATGTCTGGTTCCCACCGAGAAGCATGGAGGAGGAGGTGTGATGGTGTGGGGGTGCTTTGCTGGTGACACTGTTGGGGATTTATTCAAAATTGAAGGCATACTGAACCAGCATGGCTACAACAGCATCTTGCAGCGGCATGCTATTCCATCCGGTTTGCGTTTAGTTGGACCATCATTTATTTTTCAACAGGACAATGACCCCAAACACACCTCCAGGCTGTGTAAGGGCTATTTGACCAAGAAGGAGAATGATGGGGTGCTACGCCAGATGACCTGGCCTCCACAGTCACCAGACCTGAACCCAATCGAGATGATTTGGGGTGAGCTGGACCGCAGAGTGAAGGCAAAAGGGCCAACAAGTGCTAAGCATCTCTGGGAACTCCTTCAAGATTGTTGGAAGACCATTTCCATTGACTACCTCTTGAAGCTCATCAAGAGAATGCCAAGAGTGTGCAAAGCAGTCATCAAAGCAAAAGGTGGCTACTTTGAAGATCCTAGAATATAAGACATATTTTCAGTTGTTTCACACTTTTTTGTTAAGTATATAATTCCACATGTGTTAATTCATAGTTTTGATGCCTTCAGTGTGAATGTACAATTTTCATAGTCATGAAAATACAGAAAAATCTTGAAATGAGAAGGTGTGTCCAAACTTTTGGTCTGTACTGTATATAATCGTCTTATCCCATCTGTCTGTCTGTCCTTCTGTCCAGGAAATCCTGCGTCGCTGATTGGTCCAGCCGCGGCCAATCAGCGACGCGGGATTTCAGAAAAAGATGGCGGCCGTTAGCAGCTCATCTGCCGCACGGAGGTCAGCGGCGATGCAGCCGGGAGATGACCGGCGCTAGCCGCTCATCTCCCGGCTGCTCGCAGCAGAAGTACCGCGACCGGCGGCGCCGCTGACCTCCATGCGGCTACCGTCGGGAGATCAATGGCTAGGGCCGCTGATCTCCCGACGGCAAGTGTGAAGCGAGGACCGGGGAGCGGCGCCGCCAGTCGGGATACTTCGGCTGTGAGCAGCCGGCCATCTCCCGGTTCCTTGCAGCGGAAGTACCCGCACAGGTAGCGTCGCTGCCCGGTCCTCAGTAATACGATTCGCTGATTGGTCGGAATCAGCGATATTGGCGCCGCGACCAATCAGCGATACTGGCGCCAAATTTAAACACCGCTCTGCTGATTGGTCGTGGCCGGCGGCCGCGACCAATCAGCGATTTTGGCGCCACATTTAAACACCACTCTGTTGATTGCGCCTGGTCGGCCGCATACAGATTCTAGAATACCCGATGCGTTAGAATCGGGCCACCATCTAGTACTGTATATAAAGAGCTGTGGGAGCCATCACACTATATATAGAGACCTGTGAAAAGCTTATGTGTTGATCCAGAGGAAGTCAAAAAAACCCATGAGGCAGATGCTGCTTGCCCAAAATTAGGGGAAAAATTCCTTCCCGACTCCACATATGGCAATCAGACTAGTTGCTTGGATCAACGTCCCATAACAAAATCTAGTATGAATAACCTGTAATGTTATTCAAGAAAGTCACACAGCACCTCCTTGAACTTTTTTTTAGAGAATTAAGTATTACAAGGTCATGTGGTAGAGAGTTCCATACCTCACACAATAAAACATTGCCATCTAACTTCCTTTAGACAAAGCGAATTAGGAGCTTGATGCTAGAGTAGTTGAATTAAAACTGAAAAAAATTATTAACACAGCAAAAAAGAGGAACAGTATTTATTCACCTGCCCAGGTCTCAAAACGAATGCACTAATCAGGATGAAGCAAACCATATAATAAAGGCAGGGGCAGCACAGGTGCAAAATACTGATGAGACAACCAACTCATAACCTACCAATTCTTGGAGGGGGTCATTGCTTAGTATTAAAACTGCACACAAAAAATGGCTTGTATAGGTCACTGGTCACACACAGATTGTTAGGGGAATGGTTGCAAACAACTTTATTAAATAATGGAAAGCAAACGAACCCGGGGTCCGTGATGCAGCCTGGAGGACTGCGGACGAACACCTTCCGGGTAAGAAGGTAAAACAACCAACTGAAATAACAATCCCCCCCGTGTTACTGCACACCGGAACGGGAATAGGGATTCGCACTATCTCCGTTAACTGCACGAGAGATGTGCGACAAATAATGGAGCCGTAGCCCTGTTAACTGCACAGAGGCTACGCAGCAGGCGCTCGGATGCGTGTGTGATTCACGCCGGCTTATACGTGCTCCCAGCCGGCGTGCTACCGGACTGAGGAGTATCTCTCCACGTGGCTAACAGGCGGTGCCGGGAATACGGAGTCCGCAGTCTGCTCGGGGTGTATAGCGACCCCCTTGTTGGAGCCAGAGTGTCAGACGAAGCTACCTGCCTCCCTCCATCTAAGGCTGTCTATCCCCTGCTAAACCTGCCTGTCAGAAGCTATAACAGCAAAAGCACACGTGGAGCCGAAACGACCAAGCGTCCACACAATAACACCAACTCAGCTCAATGATCAGAGTGCGCCGCCATGTTTGTGGGCGTGCTATTTAAATATTAAGCCCTGCCCATCGTCACATTATTGGTGACGTCACCCGCGACCAATCAGGCGGTGCCAGGTCACCGGATCAGCTGACTCCCAAACCACCAATCACGGTCCGCCATGTCACGGGCATGCTCAGTGCAGTGTATCCTGGACTTAGGCTGTAACAGCACTGTTTCCCTCCGCAACCTATCCTTCATGTTGCTAGGAACAAAGACCCAAGAGACAGCTTGTACATCTCGTGCACCAGCTAGGCGTTGGGACCGATGACGATGCTGAGAAGCATCTGGACCGGAATGGGAGACCACAGAATCCACTGATGATTCTGAACCCATTTCGGATCCAGAAAACACCTGACGCCTAACACAGATAGTGCTCAATATAGGGCTTACAGCCTATTAGTGACCCTCATACTGTTAGATTAGGCAGGCTGCAAAGCACTATCTAAGTGCACCCCATGAGGACAGACCCCCTAGTTTACAAATCCAGCATTGATGGGCTTGTCTGAACCCTGAATAAAAATAACGTGCAAAATCTATATATGAGGTTCTGGTAAATATTTTGGCGCTGGTCACGCACAGTGTCTGGTTTACAGCCTATTAGTGACGCCCATACTATTAGATTAGGCGGGCTATGCTCCCCTCATACACCTTACCACGGTGTGTAGTGTGACATGGAGCTAAACCCCCTGTCTTCTTAAGAATAAGGCTGCGAAAACCCTTCTCTTTATTGATAGTAGAGAAACCTCCATACAGTAGATGCGGAAAACATACGATGAACCCCAGTATTGTACCACATAGATAGGGCTCTTACCGGCTAAGCTTGGAGCAGGCTGTGTGCACAGAGCCCAAGATACAAAACTGTAGGGATGTGGACTGTGTTACCCTGTTCCTGCCCCTGAAGACAACAAACACCTCATGTGAACACTCTCTTGCGGTTTTATATGTAAAAGTGATATGTGTCTTATGTAATGTATAATGGTGATGTAACAGCATGTGAAGTGTTAATGCATAATGTGAGTATAGCATAAGATAAGCTTAGGATACCATAAGACATAAGTATAACATAAACCCTAAAATACAAATTTTATTAAATCTCTTTAAAATCGGGACATGCGGCATAAAGATGATCCGCATCAGTATTGCACTTTATCAAGATAAGTTCCTTTTATTGTTTAGTCTTGTGATCATTTACGTCATTGATACCTCTATGGGTGATTAATTCCAGGGCTGGCTAGGGTTATCCAGGGATAGCCGCCGTGGAGCGGAGGCGCCACAGTGTCAACATTAACTAGGGTGTCACCCTCCACTATAAGGCAGGTAATCAGCATCTAGGGTGTTGAACAGGGCTGATTGTAGCCTTTGTTTGGATGCCCGAATGTATCCTTTGGCTTGGAGGTCCAAAGATATTAGGAACGTTCTTGGGTGTTTTTATAAATTTGCACATTGTCACTTTATTCACTGTTGTCACTTTAATCATTTAGTACACACTGAGGATTGATTGTTTGATGTGATATCTGTACCAGTTTCTGGTAGACTGTCAGATCTTTGGTCTATGTAAGTACGAATAAGGGACTTTTAGGGTCTAGGGGCAGCTGCCGTTCAGCAAGGGTGCCATTGTCATCTATATGTAGGATGCCCATCTCCGTTGACATGAAGGTTCAGGCTAGGGTATCTATAGGGTGAGTTTTATTGAAGTACAGTGGGTACGGAAAGCATTCAGACCCCTTTAAATTTTTCACTCTTTGTTTCATTGCAGCCATTTGGTAAATTCTAAAAAGTTCATTTTTTTCTCATTAAAGTCCACTCTGCACCCCATGTTGACTGAAAAAAACAGAAATGTAGAAATTTTTGCAAATTTATTAAAAAAGGAAAACTGAAATATCACATGGTCATAAGTATTCAGACCCTTTGCTCATATTTAAGTCACATGCTGTCCATTTCCTTGTGATCCTCCTTGAGATGGTTCTACTCTTTCATTGGAGTCCAGCTGTGTTTAATTAAACTGATAGGACTTGATTTGGAAAGGCACACACCTGTCTATATAAGACCTCACAGCTCACAGTGCATGTCAGACCAAATGACCAGTATTGAGTAGAAGCCCCCTTTTGAGCTAGTGCATCCATGAGTCTTCTTGGGAATGATGCAACAAGTTTTTCACACCTGGATTTGGGGTTCCTCTGCCATTCTTCCTTGCAGATCCTCTCCAGTTCTGTCAGGTTGGATGGTGAACGTTGGTGGACAGCCATTTTCAGGTCTCTCCAGAGATGTTCAATTGGGTTTAGGTCAGGGCTCTGGCTGGGCCAGTCTAGAATGGTCACAGAGTTGTTCTGAAGCCACTCCTTTGTTATTTTAACTGTGTGCATACGGTCATTGTCTTGTTGGAAGGTGAACCTTCGGCCAAGTCTGAGGTCCAGAGCACTCTGGAAGAGGTTTTCATCCAGGATATCTGTGTACTTGGCCGCATTCATGTTTCTTTCAATTCCAACCAGTCGTCCTGTCCCTGCAGCTGAAAAACACCCCCATGATGCTGCCACCACCATGTTTCACTGTTGGGATTGTATTGGGCAGGTGATGAGCAGTGCCTGGTTTTCTCCACACATACCCCTTAGAATTATCACCAAAAAGTTCTATCTTAGTCTCATCAGACCAAAGAATCTTATTTCTCATAGACTGGGAGTCCTTCATGTGTTTTTAAGCAAACTCTGTGCAGGCTTTCATATGTCTTGCACTGAGGAGAGGCTTCCGTTGGGCCACTCTGCCATAAAGGCTCGACTTGTGGAGGGCTGCAGTGATAGTTGACTTTATGCAACTTTCTCCCATCTCCCTACTGCATCTTTGGAGCTCAGCCACAGTGATCTTGGGGTTCATCTTTACCTCTCTCACCAAGGCTCTTCTCCCACGATTGCTCAGTTGAGCTGGACGGCCAGGTCTAGGAAGACTTCTGGTGGTCCCAAACTTCTTCCACTTAAGGATTATGGAGGCCACTGTGTTCTTAGGACCCTTGACTAATGCAGAAATTCTTTTGTAAACTTGGCCAGATCTGTGCCTTGCCACAATTCTGTCTCTAAGCTCCTTTGGCAGTGTCAGGATGCCAGGTTTAATTTTACTTTGCCAGTAGTTTTTCCCTTAGCCAAGATGGCTTCCATTGCCTCACTGGGGTCATGTGTTTCCTGCCTGTGGACCTACTTAAACTGCATGTGTTGCAATCATGCCTTGCCTGAGTATTGTGTGCTTTTAGCTTTCTACTCACCTGTGCTAGCCCTCTGAATAGAGTCTTCCTGACTTTGTGTTTACTCCTAGTCATCCGCTGAAAGGATTGCTGCCTGAATCCTCTGCTAAGGGGACTTCTGCTGAAAGGAACCGCTGGCTGTTGTTCACTCACGCTGGGATCTCTGAACTTTTGTCTTCCTGAAGAAAACTTCTCCTGGATCTCTACACCTCTGGTATAGTCACCATCTTGCTCTGTGTTTAAATACCCGGCTCCAGCTCTGCTTAAGACATCGCTGTTTCCTCCGCTGCACCTCCTGCATTCTTCAAAATCCAGATCCATATTCCAGTTTGTCTTCTCTTCTGCACTACGTGAGTCCACAATCAACTGAGGAATACCTACGTCTGCTTACTATCCTTATTTCTGTTTGCATATTACTGTACCTAAGTAAACTTGAACTATGGTTAACTTTTGCATACCCTAATAGTAATGAAGGCCGTGCCTTACAGATTAGGTTCTAAGAAGTATTGTTTGGAATGAACTTACCTTCATAAACTGTTTGTTGTGATCTTTTGCACTTGAGTTTAAAATAGACTTTCACACTACTCTTGTCTCAGTCTCTGCTTTTGGCCCACGCCATTGGACTTCAGGGTATCTACTAACATCGTAACAGGCAGTTCCTTTGAGCTCATGATTCTCATTTGGTCTGACATGCACTGTGAGCTGTGAGGTCTTATATAGACAGGTGTGTGCCTTTCCAAATCAAGTCCTATCAGTTTAATTAAACACAGCTGGACTCCAATGAAAGAGTAGAACCATCTCAAGGAGGATCACAAGAAATGGACAGCATGTGACTTAAATATGAGCAAAGGGTCTGAATACTTATGACCATGTGATATTTCAGTTTTCCTTTTTTATTAAATTTGCAAAAATTTCTACATTTCTGTTTTTTTTCAGTCAAGATGGGGTGCACAGTGTACTTTAATGAGAAAAAAAATGAACTTTTTAGAATTTACCAAATGGCTGCAATGAAACAAAGAGTGAAAGATGTAAAGGGGTCTGAATGCTTTCCGTACCCACTGTATATAGTACTCAATGTTCCAGGCAGTGGGAGGCATTACTGGGATCCAGAGCAGTCGCTCCAGTCACGTCCAGAGCCTAAGGTCTGGCATAGGAGCTGCTGGACACTTTGTGTGCTCTGAAGTACAAAGGAAGATGGACAGGGACCTGCATAGATGGAAGTTGAAGGCCAGTCCCGGGTGCACTGCAGAGGTGGACGAGAAATACAGGATGAGCTAGCAACAGGGCTGAAGAGGAGTTATGCTAAGAAGGAGGATAATGTGAATTGCTGTGCCTTATCCCATCTGTACCCACCTGATGAACTTGAACTGTCAAGTATATGTTTGACTGTTACAAAGAACTTCGTGTCCCCTAAATTGTGAGCGGCGGCTTCTGAGGACAGAAGCCTGAAGGCAGTGGAGGCCTGCGGCCTACAAGAGAGTGTGCTGCACCCCACACCCTAGAGCACACTGGGACTGGGACACCCATTGTCTGTAAAGTGCCAGAGCGAAATCAGACCGACGTTCAGTCACGACTACCGCTCTGTGCCACTTTACAAGATGAGTGATAAGGGAACTTCTCCATCAGAAGAGAAGAGGAAATAATGGTCGCTGCCCAAACTGTGACAAGAACAGGACCACAATGCAACAAGAACTGTCTCACAATGCTCTTGGAACTTTCCCATAATGCATTGCAAATTGAAACTAGAGCAAATACATTAAATCACTAGCAGACAGTGCAGTTATCAAACAATAAAAAAGAGACAGGATTCAAATGCAAGCAACATAATGTCAGAACTGATATACACATAAAGTGACTAGATTCCCTGGATAGCTAAATTCGCTGCTGAGGCAAGAACACGGGCTGCCCAGCACTATTTAAGTGCACCCCATGAAGATAGACACTCTAATTTACAAGGCCATAACATATAGGTGCATCTCACAAAATTAGAATATCATCAAAAAGTTAATTTATTTCAGTTCTTCAATGCAAAAAGTGAACCTCATATATTATATAGAGTCATTAGAAACACAGTGATCTATTTCAAGTGTTTATTTCTGTTAATGTTGATGATTATGGCTTATAGCCAATGAAAACACAAAAGTCATTAACTCAGTAAATTAAAATAATTAACAAAAAACACCTGCAAAGACTTCCTAAGCATTTAAAAAGGTCCCTTAGTCTGTTTTAGTAGGCTCCACAATCATGACAATCATGATGAAGACTGCTGACTTGACAGATGTCCAGAGTTCCAATTTTCATTTGAAATCAAGGTCCCAGAGTCTGGAAGAAGAGTGGAGAGGCCACAATCCAAGCTGCTTGAGGTCTAGTGTGAAGTTTCCACAATCAGTGATGGTTTGGGGAGCCGTGTCATCTGCTGGTGTAGGTCCACTGTGTTTTTTCAACACCAAAGTCAGCGCAGCCGTCTACCAGGAAATTTTAGAGCACTTCATGCTTCCCTCTGCCACAGTATCAAGCTACCAGGGGGGCAAAGGGGGCGGTGGCCCCGGGCCCCTCGCTCTTAGGGGGCCCATCCAGGGCTACGCCAGTGTAACTGTATCTAGCATGCCCCTGGTGCCAGCATCGGGCCCCACTGCCCGCCACCGCCGCAAGTTTACTGATGAGAGAGGGAGCGTGGATCTCTCTCCCATTAGTCCCTTCTGTGACTGACGTCTCTGACATCATCACTTGGCACCCAGCCCGCTGTGCTGAAGATGTGTGCGTGCTGGGTGCTCTGAGCAGCGAGGGAACCAGGAGGAGAGATGAGTACTGTTTATTTATTTTTTGCCGGGTGGGGGGCGGCATTATATTACAGACTCTGCCTATGGGAAGGGGGAGGTGCATTATACTACAGACTCTGCCTATGGGGAGCATTATCCTAAAGACTCTGCCCACAGAGAGGGGGGGCATTATACTAAAGACTCTGCCTATGGGGAGGGGGGGCATTATACTACAGACTGTCTATGGGGAGAGGGGGAGCATTATACTAAAGCCTCTGTCTATGGGGGGGCATTCTACTACAGACTCTGCCTATGGGGGGCATTATACTACAGACTCTGTTTATGAGCAGGGGAGAGCAGTAGACTACAGACTCTGCCTATGGGGGGACATTGTACTACAGACTCTGCCTATAAGAGGGGGAGCATTATACTACAGACTCTGCCTATGGGGGGTGCATTTTACTACAGACTCTGCCTATAGGTGGGGCATTATACTACAGACGCTGCCTATGAGATGGGGGGGGCATTATATCACAGACTCTGCCTATGAGGAGGGGGGGGCACATTATACTACAGACTCTGCCTATGAGATGGGGGGGCATTATACTACAGATTCTGCCTATGAGGAGGGGGAGGTGCATTATACTACAGACTCTGCCTATGGGGGGCATTATACTACAGACTCTGTTTATGAGCAGGGGAGGGCATTATACTACAGACTCTGCCTATGGGGGGGACATTGTACTACAGACTCTGCCTATAAGAGGGGGAGCATTATACTACAGACTCTGCCTATGGGGGGTGCATTTTACTACAGACTCTGCCTATAGGTGGGGCATTATACTACAGGCGCTGCCTATGAGATGGGGGGGCATTATACCACAGACTCTGCCTATGAGGAGGGGGGGCACATTACACTACAGACTCTGCCTATGAGATGGGGGGGGGCATTATACTACAGATTCTGCCTATGAGGAGGGGGGGGCATTATACTACAGACTCTGCCTATGAGGAGGGGGGAGCATTATACTACAGACTCTGCCTATGGGGGGGGCATTATACTGCAGACTCTGCCTATGGGGGGGCATTATACCACAGACTCTGCCTATGAGGAGGGGGGGAGCATTATACTACAGACTCTGCCTATGGGGGGGAGCTTTATACTACAGACTCTGTCAATGGGGGGAGCATTTTACTACAGACTCTGCCTATAGGGGCGCATTATACTATACGAAGGACTATGGGGAGTGCATTATACTATATTGAGGACTATCTGGTGCATTATACTATATGTAGGCTATTTATACAGTGTGGGAGATAATGTGGGTTCTTTGAACAGCGTGGGGGCCATCATACAGTGTGGGAGATAATGTGGGGTCTTTGTATAGTGTGGAGGCCATCATACAGTGTTGGAGCCATCAGCTTGGGGGCTACTAAGGGGTCAGTATACTTTGTGGGGGTACTATACAGTGAGGGGGAATTATATCGTGAATAGGAGAACATCATACTGGTTAGAGCGGAGCTCTACATGGGGGGAGACTCAGGACATTATTAAATCTTAGGTGGGCACTTATTGTTATAGGGGAACTCAGGTTATCGTGACTGTCGAAGGGGCACTATTACTTTCTAGGGGGCACAATGTGGGCACTGTTTTCTAGGACACTTGCACACGGCATTACTTTATTTTAGAGGTTTGTTTTACCATCTAGAGGGCACACAGTAGGTGCAGTAATAGGGACACATTTTGCAGCAGAGGCTCAGTATTGGGGTATCAGCAGGACGAGAAGTTTGTGCAGGTTGGGGATAGATGTGGTCAGTGCCTGAAATGTAAGGAGTCAAATGTGTCTTTGTTGTGATCTCTGCAGACCTGAGACTCTGAGCCCTGGCTGGAGAAGTTGTCGTGTCGGTCTGGGCCAGATGGAAAAGACGGGAAAAGTGAACAATTTAATCAGAAAGAACGTCAGCTGTAAGGTACTATATATAACTGAGCTGTGATCTCTTATATGTTCTGCAGGACTGGCATCTATCAATATATGTCACCATATGGCGGTAATATCAGTGCTGGTCTTTGTATAGAGATTATTTTTAGTAACAGCGCGGTCATCTGCTGAGGTTTTCCTACATCAACTATCTGGGTGCGCCGCTATAGTTGGAATCAGGGTTACCTGGTTAGAGGCCCACTCAGAAGTTTCGGCCCCCTGAACCAAAACCTTAGCTACGCCAAGCTTTTTGGAGATGGAAATTTCATTCTCCAGCAGGACTTGGCCCCTGTCCACACTGACAAAAGTACTAGTACCTGGTTTAAAACAACAGTATCACTGTGCTTGATTGGCAGCAAACTCACCTGACCTTAACCCCATAAAGAATCTATGGGGTATTGTCAAGAGGAAAATGAGAGACACCAGACCCAACAATGCAGACGACCTGAAGGCTTCTATCAAAGCCACCTGGGCTTCCATAACCCCTCAGCAGTGCCACAGGCTGATCCCTCCATGCCATATTGCCGCATTGATGCAGTAATTGATGTAAAAGGATCCCCGACCAAGTATTGAGGGCATTTATTGAACATACATTTCAGTAGGATAACATTTTGGATTTTGAAAACATTTTTCAAGCTGTTGTTATAAGGTATTCTAATTAATTGAAATAATGACTTTTGAGTTTTCGTTGGCTGTAAGCCATAATCATCAACATTAACAGAAATAAACACGTGAAATAGATCACTCTGTGTGTAATGGCTCTATATAATATATGAGTTTCACGTTTTGTATTGAAGAACTGAAATAAATTAACTTTTATGGTGATATTCTAATTTTGTGAGATGCACCTGTAGATGGGCTTGGCTGCACCCTGAATAAAAATAGCATGTAAAAAATATATATGATATATATGAGGTATTGGTCGATATTTTGGCCAAAATATACAAGCTCGCAACCTGCTCAAGGGTCCTCATACTTGCGAGTCCCTACACTAACATTAAAAGCAAAGACACAAAAACAAGGAATTAAAGTTCCCACCAAAATTCAAGAATTAACACAGCAAATACAGCAACAATAATTACAAGGATGCAGCAAACCCATATAATGAAGAAGTCAGCAACACAGGTGCAAAATATTGATGAGACAACCACTCACAACCTACCAATTCATGGAGGGGGTGATTGCTTAGTATTAAAACTGCACACAAATAAGCCTTGCATAGGGCACTGGTCACACATAGGTAGTGCACAATGTCTGGCTTACAGCCTATTAGTGAAGCCTAAACTATTAGATTAGGCGGGCTGCCCAGCACTTTTTAAGTGCACCCCATGAAGACAGACACCCTAGTTTACAAGGCCAACATTGATGGGTCTGGCTGCACCCTGAATAAAAATAACGTGCAAAAAATATATATGATATATATGAGGTATTAGTAAATATTTTGGCCAAAATACACAAGCTCGCAACCCGCGTCAAGGGTCCTCATACTTGCGAGTCCCTACACTAACATTAAAAGCAAAGACAAATTAAAATTCCCACCAAAATTCAAGAATTAACACAGGAAAAAGGGCAACAGTGTTTACCTGCCTAGGTCTCAGTACTAATCATACCATATAATAACGATGACAGCAACACAGGTGCAAAATACTGATGTGACAACCACTCACATATTACCAATTAATGGAGGGGGGTGATTACATAGTATTAAAACTGCACACAAAATTATATGGGATTGCTACATCCTAATAGTGCATTAGTTCTGAGATCTGGGCAGGTAAATGCTATATTAATAATTGATTTTTTGGGGAAAGTTAAATTCTCTTTTGTTGGCCTTACTTTTAATCTAACTGAAATACACATAAGCTTTTTTCCTAAACATTAGGATCTGTTTAGAGCCATCAGCTCAAAAAGGCTTCCTTTGACAGACTTGGCATAAGCAGGTCAAAAGGAACCCTGATCTTTACCATTACACCCCTTTACAGGAATGGACACTTACCACATGCTCAGGGTTGCATCTACAGAGTAGCTGCTGGCCAGAGGAGCGAGTTTGAGGCTATAACTCTAACTAAAGCTTTTTTATTACTAAATGATGGGTTCTGTCTAAGGCCATTGGCTCAAAAAGACTTCCTCGGACAGACTTGGCGCAAGCTACTCCATTCTGCAGATCCCAAGGGAACCCTGGCCTTTACCATTACACCCCTGTACAGGGATGGATACTTACCATAGGCCCAGGGTTGCATCTACAGAGTAGCTGCTGGCCGGAGGAGCGAGCTTGAGGCTATAGTGGTTGATTCAACTCTAACTAAAGCTTTTTTTTCCTAAATACTGGGATCTGTTTAAGGCTGTTGGCTCAAACAGACTTCCTCGGACAGACTTGGCGCAAGCTACTCCATTCTGCAGATCCCAAGGGAACCCTGGTTTTTACCATTACACCCCTGTACAGGGATAGATACTTACCATAGGCCCAGGGTTGCATCTACAGAGTAGCTGCTGGCCGGAGGAGTGCGCTTGAGGCTTGAGTAGTTGAGTCAATCCTAACTAAAGAAAAACCTATCTAATGACACTTTCTTGTTAGGACCTGTCTGAGGCCTATGGCTCAAAAAAGCTTCTTTGGAAAAACTTGGCAAAAGCCAGTCTATCCTACAGGTTCCAAAGGAACTCTGACCTTCACTCTTACAGCCCTGTACAGTGATAAAGACTTATTACAGGGCCTTGATTGCATCTACATAGTAGATGCTGACTGGAGGGGCAAACTTAAGGTTAGAATGGTTCAGCCAACCCTAACTATTGCTACTTTCTTAAATGTTAGGATATTTCTGAGGCCGTTGGCTCAAACAGGCTTCCTTGGACAGACTTGGCACAAAACACACCATTTCTGATGTTTCCAAATGAACCCTGGGCTTCACCCTTGAACCTCTATACAGGGACCGTTTCATAGTTTTAAGGTTGAAAGACACAAGTCCATCAAGTTCAACCTAAAAGCTAATGTGTTGATCCAGAGGAAGGCAAAAACCCCATGAGGCAGATGCTAATTGCCCCATATTAGGGGAAAAATTCCTTCCCGACTCCACATATGGCAATCAGACTAGTTCCCTGGATCAACGTCCCATAACAAATCTAGTACGGATCACCTGCAATTTTATATTATTCAAGAAAGGCACACACATGCCCTCCTTGAATTTTTTTTAGAAAATTAAGTATTTCAATTTCATGTGGTAGAGAGTTTCATAACCTCATTGCTCACACAATAAAAATTTGCCAACTAACTTCCTTTAGACAAAGTGAATTAGGATCTTTATGCTAGAGTAATTGAATTAACTCTAACTGAAATAGATTAATGCTTTTTTCCTAAATGTTGAAATTTGTTTAAATCCATCAGCTCAAAAAGGCTTTCTCGGACAGACTTGGCGCAAGCTACTCCATTCTGCAGATCCCAAGGGAACCCTGGCCTTTACCATTACACCCCTGTACAGGGATAGATACTTACCATAGGCCCAGGGTTGCATCTACAGAGTAGCTGCTGGCCGGAGGAGCGAGCTTGAGGCTATAGTGGTTGATTCAACTCTAACTAAAGCTTTTTTTTCCTAAATACTGGGATCTGTTTAAGGCTGTTGGCTCAAACAGACTTCCTCGGACAGACTTGGCGCAAGCTACTCCATTCTGCAGATCCCAAGGGAACCATGGTTTTTACCATTACACACCTGTACAGGGATAGATACTTACCATAGGCCCAGGGTTGCATCTACAGAGTAGCTGCTGGCCGGAGGAGTGCGCTTGAGGCTTGAGTAGTTGAATCAATCCTAACTAAAGAAAAACCTATCTAATGACACTTTCTTGTTAGGACCTGTCTGAGGCCTATGGCTCAAAAAAGCTTCTTTGGAAAGACTTGGCAAAAGCCAGTCTATCCTACAGGTTCCAAAGGAACTCTGGCCTTCACTCTTACAGCCCTGTACAGTGATAAAGACTTATTACAGGGCCTTGATTGCATCTACATAGTAGATGCTGACTGGAGGGGCAAACTTAAAGTTAGAATGGTTCAGCCAACCCTAACTATTGCTACTTTCTTAAATGTTAGGATATTTCTGAGGCCATTGGCTCAAACAGGCTTCCTTGGACAGACTTGGCGCAAAACACACCATTTCTGATGTTTCCAAATGAACCCTGGGCTTCACCCTTGAACCTCTATACAGGGACCGTTTCATAGTTTTAAGGTTGAAAGACACAAGTCCATCAAGTTCAACCTAAAAGCTAATGTGTTGATCCAGAGGAAGGCAAAAACCCCATGAGGCAGATGCTAATTGCCCCATATTAGGGGAAAAATTCCTTCCCGACTCCACATATGGCAATCAGACTAGTTCCCTGGATCAACGTCCCATAACAAAATCTAGTACGGATAACCTGCAATTTTATATTATTCAAGAAAGGCACACACATGCCCTCCTTGAATTTTTTTTAGAAAATTAAGTATTTCAATTTCATGTGGTAGAGAGTTTCATAACCTCATTGCTCACACAATAAAAATTTGCCAACTAACTTCCTTTAGACAAAGTGAATTAGGATCTTTATGCTAGAGTAATTGAATTAACTCTAACTGAAATAGATTAATGCTTTTTTCCTAAATGTTGAAATTTGTTTAAATCCATCAGCTCAAAAAGGCTTTCTCGGACAGACTTGGTGCAAGCTACTCCATTCTGCAGATCCCAAGGGAACCCTGGCCTTTACCATTACACCCCTGTACAGGGATAGATACTTACCATAGGCCCAGGGTTGCATCTACAGAGTAGCTGCTGGCCGGAGGAGCGAGCTTGAGGCTATAGTGGTTGATTCAACTCTAACTAAAGCTTTATTTTCCTAAATACTGGGATCTGTTTAAGGCTGTTGGCTCAAACAGACTTCCACGGACAGACTTGGCGCAAGCTACTCCATTCTGCAGATCCCAAGGGAACCCTGTTTTTTACCATTACACCCCTGTACAGGGATAGATACTTACCATAGGCCCAGGGTTGCATCTACAGAGTAGCTGCTGGCCGGAGGAGTGCGCTTGAGGCTTGAGTAGTTGAGTCAGTCCTAACTAAAGAAAAACCTATCTAATGACACTTTCTTGTTAGGACCTGTCTGAGGCCTATGGCTCAAAAAAGCTTCTTTGGAAAAACTTGGCAAAAGCCAGTCTATCCTACAGGTTCCAAAGGAACTCTGGCCTTCACTCTTACAGCCATGTACAGCGATAAAGACTTATTACAGGGCCTTGATTGCATCTACATAGTAGATGCTGACTGGAGGGGCAAACTTAAGGCTAGAATGGTTCAGCCAACCCTAACTATTGCTACTTTCTTAAATGTTAAGATATTTCTGAGGCCGTTGGCTCAAACAGGCTTCCTTGGACAGACTGGGCGCAAAACACACCATTTCTGATGTTTCCAAATGAACCCTGGGCTTCACCCTTGAACCTCTATACAGGGACCGTTTCATAGTTTTAAGGTTGAAAGACACAAGTCCATCAAGTTCAACCTAAAAGCTAATGTGTTGATCCAGAGGAAGGCAAAAACCCCATGAGGCAGATGCTAATTGCCCCATATTAGGGGAAAAATTCCTTCCCGACTCCACATATGGCAATCAGACTAGTTCCCTGGATCAACGTCCCATAACAAAATCTAGTACGGATAACCTGCAATTTTATATTATTCAAGAAAGGCACACACATGCCCTCCTTGAATTTTTTTTAGAAAATTAAGTATTTCAATTTCATGTGGTAGAGAGTTTCATAACCTCATTGCTCACACAATAAAAATTTGCCAACTAACTTCCTTTAGACAAAGTGAATTAGGATCTTTATGCTAGAGTAATTGAATTAACTCTAACTGAAATAGATTAATGCTTTTTTCCTAAATGTTGAAATTTGTTTAAATCCATCAGCTCAAAAAGGCTTTCTCGGACAGACTTGGCGCAAGCTACTGCATTCTGCAGATCCCAAGGGAACCCTGGCCTTTACCATTACACCCCTGTACAGGGATAGATACTTACCATAGGCCCAGGGCTGCATCTACAGAGTAGCTGCTGGCCGGAGGAGCGAGCTTGAGGCTATAGTGGTTGATTCAACTCTAACTAAAGCTTTTTTTTCCTAAATACTGGGATCTGTTTAAGGCTGTTGGCTCAAACAGACTTCCTCGGACAGACTTGGCGCAAGCTACTCCATTCTGCAGATCCCAAGGGAACCCTGTTTTTTAACATTACACCCCTGTACAGTGATAGATACTTACCATAGGCCCAGGGTTGCATCTACAGAGTAGCTGCTGGCCGGAGGAGTGCGCTTGAGGCTTGAGTAGTTGAATCAATCCTAACTAAAGAAAAACCTATCTAATGCCACTTTCTTGTTAGGACCTGTCTGAGGCCTATGGCTCAAAAAAGCTTCTTTGGAAAGACTTGGCAAAAGCCAGTCTATCCTACAGGTTCCAAAGGAACTCTGGCCTTCACTCTTTCAGCTCTGTACAGCGATAAAGACTTATTGCAGGGCCTTGATTGCATCTACATAGTAGATACTGACTGGAGGGGCAAACTTAAGGCTAGAATGGTTCAGCCAACCCTAACTATTGCTACTTTCTTAAATGTTAGGATATTTCTGAGGCCGTTGGCTCAAACAGGCTTCCTTGGACAGACTGGGCGCAAAACACACCATTTCTGATGTTTCCAAATGAACCCTGGGCTTCACCCTTGAACCTCAATACATGGACAGTTTCATAGTTTTAAGGTTGAAAGACACAAGTCCATCAAGTTCAACCTAAAAGCTAATGTGTTGATCCAGAGGAAGGCAAAAACCCCATGAGGCAGATGCTAATTGCCCCATATTAGAGGAAAAATTCCTTCCCGACTCCACATATGGCAATCAGACTAGTTCCCTGGATCAACGTCCCATAACAAAATCTAGTACGGATAACCTGCAATTTTATATTATTCAAGAAAGGCACACATATGCCCTCCTTGAATTTTTTTTAGAAAATTAAGTATTTCAAGTTCATGTGGTAGAGAGTTCCATAACCTCATTGCTCACACAATAAAAATTTGCCAACTAACTTCCTTTAGACAAAGTGAATTAGGATCTTTATGCTAGAGTAATTGAATTAACTCTAACTGAAATAGATTAATGCTTTTTTCCTAAATGTTGAAATTTGTTTAAATCCATCAGCTCAAAAAGGCTTTCTCGGACAGACTTGGCGCAAGCTACTCCATTCTGCAGATCTCAAGAGAACCCTGGCCTTTACCATTACACGCCTGTACATGGATAGATACTTACCATAGGCCCAGGGCTGCATCTACAGAGTAGCTGCTGGCCGGAGGAGCGAGCTTGAGGCTATAGTGGTTGATTCAACTCTAACTGAAGCTTTTTTTTTTCCTAAATACTGGGATCTGTTTAAGGCTGTTGGCTCAAACAGACTTCCTCGGACAGACTTGGCGCAAGCTACTCCATTCTGCAGATCCCAAGGGAACCCAGGTTTTTACCATTACACCCCTGTACAGGGATAGATACTTACCATAGGCCCAGGGTTGCATCTACAGAGTAGCTGCTGGCCGGAGGAGTGCGCTTGAGGCTTGAGTAGTTGAATCAATCCTAACTAAAGAAAAACCTATCTAATGCCACTTTCTTGTTAGGACCTGTCTGAGGCCTATGGCTCAAAAAAGCTTCTTTGGAAAGACTTGGCAAAAGCCAGTCTATCCTACAGGTTCCAAAGGAACTCTGGCCTTCACTCTTACAGCCCTGTACAGCGATAAAGACTTATTACATGGCCTTGATTGCATCTACATAGTAGATGCTGACTGGAGGGGCAAACTTAAGGCTAGAATGGTTCAGCCACCCTAACTATTGCTACTTTCTGAAATGTTAGGATATTTCTGAGGCCGTTGGCTCAAACAGGCTTCCTTGGACAGACTGGGCGCAAAACACACCATTTCTGATGGTTCCAAATGAACCCTGGGCTTCACCCTTGAACCTCAATACAGGGACAGTTTCATAGTTTTAAGGTTGAAAGACACAAGTCCATCAAGTTCAACCTAAAAGCTAATGTGTTGATCCAGAGGAAGGCAAAAACCCCATGAGGCAGATGCTAATTGCCCCATTTTAGGGGAAAAATTCCTTCCCGACTCCACATATGGCAATCAGACTAGTTCCCTGGATCAACGTCCCATAATAAAATCTATTACCACTAACCTGAAATGTTATATTATTCAAGGAACATTTTTCATCAAGCAGTTTTCACCGGAAATGTGTTGCACAACTGTTTGAATCTCAGTAAATTCCTGCGCAACTTACATTTAAATACTCTGACCTTTTTACACCCACTCTTTTAACTTCTTAAATAGTGAACAGAGCTTATCTGGACCGCTTGTGGCTTAGCTTTACCTGAAAACTTATTACAAATTAGGCTGGAAAAGTGGTGTAAAATAGGACTGAAATTGACTCCATCTTTTGACTGGAGTACATTTCTTGAGGTGTAGTACGTCAGCTTTAAGGGGATATTTCAATAAATGAATGACCCTGGCTGCAGGTATAAAGAATCAAACTGTGCTGTCCTGACCCATTCCTGGGATTGTGTATGGCACTGACATCACCTCAATACTGCCGCAGCCAACAAATGTAATCAGACGGACTGCCCAGCTGAGCGCACTGAGCTGCTGCAGCTCTGAGATGGTGGAACCTCTTTTTTTTAATTAAATGACCTGCAGCTAGGGACATTCATTTATTGAAAGGGAACAACCCCTTTAAGGATGAGTCAAGTTCATTAAGAGGTTTAGTCTTTTTAATGAATTTGGTGCACGTTCCTCCAATAGGCGCTTCATGAATGCTGGTATAGAAATCCACCAGCCTTGATGAATCGGCCACCATAGGTTTACATGGCATGAGCATATACAGAACAGTTGTGTAGTATACGTTACCAGGCCCTCATGATGCTCTTGGTCCTGGATGGCCTTCCACAGTCTGCTTTCTTGCTTCATCATCTTGAAGGGCTCCACTTTCTTTTCTTCTGGCTGGCATGGTGCGGCTCTATCATCCTGCTCCTTTAACACGAAGGGACGAATGACTGTAAAGCTGCCAGGAGCGTTTTTTTATCCCCTTAGATCATTGTGACACCACAAAGTGATGACATAGACAAGTGGGTGAGGCGCCTTTATTCAGTCATCGGGTGTGGTCAGAAGAAATTAGCATATTCCGTGATGTTACTACAATGAGAACAGACATGAACATTCTATTCGGAACCCGACCGCCATTATCAGCGGAACCTTCACTGCTGTCAGATTGGCACTAAAAACAAAAAGAGACCGCGGTGAACCTGGACAGTAACAATCTACAGGGACAGTGACTGCTAAGCGGACTTCATGTCAGATGTTATGCAGTTTTGTCAGAAAAAAAAACAATAAAATATATAAAAGACAGGCTCCAATAAACCTTAAACACTGGGCTGTAGTCACAGATTCTCCTTCCACCTGCAGCACATTGCTCCCCTGCCTAACCTTCCCCGTCCTGCAGCATGTTTCTCACCGCTTAATTCTCCCACTCCTGCAGCACATCACTCCCCTGTCTAAACCTCCCCCTCTTGCGGCACATTGCTCCCGTCTAATCCTCCCCTCCTTGCAGCACATTGTGCCCTTTCTAAATCTCCCCCTTCCTGCACCACATCACCCACTGCCAAATCCCCTCTTGCACCACATCGCCCACTGCCAAATCCTGCACTTCCTGCAGCATATCGCTCCCTGCCTAATCCTCTCCTATTGCATTACATCACTCCCCTGCATAAGCCACCTCTTCCTGCAGCACATCGCTTCCCTGCCTAAGCCTCCCCCTCCTGCATTACATCACTCCCCTGCCTAATCCTCCTCTTCCTGCAGCACAGCGCTCCCTGCCTAATCCTCCTCTTCCTGCAGCACAGCGCTCCCTGCCTAATCCTCCTCTTCCTGCAGCACATCGCTCCCTGCATGATTCTCCCTATCCTGCATTACATCACTCCCCTGCATAATCCTCCTCTCCCTGCAGCACACCACTCACCTGGCTAATCTTCCCCCTCCTGCAGCACATCGCTCCCCTGACCCCCTCTTACGTGACATCTTTTCTATCAGTTACATTTGTGAAGTAACTGCTGTCTCCTGTGAGCAGTGGAGAGCGAAGCTGAGAGCCAGGAGGCTCTGCCCCTTCTTGCCACATCATCATCCATCTACATCAGGGCTGTCAAACTCAAATATATAGAGGGCCAAAAGGAAGAGTTTAACTCAGAAAAATAAGTCAACACTTTATCAGATGTTTCTGTGAAAACTTGAGTACAACAAATAAGATTTTGTTATTTTCCCTCAGTTATAAAAAAAATAGTTATGAGAAAAGTGTGACAAAAAGGAGTCATAAAATGCACCAATATGAAATATCACAATTTATGGCTCAAATTGAGGTGAAGCAAGGAAGAGGTTGAGCTTAGCTAATGAGATGCATCAAACATACAGGTGCTTCTCACAAAATTAGAATATCATCAAAAAGTTTATTTATTTCAGTTCTTCAATCCAAAAAGTGAAACTCATATATTATACAGAGTCATTACAGAGTGACCTATTTCAAGTGTTTATTTCTGTTAATGTTGATAATGATGGCTTACAGCCAATGAAAACACAAAGTCATTATCTCAGTAAATTAGAAGAATAAAATCACCTGCAAAGGCTTCTTACGCATTTAAAAAGGTCCCTTTGTCTGTTTCAGTAGGCTCCACAATCATGGGGAAGACTGCTGACTTGACAGATGTCCAGAAGGCAGTCATTGACACACTCCACAAGGAGTGTAAACCACAAAAGGTCATTGCTAAAGAAGCTGGCTGTTAACAGCGTGCTGTATCCAAGCATATTTATGGAAAGTTGAGTGGAAAGAAAAAGTGTGGTAGGAAGAGGTGCACAAGCAACCGGGATAACCTCAGCCTTGAAAAGATTGTTAAGGAAAGGCCATTCAAACATTTGGGGAAGATTCACAAGGAGTGGACTGCTGCTGGAGTCATTGCTTCAAGAGCCATCACACACAGACGTATCCAGGACATGGGCTACAAGTGTCACATTCCTTGTGTCGAGCCACTCATCACCAATAGACAACGCCAGAAGCATCTTACCTGGGCCAAGGAGAAAAACACCTGGACTGTTGCTCAGTGGTCCAAGGTGTTGTTTTCCGATGAAAGTAAATTTTGCATTTAATTTGGAAATCAAGGTCCCAGAGTCTGGAGGAAGAGTGGGACCAATCAGCGATTTTTAACACAATTGTCCGGACCTTTGTAACACCATGCGGATACTGTGGGGACATCAGCGGCTAGGGTGTGAAGGGAGGACCAGGGAGCGGCGCTGACATCCAATTGGTCACAGCCGCTATTTAAATGTGCCGCACAAATCGGTGATTGGTCGCGGTCTTGGCCCGCGACCAATCACTGATCTTGCCGCAAAAGTTAAACACTACTGTGCTGATTGGTCGCGGACGCTGCCCGCGACCAATCACCGATTTGGGCGCCAAATTTAAATATCGGCCGCGACCAATCACCGATCTTGGCTCCACATTTAAACACCGCTGTACTGATTGGTCGCGGACGCTATTTAAATGTGGCGCCAAAATCGGTGATTGGTCGCGCCAAGCGTCGGCGACCAATCAGCACAGCGGTGTTTAAATGTGGAGCCAAGATCGGTGATTGGTCGCGGCCGATATTTAAATTTGGCGCCCAAATCGGTGATTGGTCGCGGGCAGCGCCAGCGACCAATCACCGATTTTTAACACAAATGTCCGGACCTTTGTAACACCATGCGGATACTGTGGGGACATCAGCGGCTAGGGTGTCAAGGGAGGACCGGGGAGCGGCGCTGCGGGTCCGGATACTTCTGCTGCGAGCAGTCGCTCATCTCCCGGCTTCTCGCAGCGGAAGTAGCCGCACAGGCAGCGGCGCTCCCCGGTCCTCACTAATACGATTCCGCTCCCCGGTCCTCACCAATACGATTCACTGATTGGTCTCGCTCTCCACACGCGACCAATCAGTGATCGTGGCGCTAAAGTTAAACACCGCTCTGCTGATTGGTCGCGGCCGCTGCCCGTGACCAATCACCGATTTGGGCGCCACATTTAAATAGCGGCCGCGACCAATCACCGATCTTGCCGCCACATTTAAACACTGCTGTGCTGATTGGTCGCTACGCTGAGTATTTCCAGCTGCTGTCTTATTGGTGAGGGGGCCGTGTGTTGGAACCTCACTGATCTGATATTGATGACCAGGGTCGGACTGCGGTGTCTGGGGCCCACAGGGGAAATTAACTCTAGGGGCCCACCTACAGCAAGATGCAAATATCTGTTATCCGCTCTCGCTGTTATAGTGGAGCATTGACTGGCGGCTCCTGCACATCTACTGGGCGACACTCTAACTGGGATGGACATGTTTGCATTAAAGGGCTTCTTTGGTTAAAACTAGTGTTGAGCGAGTATGTTCTGTTAACCCTTTCGGCGAGTATGCTCGGGCCGAGCTCCGAGTATTTATAGCTGCTCGGTGATATGGTTGAATCGCTCCCGTGTGCATGATTTGCGACTGTTTGACGGTTTTAATACATGTGAGGAATGTGTAAGAAATAGACATTCCTCACATGTATTAACCCCTTAAGCCGCGGAGCATTTTCCGTTTTTGCATTTTCGCTTTTTGCTCCACTTGTTCCCAGAGCCATAGCGTTTTTATTTTTTAGTCAATATGGCCATGTTAGGGCTTATTTTTTGCGGGATGAGTTGTACTTTTTAACGCCATTACTAGTTTTACCAAGCCGTGTACGGGAAAACGGGAAAAAAATTCCAAGCGCCGTGAAATTGCAAAAAAAGTGCAATACCACTGAGGTTTTTTTTAATTTTTTTTACCACGTTCACTGAATGCTAACACTGACCTGCCATTATTATTCTCCAGGTCATTACGAGTTTGTAGACACCAAACATGTATAGGTTCTTTTTTATTTAAGTGATGAAAAAAAATTCCAAAGTTTGGTAAAAAAAAAAAAAATGGTGCCATTTTCCGAGACCCGTAGCGTCTCCATTTTTCGGGATCTGGGGCAGGGTGAGGGCTTATTTTTTGTGAACCGAGCTGAAGTTTTTATAGATGCTATTTTGGGGTAGATCCGATGTTTTGATCGCCCGTTATTGCATTTTATTGCAATTTTACGGTGACCAAAAAACGTAATTCTGGCGTTTAGAATTTTTTTCTCATTACGCCATTTACCGATCGCATTAATTCTATTTTTATATTGATAGATCAGGCGATTCTGAACGCGGCAATGCCAAATATGTGTATGTGGGGTTTATTTTATGATTTTAGGGGGTGATTTAAACTTTTACATTTTTTTATTTTTTTTCATATTTTTTAAAACTTTTTTTTTTCACTTTTTGCTTGCTTCTGTAGTCTCCATAGGAGACTTGAAGCAGCAACTGTCCGATCGCCTCTGCTACATACAGGGACCAGCAGTTCCCCTGTATGCAGCAGAAATGGTCCTGTCCTATGAGCGCCGACCACTAGATGGCGCTCATAGCGACGGGATCATTACAACCACTGGTGTCTGCTGCAGACCCAGGGTTGTCATGACCACACATCGCCGACCCGCGATCATGTGACGGGGTCGCCGATGGGCGGGGTAAGTGACGCGCTTCCAGGAAGCGCGCATTAAATGCCGCTGTCGGAGATTGACAGCGGCATTTAATATGTTAACAGCCGCTGGTGGATCGCGATTCCACCCGCGCCTGTTGCGGGCACATGTCAGCTGTAATAATCAGCTGACATGTGCTTGGTTCAGTGCGGGCTCAGCGCCGGAGCCCTCACTGAACCGGAGGATAACGACATGCGCGTACTAATACGTGACATGTCGTTAAGGGGTTAAAGCTGTCAAACAGTTGCAAATCATGCACACGGGAGCGATTCAACCATATCACCGAGCAGCTGTAAATACTCGGCGCTCGGCCCGAGCATACTCGGACAGAACATACTCGCTCAACACTAGTTAAAACAAGTTATCAACGATCCATGGGCTCTACAGGATTGAGCATTTGTTTCCGAACATTGGAAAACGCACCTATCGGAAGAATGGGGAAGTTTTATCCCTGACAGAACACTTATCCCTATTTTAAAATGCTGCGGCAGGTGGGACGTCTGACCGCAGCTCTAATCATTCTCTTAGAGACTTGCAAAAAAGAGCAGCACTCACAGCCACTGAGAGAATGAATGGATCAGTGGTCGCATCTCACATGCCGCTCCAGTCTAATGGGGAGAAAAGCTCCACATTCTGCCGGTGTGTGCAAGCAGTCAGACCCCCACCAATCAATATTATCAATGATCCTGTGGAGAGGTGATTACTTGTTTTCACCGGAGAACCCCTGTAAGTGCATCTCTGCCGCTCTGGTCCAAGTATTTAATCGCTAAGGCCACGGCCCTACTATCAGTATTCGGTCAGTGTCCAGTCAGTATTTTTTCTCAGGAGTGGGAGCCAAAACAGGTGATGAACAATCAGAGAAAAGGTATAATAGAAACAAGTCACCAATTCTGCATTAATCAACCATTCCTGGTTTCGGCAGCCACTCCTGAGAGAAATACTGACCAAATACTGATGGTGGGGCTGTGGCCTAATGGAAAAAAATCTTTTCCTAGTTAAGATCAGCGAGAATAAAATGACCGCCATACACAACACAGTCCACTATATCAACACCAATAATACCACATACAAAAGGGACAAATATCGCCACACCTTGACTAGATCACATATTACCACTACATAGTGACCGAATAATACCACATACAAGGAACAAATATGGCCAAACTATGACCAGACCATATATTACCACCCCAAGGTGACCAAATACTACAATACTGATCATGAATACAAAACCACAATACTAACAACACTGTTATTACCACCAGCGACATTATACACAGGAGCTCTGTATATAGTGTCAGTGTACAGGTAACACAGTGATCACCAGTGACATTATAGACAGGAGCTCTGTATATAGTGTATAGGTAATACAGTGATCACCAGTGACATACACAGGAGCTCTGTATATACTATATACACACGTGGTCAAAATTGTTGGTACCCCTCGTTTAATGAAAGAAAAACCCACAATGGTCACAGAAAAAACTTGAATCTGACAAAAGTAATAATAAATTAAAAATCAATGAAAATGAACAAATGAAAGACAGACATTGCTTTTCAACCCTGCTTCCACAGAATTTAAAAAAAAATTAAACTCTTGAAATAGGCCTGGACAGAAATGATGGTACCCCTGAAAATAATGTGACAAAAGGGACATGTTAAATCAAGTTGTGTCCACTAATTAGCATCACAGGTGTCGACAATCTTGTAATCAGTCAGTGGGCCTGTATATAGGGCTACAGATACTCACTGTGCTGTTTGGTGACATGGTGTGTACCACACTCAACATGGACCAAAGGAAGCAAAGGAAAGAGTTGTCTCAGGAGATTAGAAAGAAAATTATAGACAAGCATGTTAAAGGTAAAGGTTATAAGACCATCTCCAAGCAGCTTGATGTTCCTGTAACTACAGTTGCACATATTATTCAGAAATTTAAGATCCATGGGACTGTAGCCAACCTCCCTGGACGTGGCCGCAGGAGGAAAATTGATAACAAATCAAAGAGACGAATAATATGAATGGTAACAAAAGAGCCCAGGAAAACTTCTAAAGAGATTAAAGGTGAACTTCAAGCTCAAGGAACATCAGTGTCAGATCGTACCATCCGTCATTGTTTGATCTAAAGTGGACTTCATGGGAGACGACCAAGGAGTACACCATTGTTGAAAAAAAATCATAAAAAAGCCAGACTGGAATTTGCCAAACTACATGTTCACAAGTCACAAAGCTTTTAGGAGAATGCCCTATGGACAGATGAGACAAAAATGGAAGTTTTTGGCAAGGCACATCAGATCTATGTTCACAGATGGAAAAATGAAGCATATCAAGATAAGAACACTGTCCCTACTGTGAAACATGGAGGAGTCTCTTTTATGTTTTGGGGCTGGTCTGCTGCATCTGGCACAGGGTGTCTTGAATCTGTGCAGGGTACAATGAAATCTCAAGACTATCAAGGGATTCTAGAGAGAAATGTGCTGCCCAGTGTCAGAAAGCGTGGTCTCAGTCGCAGGTCATGGGTCTTGCAACAGTATTATGACCCAAAACACACAGCTAAAAACACCCAACAATGGCTAAGAGGAAAACATTGGACTATTCTGAAGTGGCTTCTATGAGCCCTGACCTAAATCCTATTGAGCATCTTTGGAAAGAGCTGAAACATACCGTCTGGAAAAGGCAACCTTCAACCATGAGACAACTGGAGCAGTTTGCTCATGAGGAGTGGCCAAAATACCTGTGGAGAGGTGCAGAAGTCTCATTGACAGTTACAGGAGTCGTTTGATTGCAGTGATTGCCTCAAAAGGTTGTTCAGCAAAATATAAAGTTAAGAAGAACCATCATTTCTGTGCAGGCCTGTTTCATCAGTTTATTTATTTTTTTTTATTCTGTGGAAGCAGAAAAGCAATGTCTGACTTTCATTTGTTCATTTTCATAGATTTTTAATTTATTATTACTTTTGTCAGATTCAAGTTATTTCTGTGACCATTGTGGGTTTTTCTTTCATTAAACGAGGGGTACCAACAGTTTTGACCACGTGTGTAGTGTAAGTGTACATGTGTGTCACCCTGGCCTGGATGCCACAAGTGTAATTAAAGCTGTGTCTGAGAGCAGGGGGGAGGTTCTCTAGTCAGGGGAACATTAGCATGCAATGCCTCCTGTCTCAGGCCAGTAGGGGGAGCAGGCTGCCCCTATAAAAGCTGGTGCTGAGGTCAGGGTTAGAGAGAACCCAGATGACCTGTCTCAGGACTGAGACGTGTCTCAGCAGAGCAGGGACAGACAGTTGCACTGCACCTAAGAGGAAGTGTGGCAGGAGGAGAGCCACAAGCCAGAGACAAGAGGCGAAGAGAGCCTGTCTTGGCAGATAACAGACTTAATCTACCAGAGTTTGGTGTCTGAGGCTGGAAGGATTCCACATCCCCCAGCAGAGAACCAGTCCGCAAGGGACTGTATATTCCTTGGCCTAAGAAGCCTGGAGGCCCTGCCACAACAGAAGGGACCAGTAAAGCCATACAAGGCTGGGAGCAGAAAGGAACCCACGTCGCAGGCCATACAGGCGAGAAAACATGGAAAGCTCGGAAACGTGGGCTGTTACCCTATCAGGAGGAGATAGCCAGAAGGAGCGCAGAAAGCACGGTAGGCCTACACCCTCACCCTGACCAGGGCCAATTTCCCCGTTGCTCTCAGACATCCAGGTCCCCTCCTAGCCGGGACTGTTTGTGGGTCAGTTTACCTGTTTAGTAAAGACCCTAGACTGCAACCTGTTGTCTGTGTGCTCCTTGCTCCTCCAGCACTATCAGCACTGGGACTCCCACTACCATCACTCCCAACATCCATTATACTGCCCTGGGGCCGCACTCTTCCCGTGGAGAGTCACACTACCCTAGCTGCACACCTCATCAGCCCCAGCGGTCTGCATGCAGCGGCGGTTCCTAATAACCGCAATCCATGGGTGGCGTAGTCGGACATTATCAGCAGAACATAGCAGACTACCATTGGCCTGACCACCCTGAGCCACGGAACCGGGTCGCCACTACTACCCCCATCGTCTCCCTATTGCCCGGATCCGAGTGCCGCACGGCCCAGGGGGCGAGTCAGCTTTGGCGTAGTCGGCAGGATTTCGTGCCCGCAACCACCGGGTACTGCGTGCCTGAAAAAGACTTTTATAACTTACCTGTGGCAAAGTTTCCCGCCGTCCGGAGTCTTTTCCCGCCATCCGGAGCCGATTCCCGCCATCGGACGCCATCTTGGACCGTTTCCTGCCGTCTTCTGCCGCCTTCCCGCCATCCGCAGCTGCTTCCCGCCATCGGACGCCATCTTCAGGACGCCGCGCGGGAAGAAGAGGGGCGTGGACGTCAAAACCGCGCGAGATCCGAAGCTCCGCCCCACGCACCGACGCTGCGCAAGGTCCTGGAAGGGAGAGAGAGCAACGCTGACGTCATCAGGACGCGACGCCAGGTCCTCGTCCATAGCAGCAGCAGCGGAGCCGCGGCCTACAGAAGAGGATCGTCGGAAGGTAGGCCACGCGTAACTAGGGGGGGAGGAAGATGACGAACACAGAGGCGCCCACTACCACCAACGCAGCTGCAGCAGCGGTGATGCCCTTTTCCTTGCCCTACATCCCTGGAGCGGCCTGGCTGCCCAAATACTCAGGGGAGCCCCATGCCCTAACTGACTTCAAGGAAAGGCTATACAGTTTCTTCCACGTTTACCCCCTGACAGAGGAACAGAAGGTCAGCATATTAACAGGGCAGTTAACTGGCGCAGCCCAGCGGGAGGTAAAATCATGGCCCACTGAGGAGAAAAGGACTGTGAAGGGTATTCTGGCCCGGCTGCGGGGTACCTTTGACACACGTACCTCCGCTGAGATTAAAATGAGGTTCTATGGATGTAAGCAGCGGGCACAGGACAGCATCAGAGACTATGCCCTAAATCTGCAGGAAGCCTTGAGGGCTATTCAACAAACTGACCCTGGCAGTGTGCAGGAAACGGATAAGCTGCTAACAGAACAATTCATAGAAGGTCTGCTGTCTAGCGCCCACAGGGCCCAACTGCGCATCATGTTCTTTCAGAACCTCGACCTGACCTTTGCCCAATTTAAGGACAGGGCCATAAGGGTGCTCCGTGAATCTGCAACCAGTGGCGCTATAAACCCCCGGCGCCCTGCTATCACTTACCACCAGGAGGCGGCGCCCTCCTCTATGGACTCCGTGGAGGCTGATGCACAGGCCCTGAACCAAGTCCCGTCGAAAGATCTGCACCAACAAGTCCAGGAGCTGACCAGGAGCGTCGCGGCGTTGACCAGGACCGTCCAGGCGTTGCAAGTGGACCCGTCAAGACCCATCGAGCTGGCTTCAAGTCCGGAGGATGTCCCATGGCGTCGACAGAGGAGGATCCCGTCGTTCCGAGGGAGGCCCACAGACCGCTACGCAGAGGATGGACAGCCCATTTGCCGTCGATGCAACCAGCCCGGACACATTTCCAGGTACTGTAATTTAAACGGGTCCAACCTGGGGCAGAGGGCCAACCCCCAGGCATAAGATCACCAGGCCCTTACAATTGGCGTAATAAGTACGTTGGGGGGCGCCCGGTTTTACCCGTGGTGCTGGACGGTATACCCATGAGCGCCTTGCTGGATACTGGGTCACAAGTAACCACTATCCCTTATGTACTTTTTAAGCAGTATTGGACTGATGCTGATATCACACGGTATCCAGACGGTAACTTGAGCATCATCGCCAGTAATGGCTTACCCGTGCCGCAGATGGGGTTCAAGGAGATGACCATTAAGATTGGTAAAGTTGAACTACCGGCACAGGGAGTGATTATTGTGGACATTGACCGTCGTGAAAGTCACCCTAAAATAACTGTGGGTACTAATGTAATTGAAAATTGTCTTTCAGAGGTAATTGTAATCTTACAACAGGTGGCGGTGAATGCTAGTTCCAGCCAACAGAGAGTCCTCAACAAGGAGATAAAGGCCCTGATGAGACGGCAGCAGGTAGAACTGTCTGGTGGTGAGATCAGTAGCATAAGATTGAGTGACCCATTCCCCATTTCCATGCCTCCCAAAAGTGAAATGATGATCTGGTGTCGGACTGCAATCGGGTTGAGAGGTAGAGACTACCAAGCCATGGTAGAACCCGTGTACTCAGACAGCAGGCCCACCATTTTGACAGCCCGGGGGGTGGTTGATGTCCGTCATGGGAGGGTGCCCGTCCGCATCCTCAACATTGGGGAGAGGGAGGTACACTTACCCAGGTACGCTACACTCGCCAAGCTGTTTGTGGTCGAACACAAAGCTATCAGGGCCGTGGAACCCTTGCCTCCATCTCCTCAGGCGGAGGGTAATGGCTCCCAGAAACAAAAGGAGGACTGGTGCGAGAAACTCCATGTAGAAAAATGGTGCAGAGACTGTGGCCCTTGTCACCTAAGGAGGAAGGACCGTGCCAGCCAGAAGACACCCTTGAGGCCCATCATCACCACGCAGCCTCTTGAGCTGGTAGCTCTGGACCATGTCAAATTGGCTCCCAGCCGGTCAGGATACATCTATGCCCTGACAATCGTGGACCACTATTCCCATTTTCTAGTGGTGGTCCCGGTAAAGGACTTGACAACCCAAACAGCGGCCAGAGCCTTCCAGCAATATTTCTGCCGTCCACACGGGTATCCGGAACAGGTCCTGACAGACCAGGGTCCAGCGTTCGAGGCTGAAATCTTCCAGGAGTTCTGCAACCTCTATGGCTGTAAGAAGATTCGTACAACGCCTTACCACCCCCAAACCAACGGGATGTGTGAGAAGATGAACAATATAGTCATTGATCTCCTGAAGACGTTGCCCCTGGAGGAACGCAGCCTGTGGCCAGAAAAACTGCCGGACCTGATAGACCTATACAACAATATCCCGGTGAATGCTACAAACTGCACCCCGGCTTACCTGATGCGAGCTAGACCAGGAAAGCTGCCCGTAGACCTGGAGATGGGAGTCCTAATACCTGAGGACACCTCCCCGGATGCGGACTGGGATACGGAAAGGCAACTGCAGTACAAGAAGGTACAGGAGAGTGTGGAGAAGAGCCTGGCCCAGGTGAGAGAGAAGCAAGAAAGACTCTTCAATCAACACGCCCCTGCTAGTCCCCTAGAACCTGGTGAGCAAGTCCTAAAGCGAAAAAGAAGGCTACATAAGTTGGACGACCAGTGGGAAAGGGAACCCTACACCGTACTGCAGTCTGACCACGACAACCCAAAGGTGTGCGTAATCACCAAGGACGGAGGAGAAACCACTAGTGTCGTCTCCAGAGACCATCTCAAAAGGTGCCCTGAGCAACTCCGTAGTGCAGAAGAGGATCAGAGTGACCTTGAACCCGCAGAGGACAAGGAAGAAATGATCAGCACCCTTCTCGGAGAGTTTCCTCAGTCCTGGACTCGCATAAATGATGCCATAGTGGTACCTGTCCTGCATTTCCTGCAACCGGCACAGCAACAACCAACACCAGAGCCGGAAGGTGAAGAGGAGAAAGCAGTTCCAGAGGCAGAAGAGCCTGTACCAGCAGCCCAGGAGAGTCAACCCTCTGCTGACAGTGAGCCTGCCATGCCTGCGGGAAGCCAAAGGACCCGCAGACAGCTGCCTGCCCTACCTGTACACCCAGCTGGTAGCTGCACCCCTAACGCTAGTGGGGAAAGCCAAGTCAGTCCACCACCAGACAGTGGGCTACGTAGGTCAACCAGGAGCACAAAGGGACAGATACCCGCTCGCTGGAGAATATAGAGTGTACTAAAATTGTAAATAACCCTGTTGCTAAATGTTGAATTGTTTGCAAAGTTACATGCATGTTTGGTAATACTCTGTTTCAGTTTCTTGCAGCTACCGTAAGGACTCACAGGTTATGGACTTTTTATAACCGGGACCTTGCATGGACTGCGTTCAGAGCCTAACCCAGGAATGAACTAAGACTGTGAAGGACTTGGGGTAGGACAGACCCCCACCTGGTTAAGGCTCCCCGTTGTGCTGGTGATATGGACACCCGGTCACAGGCCACACTGTGACCTTAAGAACTCAATTTGTGCGTCGTCTGTCTATTAATGTTTTATTGTTATGCATATTGTCTTTGTTTACTGTTTAGTCCCGGAGTACTAAATTTCACTAGGGGGGAATGTGTCACCCTGGCCTGGATGCCACAAGTGTAATTAAAGCTGTGTCTGAGAGCAGGGGGGAGGTTCTCTAGTCAGGGGAACAATAGCATGCAATGCCTCCTTTCTCAGGCCAGTAGGGGGAGCAGGCTGCCCCTATAAAAGCTGGTGCTGGGGGCAGGGTTAGAGAGAACCCAGATGACCTGTCTCAGGACTGAGACGTGTCTCAGCAGAGCAGGGACAGACAGTTGCACTGCACCTAAGAGGAAGTGTGGCAGGAGGAGAGCCACAAGCCAGAGACAAGAGGCGAAGCAAGCCTGTCTTGGCAGATAACAGACTTAATCTACCAGACTTTGGTGTCTGAGGCTGGAAGGATTCCACATCCCCCAGCAGAGAACCAGTCCGCAAGGGACTGTATATTCCTTGGCCTAAGAATCCTGGAGGCTCTGCCACAACAGAAGGGACCAGTAAAGCCATACAAGGCTGGGAGCAGAAAGGAACCCACGTCGCAGGCCATACAGGCGAGAAAACATGGAAAGCTCGGAAACGTGGGCTGTTACCCTATCAGGAGGAGATAGCCAGAAGGAGCACAGAAAGCACGGTAGGCCTACACCCTCACCCTGACCAGGGCCAATTTCCCCGTTGCTCTCAGACATCCAGGTCCCCTCCTAGCCGGGACTGTTTGTGGGTCAGTTTACCTGTTTAGTAAAGACCCTGGACTGCAACCTGTTGTCTGTGTGCTCCTTGCTCCTCCAGCACTATCAGCACTGGGACTCCCACTACCATCACTCCCAACATCCATTATACTGCCCTGGGGCCGCACTCTTCCCGTGGAGAGTCACACTACCCTAGCTGCACACCTCATCAGCCCCAGCGGTCTGCATGCAGCGGCGGTTCCTAATAACCGCAATCCACGGGTGGCGTAGTCGGACATTATCAGCAGAACATAGCAGACTACCATTGGCCTGACCACCCTGAGCCACGGAACCGGGTCGCCACTACTACCCCCATCGTCTCCCTATTGCCCGGATCCGAGTGCCCCACGGCCCAGGGGGCGAGTCACATGTAATACACTGACTCACCAGTGACGTCTCTAGGTGAAGTCCTTCATCTTCGCTTTTCTTCTTCATCTGGCACAGACGGCCATCACTTCTTCCAGCCAGGAATCATCTCTGCAGAAAATAACACACAGTTATCAATAACTGATCTCTTCTAGGGAATATTTCCACTCCACCCCCCGACTTCTACACTACACCAGTTGAAGAAAAAAAGCGATATAGTGCCGCCCTGCACAGTAACAGGAGCCCGCTTTTGTCCTATCCCATGGAAAACAATTTCCTAAAAAGTAAATTATATTACAGAAGTAATAATGTCTCTAATTGGACTCTAAAATAATAATGTTCCTCACTGGCCACCATAAACTAATAAAGTATGTTCCTCAATCTGGCCCCAAACAGTAATTAAGTCCCTTGTTCAGCCTGGCACCCCCATATATCCATCCTGGCCCCCCCTTCCCTGCATATATCCATCCTGACACCCCCCATATATCCCTTCTGGCCCCCATATGTCCAGTGTGACCCCTCCATATATTTATCCTAGCCCACGTGTATCGAGCCTGCCCCCTCCCATATACCCATCCTAGTCCCCCATGTGGCCCTCCTGTTCCCCCCATATATCCATCCTGGCCTCCATGTGTCCAGTCTGACCCCCCACATATCCATCCTGGCCTCCATGTTTCCAGCCTGCCCCCCCATATATCTGTCCTGGCCTCCATGTGTCCAGCCTGCCCCCTCCCATATATCTGTCCTAAAGCCCCATGTGTCAAGCCTGCCCCCCATATATCCATCCTGGCCTCCATGTGTCCAGCATGCCCCCCCTACATATCCTTCCTGGCCTCCATGTGTCCAGCCTGCCCCCCACAATATATCCATCCTGGCCTCCATGTTTCCAGCCTGCCCCCCATATATCCATCCTGGCCTCCATGTGTCCAGCCTGCCCCCTCATATATCCATCCTGCCCTTCCCCCCTGCATATATCCATCCTGACACCCCCCCATATATCCATACTGGCCCCCATATGTCCAGCGTGGCCCCTCCATATATTTATCCTAGCCCACATGTATCGAGCCTGCCCCTCCACATATCTATCCTAGCCCCCCATGTGTCCAGCCTGCCCCCCACATATCCATCCTGACCATCATGTGTCCAGCCTGCCCCGCCCCCCATATATCCGGCCCCCCCATATATCCATCCCCCTCACATATCCATCCTGGCCTCCATGTGTCCAGCCTGCCCCACCATATAGCCATCCTGCCCACCCTTTCCCATGTGTCCAGCCAGGCTCCCCCTTATGTGTCCAGCCAGGCTCCCCCCCTTGTGTGTCCAGCCAGGGTTCCCCCTTGTGTGTCCAGCCAGGCTCTCACCCTTGTGTGTCCAGCCAGTGTTCCCCCTTGTGTGTCCAGCCAGGGTTCCCCCTTGTGTGTCCAGCCAGGGTTCCCTCTTGTGTGTCCAGTCAGGGCTTCCCCTTGTGTGTCCAGCCAGGGCTCCCCCTTGTGGGTCCAGCCAGGGTTCCCCCTTGTGGGTCCAGCCAGGGTTCCCCCTTGTGTGTCCATCCAGCTCCCCCCTTGTGTGTCCAGCCAGGGCTCCCCCTTGTGTGTCCAGTCAGGGCTCCCCCTTGTGTGTCCAGCCAGGGCTCCCCCTTGTGTGTCCAGCCAGGGCTCCCCCTTGTGTGTCCAGCCAGGGTTCCCTCTTGTGTGTCCAGTCAGGGCTCCCCCTTGTGTGTCCAGTCAGGGCTCCCACTTGTGTGTCCAGCCAGGGCTCCCCCTTGTGTGTCCAGCCAGGGCTCCCCCTTGTGTGTCCAGCAAGGCCCCCCTTGTGTGTCCATCCGGGCCCCCCCTTGTGTGTCCAGCCAGGGTCCCCCCTTGTGTGTCTAGCCGGGCCCCCCCTTGTGTGTCCAGCCAGGGGCCCATCCCATTCTGCATCCACTCATATACACACAGACACCTCTTACCTTCCTGCTCTCCCGTGCGGTGTCCTCCTTCTCCGGTGACGTCATACGCCGGCCGGGGAAGGGAGACGCGCAGCTTCAGCTGCTTCACTGGGACGTGTGTCGCGGCGGTTCAGGTAATGAACGCCGCGTGCGCGCGTCCCTGCATACACTGTGCCTGCGCTTTTAAAGGGCCCGTGCCCCTTAAAACCGCAGGTTTTTTTATTTTTTCAATCTCTTCTCCCCCTCTCTTCTGCAGAAGGGTACCCCGCCAGCCCAGTCCCACCCTGTTGATGACTTATCCTAAAATCGGTCATTAATATATAAGTCCTGGACAGTCCCGTTAAGCTTGTTTTACCTAGTTATAAAAGCCCTTTAAGTCCTCATTATAAGGTAAGGTATGAATGGATCTAATTAAATTCTCCAAAGAGAACTATTTATACATTTTAGTCACTGTGAGCTTTCTGCAAGATATTGCGGGCAGTATATAGCGAATATACGGACACAGAGCCATTCGCCGGCTCAGATTGCCAATAAGCACCTTGTAAATATGAGACCTTGACATCATAGGTTACTTGGCTTAATATGAAATTGTCCCTCATGTGTACCGCATTGTGGGCAGGGACTATATGTACATCACTGCAGAATATGTTGGCAATAAAAAGTCAACAGAAATGAATATCATGCAGATCCTCACCAGGACTCCAGCAGTGTCACCATCCTGCCACCATACAGCTATACAGTCATGGCCAAAAGTATTGAGAATGACACCAAAATTATATTTTCACATGATCTGCTGGCCTCTGGTTTTTATTAGTGTTTGTCTGATGTTTATATCACATACAGAAATATAATTGCAATCATATTATGAGTACCAATAGGTTATATTGACAGTTAGAATGAGTTAATGCAGCAAGTCAATATTTACAGTGTTGCCCCTTCTTCTTCAAGACCTCTGTAATTCTCCCTGGCATGCTCTCAATCAACTTTTGGACCAAATCCTGACTGATAGTCCATTCTTGCATAATCAATGCTTGCATTTTGCCAGAATTTGTTGGTTTTTGTTTGTCCACCCGTCTCTTGATGATTGGCCACAAGTTCTCAATGGGATTAAGATCTGGGGAGTTTCCAGGCCATGGACCCAAAATCTCTATGTTTTGTTCCATGAGCCATTTAGTTATCACCTTTGCTTTATGGCAAGGTGCTCCATCATGCTGGAAAAGGCATTGTTGGGCGCCAAACTGCTCTTGGACGGTTGGGAGAAGTTGCTCTTGGAGGACATTCTGGTATCATTCTTTATTCATGGCTGTGTTTTTAGGCAAGACTGTGAGTGAGCCGATTCCCTTGGCTGAGAAGCAACCCCACACATGAATGGTTTCAGGATGCTTTACAGTTGGCATGAGACAAGACTGGTGGTAGCGCTCACCTCTTCTTCTCCGAATAAGCTGTTTTCCAGATGTCCCAAACAATCGAAAAGGGGATTCATCAGAGAAAATGACTTTGCCCCAGTCCTCAGCAGTCCACTCCCTGTACCTTTTGCAGAATATCAGTCGGTCTCTGATGTTTTTTCTGGAGAGAAGTGGCTTCTTTGCTGCCCTCCTTGAATCCAGCCCTTGCTCAAAGAGTCTCCGCCTCACAGTGCATGCAGAAGCACTCACACCAGCCTGCTGCCATTCCTGAGCAAGGTCGGCACTGCTGGTAGTCCGATCCCGCAGCTGAAACAGTTTTAAGATACGGTCCTTGCGCTTGCTGGTCTTTCTTGGGCGCCCTGGAGCCTTTTTGACAACAATGGAAGCTCTCTCCTTGAAGTTCTTGATGATGCGATAGATTGTTGACTGAGGTGCAATCTTTGTAGCTGCGATACTCTTCCCTGTTAGGCCATTTTTGTGCAGTGCAATGATGGCTGCACGTGTTTCTTTAGAGATAACCATGGTTAACTGAAGAGAAACAATGATACCAAGAACCAGCCTCCTTTTAAAGTGTCCAGTGATGTCATTCTTACTTAATCATGACTGATTGATCGCCAGCCCTGTCCTCATCAACACCCACACCTGTGTTAATGGATCAATCACTAAAACGATGTTAGCTGCTCCTTTTAAGGCAGGACTGCAATGATGTTGAAATGTGTTTTGGGGGTTAAAGTTCATTTTCTGGGCAAATATTGACTTTGCAAGTACAGTAATTGCTGTTAAGCTGATCACTCTTTGACATTCAGGAGTATATGCAAATTGCCATTACAAAAAATGAAGCAGTAAACTTTGGAAAAATTACTATTTGTCTCATTCTCAATACTTTTGGCCATGACTGTAGAAGGACAATAAACCTGCAGGGTTCTCCCCTCAGTTATTTTTTCCTTTAATTTTATTATCTGTTTCTTACTCACAGTGAAAGAACAGTCATCAGATATTTTATTGTTCACTTTTTATTTTACAGTCTCAGCTCTGAAGAATAGAACGTCTTATGAATAAATGACAGCTCACTTATTACAGTGGTGGCCAAAAGTATTGGCACCCCTGCAATTCTGACAGATAACACTCAGTTTCTTCCTGAAAATGATTGCAATCACAAATTCTTTGGTATTATTATCTTCATTTAATTTGCTTGCAAGGAAAAAACACAAAAGAGAATGAAGCAAAAATCAAATCATTGATCATTTCACACAAAACTCCAAAAATGGGCCAGACAAAAGTATTGGCACCCTCAGCCTAATACTTGGTTGCACAACCTTTAGCCAAAATAACTGCGAACAGCCACTTCCGGTAACCATCAATGAGTTTCTTACAATGCCCTGCTGGAATTGTAGACCATTCTTCTTTGGCAAACTGCTCCAGGTCCCTGATATTTGAAGGGTGCCTTCTCCAAACTGCCATTTTGTGATCTCTCCACAGGTGTTCTATGGGATTCAGGTCTGGACTCATTGCTGGCCACCTTAGAAGTCTCCAGTGCTTTCTCAAAAACCATTTTATAGTGCTTTTGGAAGTGTGTTTTGGGTCATTGTCCTGCTGGAAGACCCATGACCTCTAAGGGCGACCCAGCTTTCTCACACTGGGCCCTACATTATGCTGCAAAATTTGTTGGTAGTCTTCAGACTTCATAATGCCATGCACACTGTCAAGCAGTCCAGTGCCAGAGGCAGCAAAGCAACCCCAAAACATCAGGGAACCTCCGCCATGTTTGACTGTAGGGACCATGTTCTTTTCTTTGAATGCCTCTTTTTTTTTCCTGTACACTCTATGTTGATGGTTTTTCCCAAAAAGCTCGACTTTTGTCTCATCTGACCAGAGAACATTCTTCCAAAACATAGTAACATAGTTTGTAAACATAGTTAGTAAAGCCGAATAAAGACTTGCGTCCATCAAGTTCGACCTGTTAGTTCTGTAATTGGTAAAGTTGATCCAGAGGAGGGCAAAAACCCCAAATGATTTGGCCAATCTTCACCTGAGGAAAAATTCCCTCCTGACTCTGAAACCAGCAGTCAGAATAAATCCCTGTATCAACTTACTATTTTATTTTATTTTTAAGTATATGCTGAAATCTGCCTGGTATCTAGAAATGCATCCAGTCCCCGCTTGAACTGGTGTAGTGAATCTGACATCACCGTCTCCTCACTCTGTGAATTCCATATTCTCACTGCTCTTACCGTAAAGAACCCCTCTAGTGACGCTTACCCAATCTGAGTATATTCCATTTATAACCACCCTCTGCCTTCTATCCCTTAGCCAGTTAGCTACCCACTTGCAGACATTTTCCCCCAGCCCCATCATTCTCATTTTGTATACCAACCTATTATGTGGCACGCTATCGAAAGCTTTTGAGAAGTCGAGATACACGACATCCACTGGTTCCCCCTGATCTACTCGAGAGCTAATCTCCTCGTAGAAGTCAATCAGGTTTGTTTGGCAGGAGCGATTCCTCATGAATCCATGTTGGTTCGGGATTAAAAGATTATTAGCATCAAGATGCTCCGTAATTGCCTCTTTAATGAAGCTTTCAAAAATTTTGCCCACAACGGACGTCAGACTCACCGGCCGATAGTTTCCGGCGTCACTTTTCGCTCCCTTTTTGAATATTGGCACTACATTCGCCTGTCGCCAATCAAGTGGCACAGACCCAGTCTCAACAGAGTCCTTAAATATAAGATATAACGGTCTGTCTATCACATTACTTAGTTCCCTTAGTACCCATGGGTGTATGCCATCAGGTTCTGGTGATTTGTTTATTTTAATGTTACTGAGGCGTTTCTGTACCCCAGCTTGGGTTAGATTTGTCATACTTAGTGGAGGATTAAGCTTGTCACTTCTCATTTCTCCTGTTAGTTTGATTTCCTTTGTGAAAGTTGTCGAAAAAAAATTATTTAATAGATTAGCTTTATCCTCATCTTTCTCTATGATTTTGCCTTCCTCACTTTTTATTGGTCCAATATTATCCGATTTAATCCTTTTACTATTTATATACGTAAAGAACAGTTTGGGATTTGATCTACTTTCCCTAGCAATACGTCTCTCTGTTTCCTCCTTCGCTATTTTTATTTGTTTTTTACAGGTTCTCGTTTTTTCCTTGTAACACATTAGTGCCTCCTTACTGTTTTCCTGTTTTAATCTCTTGAATGCCTCTTTTTTGCTATTTAACGCCCCTTTTACGTTCTTGTTCAACCATATTGGTTTCCTCTTATTTCTGGCCCTTTTATTCCCATACGGTATATACCTCTCGCACTGAGTATTCAGAATTCTTTTGAAGGTTTCCCATTTACTATTCGTATTCCTTTGATTAAGAACTTTGTCCCAGTCAATAAGTTGAAGGCTTTCTTTCAGCTGATCAAACTTCGCCCTCCTAAAGTTTAATGTTTTTGTTGTTCCCTTATTGATAACCCTACTGAAGGGCATTTTGAAGTCGATAATATTATGGTCGCTATTACCTAGGTGCCCCCCTATCTGTACCTCAGTTATTCTATCAGGCCTATTAGTCAATATTAAGTCCAACACGGCCTTCCCTCTCGTTGGTTCCTGCACTAGTTGGGAGAGATAATTATCCTTAATATTTGTCAAGAACCTTTTTCCTTTCTGAGATCTACAGGTTTCTGTTTCCCAGTCAATATCCGGGTAGTTGAAATCCCCCATTACAATCACTTCATTATGTTTTGCTACTTTGTCTATTTGTCCTAATAGCAGATTCTCATTCTCCTCTGTTATATTGGGTGGCTTATAGCAGACCCCCAGTAATATTTTATTATTATTTTTAGTTCCCTCTATCTCTACCCACATGGACTCGACCCCCTCTTCTCCCACTCCTATATCTTCCCTTAGTCTGGGTTTTAGACATGACTTTACATATAAGCAGACTCCTCCGCCTTTCCCCTGTTTCCGGTCCCTTCTAAATAAACTATAATCTAATAAATTTACCGCCCAGTCGTAGCTATCGTCTAGCCAAGTCTCTGTTATACCTACGATGTCATACCTCTCCTCCCATATAAGCGCCCGCAGCTCATCCGCCTTATTGGTCAGGCTTCTTGCGTTGGTCAGCATGCAAGATAAAACTTTGGGGTTATTTAGCATCCTATTCTTCTCTAACGATCTAACTGTACTATCCCCACCCCCCTCTCCACCCTCATTATATTCACTTCTCCCCTTCCCCCTTGCTTGCCTCACATCCCACCTATTTCCTTGGTTTCCCCCCCCGTCTCTAGTTTAAAAACTCCTCCAACCTATTAGCTATCTTATTCCCCAGCACCGCTGCACCCTCCCCATTGAGGTGCAGCCCGTCCCTACGGTAGAGCCTGTATCCGACCGCGAAGTCGGCCCAGTTCTCCATGAACCCAAACCCTTCTGCCTTGCACCAACTCTTTAGCCACTTATTCACCTCCCTAACTTCCTGTTGGCGCTCCTGTGTGGCTCGCGGGATTGGTAGTATTTCTGAGAAAACTACCTTGGAGGTCCTTGCCCTAAGATTCCTACCTAGGTCCCTGAAATCATTTTTAAGGACCCTCCATCTACCACTCACTTTGTCATTGGTGCCGATGTGGACCATGACCGCTAGGTCTTCGCCAGCCCCACCCAGTAACCTGTCAACCCGATCCGCGATGTGCCGGACTCGAGCGAGGGAGGCAGCACACCGTTCGGCGATCCCGGTCTTTGTGACAGATTGCCCTGTCTGTCCCCCTAATAATAGAGTCACCCACTACCAGAACCTGTCTTGCCTGCCCTACACTTCCCCCCTCCCCCTCATTACTGGAGCATACACACCCCCGGCGGTCAGAGGATCTGTCATGCTCCAATAATGCCGGTTCTGAACCAGCCTTCCTATACTTCTTCCCTCTATCCCTCCTTACTGTTATCCAGCTCCCTGCCTTTTCAGCCTGCACTTCCCCTCTATGCTCCACCCCCAGTATTGACCCATTGAGTGTCTGCTCGGTGAGCAGCAAACTCCGTTCTATGTTGTCGATGCTCCTCAGTACCGCTATCTGAGCACTTAGATCCAGAATTTGGGCTTCCAAGTGCACGATATGCTCACATCTCTCGCAGCAGTATGGATCCTCGAGTGGGTGCTCACGGAATGCATACATTGCGCAAGATGTACACTGCACGGCTCCGTCCAACATGGACGTCATTCTAAATATGGGGATACAGTCAGTATATATATACAAGTACAAAACACAATTATTTATATATAGGTGTATGGACGGGGATCAATTAGGGATGTGCAAGTGTATCAATTAGATATTGGCAGGGGATCAGTTAAGTATGGACGGGGGATCAATTAAGTATCAAGTATGGACGGGGGAATCAGCTAAGTAGGTCAGGTGGATTAATTAAGTAAAAAGTAAAGTAAAGAAAGAATGAAATACAGTCAGCAATTCAGTCCTAAGTCCTCCCTTCCAAACTCCCTGAATCCAAAGTCACTGAAAAACAAGTCACACACTTACTTTCGTTCGCACTTACGCTCCGGACACACGCAGCTCGTTCACACTCGCAAACTAAGAGATTTAAAGTGTTTTTTTTTTTTTTTCCTTTTCCAGCAATGTACCCTTCACCTCAATGCACTTCCAAAGGACTTTATGCCCAACCAGCTGCCCCTTATAAACCCTTAATTATGACCCCTTCCCCTTAATTAACCCCTTGTGAGTAAATCTACACCTCAGGATTTTAGTGCAATGTAGTTAACCTTTAAATACACAGGTAGTAAACTAAGAAACTAAAACTGTAGTGAGAAAATAGATTTTAAAAAGCCCAATAAATCTAAACAGGTAGAAAAGCACTCAGCAGATCACAATGCAGCACTCACCGCAATTCACACAGGTATTTTCTGCAGGATTCCCAATACCTCTTCACGCAATTCACACAGGTATTTTCTGCAGGATTCCCAATACCTCTTCACGCAATTCACACAGGTATTTTCTGCAGGATTCCCAATACCTCTTCACGCAATTCACACAGGTATTTTCTGCAGGATTCCCAATACCTCTTCACCTTCACCTCAATGCACTTCCAGTTCTAGGCTTTATCAGGTAAGTTTTGGCAAACTCCAGCCTGGCTTTTTTATGTCTCGGGGTAAGAAGTGGGATCTTCCTGGGTATCCTACCATACAGTCCCTTTTCATTCAGACGCCGACGGATAGTACGGGTTGACACTGTTGTACCCTCAGACTGCAGGGCAGCTTGAACTTGTTTGGATGTTAGTCGAGGTTCTTTATCCACCATCCGCACAATCTTGCGTTGAAATCTCTCGTCAATTTTTCTTTTCCGTCCACATGTAGGGAGGTTAGCCACAGTGCCATGGGCTTTAAATTTCTTGATGACACTGCGCACGGAAGACACAGGAACATTCAGGTCTTTGGAGACGGACTTGTAGCCTTCAGATTGCTCATGCTTCCTCACAATTTGGTTTCACAAGTCCTCAGACAATTCTTTGGTCTTCTTTCTTTTCTCCATGCTCAATGTGGTATACACAAGGACACAGGACAGAGGTTGAGTCAACTTTAATCCATGTTAACTGGCTGCAAGTGTGATTTAGTTATTGCCAACACCTGTTAGGTGCCACAGGTAAGTTACAGGTGCTGTTAATTACACGAATTAGAGAAGCATCACATGATTTTTCAAACAGTGCCAATACTTTTGTCCATCCCCTTTTTTAGGTTTGATGTGGAATTATATCCAATTTGGCTTTAGGACAATTCTATTTGTGTTTTTTCATTGAAGACAAATTAAATGAAGATAATAATACCAAAGAATTTGTGATTGCAATCATTTTCAGGAAGAAACTGAGTATTATCTGACAGAATTGCCAGGGTGCCAATACTTTTGGCCACCACTGTATTTCATGCGGCAGAAGTTAGCCTCCAGCAATGGAAGAGGGAACCGAGAAAGTGTAGAAAATGCTCTATCATGGCAGCAGTGGTAAGAGACATTGGAAATGCACGATCAAACCTATCATATCATAGGATTATCTATCATCTATCTATCCTTATATACTCTATTTCATATCTATCTATCCATCTATCTATCCATATATGTATCTATCTATCTTTCTATCTATCCATGTATGATGGATGGATAGATAGATGGATAGATGAATAAATAGATGGATAGATAGATGGATAGATAGATAAATAGATAGATAGATAGTGTAGGGATTTGTACTCACTGAGCCGCGTTGGAGGTAGGCACAGGTTCACACAGTGATGCAGTCCACGGGTTCAAACAAACTGGTGGCTTATTTTAGTGTCCATACACCAGTTAAGAAACAAAAGTTACAGCCTTTTCCTGGCACAAAAAGGAATAACAGAACAAAGCTCAAAATAACAAGTTCATGCAGCACGGCTTCAGCCGTTTAAACAAGGTGCTTTTCTCTGCCTCCTGCAGAGTCTAAGAAGCACCTGCAATGTCTGCTCACCTTGCCCAGCAAACACAGACAGACAGAGACAGGCGCAGCTGTCTTAAATTAGCCTTCCAAGACCTGGACTGGAGGTAAGTGAGCAGCTGTTCCCCCCAGCTCTTTCAGCTGCTCATAAAACCCGGCCCTGTAATCCGGACCCATTAAATTCCTCTCAGCACTATGTGTGCTGGAGCCTGCTTCTCCGGATCCTACATCACCGAAGCATGGCACTTCGAGGACACATACCTCCCGTCCACGATCTGTCCGGCAGCAACCTTACATACACCCCCCCTCTGTCCAAAGCCGGAAGGCTTGGCACCTTCTGTCACCATACAATAAACCCTTGACAAGGCAGCGGCATTCCCATGTTGTTTCCCAGGCCTATGCTCTACCCGGAAACTAAAATCTTGTAGAGCCAGGAACCACCTAGTCACTCTGGCATTGTTTCCCTTCTTTTCTCGCATCCACCTCAATGGGGCATGGTCTGACACTAACCTGAACCTTCTACCTAATAGGTAATACCTCAGAGTGTCTAACGCCCACTTAATGGCCAAACATTCTTTTTCTACAATGGAGTAGTCCTTCTCACAAGCGGAGAGCTTCAGACTGAGGTATTTTACAGGGTGTTCTTCTCCGTTAATCTCCTGGGACAAGACTGCTCCCAGCCCGACATCCGATGCATCCATCTGGACCACAAACTCCTTGGAGAAGCTGGGTGCCACCAAGACTGGTTGTTTACAGAGGACCAGTTTCAATTCCTGGCAGGTCGCTTCTGCTTCCGGGGACCACTTGGCCATAGCTGACTTCATCCCTTTCAGAAGATCCATCAGTGGGGCTGCTATCAGGGCAAAGTTAGGGACAAATCTTCGATAGTAGCCCACAATGCCTAGAAACGCCCTGACCTGCTTCTTCGAGAGGGGCTGTGGCCAGTTCAAGATCGCCTCGACCTTATTTATTTGTGGTTTTATTTCCCCTCTACCAACCACGTACCCTAGGTACTTGGCTTCCTCCATCCCCATGGCACATTTCTTCGGGTTGATAGTAAAGCCCGCCTTCCTTAGGGCATCAAGTATGGCTTGAACTTTGTCCAGATGACTTTCCCAGTCCTGGCTAAATATGACGATAGCATCTAGGTAGGCCGCTGCATACTGTTTGTGGGGTGCTAAGATCCGGTCCATGGCTCTCTGGAAGGTGGCCGGAGCTCCCTTCAACCCAAACGGCATCCTGACGTATTGGCGTCGAGAAGGCTGTCTTCTCCTTAGCCTCTTTGGACAGGGGAATTTGCCAATATCCTTTGGTGAGGTCCAGAGTGGTGATGTACCGAGCGGGTCCTAGCCTTTCGATAAGCTCATCTACCCTAGGCATTGGGTAGGCGTCGAACTTTGAGACCTCCTTCAGCTTCCTATAGTCGTTGCAAAACCGCCATTCCCCATCTGGTTTCGGCACTAAGACTATAGGACTGGACCATCCACTTTTGGACTCTTCAATGACTCCCAGGTTTAGCATCCGCCTTACTTCTTTAGAGATCACCTCTCTGCGGGCTTCGGGGATCCGGTATGGTTTTAGATTGACGCGAACATGAGGCTCTGTGAGAACCTCATGCTCTATGACCTGAGTGAGTCCTGGCAACTCCGAAAACATGTCTTTATTTCGCTGTAACAACTCTTTGCACTGTTGCTTTTGGGCATGTGACAGTGACTCTGCCACCTTGACCTCTTTCACATCGGCCTCAGCCTCAGCCACTAAACAGGGAGCTTCCGCAGGCTCTCTATCTTGCCATGGCTTAATCAAGTTAACATGGTAAATTTGGTAGGGCTTCCTCTTCCCTGGTTGGTGGATCTTAAAGTTGACTTCCCCCACTTTCTCTACCACCTCATAGGGGCCCTGCCACTTGGCCATGAACTTGCTCTCCACTGTGGGACTAGCACAAGCACTCGATCTCCTGGGTTGAACGATCTCACCCTGGCCGACCTATTATACACCCTGGACTGTGCCTCTTGTGCCTTGAGGAGGTGCTCCCTCACAATGGGCATCACATGGGCAATCCTCTCTTGCATCTGGGCAACGTGCTCCACCACTCTCCTATAGGGAGTGGTCTCAGCTTCCCAGGACTCTTTCTCCACCTCCAGGAGTCCTGAGGGTGTCGTCCATAGAGTGGTTCAAACGGGGAGAAACCTGTGGAAGCTTTGGGAACTTCCCTCATGGCGAACAACATATAGTCCCAGTCTCGGCCATCCTTTTCCACTGCTTTCCTCAACATTGCTTTCAAGGTTTTGTTAAACCTCTCTACCAGTCCGTCCGTCTGGGGAGAGTACACGGAGGTTCTCAGTTGTGCAATCTGCAGTGTCTTGCACAATTCTCTCATGACCTTCGACATAAATGGAGTTCCTTGGTCTGTTAGGATCTCGTTAGGCAACCCGGTTCTTGAAAACATGTGGACTAACTCCCGGGCTATACACCTGGTGGAGGAGTTTCGTAGTGGTACGGCCTCCAGATACCATGTAGCATAATCTAATACCACCAGGATATACTGATGCCCTTGGGCGGACTTGACCAGAGGCCCCACTAGATCCATTGCTATGCGTTCGAATGGAACCTCGATGACTGGTAGTGGCACTAGGGGACTGCGGAAGTGGGCCACTGGGGAGGTTATCTGGCATGTGGGGCAGGAACGACAATAACTCTATATTTCTCTATAGCAACCTGGCCAGTAGAATCTTTGGAGGATCCGTTCTTGAATCTTGTCTGCACCCAGGTGACCACCCAACACATGAGAATGAGCCATGTCTAACACCCTGCGTCTATAGGGCCCTGGCACCAGCAACTGTTCTATTACCTCACCCCTTGGCTTGGTTATTCTGTACAGCAAATCCCCATTCACAGCAAAATGAGGGAACCGAGTGTCAGCCCCCGGTTCCTGAGGCACCCCATTTAACACAGTAACATTTTCAAAGGCCCCTTTCAGAGTTAAATCCCTGAGTTGGGCAGTTCCAAAGTTTCCCTCGGACACCTCCAGCTCAGGGATATTGGACTCAGGGGATGCTACTTCATCCTCATTGCCCACCAGCACACACATGGGAAACTCATCTACTATGTTCTGCGGGTAAGTTTCCTTAGGGGCGATCTGGCTGTCGTCCAAGCAACCAGGTGTCCCCGCTTTCCCCACATTTCCCAGAATAATGCAAAGTAACGTCCAATTATTATGGGATGCAATAGGTCCTTAACGACCGCCACTTCATGAGATGTGGTGCCACAGTCTGTGTTTACATCCACCTGGGCCACAGGATAGTTCTTAGCGTCCCCATGGATACACCGGACATCCACCACCTTCCCAGAAACCAGCCGATGAGGGAGTGTGGCCCTTATCAGGGTCACCAAACTTCCTGAGACCAATAGTCCAGAGACTTGTGCCCCGTTAACTGACACTGAGCATGCCTGAGGGCCCTCGCCATGTTGACGAACCGCGCTGCAGGCGGGGTAGGCAAAATAAGAGCAACGCCGGCCCATGTTACAGTCCATTGGTTCAGAGGTTATGGGACACTGTGAGGCAATATGGCCAGGGGTATGACATCTCCAACACACTATATTATGGGGTGGGACCTTGGGCAGCAACTCAGACCCCTCCTGAACTCTAGGATGCCCCCCAGGTGTGGCGCTAGCTCGCTTCTTTTGGGTGTCCGCCACCTTTTGGGAACCCCAGTATTGAGAGGCTACGACCCCTTGTTTTCCCAACGGACTCTCAACCGCCTGGTATCTTTCCACCAACCCCACCAAGTCATCAGCATTATAGGGATCTCCCTGGGCAACCCAGGATTTTACCGACTTCGGGAGAGAGTGTATAAACCTGTCTATAACGACCTCTATCTCATATCATAGGACTATCTATCATCTATCTATTATCTATATGACGCGCCCCCTGGGCCATGGGGCACCCGGGACCGGACTTCAGGGCAATGCTGGGAGTAGTAGTGGCGACCCGGTCCCGTGGCTCAGGGTGGCCAGACCAATATTGTGGCAGTCTCTGTATCAGTATAATGCAATGTCCGACTACGCCACCCGTGGATTGCGGTCAATAAGAACCGCCGCTGCTGAGCAGACCTCTGAGGCTGATGTTGTGAGGGCAGCAGAGTGTAGCATAACTCCCCACGGGAGGAGTATAGCCTCAGGCTAGTGAGTGTGGATGATAGGAGTGATGGTGCACGAGCGCAGCAGGAACGACTCAGAGGCTTTGCAGTGCAGTTCAGGGTCTTTACTGATGGTGATAAGGCAGACCCTCCCGGGAGTACTGGCTAGCATAAGAGGCCTGGTCAGTCTGTGAGCAAACTGGAGTTCCCCTGGCCAGGTGGAGTTGTAGGCCTCCCTGACTATCTGCACTCTTCCTGGCTACCTTGCTGTAAGCGAGTGGAAGTAGCCCACGTCCCTGAGTGTTCCGTGTGGTGCTCACCTGTATGGCTGGTGACTTGGGGCCTTCTGATAGCCCCCGCTCCTCGATTGCAGTGCTGGTCCCTTGCTCGTGACTGAGCCTCCGGGCTTCTATGGCCAGAGGACTTGAAATCCCCTGCCGGCGGGTTTCTGCTGCTGGGTATATATAAGTCCCCGCAACCTCGGACTCCTGTGTCCGGTTCTCAGAGTCTTCTGCCAGGACGAACTCCGCTTAGCTCAAGTCCCTGGTCTTCAGCTCCTGCTCCTACAGAGCTCCTCGCTGTTACTTTCCCTGTGTCTGGAACTAACTCCAGGCTCTGACTTCACTAACCCCGCCCCAGATCCAGTTTATATAGGGCAGGTTCCTCCCCTATCTGGTCTGGGACAGGAGGTGTTGCATGTTTAAGGGCTCCGAACCAGGAAACCTCCCACTTGCTCTCAGACATAATATTTCTATTACAGTGGTAACCAGACCCTGGGGTGCCACATATCCATCTATCTATCTCATATCTATCTATCTATCAATCTCATATCTATCTATCTTCTCCACTTTTTATCTGGTCTCAGGTATGACTTTCATATTACCCACGACTGTTACTTGCCACAGGTGAGTTTTAACGAGCATCACATGCTTGAAGCAAAGTTGTTTTTCCACAATTTTGGAAAAGTGCCAACAATTTTGTCCGGCCCATTTTTGGAGTTTTGTGTGAAATTATGTCCAATTTGCCTTTTTTTCCCATTTTTTTGTGCTGTTTCAATACACACAAAGGAAATAAATATTATAACAAATGTATAACAAAACATGTGTAATTGTAATAATTTTCTGGGAGAAATACTTCACTTTCTGGAACAATCTCAAGGTTGCTAAACACTTCCGGCCATGACTGTGTGTATATATGGGCCCTCAATAAACCATCCCTCTCAACGAAAAGGCCACAGCAAGGGTCAGGAATCGGTGGCCTTCCCTCTCCGAATCTTAGGGAGAGACGGTTGTGCTTCCAGCATCCACCTAGGCTGCCACCCCAGTGGAACTAATAGCAGGGTTGCCAACTGTCCAGAAATTCTTGGACAGTCCATAAAAATAGGGCACTTTTTTCCCTGTCCGTAAAAAAAAATGTGATGCGTCCATAATCTTTCTGAAGCTGGAGAGACTTGTTCAGATGGAGGGAGATGTAGGGGCATCATATTGTGTATAGGGAGATGTAGGGGCATCATATTGTGTATAGGTATCATATTGTGTATCTGCATGTGTGGGGACATCATACGGTGTATATGGAGCTGTGAGCACATCATACTGTATTTAGGGAACAATGAGGGAATCATACTGTATACAAGGAGCTGTGGAAACATAATGCTGTGTAAAGGGTCTGTGGGGTCATCATCTAATATACAGTACAGACCAAAAGTTTGGACACACCTTCTCATTTAAAGATTTTTCTGTATTTTCATGACTATGAAAATTGTACATTCACACTGAAGGCATCAAAACTATGAATTAACACATGTGGAATTATATACTTAACAAAAAAAGTGTGAAACAACTGAAAATATGTCTTATATTCTAGGTTCTTCAAAGTAGCCACCTTTTGCTTTGATGACTGCTTTGCACACTCTTGGCATTCTCTTGATGAGCTTCAAGAGCTAGTCACCGGAAATGGTTTTCACTTCACAGGTGTGCCCTGTCAGGTTTAATAAGTGGGAGTTCTTGCCTTATAAATGGGGTTCGGATCATCAGCTGTGTTGTGCAGAAGTCTGGTGGATACACAGCTGATAGTCCTACTAAATAGACTGTTAGAATTTGTATTATGGCAAGAAAAAAGCAGCTAAGTAAAGAAAAATGAGTGGCCATCATTACTTTAAGAAATGAAGGTCAGTCAATGCAAAAAATTGGTAAAACTTTGAAAGTGTCCCCAAGTGCAGATGCAAAAACCATCAAGCGCTGCAAGAAACTGGCTCACATGAGGACTGCCCCAGGAAAGGAAGACCAAGAGTCACCTCTGCTTCTGAGGATAAGTTTATCCGAGTCACCAGCCTCAGAAACCGCAGGTTAACAGCAGCTCAGATTAGAGACCAGGTCAATGCCACACAGAGTTCTAGCAGCAGACACATCTCTTCAACAACTGTTAAGAGGAGACTTTGTGCAGCAGGCCTTCATGGTAAAATAGCTGCTAGGAAACCACTGCTAAGGACAGGCAACAAGCAGAAGAGACTTATTTGGGCTAAAGAACACAAGGAATGGACATTAGACCAGTGGAAATCTGTGCTTTGGTCTGATGAGTCTAAATTTGAGATCTTTGGTTCCAACCACCGTGTCTTTGTGCGATGCAGAAAAGGTGAACGGATGGACTCTACATGTCTGGTTCCCACCGAGAAGCATGGAGGAGGAGGTGTGATGGTGTGGGGGTGCTTTGCTGGTGACACTGTTGGGGATTTATTCAAAATTGAAGGCATACTGAACCAGCATGGCTACAACAGCATCTTGCAGCGGCATGCTATTCCATCCGGTTTGCGTTTAGTTGGACCATCATTTATTTTTCAACAGGACAATGACCCCAAACACACCTCCAGGCTGTGTAAGGGCTATTTGACCAAGAAGGAGAATGATGGGGTGCTACGCCAGATGACCTGGCCTCCACAGTCACCAGACCTGAACCCAATCGAGATGATTTGGGGTGAGCTGGACCGCAGAGTGAAGGCAAAAGGGCCAACAAGTGCTAAGCATCTCTGGGAACTCCTTCAAGATTGTTGGAAGACCATTTCCATTGACTACCTCTTGAAGCTCATCAAGAGAATGCCAAGAGTGTGCAAAGCAGTCATCAAAGCAAAAGGTGGCTACTTTGAAGAACCTAGAATATAAGACATATTTTCAGTTGTTTCACACTTTTTTGTTAAGTATATAATTCCACATGTGTTAATTCATAGTTTTGATGCCTTCAGTGTGAATGTACAATTTTCATAGTCATGAAAATACAGAAAAATCTTGAAATGAGAAGGTGTGTCCAAACTTTTGGTCTGTACTGTATATAATCGTCTTATCCCGTCTGTCTGTCTGTCCTTCTGTCCAGGAAATCCTGCGTCGCTGATTGGTCCAGCCGCGGCCAATCAGCGACGCGGGATTTCAGAAAAAGATGGCGGCCGTTAGCAGCTCATCTGCCGCACGGAGGTCAGCGGCGATGCAGCCGGGAGATGACCGGCGCTAGCCGCTCATCTCCCGGCTGCTCGCAGCAGAAGTACCGCGACCGGCGGCGCCGCTGACCTCCATGCGGCTACCGTCGGGAGATCAATGGCTAGGGCCGCTGATCTCCCGACGGCAAGTGTGAAGCGAGGACCGGGGAGCGGCGACGCCAGTCGGGATACTTCGGCTGTGAGCAGCCAGCCATCTCCCGGTTCCTTGCAGCGGAAGTACCCGCACAGGTAGCGTCGCTGCCCGGTCCTCAGTAATACGATTCGCTGATTGGTCGGAATCAGCGATATTGGCGCCGCGACCAATCAGCGATACTGGCGCCAAATTTAAACACCGCTCTGCTGATTGGTCGTGGCCGGCGGCCGCGACCAATCAGCGATTTTGGCGCCACATTTAAACACCACTCTGTTGATTGCGCCTGGTCGGCCGCATACAGATTCTAGAATACCCGATGCGTTAGAATCGGGCCACCATCTAGTACTGTATATAAAGAGCTGTGGGAGCCATCACACTATATATAGAGACCTGTGAAAAGCTTATGTGTTGATCCAGAGGAAGTAAAAAAAAACCATGAGGCAGATGCTGCTTGCCCAAAATTAGGGGAAAAATTCCTTCCCGACTCCACATATGGCAATCAGACTAGTTGCTTGGATCAACGTCCCATAACAAAATCTAGTATGAATAACCTGTAATGTTATTCAAGAAAGTCACACAGGACCTCCTTGAACTTTTTTTTAGAGAATTAAGTATTACAAGGTCATGTGGTAGAGAGTTCCATACCTCACACAATAAAACATTGCCATCTAACTTCCTTTAGACAAAGCGAATTAGGAGCTTGATGCTAGAGTAGTTGAATTAAAACTGAAAAAAATTATTAACACAGCAAAAAAGAGGAACAGTATTTATTCTCCTGCCCAGGTCTCAAAACGAATGCACTAATCAGGATGAAGCAAACCATATAATAAAGGCAGGGGCAGCACAGGTGCAAAATACTGATGAGACAACCAACTCATAACCTACCAATTCTTGGAGGGGGTCATTGCTTAGTATTAAAACTGCACACAAAAAATGGCTTGTATAGGTCACTGGTCACACACAGATTGTTATGGGAATGGTTGCAAACAACTTTATTAAATAATGGAAAGCAAACGAACCCGGGGTCCGTGATGCAGCCTGGAGGACTGCGGACGAACACCTTCCGGGTAAGAAGGTAAAACAACCAACTGAAATAACAATCCCCCCCGTGTTACTGCACACCGGAACGGGAATAGGGATTCGCACTATCTCCGTTAACTGCACGAGAGATGTGCGACAAATAATGGAGCCGTAGCCCTGTTAACTGCACAGAGGCTACGCAGCAGGCGCTCGGATGCGTGTGTGATTCACGCAGGCGTATACATGCTCCCAGCCGGCTTGCTACCGGACTGAGGAGTATCTCTCCACGTGGTTAACAGGCGGTGCCGGGAATACGGAGTCCGCAGTCTGCTCGGGGTGTATAGCGACCCCCTTGTTGGAGCCAGACTGTCAGACGAAGCTACCTGCCTCCCTCCATCTAAGGCTGTCTATCCCCTGCTAAACCTGCCTGTCAGAAGCTATAACAGCAAAAGCACACGTGGAGCCGAAACGACCAAGCGTCCACACAATAACACCAACTCAGCTCAATGATCAGAGCGCGCCGCCATGTTTGTGGGCGTGCTATTTAAATATTAAGCCCTGCCCATCGTCACATTATTGGTGACGTCACCCGCGACCAATCAGGCGGTGCCAGGTCACCGGATCAGCTGACTCCCAAACCACCAATCACGGTCCGCCATGTCACGGGCATGCTCAGTTCAGTGTATCCTGGACTTAGGCTGTAACAGCCCTGTTTCCCTCCGCAACCTATCCTTCATGTTGCTAGGAACAAAGACCCAAGAGACAGCTTGTACATCTCGTGCACCAGCTAGGCGTTGGGACCGATGACGATGCTGAGAAGCATCTGGACCGGAATGGGAGACCACAGAATCCACTGATGATTCTGAACCCATTTCAGATCCAGAAAACACCTGACGCCTAACACAGATAGTGCTCAATATAGGGCTTACAGCCTATTAGTGACCCTCATACTGTTAGATTAGGCAGGCTGCAAAGCACTATCTAAGTGCACCCCATGAGGACAGACCCCCTAGTTTACAAATCCAGCATTGATGGGCTTGTCTGAACCCTGAATAAAAATAACGTGCAAAATCTATATATGAGGTACTGGTAGATATTTTGGCGCTGGTCACGCAGTGTCTGGTTTACAGCCTATTAGTGACGCCCATACTATTAGATTAGGCGGGCTATGCTCCCCTCATACACCTTACCACGGTGTGTAGTGTGACATGGAGCTAAACCCCCTGTCTTCTTAAGAATAAGGCTGCGAAAAACCTTCTCTTTATTGATAGTAGAGAAACCTCCATACAGTAGATGCGGAAAACATACGATGAACCCCAGTATTGTACCACATAGATAGGGCTCTTACCGGCTAAGCTTGGAGCAGGCTGTGTGCACAGAGCCCAAGATACAAAACTGTAGGGATGTGGACTGTCTTACCCTGTTCCTGCCCCTGAAGACAACAAACACCTCATGTGAACACTCTCTTGCGGTTTTATATGTAAAAGTGATATGTGTCTTATGTAATGTATAATGGTGATGTAACAGCATGTGAAGTGTTAATGCATAATGTGAGTATAGCATAAGATAAGCTTAGGATACCATAAGACATAAGTATAACATAAACCCTAAAATACAAATTTTATTAAATCTCTTTAAAATCGGGACATGCGGCATAAAGATGATCCGCATCAGTATTGCACTTTATCAAGATAAGTTCCTTTTATTGTTTAGTCTTGTGATCATTTATGTCATTGATACCTCTATGGGTGATTAATTCCAGGGCTGGCTAGGGTTATCCAGGGATAGCCGCCGTGGAGCGGGGCACCACAGTGTCAACATTAACTAGGGTGTCACCCTCCACTATAAGGCAGGTAATCAGCATCTAGGGTGTTGAACAGGGCTGATTGTAGCCTTTGTTTGGATGCCCGAATGTATCCTTTGGCTTGGAGGTCCAAAGATATTAGGAACGTTCTTGGGTGTTTTTATAAATTTGCACATTGTCACTTTATTCACTGTTGTCACTTTAATCATTTAGTACACACTGAGGATTGATTGTTTGATGTGATATCTGTACCAGTTTCTGGTAGACTGTCAGATCTTTGGTCTATGTAAGTACGAATAAGGGACTTTTAGGGTCTAGGGGCAGCTGCCGTTCAGCAAGGGTGCCATTGTCATCTATATGTAGGATGCCCATCTCCGTTGACATGCAGGTTCAGGCTAGGGTATCTATAGGGTGAGTTTTATTGAAGTACAGTGGGTACGGAAAGCATTCAGACCCCTTTAAATTTTTCACTCTTTGTTTCATTGCAGCCATTTGGTAAATTCTAAAAAGTTCATTTTTTTCTCATTAAAGTACACTCTGCACCCCATCTTGACTGAAAAAAACAGAAATGTAGAAATTTTTGCAAATTTATTAAAAAAGGAAAACTGAAATATCACATGGTCATAAGTATTCAGACCCTTTGCTCATATTTAAGTCACATGCTGTCCATTTCCTTGTGATCCTCCTTGAGATGGTTCTACTCTTTCATTGGAGTCCAGCTGTGTTTAATTAAACTGATAGGACTTGATTTGGAAAGGCACACACCTGTCTATATAAGACCTCACAGCTCACAGTGCATGTCAGACCAAATGACCAGTATTGAGTAGAAGCCCCCTTTTGAGCTAGTGCATCCATGAGTCTTCTTGGGAATGATGCAACAAGTTTTTCACACCTGGATTTGGGGTTCCTCTGCCATTCTTCCTTGCAGATCCTCTCCAGTTCTGTCAGGTTGGATGGTGAACGTTGGTGGACAGCCATTTTCAGGTCTCTCCAGAGATGTTCAATTGGGTTTAGGTCAGGGCTCTGGCTGGGCCAGTCTAGAATGGTCACAGAGTTGTTCTGAAGCCACTCCTTTGTTATTTTAACTGTGTGCTTAGGGTCATTGTCTTGTTGGAAGGTGAACCGTCGGCCAAGTCTGAGGTCCAGAGCACTCTGGAAGAGGTTTTCATCCAGGATATCTGTGTACTTGGCCGCATTCATGTTTCTTTCAATTCCAACCAGTCGTCCTGTCCCTGCAGCTGAAAAACACCCCCATGATGCTGCCACCACCATGTTTCACTGTTGGGATTGTATTGGGCAGGTGATGAGCAGTGCCTGGTTTTTTCCACACATACCCCTTAGAATTATCACCAAAAAGTTCTATCTTAGTCTCATCAGACCAAAGAATCTTATTTCTCATAGACTGGGAGTCCTTCATGTGTTTTTAAGCAAACTCTGTGCAGGCTTTCATATGTCTTGCACTGAGGAGAGGCTTCCGTTGGGCCACTCTGCCATAAAGGCTCGACTTGTGGAGGGCTGCAGTGATAGTTGACTTTATGCAACTTTCTCCCATCTCCCTACTGCATCTTTGGAGCTGAGCCACAGTGATCTTGGGGTTCATCTTTACCTCTCTCACCAAGGCTCTTCTCCCACGATTGCTCAGTTTAGCTGGACGGCCAGGTCTAGGAAGACTTCTGGTGGTCCCAAACTTCTTCCACTTAAGGATTATGGAGGCCACTGTGTTCTTAGGACCCTTGACTAATGCAGAAATTCTTTTGTAAACTTGGCCAGATCTGTGCCTTGCCACAATTCTGTCTCTAAGCTCCTTGGGCAGTGTCAGGATGCCAGGTTTAATTTTACTTTGCCAGTAGTTTTTCCCTTAGCCAAGATGGCTTCCATTGCCTCACTGGGGTCATGTGTTTCCTGCCTGTGGACCTACTTAAACTGCATGTGTTGCAATCATGCCTTGCCTGAGTATTGTGTGCTTTTAGCTTTCTACTCACCTGTGCTAGCCCTCTGAATAGAGTCTTGCTGACCTTGTGTTTACTCCTAGTCATCCGCTGAAAGGATTGCTGCCTGAATCCTCTGCTAAGGGGACTTCTGCTGAAAGGAACCGCTGGCTGTTGTTCACTCACGCTGGGATCTCTGAACTTTTGTCTTCCTGAAGAAAACTTCTCCTGGATCTCTACACCTCTGGTATAGTCACCATCTTGCTCTGTGTTTAAATACCCGGCTCCAGCTCTGCTTAAGACATCGCTGTTTCCTCCGCTGCACCTCCTGCATTCTTCAATATCCAGATCCATATTCCAGTTTGTCTTCTCTTCTGCACTACGTGAGTCCACAATCAACTGAGGAATACCTACGTCTGCTTACTATCCTTATTTCTGTTTGCATATTACTGTACCTAAGTAAACTTGGACTATCGTTAACGTTTACATACCCTAATAGTAATGAAGGCCGTGCCTTACAGATTAGGTTCTAAGAAGTGTTGTTTGGAATGAACTTACCTTCATAAACTGTTTGCTGTGATCTTTTGCACTTGAGTTTAAAATAGACTTTCACACTACTCTTGTCTCAGTCTCTGCTTTTGGCCCACGCCATTGGACTTCAGGGTATCTACTAACATCGCAACAGGCAGTTCCTTTGAGCTCATGATTCTCATTTGGTCTGACATGCACTGTGAGCTGTGAGGTCTTATATAGACAGGTGTGTGCCTTTCCAAATCAAGTCCTATCAGTTTAATTAAACACAGCTGGACTCCAATGAAAGAGTAGAACCATCTCAAGGAGGATCACAAGAAATGGACAGCATGTGACTTAAATATGAGCAAAGGGTCTGAATACTTATGACCATGTGATATTTCAGTTTTCCTTTTTTAATAAATTTGCAAAAATTTCTACATTTCTGTTTTTTTTCAGTCAAGATGGGGTGCACAGTGTACTTTAATGAGAAAAAAAAAAGAACTTTTTAGAATTTACCAAATGGCTGCAATGAAACAAAGAGTGAAAGATGTAAAGGGGTCTGAATGCTTTCCGTACCCACTGTATATAGTACTCAATGTTCCAGGCAGTGGGAGGCATTACTGGGATCCAGAGCAGTCGCTCCAGTCACGTCCAGAGCCTAAGGTCTGGCATAGGAGCTGCCGGACACTTTGTGTGCTCTGAAGTACAAAGGAAGATGGACAGGGACCTGCATAGATGGAAGTTGAAGGCCAGTCCCGGGTGCACTGCAGAGGTGGACGAGAAATACAGGATGAGCTAGCAACAGGGCTGAAGAGGAGTTATGCTAAGAAGGAGGATAATGTGAATTGCTGTGCCTTATCCCATCTGTACCCACCTGATGAACTTGAACTGTCAAGTATATGTTTGACTGTTACAAAGAACTTCGTGTTCCCTAAATTGTGAGCGGCGGCTTCTGAGGACAGAAGCCTGAAGGCAGTGGAGGCCTGCGGCCTACAAGAGAGTGTGCTGCACCCCACACCCTAGAGCACACTGGGACTGGGACACCCATTGTCTGTAAAGTGCCAGAGCGAAATCAGACCGACGTTCAGTCACGACTACCGCTCTGTGCCACTTTACAAGATGAGTGATAAGGGAACTTCTCCATCAGAAGAGAAGAGGAAATAATGGTCGCTGCCCAAACTGTGACAAGAACAGGACCACAATGCAACAAGAACTGTCTCACAATGCTCTTGGAACTTTCCCATAATGCATTGCAAATTGAAACTAGAGCAAATACATTAAATCACTAGCAGACAGTGCAGTTATCAAACAATAAAAAAGAGACAGGATTCAAATGCAAGCAACATAATGTCAGAACTGATATACACATAAAGTGACTAGATTCCCTGGATAGCTAAATTCGCTGCTGAGGCAAGAACACGGGCTGCCCAGCACTATTTAAGTGCACCCCATGAAGATAGACACTCTAATTTACAAGGCCATAACATATAGGTGCATCTCACAAAATTAGAATATCATCAAAAAGTTAATTTATTTCAGTTCTTCAATGCAAAAAGTGAACCTCATATATTATATAGAGTCATTACAAACACAGTGATCTATTTCAAGTGTTTATTTCTGTTAATGTTGATGATTATGGCTTATAGCCAATGAAAACACAAAAGTCATTAACTCAGTAAATTAAAATAATTAACAAAAAACACCTGAAAAGACTTCCTAAGCATTTAAAAAGGTCCCTTAGTCTGTTTTAGTAGGCTCCACAATCATGACAATCATGGTGAAGACTGCTGACTTGACAGATGTCCAGAGTTCCAATTTTCATTTGAAATCAAGGTCCCAGAGTCTGGAAGAAGAGTGGAGAGGCCACAATCCAAGCTGCTTGAGGTCTAGTGTGAAGTTTCCACAATCAGTGATGGTTTGGGGAGCCGTGTTATCTGCTGGTGTAGGTCCACTGTGTTTTTTCAACACCAAAGTCAGCGCAGCCGTCTACCAGGAAATTTTAGAGCACTTCATGCTTCCCTCTGCCACAGTATCAAGCTACCAGGGGGGCAAAGGGGGCGGTGGCCCCGGGCCCCTCGCTCTTAGGGGGCCCATCCAGGGCTACGCCAGTGTAACTGTATCTAGCATGCCCCTGGTGCCAGCATCGGGCCCCACTGCCCGCCACCGCCGCAAGTTTACTGATGAGAGAGGGAGCGCGGATCTCTCTCCCATTAGTCCCTTCTGTGACTGACGTCTCTGACATCATCACTTGGCGCCCAGCCCGCTGTGCTGAAGATGTGTGCGTGCTGGGTGCTCTGAGCAGCGAGGGAACCAGGAGGAGAGATGAGTACTGTTTATTTATTTTTTGCCGGGTGGGGGGCGGCATTATATTACAGACTCTGCCTATGGGAAGGGGGAGGTGCATTATACTACAGACTCTGCCTATGGGGGAGCATTATCCTAAAGACTCTGCCCACAGAGAGGGGGGGCATTATACTAAAGACTCTGCCTATGGGGAGGGGGGGCATTATACTACAGACTGTCTATGGGGAGGGGGGGAGCATTATACTAAAGCCTCTGTCTATGGGGGGGCATTCTACTACAGACTCTGCCTATGGGGGGCATTATACTACAGACTCTGTTTATGAGCAGGGGAGAGCAGTAGACTACAGACTCTGCCTATGGGGGGACATTGTACTACAGACTCTGCCTATAAGAGGGGGAGCATTATACTACAGACTCTGCCTATGGGGGGTGCATTTTACTATAGACTCTGCCTATAGGTGGGGCATTATACTACAGACGCTGCCTATGAGATGGGGGGGGCATTATTTCACAGACTCTGCCTATGAGGAGGGGGGGCACATTATACTACAGACTCTGCCTATGAGATGGGGGGGCATTATACTAAAGATTCTGCCTATGAGGAGGGGGGGGATTATACTACAGACTCGGACTATGAGGAGGGGGGAGCATTATACTACAGACTCTGCCTATGGGGGGGCATTATACTGCAGACTCTGCCTATGGGGGGGCATTATACTACAGACTCTGCCTATAAGGAGGGGGGGAGCATTATACTACAGACTCTGCCTATGGGGGGGACATTGTACTACAGACTCTGCCTATAAGAGGGGGAGCATTATACTACAGACTCTGCCTATGGGGGGTGCATTTTACTACAGACTCTGCCTATAGGTGGGGCATTATACTACAGGCGCTGCCTATGAGATGGGGGGGCATTATACCACAGACTCTGCCTATGAGGAGGGGGGGCACATTACACTACAGACTCTGCCTATGAGATGGGGGGGGCATTATACTACAGATTCTGCCTATGAGGAGGGGGGGGCATTATACTACAGACTCTGCCTATGAGGAGGGGGGAGCGTTATATTACAGACTCTGCCTATGGGGGGGCATTATACTGCAGACTCTGCCTATGGGGGGGCATTATACCACAGACTCTGCCTATGAGGAGGGGGGGAGCATTATACTACAGACTCTGCCTATGGGGGGGAGCTTTATACTACAGACTCTGTCAATGGGGGGAGCATTTTACTACAGACTCTGCCTATGGGGGCGCATTATACTATACGAAGGACTATGGGGAGTGCATTATACTATATTGAGGACTATCTGGTGCATTATACTATATGTAGGCTATTTATACAGTGTGGGAGATAATGTGGGTTCTTTGAACAGCGTGGGGGCCATCATACAGTGTGGGAGATAATGTGGGGTCTTTGTATAGTGTGGAGGCCATCATACAGTGTTGGAGCCATCAGCTTGGGGGCTACTAAGGGGTCAGTATACTTTGTGGGGGTACTATACAGTGAGGGGGAATTATATCGTGAATAGGAGAACATCATACTGGTTAGAGCGGAGCTCTACATGGGGGGAGACTCAGGACATTATTAAATCTTAGGTGGGCACTTATTGTTATGGGGGAACTCAGGTTATCGTGACTGTCGAAGGGGCACTATTACTTTCTAGGGGGCACAATGCGGGCACTGTTTTCTAGGACACTTGCACACGGCATTACTTTATTTTAGAGGTTTGTTTTACCATCTAGAGGGCACACAGTAGGTGCAGTAATAGGGACACATTTTGCAGCAGAGGCTCAGTATTGGGGTATCAGCAGGATGAGAAGTTTGTGCAGGTTGGGGATAGATGTGGTCAGTGCCTGAAATGTAAGGAGTCAAATGTGTCTTTGTTGTGATCTCTGCATACCTGAGACTCTGAGCCCTGGCTGGAGAAGTTGTCGTGTCGGTCTGGGCCAGATGGAAAAGACGGGAAAAGTGAACAATTTAATCAGAAAGAACGTCAGCTGTAAGGTACTATATATAACTGAGCTGTGATCTCTTATATGTTCTGCAGGACTGGCATATATCAATATATGTCACCATATGGCGGTAATATCAGTGCTGGTCTTTGTATAGAGATTATTTTTAGTAACAGCGCGGTCATCTGCTGAGGTTTTCCTACATCAACTATCTGGGTGCGCCGCTATAGTTGGAATCAGGGTTACCTGGTTAGAGGCCCACTCAGAAGTTTCGGCCCCCTGAACCAAAACCTTAGCTACGCCAAGCTTTTTGGAGATGGAAATTTCATTCTCCAGCAGGACTTGGCCCCTGTCCACACTGACAAAAGTACTAATACCTGGTTTAAAACAACAGTATCACTGTGCTTGATTGGCAGCAAACTCACCTGACCTTAACCCCATAAAGAATCTATGGGGTATTGTCAAGAGGAAAATGAGAGACACCAGACCCAACAATGCAGACGAGCTGAAGGCTTCTATCAAAGCCACCTGGGCTTCCATAACCCCTCAGCAGTGTCACAGGCTGATCCCTCCATGCCACATTGCCGCATTGATGCAGTAATTGATGTAAAAGGAGCCCCGACCAAGTATTGAGGGCATTTATTGAACATACATTTCAGTAGGATAACATTTTGGATTTTGAAAACATTTTTCAAGCTGTTGTTATAAGGTATTCTAATTAATTGAAATAATGACTTTTGAGTTTTCATTGGCTGTAAGCCATAATCATCAACATTAACAGAAATAAACACTTGAAATAGATCACTCTGTGTGTAATGGCTCTATATAATATATGAGTTTCACGTTTTGTATTGAAGAACTGAAATAAATTAACTTTTCTGGTGATATTCTAATTTTGTGAGATGCACCTGTAGATGGGCTTGGCTGCACCCTGAATAAAAATAGCATGTAAAAAATATATATGATATATATGAGGTATTGGTCGATATTTTGGCCAAAATATACAAGCTCGCAACCTGCTCAAGGGTCCTCATACTTGCGAGTCCCTACACTAACATTAAAAGCAAAGTCACAAAAACAAGGAATTAAAGTTCCCACCAAAATTCAAGAATTAACACCACAAATACAGCAACAATAATTACAAGGATGCAGCAAACCCATATAATGAAGAAGTCAGCAACACAGGTGCAAAATATTGATGAGACAACCACTCACAACCTACCAATTCATGGAGGGGGTGATTGCTTAGTATTAAAACTGCACACAAATAAGCCTTGTATAGGGCACTGGTCACACATAGGTAGTGCACAATGTCTGGCTTACAGCCTATTAGTGAAGCCCAAACTATTAGATTAGGCGGGCTGCCCAGCACTTTTTAAGTGCACCCCATGAAGACAGACACCCTAGTTTACAAGGCCAACATTGATGGGTCTGGCTGCACCCTGAATAAAAATAACGTGCAAAAAATATATATGATATATATGAGGTATTAGTAAATATTTTGGCCAAAATACACAAGCTCGCAACCCGCGTCAAGGGTCCTCATACTTGCGAGTCCCTACACTAACATTAAAAGCAAAGACAAATTTAAATTCCCACCAAAATTCAAGAATTAACACAGGAAAAAAGGGCAACAGTGTTTACCTGCCTAGGTCTCAGTACTAATCATACCATATAATAACGATGACAGCAATACAGGTGCAAAATACTGATGTGACAACCACTCACATATTACCAATTAATGGAGGGGGGTGATTACATAGTATTAAAACTGCACACAAAATTATATGGGATTGCTACATCCTAATAGTGCATTAGTTCTGAGATCTGGGCAGGTAAATGCTATATTAATAATTGATTTTTTGAGGAAAGTTAAATTCTCTTTTGTTGGCTTTACTTTTAATTTAACTGAAATACACATAAGCTTTTTTCCTAAACATTAGGATCTGTGTAGAGCCATCAGCTCAAAAACGCTTCCTTTGACAGACTTGGCATAAGCAGGTCAAAAGGAACCCTGATCTTTACCATTACACCCCTTTACAGGAATGGAAACTTACCACATGCTCAGGGTTGCATCTACAGAGTAGCTGCTGGCCAGAGGAGCGAGCTTGAGGCTATAACTCTAACTAAAGCTTTTTTATTACTAAATGATGGGTTCTGTCTAAGGCCATTGGCTCAAAAAGGCTTCCTCGGACAGACTTGGCGCAAGCTACTCCATTCTGCAGATCCCAAGGGAACCCTGGCCTTTACCATTACACCCCTGTACAGGGATAGATACTTACCATAGGCCCAGGGTTGCATCTACAGAGTAGCTGCTGGCCGGAGGAGCGAGCTTGAGGCTATAGTGGTTGATTCAACTCTAACTAAAGCTTTTTTTTCCTAAATACTGGGATCTGTTTAAGGCTGTTGGCTCAAACAGACTTCCTCGGACAGACTTGGCGCAAGCTACTCCATTCTGCAGATCCCAAGGGAACCCTGGTTTTTACCATTACACCCCTGTACAGGGATAGATACTTACCATAGGCCCAGGGTTGCATCTACAGAGTAGCTGCTGGCCGGAGGAGTGCGCTTGAGGCTTGAGTAGTTGAATCAATCCTAACTAAAGAAAAACCTATCTAATGCCACTTTCTTGTTAGGACCGGTCTGAGGCCTATGGCTCAAAAAAGCTTCTTTGGAAAGACTTGGCAAAAGCCAGTCTATCCTACAGGTTCCAAAGGAACTCTGGCCTTCACTCTTACAGCCATGTACAGTGATGAAGACTTATTACAGGGCCTTGATTGCATCTACATAGTAGATGCTGACTGGAGGGGCAAACTTAAAGTTAGAATGGTTCAGCCAACCCTAACTATTGCTACTTTCTTAAATGTTAGGATATTTCTGAGGCCATTGGCTCAAACAGGCTTCCTTGGACAGACTTGGCGCAAGACACACCATTTCTGATGTTTCCAAATGAACCCTGGGCTTCACCCTTGAACCTCTATATAGGGACCGTTTCATAGTTTTAAGGTTGAAAGACACAAGTCCATCAAGTTCAACCTAAAAGCTAATGTGTTGATCCAGAGGAAGGCAAAAACCCCATGAGGCAGATGCTAATTGCCCCATATTAGGGGAAAAATTCCTTCCCGACTCCACATATGGCAATCAGACTAGTTCCCTGGATCAACGTCCCATAACAAAATCTAGTACGGATAACCTGCAATTTTATATTATTTAAGAAAGGCACACACATGCCCTCCTTGAATTTTTTTTAGAAAATTAAGTATTTCAATTTCATGTGGTAGAGAGTTTCATAACCTCATTGCTCACACAATAAAAATTTGCCAACTAACTTCCTTTAGACAAAGTGAATTAGGATCTTTATGCTAGAGTAATTGAATTAACTCTAACTGAAATAGATTAATGCTTTTTTCCTAAATGTTGAAATTTGTTTAAATCCATCAGCTCAAAAAGGCTTTCTCGGACAGACTTGGCGCAAGCTACTCCATTCTGCAGATCCCAAGGGAACCCTGGCCTTTACCATTACACCCCTGTACAGGGATAGATACTTACCATAGGCCCAGGGCTGCATCTACAGAGTAGCTGCTGGCCGGAGGAGCGAGCTTGAGGCTATAGTGGTTGATTCAACTCTAACTAAAGCTTTTTTTTCCTAAATACTGGGATCTGTTTAAGGCTGTTGGCTCAAACAGACTTCCTCGGACAGACTTGGCGCAAGCTACTCCATTCTGCAGATCCCAAGGGAACCCTGGTTTTTACCATTACACCCCTGTACAGGGATAGATACTTACCATAGGCCCAGGGTTGCATCTACAGAGTAGCTGCTGGCCGGAGGAGTGCGCTTCAGGCTTGAGTAGTTGAATCAATCCTAACTAAAGGAAAACCTATCTAATGCCACTTTCTTGTTAGGACCTGTCTGAGGCCTATGGCTCAAAAAAGCTTCTTTGGAAAGACTTGGCAAAAGCCAGTCTATCCTACAGGTTCCAAAGGAACTCTGGCCTTCACTCTTACAGCCCTGTACAGCGATAAAGACTTATTACAGGGCCTTGATTGCATCTACATAGTAGATGCTGACTGGAGGGGCAAACTTAAGGCTAGAATGGTTCAGCCAACCCTAACTATTGCTACTTTCTTAAATGTTAAGATATTTCTGAGGCCGTTGGCTCAAACAGGCTTCCTTGAACAGACTGGGCGCAAAACACACCATTTCTGATGTTTCCAAATGAACCCTGGGCTTCACCCTTGAACCTCTATACAGGGACCGTTTCATAGTTTTAAGGTTGAAAGACACAAGTCCATCAAGTTCAACCTAAAAGCTAATGTGTTGATCCAGAGGAAGGCAAAAACCCCATAAGGCAGATGCTAATTGCCCCATATTAGGGGAAAAATTCCTTCCCGACTCCACATATGGCAATCAGACTAGTTCCCTGGAACAACGTCCCATAACAAAATCTAGTACGGATAACCTGCAATTTTATATTATTCAAGAAAGGCACACACATGCCCTCCTTGAATTTTTTTTAGAAAATTAAGTATTTCAATTTCATGTGGTAGAGAGTTTCATAACCTCATTGCTCACACAATAAAAATTTGCCAACTAACTTCCTTTAGACAAAGTGAATTAGGATCTTTATGCTAGAGTAATTGAATTAACTCTAACTGAAATAGATTAATGCTTTTTTCCTAAATGTTGAAATTTGTTTAAATCCATCAGCTCAAAAAGACTTTCTCGGACAGACTTGGCGCAAGCTACTCCATTCTGCAGATCCCAAGGGAACCCTGGCCTTTACCATTACACCCCTGTACAGGGATAGATACTTACCATAGGCCCAGGGCTGCATCTACAGAGTAGCTGCTGGCCGGAGGAGCGAGCTTGAGGCTATAGTGGTTGATTCAACTCTAACTAAAGCTTTTTTTTCCTAAATACTGGGATCTGTTTAAGGCTGTTGGCTCAAACAGACTTCCTCGGACAGACTTGGCGCAAGCTACTCCATTCTGCAGATCCCAAGGGAACCCTGTTTTTTACCATTACACCCCTGTACAGGGATAGATACTTACCATAGGCCCAGGGTTGCATCTACAGAGTAGCTGCTGGCCGGAGGAGTGCGCTTGGGGCTTGAGTAGTTGAATCAATCCTAACTAAAGAAAAACCTATCTAATGCCACTTTCTTGTTAGGACCTGTCTGAGGCCTATGGCTCAAAAAAGCTTCTTTGGAAAGACTTTGCAAAAGCCAGTCTATCCTACAGGTTCCAAAGGAACTCTGGCCTTCACTCTTTCAGCTCTGTACAGCGATAAAGACTTATTGCAGGGCCTTGATTGCATCTACATAGTAGATACTGACTGGAGGGGCAAACTTAAGGCTAGAATGGTTCAGCCAACCCTAACTATTGCTACTTTCTTAAATGTTAGGATATTTCTGAGGCCGTTGGCTCAAACAGGCTTCCTTGGACAGACTGGGCGCAAAACACACCATTTCTGATGTTTCCAAATGAACCCTGGGCTTCACCCTTGAACCTCAATACAAGGACAGTTTCATAGTTTTAAGGTTGAAAGACACAAGTCCATCAAGTTCAACCTAAAAGCTAATGTGTTGATCCAGAGGAAGGCAAAAACCCCATGAGGCAGATGCTAATTGCCCCATATTAGAGGAAAAATTCCTTCCCGACTCCACATATGGCAATCAGACTAGTTCCCTGGATCAACGTCCCATAACAAAATCTAGTACGGATAACCTGCAATTTTATATTATTCAAGAAAGGCACACATATGCCCTCCTTGAATTTTTTTTGAAAATTAAGTATTTCAAGTTCATGTGGTAGAGAGTTCCATAACCTCATTGCTCACACAATAAAAATTTGCCAACTAACTTCCTTTAGACAAAGTGAATTAGGATCTTTATGCTAGAGTAATTGAATTAACTCTAACTGAAATAGATTAATGCTTTTTTCCTAAATGTTGAAATTTGTTTAAATCCATCAGCTCAAAAAGGCTTTCTCGGACAGACTTGGCGCAAGCTACTCCATTCTGCAGATCCCAAGAGAACCCTGGCCTTTACCATTACACGCCTGTACATGGATAGATACTTACCATAGGCCCAGGGCTGCATCTACAGAGTAGCTGCTGGCCGGAGGAGCGAGCTTGAGGCTATAGTGGTTGATTCAACTCTAACTGAAGCTTTTTTTTTTCCTAAATACTGGGATCTGTTTAAGGCTGTTGGCTCAAACAGACTTCCTCGGACAGACTTGGCGCAAGCTACTCCATTCTGCAGATCCCAAGGGAACCCAGGTTTTTACCATTACACCCCTGTACAGGGATAGATACTTACCATAGGCCCAGGGTTGCATCTACAGAGTAGCTGCTGGCCGGAGGAGTGCGCTTGAGGCTTGAGTAGTTGAATCAATCCTAACTAAAGAAAAACCTATCTAATGCCACTTTCTTGTTAGGACCTGTCTGAGGCCTATGGCTCAAAAAAGCTTCTTTGGAAAGACTTGGCAAAAGCCAGTCTATCCTACAGGTTCCAAAGGAACTCTGGCCTTCACTCTTACAGCCCTGTACAGCGATAAAGACTTATTACATGGCCTTGATTGCATCTACATAGTAGATGCTGACTGGAGGGGCAAACTTAAGGCTAGAATGGTTCAGCCACCCTAACTATTGCTACTTTCTGAAATGTTAGGATATTTCTGAGGCCGTTGGCTCAAACAGGCTTCCTTGAACAGACTGGGCGCAAAACACACCATTTCTGATGGTTCCAAATGAACCCTGGGCTTCACCCTTGAACCTCAATACAGGGACAGTTTCATAGTTTTAAGGTTGAAAGACACAAGTCCATCAAGTTCAACCTAAAAGCTAATGTGTTGATCCAGAGGAAGGCAAAAACCCCATGAGGCAGATGCTAATTGCCCCATTTTAGGGGAAAAATTCCTTCCCGACTCCACATATGGCAATCAGACTAGTTCCCTGGATCAACGTCCCATAATAAAATCTATTACCACTAACCTGAAATGTTATATTATTCAAGGAACATTTTTCATCAAGCAGTTTTCACCGGAAATGTGTTGCACAACTGTTTGAATCTCAGTAAATTCCTGCGCAACTTACATTTGAATACTCTGACCTTTTTACACCCACTCTTTTAACTTCTTAAATAGTGAACAGAGCTTATCTGGACCGCTTGTGGCTTAGCTTTACCTGAAAACTTATTACAAATTAGGCTGGAAAAGTGGTGTAAAATAGGACTGAAATTGACTCCATCTTTTGACTGGAGTACATTTCTTGAGGTCTAGTACGTTAGCTTTAAGGGGATATTTCAATAAATGAATGACCCTAGCTGCAGGTATAAAGAATCAAACTGTGCTGTCCTGACCCATTCCTGGGATTGTGTATCGCACTGACATCACCTCAATACTGCCGCAGCCAACAAATGTAATCAGACGGACTGCCCAGCTGAGCGCACTGAGCTGCTGCAGCTCTGAGATGGTGGAACCTCTTTTTTTTAATTAAATGACCTGCAGCTAGGGACATTCATTTATTGAAAGGGAACAACCCCTTTAAGGATGAGTCAAGTTCATTAAGAGGTTTAGTCTTTTTAATGAATTTGGTGCACGTTCCTCCAATAGGCGCTTCATGAATGCTGGTATAGAAATCCACCAGCCTTGATGAATCGGCCACCATAGGTTTACATGGCATGAGCATATACAGAACAGTTGTGTAGTATACGTTACCAGGCCCTCATGATGCTCTTGGTCCTGGATGGCCTTCCACAGTCTGCTTTCTTGCTTCATCATCTTGAAGGGCTCCACTTTCTTTTCTTCTGGCTGGCATGGTGCGGCTCTATCATCCTGCTCCTTTAACACGAAGGGACGAATGACTGTAAAGCTGCCAGGAGCGTTTTTTTATCCCCTTAGATCATTGTGACACCACAAAGTGATGACATAGACAAGTGGGTGAGGCGCCTTTATTCAGTCATCGGGTGTGGTCAGAAGAAATTAGCATATTCCGTGATGTTACTACAATGAGAACAGACATGAACATTCTATTCGGAACCCGACCGCCATTATCAGCGGAACCTTCACTGCTGTCAGATTGGCACTAAAAACAAAAAGAGACCGCGGTGAACCTGGACAGTAACAATCTACAGGGACAGTGACTGCTAAGCGGACTTCATGTCAGATGTTATGCAGTTTTGTCAGAAAAAAAACAATAAAATATATAAAAGACAGGCTCCAATAAACCTTAAACACTGGGCTGTAGTCACAGATTCTCCTTCCACCTGCAGCACATTGCTCCCCTGCCTAACCCTCCCCGTCCTGCAGCATGTTTCTCACCGCTTAATTCTCCCACTTCTGCAGCACATCACTCCCCTGTCTAAACCTCCCCCTGTTGCGGCACATTGCTCCCGTCTAATCCTCCCCTCCTTGCAGCACATTGTGCCCTTTCTAAATCTCCCCCTTCCTGCTCCACATCACCCACTGCCAAATCCCCTCTTGCACCACATCGCCCACTGCCAAATCCTGCACTTCCTGCAGCATATCGCTCCCTGCCTAATCCTCTCCTATTGCATTACATCACTCCCCTGCATAAGCCACCTCTTCCTGCAGCACATCGCTTCCCTGCCTAAGCCTCCCCCTCCTGCCTTACATCACTCCCCTGCCTAATCCTCCTCTTCCTGCAGCACAGCGCTCCCTGCCTAATCCTCCTCTTCCTGCAGCACATCGCTCCCCTGACCCCCTCTTACGTGACATCTTTTCTATCAGTTACATTTGTGAAGTAACTGCTGTCTCCTGTGAGCAGTGGAGAGCGAAGCTGAGAGCCAGGAGGCTCTGCCCCTCTGCCCCTTCTTGCCACATCATCATCCATCTACATCAGGGCTGTCAAACTCAAATATATAGAGGGCCAAAAGGAAGAGTTTAACTCAGAAAAATAAGTCAACACTTTATCAGATGTTTCTGTGAAAACTTGAGTACAACAAATAAGATTTTGTTATTTTCCCTCAGTTATAAAAAAAATAGTTATGAGAAAAGTGTGACAAAAAGGAGTCATAAAATGCACCAAAATGAAATATCACAATTTATGGCTCAAATTGAGGTGAAGCAAGGAAGAGGTTGAGCTTAGCTAATGAGATGCATCAAACATACAGGTGCTTCTCACAAAATTAGAATATCATCAAAAAGTTAATTTATTTCAGTTCTTCAATCCAAAAAGTGAAACTCATATATTATACAGAGTCATTACAGAGTGATCTATTTCAAGTGTTTATTTCTGTTAATGTTGATAATGATGGCTTACAGCCAATGAAAACACAAAGTCATTATCTCAGTAAATTAGAATAATTAACAAAAATCACCTGCAAAGGCTTCTTACGCATTTAAAAAGGTCCCTTTGTCTGTTTCAGTAGGCTCCACAATCATGGGGAAGACTGCTGACTTGACAGATGTCCAGAAGGCAGTCATTGACACACTCCACAAGGAGTGTAAACCACAAAAGGTCATTGCTAAAGAAGCTGGCTGTTAACAGAGTGCTGTATCCAAGCATATTTATGGAAAGTTGAGTGGAAAGAAAAAGTGTGGTAGGAAGAGGTGCACAAGCAACCGGGATAACCGCAGCCTTGAAAAGATTGTTAAGGAAAGGCCATTCAAACATTTGGGGAAGATTCACAAGGAGTGGACTGCTGCTGGAGTCATTGCTTCAAGAGCCACCACACACAGACGTATCCAGGACATGGGCTACAAGTGTCACATTCCTTGTGTCGAGCCACTCATCACCAATAGACAACGCCAGAAGCATCTTACCTGGGCCAAGGAGAAAAACACCTGGACTGTTGCTCAGTGGTCCAAGGTGTTGTTTTCCGATGAAAGTAAATTTTGCATTTAATTTGGAAATCAAGGTCCCAGAGTCTGGAGGAAGAGTGGAGAGGCCACAATCCAAGCTGCTGGAGGTCTCGTGTGAAGTTTCCACAATCGGTGATGGTTTGGGGAGCCATGTCTTCTGCTGGTGTAGGTCCACTGTGTTTTATCAAGACCAAAGTCAGCGCACCCGTCTACCAGGACATTGTAGAGCACTTCATGCTTCCCTCTGCCGACAAGCTTTATGGAGATGGAAATGTCATTTTCCAGCAGGACTTGGCCCCTGTCCACACTGCCAAAAGTACCAATACCTGGTTTACACAACAGTATCACTGTGCTTGATTGGCAGCAAACTCACCTGACCTTAACCCCATAGAGAATCTATTATAGAGAATCTATGGGGTATTGTCAAGAGAAAGATGAGAGACACCAGACCCAACAATGCAGACGAGCTGAAGGCTTCTATCAAAGCCACCTGGGCTTCCATAACACCTCAGCAGTGTCACAGGCTGATCGCCTCCATGCCACATTGCCGCATTGATGCAGTAATTGATGCAAAAGGAGCCTGGCCAAGTATTGAGGGCATTTACTGAACATACATTTCAGTAGGACAACATTTCAGATTTTAAAAACATTTTTCAAGCTGGTGTTATAAAGTATTCTAATTTACTGAGATAATAGCATTAACAGAAATAAACACTTGAAATAGATCACTCTGTCTGTAATGACTCTATATAATATGAGTTTTACTATTTGTATTGAAGAACTGAAATAAATTAACTTTTTGATGATATTCTAATTTTGTGAGAAGCACCTATAGTATGCTATATGCCCAATTTTAACAAATGTACTGCAATTTTTCCTGAATGTGTTCAGAAATGTACAGATGTGTAAGCAGACAAATGCAGAGACTTAGGCTATGTGCCCACGATGCACAAAAGCTCCGGATTTTTCCTGAGAGTTTCTGCATCTCCCTGGCAGAAAAAACGCATGCGGATTGTACATGCGGTTTGTACATGCGGATTGTACATGCGTATTGTACATGCGGATTGTGCATGCGGATTGTACATGCGGATTGTACATGCGGATTGTACATGCGGATTGTACATGCGGATTGTATATGCGGATTGTATATGCGGATTGTACATGCGGATTGTATATGCGGATTGTACATGCGGATTGTACATGCAGATTGTAAATGCGGATTGTACATGCGGATTGTACATGCGGATTGTACATGCAGATTGTACATGCGGATTGTACATGCGTTTTTCCTGCCAGGGACATGCAGAAGTGAAGCGTTCTTCACATGCATTTCCACATGCGGGTTGACAAGCGCTTTACAAGCGATTTTAGCATCACTTGGAAAGTGCTTGTCAATTTGGTCACACTATAGAAATCCATGAAAACGGCATGGATTTATATAGTGTGACCCCAAAGACTGGTTAAAAATAAAAAAATCTACTGTATAATTGTCTTATCCCGTCTGTCTGTCTGTCTGTTTGTCCGTCTGTCCTGGAAATCCCGCGTCGCTCATTGGTCCGGCAGCGGCCAATCAGCGCCGCGGGATTTCTGAAAAAAGATGGCGGCCGTTAGCGGCTCATCTGCGGGACGGAGCTCAGCGGCCGGTACCAGCAGAAGGACATCGACCGCCGGACCCATCTGCGGGACGGAGATGCAGCCGGGAGCCAAGATCGTGTAGCCAAGATCGGTGATTGGTCGCGGCCGATATTTAAATTTGGCGCCCAAATCGGTGATTGGTCGCGGGCAGCGTCTGCGACCAATCAGTACAGTAGTGTTTAACTTTTGCGGCAAGATCAGTGATTGGTCGCGGGCCAAGACCGCGACCAATCACCGATTTGTGCGGCACATTTAAATAGCGGCCGCGACCAATTGGATGTCAGCGCCGCTCAACGGTCCTCCCTTCACACCCTAGCCGCATGGATGTCAGCGCCGCTCCTCGGTCCTCCCTTCACACCCTAGCCGCATGGATGTCAGCGCCGCTCCCCGGTCCTCCCTTCACCCCCTAGCCGCATGGATGTCAGCGCCGCTCCCCGGTCCTCCCTTCACACCCTAGCCGCTGATGTCCCCACAGTATCTGCATGGTGTTACAAAGGTCCGGACATTTGTGTTAAAAATCGCTGATTGGTCGCCGACGCTATTTAAATGTGGCGCCAAAATCGGTGATTGGTCGCGCCCAGCGTCGGCGACCAATCAGCGATTTTTAACACAATTGTCCGGACCTTTGTAACATCATGCGGATACTGTGGGGACATCAGCGGCTAGGGTGTGAAGGGAGGACCGGGGAGCGGCGCTGACATCCAATTGGTCGCAGCCGCTATTTAAATGTGCCGCACAAATCGGTGATTGGTCGCGGTCTTGGCCCACGACCAATCACTGATCTTGCCGCAAAAGTTAAACACTACTGTGCTGATTGGTCGCGGACGCTGCCCGCGACCAATCACCGATTTGGACGCCAAATTTAAATATCGGCCGCGACCAATCACCGATCTTGGCTCCACATTTAAACACCGCTGTACTGATTGGTCGCGGACGCTATTTAAATGTGGCGCCAAAATCGGTGATTGGTCGCGCCAAGCGTCGGCGACCAATCAGCACAGCGGTGTTTAAATGTGGAGCCAAGATCGGTGATTGGTCGCGGCCGATATTTAAATTTGGCGCCCAAATCGGTGATTGGTCGCGGGCAGCGCCAGCGACCAATCACCGATTTTTAACACAAATGTCCGGACCTTTGTAACACCATGCGGATACTGTGGGGACATCAGCGGCTAGGGTGTCAAGGGAGGACCGGGGAGCGGCGCTGCGGGTCCGGATACTTCTGCTGCGAGCAGTCGCTCATCTCCCGGCTTCTCGCAGCGGAAGTAGCCGCACAGGCAGCGGCGCTCCCCGGTCCTCACTAATACGATTCCGCTCCCCGGTCCTCACCAATACGATTCACTGATTGGTCTCGCTCTCCACACGCGACCAATCAGTGATCTTGGCGCTAAAGTTAAACACCGCTCTGCTGATTGGTCGCGGCCGCTGCCCGTGACCAATCACCGATTTGGGCGCCACATTTAAATAGCGGCCGCGACCAATCACCGATCTTGCCGCCACATTTAAACACTGCTGTGCTGATTGGTCGCGGACGCCAGACGCGACCAATCAGCGATTTTGGCGCCAAATTTAAACCCGCTCCGCTGGTTGGTCGCGGATGCCGGCCGCGACTAATCAGCATTACTGGCGCCAAATTTAAACACCGCTCTGCTGATTGATCGCGGTCGCTGGCCGAGATCAATCAGCAGTATTGGCGCCAAATTTAAACACCGCTCTGCTGATTAGTCGCGGTCGCCGTCCACGACCAATCAGCAATATTGGCGCAAAATTTAAACCCCGCTATGCTGATTGGTCGCGGTTGCCGGCCGCGACTAATCAGCAGTATTGGCGCCAAATTTAAACACCGCTCTGCTGATTGGTCGCGGGCGGCGATTGCGACCAATCAGCATTATTGGCGCCAAATTTAAACCCCGCTCTGCTGATTGGTCGAGACAGCCGGCCGCCACCAATCAGCAATTTTGGCGCCAAATTTAAACCCCGCTCTGCTGATTGGTCGCGGTTGCCGGCCGCGACTAATCAGTATTGTTGGCGCCAAATTGCCGGCCGCGACTAATCAGCATTATTGCCGCCAAATTTAAACACCGCTCTGCTGAATGGTCGTGGCCGTGACCAGTCACTACTATTGGCGCCAAATTTAAACACCGCTTTGCTGATTGGTCGCGACCGGCGGCTGCAACCAATCAGCATTATTGGCGCAAAATTTAAACCCCGCTCTGCTGATTGGTCACGTTCGCTGGCCGCGACCAATCAGCATTATTGGCGCAAAATTTAAACCCCGCCCTGCTGATTAGTCGCGACTGCCGGCCGTGACCAATCAGCGATATAGCCGCTAAATTTCAACACCGCTTTGCTGATTGGTCGCGGTTGTTGGCCGCGACCAATCAGCGATTTTGGCGCCAAATTTAAACACCGCTCTGCTGATTGCGCCCGGTCTGCCGCATACATATTCTAGAATACCCGATGCGTTAGAATCAGGCCACCATCTATAAATCTATACTTAACTTCCGATGGCCCCCGCAGTCTTGCTTCGCTCCGTCCTGGCTGCCGGCAGATCGCGGTACACTGAAGGACCTGCTGTCACATGACTATGACGTCAGCGCAGGTCCTTCAGTTCATCGCGAGCTGCCGGCATGGGAGGACGAGCGCAGCGGGGGCCGTCAGAAGGTAAATATAACATTTATTTTATATTTTATTCTTTTTTTGACAGGTTCTATGGTACCCGGGTCCGGAGGAGAGTCTCCCATCCTCCACACGCGGGTACCATCCGCACATTGAACGCATGTATTCCGCATGTGCTTATCTAGTGAAGCGGAATCCATTTGTTCCAATGCAAGTCAATGGCGGCGAAAAAGCAGCGCTTACGCGAAATAATTGGTAGTGCTGCGTTTTTTTCCGCAATGATAATCCGCAGTGGAAATTTCCGCAGCATGTGCACAGCACATGCGGACTATCATTGGGGAACATGGCAGACCTTCTAACATGCGTTTTTAAGCGTTTCTGCAGCGTTTTTGCCATGCCGAAACGCTTAAAAAACGCATTGTGGGCACACAGCCTTAGGCCATGTGCCCACGCAGCGTTTTTGTAGCATTTTTGCGGCATTTTTACGGCCGCGAAAACGTTTGTAGAACAGTCTGCCATGCAAAGCCATGTGAATTCGGATGTGCTGTGCACATGATGCGCTAATTTGCGCGCCGAATTCGCATTACTTTGCAAAACGCAGCATGACCATTTCTACTGCGATTACGCTGAAGCTTATTCGCGATGCGTGTGGTATCTGGGAGGAAGACGAGACTACAACTCCTCTTCATCCCGGCTACCACGCGGTGAAAAAAAGAAATAAAAAAGTTAAAAATTAACAAAACCTGTATATTCACCTGTCCGGCGGCCCCCGGTCTGCTCTCCGGTCTCCTCCGGTCTGCTGTCTGTACTGTCAGGACCTGCGCTGACGTCATTTAGTCAGGTGATGGTTGCATGACCGCTGACGTCGGCATCAGGTGATGGTCGCGTGACCATCAGCTGACTAAATGACGTCACCGCAGGTCCTGACCGTACACTGCGGGACGCTGAAGAGAGAAGACGCGGCCGGGAGCAGACCGGAGGAGACCGGAGAGCAGACCGGGGGCCGCCGGAGAGGTGAATATACCGTTGTTTTTTTTTATTTATTAACGTTTTCTTTTTTTTACTATAGATGCTGCATTTAAAGCATCTAAGTTGTTCACACATTATAGATCCATGTCGGTTGCATGGATTTATATTGTGTGATCAACTTGTCAAGCACTTTTCCAAGTGATGCTCAAAATTGCTTGGAAAAGTGCTTGAAAAAACGCATGTGAAAACGCTTCTCTCTGGCAGAAAAAACGCATGTAAATCTGCATCAAATCTGCTAGGTGTGCACACAGCCTTATAGCTGGTTTTGCTCTGAGCTGAGATGTCCGGGCTGAATAATGCTCTGGGAGCAGAACCCATCAGCAGAATCTGTTTCCTGCCTTGTAGCAGTGGATCCCGGCTATTTAGCTCACAGAGCATTGTCTACACAAGATACAATTGTATCCAATTTTCAGCTGGGAACAGGACTATGGACAAGTTTTGCAGCAACTGCATTTGTGATAGGAAATGTTGATCAATCTAGATTTTCTTCAGTGTTCTTATTCATTGCAGAAAATCTTAAAAAAGCCGAGGAATGTGGGCAACATGGTGGGTCAATGATTAACGCTGTGGGGCTGGGTTCATATAATAGCAAGGACAACATCTGCAAGGAGTTTGTATGTTCTCCCCGTGTTTGTGTGGGTTTCCTCCGGGTTCTCCGGTTTCCTCCCACACTCCAAAGACATACTGATAGGGAATTCATATTGTGAGCCCCAATGGGGACAGTGATGATAATGTCTGTAAGGTGCTACGAAATCTAACGGCGCTATATAAGAGAGTAAAATAAATATATAACTAAATAAAATGAATGTATTAAAAGGCTAAGATTGCAAAGAGCTTGTAAAAACAAGAAACTTTGCAATTTCCTTCTTATTCAAAATCTTCTCTGTTCTCAAGAAGGAAAAGATTTTTAATTCTGCAGTGTACAGCTCATTGCTATGGTTACTGACCACCTGAGAAGTGGCTGGTCTCCTTGGCAAGAAGCGCTCACTTGCAGACTGGTGGACTTCAGCGCCCCTGTGCCTGTCCCATTCTGCAGAGGCAAAGCCGCCTCTGCCCGCAGAATGCAAGAGGGCACAATTCAGACAAGCGGCTCAGCCAAGCCACCGGCCAGAACTGTAAATCTTCAGCTTCTGATGAGAGGAACACAAGACCACCCCTTTAATAAAGGAGTAGAGCAGAACTCATACAGTGATTAGTGGGGGTCTGACACCTGAAATCCCCAGACATCAGCTACTTCTGCAAGATGATGTACACAGTGTTAAGAGCTGGAATAGCACAGCTCCGCACACTGTGCAATGGCTGGTTTCAGGTACTACAGCTCAGATCACAATCATTTCAATAGGAGCTGCAGTACCAAGATCGGCCACTACACAGTGTACAGCGCTGTGCTGTTTGGTCTCTACGCTGAGTATTTCCAGCTGCTGTCTTATTGGTGAGGGGGCCGTGTGTTGGAACCTCACTGATCTGATATTGATGACCAGGGTCGGACTGCGGTGTCTGGGGCCCACAGGGGAAATTAACTCTAGGGGCCCACCTACAGCAAGATGCAAATATCTGTTATCCGCTCTCCCTGTTATAGTGGAGCATTGACTGGCGGCTCCTGCACATCTACTGGGCGACACTCTAACTGGGATGGACATGTTTGCATTAAAGGGCTTCTTTGGTTAAAACTAGTGTTGAGCGAGTATGTTCTGTTAACCCTTTCGGCGAGTATGCTCGGGCCGAGCTCCGAGTATTTATAGCTGCTCGGTGATATGGTTGAATCGCTCCCGTGTGCATGATTTGCGACTGTTTGACGGTTTTAATACATGTGAGGAATGTGTAAGAAATAGACATTCCTCACATGTATTAACCCCTTAAGCCGCGGAGCATTTTCCGTTTTTGCATTTTCGCTTTTTGCTCCACTTGTTCCCAGAGCCATAGCGTTTTTATTTTTTGGTCAATATGGCCATGTTAGGGCTTATTTTTTGCGGGACGAGTTGTACTTTTCAACGCCATTACTAGTTTTACCATGCCGTGTACGGGAAAACGGGAAAAAAATTCCAAGCGCCGTGAAATTGCAAAAAAAGTGCAATACCACTGAGGTTTTTTTTAATATTTTTTTACCACGTTCACTGAATGCTAAAACTGACCTGCCATTATTATTCTCCAGGTCATTACGAGTTCAAAGACACCAAACATGTATAGGTTCTTTTTTATTTAAGTGATGAAAAAAAATTCCAAAGTTTGGTAAAAAAAAAAAAATGGTGCCATTTTCCGAGACCCGTAGCGTCTCCATTTTTTGGGATCTTGGGCCAGGTGAGGGCTTATTTTTTGTGAACCGAGCTGAAGTTTTTATAGATGCTATTTTGGGGTAGATCCGATGTTTTGATCGCCCGTTATTGCATTTTATTGCAATTTTACGGCGACCAAAAAACGTAATTCTGGCGTTTAGAATTTTTTTCTCATTACGCCATTTACCGATCGCATTAATTCTTTTTTTATATTGATAGATAGGGCAATTCTAAATGCGGCGATACCAAATATGTGTATGTAGGGTTTTTTTTTATGATTTTATTTTGAATGAGGCGAAAGGGGGGTGATTTAAACTTTTATATTTTTTTATTTTTTTTCATATTTTTTAAAACTTTTTTTTTCACTTTTTGCTTGCTTCTGTAGTTTCCATAGGAGACTAGAAGCAGCAACTGTCCGATCGCCTCTGCTACATACAGGGGACGAGCAGATCCCCTGTATGCAGCAGAAATGGTCCTGTGCTATGAGCGCCGACCACTAGGTGGCGCTCATAGCGACAGGATCATTACAACCACTGGTGTGTGCTGCAGACCCAGGGTTGTCATGACCACCCATCGGCGACCCACGATCATGTGACGGGGTCGCCGATGGGAGGGGTAAGTGACGCGCTTTCAGGAAGCGCGCGTTAAATGCCGCTGTCGGAGATTGACAGCGGCATTTAATATGTTAACAGCCGCGGGTGGATCGCGATTCCACCCGCGCCTGTTGCGGGCACATGTAAGCTGTAATAATCAGCTGACATGTGCTTGGTTCAGTGCGGGCTCAGCGCAGCAGCCCTCACTGAACCGGAGGATAACGACATGCGCGTACTAATACGTGACATGTCGTTAAGAGGTTAAAGCTGTCAAACAGTTGCAAATCATGCACACGGGAGCGATTCAACCATATCACCGAGCAGCTGTAAATACTCGGAGCTCGGGCTGAGCATACTCGGACAGAACATACTCGCTCAACACTAGTTAAAACAAGTTATCACCGATCCATGGGCTCTACAGGATAGGTGATCACTTATTGAGCATTTGTGTCCGAACATTGGAAAACGCACCTATCGGAAGAATGGGGAAGTTTTATCCCTGACAGAACACTTATCCCTATTTTAAAATGCTGCGGCAGGTGGGACGTCTGACCGCAGCTCTATTCATTCTCTTAGAGACTTGCAAAAAAGAGCAGCGCTCACAGCCACTGAGAGAATGAATGGATCAGTGGTCGCATCTCACATGCCGCTCCAGTCTAATGGGGAGAAAAGCTCCACATTCTGCCGGTGTGTGCAAGCAGTCAGACCCCCACCAATCAATATTATCACTGATCCTGTGGAGAGGTGATTACTTGTTTTCACCGGAGAACCCCTGTAAGTGCATCTCTGCCGCTCTGGTCCAAGTATTTAATCGCTAAGGCCACGGCCCTACTATCAGTATTCGGTCAGTATCCAGTCAGTATTTTTTCTCAGGAGTGGGAGCCAAAACAGGTGATGAACAATCAGAGAAAAGGTATAATAGAAACAAGTCACCAATTCTGCATTTATCAACCATTCCTGGTTTTGGCAGCCACTCCTGAGAAAAATACTGAACAAATACTGATGGTGGGGCTGTGGCCTAATGGAAAAAAATCTTTTCCTAGTTAAGATCAGCGAGAACAAAATGACCGCCATACACAACACAGTCCACTATATCAACACCAATAATACCACATACAAAAGGGACAAATATCGCCACACCATGACTAGATCACATATTACCACTACATAGTGACCGAATAATACCACATACAAGGAACAAATATGGCCACACTATGACCAGACCATATATTACCACCCCAAAGTGACCAAATACTACAATACTGATCATGAATACAAAACCACTAATACTAACTAAGCTCTGTATATAGTGTCAGTGTACAGGTAACACAGTGATCACCAGTGACATTATAGACAGGAGCTCTGTATATAGTGTATAGGTAATACAGTGATCACCAGTGACATACACAGGAGCTCTGTATATACTATATACACACGTGGTCAAAATTGTTCGTACCCCTCGTTTAATGAAAGAAAAACCCACAATGGTCACAGAAAAAAATTGAATCTGACAAAAGTAATAATAAATTAAAAATCGATGAAAATGAACAAATGAAAGACAGACATTGCTTTTCAACCCTGCTTCCACAGAAATGAAAAAAAAATTAAACTCATGAAATAGGCCTGGACAGAAATGATGGTACCCCTGAAAATAATGTGACAAAAGGGACATGTTAAATCAAGTTGTGTCCACTAATTAGCATCACAGGTGTCTACAATCTTGTAATCAGTCAGTGGGCCTATATTTAGGGCTACAGATACTCACTGTGCTGTTTGGTGACATGGTGTGTACCACACTCAACATGGACCAGAGGAAGCAAAGGAAAGAGTTGTCTCAGGAGATTAGAAAGAAAATTATAGACAAGCATGTTAAAGGTAAAGGTTATAAGACCATCTCCAAGCAGCTTGATGTTCCTGTAACTACAGTTGCACATATTATTCAGAAATTTAAGATCCATGGGACTGTAGCCAACCTCCCTGGACGTGGCCGCAGGAGGAAAATTGATAACAAATCAAAGAGACGGATAATATGAATGGTAACAAGAGCCCAGGATAACTTCTAAAGAGATTAAAGGTGAACTTCAAGCTCAAGGAACATCAGTGTCAGATCGCACCATCCGTCGTTGTTTGATCTAAAGTGGACTTCATGGGAGACGACCAAGGAGAACACCATTGTTGAAAAAAAAACATAAAAAAGCCAGACTGGAATTTGCCAAACTACATGTTCACAAGTCACAAAGCTTTTAGGAGAATGTCCTATGGACAGATGAGACAAAAATGGAAGTTTTTGGCAAGGCACATCAGCTTTATGTTCACAGATGGAAAAATGAAGCATATCAAGATAAGAACACTGTCCCTACTGTGAAACATGGAGGAGTCTCTTTTATGCTTTGGGGCTGGTCTGCTGCATCTGGCACAGGGTGTCTTGAATCTGTGCAGGGTACAATGAAATCTCAAGACTATCAAGGGATTCTAGAGAGAAATGTGCTGCTCAGTGTCAGAAAGCGTGGTCTCAGTCGCAGGTCATGGGTCTTGCAACAGGATAATGACCCAAAACACACAGCTAAAAACACCCAACAATGGCTAAGAGGAAAACATTGGACTATTCTGAAGTGGCTTCTATGAGCCCTGACCTAAATCCTATTGAGCATCTTTGGAAAGAGCTGAAAGAGCTGAAACATGACATCTGGAAAAGGGAACCTTCAACCATGAGACAACTGGAGCAGTTTGCTCATGAGGAGTGGCCAAAATACCTGTGGAGAGGTGCAGAAGTCTCATTGACAGTTACAGGAGTCGTTTGATTGCAGTGATTGCCTTAAAAGGTTGTTCAGCAAAATATTTGTCAGATTCAAGTTATTTCTGTGACCATTGTGGGTTTTTCTTTCATTAAACGAGGGGTACCAACAATTTTGACCACGTGTGTAGTGTAAGTGTACATGTAATACACTGACTCACCAGTGACGTCTCTAGGTGAAGTCCTTCATCTTCGCTTTTCTTCTTCATCTGGCACAGACGGCCATCACTTCTTCCAGCCAGGAATCATCTCTGCAGAAAATAACACACAGTTATCAATAACTGATCTCTTCTAGAGAATATTCCCACTCCCCCCCGACTTCTACACTACACTAGTTGAAGAAAAAAATCAATATAGTGCGGCCCTGCACAGTAACAGGAGCCCGCTTTTGTCCCATCCCATGGAAAACAATTTCCTAAAAAGTAAATTATATTACAGAAGTAATAATGTCCCTAATTGGACTCTAAAATAATAATGTTCCCCACTGGCCACCATAAACTAATAAAGTATGTTCCTCAATCTGGCCCCAAACAGTAATTAAGTCCCTTGTTCAGCCTGGCACCCCCATATATCCATCCTGGCCCCCCCTTCCCTGCATATATCCATCCTGACACCCCCCCATATATCCCTTCTGGCCCCCATATGTCCAGTGTGACCCCTCCATATATTTATCCTAGCCCACGTGTATCGAGCCTGCCCCCTCCCATATATCCATCCTAGTCCCCCATGTGGCCTGCCTGTTCCCCCCATATATCCATCCTGGCCTCCATGTGTCCAGCCTGCCCCCCCATATATCTGTCCTGGCCTCCATGTGTCCAGCCTGCCCCCTCCCATATATCCGTCCTAAAGCCCCATGTGTCCAGCCTGCCCCCCTATATATCCATCCTGGCCTCCATGTGTCCAGCATGCCCCCCCACATATCCATCCTGGCCTCCATGTATCCAGCCTGCACCCCCATATAGCCATCCTGCCCCCCCTTTCCCATGTGTCCAGCCAGGCTCCTCCTTATGTGTCCAGCCAGACTCCCCCCCTTGTGTGTCCAGCCAGGGTTCCCCCCTTGTGTGTCCAGCCAGGGTTCCCTCTTGTGTGTCCAGCCAGCTCCCCCCTTGTGTGTCCAAGCAGGGCTCCCCCTTGTGTGTCCAGCCAGGGTTCCCCCTTGTGTGTCCAGCCAGGGCTCCCCCTTGTGTGTCCATCAAGGCCCCTCTTGTGTGTCCAGCCGGGCCCCCCCTTGTGTGTCCAGCCTGCCCCCCATATAGCCATCCTGCCCCCCCTTTCCCATGTGTCCAGCCAGGCTCCCCCTTATGTGTCCAGCCAGGCTCCCCCCCTTGTGTGTCAAGCCAGGGTTCCCCCCTTGTGTGTCCAGTCAGGGTTCACTCTTGTGTGTCCAGCCAGCTCCCCCCTTGTGTGTCCAGCCAGGGCTCCCCCTTGTGTGTCCAGCCAGGGTTCCCCCTTGTGTGTCCAGCCAGTGCTCCCCCTTGTGTGTCCAGCAAGGCCCCTCTTGTGTGTCCAGGCGGGCCCCCCCTTGTGTGTCCAGCCAGGGTCCCCCCTTGTGTGTCCAGCGGGCCCCCCCTTGTGTGTCCAGCCAGCGGCCCATCCCATTCTGCATCCACTCATATACACACAGACACACACACAGACACACACACAGACACAGACACCTCTTACCTTCCAGCGCTCCCGTGCGGTGTCCTTCTTCTCTGGCGGCTGAGTTGCACGCCTCCTTCACAGCAGGCGCATGACGATGACATTATATGCTGGCCGGGGAAGGGAGACGCGCAGTTTCAGCTGCTTCACTGGGACGTGTGTCGCGGTGGTTCAGGTAATGAGCGCCGCGTGCGCGCGTCCCTGCATACACTGTGCCTGCGCTTTTAAAGGGCCCGTGCCCCTTAAAACCGCAGGTTTTTTTTTTCTTCATTCTCTTCTCCCCCTCTCCTCTGCAGGAGGGTACCCCGCCAGCCCAGTCCCACCCTGTTGATGACTTATCCTAAAATCGGTCATTAATATATAAGTCCTGGACAGTCCCGTTAAGCTTGTTTTACTTAGTTATAAAAGCCCTTTAAGTCCTCATTATAAGGTAAGGTATGAATGGATCTAATTAAATTCTCCAAAGAGAACTATTTATACATTTGTAGACACTGTGAGCTTTCTACAAGATATTGCGGGCAGTATATAGCGAATATACGGACACAGAGCCATTCGCCGGCTCAGATTGCCAATAAGCACCTTGTAAATATGAGACCTTGACTCAGAAAGTTTAGGATCAATGGTCCATTTGTAACGGTACACCGAACAGGTGTAGAGGCACAAAATCATTGCATTTATGCGACGTCTGCTCCGGTACACACCTGCCTTCTAAAATTGGGGAGCACAGTTTTTTCTTTATTAGGTTGAATATTATATGATTTTACGATGTCGCATTATTTTGAAATTATGGAGAAATCTTATTACTGAAATACCATAACTATACAGTAAAACCAGGAGACTCTGAGTTTTGTTAAATAAAGTTTCAAAATTATTAGTTTTAAAAGCAAACACTCACTTTAAAGGAGTTATCACCTGATTTAAAAGTGATTCTTAAAGGGGCTTTCCACTAATGGCCAATAGCTTTACTGGCCATTTTGAAAATTAAAAAAAAAAATCTTCACACCTCCCGGACCAACATGGTTCCTCCAATCACAGGGCTGTGTCTGCCAGCTTTCACATGACATGTCTTATGACCACTGCAGCCAATCAGCAGCCATTGGCAGCGGGGAGGAAGGGGCGTAATGATCACATCACAAGAGTGGGCGACGGCAATCAGGCTCATGTGGGGGACGTCGCCTACGCCAGCGCTTATTCCACCTGGATGTACATCCTCGGATGCACATTCAGATGAAATGTACTGTGGCGCAGAGACCCACTGATTCCCTGCACTTCAATACATGCTGCCGGCCAATCAGAGGCTGGCAGCTGACCTTGGCTTGCCCGTCATGGGCAGCACATGGAAATGACGTCTTGCGCTACTCATGCAGGCTCATCAAAGTCAGCTGCTGGCTTTTGCACCAGCTATAAAAGAGGATGCCGCACATTGTGGCAGCGGGAAGGTAAGAATTAATGTTTTTTTTTTTTTTTAAATGTACTGGAGAACAAATTATTACTGGAAGGGGCCTAGAATGGGGGGCTATATAGCAGGATGGGGACCAGGAAGTGGGAAATTGTTCTAAGATGGGGCCCAGGATGGAGAGGGGCATTATTACAGGGAGAAGCCAGGAGGGGGACATTATTACTGGAAGGGACTCAGGATGGGGAGCTATATATCAGGAAGGGGCCAAGGATGTGGGAAATTGTTATAGGATGGGGCCCAGGATGAAGTGGGGCATTATCACAGGAAGAAGCCAAGAGGGGAACATTATTACTGGAAGGTTTCAGGAAGGGGACATTATTACTGGAAGGGGCCAAGGATGGAGGACTTTATACCAGGAAGTGGTCAAAGTTGGGAGACATTATATCAGAAAGGAACACAGTATGGGGAATATTTTTCCAGGAAAGGGCACAGTAAGGGGTACATTGTTATCGGATAGAGGGGCATTAATACAGGAATGGGCCCAGGACAGGGGACAATAATTCAGGAAGGGGTCAGGAGGGGAACATTATTACTTGAAGGGGCCAGGACGGAGGACATTATTACAGGCAAGGACCAGGATGAGGAAAATTACTACAGGAAGGAGACAGGATGGGGGACATTATTACATGGGGGGGGGGCGAATATATATGTTTTTGTAGGTTCTAGAACGCTTACAGAAGGTAAGGTCCAAATTTTGCATGGGGCCAATCGGACTCTAGTTAAGCCACTGCAGAGATCTCTCCTGATGGTTGAAAAGCGCTGATCCAGGTGGTAAGTAGTTGTTTATTTTATGATGGTCAGTTTAGCTGTTAAGAAGGAGCTGGACAACCACTTTAATGAGTTTAGAGTAGGGATATAATGTAAATAAAAAGGACAACATCTTCAAGGAGTTTGTATGTTCTCCCCGTGTTTGCATGAATTTCCTCTGGGTTCTCCATTTTCACTCATACTGTAAAAACAAACTGACATCATAGGTTACTTGGCTTAATATGAAATTGTCCCTCATGTGTACCGCATTGTGGGCAGGGACTATATGTACATCACTGCAGAATATGTTGGCAATAAAAAGTCAACAGAAATTAATATCATGCAGATTGTTATGGGTCCGGGTGGTGGAACCTCTGTGCTGAGGTGCAAGGAGGGACCCAGAGGGGCGTGACTAAGTATCCACCCGAACCAACCCTGGTCGTACGGCAGCTAACGACTCTGTAACCAGGGAGGATCCGGGCTGAGGGACCAGGTGCTACTCTGGGGACGACCTTGTAAGAGAGCAGGTGGCTCCCATGGGTCAGATGGCTGGGACTGACCGGTATGGCGGATGGACACGGCAAGCAGGCGGAAGTCTCTGGTAGCAGACAGGTGGTCACAGTTCAAGAAAGCAGAGCAAGCAGCAGTCTTTAGGTTTACCAGGAAGGTGGTCACAGCAAGTGACGGCAGGGTCTCCAGGCAGGCTGGCAGGAAACAGGCAGGTGCTCCCAGGTGAGCGGGCAGACAGATGAGGCGGGTAACTGGCAGGTAACTGGTGGGTGCTCCCAGGTGAGCCGGCAGACAGACGAGGCAGGTAACTGGCAGGTAACAGGTGGGCGCTCCCAGGTGAGCGGGCAGACAGACGAGGCAGGTAATTGGCAGGTAACAGGTGGGCGCTCCCAGGTGAGCGGACAGACAGACGAGGCAGGTAACAGGCGGGTGCTCCCAGGTGAGCGGCCAGACAGACGAGGCAGGTAACTGGCAGGTAACTGGTGGGCGCTCCCAGGTGAGCGGTCTGACAGACAAGGCAGGCGGATGCTCCCAGGTGAGCGGACAGATAGCCAAGGCAGGTAACCGGCAGATAACAGGTGAGCACTCCAGGTGAGCAGGCTGGCAGGTAACGGGCAGATAATAGGCTGGCAGGTAGGAAGAGGAGTCAGGCTAGCAGCGGGACCTCAGGGCTGAAGCACAGATCAGACACAGTGCAAACAACTTTGCTCGGGCTCCTCCATTTTGGAGGAGGTGCCTTATATATGGGAGGTCCTCTGGCAATTGGCCGGGGACTCCTTAGGACGGCGTGCGCGGTCCCTTTAAGAGAGGGGAAGCGCGCGAGCGCGCGCCCTAAGCACACAGCCGGGGAAGGAGCGCGTGCCGGAAGCAGTGGGGAGAGAAGCGCTAGAGGACGCCGCGCCAGGAGCGGGGAGGTTAGAGGGATGGCGTCTCTGCCTAGCAAGGGGCAGAGACGCCGATGCTACACAGATCCTCACCAGGACTCCAGCAGTGTCACCATCCTGCCACCATACAGCTATAGAAGGACAATAAACCTGCAGGGTTCTCCCCTCAGTTATTTTTTCCTTTAATTTTATTATCTGTTTCTTACTCACAGTGACAGAACAGTCATCAGATATTTTATTCTTCACTTTTTATTTTACAGTCTCAGCTCTGAAGAATAGAACGTCTTGTGAATAAATGACAGCTCACTTACACTGTGTTCCAAATTATTATGCAAATAATATTTTCTCAGATTTCCCAAATTACCTATATGAATTGCAGTCATTGTAATTTTCCAGTCAAATAACTATTAGAGTACAATTGAAAGGTTTTTGTACAAAGTGCCTATGATAACAGTATATTTTTAAAAAAATAAAAAACTCAAACTGCACTCAAAATGCATGTTCCAAATTATTATGCACAGCAGAGTTTACAACCTTTTCATTTTAATAAAGAACAAAAAAATGTTCATTTTTGAAATTATAGGCATTAGCAGGTTATTACAAACTGAAATCAAACAGTTTTCAACTCAAAACTTTATTCTAGGTGATGTTACATTTGCACATAGGACCGCTTGTTCGAATGGAGCTTCTGAACTCTCTCGTCCATTGAATTTGTCAGGTTTTGGATGGTTTCTGCTTCCAATTGTTTTGCATGATGACAGAATACCCTCCCAGAGCTGTTGCTTAGATGTGAACTGCCTCCAGCCATCATAGACACGCCTTTTGATGATGCTCAAGAGGTTCTCAATGGGGTTGAGGTCTGGGGAGCATGGGTACCACACCATAAGTTTGTCCCCTTTTATGCCCATAGCAGCCAGAGATGCAGATGTGTTATGTGCAGCATGAGACGGGGCATTATCATGCATGAAAATGATCTTGCTGCGGAATGCACGGTTCTTCTTCTTGAACCATGGAAGGAAGTGCTGTTTGAGAAACTCAACATACATTATGGAGTTCATCTTTACCCCTTCAGGGATCCTAAAAGGGCCGACAATCTCTCTCCCCATGATTCCAGCCCAAAACATTACTCCACCTTCTCCTTGTTAGCGCCGTAGCCGTGTTTGCATGGGGTGTCCATCAACCAGCCATCCTCCACTCCATCCATCTGGACCATCGAGATCATTTCATGCATGATAATGCCCCGTCTCATGCTGCACATAACACATCTGCATCTCTGGCTGCTATGGGCATAAAAGGGGACAAACTTATGGTGTGGCACACATGCTCCCCTGACCTCAACCCCATTGAGAACCTCTGGAGCATCATCAAAAGGAGTGTCTATGATGGCGGGAGGCAGTTCACATCTAAGCAACAGCTCTGGGAGGGTATTCTGTCCTCATGCAAAATAATTGGAAGCAGAAACCATCCAAAACCTGACAAATTCAATGGACGAGAGAGTTCAGAAGCTCCTTTCGAACAAGCGGTGCTATGTGCAAATGTAACATCACCTAGAATAAAGTTTTGAGTTGAAAACTGTTTGATTTCAGTTTGTAATAACCTGCTAATGCTTATAATTTCAAAAATGACCATTTTTTTGTTCTTTATTAAAATGAAAAGGTTGAAAACTCTGCTGTGCATAATAATTTGGAACATGCATTTTGAGTGCAGTTTGAGTTTTTTATTTTTTTTTAAATATACTGTTATCATAGGCAGTTTGTACAAAAACCTTTCAATTGTACTCTAATAGTTATTTGACTGGAAAATTACAATGACTGCAATTCATATAGGTAATTTGGGAAAATCTGAGAAAATATTATTTGCATAATAATTTGGAACACAGTGTATTACAGTGGTGGCCAAAAGTATTGGCACCCCTGCAATTCTGTCAGATAATACTCAGTTTCTTCCTGAAAATGATTGCAATCACAAATTCTTTGGTATTATTATCTTCATTTAATTTGCTTGCAAGGAAAAAACACAAAAGAGAATGAAGCAAAAATCAAAACCTTGATCATTTCACACAAAACTCCAAAAATGGTCCGGACAAAAGTATTGGCACCCTCAGCCTAATACTTGGTTGCACAACCTTTAGCCAAAATAACTGCGAACAACCGCTTCCGGTAACCATCAATGAGTTTCTTACAATGCTCTGCTGGAATTATAGACCATTCTTCTTTGGCAAACTGCTCCAGGTCCCTGATATTTGAAGGGTGCCTTCTCCAAACTGCCATTTTCAGATCTCTCCACAGGTGTTCTATGGGATTCAGGTCTGGACTCATTGCTGGCCACCTTAGACGTCTCCAGTGCTTTCTCTCAAACCATTTTATAGTGCTTTTGGAAGTGTGTTTTGGGTCATTGTCCTGCTGGAAGACCCATGACCTCTGAGAGAGACCCAGCTTTCTCACACCGGGCCCTACATTATGCTGCAAAATTTGTTGGCAGCATAGGCGGATTATAATGAGGGCAATCCGGGCTACCGCCCAGGCCCCCGAGCCTGCAGAGGGCCCGCGGCTCCGGGCGGGGTGTCTAATGCCGGATTGCCCTCATTATATGTGCGGGCCACCGCGGCACATACCGGTAGCAGTGGCGGGAGGGGGGGCCCCGGACCGCTCCCCCAGCAGCGGCCGCCGCTACTTCTTCATCGGCCGGGCCAGCACTGCAGCAGTTAACTTCCCTGTGCTGGCCCAACCGCGTCACTGCTAGGAGACACGGCCCCGTCACTGCTAGGAGACACGGCCCTGTGCGCTGTGATGTCACGCAGTGCGCGCCCGGCCTGCACTGCTGCAACGGAGAAATCAGAGCAGGCAGGAGGAATGGAGCCGGGGGATGGTGAGTCTGTGTCTGTATGTGACGCACCCCTGGGTCTGTATCGCGCAGCGTTGCGCACGCGGTAGCTTACCCGGAGCCGGATCTGTTGAGGGTTGTAGTCTCGTGGCGGTGACCTGGTCCGTGCCCAGGGAGTCAGACTAAGTGGCGCTGTATTAGCGGAGATGTTGGACGACTACGCCACCCGTTGAGTGCAGCTAAGGAGCTGCTGCTGCAGGGCAGACCGCTGAGGCCGGTGGTTGGATTGTGCAGCGTGATGGTATAACCCCCAACGGGAGGGGTATGGCCTCAGGGCAGCCGACGTGGATGATGGGGGTAGCAGGAACCACTCGGAGACGGTACGGTGTAGTTCAGGGTCTTTACTGGTGACAAAGATAGACCCTCCCGGAGTACTGGCTAGCGATTGGGGCTTGGTCAGTCCTTGAGCAGATGGGATCTCCCCTGGCCAGGCGGAGTTGTAGGCCTCCCAGACTAACTGTACTCTTCTGGCTACCTTGCTAGAGGCGGGTATAAGTAGCCCACGTCCCTGAGTGTACCGTGTGGTGCTCACCCGTATGGCCGGTGACTCGGGGCCTTCTATTTGCTTCCGCTCCACGACGGCGGTGCTGGTCCCATGCGTGTGACCGTGCCTTCGGGTTTCTTGGCCAGAGGACCTGAAATCCCCTGCCTGACGGATTCTGCTGCTGGGTAGGAGTTAGTCCCCACAGCCTCGGACTCTGGGTCCGGTGATAACTTCTCAGTCAGGGCGAGCTCTGCAGCTGCCAGCCCCTGACTCCTTGTAACACTGCTCCCACAGAGCTCCGGATGTTCTGTTCCTATATTTGCTTCTTTTTCTCTGTCTCTACTTCTTCTCTACTCACTAACCCTGCCTCAGCCCCAGGTTTATATAGGGGAAGTTCTTCCCCTCCCAGGACTGGGCAGGAGGTGTGGCATGCATAGGATTCCTGACCAAGAGACCTCCCACCTGCTCTCAGACATAACATTGCTGTTACTGTGGAAACCAGACCCCTGGGGTGCCACATTCCCCCCTAGTGAAATTTAGTACTCCGGGACTAAACATATTTTAGAAAAACATAACAAGATATAACAACAACAATACAATAAGAAAAACACATAAAGATGGTCACGGCGTGTCCGCAACCGGGTGCAGTTTTTGAAGAAAAGCAAGGTGTCCATTTCACCAAAACAGGGAGACGTAACCAGGTAGGGGTCTGTCCTGCCCCGAGTCCTTAACAGTCTTTTAGTCCGTCCTGGGTTACGCTCCAACTATGTACACAGGATTCCCAGTAAATCCACCAAAGACTCCTATAAACAACTAGAAACACATAATTATACACAAGCAACAAGAAAAACAGGTAACCACAAATAAAACAATTTATACACTTCAAATCCTCCAACGTGCGGGTAACTGGCCTCTAGTGGCCCTAGTGGACCTACGGAGCTGACTGTCTGGCCCTGAACTACAGGGTGTAGGAGCTGTCAAGGGTAAACTGGTCAGCTGTCTACGGGCCCTTTGGCTCACTAGGGATATGGCAGGCTCACTGCAAGCAGAGGGTTGATCCTCCTGGTCTGCTGGTGTGGGGTCTTCTGCCTCCTGGACCGGCTGTTCTTCCAGCTCTACCTGTTGCTCCGTAGGTGCTTGGGATGCTGGTTGGAGGAAGGTGAGTACGGGTACCACAACTGCACCATTGACTTGAGTCCAAGACCGAGGGAAGTCTCCGAGCACAGTACTAACCATATCTTCCCTTTCCTCTACGGGTCGATGGTCTTCTTGTTCCTCTTCAGGGTTCCGTAGCTGTTCAGGACACTTCTTCAGGTGATCCCGGGATACGATGGCTGTGGTCTCCCCTCCGTCTTTACTGATGGTACAGACCTTCGGATTCTCGTGGCTTGAGGGCAGTACGGTGTACGGGTCCTTCTCCCACTGGTCGTCCAACTTGTGGAGCCGTCTTTTCCTCTTCAAGACCTGCTCTCCGGGCACCAGGGGAACAGCGGGAGCATACTGGTTGTAAGTTTTCTCTTGTCTTTCCCTAGCCTGACAGAGACTTCGCTCCACGCTCTCCTGTACTCTCCGGTACTGCTGCTGCCTCTCTGTGTCCCAGTCTGCTTCTGGTGAAGTGTCCTCGGGTGTCAGGACTCCCATTTCCAGGTCAACAGGTAACTTACCAGGTCTCGCCCTCATTAGGTAAGCCGGGGTACAGTTGGTGGAACCTACCGGGATGTGGTTGTATAGGTCCACCAGATCGGGCAGCTTCTCAGGCCACAGACTGCGTTCTTCCAGGGGCAACGTTTTCAGAAGATCCATTACCACCTGGTTAATTTTCTCACAAAGTCCATTAGTTTGCGGATGATAGGGTGTCGTCCTTATCTTCCGGCAGCCATACAGATTGCAGAATTCCTGGAAGACCTCCGCTTCAAAGGCAGGTCCCTGGTCCGTCAGCACTTGGTCCGGGTACCCGTGTGGACGGCAGAAGTGCTGCTGGAAGGCTCTAGCTGCTGTTTGAGCCGTTAAGTCCTTGACGGGGACGACAACCAAGAACCGGGAGTAATGATCCACGATGGTTAACGCGTAGACGTAGCCACTTCTGCTTGGGGTCAGTTTTACATGATCCAAGGCTACCAGTTCCAACGGCTGCCGGGTGACGATGGACTGCAGGGGAGTCTTCTGGCTGGCACGGTCCTTCCTTCTTAGGTTGCACGGGCCACAGTCTCTGCACCACCTCTCGATGGTTCCCCTCATGCCTACCCAGTGGAACCGCCCGCGCAGCAGGAACTCCAGCTTCTTCCATCCGAAGTGTCCAGCCCCGTCGTGGTATGCCTCCATCACCATGGCTGCGTCTCTTCGTGGCACCACTACTTGCCAGATTAGTTCATGCGTCCGGGAGTTAACCATTCTGCGGCACAACTTCCCCTTGTAAAGGAACAGTCGACTCTTCTCAGCCCACAGTTGCTTGGCTTCCTCCGGAGCATCTGGGTCAAGGCGAGCCTCTGGCCGAGTCAGCATCTCCTTCACCAGTCAGACGGCAGGGTCACTGTCTTGCGTTTCCTCCCAGTTGTAGTGAGGCAAGAGGTTAAACGTAGCGGCTTGCTTACTCCTTACCCGGTGGGAATACTGGATAGTCCCATGACGGTGGAACGCGGGGAGTTCGACTTCTTCCAGTCCCTCTGGATCTTCTCCTACGTCCGGTAGGTTTGGCATCCTGGACAGGGCGTCCGCGTTGGTATTGGAGCGTCCTGCCCGGTATTTGATTGTGAACTCGTAGTTGGACAGACGGGCCATCCATCTCTGCTCTAGGGCACCGAGTCTTGCTGTGTCCAGGTGTGTCAACGGGTTGTTATCCGTGTAGACGGTGAACCAGGAAGAAGCGTGGTAGTGCTTAAAGCGTTCGGTGACTGCCCACACCACTGCCAGGAACTCTAGCTTAAATGAGCTGTAATTCTCAGGGTTTCTCTCGGTGGGTCGCAGTTTTCGGCTGGCGTAAGCGATTACTCGTTCTTTCCCCTGCTGGATCTGGGACAGCACGGCTCCTAGCCCGATGTTACTCGCGTCGGTGTAGAGGATAAAGGGCTGGCTGTAATCCGTGTACGCCAGGATTTCATCCCCCGTGAGGGCCATCTTCAGCTGGCGGAAGGACTCCTCTTCCAACTTCTCCCATCTGAAGGGCGGCTTCTGGTTCTTGGCCTTCCGGGACTGGCCTATCAGGAGGTCCTGCATAGGAGCTGCCTTTTTGGTGAAACCGGGGATGAACCTGCGGTAATAGCCTACCAACCCGAGGAACTGCCGCACTTCCTTTACACTGGAGGGACTTGGCCATTCCTTAATTGCGGTGATCTTATCAGGGTCGGGAGCCACTCCATCAGCGCTCACCACGTGTCCCAGGTACTGCACCTTTGGTTTCAGGAGGTGACACTTGGAGGGTTTCACCTTTAGGCCGTAGCTTGCCAGAGCTTCGAACACTTCCGCCAGGTGTTTCAGGTGGTCCTCATACGTCTTGGAATATACGATGACGTCATCCAGGTACAACAGGACCGTCTCGAAGTTTCTGTGGCCCAGACAGCACTCCATTAATCGTTGGAAGGTTCCTGGTGCGTTGCAGAGTCCGAACGGCATGCAGGTAAACTCGCTAAGTCCCATCGGGGTGGTGAATGCGGTCTTCTCCCGGTCCGCCTCTGCTACAGGAACCTGCCAGTACCCACTAGTGAGATCCAAGGTAGAGAAGAAGTTAGCAGATCTTAAAGCAGCCAAAGACTCCTCTATCCTTGGTAAGGGGTACGCATCCTTGTGTGTGATACGGTTGATTTTCCGGTAATCTACACACATCCTCATGGTGTTGTCTTTCTTTTTGACTAAGACTAGTGGAGCTGCCCAGGGGCTACAGCTATCCCTGATCACCCCAGCCTCCTTCATGTCTCTAAGCATCCCCTTGGCGTGTTGGTAGTGTGCAGGGGGTACGGGTCGATACCTCTCTTTTATGGGAGGATGGTCTCCCGTGGGGATGTGGTGTTCTACCCCCTTGACTCGCCCGAAGTCTAACGGGTGTTTACTAAACACTCTATCGTACTCTTGAACCACCCGATAGACTCCCTGTTTCTGGTGTGAGGGAGTGGAGTCAGTACCCAAATGTAGTTGCTGACACCAGTCCTCCATTGTTTTCTTAGAGCCGTTACCTTCCTCCGGGTGAGATGGAGGCAAGGGTTCCACAGATTGTATAGCATTTTGGTTAATGGTATATAATTTGGCTAGCGTGGCATACCGGGGCAGGTACACTTCCCTCTTCCCGATATTGATTATGCGAACGGGCACCCTCCCATGGCGTACATTAACCACCCCCCGTGCTGTCAAGATGGTGGGCCTACTGTCTGTTAGAACCTTGCTGTTAGGTTTTTTTTCCTTTGCTGGTCACATGACCTTGTTGGCCTATTTAATCCTGCTCCGCCCTTCTGGCTTTGCTGGACTTCATTGTATATCTACTTTCTAGCTAGCCTGTGCTCTGTATCTAACTCTGTTAGTTTGCTTGGTCTACGGACCTCTATGTTCTATCTATTTTGTTTGTTCGTCTGTCTGCTACTATTTCTGTTAGGAGGTGTCCCATATTCCTCCCAGTCCTTAGTACTTGTAGGGATTCCCTCCTCACATCTATAGGTCTCCGTACAGACTAGATTAGGACTTTAGCAGGTCTGATCGCAGGATCAGGTTCCCTGTTACATCGTAGGGATTCAGCTGAGTCTTATAGTAGGGACAGATCTCCTCTCTTTCCTTAGCTTTGGTAGCAGAACATAACAGTAAGTCCAGCCTGCAAATTCTCTAAGGAAAGATTTTTTTTTTTTTTTTTTTTTTGTTCCATCATGGTGTCGGTTCAGGATTTGGCTAAACACCTGCAGGGACTCTCTCTGGAAGTGGCCGAGCTCCGTCAGCACGTGAGTAACTGTCCTGGAGCATATTTCTTGGAGCCTAAGGTATGTTTGCCGGATTTATTTTTTGGTGAACATCGAGAATTTTTTTCATTTAAAAATGCTTGCTTATTGTATTTTCGTTTGAGACCCAAGTCCTCTGGGGATGAATCCCAGCGCGTAGGGTTCATAATGTCACTTTTGCGCAAAGAGCCTCAGGAGTGGGCCTTTTCTTTGCAACCTAGTGATACATGCTTCAGATCAGTGGATAGTTTTTTTTCTGCTTTAGGACTATTATATGATAATCCTGACCGTGTGGCATCAGCTGAGACTGAGTTGAGACGTTTAAAACAAGGATCAGGTAATGTCGAAAAATATTGTACTCATTTTCGTCGTTGGTCCACTCAAACAGGGTGGAACGATTCTGCTCTGAAAAGTCTATTTCTTGCTGGGCTCAGTGAAAGGGTTAAAGACCTGCTAATTGCTTATCCTACACCTGAGGATTTGCAACAGGCTATGCAATTAGCTATACGGGTGGATAGAAGACTGCGTGCTAGGGTTAATGAGAGCAAATCCTCTGCTATGTCAGTTTCTGGTTATGAGAATGTGTGTACTAACAGTGGTGAACCGATGGAGATTGGATCGGTGGCACCTCGCTCTCAAGAAAAAGACCGTCGTTTTTCAGAAGGCTTGTGTTTCTATTGCGGAAAATCTGGTCATTTGATTAAAGGCTGTGAGCTTCGTATGAAGAAAGAAAAAAAAATGGTCAGTCATGCCCGTATTGCCTGTTTAAATTCCAAGGGTGTATTTTTAGCTGCTTCCACGATTGCTCAGGAAAAATTAATGGAATTTCGGGTGTTTGTTGATTGCGGGTCTACACTGAATGTAATTGATGGGGGATTCGTGGAAAAACTCAATTTAAAACCTGAACCTTTATCATCCCCCATTGCTGTGGTTTCTGTGGATGGCTCCCCTTTGAAGAATATTACTCTCAAGGTCAGTGAATTTCCTCTCACTATTAATGGTGTTCACCATGAGAAATTGGATTTGGTAGTGTTGAATAACTTGCCTTCTCCAGTAATATTGGGTTTACCCTGGTTAAAATTTCACAATCCTGTACTGGATTGGTCTACCAGTGAAATTAAATCCTGGAGCCATAAATGTTATGACAAGTGTTGTAACGGGCGTATTGCAGCTTTGGATAGGGGAGAATTGCCTGTTCCTATTCAGGATTTTTGGAGAGTTTTTTCTGAGAAGGAATCGCAGGTTTTGCCTCCCCATAGAGACTATGATTGTTCTATTGAATTTGTCCCTGGAGCGACTCTTCCTAAAAGTCGTTTATTTAACCTTACTATTCCTGAGAGGAAGGCTTTGGAGGAATACATACAGACAAGTTTGGCCGCCGGTCACATTAGGCCCTCTAAGTCTCCTGTGGCGGTTGGATTTTTTTTTGTAAAAAAAAAGGACGGCGGTTTACGTCCTTGTCTGGATTTTCGTGAGATTAACAAAATTACTGTACGCAATCCTTACCCACTGCCATTGATTCCTGATCTGTTTAACCAGTTATTGGGGGCCAAGTGGTTCTCTAAAATTGACCTTAAGGGGGCATACAATCTGTTGCGCATGAAGGAGGGTGATGAATGGAAGACTGCTTTTAACACTCCTGTGGGTCATTTTGAGAATCTGGTTATGCCTTTTGGTCTTACTAATGCTCCTGCATTTTTTCAGAATCTGATTAATGACATCCTTAGACCTTTGATCGGTAAAAATGTGGTTGTGTATTTGGATGACATTTTGATTTATTCGCCAGATCTGGAGTCTCATTGGCGGAGCGTGCGTGAGGTATTACAGTTATTAATGGACAATTCGCTTTTTGCTAAGCTGGAGAAATGTGAGTTCGCTGTACAGAGAATTAGTTTTTTGGGCTACATTATCTCCAGCAAAGGTTTTGAGATGGATCCGGTTAAGGTTCAGGCTGTGCAGGAATGGCCTAGGCCTATTGGTTTGAAATCGATACAGAGGTTTTTGGGTTTCGCCAATTACTACAGAAAATTCATAAAAAAATTTTCTAGTATTGTCAAACCTCTGACTGATCTCACCAGGAAAGGTGCTGATGCGGTTCAGTGGTCTTCTGAGGCCATTGAAGCTTTTGTGTATCTCAAGGAGAGGTTCACCTCTGCTCCCATCCTTATGCAGCCTGATGTTACTAGGCCGTTTTTGGTTGAGGTTGATGCTTCCTCTGTGGGGGTTGGCGCAGTATTGTCTCAGGATAACGGGGATGGATTACATCCCTGTGCCTTTTTTTCAAAAAAATTTTCGGAGACTGAACTGAATTACGATATTGGTAATCGGGAATTATTGGCTATTAAACTCGCATTTGAACACTGGCGCCACTTCTTGGAAGGTGCGGAATTTCCCGTTCAGGTTCTTACGGATCATAAAAATCTGATATATCTTGATGCTGCCAAGCGCCTGAATGCCCGTCAGGCTAGGTGGGCACTGTTTTTCTCGCGGTTTAATTTCTCCGTTACTTACATCCCTGGTACTAAGAATGTTAAGGCGGATGCCTTGTCTCGCAGTTTTTCTCCCATAGTCGGTGCTGAGAAAGAGGAAAACATTTTACAAGAAGGTGTTGTGATAGCTGCTTTAGACTCCGTTTTGGAAGATGAGATTCTTAAAGGTCAGGAGAATGCCCCATCTAACACTCCTCATGGGAGGTTGTTTGTGCCTGGGACCTTTAGGAGAGATTTGTTTGTTGAGTGTCACGAATCTCGGTTGGCAGGTCATCCCGGAATCTCTGAGACCAAGAGACTGGTGGGTCGCAGTTTTTGGTGGCCTGGATGGCAGAAGGAAGTCATTAAGTGGGTGCGCCAATGTACTATATGTGCTAGATCTAAGTCCTCACATACTCCTGCTGCGGGGTTGCTTTGTCCTTTGGAGGTCCCCAGTGCTCCTTGGACACATTTGGCTATGGACTTTATAACTGACCTTCCCTCCTCTGAGGGTTTTACTGTCATCTGGGTGGTCGTGGACCGTTTTAGCAAGATGTGTCACTTGGTTCCCTTCGTCAAACTGCCCTGCGCTAAAACTCTCGCTAAGGCCTTTGTCAAGGAAATTGTCAGACTTCATGGCGTTCCTGCTGACATTGTTTCTGATAGGGGTCCTCAGTTCGTGGCTCGTTTTTGGCGTGCCTTTTGTGACAGGTTGGGAATTCATTTGTCGTTTTCGTCCGGATATCATCCTGAATCTAATGGCCAGACAGAAAGGAAAAACCAGGATGTTGAGCAGTTCTTGCGTTGTTTTGTGGCAGACAATCAAGAGGGGTGGTCTGAGTTTCTGCCACTTGCCGAATTTGCTCTGAACAATCATACATCTTCTTCTGCTGGTTGTTCGCCTTTTTTTTGTTGTTCTGGGAGACATCCGTCGTTTGGGTCGTTCTCCAAGTTGGGATCTGCCGTGCCTGAGGAGGAGAATTTTTCCGGTGATTTGGAAAGAGTTTGGACGGATGTGCGTGGTAATCTTCAGGAGGCCAACAGAAAATCTAAAGACTACTTTGATAGGAAACGACAGGAGGTTTTGTTCGCTGTTGGTGACATGGTTTGGTTGTCCTCTAGGAATCTGCGGTTGAGGATTCCTTCTAAGAAATTGGGTCCCAAGTTTGTTGGGCTCTTTAAGGTGCTTCAGGTTGTCAACCAATCTGCTGTTAGGTTGGAGGTTCCTACCTCCTGGAGAATTAATCCGGTCTTTCATGTCTCTCTGTTAAAAAAAGCTGTTGTGTCGGATGGTGACGCCTCTGCCTCTGTTCCTCCGGTGGTGGAGGACGGGGAATATGAAATTTCTCGCATCCTTGACTCTAGACGGTATAGAGGTAGTTTGCAGTATCTTGTGGCCTGGAAAGGTTTCGGACCCGAGGATAACTCTTGGGTGAGGTCAGATGATGTTTCCGCGTCCAGACTTATCAGAGCGTTTCACAGGAGATTTCCTGATAAGCCTGGTCCTAGGGGATCCGGAGGATCCTCTTAGAAGGGGGGGTACTGTTAGAACCTTGCTGTTAGGTTTTTTTCCTTTGCTGGTCACATGACCTTGTTGGCCTATTTAATCCTGCTCCGCCCTTCTGGCTTTGCTGGACTTCATTGTATATCTACTTTCTAGCTTGCCTGTGCTCTGTATCTAACTCTGTTAGTTTGCTTGGTCTACGGACCTCTAAGTTCTATCTATTTTGTTTGTTCGTCTGTCTGCTACTATTTCTGTTAGGAGGTGTCCCATATTCCTCCATGTCCTTAGTACTTGTAGGGATTCCCTCCTCACATCTATAGGTCTCCGTACAGACTAGATTAGGACTTTAGCAGGTCTGATCGCAGGATCAGGTTCCCTGTTACATCGTAGGGATTCAGCTGAGTCTTATAGTAGGGACAGATCTCCTCTCTTTCCTTAGCTTTGGTAGCAGAACATAACACTGTCTGAGTAAACTGGTTCTACCATTGCCTGGTAATCTCTACCTCTCAGACCAATAGCTGCCCGGCACCAAATCATCATTTCACTTTTTGGGGGCATGGCAATAGGGAAAGGGTCACACATTCTCACGCTACCAATCTCACCGCCGGAGAGTTCCACCTGTTGCCGTCGCATCAGTGCCCGGATCTCTTTTTGGAGCACTCGCTGCTCGCCGGAGCTGGCGTTCTTGGCAACCTGCTGTAAAAGGAAAATCACCTCTGCAAGACAATTTTCAATTACATTAGTTCCTAGAGTTATCTTTGGGTGACTCTCGTGTTTGTCAATGTCTACAATGATCAGTCCCTGTGCTGCCAATTCAACTCTACCAATTTTAATGGTCACCTCTTTAAATCCGATCTGTGGCACGGGCTGACCATTGCTGGCGATGATACTCAAGTCGTCGTCAGGGTAGCGGGTAATATCCGAGTCATTCCAGTACTGCTTGAAGAGCACGTACGGGATGGTGGTGACCTGTGACCCGGTGTCCAGTAGGGCACTCATAGGAATGCCATCCAATACCACAGGCAAGACTGGACGTCCTCCCACTTATTTGTCGCGCCAGTTCGATGGGCCTGATGATCTTTTTCCTAGGGGTTGGCCCTCTACCCTAGGTTGTGCCAGTTTAAAGGACAGTACCTTGCCATATGTCCGGGTTGATTACAGCGGCGGCAGATGGGTCGTCCGTCCTCGTTGTATCGGTCGCTGGGTCTTCCTCTGGCCGGTGGGGTCCTCCTTGGTCGACGCCAAGGGATGTCCTCCGGTCCGGATGCCAGCTGGATCTTCCCTGGAGTAGAAACCTGTAAAGACTGCACAGTTCGGGTTAGCGCAGCAACGCTTTTAGCTAGCTCTTGGACCTGATGGTGCAGGTCTGGAGCCGGGTCATTGCTCAAAGCCTGCGCATCAGCTCCCACAGGCCCTGCCGACAAGGGCGCCGCCTCCTGGTGGTAAGTGGTAGTGGGGCGTCTGTGGGTCACAACGCCACCTGGTGCCGGTTCTCGGAGCACCCGGATGGCTCTGTCCTTGAACTGTGCAAATTCCAGATGAGGGTCCTGTAAGGCCATTGCCCGCAACTGGGTTCGGTGGGCATTGCAATATAAACCCTCTATAAATTGTTCAGTCAACAGCCTGTCCTCGTCTCCCACGCCGTCAGGGTCGGTCTGCTTAATGGCTCTCAGGGCTTCTTGTAGGTTTAATGCATAGTCCCTTATACTCTCATGTGCCCGCTGTTTGCACCCGTAGAATCTGAGCTTGATCTCGGCTGAGGTGCGGGTATCAAAGGTGTCCCTCAGCCGGGTTAGTATCCCTGCGACAGTCCTCCCCCCAGGTGGCCAGGACTTTACCTCCCTTTGGGCTGCCCCGGTTAATTGGGCCACCAGGATGCTCACTTTTTGCTCTTCTGTGAGAGGATACACCTGGAAGAGGCTATCCAGCTTTTCTCTAAAGTCCTGCAGGGTATGTGACTCCCCTGAGTACTGGGGTAGCCAGGCTGCCCCCGGGATATAGGGCATGGTGAAAGGCATGACCGCAACAGCGGTGGCGCTGGCGGGGGTTGCAGCGGTGAAGCTCTTCTCCGTATCCGACATCCTTCTCCCCCCTAGTGGACCGTGGCCTACCTTGCGATGATCCTCTTCCGTAGGCCGCGGCTCCGCAGTGGATCGTCAGGGTTGAGGACCTTCCGTCGCGCTCCGGTGACGTCGGCGTCTGCTGGGCTCCTTCCAGGACCTTACGCAGCGTCCGGACGTGAGGCGGGGCTTCAGTTCTCGCGCGCTTTCGGAGTCCACGCCCCTCTTCTTCCCGCGCGGCGTCCTCAAGATGGCGTCCAACGGCGGGAAAACTCCACGGATGGCGGGAAGAAGGCAGAAGATGGCGCCGGATGGCGGGAAACCTCCACGGATGGCGGGAATCTTCACCACGGGTAAGTTTGAACAGTTTTTTTTCAGGCACGCAGTACCCGGTGGTTGCGGGCACGAAATCCTGCCGACTACGCCAAAAGTTGACGCACCCCTGGGCCTGTATCGCGCAGCGTTGCGCACGCGGGAGCTTACCCGGAGCCGGATCTGTTGAGGGTTGTAGTCTCGTGGCGGTGACCCGGTCCGTGCCCAGGGAGTCAGACTAAGTGGCGCTGTATTAGCGGAGATGTTGGACGACTACGCCACCCAATGAGTGCAGCTAAGGAGCTGCTGCTGCAGGGCAGACCGCTGAGGCCGGTGGTTGGATTGTGCAGCGTGATGGTATAACCCCCAACGGGAGGGGTATGGCCTCAGGGCAGCCGACGTGGATGATGGGGGTAGCAGGAACCACTCGGAGACGGTACGGTGTAGTTCAGGGTCTTTACTGGTGACAAAGATAGACCCTCCCGGAGTACTGGCTAGCGATTGGGGCCTGGTCAGTCCTTGAGCAGATGGGATCTCCCCTGGCCAGGCGGAGTTGTAGGCCTCCCAGACTAACTGTACTCTTCTGGCTACCTTGCTAGAGGCGGGTATAAGTAGCCCACGTCCCTGAGTGTACCGTGTGGTGCTCACCCGTATGGCCGGTGACTCGGGGCCTTCTATTTGCTTCCGCTCCACGACGGCGGTGCTGGTCCCATGCGTGTGACCGTGCCTTCGGGTTTCTTGGCCATAGGACCTGAAATCCCCTGCCTGACGGATTCTGCTGCTGGGTAGGAATTAGTCCCCACAGCCTCGGACTCCGGGTCCGGTGATAACTTCTCAGTCAGGGCGAGCTCTGCAGCTGCCAGCCCCTGACTCCTTGTAACACTGCTCCCACAGAGCTCCGGATGTTCTGTTCCTATATTTGCTTCTTTTTCTCTGTCTCTACTTCTTTTCTACTCACTAACCCTGCCTCAGCCCCAGGTTTATATAGGGGAAGTTCTTCCCCTCCCAGGACTGGGCAGGAGGTGTGGCATGCATAGGATTCCTGACCAAGAGACCTCCCACCTGCTCTCAGACATAACATTGCTGTTACTGTGGAAACCAGACCCCTGGGGTGCCACATATGTATGTACAGTCATGGCCAAAAGTTTTGAGAATGACACCAAAATTATATTTTCCCATGATCTGCTGGCCTCTGGTTTTTATTAGTGTTTGTCTGATGTTTATATCACATACAGAAATATAATTGCAATCATATTATGAGTACCAATAGGTTATATTGACAGTTAGAATGAGTTAATGCAGCAAGTCAATATTTGCAGTGTTGCCCCTTCTTCTTCAAGACCTCTGTAATTCTCCCTGGCATGCTCTCAATCAACTTTTGGACCAAATCCTGACTGATAGCAGTCCATTCTTGCATGATCAATGCTTGCATTTTGCCAGAATTTGTTGGTTTTTGTTTGTCCACCCGTCTCTTGATGATTGATCACAAGTTCTCAATGGGATTAAGATCTGGGGAGTTTCCAGGCCATGGACCCAAAATCTCTATGTTTTGTTCCATGAGCCATTTAGTTATCACCTTTGCTTTATGGCAAGGTGCTCCATCATGCTGGAAAAGGCATTGTTGGGCGCCAAACTGCTCTTGGACGGTTGGGAGAAGTTGCTCTTGGAGGACATTCTGGTACCATTCTTTATTCATGGCTGTGTTTTTAGGCAAGATTGTGAGTGAGCCGATTCCCTTGGCTGAGAAGCAACCCCACACATGAATGGTTTCAGGATGCTTTACAGTTGGCATGAGACAAGACTGGTGGTAGCGCTCACCTCTTCTTCTCCGAATAAGCTGTTTTCCAGATGTCCCAAACAATCGAAAAGGGGATTCATCAGAGAAAATGACTTTGCCCCAGTCCTCAGCAGTCCACTCCCTGTACCTTTTGCAGAATATCAGTCGGTCCCTGATGTTTTTTCTGGAGAGAAGTGGCTTCTTTGCTGCCCTCCTTGAAACCAGCCCTTGCTCAAAGAGTCTCCGCCTCACAGTGCGTGCAGAAGCACTCACACCAGCCTGCTGCCATTCCTGAGCAAGCTCGGCACTGCTGGTAGTCCGATCCCGCAGCTGAAACAGTTTTAAGATACGGTCCTGGCGCTTGCTGGTCTGTCTTGGGCGCCCTGGAGCCTTTTTGACAACAATGGAAGCTCTCTCCTTGAAGTTCTTGATGATGCGATAGATTGTTGACTGAGGTGCAATCTTTGTAGCTGCGATACTCTTCCCTGTTAGGCCATTTTTGTGCAGTGCAATGATGGCTGCACGTGTTTCTTTAGAGATAACCATGGTTAACTGAAGAGAAACAATGATACCAAGAACCAGCCTCCTTTTAAAGTGTCCAGTGATGTCATTCTTACTTAATCATGACTGATTGATCGCTAGCCCTGTCCTCATCAACACCCACACCTGTGTTAATGGATCAATCACTAAAACAATGTTAGCTGCTCCTTTTAAGGCAGGACTGCAATGATATTGAAATGTGTTTTGGGGGTTAAAGTTCATTTTCTGGGCAAATATTGACTTTGCAAGTACAGTAATTGCTGTTAAGCTGATCACTCTTTGACATTCAGGAGTATATGCAAATTGCCATTACAAAAAATGAAGCAGTAAACTTTGGAAAAATTACTATTTGTCTCATTCTCAATACTTTTGGCCATGACTGTATGTATGTATGTATGTATGTATGTGTGTGTGTGTGTGTGTGTGTGTGTGTAGGCAGATATCATTGTGTGATGTCTGTTTATATGTATTTTTGTGTTTCAAATGTGTTTATGCTTGTATGTATATGTCTGTATATGTTTGTGTGTGTGCGTGACTGCATGCGTGACTGCGTGCGGCCTCCTGCTGAGTATAGTTGGCGCCGTGCGGCCTCCTGCTGTCTCTGGGGGGGGCGCCGTGCGGCCTCCCACTATGTATAGATGGCACCGTGCGGCCTCCTGCTGTATATAGATGGCGCCGTGCGGCCCCTGCTTTGTATAGATGGTGCCGTGCGGCCTCCTGCTGTGTATAGATGGCTACATGCAGCCTCCTGCTGTGTATAGATGGCTATGTGCGGCCTCCTGCTGTGTATAGATGGCGCCGTGCGGCCCCCTGCTGTGTATAGATGGCGCCGTGCGGCCCTCTGCTGTGTATAGATGGCGCCGTGCGGCCTCCTGCTGTGTATAGATGGCGCCGTGCGGCCCCCTGCTGTGTATAGATGGCGCCGTAAGGCCCCCTGCTGTGAATAGATGACGCCGTGCGGCCTCCTGCTGTGTATAGATGGCGCCGTGCGGCCTCCTGCTGTGTATAGATGGCGCTGTGTGCCCTCCTGCTGTGTATAGATGGCTACGTGCGGCCTCCTGCTGTGTATAGATGGCTACGTGCGGCCTCCTGCTGTGTATAGATGGCGCCGTGCGGCCTACTGCTGTATATAGATGGCGCCGTGCGGCCTCCTGCTGTGTATAGATGGCGCCGTGCGGCCCCCTGCTGTGTATAGATGGCGCCGTGCGGCCCCCTGCTGTGTATAGATGGCGCCGTGCGGCCCCCTGCTGTGTATAGATGGCGCCGTGCGGCCTTCTGCTGTGTATAGATGGCGCCGTGCGGCCCCTGCTGTGTATAGATGGCGCCGTGCGGCCTCCTGCTGTGTATAGATGGCGCCGTGCGGCCTCCTGCTGTGTATAGATGGCGCCATGCGGCCTCCTGCTGTGTATAGATGGCGCCGTGCGGCCTCCTGCTGTGTATAGATGGCTACGTGCCCCCACCTGCTGTGTATAGATGGCGCCGTGCGGCCTCCTGCTGTCTCTGGGGGGGACGCCGTGTGGCCTTCCGCTGTGTATAGATGGCGCCGTGCGGCCTCCTGCTGTGTATAGATGGCGCCGTGCGGCCTCTCGCTGTGTATAGAAGGCTACATGCGGCGTCCCGCTGTGTATAGATGGCTACGTGCGGCCTCCCGCTGTGTATAGATGGCTACGTGTGCTCAATATTGAGTCATACAATTAATGTAAGGCTATGTGCCCACGATACAGAAATGTTCCGGAGTGTTTCTGCATCTCCCTGGCAGAAAAAACGCATGCGGATTTTACATGTGGATTGTACATGCGGATTTTACATGCGTTTTCCTGCCAGGGACATGCAGATGTGAAGCGTTCTTCACTTACATTTCCGCATGCGGGTTGACAAGCGCTTTCCAAGCGACTTTAGCATCACTTGGAAAGTGCTTGACAACTTGGTCAAACTATATAAATCCATGCAACCAGCAAGGATTTATATAGTGTGACCGTAAAAGAATGGTAAAAAATAAAAAAATATATACTTACCTTCTGATGGCCTGCCGATGTCAGCGGTCGCGTGACCCGTCACATGACTAAATGACGTCACGGCAGGTCCTTTTCAGACCATCGCGAGCTGCCGGCAAGCCAGGACGCATCGCTATGGAGACCGGGGGCCATCAGAAGGTAAGTATAATATTTATTTTTTATTTTATTCTTTTTTTACAGGTTCTATGGTACCCGGGTCCGGAGGAGAGTCTCCTGTCCTCCACACCCGGGTACCATCCGCACATTGAAACGCATGGATTCCGCATCTACAGATGCAGGGATGCGGATTCCATGCGTTCTAATGCAAGTCAATGGCGGCGAAAAGCCGCGCTTCTGCAAAATAATTGGTAATGCTGCGGATTTTTCCGCAATGATAATCCGCAGCGGAAATTTCCGCAGCATGTACACAGCACATGCGGATTATCATTGGGGAACATGGCAGACCTTCTACCAAGCGTTTTTTAAGCGTTTCGGCAGCGGAATTGTCGCTGCGGAAACGCTTAAAAAACGCATAGTGGGCACACAGCCTAAAAAAAAATATTATAATTAATATTGTGCCAAATTAATTTCACGTGAACTATCACATGATTTATCACAGGGGATCATGTGACATGTCACGTGATAAATCAGGTGTGTGTGGGGGGGGGCCCGTGCCTTCTAAACTGCCCCTGGGTCCTTGCTCCTCTTAATCCACCCCTGGTTGGTAGTCTTCAGACTTCATAATGCCATGCACACGGTCAAGCAGTCCAATGCCAGAGGCAGCAAAGCAACCCCAAAACACCAGGGAACCTCCACCATGTTTGACTGTAGGGACCATGTTCTTTTCTTTGAATGCCTCTTTTTTTTCCCTGTACACTCTATGTTGATGGTTTTTCCCAAAAGCTCGACTTTTGTCTCATCTGACCAGAGAGCATTCTTCCAAAACGTTTTAGGCTTTATCAGGTAAGTTTTGGCAAACTCCAGCCTGGCATTTTTATGTCTCGGGATAAGAAGTGGGGTCTTCCTGGGTATCCTACCATACAGTTCCTTTTCATTCAGACGCTGACGGATAGTACGGGTTGACACTGTTGTACCCTCAGACTGCAGGGCAGCTTGAACTTGTTTGGATGTTAGTCGAGGTTCTTTATCCACCATCCGCACAATCTTGCGTTGAAATCTCTCGTCAATTTTTCTTTTCCGTCCACATCTAGGGAGGTTATCCACAGTGCCATGGGCTTTAAAATTCTTGAAGACACTGCGCACGGAAGACACAGGAACATTCAGGTCTTTGGAGATGGACTTGTAGCCTTGACATTGCTCATGCTTCCTCACAATTTGGTTTCTCAAGTCCTCAGACAGTTCTTTGGTCTTCTTTCTTTTCTCCATGCTCAATGTGGTATACACAAGGACACAGGACAGAGGTTCAGTCAACTTTAATCCATGTTAACTGGCTGCAAGTGTGATTTAGTTATTGCCAACACCTGTTAGGTGCCACAGGTAAGTTACAGGTGCTGTTAATTACACGAATTAGAGAAGCATCACATGATTTTTCAAACAGTGCCAATACTTTTGTCCACCCCCTTTTTTAGGTTTGGTGTGGAATTATATGCAATTTGGCTTTAGGACAATTATTTTTGTGTTTTTTCATTGAAAACAAATTAAATGAAGATAATAATACCAAAGAATTTGTGATTGCAATCATTTTCAGGAAGAAACAGAGTATTATCTGACAGAATTGCAGGGGTGCCAATACTTTTGGCCACCACTGTATTTCATGCGGCAGAAGTTAGCCTCCAGCAATGGAAGAGGGAACCGAGAAAGTGTAGAAAATGCTCTATCATGGCAGCAGTGGTATGAGACATTGGAAATGCACGATCAAACCTATCATATCATAGGATTATCTATCATCTATCTATCCTTATATTCTCTATTTCATATCTATCTATCCATCTATCTATCCATATATGTATCTATCTATCTTTCTATCTATCCATGTATGATAGATGGATAGATAGATGGATAGATGGATAAATGGATGGATAGATAGATGGATAGATAGATAAATAGATAGATAGATAATGTAGGGATTTGTACTCACTGAGCCGCGTTGGAGGTAGGCACGGGTTCACACAGTGATGCAGTCCACGGGTTCAAACAAACTGGTGGCTTATTTTAGTGTCCATACACCAGTTAAGAAACAAAAGTTACAGCCTTTTCCTGGCACAAAAAGGAATAACAGAACAAAGCTCAAAATAACAAGTCCATGCAGCACGGCTTCAGCCGTTTAAACAAGGTGCTTTTCTCTGCCTCCTGCAGAGTCTAAGAAGCACCTGCAAGGTCTGCTCACCTTGCCCAGCAAACACAGACAGACAGAGACAGGCGCAGCTGTCTTAAATTAGCCTTCCAAGACCTGGACTGGAGGTAAGTGAGCAGCTGTCCCACCCCAGCTCTTTCAGCTGCTCATAAAACCCGGCCCTGTAATCCGGACCCATTAAATTCCTCTCAGCACTATGTGTGCTGGAGCCTGCTTCTCAGGGTCCTACATCACCGAAGCATGGCACTTCGAGGACACATACCTCCCATCCACAACCTGTCCGGCAGCAACCTTACATACACCCCCCCTCTGTCCAAAGCCGGAAGGCTTGGCACCTTCTGTCACCATACAATAAACCCTTGACAAGGCAGCGGCATTCCCATGTTGTTTCCCAGGCCTATGCTCTACCCGGAAACTAAAATCTTGTAGAACCAGCAACCACCTAGTCACTCTGGCATTGTTTCCCTTCTTTTCTCGCATCCACCTCAATGGGGCATGGTCTGACACTAACCTGAACCTTCTACCTAATAGGTAATACCTCAGTGTCTAACGCCCACTTAATGGCCAAACATTCTTTTTCTACAATGGAGTAGTTCTTCCCACAAGCGGAGAGCTTCCGACTGAGGTATTTTACAGGGTGTTCTTCTCCGTTAACCTCCTGGGACAAGACAGCTCCCAGCCCGACATCCGATGCATCCATCTGGACCACAAACTCCTTGGAGAAGCTGGGTGCCAACAAGACTGGTTGTTTACAGAGGACCAGTTTCAATTCCTGGCAGGTCACTTCTGCTTCCGGGGCCCACTTAGCCATAGCTGACTTCATCCCTTTCAGAAGATCCGTCAGTGGGGCTGCTATCAGGGCAAAGTTTGGGACAAATCTTCGATAGTAGCCCACAATGCCTAGAAACGCCCTGACCTGCTTCTTCGAGAGGGGCTGTGGCCAGTTCAAGATCGCCTCGACCTTATTTATTTGTGGTTTTATTTCCCCTCTACAACCACGTACCCTAGGTACTTGGCTTCCTCCATCCCCATGGCACATTTCTTCGGGTTGATAGTAAAGCCCACCTTCCTTAGGGCATCAAGTATGGCTTGAACTTTGTCCAGATGACTTTCCCAGTCCTGGCTAAATATGACGATGTCATCTAGGTAGGCCGCTGCATACTGTTTGTGGGGTGCTAAGATCCGGTCCATGGCTCCCTGGAAGGTGGCCGGAGCTCCCTGCAAACCAAACGGCATCCTGACGTATTGGCGTCGAGAAGGCTGTCTTCTCCTTGGCCTCTTTGGACAGGGGAATTTACCAATATCCTTTGGTGAGGTCCAGAGTGGTGATGTACCGAGAGGGTCCTAGCCTTTCGATAAGCTCATCTAACCTAGGCATTGGGTAGGCGTCGAACTTTGAGACCTCGTTCAGCTTCTTATAGTCGTTGCAAAACCGCCATTCCCCATCTGGTTTCGGCACTAAGACTATAGGACTGGACCATCCACTTTTGGACTCTTCAATGACTCCCAGGTTAAGCATCCGCCTTACTTCTTTAGAGATCACCTCTCTGCGGGTTTCGGGGATCCGGTATGGTTTTAGATTGACGCGAACATGAGGCTCTGTGAGAACCTCATGCTCTATGACCTGAGTGAGTCCTGGCAACTCCGAAAACATGTCTTTATTTCGCTGTAACAACTCTTTGCACTATTGCTTTTGGGCACATGACAGTGACTCTGCCACCTTGACCTCTTTCACATCGGCCTCAGCCACTAAACAGGGAGCTTCCGCAGGCTCTCTATCTGGCTTAATCAAGTTAACATGGTAAATGTGGTAGGGCTTCCTCTTCCCTGGTTTGTGGATCTTATAGTTGACTTCCCCCACTTTCTCTACCACCTCATAGGGGCCCTGCCACTTGGCCATGAACTTGCTCACCACTGTGGGACTAGCACAAGCACTCGATCTCCTGGGTTGAACGATCTCACCCTGGCCGACCTATTATACACCCTGGACTGTGCCTCTTGTGGCTTGAGGAGGTGCTCCCTCACAATGGGCATCACATGGGCAATCCTCTTTTGCATCTGGGCAACGTGCTACACCACTCTCCTATAGGGAGTGGTCTCAGCTTCCCAGGCCTCTTTCGCCACCTCCAGGAGTCCTCGAGGGTGTCGTCCATAGAGTGGTTCAAACGGGGAGAAACCTGTGGAAGCTTTGGGAACTTCCCTCATGGCGAACAACAGATAGTCCCAGTCTCGGCCATCCTTTTCCACTGCTTTCCTCAACATTGCTTTCAAGGTTTTGTTAAACGTCTCGACCAGTCCGTCCGTCTGGGGATGGTACACGGAGGTTCTCAGTTGTGCAATGTGCAGTGTCTTGCACAATTCCCTCATGACCTTCGACATAAATGGAGTTCCTTGGTCTGTTAGGATCTCCTTAGGCAACCCGGTTCTTGAAAACATGTGGACTAACTCCGGGGCTATACACCTGGCAGAGGAGTTTCGTAGTGGTACGGCCTCCGGATACCGGGTAGTTTAATCTAATACCACCAGGATATACTGATGCCCTTGGGCGGACATGACCAGAGGCCCCACTAGACCCATTGCTATGCGTTCGAATGGAACCTCGATGACTGGTAGTGGCACTAGGGGACTGCGGAAGTGAGCCACTGGGGAGGTTATCTGGCATGTGGGGCAGGAACGACAATAACTCTATATTTCTCTATAGCAACCTGGCCAGTAGAATCTTTGGAGGATCCGTTCTTGAATCTTGTCTGCACCCAGGTGACCACCCAACACATAAGAATGAGCCATGTCTAACACCCTGCGTCTATAGGGCCCTGGCACCAGCAACTGTTCTATTACCTCACCCCTTGGCTTGGTTATTCTGTACAGCAAATCCCCATTCACAGCAAAATGAGGGAACCGAGTGTCAGCCTCCGGTTCCTGAGGCACCCCATTTAACACAGTAACATTTTCAAAGGCCCCTTTCAGAGTTAAATCCCTGAGTTGGGCAGTTCCAAAATTTCCCTCGGACACCTCCAGCTCAGGGATATTGGCCTCAGGGGATGCTACTTCATCCTCATTGTCCACCAGCACACACATGGGAAACTCATCTACTATGTTCTGCGGGTAAGTTTCCTTAGGGGCGATCTGGCTGTCGTCCAAGCAGCCAGGTGTCCCCGCTTTCCCCCACATTTCCCAGAATAATGCAAAGTCACGTCCAATTATTATGGGATACAATAGGTCCTTAACGACCGCCACTTCATGAGATGTGGTGCCACAGTCTGTGTTTACATCCACCTGGGCCACAGGATAGTTCTTAGCGTCCCCATGGATACACCGGACACCCACCACCTTCCCAGGAACCAGCCGATGAGGGAGTGTGGCCCTTATCAGGGTCACCAAACTTCCTGAGTCCAATAGTCCAGAGACTTGTGCCCCTTTAACTGACACTGAGCATGCCTGAGGGACCTCGCCATGTTGACGAACCGCGCTGCAGGCGGGGTAGGCAAAATAAGAGCAACGCCGGCCCATGTTGCAGTCCATTGGTTCAGAGTTTATGGGACATCGGGCGGCAATATGGCCAGGGGTATGACATCTCCAACACACCATATTATGGGGTGGGACCTTGGGCAGCAACTCAGACCCCTCCTGAACTCTAGGATGCCCCCCAGGTGTGGCGCTAACTCCCTTCTTTTGGGTGTCCGCCACCTTTTGGGAACCCCAGTATTGAGAGGCTACGACCCCTTGTTTTCCCAACGGATTCTCAACCGCCTGGTATCTTTCCACCAACCCCACCAAGTCATCAGCATTATGGGGATCTCCCTGGGCAACCCAGGATTTCACCGACTTCGGGAGAGAGTGTATAAACCTGTCTATAACGACCTCTATCTCATATCATAGGACTATCTATCATCTATCTTTTATCTATCCATCTATCTATCTCATATCTATCTATCTATCTATCAATCTCATATCTATCTATCTTCTCCACTTTTTATTTGGTCTCAGGTATGACTTTCATATTACCCACGACTGTTACTTGCCACAGGTGAGTTTTAACGAGCATCACATGCTTGAAGCAAAGTTGTTTTTCCACAATTTTGGAAAGTGCCAATTTTGTCCGGCCCATTTTTGGAATTTTGTGTGAAATTATGTCCAATATTCCTTTTTTTCTCATTTTTTTGTGCTGTTTCAATACAGACAAAGGAAATAAATATTATAACAATTGTGTAACAAAACATGTGTAATTGTAATAATTTTCTGGGAGAAATACTTCACTTTCTGGAACAATCTCAAGGTTGCTAAACACTTCCGGCCATGACTGTGTGTATATATGGGCCCTCAATAAACCATCCCTCCCAAGGAAAAGGCCACAGCAAGGGTCAGGAATCGGTGGCCTTCCCTCTCCGAATCTTAGGGAGAGACGGTTGTGCTTCTAGCATCCACCTAGGCTGCCACCGCGGTGGAACTAATAGCAGGGTAGCCAACTGTCCAGAAATTCTTGGACAGTCCATAAAAATAGGGCACTTTTTTCCCTGTCCGTAAAAAAAAATGTGATGCGTCCATAATCTTTTTGAAGCTGGAGAGACTTGTTCAGATGTAGGGAGATGTAGGGGCATCATATTGTGTATAGGGAGATGTAGGGGCATCATATTGTGTATAGGTATCATATTGTGTATCTGCATGTGTGGAGACATCATACTGTGTATATGGAGCTGTGAGCACATCATACTGTATTTAGGGAACAATGAGGGAATCATACTGTATACAAGGAGCTGTGGAAACATCATGCTGTGTATAGGGTCTGTGGGGTCATCATCTAATATATATAATCGTCTTATCCCGTCTGTCTGTCTGTCCTTCTGTCCAGGAAATCCTGCGTCGCTGATTGGTCCGGCCGCGGCCAATCAGTGACGCGGGATTTTAGAAAAAGGTGGTGGCCGTTAGCGGCTCATCTGCCGCACGGAGGTCAGCGGCGATGCAGCCGGTAGATGACCGGCGCTAGCCGCTCATCTCCCGGCTGCTCTCAGCAGAAGTACCGCGACCAGCGGCGAAGCTGACCTCCATGCGGCTACCGTCGGGAGATCAGTGGCTAGGGCCGCTGGGGGAGCGGCGCCGCCAGTCGGGATACTTCGGCTGTGAGCAGCCGGCCATCTCCCGGTTCCTCGCAGCGGAAGTACCCGCACAGGCAGCGTCGCTGTCCGGTCCTCAGTAATACGATTCGCTGATTGGTCGGAATCAGCGATATTGTCGCCGCGACGAATCAGCAATATTGGTGCCAAATTTAAACACCGCTCTTCTGATTGCGCCTGGTCGGCCGCATACAGAATCTAGAATACCCGATGCGTTAGAATCGGGCCACCATCTAGTACTGTATATAAAGAGCTGTGGGAGCCATCACACTATATATAGAGACCTGTGAAAAGCTAATGTGTTGATCCAGAGGAAGTCAAAAAACCCCATGAGGCAGATGCTGCTTGCCCAAAATTAGGGGAAAAATTCCTTCCCGACTCCACATATGGCAATCAGACTAGTTCCCTGGATCAACGTCCCATAACAAAATCTAGTATGAATAACCTGTAATGTTATTCAAGAAAGTCACACAGGATCTTCTTGAACTTTTTTTAGAGAATTAAGTATTACAAGGTCATGTGGTAGAGAGTTCCATAACTCACACAATAAAAAATTGCCATCTAACTTCCTTTAGACAAAGCGAATTAGGAGCTTGATGCTAGAGTAGTTGAATTAAAACTGAAAAAAATTATTAACACTGCAAAAAAGAGGAACAGTATTTATTCTCCAGCCCAGGTCTCAAAACTAATGCACTAATCAGGATGAAGCAAACCATATAATAAAGGCAGGGGCAGCACAGGTGCAAAATACTGATGAGACAACCAACTCATAACCTACCAATTCTTGGAGGGAGTCATTGCTTAGTATTAAAACTGCACACAAAAAATGGCTTGTATAGGGCACTGGTCACACACAGATTGTTAGGGGAATGGTTGCAAACAACTTTATTAAATAATGGAAAGCAAACGAACCCGGGGTCCGCGATGCAGCCTGGAGGACTGTGGACGAACACCTTCCGGGTAAGAAGGTAAAACAACCAACTGAAATAACAATCCCCCCCGTGTTACTGCACACCGGAACGGGAATAGGGATTCGCACTATCTCCGTTAACTGCACGAGAGATGTGCGACACATAATTTAGCTGTAGCCCTGTTAACTGCACAGAGGCTACGCAGCAGGCGCTCGGATGCGTGTGTGATTCACGCAGGCGTATACATGCTCCCAGCCAGCGTGCTACCGGACTGCGGAGTATCTCTCCACGTGGCTAACAGGCGGTGCCGGGAATACGGAGTCCGCAGTCTGCTCGGGGTGTATAGCGACCCCCTTGTCGGAGCCAGACTGTCAGACGAAGCTACCTGCCTCCCTCCATCTAAGGCTGCCTATCCCCTGCTAAACCTGCCTGTCAGAAGCTATAACAGCAAAAGCACACGTGGAGCCGAAACGACCAAGCGTCCACACAATAACACCAACTCAGCTCAATGATCAGAGCGCGCCGCCATGTTTGTGGGCGTGCTATTTAAATATTAAGCCCTGCCCACCCTCATATTATTGGTGACGTCACCCGCGACCAATCAGGCGGTGCCAGGTCACCGGATCAGCCGACTCCCAAACCACCAATCACGGTCCGCCATGTCACGGGCATGCTCAGTGCAGTGTATCCTGGACTTGGGCTGTAACAGCCCTGTTTCCCTCCGCAACCTATCCTTCATGTTGCTAGGAACAAAGACCTGAGAGACAGCTTGTACATCTCGTGCACCAGCTAGGCGTTGGGACTGATGATGATGCTGAGCAGCATCAGCCCTGGCTGGACCCAAATGGGAGACCACAGAATCCACTGATGATTCTGAACCCATTTCAGATCCAGAAAACACCTAACACAGATAGTGCTCAATATAGGGCTTACAGCCTATTAGTGACACTCATACTATTAGACTAGGTGGGCTGCAAAGCACTATCTAAGTGCACCCCATGAGGACAGACCCCCTAGTTTACAAATCCAGCATTGATGGGCTTGTCTGAACCCTGAATAAAAATAACATGCAAAATCTATATATGAGGTTCTGGTAGATATTTTGGCGCTGGTCACGCACAGTGTCTGGTTTACAGCCTATTAGTGACGCCCATACTATTAGATTAGGCGGGCTATGCTCCCCTCATACACCTTACCACGGTGTGTAGTGTGACATGGAGCTAAACCCCCTGTCTTCTTAAGAATAAGGCTGCGAAAACCCTTCTCTTTATTGATAGTAGAGAAACCTCCATACAGTAGATGCGGAAAACATACGATGAACCCCAGTATTGTACCACATAGATAGGGCTCTTACCGGCTAAGCTTGGAGCAGGCTGTGTGCACAGAGCCCAAGATACAAAACTGTAGGGATGTGGACTGTGTTACCCTGTTCCTGCCCCTGAAGACAACAAACACGTCATGTGAATACTGTCTTGCGGTTTTATATCTAAAAGTGATATGTGTCTTATGTAATGTATAATGGTGATGTAACAGCATGTGAAGTGTTAATGCATAATGTGAGTATAGCATAAGATAAGCTTAGGATACCATAAGACATAAGTATAACATAAACCCTAAAATACAAATTTTATTAAATCTCTTTAAAATCGGGACATGCGGCATAAAGATGATCCGCATCAGTATTGCACTTTATCAAGATAAGTTCCTTTTATTGTTTAGTCTTGTGATCATTTATGTCATTGATACCTCTATGGGTGATTAATTCCAGGGCTGGCTAGGGTTATCCAGGGATAGCCGCCGTGGAGCGGGGGCGCCACAGTGTCAACATTAACTAGGGTGTCACCCTCCACTATAAGGCAGGTAATCAGCATCTAGGGTGTTGAACAGGGCTGATTGTAGCCTTTGTTTGGATGCCCAAATGTATCCTTTGGCTTGGAGGTCCAAAGATATTAGGAACGTTCTTGGGTGTTTTTATAAATTTGCACATTGTCACTTTATTCACTGTTGTCACTTTAATCATTTAGTACACACTGAGGATTGATTGTTTGATGTGATATCTGTACCAGTTTCTGGTAGACTGTCAGATCTTTGGTCTATGTAAGTACGAATAAGGGACTTTTAGGGTCTAGGGGCAGCTGCCGTTCAGCAAGGGTGCCATTGTCATCTATATGTAGGATGCCCATCTCCGTTGACATGCAGGTTCAGGCTAGGGTATCTATAGGGTGAGTTTTATTGAAGTACAGTGGGTACGGAAAGCATTCAGACCCCTTTAAATTTTTCACTCTTTGTTTCATTGCAGCCATTTGGTAAATTCTAAAAAGTTCATTTTTTTTCTCATTAAAGTACACTGTGCACCCCATCTTGACTGAAAAAAAACAGAAATGTAGAAATTTTTTCAAATTTATTAAAAAAGAAAAACTGAAATATCACATGGTCATAAGTATTCAGACCCTTTGCTCATATTTAAGTCACATGCTCTCCATTTCCTTGTGATCCTCCTTGAGATGGTTCTACTCTTTCATTGGAGTCCAGCTGTGTTTAATTAAACTGATAGGACTTGATTTGGAAAGGCACACACCTATCTATGTAAGACCTCACAGCTCACAGTGCATGTCAGACCCTTTGCTCAGTATTGAGTAGAAGCCCCCTTTTGAGCTAGTTCATCCATGAGTCTTCTTGGGAATGATGCAACAAGTTTTTCACACCTGGATTTGGGGTTCCTCTGCCATTCTTCCTTGCAGATCCTCTCCAGTTCTGTCAGGTTGGATGGTGAACGTTGGTGGACAGCCATTTTCAGGTCTCTCCAGAGATGTTCAATTGGGTTTAGGTCAGGGCTCTGGCTGGGCCAGTCAAGAATGGTCACAGAGTTGTTCTGAAGCCACTCCTTTGTTATTTTAACTGTGTGCTTAGGGTCATTGTCTTGTTGGAAGGTGAACCTTCGGCCAAGTCTGAGGTCCAGAGCACTCTGGAAGAGGTTTTCATCCAGGATATCTGTGTACTTGGCCGCATTCATGTTTCTTTCAATTGCAACCAGCCGTCCTGTCCCTGCAGCTGAAAAACACCCCCATGATGCTGCCACCACCATGTTTCACTGTTGGGATTGTATTGGGCAGGTGACGAGCAGTGCCTTGTTTTCTCCACACATACCGCTTAGAATTATCACCAAAAAGTTCTATCTTCGTCTCATCAGACCAAAGAATCTTATTTCTCATAGACTAGGAGTCCTTCATGTGTTTTTAAGCAAACTCTGTGCGGGCTTTCATATGTGTTGCACTGAGGAGAGGCTTCCGTTGGGCCACTCTGCCATAAAGGCTCGACTTGTGGAGGGCTGCAGTGATAGTTGACTTTATGCAACTTTCTCCCATCTCTCTACTGCATCTCTGGAGTTCAGCCACAGTGATCTTGGGGTTCTTCTTTACCTCTCTCACCAAGGCTCTTCTCCCACGATTGCTCAGTTTAGCTGGACGGCCAGGTCTAGGAAGACTTCTGGTGGTCCCAAACTTCTTCCATTTAAGCATTATGGAGGCCACTGTGTTCTTAGGACCCTTGACTAATGCAGAAATTCTTTTGTAAACTTGGCCAGATCTGTGCCTTGCCACAATTCTGTCTCTAAGCTCCTTGGGCAGTGTCAGGATGCCAGGTTTAATTTTACTTTGCCAATAGTTTTTCCCTTAGCCAAGATGGCTTCCATTGCCTCACTGGGGTCATGTGTTTCCTGCCTGTGGACCTACTTAAACTGCATGTGTTGCAATCATGCCTTGCCTGAGTATTGTGTGCTTGTAGCTTGCTACTCACCTGTGCTAGCCCTCTGAATAGAGTCTTGCTGACCTTGTGTTTACTCCTAGTCATCCGCTGAAAGGATTGCTGCCTGAATCCTCTGCTAAGGGGACTTCTGCTGAAAGGAACCGCTGGCTGTTGTTCACTCACGCTGGGATCTCTGAACTTTTGTCTTCCTGAAGCAAACTTCTCCTGGATCTCTACACCTCTGGTATAGTCACCATCTTGCTCTGTGTTTAAATACCCGGCTCCAGCTCTGCTTAAGACATCGCTGTTTCCTCCGCTGCACCTCCTGCATTCTTCAATATCCAGATCCATATTCCAGTTTGTCTTCTCTTCTGCACTACGTGAGTCCACAATCAACTGAGGAATACCTACGTCTGCTTACTATCCTTATTTCTGTTTGCATATTACTGTACCTAAGTAAACTTGGACTATCGTTAACGTTTACATACCCTAATAGTAATGAAGGCCGTGCCTTACAGATTAGGTTCTAAGAAGTATTGTTTGGAATGAACTTACCTTCATAAACTGTTTGCTGTGATCTTTTGCACTTGAGTTTAAAATAGACTTTCACACTACTCTTGTCTCAGTCTCTGCTTTTGGCCCACGCCATTGGACTTCAGGGTATCTACTAACATCGTAACAGGCAGTTCCTTTGAGCTCATGATTCTCATTTGGTCTGACATGCACTGTGAGCTGTGAGGTCTTATATAGACAGGTGTGTGCCTTTCCAAATCAAGTCCTATCAGTTTAATTAAACACAGCTGGACTCCAATGAAAGAGTAGAACCATCTCAAGGAGGATCACAAGGAAATAGACAGCATGTGACTTAAATATGAGCAAAGGGTCTGAATACTTATGACCATGTGATATTTCAGTTTTCCTTTTTTAATAAATTTGCAAAAATTTCTACATTTCTGTTTTTTTTCAGTCAAGATGGGGTGCACAGTGTACTTTAATGAGAAAAAAAAAAGAACTTTTTAGAATTTACCAAATGGCTGCAATGAAACAAAGAGTGAAAAATGTAAAGGGGTCTGAATGCTTTCCGTACCCACTGTATATAGTACTCAATGGGTGTGGCCTGCCTCTGATTGAGAAGTGCCTCTTCCCGCAGTCTGAATAAGGGTCTATCGTTAGGGGTGTGACTAATTTGTTTTCACTTAGGGTGATATATGTCCCGCTTTTAATGAGATTTAATAACAGTTGTATTTTAGGGTTTCTATTATAATTCTGGGATTTCCTAATTTGTTTATAGAATTTTTGAATTGCATAACACATAGGATAAGGATAATAGGTTTAGTATATGAGATAGGAAATAGTTATTGATAGAACTAGTGCAGTGGATGGGCACTAGTGTTACTAAAAAGAGGGGCACTTCCTGATAGTGTGCGCCATGTCCCATGATTTGGGAATCTTACAGACCATATTGCACTATCATTAACCCCTTCCCGACCCGTTTCACACCGTCTGTGACATGGAATTCAGTTCGTTCCCGACCCGTGTCACAGCGTCTGTGACATGGAGGGATCGCTCCCCTGCAGTGCCTGCGAGCAGGGTCGCTCAGGTGTCACAGTTGCTACTGCAACTGTGACACCTGTAGTTGACCCCACAGGTGGTGGATTAACCCTCCCGTGCCTAAAACCCCCCCAATTGGCAGTTTCACTTTCACTTTAGTGAAACTGACAATCGGAATGAATTAAATATTTCACCAATGGAAATTGGTGAAATATTTACTATCTGGGCATGGATTGATGCATATAGCATGAGCCATTGGCTGGGGGGAGTGTCACCTCTGTCCCCCCCTCCCCCCAGATCTGATTGGGGGGCTAGCGTCACATGGACACTAGCCCCAATCAGATGTGGAGGGAGTTGTTCACGATGGCTGAAACTCCCCAGCTCCATCCCGTCCCTGGATCGTCTGCTGCCGCCGTGGATCATCCTGCTGCCGCCGCCATGGATTGTCCTGCTGCCGCCGCCGTGGATCGTCCTGCTGCCGCCGCCGCCGTGGATCGTCTGCTGCCGCCGCTGATCCGCCACCGCTGATCCGCAGCAGGTAGTATTGCCCCCACTTCCCCCCGACCCCCCCCACCTCCACTACCCCCTCCCAATTTCTTACCTGCACCCCGACCTCCGCTCCCAATATCTTCCACGTCTTCATCCACCGGCTGCTGCTCTCCTTCTGACAGCCGGTGGACTGTGATCACAGGCAGCAGCAGGCTCAGTGTAAATGCCCTGCGCCTGTGATCACACCCACCATCCCCCAGTCCCAGTGATCTCACCCACCATCTCCCCCTCCCAGTGATAACCCCCCGTCCCAATGATCACCCCCTCTCCCCAGTGAACACCCCCCCTCCCAATCATCACCCCCTCCCCCCAGTGATCACCCCCTCATCCGAGTGATCACCCCCCCTGCTGCTGCCAGCTACTGCCTGCCGGCTCCTACCCCCGCTTGCTGCTGCTGGCTCCTGCCCCCCTTTCTGCCCCCTTTTGCCCCAGTGATCACCCCCCCCTGCTGCTGCTGGCTCTTCCATCTCCTCAGCCCCCTCCTGCTCCCCGTGTGCCTGAGCGTGCCCCCTCCTGCGCCGCGTGTGCCTGAGCGTGCCCCCTCCTGCGCCGTGTGTGCCTGAGCGTGCCCCCTCCTGCGCCGCGTGTGCCTGAGTGTGCCCCCTCCTGCGCCCCATGTGCCTAAACATTGAAGCTCCCCCACAAGTGACCCCATTTTGGAAACTAGACCCCCCAAGGCACCTATCTAGATGCATAGTGAGCATTTGGTACCCCCAGGTGCTTCACAAATTGTTTCATAAAAATGAAAAAGTGGAAAAAAAATATACTTTTTCATTTTTACGGATTAATTTGTGAATCACCTGGGGGTTCAAAATGCTCACCACCCATCTAGATAAGTTCCCTGGGGAGTATAGTTTCCAAAATGGGGTCACTTGTTGGAGAGCTCCAATGTTTAGACACACAGGGGCACTCCAAACGCAACATGGTGTCCGCTAACAATTTGAGCTGATTTTCCATTCAATTTGTTAGCAGACACCATGTCGCGTTTGGAGAGCCCCTGTGTGCCTAAACATTGGAGCTCCCCCACAAGTGACCCCATTTTGGAAACTAGACCCCCCAAGGCACCTATCTAGATGCATAATGAGCACTTGGAACCCCCAGGTGCTTCACAAATGTTGATGATTATGGCTTACAGCGAATGAAAACACAAAAGTCATTAACTCAGTAAATTAAAATAATTAACAAAAAACACCTGCAAAGACTACCTAAGCATTTAAAAAGGTCCCTTAGTCTGTTTCAGTAGGCTCCACAATCTTGGTGAAGACTGCTGACTTGACAGATGTCCAGAAGGCAGTCATTGACACACTCCACAAGGTCCCAGAGTTCCAATTTTCATTTGAAATCAAGGTCCCAGAGTCTGGAAGAAGAGTGGAGAGGCCACAATCCAAGCTGCTTGAGGTCTAGTGTGAAGTTTCCACAATCAGTGATGGTTTGGGGAGCCGTGTCATCTGCTGGTGTAGGTCCACTGTGTTTTTTCAACACCAAAGTCAGTGCAGCCGTCTACCAGGAAATTTTAGAGCACTTCATGCTTCCCTCCGCCACAGTATCATAGCTACCAGGGGGGCAAAGGGGGCGGTGGCCCCGGGCCCCGCGCTCTTAGGGGGCCCATCCAGGGCTACGCCAGTGTAACTGTATCTGGCATGCCCCTGGTGCCAGCATCGGGCCCCACCGCCTGTCACCGCCGCAAGTTTACTGATGAGAGAGGGAGCGCGGATCTCTCTCCCATTAGTCCCTTCTGTGTCTGACGTCTCTGACATCATCACTTGGCGCCCGGCCCGCTGTGCTGAAGATGTGTGCGGGCTGGGTGCTCTGAGCAGTGAGGGAACCAGGAGGAGAGGTGAGTACTGTTTATTTATTTTTTGCCGGGAGGGGGGCGGCATTATATTACAGACTCTGCCTATGGGAAGGGGGAGGTGCATTATACTACAGACTCTGCCTATGGGGGAGCATTATCCTAAAGACTCTGCCCACAGAGAGGGGGGGGGCATTATACTAAAGACTCTGCCTATGGGGAGGGGGGGCATTATACTACAGACTGTCTATGGGGAGGGGGGGAGCATTATACTAAAGACTCTCTCTATGGGGGGGCATTATACTACAGGCTCTGCCTATGGGGGGCATTATACTACAGACTCTGTTTATGAGCAGGGGAGAGCAGTATACTACAGACTCTGCCTATGGGGGGGACATTGTACTACAGACTCTGCCTATAAGAGGGGGAGCATTATACTATGGACTCTGCCTATGAGATGGGGGGGCATTATACCACAGACTCTGCCTATGAGGAGGGGGGGCCCATTATACTACAGACTCTGCCTATGAGATGGGGGGGCATTATACTACAGATTCTGCCTATGAGGAGGGGGGGGCATTATACTACAGACTCTGTCTATGAGGAGGGGGGAGCATTATACTACAGACTCTGCCTATGGGGGGGGGGCATTATACTGCAGACAATGCCTATGGGGGGGCATTATACTACAGACTCTGCCTATGAGGAGGGGAGGAGCATTATACTACAGACTCTGCCTATGGGGGGGGGGAGCATTATACTACAGACTCTGTCAATGGGGGGAGCATTTTACTACAGACTCTGCCTATGGGGGCGCATTATACTATACGAAGGACTATGGGGAGTGCATTATACTATATTGAGGACTATCTGGTGCATTATACTATATGTAGGCTATTTATACAGTGTGGGAGATAATGTGGGTTTTTTGAACAGTGTGGGGGCCATCATACAGTGTGGGAGATAATGTGGGGTCTTTGTATAGTGTGGAGGCCATCATACAGTGTTGGAGCCATCAGCTTGGGGGCTACTAAGGGGTCAGTATACTGTGTGGGGGTACTATACAGAGAGGGGGAATTATATCGTGAATAGGAGAACATCATACTGGTTAGAGCGGAGCTCTACATGGGGGGAGACTCAGGACATTATTAAATCTTAGGTGGGCACTTATTGTAATAGGAGAACTCAGGTTATCGTGACTGTCGAAGGGGCACTATTACTTTCTAGGGGGCACAATGCGGGCACTGTTTTCTAGGACACTTGCACACGGCATTACTTTATTTTAGAGGTTTGTTTTACCATCTAGAGGGCACACAGTAGGTGCAGTAATAGGGACACATTTTGCAGCAGAGGCTCAGTATTGGGGTATCAGCAGGATGAGAAGTTTGTGCAGGTTGGGGATAGATGTGGTCAGTGCCTGAAATGTAAGGAGTCAAATGTGTCTTTGTTGTGATCTCTGCATACCTGAGACTCTGAGTCCTGGCTGGAGAAGTTGTCGTGTCGGTCTGGGCCAGAAGGAAAAGACGGGAAAAGTGAACAATTTAATCAGAAAGAACGTCCGCTGTAAGGTACTATATATAACTGAGCTGTGATCTCTTATATGTTCTGCAGGACTGGCATCAATCAATATATGTCACCATATGGCGGTAATATCAGTGCTGGTCTTTGTATAGAGATTATTTTTAGTAACAGCGCGGTCATCTGCTGAGGTTTTCCTACATCCACTATCTGGGTGCGCCGCTATAGTTGTAATCAGGGTTACCTGGTTAGAGGCCCACTCAGAAGTTTCGGCCCCCTGAACCAAAACCTTAGCTACGCCAAGCTTTTTGGAGATGGAAATTTCATTTTCCAGCAGCACTTGGCCCCTGTCCACACTGACAAAAGTACTAATACCTGGTTTAAAAACAACAGTATCACTGTGGTTGATTGGCCAGCAAACTCGCCTAACCTTAACCCCATAAAGAATCTATGGGGTATTGTCAAGAGGAAAATGAGAGACACCAGACCCAACAATGCAGACGAGCTGAAGGCTTCTATCAAAGCCACCTGGGCTTCCATAACCCCTCAGCAGTGCCACAGGCTGATCCCTCCATGCCACATTGCCGCATTGATGCAGTAATTGATGTAAAAGGATCCCCGACCAAGTATTGAGGGCATTTATTGAACATACATTTCAGTAGGATAACATTTTGGATTTTGAAAACATTTTTCAAGCTGTTGTTATAAGGTATTCTAATTAATTGAAATAATGACTTTTGAGTTTTCATTGGCTGTAAGCCATAATCATCAATATTAACAGAAATAAACACGTGAAATAGATCACTCTGTGTGTAATGGCTCTATATAATATATGAGTTTCACTTTTTGTATTGAAGAACTGAAATAAATTAACTTTTCTGGTGATATTCTAATTTTGTGAGATGCACCTGTAGATGGGCTTGGCTGCACCCTGAATAAAAATAGCATGTAAAAAATATATATGATATATATGAGGTATTGGTCGATATTTTGGCCAAAATATACAAGCTCGCAACCTGCTCAAGGGTCCTCATAGTTGCGAGTCCCTACACTAACATTAAAAGCAAAGTCACAAAAACAAGGAATTAAAGTTCCCACCAAAATTCAAGAATTAACACAGCAAATACAGCAACAATAATTACAAGGATGCAGCAAACCCATATAATGAAGAAGTCAGCAACACAGGTGCAAAATATTGATGAGACAACCACTCACAACCTACCAATTCATGGAGGGGGTGATTGCTTAGTATTAAAACTGCACACAAATAAAGCCTTGTATAGGGCACTGGTCACACACAGGTAGTGCACAATGTCTGGCTTACAGCCTATTAGTGAAGCCCAAACTATTAGATTAGGCAGGCTGCCCAGCACTTTTTAAGTGCACCCCATGAAGACAGACACCCTAGTTTACAAGGCCAACATTGATGGGTCTGGCTGCACCCTGAATAAAAATAACGTGCAAAAAATATATATGATATATATGAGGTATTAGTAAATATTTTGGCAAAAATACACAATCTCGCAACCCGCGTCAAAGGTCCTCATACTTGCGAGTCCCTACACTAACATTAAAGCAAAGACAAATTTAAATTCCCACCAAAATTCAAGAATTAACACAGCAAGAAAAGGGCAACAGTGTTTACCTGCCTAGGTCTCAGTACTAATCATACCATATAATAACGATGACAGCAATACAGGTGCAAAATACTGATGTGACAACCACTCACATATTACCAATTAATGGAGGGGGGTGATTACATAGTATTAAACTGCACACAAAATTATATGGGATTGCTACATCCTAATAGTGCATTAGTTCTGAGATCTGGGCAGGTAAATGCTATATTAATAATTGATTTTTTGGGGAAAGTTAAATTCACTTTTGTTGGCTTTACTTTTAATCTAACTGAAATAAACAAAAGCTTTTTACCTAAACATTAGGATCTGTGTAGAGCCATCAGCTCAAAAAGGCTTCCTCGGAGAGACTTGGCATAAGCAGCTCAAAAGGAACCCTGACCTTTACCAGTACACCCCTGTACAGGAATGGAGACTAACCAAATGCTCTGGGTTGCATCTACAGAGTAGCTGCTGGCCAGAGGAGCGAGCTTGAGGCTATAACTCTAACTAAAGCTTTTTTATTACTAAATAATGGGTTCTGTCTAAGGCAATTGGCTCAAAAAGGCTTCCTCGGACAGACTTGGTGCAAGCTACTCCATTCTGCAGATCCCAATGGAACCCTGGCCTTTACCATTACACCACTGTACAGGGATAGATACTTACCATAGGCCCAGGGCTGCATCTACAGAGTAGCTGCTGGCTGGAGGAGCGAGCTTGAGGCTATAGTGGTTGATTCAACTCTAACTAAAGCTTTTTCTTCCCTAAATACTGGGATCTGTTTAAGGCTGTTGGCTCAAACAGACTTCCTCGGACAGACTTGGCGCAAGCTACTCCATTCTGCAGATCCCAAGGGAACCCTGGTTTTTACCATTACACCCCTGTACAGGGATAGATACTTACCATAGGCCCAGGGTTGCATCTACAGAGTAGCTGCTGGCCGGAGGAGTGCGCTTGAGGCTTGAGTAGTTGAATCAATCCTAACTAAAGAAAAACCTATCTAGTGACACTTTCTTGTTAGGACCTGTCTGAGGCCTATGGCTCAAAAAAGCTTCTTTGGAAAGACTTGGCAAAAGCCAGTCTATCCTACAGGTTCCAAAGGAACTCTGGCCTTCACTTTTACAGCCCTGTACAGCGATAAAGACTTATTACAGGGCCTTGATTGCATCTACATAGTAGATGCTGACTGGAGGGGCAAGCTAGAATGGTTCAGCCAACCTTAACTATTGCTACTTTCTTAAATGTTAGGATATTTCTGAGGCCGTTGACTCAAACAGGCTTCTTTGGACAGACTTGGCTCAAAACACACCATTTCTGATGGTTCCAAATGAACCCTGGGCTTCACCTTTGAACCTCAATACAGGGACAGTTTCATAGTTTTAAGGTTGAAAGACACAAGTCCATCAAGTTCAACCTAAAAGCTAATGTGTTGATCCAGAGGAAGGCAAAAACCTCATGAGGCAGATGCTAATTTCCCCATATTAGGAGAAAAATTCCTTCCCGACTCCACATATGGCAATCAGACTAGTTCCCTGGATCAACGTCCCATAACAAAATCTAGTACGAATAACCTGCAATTCTATATTTTTCAAGAAAGGCACACACATGCCCTCCTTGAATTTTTTTTAGAAAATTAAGTATTTCAAGTTCGTGTGGTAGAGAGTTCCATAACCTCATTGCTCACACAATAAAAATTTGCCAACTAACTTCCTTTAGACAAAGTGAATTAGGATCTTTATGCTAGAGTAATTGAATTAACTCTAACTGAAATAGATTAATGCTTTTTTCCTAAATGTTGAAATTTGTTTAAATCCATCAGCTCAAAAAGGCTTTCTCGGACAGACTTGGCGCAAGCTACTCCATTCTGCAGATCCCAAGGGAACCCTGGCCTTTACCATTACACCACTGTACAGGGATAGATACTTACCATAGGCCCAGGGCTGCATCTACAGAGTAGCTGCTGGCCGGAGGAGCGAGCTTGAGGCTATAGTGGTTGATTCAACTCTAACTAAAGCTTTTTTTTCCCTAAATACTGGGATCTGTTTAAGGCTGTTGGGTCAAAAAGACTTCCTCGGACAGACTTGGCGCAAGCTACTCCATTCTGCAGATCCCAAGGGAACCCTGGTTTTTACCATTACACCCCTGTACAGGGATAGATACTTACCATAGGCCCAGGGTTGCATCTACAGAGTAGCTGCTGGCTGGAGGAGTGCGCTTGAGGCTTGAGTAGTTGAATCAATCCTAACTAAAGAAAAACCTATGTAATGCCACTTTCTTGTTAGGACCTGTCTGAGGCCTATGGCTCTAAAAAGCTTCTTTGGAAAGACTTGGCAAAAGCCAGTCTATCCTACAGGTTCCAAAGGAACTCTTGCCTTCACTCTTACAGCCCTGTACAGCGATAAAGACTTATTACAGGGCCTTGATTGCATCTACATAGTAGATGCTGACTAGTGTTGAGCCACCCCCGTAGTGTTCGAGTTCGGTTCGGTTCGTCGAACACCCGTGTGTTCGCCGAACTGTTCGTCGAACTGTTCGTCGAACACCTTCGAACACCGTTAAAACCAATGGCAGGCAAACAAAAACACATAGAAACACATAGAAAACACCTTCAAAGGTGTCCAAAAGCTGACAAACTGCTCAGAAGACATAACTAACACATGGAAAAGTGACAAGTACATATAGTCATGCGAAAATAAAAGAGGTGGAGGAGTAAAAGGAGGGGGAGACACAGATATAGGCATGTCATGCCCTTCTAAAATCCAAAAAGTGAGAAGCCGACACGGCCAGTCCGCTCCTGCCCGTGCCACCTCCGTGTCGCCGGGTTTGTGCCAGAGCCGCGGTGAACCCTGATGGCCAGCCCCCCTCTCCCAATACTGGTGCCTGTCCGCTGGTGGATCGAGCGAGCCCCCCTGTGGTGGAGGCAGCTCTAAGCTTTTTAATTTAAATTGTCTCTCTAATTTGAATGAATACACTTTAAATCCATTTACAAGGATCTATTGGAGGGCAAGTCTCATGCCAGCAGCCGCGGTAATTCCAGTTCCAGTAGCGTCCACTAAAGCTGCTGCAGTTAAAAAGCTTTTATAAGGATCGAGCTCGGCTGTCCACCGCAAGGCATCCTACTGCCAGTCCGAGCCCCTATGCCTTGGGGTGCCTCCTGATGCTCTTCACTAAGTATCCCATGGTCCCGAAGCATTTCCTTTGAAAAAATTAAGTGTCTAAACTACAGGTGGTGTAGCTTGCTTAACAGCCGGGATAATCCGCTGACTAGCAGACACTGCTACTAGGCACAAAGTATTTCCTGGGCTAGATGCAGTTAAAAATTTGTAATTAGATACTCTCGTTGGATGCTGAGAAAGCATTCCATAGAGTCTCCTGGCACGCCATATATGATTCTCTTAAAAAGCTTGGGGTAGGGGTCTAGGGGACCCTTTTATAGCCAAAATCACGGCCCTGTATCGCAATACGTCACCTAGGCTGAAGATAAATGGAACTGTAGCACCCTGAGGGCTCGGTTGCTACAGACGTATTGCACCTCACCCAGAGGTGTGATATCTCACTCTCAGGTAAGGATGGAGTGTGGATCAGGACCCGACACCTGCATGCATTACACCACATTGCCGTGGGGCAGGGCGACCAATATGCCCCTGAGATGGGCACGACAGTCCCTGTCCCTGGCTGGAGTGGGGGGAGGGAACACTGAGGAAGGGGAACCCTGTAGTGCAGGAGCAGGGAGGAAGCAGTTCCTGGGTGCATTGAGAAGGGAGTATAAAAGGTGGGCACCATCTTAGTTCAGTGCAGAGAAGTCTGAGCAGAAGTGGCAGGGAGCAGGGGCTCTGCAAGAGCTCTGCTCCGGAGGCGGGCCTAGTAACAGAGGCCCAGGCCTGGAAGAGGGAGAAGGAAGGAAGAGGAGCGGAGAAGGCTCCAGGAACGAGGAATGAAGGGATCCCAGGGGTGCGGACGGGCGAGTCGCCACCGCACGCCCGAATCCACCTGCGTGGAGGGGTCAGGCCAAAGGGGGAGACCGGTCCCCGAACTAGTGGAGGCAGGAAACGACCCTCAGCTAGAAACCAGAGGCTCTGACATTTTATGTGGCGCAGCCCCTCGCTACACCCGCTAGGAAGGCACCACATAGGGTCAGGGAAAAGGCCAGACAAAGGACACACAAAGGGGGTCCTGTGAAGTGCTCCAAAGTTATCTGGGAGTTGTCTGAGCCCCTCACCTGGTGAGCACAGTACGACGTGGGCAGCCGTTACCTGCAGACGTGGTCTGGATAATAAGAACTGTGAGTAAAGGCCCTGGACTGCATCACTGACTCCGTGTCGTTACTGCTGCTGCCCTGCACCATCACCCCCATCCTCCGCATACACTGCCCTCAGGCTATACTCCTCCCGTGGGGAGTTATGCTACGCTCTGCTGCACCCACAACACCAGCCTCAGCGGTCTGCCCTGTAGCAGCGGTTCACTCTGACCGCAATCCACGGGTGGCGTAGTCGGACATTTAAACATCAAAACCACATAAATAGTTCCGCCACTGGTTTGACCGCCCTGAGCCACGGAACCGGGTCGCCGCCACGAAGACTACAACCACCAGCATCCACCAAAAAGGGTCTGGCTCCGGGTGTCCCAAGGCCCAGGGGGTGCGTCAGAACATTTTCATCACCTTTCACAATCACCAATGGGACAAGGCAGGGATGTCCTCTGTCCCCTCTCTTATACATCCTAGTGACGGAGCACCTGCTCTCATCAATTCGCCATAACCCCAATATTAGGTGGATTGAGGTGGGAGGCACCGAGTACAAGTGCTCTCTATTTGCTGATGATGTCCTAGTATATATCACTCAATCACATATATCCATCCATGCTGTTATGGCTGAAATAGATCACTTTGTTACATGGTCAAATTTTAAAATCAATGCAGCGAAGTCTGAGGCCCTCGATGTCTCCCTCCCCAAATCCATATAGGATTCCATCCAGTCCAACTTTCCCTTTGCCTGGCCCTCACAGGGTATCAAATACTTAGGAATTCCTATTCATAGAGACCTCTCCCATCTATGTTATCTTAATTTTGGGCCCTTTATTGAACAACTCCATACAGACCACGGTTGGCAAGTTAGAACTGTAAGATTCACTACGTGAACCGCTGGTGTTTTGTGGAAAAGCACATGTACACTGCGTTCCAAATTATTATGCAAAAAGTGTTTAGGAGTGATAAGGGAAGAATTTGTTTGTTTGTCAGTTAAACTCATTGATGGTGATGTGTGTCAGGGCTCTTTATATCACTGTAAGCAATTGCAGACACCTGTGCTAATTAGTTTGGCAGGTGTGTCCAATGAAAGGCAAGACTACTTAAGAAGGCTCTCTCACATTATTAAGCAGCCTACATTTTCTGCCAAAATGGGAAAGAAAAAGGATGTGTCGGCTGCTGAGAAGCAACAAATTGTGGAGTGTTTAGGTCAAGGCATGACTACAATCAACATTGTGCGATGATCAGGATGAAGTGTCTTGGCAATCAAGAAGTATGTAGCTGATTCACAGTACACACGTGTGCGTGCTGATAAGGGCAAATTGAGGACTCTTTCCTACAGGCAATTACGTCAGGTTGAAAGAGCAGCGGCAAAAAAGCCTTGTCATAGCAGCAGACAAGTTTTTGAAGCTGCTTGTGCCTCCAACGTCCCCCGAACAACAAGATGCAGGGTCCTTCAGAGGTTTGCAGCTGTGCATACGCCATCCTGTCGACCTCCTCTATCCACTTCACACAAGCAGAAACGGCTCCAGTGGGCCAAACATTACATGAAGACTGATTTCAAAACTGTTTTGTTCACGGATGAGTGCCGTGAAGCGCTCGATGGTCCAGATGGATGGAGTGGAGGATGGCTGGTTGATGGACACCCCACGCAAACACGGCTACAGCGCCAACAAGGAGGAGGTGGAGTAATGTTTTGGGCTGGAATCATGGGGAGAGAGATTGTCGGCCCCTTTAGGATCCCTGAAGGCGCTAAAGATGAACTCCATAATGTATGTGGATTTTCTCAAACAGCACTTCCTGCCATGGTTCAAGAAGAAGAACCGTGTATTTCACAGCAAGATCATTTTTTTGCATGATAATGCACCATCTCATGCTGCACATAAAACATCTCCATCTCTGACTGATATGGGCATAAAAGGGGACAAACTTATGGTGTGACCCCCATGCTCCCCTGACCTCTACCCCATTCAGAACCTTTGGAGCATCATTAAAAGGAGTGTCTATGATGGCGGGAGGCAGTTCACATCTAAGCAACAGCTCTGGGAGGGTATTCTGTCCTCATGCAAAACAATTGAAGCAGAAACCATCCAAAACCTGACAAATTCAATGGACGAGAGAGTTCAGAAGCTCCTTTCGAACAAGGGGTCCTATGTGAAAATGTAACATCACCTAGAATAAAGTTTTGAGTTGAAAACTGTTTGATTTCAGTTTCTAACAACCTGCTAATGCTTATAATTTCAAAAATGACCATTTTTTTGGTCTTTATTAAAATGAAAAGGTTGATCGAAAAGTTTGGGGGATCTAAGAGTGTGGCAACCCAGTAGTCATGATTACTTCGAATTCTGACAATATGAGGGTCATGCTGCAGGTAGTGCAGCAAGAAGGCACTTATGTGTCTTGCGCATCTCGGAGCCCCAAAATTATTTTCCGGGCTAGATGCAGCTAAAAATTATTTTTAATTTTAAATCTGGTGGAGCTTATTATAGATGGCCTAATAGGATCAGTGCTGCACACTGCTACAAAGCCCAAATTATTTTCCAGTCAAGATACAGATAAACATGATTAGTAATTTGAAAGCTTAAAACGTTTGGTAGGGTGATTTTAACCAATCATCAAGCTTTTACTCTCCCCAGGATGACACAGGGGTAGAAAAGTCGTTTCGGATCCATGATTTGTTCATCTTTATGAACGTGAGTCTGTCTACATTATCAGTGGAGAGCCGCGTGCGCTTATCTGTCAGCACACCACCAGCAGCGCTGAACACACGTTCAGACAGAACGCTGGCTGCGGGGCATGACAAGATCTCCAAGGCGTAAGTGGCTAGCTCCGGCCATTTATCCAGATTGGAAGCCCAAAAAGAGCAAGGGTCCAGTGACACAGTCCTGGCTTCAATGTTTACTTGGAGATACTCCTGTACCATCGTCTCTAGGCGTTGACTATGTGTCAGACTTCTTGTCTCCTGTGGCCTTGCAAAGGATGGGCTAAAAAAGTGGTGAAATGATTCCGCAAAATTGATGTTACCACCAGATACTGTGGTTCTGTTACGGTTTGTGTGCTGAACACTTGACGGTCCCACGGTCGGCAAGTTGGAACTGTGAGATTCACTACGTGCACCACTGGTATTTTGTGGAAAAGCACATGTAAGATTCTGCAACAGCCTCTGCAGATACTCCTGCATGCGTGCATCCCTTTCTATGGCAGGAATAATTTCTGCAAATTTACTTTTGTACCGGGGATCTAACAGTGTGGCAACCCAGTAGTCAGGATTATTTCTAATTCTCCCAATTCGAGGGTCATGTTGCAGGTAGTGCAGCAAGAAGGCACTCATGTGTGTTGCGCATCCAGGAGCACCAAGTCCCTGTTGTGTTGGTGGCGAGGTAACAATCATGCTTCCTTCCTCTGTCCTCTCCCCCCAACCTCGCACAACAGAAATGTGATCAAGGTCTCCCTCATCTGATGAGTCTTCCATCAGTTCGTCCTCCACTTCTTCCTGGGCTCCTGCACCTTCCTCACTAGTTTGGCTGCTACCATGCGCCCTGGTAAAACCATCTCCCCCACCCTCACATGCCTGCCGCCTTGGTGCTGCCGACCGTCTGGACCTTGCAGATGTTAGCCCTTCCGCATACAACTCCTCCTCCTCTACTTCCTCCACCTCCTCTTGTGCCACCACCTGACTCCGAATTCTGTTTAACATGTGCTCCAGCATGTAAATCACCGGAATAGTCATGCTGATAATGGCATCGTCAGCACTAAACATCTTCGTCGCCATTTCAAAACTGTGCAGAAGGGTGCATAGCTCCCTGATCTGAGACCACTCCTCCAGCGTGATTTGCCCCACCTCTGAATCTCGTTGGCCCAGGCTATACGTCAGAACGTATTGCACCAGGGCTTGTCGGTGCTGCCACAGTCGCTGCAACATGTGCAGAGTTGAATTCCACCGGGTAGGCACATCGCATTTTAGCCGGTGAAGTGGCAGGCCCAACGACTTCTGTAGAGATGTAAGTCGCTGAGCTGCGGGATGCGAACGGCGGAAGTGAGCACACAGCGACCGTGCCCTCTGCAGAAGGCCATCTAGTCTGGGATAGTGGGCTAAAAATTGCTGGACAACCAGGTTCAACACGTGAGCCATACAAGGCACGTGTGTGACATTGCCCCGGCGAAGGGCCGCACCCAGGTTTGCAGCATTGTCGCACACGGCCTTCCCTGGTTTCAGGTCCAGTGGAGACAACCATTCATGAAATTGGTTCTCCAGAGCTGACCACAACTCCTCAGCTGTGTGACTCACATTTCCCAGACATTTCAATGTAAAAACCGCCTGATGACGTTGAGCCCTACTGCCAGCATAGTAAGGAGGTGTGCAGGATCCCTTCTGCGCAGTTAGAAAGCTTGTGGCATGACCAGACAGGCTTTGGGTGCAGGTGGAAGACCGAGAGGAGGTTGAGGAGGCAGAAGCAGTGGAGGAACTTTGACATAAAGAGGATTGACGCACAACTCGTGGGGACGGCAAGACTTGGACAGCAGCCCCTTGTTCTGCTGTCACCATAGTTACCCAGTGCCCAGTCAGCGACATGTAACGCCCCTGTCCATGCCTACTCGTCCAAGTGTCTGTGGTGAAATGCACCCTGTCACACACAGAGTTTCTCAAAGAAGCGGTGATGTTGTGTGCAACATGCTGGTGGAGCGCAGGCACACCTTTCTTTGAGAAGTAGTGCCGACTGGGCATCTGGTACTGGGGCACTGCGACGGACATAAGGTCTCGAAAATCCTCTGTGTCCACCAGGCGGAAAGGCAGCATTTCTGTAGCCAAGAGCTTGCAGATGGTGAAATTCAACCTCTTAGCTTTCTCATGGCTAGGAGGAAATGGTCTTTTACTTGTCCACATCTGAGGGACCGAGGGCTGGCTATTGTGCTTAGACGGGGTTGATAAGGGTGTCCCCGGCAAACTGCCGGTCTGTGAGGAAGATGCAGGCGGACATGTTAGGTTGCCTTGATCCAAAGCTGGTGCTATCGATGTCGGACAGCGCTCAACACCAGCTGGTGTTACCACCTCCAAAGAAAATGATGACCTGCCAATCACGCTGGCTGTTGCGGGTAAAGAGGTGGCAGGTCTGCGCCCCAAAACAGGTGTGACTGCTGTCCCCCCAGTCACAGAGGATGAAGAGGCCGCGGATGCACAAGATATGGCAGACTGTGGTTGGCCCGGCCGGCTAGGCCGCATTGTAGCTCACTGAGCTTCCCACTGCAACTTATGCTTCATGTCCATGTGCCGGTTCATGCATGAAGTACTCAAACTATGTATTTTTTGGCCTCTACTTAGCTTTTGCTGACAAATGTTACAGATAACACGAGTTGGGTCATCTTTATCGATCTGAAAAAATGCCCAGGCTATGCAAGGCTTAGCACCCATGCGACCTGAAGAGCCACCACGACTTGTGGTGAGAGGCAGAGTTGTGTTTGAGGATGCAGTTGTTGACGTGCTTCCAGTACTACGTCTCTGTCCAGGAAGGCGCAACCTGACCTCGTCGTCACTAGCATCTTCCTCCACCTCCTCTGCTGACCTCATCTCTTGGCTGACTGTGGGTTGACAGTAAGTGGGATCTCCGACCTCATCATCATCACCCTGTGCGTTATCACACCCGTCGTCCTCAGAGCCAACCTGTTCCTGCCCTGACAAAAAACTAAAGTTGTCGCTCCAATCAGGTATTTGAGTCTTATCATCGTCTTCCTCATTGTCTCCACCAACAGGAGTTACAGTTTGGGAATGAGGGTCTACATTATGGTCAGAACCTTCTGCGTCTGGTCCTGGATCCGACTCATAAAGATTCTGGGCATCAGTGCAGATCATTTCCTCGTCTGGATTCACAGAAGCGCTGGAGTCGACCTCTGATTCCCAGGCTATAGTATGAGTAAACAGCTCTGCAGACTCAACCATCTGTTCTACCTCATACTCAGACGGGCAGCTGGAGATTTGGGAGCTGTGAGGAAGCAAGTGCGATTTGGGTGACACCTTTGAGGACTGGAGTATTTGTGATGTTGAAGTTGATGTGGAGGAGAGCCCACTTAAAGGAGCACTTGATATCCGTTGAAGCACCTGCTGTTTTTGTGCCTCATCTGGAATTTGTAGCGATTGGCGTGGCCGTAAGAAAGGGATCTTATCACATTGTCCGCTAAAAGAAGTAGACATTTTAGTTTGGCTGGAAGATGGTCTTTCTTCTGCAGATGTTACTGTTGCTTTAACACCTACCCCACGGACACAACCTTTTTTCCCCTTCCCAACACGCCTATTCCCCTTTCCACCAGCAGCAGGCCTTTTTCCACTCATTTTGGTGGTTAACTAATTCACAACTCTGGAGTTGTTTGCACAAAAAAACAATGGATGGTAACCGAGCAGAGCTGAGTGGCCAAACTGTGGTATTAGGCCAAAACTATTGGCTGGGTTAGATGCAGAAAAAAATTATTTTTAATTTGCAACCTGATGGAGGTCAGTATAGATGGACTAATAGACCAAGTCCCACACACCGCTAGAAGCCCAAATATTTTTTCAGAGCTAGATGCAGAAAATTTTTTTATTCAATTTGCAACCTGATGGAGGTCAGTATAGATGGACTAATACAAATAGTCCCACACACTGCTAGAAGCCCAAATATTTTTTCAGAGGTACTGTAGATGCAGATAAAAATTAGTTTTAATTTGCAACCTGATGGAGGTCAGTATAGATGGACTAATAGAGAAAGTCCGACACACTACTAGAAGGCCAAATATTTTTTCAGAGCTAGATGCAGAAAAAAATTATATTCAGTTTGCAACCTGATGGAGGTCAGTATAGATGGACTAATACAAATAGTCCCACACACTGCTAGAAGCCCAAATATTTTTTCAGAGGTACTGTAGATGCAGATAAAAATTAGTTTTAATTTGCAACCTGATGGAGGTCAGTATAGATGGACTAATAGAGAAAGTCCGACACACTACTAGAAGGCCAAATATTTTTTCAGAGCTAGATGCAGAAAAAAATTATATTCAGTTTGCAACCTGATGGAGGTCAGTATAGATGGATTAATAGAACAAGACCCACACACAGCTAGAAGCCCAATATTTTTTCAGAGGTAGATGCAGAAAAAAATATATTCAGTTTGCAACCGGATGGAGGTCAGTATAGATGGACTAATACAACAAGTCCCACACACAGCTAGAAGCCCAAATATTTTTTCAGAGGTACTGTAGATGCAGATAAAAATTAGTTTTAATTTGCAACCTGATGGAGGTCAGTATAGATGGACTAATAGAGAAAGTCCGACACACTACTAGAAGGCCAAATATTTTTTCAGAGCTAGATGCAGAAAAAAATTATATTCAGTTTGCAACCTGATGGAGGTCAGTATAGATGGATTAATAGAACAAGACCCACACACAGCTAGAAGCTCAATATTTTTTCAGAGGTAGATGCAGAAAAAAATATATTCAGTTTGCAACCGGATGGAGGTCAGTATAGATGGACTAATACAACAAGTCCCACACACAGCTAGAAGCCCAAATATTTTTTCAGAGGTACTGTAGATGCAGATAAAAATTAGTTTTAATTTGCAACCTGATGGAGGTCAGTATAGATGGACTAATAGAGAAAGTCCGACACACTACTAGAAGGCCAAATATTTTTTCAGAGCTAGATGCAGAAAAAAATTATATTCAGTTTGCAACCTGATGGAGGTCAGTATAGATGGATTAATAGAACAAGACCCACACACAGCTAGAAGCACAATATTTTTTCAGAGGTAGATGCAGAAAAAAATATATTCAGTTTGCAACCGGATGGAGGTCAGTATAGATGGACTAATACAACAAGTCCCACACACAGCTAGAAGCCCAAATATTTTTTCAGAGGTACTGTAGATGCAGATAAAAATTAGTTTTAATTTGCAACCTGATGGAGGTCAGTATAGATGGACTAATAGAGAAAGTCCGACACACTACTAGAAGGCCAAATATTTTTTCAGAGCTAGATGCAGAAAAAAATTATATTCAGTTTGCAACCGGATGGAGGTCAGTATAGATGGACTAATACAACAAGTCCCACACACAGCTAGAAGCCCAATATTTTTTCAGAGGTAGATGCAGAAAAAAATATATTCAGTTTGCAACCTGATGGAGGTCAGTATAGATGGATTAATAGAACAAGACCCACACACAGCTAGAAGCCCAAATATTTTTTCAGAGGTACTGTAGATGCAGATAAAAATTAGTTTTAATTTGCAACCTGATGGAGGTCAGTATAGATGGACTAATAGAGAAAGTCCGACACACTACTAGAAGGCCAAATATTTTTTCAGAGCTAGATGCAGAAAAAAATTATATTCAGTTTGCAACCTGATGGAGGTCAGTATAGATGGATTAATACAACAAGTCCTACACACAGCTAGAAGCCCAATATTTTTTCAGAGGTAGATGCAGAAAAAATTATATTCAGTTTGCAACCTGATGGAGGTCAGTATAGTTGGATTAATAGAACAAGACCCACACACAGCTAGAAGCCCAATATTTTTTCCGAGGTAGATGCAGAAAAAAATATATTCAGTTTGCAACCTGATGGAGGTCAGTATAGATGGACTAATAGAATGATGCTATGCCCAAAAGATTTTACTTCACTAGGTGCAGTAAAAAAATTGGTATTCTATACACAGGTGGTATATCTTGCAACACAGATAGGCTACTCCACTGACTAACACACTCTGCAATAGGCCAAAAAGGATTAGCTTTGCTAGATTCAGCCAAATGCTGTGAAAAAAACTTGCACAGCACTGGCACAGACCTGCCTGGCAAAAACTGATAGGAACTGATGTAACCTAGTCCTGAAAAGGACTCCAATTACAATTAGTCTTTACTCCCACAACCTATCTATTTAAGAGCACAGACCTCCCTGATAAAAGTCGTAGGAAATGCTGTAACCTAGTCCTTAAAAGGACTGCAATCACAACTATTCCCTACTCCCAAGCTATCTGTATATTTGTGCGAAAATTGGCTTGAAATTAACAAGGTATAGCGCACACAGCAACAGCGGTGCCGTCTAACACGCAGCTGCAGCAGTGAGAAAATGGTGGCGACGGGGAAAATGGCTTGGTCTTATAGGGCAAGGACATGTGACATACACTGCCAATGACACATGCCCTTGCTTGTGTGAAAAAAAGCACTTCGCTCCGTGTGTGCGCTGCTGATAGGCTGACAGATTGCACCTCCCCACTGTAAATGCGGGAAAGAGAAAAAAAAATGGAGATCTTCATTGTTCCTGCAGAGATCCATCCCCTGCCCCTCCCCCCACCCCGCTGTACACTCAAACTGCGTATTAACATTAATTTTCATCATTACTGAGAAAAAATCCAGTTATGATTTTGGTGCACGAACAGTTATCGAACATAACCTCGAACAGCCGAATTTTTCTCAAATTGTTCGTGTTCGCCGAACGGCTCGAACACCGCCCAAAACAGCTCGAATTTGAGATTGGCGAACAGTTCAAGTAGAACAACGCTCATCTCTAATGCTGACTGGAGGGGCAAACTTAAGGCTAGAATGGTTCAGCCAACCCTAACTATTGCTACTTTCTTAAATTTTAAGATATTTCTGAGGCCGTTGACTCAAACAGGCTTCTTTGGACAGACTTGGCTCAAAACACACCATTTCTAATGGTTCCAAATGAACCCTGGGCTTTACCCTTGAACCTCAATACAGGGACAGTTTCATAGTTTTAAGGTTGAAAGACACAGGTCCATCAAGTTCAACCTAAAAGCTAATGTGTTGATCCAGAGGAAGGCAAAAACCCCATGAGGCAGATGCTAATTGCCCCATATTAGGGGAAAAATTCCTTCCCGACTCCACATATGGCAATCAGACTAGTTCCCTGGATCAACGTCCCATAACAAAATCTAGTACGGATAACCTGTAATTTTATATTATTCAAGAAAGGCACACACATACCCTCCTTGAATTTTTTTTAGAAAATTAAGTATTTCAAGTTCATGTGGTAGACAGTTTCATAACCTCATTGCTCACACAATAAAAATTTGCCAACTAACTTCCTTTAGACAAAGTGAATTAGGATCTTTATGCTAGAGTAATTGAATTAACTCTAACTGAAATAGATTAATGCTTTTTTCCTAAATGTTGAAATTTGTTTAAATGCATCAGCTCAAAAAGGCTTTCTTGGACAGACTTGGCGCAAGCTACTCCATTCTGCAGATCCCAAGGGAACCCTGGCCTTTACCATTACACCCCTGTACAGGGATAGATACTTACCATAGGCCCAGGGCTGCATCTACAGAGTAGCTGCTGGCCGGAGGAGCGAGCTTGAGGCTATAGTGGTTGATTCAACTCTAACTAAAGCTTTTTTTTCCTAAATACTGGGATCTGTTTAAGGCTGTTGGCTCAAACAGACTTCCTCGGACAGACTTGGCGCAAGCTACTCCGTTCTGCAGATCCCAAGGGAACCCTGGTTTTCACCATTACACCCCTGTACAGGGATAGATACTTACCATAGGCCCAGGGTTGCTGAGTAGCTGCTGGCCGGTGGAGTGCGCTTGAGGCTTGAGTAGTTGAATCAATCCTAACTAAAGAAAAACCTATGTAATGCCACTTTCTTGTTAGGACCTGTCTGAGGCCTATGGCTCAAAAAAGCTTCTTTGGAAATACTTGGCAAAAGCCAGTGTATCCTACAGGTTCCAAAGGAACTCTGGCCTTCACTCTTACAGCCCTGTACAGCGATAAAGACTTATTACAGGGCCTTGATTGCATCTACATAGTAGATGCTGACTGGAGGGGCAAACTTAAGGCTAGAATGGTTCAGCCAACCCTAACTATTGCTACTTTATTAAATGTTAGGATATTTCTGAGGCCGTTGGCTCAAACAGGCTTCCTCGGACAGACTGGGCGCAAAACACACCATTTCTGATGGTTCCAAATGAACCCTGGGCTTCACCCTTGAACCTCAATACAGGGACAGTTTCATAGTTTTAAGGTTGAAAGACACAAGTCCATCAAGTTCAACCTAAAAGTTAATGTGTTGATCCAGAGGAAGGCAAAAACCCCATGAGGCAGATGCTAATTGCCCCATATTAGGGGAAAAATCCCTTCCCGACTCCACATATGGCAATCAGACTAGTTCCCTGGATCAACGTCCCATAACAAAATCTAGTACGGATAACCTGCAATTCTATATTATTCAAGAAAGGCACACACATGCCCTCCTTGAATTTTTTTTAGAAAATTAAGTATTTCAAGTTCGTGTGGTAGAGAGTTCCATAACCTCATTGCTCACACAATAAAAATTTGCCAACTAACTTCCTTTAGACAAAGTGAATTAGGGTCTTTATACTAGAGTAACTGAATTAACTCTAACTGAAATAAATGAATGCTTTTTTCCTAAATGTCGAAATTTGTTTAAATCCATTAGCTCAAAAAGGCTTTCTCGGACAGATTTGGCGCAAGCTACTCCATTCTGCAGATCCCAAGGGAACCCTGGCCTTTACCATTACACCCCTATACAGGGATAGATACTTACCAAAGGCCCAGGGCTGCATCTACAGAGTAGCTGCTGGCCGGAGGAGCGAGCTTGAGGCTATAGTGGTTGATTCAACTCTAACAAAAGCTTTTTTTTTCCCTAAATACTGGGATCTGTTTAAGGCTGTTGGCTCAAACAGACTTCCTCGGACAGACTTGGCGCAATCTACTCCATTCTGCAGATCCCAAGGGAACCCTGGCTTTTACCATTACACCCCTGTACAGGGATAGATATTTACCATAGGCCCAGGTTTGCATCTACAGAGCAGCTGCTGTCCGGAGGAGTGCGCTTGAGGCTTGAGTAGTTGAATCAATCCTAACTAAAGAAAAACCTATGTAATGCCACTTTCTTGTTAGGACCTGCCTGAGGCCTATGTCTCAAAAAAGCTTCTTTGGAAAGACTTGGCAAAAGCCAGTCTATCCTACAGGTTCCAAAGGAACTCTTGCCTTAACTCTTACAGCCCTGTACAGTGATAAAGACTTATTACAGGGCCTTGATTGCATCTACATAGTAGATGCTGACTAGAGGGGCAGACTTAAGGCTAGAATGGTTCAGCCAACCCTAACTATTGCTACTTTCTTAAATGTTAGGATATTTCTGAGGCCGATGGCTCAAACAGGCTTCCTTGGACAGACTGGGCGCCAAACACACCATTTTACTTTTGGCAGTGTGGACATTGGCCAAGTCCTGCTGGAAAATGACATTTCCATCTCCAAAAAGCTTGTCGGCAGAGGGAAGCATGAAGTGCTCTACAATGTCCTGGTAGACGGGTGCGCTGACTTTGGTCTTGATAAAGCACAGTCGACCTACACCAGCAGATGACATGGCTCCCCAAACCATCACTGATTGTGGAAACTTCACACGAGACCTCAAGCAGCTTGGATTGTGGCCTCTCCACTCTTCCTCCAGACTCTGGGACCTTGATTTCCAAATTAAATGCAAAATTTACTTTCATCGGAAAACAACACCTTGGACCACTGAGCAACAGTCCAGGTGTTTTTCTCCTTGGCCCAGGTAAGATGCTTCTGGCGTTGTCTATTGGTGATGAGTGGCTTGACACAAGGAATGTGACACTTGTAGCCCATGTCTTGGATACGTCTGTGTGTGGTGGCTCTTGAAGCAATGACTCCAGCAGCAGTCCACTCCTTGTGAATCTTCCCCAAATGTTTGAATGGCCCTTCCTTAATAATCTTTTCAAGGCTGCGGTTATCCCGGTTGCTTGTGCACCTCTTCCTACCACACTTTTTCTTTCCACTCAACTTTCCATAAATATGCTTGGATACAGCACTCTGTTAACAGCCAGCTTCTTTAGCAATGACCTTTTGTGGTTTACACTCCTTGTGGAGTGCGTCAATGACTGCCTTCTGGACATCTGTCAAGTCAGCAGTCTTCCCCATGATTGTGGAGCCTACTGAAACAGACAAAGGGACCTTTTTAAATGCGTAAGAAGCCTTTGCAGGTGTTTTTTGCTAATTATTCTAATTTACTGAGATAATGACTTTGTGTTTTCATTGGCTGTAAGCCATCATTATCAACATTAACAGAAATAAACACTTAAAATAGATCACTCTGTAATGACTCTGTATAATATATGAGTTTCACTTTTTGGATTGAAGAACTGAAATAAATTAACTTTTTGATGATATTCTAATTTTGTGAGAAGCACCTGTATGTTTGATGCATCTCATTAGCTAAGCTCAACCTCTTCCTTGCTTCACCTCAATTTGAGCCATAAATTGTGATATTTCATTTTGGTGCATTTTATGACTCCTTTTTGTCACACTTTTCTCATAACTATTTTTTTTATAACTGAGGGAAATTAACAAAATCTTATTTGTTGTACTCAAGTTTTCACAGAAACATCTGATAAAGTGTTGACTTATTTTTCTGAGTTAAACTCTTCCTTTTGGCCCTCTATATATTTGAGTTTGACAGCCCTGATGTAGATGGATGATGATGTGGCAAGAAGGGGCAGAGGGGCAGAGCCTCCTGGCTCTCAGCTTCGCTCTCCACTGCTCACAGGAGACAGCAGTTACTTCACAAATGTAACTGATAGAAAAGATGTCACGTAAGAGGGGGTCAGGGGAGCGATGTGCTGCAGGAGGGGGAAGATTAGCCAGGGGAGTGGTGTGCTGCAGGGAGAGGAGGATTATGCAGGGGAGTGATGTAATGCAGGAGGAGAGGATTAGGCAGGGAGCGCTGTGCTTAAGCGGGGGAGCGATGTGCTGCAGGAAGAGCAATATTAGGCAGGGTAGTGATGTAATGCAGGAGGAGAGGATTAGGCAGGGAGGGATGTGTTGCCGGGGGGAGGGGAGTAATATACTGCAGAAGAAGGAGGATTACGCAGGGGAGTGATATAATGCAGGAGGAGGAGAATTAGGCGGGGATGGAGAGATGTGCTGCAGGAAGGTGAGGAGATTAGGCAGGGGTGCGATGTGCTGCAGAAAGGGGAGGGGATTAGGCAGGGGTGCAATGTGCTGCAGAAAGGTGAGGTGATTAGGCAGGGGTGCGATATGCTGCAGGAAGGGGAGGGGATTACGCAGGGGTGCAATGTGCTGCAGGAGCGGGAGGCTTAGGCAGGGGAGCGATGTGCTGCAGGAAGAGGTGGCTTATGCAGGGGAGTGATGTAATGCAAGAGGAGGGGATTAGGCAGGGAGTGCTGTGCTTAAGCGGGGGAACGATGTGCTGCAGGAAGAGCAATATTAGGCAGCGGAGTGATGTAATGCAGGAGGAGAGGACTAGGCAGGGAGAGATGTGTTGCCGGAGGGAGGGGAGTAATATGCTGCAGAAGAAGGAGGATTAGGCAGGGGAGTGATATAATGCAGGAGGGGGAGAATTAGGCGGGGATGGAGAGATGTGCTGCAGGAAGGTGAGGGGATTAGGCAGGGGTGTGATGTGCTGCAGAAAGGGGAGGGGATTAGGCAGGGGTGCAATGTGCTGCAGAATGGTGAGGGGATTAGGCAGGGGTGCGATGTGCTGCAGGAAGGGGAGGGGATTAGGCAGGGGTGCAATGTGCTGCAGGAGGGGGAGGCTTAGGCAGGGGAGCGATGTGCTGCAAGAAAAGGAGGATTAGGCAGGGGACTGATGAAATGCAGGAGAGAGGGGATTAGGCAGGAAGCGATGTGCTACAGGAGAGGGAGAATTAGGCAGGGTAGCAATGTGATGCAGGAGGAGGATTAAGCAGTTAGAGATGTGCTGCAGAAATAAGCAGTATATAGATGAGTGGAGCGATGTACTGCAGCACGGTGCTGAGAGGAGTGATATACTGCAGTCAGTGGCTGTATAGGCAGACAGCGAAATGTTGCTGGAGGGGATTAAACAGGAGAGCGATGTGCTCCATGAGGAGAAGGCTTAGGCAGGAGATGGATGAGCTGCAGGAGGTGGAGGATTAGGCAGTGAGCGATGTGCTGCAGGAGGGGGAGGATTAGGCAGGTGAGCGATGTGCTGCAGGAGGGGGAGGATTAGGCAGGGAGCGATATGCTGCAGGAGATGGAGGATTTGGCAGTGGGCGATGTGGTGCAAGAGGGGATTTTGCAGTGGGTGATGTGGTGCAGGAAGGGGAAGATTTAGAAAAGGCACAATGTGCTGCAAGGAGGGGAGGATTAGACGGGAGCAATGTGCCGCAAGAGGGGGAGGTTTAGACAGTGGAGCGATGTGCTGCAGTAGGTGGAGGATTTGGCTGTGGGCGATGTGGTGTAAGAGGGGATTTTGCAGTGGGCAATGTGGTGCAGGAAGGGGGAGATTTAGAAAGGGAACAATGTGCTGCAAGGAGGGGAGGATTAGACGGGACCAATGTGCCGCAAGAGGGGGAGGTTTAGACAGGGGAGCGATCTGCTGCAGGAGTGGGAGAATTAAGCGGTGAGAAATATGCTGCAGGACGGGGAGGGTTAGGCAGGGGAGCAATGTGCTGCAGGTGAAAGCAGAATCTGTGACTACAGCCCAGTGTTTAAGGTTTATTGGAGCCTGTCTTTTATATATTTTATTGTTTTTTTTTCTGACAAAACTGCATAACATCTGACATGAAGTCCGCTTAGCAGTCACTGTCCCTGTAGATTGTTACTGTCCAGGTTCACCGCGGTCTCTTTTTGTTTTTAGTGCCAATCTGACAGCAGTGAAGGTTCCGCTGATAATGGCGGTCGGGTTCCGAATAGAATGTTCATGTCTGTTCTCATTGTAGTAACATCACGGAATATGCTAATTTCTTCTGACCACACCCGATGACTGAATAAAGGCGCCTCACCCCCTTGTCTATGTCATCACTTTGTGGTGTCACAATGATCTAAGGGGATAAAAAAACGCTCCTGGCAGCTTTACAGTCATTCGTCCCTTCGTGTTAAAGGAGCAGGATGATAGAGCCGCACCATGCCAGCCAGAAGAAAAGAAAGTGGAGCCCTTCAAGATGATGAAGCAAGAAAGCAGACTGTGGAAGGCCATCCAGGACCAAGAGCATCATGAGGGCCTGGTAACGTATACTACACAACTGTTCTGTATATGCTCATGCCATGTAAACCTATGGTGGCCGATTCATCAAGGCTGGTGGATTTCTATACCAGCATTCATGAAGCGCCTATTGGAGGAACGTGCACCAAATTCATTAAAAAGACTAAACCTCTTAATGAATTTGACTCATCCTTAAAGGGGTTGTTCCCTTTCAATAAATGAATGTCCCTAGCTGCAGGTCATTTAATTAAAAAAAAGAGGTTCCACAATCTCAGAGCTGCAGCAGCTCAGTGCGCTCAGCTGGGCAGTCCGTCTGATTACATTTGTTGGCTGCGGCAGTATTGAGGTGATGTCAGTGCCATACACAATCCCAGGAATGGGTCAGGACAGCACAGTTTGATTCTTTATACCTGCAGCCAGGGTCATTCATTTATTGAAATATCCCCTTAAAGCTGACGTACTAGACCTCAAGAAATGTACTCCAGTCAAAAGATGGAGTCAATTTCAGTCCTAATTTACACCACTTTTCCAGCCTAATTTGTAATAAGTTTTCAGGTAAAGCTAAGCCACAAGCGGTCCAGATAAGCTCTGTTCACTATTTAAGAAGTTAAAAGAGTGGGTGTAAAAAGGTCAGAGTATTTAAATGTAAGTTGTGCAGGAATTTACTGAGATTCAAACAGTTGTGCAACACATTTCCGGAGAAAACTGCTTGATTAAAAATGTTCCTTGAATAATATAACATTTCAGGTTAGTGGTAATAGATTTTATTATGGGACGTTGATCCAGGGAACTAGTCTGATTGCCATATGTGGAGTCGGGAAGGAATTTTTCCCCTAAAATGGGGCAATTAGCATCTGCCTCATGGGGTTTTTGCCTTCCTCTGGATCAACACATTAGCTTTTAGGTTGAACTTGATGGACTTGTGTCTTTCAACCTTAAAACTATGAAACGGTTACTGTATAGAGGTTCAAAGGTGAAGCCCAGGGTTCATTTGGAACCATCAGAAATGGTGTGTTTTGCGCCCAGTCTGTCCAAGGAAGCCTGTTTGAGCCAACGGCCTCAGAAATATCCTAACATTTCAGAAAGTAGCAATAGTTAGGGTGGCTGAACCATTCTAGCCTTAAGTTTGCCCCTCCAGTCAGCATCTACTATGTAGATGCAATCAAGGCCATGTAATAAGTCTTTATCGCTGTACAGGGCTGTAAGAGTGAAGGCCAGAGTTCCTTTGGAACCTGTAGGATAGACTGGCTTTTGCCAAGTCTTTCCAAAGAAGCTTTTTTGAGCCATAGGCCTCAGACAGGTCCTAACAAGAAAGTGGCATTAGATAGGTTTTTCTTTAGTTAGGATTGATTCAACTACTCAAGCCTCAAGCGCACTCCTCCGGCCAGCAGCTACTCTGTAGATGCAACCCTGGGCCTATGGTAAGTATCTATCCCTGTACAGGGGTGTAACGGTAAAAACCTGGGTTCCCTTGGGATCTGCAGAATGGAGTAGCTTGCGCCAAGTCTGTCCGAGGAAGTCTGTTTGAGCCAACAGCCTTAAACAGATCCCAGTATTTAGGAAAAAAAAAAGCTTCAGTTAGAGTTGAATCAACCACTATAGCCTCAAGCTCGCTCCTCCGGCCAGCAGCTACTCTGTAGATGCAGCCCTGGGCCTATGGTAAGTATCTATCCATGTACAGGCGTGTAATGGTAAAGGCCAGGGTTCTCTTGGGATCTGCAGAATGGAGTAGCTTGTGCCAAGTCTGTCCGAGAAAGCCTTTTTGAGCTGATGGATTTAAACAAATTTCAACATTTAGGAAAAAAGCATTAATCTATTTCAGTTAGAGTTAATTCAATTACTCTAGCATAAAGATCCTAATTCACTTTGTGTAAAGGAAGTTAGTTGGCAAATTTTTATTGTGTGAGCAATGAGGTTATGGAACTCTCTACCACATGAACTTGAAATACTTAATTTTCTAAAAAAAATTCAAGGAGGGCATATGTGTGCCTTTCTTGAATAATATAAAATTGCAGGTTATCCGTACTAGATTTTGTTATGGGACGTTGATCCAGGGAACTAGTCTGATTGCCATATGTGGAGTCGGGAAGGAATTTTTCCTCTAATATGGGGCAATTAGCATCTGCCTCATGGGGTTTTTGCCTTCCTCTGGATCAACACATTAGCTTTTAGGTTGAACTTGATGGAGTTGTGTCTTTCAACCTTAAAACTATGAAACTGTCCATGTATTGAGGTTCAAGGGTGAAGCCCAGGGTTCATTTGGAAACATCAGAAATGGTGTGTTTTGCGCCCAGTCTGTCCAAGGAAGCCTGTTTGAGCCAACGGCCTCAGAAATATCCTAACATTTAAGAAAGTAGCAATAGTTAGGGTTGGCTGAACCATTCTAGCCTTAAGTTTGCCCCTCCAGTCAGTATCTACTATGTAGATGCAATCAAGGCCCTGTAATAAGTCTTTATCGCTGTACAGGGCTGTAAGAGTGCAGGCCAGAGTTCCTTTGGAACCTGTAGGATAGACTGGCTTTTGCCAAGTCTTTCCAAAGAAGCTTTTTTGAGCCATAGGCCTCAGACAGGTCCTAACAAGAAAGTGTCATTAGATAGGTTTTTCTTTAGTTAGGATTGATTCAACTACTCAAGCCTCAAGCGCACTCCTCCGGCCAGCAGCTACTCTGTAGATGCAACCCTGGGCCTATGGTAAGTATCTATCCCTGTACAGGTGTGTAATGGTAAAAACCAGGGTTCCCTTGGGATCTGCAGAATGGAGTAGCTTGCGCCAAGTCTGTCCGAGGAAGTCTGTTTGAGCCAACAGCCATAAACAGATCCCAGTATTTAGGAAAAAAAAGCTTTAGTTAGAGTTGAATCAACCACTATAGCCTCAAGCTCGCTCCTCCGGCCAGCAGCTACTCTGTAGATGCAGCCCTGGGCCTATGGTAAGTATCTATCCCTGTACAGGGGTGTAATGGTAAAGGCCAGGGTTCCCTTGGGATCTGCAGAATGGAGTAGCTTGCGCCAAGTCTGTCCGAGAAAGCCTTTTTGAGCTGATGGATTTAAACAAATTTCAACATTTAGGAAAAAAGCATTAATCTATTTCAGTTAGAGTTAATTCAATTACTCTAGCATAAAGATCCTAATTCACTTTGTCTAAAGGAAGTTAGTTGGCAAATTTTTATTGTGTGAGCAATGAGGTTATGAAACTCTCTACCACATGAAATTGAAATACTTAATTTTCTAAAAAAAATTCAAGGAGGGCATGTGTGTGCCTTTCTTGAATAATATAAAATTGCAGGTTATCCGTACTAGATTTTGTTATGGGACGTTGATCCAGGGAACTAGTCTGATTGCCATATGTGGAGTCGGGAAGGAATTTTTCCCCTAATATGGGGCAATTAGCATCTGCCTCATGGGGTTTTTGCCTTCCTCTGGATCAACACATTAGCTTTTAGGTTGAACTTGATGGACTTGTGTCTTTCAACCTTAAAACTATGAAACGGTCCCTGTATAGAGGTTCAAGGGTGAAGCCCAGGGTTCATTTGGAAACATCAGAAATGGTGTGTTTTGCGCCAAGTCTGTCCAAGGAAGCCTGTTTGAGCCAACGGCCTCAGAAATATCCTAACATTTAAGAAAGTAGCAATAGTTAGGGTTGGCTGAACCATTCTAACCTTAAGTTTGCCCCTCCAGTCAGCATCTACTATGTAGATGCAATCAAGGCCCTGTAATAAGTCTTTATCACTGTACAGGGATGTAAGAGTGAAGGTCAGAGTTCCTTTGGAACCTGTAGGATAGACTGGCTTTTGCCAAGTTTTTCCAAAGAAGCTTTTTTGAGCCATAGGCCTCAGACAGGTCCTAACAAGAAAGTGTCATTAGATAGGTTTTTCTTTAGTTAGGATTGACTCAACTACTCAAGCCTCAAGCGCACTCCTCCGGCCAGCAGCTACTCTGTAGATGCAACCCTGGGCCTATGGTAAGTATCTATCCCTGTACAGGGGTGTAATGGTAAAAACCAGGGTTCCCTTGGGATCTGCAGAATGGAGTAGCTTGCGCCAAGTCTGTCCGAGGAAGTCTGTTTGAGCCAATAGCCTTAAACAGATCCCAGTATTTAGGAAAAAAAAGCTTTAGTTAGAGTTGAATCAACCACTATAGCCTCAAGCTCGCTCCTCCGGCCAGCAGCTACTCTGTAGATGCAACCCTGGGCCTATGGTAGGTATCTATCCCTGTACAGGGGTGTAATGGTAAAGGCCAGGGTTCCCTTGGGATCTGCAGAATGGAGTAGCTTGCGCCAAGTCTGTCCGAGGAAGCATTTTTGAGCCAATGGCCTTAGACAGAACCCATCATTTAGTAATAAAAAAGCTTTAGTTAGAGTTATAGCCTCAAGCTCGCTCCTCTGGCCAGCAGCTACTCTGTAGATGCAACCCTGAGCATGTGGTAAGTCTCCATTCCTGTAAAGGGGTGTAATGGTAAAGATCAGGGTTCCTTTTGACCTGCTTATGCCAAGTCTGTCAAAGGAAGCCTTTTTGAGCTGATGGCTCTACACAGATCCTAATGTTTAGGAAAAAAGCTTATGTGTATTTCAGTTAGATTAAAAGTAAAGCCAACAAAAGAGAATTTAACTTTCCTCAAAAAATCAATTATTAATATAGCATTTACCTGCCCAGATCTCAGAACTAATGCACTATTAGGATGTAGCAATCCCATATAATTTTGTGTGCAGTTTTAATACTATGTAATCACCCCCCTCCATTAATTGGTAATATGTGAGTGGTTGTCACATCAGTATTTTGCACCTGTATTGCTGTCATCGTTATTATATGGTATGATTAGTACTGAGACCTAGGCAGGTAAACACTGTTGCCCTTTTTTCCTGTGTTAATTCTTGAATTTTGGTGGGAATTTAAATTTGTCTTTGCTTTTAATGTTAGTGTAGGGACTCGCAAGTATGAGGACCCTTGACGCGGGTTGCGAGCTTGTGTATTTTGGCCAAAATATTTACTAATACCTCATATATATCATATATATTTTTTGCACGTTATTTTTATTCAGGGTGCAGCCAGACCCATCAATGTTGGCCTTGTAAACTAGGGTGTCTGTCTTCATGGGGTGCACTTAAAAAGTGCTGGGCAGCCCGCCTAATCTAATAGTTTGGGCTTCACTAATAGGCTGTAAGCCAGACATTGTGCACTACCTATGTGTGACCAGTGCCCTATACAAGGCTTATTTGTGTGCAGTTTTAATACTAAGCAATCACCCCCTCCATGAATTGGTAGGTTGTGAGTGGTTGTCTCATCAATATTTTGCACCTGTGTTGCTGACTTCTTCATTATATGGGTTTGCTGCATCCTTGTAATTATTGTTGCTGTATTTGCTGTGTTAATTCTTGAATTTTGGTGGGAACTTTAATTCCTTGTTTTTGTGACTTTGCTTTTAATGTTAGTGTAGGGACTCGCAAGTATGAGGACCCTTGAGCAGGTTGCGAGCTTGTATATTTTGGCCAAAATATCGACCAATACCTCATATATATCATATATATTTTTTACATGCTATTTTTATTCAGGGTGCAGCCAAGCCCATTTACAGGTGCATCTCACAAAATTAGAATATCACCAGAAAAGTTAATTTATTTCAGTTCTTCAATACAAAACGTGAAACTCATATATTATATAGAGCCATTACACACAGAGTGATCTATTTCACGTGCTTATTTCTGTTAATATTGATGATTATGGCTTACAGCCAATGAAAACTCAAAAGTCATTATTTCAATTAATTAGAATACCTTATAACAACAGCTTGAAAAATGTTTTCAAAATCCAAAATGTTATCCTACTGAAATGTATGTTCAATAAATGCCCTCAATACTTGGTCGGGGCTCCTTTTACATCAATTACTGCATCAATGCGGCAATGTGGCATGGAGGGATCAGCCTGTGGCACTGCTGAGGGGTTATGGAAGCCCAGGTGGCTTTGATAGAAGCCTTCAGCTCGTCTGCATTGTTGGGTCTGGTGTCTCTCATTTTCCTCTTGACAATACCCCATAGATTCTTTATGGGGTTAAGGTCAGGTGAGTTTGCTGCCAATCAAGCACAGTGATACTGTTGTGTGTAAACCAGGTATTAGTACTTTTGTCAGTGTGGACAGGGGCCAAGTCCTGCTGGAGAATGAAATTTCCATCTCCAAAAAGCTTGGCGTAGCTAAGATTTTGGTTCAGGGGGCCGAAACTTCTGAGTGGGCCTCTAACCAGGTAACCCTGATTCCAACTATAGCGGCGCACCCAGATAGTTGATGTAGGAAAACCTCAGCAGATGACCGCGCTGTTACTAAAAATAATCTCTATACAAAGACCAGCACTGATATTACCGCCATATGGTGACATATATTGATAGATGCCAGTCCTGCAAAACATATAAGAGATCACAGCTCAGTTATATATAGTACCTTACAGCTGACGTTCTTTCTGATTAAATTGTTCACTTTTCCCGTCTTTTCCATCTGGCCCAGACCGACACGACAACTTCTCCAGCCAGGGCTCAGAGTCTCAGGTATGCAGAGATCACAACAAAGACACATTTGACTCCTTACATTTCAGGCACTGACCACATCTATCCCCAACCTGCACAAACTTCTCATCCTGCTGATACCCCAATACTGAGCCTCTGCTGCAAAATGTGTCCCTATTACTGCACCTACTGTGTGCCCTCTAGATGGTAAAACAAACCTCTAAAATAAAGTAATGCCGTGTGCAAGTGTCCTAGAAAACAGTGCCCACATTGTGCCCCCTAGAAAGTAATAGTGCCCCTTCGACAGTCACGATAACCTGAGTTCCCCTATAACAATAAGTGCCCACCTAAGATTTAATAATGTCCTGAGTCTCCCCCCATGTAGAGCTCCGCTCTAACCAGTATGATGTTCTCCTATTCACGATATAATTCCCCCTCACTGTATAGTACCCCCACAAAGTATACTGACCCCTTAGTAGCCCCCAAGCTGATGGCTCCAACAATGTATGATGGCCTCCACACTATACAAAGACCCCACATTATCTCCCACACTGTATGATGGCCCCCACGCTGTTCAAAGAACCCACATTATCTCCCACACTGTATAAATAGCCTACATATAGTATAATGCACCAGATAGTCCTCAATATAGTATAATGCACTCCCCATAGTCCTTCGTATAGTATAATGCGCCCCTATAGGCAGAGTCTGTAGTAAAATGCTCCCCCCATTGACAGAGTCTGTAGTATAAAGCTCCCCCCCATAGGCAGAGTCTGTAGTATAATGCTCCCCCCCTCCTCATAGGCAGAGTCTGTGGTATAATGCCCCCCCATAGGCAGAGTCTGCAGTATAATGCCCCCCCCATAGGCAGAGTCTGTAGTATAATGCTCCCCCCTCCTCATAGGCAGAGTCTGTAGTATAATGCCCCCCCCTCCTCATAGGCAGAATCTGTAGTATAATGCCCCCCCCCATCTCATAGGCAGAGTCTGTAGTGTAATGTGCCCCCCCTCCTCATAGGCAGAGTCTGTGGTATAATGCCCCCCCATCTCATAGGCAGCGCCTGTAGTATAATGCCCCACCTATAGGCAGAGTCTGTAGTAAAATGCACCCCCCATAGGCAGAGTCTGTAGTATAATGCTCCCCCTCTTATAGGCAGAGTCTGTAGTACAATGTCCCCCCCATAGGCAGAGTCTGTAGTATAATGCTCCCCCTCTTATAGGCAGAGTCTGTTGTACAATGTCCCCCCATAGGCAGAGTCTGTAGTCTACTGCTCTCCCCTGCTCATAAACAGAGTCTGTAGTATAATGCCCCCCATAGGCAGAGTCTGTAGTAGAATGCCCCCCCATAGACAGAGGCTTTAGTATAATGCTCCCCCCCTCCCCATAGACAGTCTGTAGTATAATGCCCCCCCTCCCCATAGGCAGAGTCTTTAGTATAATGCCCCCCCTCTCTGTGGGCAGAGTCTTTAGGATAATGCTCCCCCATAGGCAGAGTCTGTAGTATAATGCACCTCCCCCTTCCCATAGGCAGAGTCTGTAATATAATGCCGCCCCCCACCCGGCAAAAAATAAATAAACAGTACTCATCTCTCCTCCTGGTTCCCTCGCTGCTCAGAGCACCCAGCACGCACACATCTTCAGCACAGCGGGCTGGGCGCCAAGTGATGATGTCAGAGACGTCAGTCACAGAAGGGACTAATGGGAGAGAGATCCGCGCTCCCTCTCTCATCAGTAAACTTGCGGCGGTGGCGGGCAGTGGGGCCCGATGCTGGCACCAGGGGCATGCTAGATACAGTTACACTGGCGTAGCCCTGGATGGGCCCCCTAAGAGCGAGGGGCCCGGGGCCACCGCCCCCTTTGCCCCCCTGGTAGCTTGATACTGTGGCAGAGGGAAGCATGAAGTGCTCTAAAATTTCCTGGTAGACGGCTGCGCTGACTTTGGTGTTGAAAAAACACAGTGGACCTACACCAGCAGATGACACGGCTCCCCAAACCATCACTGATTGTGGAAACTTTACACTAGACCTCAAGCAGCTTGGATTGTGGCCTCTCCACTCTTCTTCCAGACTCTGGGACCTTGATTTCAAATGAAAATTGGAACTCTGGACATCTGTCAAGTCAGCAGTCTTCACCATGATTGTCATGATTGTGGAGCCTACTAAAACAGACTAAGGGACCTTTTTAAATGCTTAGGAAGTCTTTGCAGGTGTTTTTTGTTAATTATTTTAATTTACTGAGTTAATGACTTTTGTGTTTTCATTGGCTATAAGCCATAATCATCAACATTAACAGAAATAAACACTTGAAATAGATCACTGTGTTTGTAATGACTCTATATAATATATGAGGTTCACTTTTTGCATTGAAGAACTGAAATAAATTAACTTTTTGATGATATTCTAATTTTGTGAGATGCACCTATATGTTATGGCCTTGTAAATTAGAGTGTCTATCTTCATGGGGTGCACTTAAATAGTGCTGGGCAGCCCGTGTTCTTGCCTCAGCAGCGAATTTAGCTATCCAGGGAATCTAGTCACTTTATGTGTATATCAGTTCTGACATTATGTTGCTTGCATTTGAATCCTGTCTCTTTTTTATTGTTTGATAACTGCACTGTCTGCTAGTGATTTAATGTATTTGCTCTAGTTTCAATTTGCAATGCATTATGGGAAAGTTCCAAGAGCATTGTGAGACAGTTCTTGTTGCATTGTGGTCCTGTTCTTGTCACAGTTTGGGCAGCGACCATTATTTCCTCTTCTCTTCTGATGGAGAAGTTCCCTTATCACTCATCTTGTAAAGTGGCACAGAGCGGTAGTCGTGACTGAACGTCGGTCTGATTTCGCTCTGGCACTTTACAGACAATGGGTGTCCCAGTCCCAGTGTGCTCTAGGGTGTGGGGTGCAGCACACTCTCTTGTAGGCCGCAGGCCTCCACTGCCTTCAGGCTTCTGTCCTCAGAAGCCGCCGCACACAATTTAGGGGACACGAAGTTCTTTGTAACAGTCAAACATATACTTGACAGTTCAAGTTCATCAGGTGGGTACAGATGGGATAAGGCACAGCAATTCACATTATCCTCCTTCTTAGCATAACTCCTCTTCAGCCCTGTTGCTAGCTCATCCTGTATTTCTCGTCCACCTCTGCAGTGCACCCGGGATTGGCCTTCAACTTCCATCTATGCAGGTCCCTGTCCATCTTCCTTTGTACTTCAGAGCACACAAAGTGTCCGGCAGCTCCTATGCCAGACCTTAGGCTCTGGACGTGACTGGAGCGACTGCTCTGGATCCCAGTAATGCCTCCCACTGCCTGGAACATTGAGTACTATATACAGTGGGTACGGAAAGCATTCAGACCCCTTTACATCTTTCACTCTTTGTTTCATTGCAGCCATTTGGTAAATTCTAAAAAGTTCATTTTTTTTCTCATTAAAGTACACTGTGCACCCCATCTTGACTGAAAAAAAACAGAAATGTAGAAATTTTTGCAAATTTATTAAAAAAGGAAAACTGAAATATCACATGGTCATAAGTATTCAGACCCTTTGCTCATATTTAAGTCACATGCTGTCCATTTCCTTGTGATCCTCCTTGAGATGGTTCTACTCTTTCATTGGATTCCAGCTGTGTTTAATTAAACTGATAGGACTTGATTTGGAAAGGCACACACCTGTCTATATAAGACCTCACAGCTCACAGTGCATGTCAGACCAAATGAGAATCATGAGCTCAAAGGAACTGCCTGTTACGATGTTAGTAGATACCCTGAAGTCCAATGGCGTGGGCCAAAAGCAGAGACTGAGACAAGAGTAGTGTGAAAGTCTATTTTAAACTCAAGTGCAAAAGATCACAGCAAACAGTTTATGAAGGTAAGTTCATTCCAAACAATACTTCTTAGAACCTAATCTGTAAGGCACGGCCTTCATTACTATTAGGGTATGTAAACGTTAACGATAGTCCAAGTTTACTTAGGTACAGTAATATGCAAACAGAAATAAGGATAGTAAGCAGACGTAGGTATTCCTCAGTTGATTGTGGACTCACGTAGTGCAGAAGAGAAGACAAACTGGAATATGGATCTGGATATTGAAGAATGCAGGAGGTGCAGCGGAGGAAACAGCGATGTCTTAAGCAGAGCTGGAGCCGGGTATTTAAACACAGAGCAAGATGGTGACTATACCAGAGGTGTAGAGATCCAGGAGAAGTTTTCTTCAGGAAGACAAAAGTTCAGAGATCCCAGCGTGAGTGAACAACAGCCAGTGGTTCCTTTCAGCAGAAGTCCCCTTAGCAGAGGATTCAGGCAGCAATCCTTTCAGCGGATGACTAGGAGTAAACACAAGGTCAGCAAGACTCTATTCAGAGGGCTAGCACAGGTGAGTAGAAAGCTAAAAGCACACAATACTCAGGCAAGGCATGATTGCAACACATGCAGTTTAAGTAGGTCCACAGGCAGGAAACACATGACCCCAGTGAGGCAATGGAAGCCATCTTGGCTAAGGGAAAAACTACTGGCAAAGTAAAATTAAACCTGGCATCCTGACACTGCCCAAGGAGCTTAGAGACAGAATTGTGGCAAGGCACAGATCTGGCCAAGTTTACAAAAGAATTTCTGCATTAGTCAAGGGTCCTAAGAACACAGTGGCCTCCATAATCCTTAAGTGGAAGAAGTTTGGGACCACCAGAAGTCTTCCTAGACCTGGCCGTCCAGCTAAACTGAGCAATCGTGGGAGAAGAGCCTTGGTGAGAGAGGTAAAGATGAACCCCAAGATCACTGTGGCTCAGCTCCAAAGATGCAGTAGGGAGATGGGAGAAAGTTGCATAAAGTCAACTATCACTGCAGCCCTCCACAAGTCGAGCCTTTATGGCAGAGTGGCCCAACGGAAGCCTCTCCTCAGTGCAAGACATATGAAAGCCTGCACAGAGTTTGCTTAAAAACACATGAAGGACTCCCAGTCTATGAGAAATAAGATTCTTTGGTCTGATGAGACTAAGATAGAACTTTTTGGTGATAATTCTAAGGGGTATGTGTGGAAAAAACCAGGCACTGCTCATCACCTGCCCAATACAATCCCAACAGTGAAACATGGTGGTGGCAGCATCATGGGGGTGTTTTTCAGCTGCAGGGACAGGACGACTGGTTGGAATTGAAAGAAACATGAATGCGGCCAAGTACACAGATATCCTGGATGAAAACCTCTTCCAGAGTGCTCTGGACCTCAGACTTGGCCGAAGGTTCACCTTCCAACAAGACAATGACCCTAAGCACACAGTTAAAATAACAAAGGAGTGGCTTCAGAACAACTCTGTGACCATTCTAGACTGGCCCAGCCAGAGCCCTGACCTAAACCCAATTGAACATCTCTGGAGAGACCTGAAAATGGCTGTCCACCAACGTTCACCATCCAACCTGACAGAACTGGAGAGGATCTGCAAGGAAGAATGGCAGAGGAACCCCAAATCCAGGTGTGAAAAACTTGTTGCATCATTCCCAAGAAGACTCATGGATGCACTAGCTCAAAAGGGGGCTTCTACTCAATACTGAGCAAAGGGTCTGACATGCACTGTGAGCTGTGAGGTCTTATATAGACAGGTGTGTGCCTTTCCAAATCAAGTCCTATCAGTTTAATTAAACACAGCTGGACTCCAATGAAAGAGTAGAACCATCTCAAGGAGGATCACAAGGAAATGGACAGCATGTGACTTAAATATGAGCAAAGGGTCTGAATACTTATGACCATGTGATATTTCAGTTTTCCTTTTTTAATAAATTTGCAAAAATTTCTACATTTCTGTTTTTTTCAGTCAACATGGGGTGCAGAGTGTACTTTAATGAGAAAAAAATGAACTTTTTAGAATTTACCAAATGGCTGCAATGAAACAAAGAGTGAAAAATTTAAAGGGGTCTGAATGCTTTCCGTACCCACTGTACTTCAATAAAACTCACCCTATAGATACCCTAGCCTGAACCTGCATGTCAACGGAGATGGGCATCCTACATATAGATGACAATGGCACCCTTGCTGAACGGCAGCTGCCCCTAGACCCTAAAAGTCCCTTATTCGTATTTACATAGACCAAAGATCTGACAGTCTACCAGAAACTGGTACAGATATCACATCAAACAATCAATCCTCAGTGTGTACTAAATGATTAAAGTGACAACAGTGAATAAAGTGACAATGTGCAAATTTATAAAAACACCCAAGAACGTTCCTAATATCTTTGGACCTCCAAGCCAAAGGATACATTCGGGCATCCAAACAAAGGCTACAATCAGCCCTGTTCAACACCCTAGATGCTGATTACCTGCCTTATAGTGGAGGGTGACACCCTAGTTAATGTTGACACTGTGGTGCCCCGCTCCACGGCGGCTATCCCTGGATAACCCTAGCCAGCCCTGGAATTAATCACCCATAGAGGTATCAATGACATAAATGATCACAAGACTAAACAATAAAAGGAACTTATCTTGATAAAGTGCAATACTGATGCGGATCATCTTTATGCCGCATGTCCCGATTTTAAAGAGATTTAATAAAATTTGTATTTTAGGGTTTATGTTATACTTATGTCTTATGGTATCCTAAGCTTATCTTATGCTATACTCACATTATGCATTAACACTTCACATGCTGTTACATCACCATTATACATTACATAAGACACATATCACTTTTACATATAAAACCGCAAGACAGTGTTCACATGAGGTGTTTGTTGTCTTCAGGGGCAGGAACAGGGTAAGACAGTCCACATCCCTACAGTTTTGTATCTTGGGCTCTGTGCACACAGCCTGCTCCAAGCTTAGCCGGTAAGAGCCCTATCTATGTGGTACAATACTGGGGTTCATCGTATGTTTTCCGCATCTACTGTATGGAGGTTTCTCTACTATCAATAAAGAGAAGGTTTTTCGCAGCCTTATTCTTAAGAAGACAGGGGGTTTAGCTCCATGTCACACTACACACCGTGGTAAGGTGTATGAGGGGAGCATAGCCCGCCTAATCTAATAGTATGGGCGTCACTAATAGGCTGTAAACCAGACACTGTGTGTGACCAGCGCCAAAATATTTACCAGAACCTCATATATAGATTTTGCATGTTATTTTTATTCAGGGTTCAGACAAGCCCATCAATGTTGGATTTGTAAACTAGGGGGTCTGTCCTCATGGGGTGCACTTAGATAGTGCTTTGCAGCCCACCTAATCTAACAGTATGAGGGTCACTAATAGGCTGTAAGCCCTATATTGAGCACTATCTGTGTTAGGCGTCAGGTGTTTTCTGGATCTGAAATGGGTTCAGAATCATCAGTGGATTCTGTGGTCTCCCATTCTGGTCCAGATGCTGCTCAGCATCGTCATTGGTCCCAACGCCTAGCTGGTGCACGAGATGTACAAGCTGTCTCTTGGGTCTTTGTTCCTAGCAACATGAAGGATAGGTTGCGGAGGGAAACAGGGCTGTTACAGCCTAAGTCCAGGATACACTGCACTGAGCATGCCCGTGACATGGCGGACCGTGATTAGTGGTTTGGGAGTCAGCTGATCCGGTGACCTGGCACCGCCTGATTGGTCGCGGGTGACGTCACCAATAATGTGACGGTGGGCAGGGCTTAATATTTAAATAGCACGCCCACAAACATGGCGGCGCGCTCTGATCATTGAGCTGAGTTGGTGTTATTGTGTGGACGCTTGGTCGTTTCGGCTCCACGTGTACTTTTGCTGTTATAGCTTCTGACAGGCAGGTTTAGCAGGGGATAGGCAGCCTTAGATGGAGGGAGGCAGGTAGCTTCGTCTGACAGTCTGGCTCCAACAAGGGGGTCGCTATACACCCCGAGCAGACTGCGGACTCCGTATTCCCGGCACCGCCTGTTAGCCACGTGGAGAGATACTCCTCAGTCCGGTAGCACGCTGGCTGGGAGCATGTATACGCCTGCGTGAATCACACACGCATCCTAGCGCCTGCTGCGTAGCCTCTGTGCAGTTAACAGGGCTACAGCTACATTATGTGTCGCACATCTCTCGTGCAGTTAACGGAGATAGTGCGAATCCCTATTCCCGTTCCGGTGTGCAGTAACACGGGGGGGATTGTTATTTCAGTTGGTTGTTTTACCTTCTTACCCGGAAGGTGTTCGTCCGCAGTCCTCCAGGCTGCATCGCGGACCCCGGGTTCGTTTGCTTTCCATTATTTAATAAAGTTGTTTGCAACCATTCCCCTAACAATCTGTGTGTGACCAGTGACCTATACAAGCCATTTTTTGTGTGCAGTTTTAATACTAAGCAATGACCCCCTCCAAGAATTGGTAGGTTATGAGTTGGTTGTCTCATCAGTATTTTGCACCTGTGCTGCCCCTGCCTTTATTATATGGTTTGCTTCATCCTGATTAGTGCATTCGTTTTGAGACCTGGGCAGGTGAATAAATACTGTTCCTCTTTTTTGCTGTGTTAATAATTTTTTTCAGTTTTAATTCAACTACTCTAGCATCAAGCTCCTAATTCGCTTTGTCTAAAGGAACTTAGATGGCAATGTTTTATTGTGTGAGGTATGGAACTCTCTACCACATGACCTTGTAATACTTAATTCTCTAAAAAAAAGTTCAAGGAGGTCCTGTGTGACTTTCTTGAATAATATTACAGGTTATTCATACTAGATTTTGTTATGGGACGTTGATCCAAGCAACTAGTCTGATTGCCATATGTGGAGTCGGGAAGGAATTTTTCCCCTAATTTTGGGCAAGCAGCATCTGCCTCATGGGGTTTTTTGACTTCCTCTGGATCAACACATTAGCTTTTCACAGGTCTCTATATATAGTGTGATGGCTCCCACAGCTCTTTATATACAGTACTAGATGGTGTCCCGATTCTAACGCATCGGGTATTCTAGAATCTGTATGCGGCCGACCAGGCGCAATCAGCAGAGCGGTGTTTAAATTTGGCGCCAGTATCGCTGATTGGTCGCGGCGCCAATATCGCTGATTCCGACCAATCAGCGAATCGTATTACTGAGGACCGGGCAGCGACGCTACCTGTGCGGGTACTTCCGCTGCAAGGAACCGGGAGATGGCCGGCTGCTCACAGCCGAAGTATCCCGACTGGCGGCGCCGCTCCCCGGTCCTCGCTTCACACTTGCCGTCGGGAGATCAGCGGCCCTAGCCATTGATCTCCCGACGATAGCCGCATGGAGGTCAGCGGCGCCGCCGGTCGCGGTACTTCTGCTGCGAGCAGCCGGGAGATGAGCGGCTAGCGCCGGTCATCTCCCGGCTGCATCGCCGCTGACCTCCGTGTGGCAGATGAGCTGCTAACGGCTGCCATCTTTTTCTGAAATCCCGCGTCGCTGATTGGCCGCGGCTGGACCAATCAGCGACGCAGGATTTCCTGGACAGAAGGACAGACAGACAGACGGGATTAGACGATTATATACAGTACAGACCAAAAGTTTGGACACACCTTCTCATTTCAAGATTTTTCTGTATTTTCATGACTATGAAAATTGTACATTCACACTGAAGGCATCAAAACTATGAATTAACACATGTGGAATTATATACTTAACAAAAAAGTGTGAAACAACTGAAAATATGTCTTATATTCTAGGTTCTTCAAAGTAGCCACCTTTGGCTTTGATGACTGCTTTGCACACTCTTGGCATTCTCTTGATGAGCTTCAAGAGGTAGTCAATGGAAATGGTCTTCCAACAATCTTGAAGGAGTTCCCAGAGATGCTTAGCACTTGTTGGCCCTTTTGCCTTCACTCTGCGGTCCAGCTCACCCCAAATCATCTCGATTGGGTTCAGGTCTGGTGACTGTGGAGGCCAGGTCATCTGGCGTAGCACCCCATCATTCTCCTTCTTGGTCAAATAGCCCTTACACAGCCTGGAGGTGTGTTTGGGGTCATTGTCCTGTTGAAAAATAAATGATGGTCCAACTAAATGCAAACCGGATGGAATAGCATGCCGCTGCAAGATGCTGTTGTAGCCATGCTGGTTCAGTATGCCTTCAATTTTGAATAAATCCCCAACAGTGTCACCAGCAAAGCACCCCCACACCATCACACCTCCTCCTCCATGCTTCTCGGTGGGAACCAGACATGTAGAGTCCATCCGTTCACCTTTTCTGCATCGCACAAAGACACGGTGGTTGGAACCAAAGATCTCAAATTTAGACTCATCAGACCAAAGCACAGATTTCCACTGGTCTAATGTCCATTCCTTGTGTTCTTTAGCCCAAATAAGTCTCTTCTGCTTGTTGCCTGTCCTTAGCAGTGGTTTCCTAGCAGCTATTTTACCATGAAGGCCTGCTGCACAAAGTCTCCTCTTAACAGTTGTTGAAGAGATGTGTCTGCTGCTAGAACTCTGTGTGGCATTGACCTGGTCTCTAATCTGAGCTGCTGTTAACCTGCGATTTCTGAGGCTGGTGACTCGGATAAACTTATCCTCAGAAGCAGAGGTGACTCTTGGTCTTCCTTTCCTGGGGCAGTCCTCATGTGAGCCAGTTTCTTGCAGCGCTTGATGGTTTTTGCATCTGCACTTGGGGACACTTTCAAAGTTTTACCAATTTTTTGCATTGACTGACCTTCATTTCTTAAAGTAATGATGGCCACTCATTTTTCTTTACTTAGCTGCTTTTTTCTTGCCATAATACAAATTCTAACAGTCTATTTAGTAGGACTATCAGCTGTGTATCCACCAGACTTCTGCACAACACAGCTGATGATCCGAACCCCATTTATAAGGCAAGAACTCCCACTTATTAAACCTGACAGGGCACACCTGTGAAGTGAAAACCATTTCCGGTGACTACCTCTTGAAGCTCATCAAGAGAATGCCAAGAGTGTGCAAAGCAGTCATCAAAGCAAAAGGTGGCTACTTTGAAGAACCTAGAATATGAGACATATTTTCAGTTGTTTCACACTTTTTTTGTTAAGTATATAATTTCACATGTGTTAATTCATAGTTTTGATGCCTTCAGTGTGAATGTACAATTTTCATAGTCATGAAAATACAGAAAAATCTTTAAATGAGAAGGTGTGTCCAAACTTTTGGTCTGTACTGTATATTAGATGATGACCCCACAGACCCTTTACACAGCATTATGTTTCCACAGCTCCTTGTATACAGTATGATTCCCTCATTGTTCCCTAAATACAGTATGATGTGCTCACAGCTCCATATACACCGTATGATGTCCCCACACATGCAGATACACAATATGATACCTATACACAATATGATGCCCCTACATCTCCCTATACACAATATGATGCCCCTACATCTCCCTCCATCTGAACAAGTCTCTCCAGCTTCAGAAAGATTATGGACCCATCACATTTTTTTTACGGACAGGGAAAAAAGTGCCCTATTTTTATGGACTGTCCAAGAATTTCTGGACAGTTGGCTACCCTGCTATTAGTTCCACTGGGGTGGCAGCCTAGGTGGATGCTGGAAGCACAACCGTCTCTCCCTAAGATTCGGAGAGGGAAGGCCACCGATTCCTGACCCTTGCTGTGGCCTTTTCGTTGAGAGGGATGGTTTATTGAGGGCCCATATATACACACAGTCATGGCCGGAAGTGTTTAGCAACCTTGAGATTGTTCCAGAAAGTGAAGTATTTCTCCCAGAAAATTATTACAATTACACATGTTTTGTTATACATTTGTTATAATATTTATTTCCTTTGTGTGTATTGAAACAGCACAAAAAAATGGGAAAAAAAGGCAAATTGGACATAATTTCACACAAAACTCCAAAAATGGGCCGGACAAAATTGTTGGCACTTTTCCAAAATTGTGGAAAAACAACTTTGCTTCAAGCATGTGATGCTCGTTAAAACTCACCTGTGGCAAGTAACAGTCGTGGGTAATATGAAAGTCATACCTGAGACCAGATAAAAAGTGGAGAAGATAGATAGATATGAGATTGATAGATAGATAGATATGAGATAGATAGATGGATATGTGGCACCCCAGGGGTCTGGTTACCACTGTAATAGAAATATTATGTCTGAGAGCAAGTGGGAGGTTTCCTGGTTCGGAGCCCTTAAACATGCAACACCTCCTGTCCCAGACCAGATAGGGGAGGAACCTGCCCTATATAAACTGGATCTGGGGCGGGGTTAGTGAAGTCAGAGCCTGGAGTTAGTTCCAGACACAGGGAAAGTAACAGCGAGGAGCTCTGTAGGAGCAGGAGCTGAAGACCAGGGACTTGAGCTAAGCGGAGTTCTTCCTGGCAGAAGACTCTGAGAACCGGACACAGGAGTCCGAGGTTGCGGGGACTTATATATACCCAGCAGCAGAAACCCGCCGGCAGGGGATTTCAAGTCCTCTCGCCATAGAAGCCCGGAGGCTCAGTCACGAGCAAGGGACCAGCACTGCAATCGAGGAGCGGGGGCTATCAGAAGGCTCCAAGTCACCAGCCATACAGGTGAGCACCACACGGAACACTCAGGGACGTGGGCTACTTCCACTCGCTTACAGCAAGGTAGCCAGGAAGAGTGCAGATAGTCTGGGAGGCCTACAACTCCACCTGGCCAGGGGAACTCCAGTTTGCTCACAGACTGACCAGGCCTCTTATGCTAGCCAGTACTCCCGGGAGGGTCTGCCTTATCACCATCAGTAAAGACCCTGAACTGCACTGCAAAGCCTCTGAGTCGTTCCTGCTGCGCTCGTGTACCATCACTCCTATCATCCACACTCACTAGCCTGAGGCTATACTCCTCCCGTGGAGAGTTATACTACACTCTGCTGCCCTCACAACATCAGCCTCAGAGGTCTGCTCAGCAGCGGCCGTTCTTATTGACCGCAATCCACGGGTGGCGTAGTCGGACATTGCATTATACTGATACAGAGACTGCCACAATATTGGTCTGGCCACCCTGAGCCACGGGACCAGGTCGCCACAACTACTCCCAGCATTGCCCTGAAGTCCGGTCCCGGGTGCCCCATGGCCCAGGGGGCGCGTCATATAGATAATAGATAGATGATAGATAGTCCTATGAGATGAGATAGAGGTCGTTATAGACAGGTTTATACACTCTCTCCCGAAGTCGGTAAAATCCTGGGTTGCCCAGGGAGATCCCTATAATGCTGATGACTTGGTGGGGTTGATGGAAAGATACCAGGCGGTTGAGAGTCCGTTGGGAAAACAAGGGGTCGTAGCCTCTCAATACTGGGGTTCCCAAATGGTGGCGGACACCCAAAAGAAGGGAGCTAGCGCCACACCTGGGGGGCATCCTAGAGTTCAGGAGGGGTCTGAGTTGCTGCCCAAGGTCCCACCCCATAATATAGTGTGTTGGAGATGTCATAACCCTGGCCATATTGCCTCCCGGTGTCCCATAACCTCTGAACCAATGGACTGTAACATGGGCCGGCGTTGCTCTTATTTTGCCTACCCCGCCTGCAGCGCGGTTCGTCAACATGGCGAGGGCCCTCAGGCATGCTCAGTGTCAGTTAACGGGGCACAAGTCTCTGGACTATTGGTCTCAGGAAGTTTGGTGACCCTGATAAGGGCCACACTCCCTCATCGGCTGGTTTCTGGGAAGGTGGTGGGTGTCCGGTGTATCAATGGGGACGCTAAGAACTATCCTGTGGCCCAGGTGGATGTAAACACAGACTGTGGCACCACATCTCATGAAGTGGCGGTCGTTAAGGACCTATTGCATCCCATAATAATTGGACGTTACTTTGCATTATTCTGGGAAATGTGGGGGAAAGCGGGGACACCTGGTTGCTTGGACGACAGCCAGATCGCCCCTAAGGAAACTTACCCGCAGAACATAGTAGATGAGTTTCCCATGTGTGTGCTGGTGGGCAATGAGGCTGAAGTAGCATCCCCTGAGTCCAATATCCCTGAGCTTTAGGTGTCCGAGGGAAACTTTGGAACTGCCCAACTCAGGGATTTAACTCTGAAAGGGGCCTTTGAAAATGTTACTGTGTTAAATGGGGTGCCTCAGGAACCGGGGGCTGACACTCGGTTCCCTCATTTTGCTGTGAATGGGGATTTGCTGTACAGAATAACCAAGCCAAGGGGTGAGGTAATAGAACAGTTGCTGGTGCCAGGGCCCTATAGACGCAGGGTGTTAGACATGGCTCATTCTCATGTGTTGGGTGGTCACCTGGGTGCAGGCAAGATTCAAGAACGGATCCTCCAAAGATTCTACTGGCCAGGTTGCTATAGAGAAATATAGAGTTATTGTCGTTCCTGCCCCACATGCCAGATAACCTCCCCAGTGGCCCACTTCCGCAGTCCCCTAGTGCCACTACCAGTCATCGAGGTTCCATTCGAATGCATAGCAATGGATCTAGTGGGGCCTCTGGTCAAGTCCGCCCAAGTGCATCAGTATATCCTGGTGGTATTAGATTATGCTACATGGTATCTGGAGGCCGTACCACTACGAAACTCCTCCACCAGGTGTATAACCCGGGAGTTAGACCACATGTTTTCAAGAACTGGGTTGCCTAACGAGATCCTAACAGACCAAGGAACTCCATTTATGTCGAAGGTCATGAGGGAATTGTGCAAGACACTGCAGATTGCACAACTGAGAACCTCCGTGTACTCTCCCCAGACGGACGGACTGGTAGAGAGGTTTAACAAAACCTTGAAAGCAATGTTGAGGAAAGCAGTGGAAAAGGATGGCCGAGACTGGGACTATATGTTGTTCGCCATGAGGGAAGTTCCCAAAGCTTCCACAGGTTTCTCCCCGTTTGAACCACTCTATGGACGACACCCTCAGGACTCCTGGAGGTGGAGAAAGAGTCCTGGGAAGCTGAGACCACTCCCTATAGGAGAGTGGTGGAGCACGTTGCCCAGATGCAAGAGAGGATTGCCCATGTGATGCCCATTGTGAGGGAGCACCTCCTTAAGGCACAAGAGGCACAGTCCAGGGTGTATAATAGGTCGGCCAGGGTGAGATAGTTCAACCCAGGAGATCGAGTGCTTGTGCTAGTCCCACAGTGGAGACAAGTTCATGGCCAAGTGGCAGGGCCCCTATGAGGTGGTAGAGAAAGTGGGGGAAGTCAACTTTAAGATCCACCAACCAGGGAAGAGGAAGCCCTACCAAATTTACCATGTTAACTTGATTAAGCCATGGCAAGATAGAGAGCCTGCGGAAGCTCCCTGTTTAATGGCTGAGGCTGAGGCCGATGTGAAAGAGGTCAAGGTGGCAGAGTCACTGTCACATGCCCAAAAGCAACAGTGCAAAGAGGTGTTACAGCGAAATAAAGACATGTTTTCGGAGTTGCCAGGACTCACTCAGGTCATAGAGCATGAGGTTCTCACAGAGCCTCATGTTCGCGTCAATCTAAAACCATACCGGATCCCCGAAGCCCGCAGAGAGGTGATCTCTAAAGAAGTAAGGCGGATGCTAAACCTGGGAGTCATTGAAGAGTCCAAAAGTGGATGGTCCAGTCCTATAGTCTTAGTGCCGAAACCAGATGGGGAATGGCGGTTTTGCAACGACTATAGGAAGCTGAACGAGGTCTCAAAGTTCGACGCCTACCCAATGCCTAGGGTAGATGAGCTTATCGAAAGGCTAGGACCCGCTCGGTACATCACCACTCTGGACCTCACCAAAGGATATTGGCAAATTCCCCTGTCCAAAGAGGCTAAGGAGAAGACAGCCTTCTCGACGCCAATACGTCAGGATGCCGTTTGGGTTGAAGGGAGCTCCGGCCACCTTCCAGAGAGCCATGGACCGGATCTTAGCACCCCACAAACAGTATGCAGCGGCCTACCTAGATGCCATCGTCATATTTAGCCAGGACTGGGAAAGTCATCTGGACAAAGTTCAAGCCATACTTGATGCCCTAAGGAAGGCGGGCTTTACTATCAACCCGAAGAAATGTGCCATGGGGATGGAGGAAGCCAAGTACCTAGGGTACGTGGTTGGTAGAGGGGAAATAAAACCACAAATAAATAAGGTCGAGGCGATCTTGAACTGGCCACAGCTCCTCTCGAAGAAGCAGGTCATGGCGTTTCTAGGCATTGTGGGCTACTATCGAAGATTTGTCCCTAACTTTGCCCTGATAGCAGCCCCACTGATGGATCTTCCGAAAGGGATGAAGTCAGCTATGGCCAAGTGGTCCCCGGAAGCAGAAGCGACCTGCCAGGAATTGAAACTGGTCCTCTGTAAACAACCAGTCTTGGTGGCACCCAGCTTCTCCAAGGAGTTTGTGGTCCAGATGGATGCATCGGATGTCGGGCTGGGAGCAGTCTTGTCCCAGGAGATTAACGGAGAAGAACACCCTGTAAAATACCTCAGTCTGAAGCTCTCCGCTTGTGAGAAGGACTACTCCATTGTAGAAAAAGAATGTTTGGCCATTAAGTGGGCGTTAAACACTCTGAGGTATTACCTATTAGGTAGAAGGTTCAGGTTAGTGTCAGACCATGCCCCATTGAGGTGGATGCGAGAAAAGAAGGGAAACAATGCCAGAGTGACTAGGTGGTTCCTGGCTCTACAAGATTTTAGTTTCCGGGTAGAGCATAGGCCTGGGAAACAACATGGGAATGCCGCTGCCTTGTCAAGGGTTTATTGTATGGTGACAGAAGGTGCCAAGCCCTACGGCTTTGGACAGAGGGGGGGTGTATGTAAGGTTGCTGCCGGACAGATCGTGGACGGGAGGTATGTGTCCTCGAAGTGCCATGCTTCGGTGATGTAGGATCCGGAGAAGCAGGCTCCAGCACACATAGTGCTGAGAGGAATTTAATGGGTCCGGATTACAGGGCCGGGTTTTATGAGCAGCTGAAAGAGCACCTGTGGCACCTAACAGGTGTTGGCAATAACTAAATCACACTTGCAGCCAGTTAACATGGATTAAAGTTGACTTAACTTCTGTCCTGTGTCCTTGTGTGTACCACATTGAGCATGGAGAAAAGAAAGAAGACTAAAGAACTGTTTGCGGACTTGTGAAACCAAATTGTGAGGAAGCATGAGCAATCTGAAGGCTACAAGTCCGTCTCCAAAGACCTGAATGTTCCTGTGTCTTCCATGCGCAGTGTCATCAAGAAGTTTAAAGCCCATGGCACTGTGGCTAACCTCCCTACATGTGGACGGAAAAGAAAAATTGACGAGAGATTTCAACGCAAGATTGTGCGGATGGTGGATAAAGAACCTCGACTAACATCCAAACAAGTTCAAGCTGCCCTGCAGTCCGAGGCTACAACAGTGTCAACCCGTACTATCCGTCGGCGTCTGAATGAAAAGGGACTGTATGGTAGGATACCCAGGAAGACCCCACTTCTTACCCCGAGACATAAAAAAGCCAGGCTGGAGTTTGCCAAAACTTACCTGATAAAGCCTAAAACTGGAAGTGCATTGAGGTGAAGGTGAAGAGGTATTGGGAATCCTGCAGAAAATACCTGTGTGAATTGCGTGAAGAGGTATTGGGAATCCTGCAGAAAATACCTGTGTGAATTGCGTGAAGAGGTATTGGGAATCCTGCAGAAAATACCTGTGTGAATTGCGGTGAGTGCTGCATTGTGATCTGCTGAGTGCTTTTCTACCTGTTTAGATTTATTGGGCTTTTTAAAATCTATTTTCTCACTACAGTTTTAGTTTCTTAGTTTACTACCTGTGTATTTAAGGGTTAGCTACATTGCACTAAAATCCTGAGGTGTAGATTTACTCACAAGGGGTTAATTAAGGGGAAGGGGTCATAATTAAGGGTTTATAAGGGGCAGCTGGTTGGGCATAAAGTCCTTTGGAAGTGCATTGAGGTGAAGGGTACATTGCTGGAAAAGGAAAAAAAAAAAAAACACTTTAAATCTCTTAGTTTGCGAGTGTGAACGAGCTGCGTGTGTCCGGAGCGTAAGTGCGAACGAAAGTAAGTGTGTGACTTGTTTTTCAGTGAAGAGGTATTGGGAATCCTGCAGAAAATACCTGTGTGAATTGCGGTGAGTGCTGCATTGTGATCTGCTGAGTGCTTTTCTACCTGTTTAGATTTATTGGGCTATTAAAAATCTATTTTCTCACTACAGTTTTAGTTTCTTAGTTTACTACCTGTGTATTTAAGGGTTAACTACATTGCACTAAAATCCTGAGGTGTAGATTTACTCACAAGGGGTTAATTAAGGGGAAGGGGTCATAATTAAGGGTTTATAAGGGGCAGCTGGTTGGGCATCAAGTCCTTTGGAAGTGCATTGAGGTGAAGGGTACATTGCTGGAAAAGGAAATAAAAAAAACAAAAAAAAAAAATCACTTTAAATCTCTTAGTTTGCGAGTGTGAACGAGCTGCGTGTGTCCGGAGCGTAAGTGCGAACGAAAGTAAGTGTGTGACTTGTTTTTCAGTGACTTTGGATTCAGGGAGTTTGGAAGGGAGGACTTAGGACTGAATTGCTGACTGTATTTCATTCTTTCTTTACTTTACTTTTTACTTAATTAATCCACCTGACCTACTTAGCTGATTCCCCCGTCCATACTTGATACTTAATTGATCCCCCGTCCATACTTAACTGATCCCCCGCCGATATCTAATTGATACACTTGCACATCCCTAATTGATCCCCGTCCATACACCTATATATAAATAATTGTGTTTTGTACTTGTATATATATACTGACTGTATCCCCATATTTAGAATGACGTCCATGTTGGACGGAGCCGTGCAGTGTACATCTTGCGCAATGTATGCATTCCGTGAGCACCCGCTCGAGGATCCATACTGCTGCAAGAGATGTGAGCATATCGTGCACTTGGAAGCCCAAATTCTGGATCTAAGTGCTCAGATAGCGGTACTGAGGAGCATCGACAACATAGAACGGAGTTTGCTGCTCACCGAGCAGACACTCAATGGGTCAATACTGGGGGTGGAGCATAGAGGGGAAGTGCAGGCTGAACAGGCAGGGAGCTGGATAACAGTAAGGAGGGATAGAGGGAAGAAGTATAGGAAGGCTGGTTCAGAACCGGCATTATTGGAGCACGACAGATCCTCTGACCGCCGGAGGAGTGTATGCTCCAGTAATGAGGGGGAGGGGGGAAGTGTAGGGCAGGCAAGACAGGTTCTGGTAGTGGGTGACTCTATTACTAGGGGGACAGACAGGGCAATCTGTCACAAAGACCGGGATCGCCGAACGGTGTGCTGCCTCCCTGGCGCTCGAGTCCGGCACATCGCGGATCGGGTTGACAGGTTACTGGGTGGGGCTGGCGAAGACCCAGCGGTCATGGTCCACATCGGCACCAATGACAAAGTGAGTGGTAGATGGAGGGTCCTTAAAAATTATTTCAGGGACCTAGGTAGGAAGCTTAGGGCAAGGACCTCCAAGGTAGTTTTCTCAGAAATACTACCAATCCCGCGAGCCACACAGGAGCGCCAACAGGAGGTTAGGGAGGTGAATAAGTGGCTAAAGAGTTGGTGCAAGGCAGAAGGGTTTGGGTTCATGGAGAACTGGGCCGACTTCGCGGTCGGATACAGGCTCTACCGTAGGGACGGGCTGCACCTCAATGGGGAGGGTGCAGCGGTGCTGGGGAAGAAGATAGCTAATAGGTTGGAGGAGTTTTTAAACTAGAGACGGGGGGGGGGAAACCAAGGAAATAGGTGGGATGTGAGGCAAGCAAGGGGGAAGGGGAGAAGTGAATATAATGAGGGTGGAGAGGGGGGTGGGGATAGTACAGTTAGATCGTTAGAGAAGAATAGGATGCTAAATAACCCCAAAGTTTTATCTTGCATGCTGACCAACGCAAGAAGCCTGACCAATAAGGCGGATGAGCTGCGGGCGCTTATATGGGAGGAGAGGTATGACATCGTAGGTATAACAGAGACTTGGCTAGACGATAGCTACGACTGGGCGGTAAATTTATTAGATTATAGTTTATTTAGAAGGGACCGGAAACAGGGGAAAGGCGGAGGAGTCTGCTTATATGTAAAGTCATGTCTAAAACCCAGACTAAGGGAAGATATAGGAGAGGGAGAAGAGGGGGTCGAGTCCATGTGGGTAGAGATAGAGGGAACTAAAAATATTAATAAAATATTACTGGGGGTCTGCTATAAGCCACCCAATATAACAGAGGAGAATGAGAATCTGCTATTAGGACAAATAGACAAAGTAGCAAAACATAATGAAGTGATTGTAATGGGGGATTTCAACTACCCGGATATTGACTGGGAAACAGAAACCTGTAGATCTCAGAAAGGAAAAAGGTTCTTGACAAATATCAAGGATAATTATCTCTCCCAACTAGTGCAGGAACCAACGAGAGGGAAGGCCGTGTTAGACTTAATATTGACTAATAGGCCTGATAGAATAACTGAGGTACAGATAGGGGGGCACCTAGGTAATAGCGACCATAATATTATCGACTTCAAAATGCCCTTCAGTAGGGTTATCAATAAGGGAACAACAAAAACATTAAACTTTAGGAGGGCGAAGTTTGATCAGCTGAAAGAAAGCCTTCAACTTATTGACTGGGACAAAGTTCTTAATCAAAGGAATACGAATAGTAAATGGGAAACCTTCAAAAGAATTCTGAATACTCAGTGCGAGAGGTATATACCGTATGGGAATAAAAGGGCCAGAAATAAGAGGAAACCAATATGGTTGAACAAGAACGTAAAAGGGGCGTTAAATAGCAAAAAAGAGGCATTCAAGAGATTAAAACAGGAAAACAGTAAGGAGGCACTAATGTGTTACAAGGAAAAAACGAGAACCTGTAAAAAACAAATAAAAATAGCGAAGGAGGAAACAGAGAGACGTATTGCTAGGGAAAGTAGATCAAATCCCAAACTGTTCTTTACGTATATAAATAGTAAAAGGATTAAATCGGATAATATTGGACCAATAAAAAGTGAGGAAGGCAAAATCATAGAGAAAGATGAGGATAAAGCTAATCTATTAAATAATTTTTTTTCGACAACTTTCACAAAGGAAATCAAACTAACAGGAGAAATGAGAAGTGACAAGCTTAATCCTCCACTAAGTATGACAAATCTAACCCAAGTTGAGGTACAGAAACGCCTCAGTAACATTAAAATAAACAAATCACCAGGACCTGATGGCATACACCCACGGGTACTAAGGGAACTAAGTAATGTGATAGACAGACCGTTATATCTTATATTTAAGGATTCTGTTGAGACTGGGTCTGTGCCACTTGATTGGCGACAGGCGAATGTAGTGCCAATATTCAAAAAGGGAGCGAAAAGTGACGCCGGAAACTATCGGCCGGTGAGTCTGACGTCCGTTGTGGGCAAAATTTTTGAAAGCTTCATTAAAGAGGCAATTACGGAGCATCTTGATGCTAATAATCTTTTAATCCCGAACCAACATGGATTCATGAGGAATCGCTCCTGCCAAACAAACCTGATTGACTTCTACGAGGAGATTAGCTCTCGAGTAGATCAAGGGGAACCAGTGGATGTCGTGTATCTCAACTTCTCAAAAGCTTTCGATAGCGTGCCACATAATAGGTTGGTATACAAAATGAGAATGATGGGGCTGGGGGAAAATGTCTGCAAGTGGGTAGCTAACTGGCTAAGGGATAGAAGGCAGAGGGTGGTTATAAATGGAATATACTCAGATTGGGTAAGCGTCACTAGAGGGGTTCTTTACGGTAAGAGCAGTGAGAATATGGAATTCACAGAGTGAGGAGACGGTGATGTCAGATTCACTACATCAGTTCAAGCGGGGACTGGATGCATTTCTAGATACCAGGCAGATTTCAGCATATACTTAAAAATAAAATAAAATAGTAAGTTGATACAGGGATTTATTCTGACTGCTGGTTTCAGAGTCAGGAGGGAATTTTTCCTCAGGTGAAGATTGGCCAAATCATTTGGGGTTTTTGCCCTCCTCTGGATCAACTTTACCAATTACAGAACTAACAGGTCGAACTTGATGGACGCAAGTCTTTATTCGGCTTTACTAACTATGTTTACAAACTATGTTACTATGTTTTGGAAGAATGTTCTCTGGTCAGATGAGACAAAAGTCGAGCTTTTTGGGAAAAACCATCAACATAGAGTGTACAGGAAAAAAAAAGAGGCATTCAAAGAAAAGAACATGGTCCCTACAGTCAAACATGGCGGAGGTTCCCTGATGTTTTGGGGTTGCTTTGCTGCCTCTGGCACTGGACTGCTTGACCGTGTGCATGGCATTATGAAGTCTGAAGACTACCAACAAATTTTGCAGCATAATGTAGGGCCCAGTGTGAGAAAGCTGGGTCGCCCTTAGAGGTCATGGGTCTTCCAGCAGGACAATGACCCAAAACACACTTCCAAAAGCACTATAAAATGGTTTTAGAGAAAGCACTGGAGACTTCTAAGGTGGCCAGTAATGAGTCCAGACCTGAATCCCATAGAACACCTGTGGAGAGATCACAAAATGGCAGTTTGGAGAAGGCACCCTTCAAATATCAGGGACCTGGAGCAGTTTGCCAAAGAAGAATGGTCTACAATTCCAGCAGAGCATTGTAAGAAACTCATTGATGGTTACCGGAAGTGGCTGTTCGCAGTTATTTTGGCTAAAGGTTGTGCAACCAAGTATTAGGCTGAGGGTGCCAATACTTTTGTCTGGCCCATTTTTGGAGTTTTGTGTGAAATGATCAATGATTTGATTTTTGCTTCATTCTCTTTTGTGTTTTTTCCTTGCAAGCAAATTAAATGAAGATAATAATACCAAAGAATTTGTGATTGCAATCATTTTCAGGAAGAAACTGAGTATTATCTGATAGAATTGCAGGGGTGCCAATACTTTTGGCCACCACTGTAATAAGTGAGCTGTCATTTATTCATAAGACGTTCTATTCTTCAGAGCTGAGACTGTAAAATAAAAAGTGAAGAATAAAATATCTGATGACTGTTCTTTCACTGTGAGTAAGAAACAGATAATAAAATTAAAGGAAAAATAACTGAGGGGAGAACCCTGCAGGTTTATTGTCCTTCTATAGCTGTATGGTGGCAGGATGGTGACACTGCTGGAGTCCTGGTGAGGATCTGCATGATATTCATTTCTGTTGACTTTTTATTGCCAACATATTCTGCAGTGATGTACATATAGTCCCTGCCCACAATGCGGTACACATGAGGGACAATCTCATATTAAGCCAAGTAACCTATGATGTCAAGGTCTCATATTTACAAGGTGCTTATTGGCAATCTGAGCCGGCGAATGGCTCTGTGTCCGTATATTCGCTATATACTGCCCGCAATATCTTGTAGAAAGCTCACAGTGACTAAAATGTATAAATAGTTCTCTTTGGAGAATTTAATTAGATCCATTCATACCTTACCTTATAATGAGGACTTAAAGGGCTTTTATAACTAGGTAAAACAAGCTTAACGGGACTGTCCAGGACTTATATATTAATGACCGATTTTAGGATAAGTCATCAACAGGGTGGAACTGGGCTGGCGGGGTACCCTTCTGCAGAGGAGAGGGGGAGAAGAGAATGAAAAAATAAAAAAACCTGCGGTTTTAAGGGGCACGGGCCCTTTAAAAGCGCAGGCACAGTGTATGCAGGGACGCGCGCACGCGGCGTTCATTACCTGAACCGCCGCGACACACGTCCCAGTGAAGCAGCTGAAGCTGCGCGTCTCCCTTCCCCGGCCGGCGTATGACGCCACCGGAGAAGGAGGACACCGCACGGGAGAGCAGGAAGGTAAGAGGTGTCTGTGTGTGTGTCTGTGTGTATATGAGTGGATGCAGAATGGGATGGGCCCCTGGCTGGACACACAAGGGGGGGCCCGGCTAGACACACAAGGGGGGACTCTGGCTGGACACACAAGGGGGGGCCCGGATGGACACACAAGGGGGGCCTTGCTGGACACACAAGGGGGAGCCCTGGCTGGACACACAAGGGGGAGCCCTGGCTGGACACACAAGGGGGGAGCTGGATGGACACACAAGGGGGAACCCTGGCTGGACCCACAAGGGGGAGCCCTGGCTGGACACACAAGGGGAAGCCCTGACTGGACACACAAGAGGGAACCCTGGCTGGACACACAAGGGGGAACCCTGGCTGGACACACAAGGGGGAACACTGGCTGGACACACAAGGGTGAGAGCCTGGCTGGACACACAAGGGGGAACCCTGGCTGGACACACAAGGGGGGGAGCCTGGCTGGACACATAAGGGGGAGCCTGGCTGGACACATGGGAAAGGGTGGGCAGGATGGCTATATGGTGGGGCAGGCTGGACACATGGGGGCCAGGAAGGATATGTGAGGGGGATGGATATATGGGGGGGCCGGATATATGGGGGGCGGGGCATGCTGGACACATGATGGCCAGGATGGATATGTGGGGGGCAGGCTGGACACATGGGGGGCTAGGATAGATATGTGGAGGGGCAGGCTCGATACACGTGGGCTAGGATAAATATATGGAGGGGCCACGCTGGACATATGGGGGCCAGTATGGATATATGGGGGGGTGTCAGGATGGATATATGCAGGGGGGAAGGGCAGGATGGATATATGAGGGGGCAGGCTGGACACATGGGGCCAGGATGGATATATGGGGGCAGGCTGGAAACATGGAGGCCAGGATGGATATATTGTGGGGGGCAGGCTGGACACATGGAGGCCAGGAAGGATATGTAGGGGGGGCATGCTGGACACATGGAGGCCAGGATGGATATATGGGGGCAGGCTTGACACATGGGGCTTTAGGACAGATATATGGGAGGGGGCAGGCTGGACATATGGAGGCCAGGACAGATATATGGGGGGGCAGGCTGGAAACATGGAGGCCAGGATGGATATGTGGGGGGGCAGGCTGGACACATGGAGGCCAGGATGGATATATGGGGGGAACAGGAGGGCCACATGGGGGACTAGGATGGGTATATGGGAGGGGGCAGGCTCGATACACGTGGGCTAGGATAAATATATGGAGGGGTCACACTGGACATATGGGGGCCAGAAGGGATATATGGGGGGTGTCAGGATGGATATATGCAGGGAAGGGGGGGCCAGGATGGATATATGGGGGTGCCAGGCTGAACAAGGGACTTAATTACTGTTTGGGGCCAGATTGAGGAACATACTTTATTAGTTTATGGTGGCCAGTGAGGAACATTATTATTTTAGAGTCCAATTAGAGACATTATTACTTCTGTAATATAATTTACTTTTTAGGAAATTGTTTTCCATGGGATAGGACAAAAGCGGGCTCCTGTTACTGTGCAGGGCGGCACTATATCGCTTTTTTTCTTCAACTGGTGTAGTGTAGAAGTCGGGGGGTGGAGTGGGAATATTCCCTAGAAGAGATCAGTTATTGATAACTGTGTGTTATTTTCTGCAGAGATGATTCCTGGCTGGAAGAAGTGATGGCCGTCTGTGCCAGATGAAGAAGAAAAGCGAAGATGAAGGACTTCACCTAGAGACGTCACTGGTGAGTCAGTGTATTACATGTGACTCGCCCCCTGGGCCGTGGGGCACTCGGATCCGGGCAATAGGGAGACGATGGGGGTAGTAGTGGCGACCCGGTTCCGTGGCTCAGGGTGGTCAGGCCAATGGTAGTCTGCTATGTTCTGCTGATAATGTCCGACTACGCCACCCGTGGATTGCGGTTATTAGGAACCGCCGCTGCATGCAGACCGCTGGGGCTGATGAGGTGTGCAGCTAGGGTAGTGTGACTCTCCACGGGAAGAGTGCGGCCCCAGGGCAGTATAATGGATGTTGGGAGTGATGGTAGTGGGAGTCCCAGTGCTGATAGTGCTGGAGGAGCAAGGAGCACACAGACAACAGGTTGCAGTCCAGGGTCTTTACTAAACAGGTAAACTGACCCACAAACAGTCCCGGCTAGGAGGGGACCTGGATGTCTGAGAGCAACGGGGAAATTGGCCCTGGTCAGGGTGAGGGTGTAGGCCTACCGTGCTTTCTGCGCTCCTTCTAGCTATCTCCTCCTGATAGGGTAACAGCCCACGTTTCCGAGCTTTCCGTGTTTTCTCGCCTGTATGGCCTGCGACGTGGGTTCCTTTCTGCTCCCAGCCTTGTATGGCTTTACTGGTCCCTTCTGTTGTGGCAGGGCCTCCAGGCTTCTTAGGCCAAGGAATATACAGTCCCTTGCGGACTGGTTCTCTGCTGGGGGATGTGGAATCCTTCCAGCCTCAGACACCAAAGTCTGGTAGATTAAGTATGTTATCTGCCAAGACAGGCTTGCTTCGCCTCTTGTCTCTGGCTTGTGGCTCTCCTCCTGCCACACTTCCTCTTAGGTGCAGTGCAACTGTCTGTCCCTGCTCTGCTGAGACACGTCTCAGTCCTGAGACAGGTCATCTGGGTTCTCTCTAACCCTGCCCCCAGCACCAGCTTTTATAGGGGCAGCCTGCTCCCCCTACTGGCCTGAGACAGGAGGCATTGCATGCTAATGTTCCCCTGACTAGAGAACCTCCCCCCTGCTCTCAGACACAGCTTTAATTACACTTGTGGCATCCAGGCCAGGGTGACACATTCCCCCCTAGTGAAATTTAGTACTCCGGGACTAAACAGTAAACAAAGACAATATGCATAACAATAAAACATTAATAGACAGACGACGCACAAATTGAGTTCTTAAGGTCACAGTGTGGCCTGCGACCGGGTGTCCATATCACCAGCACAACGGGGAGCCTTAACCAGGTGGGGGTCTGTCCTACCCCAAGTCCTTCACAGTCTTAGTTCATTCCTGGGTTAGGCTCTGAACGCAGTCCATACAAGGTCCCGGTTATAAAAAGTCCATAACCTGTGAGTCCTTACGGCAGCTGCAAGAAACTGAAACAGAGTATTAACGAACATGCATGTAACTTTGCAAACAATTCAACATTTGGCAACAGGGTTATTTACAATTTTAGTACACTCTATATTCTCCAGCGAGCGGGTATCTGTCCCTTTGTGCTCCTGGTTGACCTACGTAGCCCACTGTCTGGTGGTGGACTGACTTGGCTTTCCCCACTAGCGTTAGGGGTGCAGCTACCAGCTGGGTGTACAGGTAGGGCAGGCAGCTGTCTGCGGGTCCTTTGGCTTACCGCAGGCATGGCAGGCTCACTGTCAGCAGAGGGTTGACTCTCCTGGGCTGCTGGTACAGGCTCTTCTGCCTCTGGAACTGCTTGCTCCTCTTCACCTTCCGGCTCTGGTGTTGGTTGTTGCTGTGCCGGTTGCAGGAAATGCAGGACAGGTACCACTATGGCATCATTTATGCGAGTCCAGGACTGAGGAAACTCTCCGAGAACGGTGCTGATCATTTCTTCCTTGTCCTCTGCGGGTTCAAGGTCACTCTGATCCTCTTCTGCACTACGGAGTTGCTCGGGGCACCTTTTGAGATGGTCTCTGGAGACGACACTAGTGGTTTCTCCTCCGTCCTTGGTGATTACGCACACCTTTGGGTTGTCGTGGTCAGACTGCAGTACGGTGTAGGGTTCCCTTTCCCACTGGTCGTCCAACTTATGTAGCCTTCTTTTTCGCTTTAGGACTTGCTCACCAGGTTCTAGGGGACTAGCAGGGGCGTGTTGATTGAAGAGTCTTTCTTGCTTCTCTCTCACCTGGGCCAGGCTCTTCTCCACACTCTCCTGTACCTTCTTGTACTGCAGTTGCCTTTCCGTATCCCAGTCCGCATCCGGGGAGGTGTCCTCAGGTATTAGGACTCCCATCTCCAGGTCTACGGGCAGCTTTCCTGGTCTAGCTCGCATCAGGTAAGCCGGGGTGCAGTTTGTAGCATTCAACGGGATATTGTTGTATAGGTCTATCAGGTCCAGCAGTTTTTCTGGCCACAGGCTGCGTTCCTCCAGGGGCAACGTCTTCAGGAGATCAATGACTATATTGTTCATCTTCTCACACATCCCGTTGGTTTGGGGGTGGTAAGGCGTTGTACGAATCTTCTTACAGCCATAGAGGTTGCAGAACTCCTGGAAGATTTCAGCCTCGAACGCTGGACCCTGGTCTGTCAGGACCTGTTCCGGATACCCGTGTGGACGGCAGAAATATTGCTGGAAGGCTCTGGCCGCTGTTTGGGCTGTCAAGTCCTTTACCGGGACCACCACTAGAAAACGGGAATAGTGGTCCACGATTGTCAGGGCATAGATGTATCCTGACCGGCTGGGAGCCAATTTGACATGGTCCAGAGCTACCAGCTCAAGAGGCTGCGTAGTGATGATGGGCCTCAAGGGTGTCTTCTGGCTGGCACGGTCCTTCCTCCTTAGGTGACAAGGGCCACAGTCTCTGCACCATTTTTCTACAGCTCCTCTCATGCCGACCCAAAAGAATCTTCCTCTTAGTAGGAACTCCAGTTTCTTCCAACCGAAGTGTCCCGCTCTGTCATGGTAAGCCCCCAGGACCATAGCTGCATCCCTCCTTGGGACCACGACTTGCCAGGTCAGCTCGTGCGTCCGGTGGTTGACAATCCTTCTGCAAAACTTGCCTTCGTAGAGGAACAGCTTGCTCTTCTCCTTCCATAGCTGCTTGGCTTCCTCTGGGGCATCTGGATCTAAGCGGGTGTCTTCCCGGGTCAGCAGATCTTTCACCAGGCGGACTGCAGGGTCACTATCTTGGGTCTCGGCCCAGCTGTGGTGAGGTAGGGGATTCATCATCACAGTTGTTAGATCCTCCTCCTTCACGCGGTGAGAGTGTTGAGCGGCTCCATACCGGTGAAACGCGGGGAGTTCTACCTCCTCCAGCTCTTCTGGGTCTTCGTCACCTTCAGGTAAGTGAGGCATCCTTGATAGGGCGTCCGCGTTGGAGTTGGTTTTGCCTGCCCGGTACTTGATCACGAAGTCATAGTTGGAGAGACGGGCCATCCACCGCTGTTCCAGGGCACCCAGTCTTGCATTGTCCAGGTGTGTCAACAGGTTGTTGTCCGTGTACACGGTGAACTTTGCGGAGGCCAGGTAATGCTTGAAGCGTTCCGTCACGGCCCACACCACCGCCAAGAATTCTAGCTTGAAGGAGCTGTAATTCTCCGGGTTCCTCTCGGTGGGCCTCAGCTTCCGGCTGGCGTATGCGATCACCCGTTCTCTGCCCTGTTGGTTTTGGGACAATACAGCTCCCAGTCCCACATTACTGGCATCTGTGTGGAGAATGAAAGGCTGGCCATAATCAGGGTAGGCCAGGATCTCATCCCCTGTGAGGGCCATCTTTAGCTGGCGGAAGGACTCCTCTTCCGGTTTATCCCACTTGAAGGGCGGCTTTTGCCTCCTGGACTTAGACTGTCCGATCAGGAGGTCCTGCATAGGAGCTGCCATCTTGGTGAACCCGGGGATGAATCTTCGGTAGTAGCCTACCAACCCGAGAAACTGTCTCACCTCTTTGATGTTCGAGGGGCTTGGCCAGCTCTTGATTGCCGTGGCCTTGTCAGGGTCGGGGGCCACTCCTTCCGCGCTTACCACGTGCCCTAGGTACTGGACCTTTGGTTTCAGCAGGTGACACTTCGATGGTTTCACCTTCAGGCCATAGCCTGCCAGGGCTTCGAACACCTCGGCCAGGTGCTTCAGATGGTCCTCGTAGGTCTTCGAATAGACAATAACGTCGTCCAGGTAAAGGAGGACCGTCTCGAAGTTTCGGTGCCCTAGACAGCATTCCATCAGCCGCTGGAAGGTCCCTGGTGCGTTGCAGAGCCCGAAAGGCATGCAGTTGAATTCGCTCAGTCCCATCGGGGTGGTGAAGGCGGTCTTCTCCTTGTCAGCCTCTGCCACAGGAACCTGCCAGTACCCGCTAGTGTGACACCCCAGGGGTCTGGTTGTCACAGTGATAGAGATATTACGTCTGAGAGCAGGTGGGAGGTCCTTTGGTCAGGGATCCTGTGCATGCCACACCTCCTGCCCAGCCTTGGGAGGGGAAGAACTTCCCCTGTATAAACCCGGGGCTGAGGCAGGGTTAGGGAGTCCAGGAAGAGTAGAGACAAGAGCAGCATAGGAAGCAGCAGAGTCACAAGGAGTCAGGGGCTGGCAGCTAAAGAGCTCGCCCTGACTAAGAAGATTCTTTACCGGACCCGGAGTCCGAGGCTGTGGGGACTAACTTCTACCCAGCAGCAGAATCCGTCAGGCAGGGGATTTCAGGTCCCCTGGCCCAGAAGCCCGAAGGCCCAGTCACACGCGTGGGACCAGCACCGCCATCGTGGAGCGGAAGCCATTAGAAGGCCCCGAGTCACCGGCCATACGGGTGAGCACCACACGGTACACTCAGGGACGTGGGCTACTTACATCAGCTTCTAGCAAGGTAGCCAGAAGAGTACAGTCAGCTTGGGAGGCCTACAACTACGCCTGGCCAGGGGAGATCCCATCTGCTCAAGGACTGACCAGGCCCCGTTCGCTAGCAAGTACTCCGGGAGGGTCTATCGTTGTTACCAGTAAAGACCCTGAACGCTACCATACCGTCTCTGAGTGGTTCCTGCTACCCCCATCATCCACGTCGGCTGCCCTGAGGCCATACCCCTCCCGTTGGGGGTTATACTATCACGCTGCACCATCCTTCCACCGGCCTCAGCGGTCTGCCCTGCAGCAGCAGCCCCCTGGCTGCATTCAACGGGTGGCGTAGTCATCAACCATTTTCTACCGCTAACAGACTGCCGTCCAGTTTGACTCCCTGGGCACGGACCGGGTCACCGCCACGAGACTACAACCCTAAACAGATCCGGCTCCGGGTAAGCTCCCGCGTGCGCAACGCAGCGCGACACAGGCCCAGGGGCGCGTCAACTTTGGCGTAGTCGGCAGGATCACGTGCCCGCAACCACCGGGTACTGCGTGCCTGAAAAGCAAAGACTGTTCAAACTTACCAGTGGTGAAGATTCCCGCCATCGGTGAAGATTCCCGCCATCCGGCGCCATCTTCAGCCTTCTTCCCGCCATCGGTGAAGTTTCCCGCCATCCGGCGCCATCTTCAGCCTTCTTCCCGCCATCCGTGGAGTTTTCCCGCCATTGGACGCCATCTTGAGGACGCCGCGCGGAAGAAGAGGGGCGTGGACTCCGAAAGCGCGCGAGAACTGAAGCCCCGCCTCACGTCCGGACGTTGCGTAAGGTCCTGGAAGGAGCCCAGCAGACGCCGACGTCACAGGAGCGCGACGGAAGGTCCTCAACCCTGACGATCCACTGCGGAGCCGCGGCCTACGGAACAGGATCATCGCAAGGTAGGCCACGGTCCACTAGGGGGGAGGAAGATGTCGGATACGGAGGAGAGCTCCACTGCCTCAACCCCCGCCAGCGCTACCGCTGTTGCAGTTATGCCCTTCACCATGCCCTATATCCCGGGAGCAGCTTGGCTACCCCAGTACTCAGGGGAGTCACATACCCTGCATGACTTTAGAGAAAAGCTGGATAGCCTCTTCCAGGTGTACCCCCTCACAGAAGAGCAAAAAGTGAGCATCCTGGTGGCCCAACTAACTGGGGCAGCCAAAAGGGAAGTAAAATCCTGGCCACCTGGGAGGAAGACTGTCGCAGGGATACTAACCCGGCTGAAGGACACCTTTGATACCCGCACCTCAGCCGAGATTAAACTTAGATTCTACGGGTGCAAGCAGCGAGCGCATGAGAGTATAAGGGACTATGCACTCAACCTACAAGAGGCCCTGAGGGCCATTAAGCAGACCGACCCTAATGGAGTGGGAAACGAGGACAGGCTGTTGACCGAACAATTTATAGAGGGTTTATATTGCAATGCCCACCGCACCCAGTTGCGGGCAATGGCCTTACAGGACCCTCATCTAGAATTTGCACAGTTCAAGGACAGAGCCATCCGGGTGCTCCGAGAACCGGCACCAGGTGGCGTTGTGACCCACAGACGCCCCACTACCACTTACTACCAGGAGGCGGCGCCCTTGTCAGCAGGGCCTGTGGGAGCTGATGCGCAGGCTTTGGACAATGACCCGGCTCCAGACCTACACCATCAGGTCCAAGAGCTAGCTAAAAGCGTTGCTGCGCTAACCCGAACTGTGCAGTCTTTACAGGTTTCCACTCCAGGGAAGATCCAGCTGGCATCCGGACCGGAGGACATCCCGTGGCGTCGACCAAGGAGGACCCCACCGGCCAGAGGAAGACCCAGTGACCGATACAGCGAGGACGGACGACCCATCTGCCGCCGCTGCAATCAACCCGGACATATGGAAAGGTACTGTTCTTTAAACGGGCACAACCTGGGGTAGAGGGCCAACCCCCAGGAAAAAGATCACCAGGCCCATCGAACTGGCGCGACAGATATGTGGGAGGACGTCCAGTCTTGCCTGTGGTACTGGATGGCATTCCCATGAGTGCCCTACTGGACACCGGGTCACAGGTCACCACCATCCCGTACGTGCTCTTCAAGCAGTACTGGAATGACTCGGATATTACCCGCTACCCTGACGACGACTTGAGTATCATCGCCAGCAATGGTCAGCCCGTGCCACAGATCGGATTTAAAGAGGTGACCATCAAAATTGGTAGAGTCGAACTGGCCGCACAGGGACTGATCATTGTAGATATTGACAAACATGAGAGTCACCCAAAAATAACTCTAGGAACTAATGTAATTGAAAATTGTCTTGCAGAGGTGATTTTCCTTTTACAGCAGGTTGCCAAGAATGCCAGCTCCGGCGAGCAGCGGGTGCTCCAGAAAGAGATCCGGGCACTGATGCAACGGCAACAAGTGGAACTCTCCGGCGGTGAGATTGGTAGCGTAAGAATGTGTGACCCTTTTCCTATTGCCATGCCCCCAAAAAGTGAAATGATGATTTGGTGCCGGGCAGCTATTGGTCTGAGAGGTAGAGATTACCAGGCAATGGTAGAACCAGTTTACTCAGACAGTAGGCCCACCATTTTGACAGCACGGGGGGTGGTCAATGTACGCCATGGGAGGGTGCCCGTTCGCATAATAAATATCGGGGAGAGGGAAGTGTACCTGCCCCGGTATGCCACGCTAGCCAAATTATATACCACTAATCAAAATTCTATACAATCTGTGGAACCCTTGCCTCCATCTCACCCGGAGGAAGGTAACGGCTCTAAGAAAGACATGGAGGACTGGTGTCAGCAACTACATCTGGGTACTGACTCCACTCCCTCACACCAGAAACAAGGAGTCTATCGGGTGGTTCAAGAGTATGAGAGAGTGTTTAGTAAACACCCGTTAGACTTCGGGCGAGTCAAGGGGGTAGAACACCGCATCCCCACGGGAGATCATCCTCCCATAAAAGAGAGGTATCGACCCGTACCCCCTGCACATTACCAACACGCCAAGGGGATGCTTAGAGACATGAAGGAGGCTGGGGTAATCCGGGATAGCTGTAGCCCCTGGGCAGCCCCACTAGTTTTAGTCAAAAAGAAAGACAACACCATGAGGATGTGTGTAGATTACCGGAAAATCAACCGTATCACACACAAGGATGCGTACCCCTTACCAAGGATAGAGGAGTCATTGGCTGCTTTAAGATCTGCTAACTTCTTCTCTACCTTGGATCTCACTAGCGGGTACTGGCAGGTTCCTGTAGCAGAGGCGGACCGGGAGAAGACCGCATTCACCACCCCGATGGGACTTAGCGAGTTCACCTGCATGCCGTTCGGACTCTGCAACGCCCCAGGAACCTTCCAACGATTAATGGAGTGCTGTCTGGGCCACAGAAACTTCGAGACGGTCCTGTTGTACCTGGACGATGTCATCGTATACTCCAAAACTTATGAGGACCACCTGAAACACCTGGCGGAGGTGTTCGAAGCTCTGGCGAGTTACGGCCTAAAGGTGAAACCCTCCAAGTGTCACCTCCTGAAACCAAAGGTGCAATACCTGGGACACGTGGAGAGCGCTGACGGAGTGGCTCCCGACCCCGATAAGATCACCGCAATCAAAGGATGGCCAAGCCCTTCCAGCGTAAAAGAAGTGCGGCAGTTCCTAGGGTTGGTAGGCTACTACCGAAGGTTTATTCCCGGTTTCACCAAAAAGGCGGCGCCTATGCAGGACCTCCTGATAGGCCAGTCCCGGAAGGCCAAGAACCAGAAGCCGCCCTTCAAATGGGAAGAGCTAGAGGAAGAGTCCTTCCGCCAGCTGAAGATGGCCCTCACGGGGGATGAAATCTTGGCGTATCCGGACTATAGCCAGCCCTTCATCCTCTACACCGACGCCAGTAACGTCGGGCTAGGAGCCGTACTGTCCCAGATTCAGCAGGGGAAAGAACGAGTAATCGCCTATGCCAGCCGAAAACTGCGACCCACCGAAAGGAATCCCGAGAATTATAGCTCATTTAAGCTAGAGTTCCTGGCCGTGGTATGGGCAGTCACCGAGCGCTTTAAGCATTACCTCGCTTCTTCCCGGTTCACCGTATACACGGATAACAACCCGCTGACACACCTGGACACGGCAAGACTCGGTGCCCTGGAGCAGAGGTGGATGGCCCGTCTGTCCAACTACGAGTTCACAATTAAATACCGGGCAGGGCGCTCCAATACCAACGCGGACGCCCTGTCCAGGATGCCCAACCTGCCGGACGGAGGAGAAGATCCGGAGGGACTGGAAGAAGTTGAACTCCCTGCGTTCCACCGTCATGGGACTATCCAGTATTCCCACCGGGTAAGGAGTAAGCAGGCTGCTACGTTGAACCCCTTACCTCACTACAACTGGGCGGAAACGCAAGACAGCGACCCTGCCGTCCGACTGGTGAAGGAGATGCTGACTCGCCCGGAGGCTAGCCTGGAATCAGACGCTCCAGAGGAAGCCAAACAACTATGGGCAGAGAAGAGTCGACTGTTCCTTTACAAGGGGAAGTTGTGCCGCAGAATGGTTAACTCCAGGACGCATGAACTACTCTGGCAAGTAGTGGTGCCACGAAGAGACGCAGCCATGGTGATGGAGGCATACCACGACGGAGCTGGACACTTCGGGTGGAAAAAGCTGGAGTTCCTGCTGCGCGAGCGGTTCCACTGGGTAGGCATGAGGGGAACCATCGAGAAGTGGTGCAGAGACTGTGGCCCGTGCAATCTGAGAAGGAAGGACCGGGCCAGCCAGAAGACTCCCCTGCAGTCCATCGTCACCCGGCAACCGTTGGAACTGGTAGCCTTGGATCATGTAAAACTGACCCCCAGCAGAAGTGGCTACGTCTACGCGTTAACCATCGTGGATCATTACTCCCGGTTTCTGGTTGTCGTCCCCGTCAAGGACTTAACGGCTCAAACAGCAGCTAGAGCCTTCCAGCAGCACTTTTGCCGTCCACACGGGTACCCGGACCAAGTGCTGACGGACCAGGGACCTGCCTTTGAAGCGGAGGTCTTCCAGGAATTCTGCAATCTGTATGGCTGCCGGAAGATAAGGACGACACCCTACCATCCGCAAACTAATGGACTTTGTGAGAAAATGAACCAGGTGGTAATGGATCTTCTAAAAACGTTGCCCCTGGAAGAACGCAGTCTGTGGCCTGAGAAGTTGCCCGATCTGGTGGACCTATACAACCACATCCCGGTAGGTTCCACCAACTGTACCCCGGCTTACCTAATGAGGGCAAGACCTGGTAAGTTACCTGTTGACCTGGAAATGGGAGTCCTGACGCCCGAGGACACTTCACCAGAAACAGACTGGGACACAGAGAGGCAGCAGCAGTACCGGAAAGTACAGGAGAGCGTGGAGCGAAGTCTCTGTCAGGCTAGGGAAAGACAAGAGAAGACTTACAACCAGTATGCTCCCGCTGTTCCCCTGGTACCCGGAGAGCAGGTCTTGAAGAGGAAGAGACGGCTCCACAAGTTGGACGACCAGTGGGAGAAGGACCCGTACACCGTACTGCCCTCAAGCCACGAGAACCCGAAGGTCTGTACCATCAGTAAAGACGGAGGGGAAACCACAGCCATTGTATCCCGGGACCACCTGAAGAAGTGCCCCGAACAACTGAGGAACCCTGAGGAGGAACAGGAAGACCATCGACCCGTGGAAGAAAGGGAAGATATGGTTAGTACCGTGCTCGGGGACTTCCCTCGGTCTTGGACTCAAGTCAATGGTGCAGTTGTGGTACCCGTACTCACCTTCCTCCAACCATCATCCCAAGAACCTACGGAGCAACGGGTAGAGCTGGAAGAGCAGCCGGTCCAGGAGGCAGAAGACTCCACCCAAGCGGAACAGGAGAATCCACCCTCTGCTTATAGTGAGCCTGCCGTACCCCTAGTGAGACAAAGAGCCGGTAGACAGCTGCCCAGTTTACCCTTGACAGCTCCTACACCCTGTAGTTCAGGGCCAGACAGTCAGCTCCGTAGGTCCACTAGGGCCACTAGAGGCCAGTTACCCGCACGTTGGAGGATCTAAATGTTTAAGTTGTTTTACAATGTTTACCTGTTTATTGTTGCTTGTGTGTAATTTTGTGTTTCTAGTTGTTTTTAGGAGTCTTCGGTGGATTTACCGGGAATCCTTTGTATATAGTTGGAGCGTAACCCAGGATGGACTAGAGACTGTTAAGGACTCGGGGTAGGACAGACCCCTACCTGGTTACGTCTCCCTGTGTTGGTGAAATGGACACCTTTGCTTTTCTTCAAAGACTGCACCCGGTTGCGGACATCCGTGACCATCTTATTGTGTTTCCTTATTGTATTTTATTGTTCTTTGATATACCTTGTTATATTTTTCTAAAAAGTGTTTAGTCCCGGAGTACTAAATTTCACTAGGGGGGAGTGTGACACCCCAGGGGTCTGGTTGTCACAGTGATAGAGATATTACGTCTGAGAGCAGGTGGGAGGTCCTTTGGTCAGGGATCCTGTGCATGCCACACCTCCTGCCCAGCCTTGGGAGGGGAAGAACTTCCCCTGTATAAACCCGGGGCTGAGGCAGGGTTAGGGAGTCCAGGAAGAGTAGAGACAAGAGCAGCATAGGAAGCAGCAGAGTCACAAGGAGTCAGGGGCTGGCAGCTAAAGAGCTCGCCCTGACTAAGAAGATTCTTTACCGGACCCGGAGTCCGAGGCTGTGGGGACTAACTTCTACCCAGCAGCAGAATCCGTCAGGCAGGGGATTTCAGGTCCCCTGGCCCAGAAGCCCGAAGGCCCAGTCACACGCGTGGGACCAGCACCGCCATCGTGGAGCGGAAGCCATTAGAAGGCCCCGAGTCACCGGCCATACGGGTGAGCACCACACGGTACACTCAGGGACGTGGGCTACTTACATCAGCTTCTAGCAAGGTAGCCAGAAGAGTACAGTCAGCTTGGGAGGCCTACAACTACGCCTGGCCAGGGGAGATCCCATCTGCTCAAGGACTGACCAGGCCCCGTTCGCTAGCAAGTACTCCGGGAGGGTCTATCGTTGTTACCAGTAAAGACCCTGAACGCTACCATACCGTCTCTGAGTGGTTCCTGCTACCCCCATCATCCACGTCGGCTGCCCTGAGGCCATACCCCTCCCGTTGGGGGTTATACTATCACGCTGCACCATCCTTCCACCGGCCTCAGCGGTCTGCCCTGCAGCAGCAGCCCCCTGGCTGCATTCAACGGGTGGCGTAGTCATCAACCATTTTCTACCGCTAACAGACTGCCGTCCAGTTTGACTCCCTGGGCACGGACCGGGTCACCGCCACGAGACTACAACCCTAAACAGATCCGGCTCCGGGTAAGCTCCCGCGTGCGCAACGCAGCGCGACACAGGCCCAGGGGCGCGTCACTAGTAAGGTCCAAAGTAGAAAAGAAGTTAGCTGATTTTAGTGCGGCTAAAGACTCCTCTATTCTAGGCAGCGGATATGCGTCTTTGTGAGTGATACAGTTTATTTGTCTATAGTCGACGCACATTCTCATGGTGCCGTCTTTCTTTTTGACCAGAACCAAGGGGGCTGCCCAGGGGCTACAGCTGTCTCTAATAACCCCAGCTTCTTTCATCTCTCTTAGCATGCCCCTTGCGTTCTGATAATGTGCAGGAGGTACAGGTCTGTGCCTCTCTTTTATCGGTGGGTGGCTCCCTGTGGGGATGTGGTGTTCTATCCCCTTTACTCTGCCGAAGTCTAGCGGGTGCTTACTAAAGACTCTCTCGTACTCCTGTACCACCCGGTAGACTCCTTGTTTTTGGTGCAGGGGAGTGGAGTCAGCACCCACGTGGAGTTTCTGGCACCAGTCCTCCTTTTGTTTCTGGGAGCCATTACCCTCCGCCTGAGGAGATGGAGGCAAGGGTTCCACGGCCCTGATAGCTTTGTGTTCGACCACAAACAGCTTGGCGAGTGTAGCGTACCTGGGTAAGTGTACCTCCCTCTCCCCAATGTTGAGGATGCGGACGGGCACCCTCCCATGACGGACATCAACCACCCCCCGGGCTGTCAAAATGGTGGGCCTGCTGTCTGAGTACACGGGTTCTACCATGGCTTGGTAGTCTCTACCTCTCAACCCGATTGCAGTCCGACACCAGATCATCATTTCACTTTTGGGAGGCATGGAAATGGGGAATGGGTCACTCAGTCTTACGCTATCGATCTCACCACCAGACAGTTCTACCTGCTGCCGTCTCATCAGGGCCTTTATCTCCTTGTTGAGGACTCTCTGTTGGCTGGAACTAGCATTCACCGCCACCTGTTGTAAGATTACAATTACCTCTGAAAGACAATTTTCAATTACATTAGTACCCACAGTTATTTTAGGGTGACTTTCACGACGGTCAATGTCCACAATAATCACTCCCTGTGCCGGTAGTTCAACTTTACCAATCTTAATGGTCATCTCCTTGAACCCCATCTGCGGCACGGGTAAGCCATTACTGGCGATGATGCTCAAGTTACCGTCTGGATACCGTGTGATATCAGCATCAGTCCAATACTGCTTAAAAAGTACATAAGGGATAGTGGTTACTTGTGACCCAGTATCCAGCAAGGCGCTCATGGGGATACCGTCCAGCACCACGGGTAAAACCGGGCGCCCCCCAACGTACTTATTACGCCAATTGTAAGGGCCTGGTGATCTTATGCCTGGGGGTTGGCCCTCTGCCCCAGGTTGGACCCGTTTAAATTACAGTACCTGGAAATGTGTCCGGGCTGGTTGCATCGACGGCAAATGGGCTGTCCATCCTCTGCGTAGCGGTCTGTGGGCCTCCCTCGGAACGACGGGATCCTCCTCTGTCGACGCCATGGGACATCCTCCGGACTTGAAGCCAGCTCGATGGGTCTTGACAGGTCCACTTGCAACGCCTGGACGGTCCTGGTCAACGCCGCGACGCTCCTGGTCAGCTCCTGGACTTGTTGGTGCAGATCTTTCGACGGGGCTTGGTTCAGGGCCTGTGCATCAGCCTCCACGGAGTCCATAGAGGAGGGCGCCGCCTCCTGGTGGTAAGTGATAGCAGGGCGCCGGGGGTTTATAGCGCCACTGGTTGCAGATTCACGGAGCACCCTTATGGCCCTGTCATTAAATTGGGCAAAGGTCAGGTCGAGGTTCTGAAAGAACATGAGGCGCAGTTGGGCCCCGTGGGCGCTAGACAGCAGACCTTCTATGAATTAGCAGCTTATCCGTTTCCTGCACACTGCCAGGGTCAGTTTGTTGAATAGCCCTCAAGGCTTCCTGCAGATTTAGGGCATAGTCTCTGATGCTGTCCTGTGCCCGCTGCTTACATCCATAGAACCTCATTTTAATCTCAGCGGAGGTACGTGTGTCAAAGGTACCCCGCAGCCGGGCCAGAATACCCTTCACAGTCCTTTTCTCCTCAGTGGGCCATGATTTTACCTCCCGCTGGGCTGCGCCAGTTAACTGCCCTGTTAATATGCTGACCTTCTGTTCCTCTGTCAGGGGGTAAACGTGGAAGAAACTGTATAGCCTTTCCTTGAAGTCAGTTAGGGCATGGGGCTCCCCTGAGTATTTGGGCAGCCAGGCCGCTCCAGGGATGTAGGGCAAGGAAAAGGGCATCACCGCTGCTGCAGTTGCGTTGGTGGTAGTGGGCGCCTCTGTGTTCGTCATCTTCCTCCACCCCTAGTTACGCGTGGCCTACCTTCCGACGATCCTCTTCTGTAGGCCGCGGCTCCGCTGCTGCTGCTATGGACGAGGACCTGGCGTCGCGTCCTGATGACGTCAGCGTGGCTCTCTCTCCCTTCCAGGACCTTGCGCAGCGTCGGTGCGTGGGGCGGAGCTTCGGATCTCGCGCGGTTTTGACGTCCACGCCCCTCTTCTTCCCGCGCGGCGTCCTGAAGATGGCGTCCGATGGCGGGAAGCAGCTGCGGATGTCGGGAAGGCGGCAGAAGACGGCAGGAAACGGGGTCATAAAAAATCATAAAAAAGCCAGACGGGAATTTGCCAAACTACATGTTCACAAGTCACAAAGCTTTTAGGAGAATGCCCTATGGACAGATGAGACAAAAATGGAAGTTTTTGGCAAGGCACATCAGATCTATGTTCACAGATGGAAAAATGAAGCATATCAAGATAAGAACACTGTCCCTACTGTGAAACATGGAGGAGTCTCTTTTATGTTTTGGGGCTGGTCTGCCGCATCTGGCACAGGGTGTCTTGAATCTGTGCAGGGTACAATGAAATCTCAAGACTATCAAGGGATTCTAGAGAGAAATGTGCTGCCCAGTGTCAGAAAGCGTGGTCTCAGTCGCAGGTCATGGGTCTTGCAACAGTATTATGACCCAAAACACACAGCTAAAAACACCCAACAATGGCTAAGAGGAAAACATTGGACTATTCTGAAGTGGCTTCTATGAGCCCTGACCTAAATCCTATTGAGCATCTTTGGAAAGAGCTGAAACATGCCGTCTGGAAAAGGCAACCTTCAAACACGAGACAACTGGAGCAGTTTGCTCATGAGGAGTGGCCAAAATACCTGTGGAGAGGTGCAGAAGTCTCATTGACAGTTACAGGAGTCGTTTGATTGCAGTGATTGCCTCAAAAGGTTGTTCAGCAAAATATAAAGTTAAGAAGAACCATCATTTCTGTCCAGGCCTGTTTCATCAGTTTATTATTTTTTTTTTATTCTGTGGAAGCAGAAAAGCAATGTCTGACTTTCATTTGTTCATTTTCATAGATTTTTAATTTATTATTACTTTTGTCAGATTCAAGTTTTTTCTGTGACCATTGTGGGTTTTTCTTTCATTAAACGAGGGGTACCAACAATTTTGACCACGTGTGTATATAGTATATACAGAGCTCCTGTGTATGTCACTGGTGATCACTGTATTACCTATACACTATATACAGAGCTCCTGTCTATAATGTCACTGGTGATCACTGTGTTACCTGTACACTGACACTATATACAGAGCTCCTGTGTATAATGTTGCTGGTGGTAATAACAGTGTTGTTAGTATTGTGGTTTTGTATTCATGATCAGTATTGTAGTATTTGGTCACCTTGGGGTGGTAATATATGGTCTGGTCATAGTTTGGCCATATTTGTTCCTTGTATGTGGTATTATTCGGTCACTATGTAGTGGTAATATGTGATCTAGTCAAGGTGTGGCGATATTTGTCCCTTTTGTATGTGGTATTATTGGTGTTGATATAGTGGACTGTGTTGTGTATGGCGGTCATTTTATTCTCGCTGATCTTAACTAGGAAAAGATTTTTTTCCATTAGGCCACAGCCCCACCATCAGTATTTGGTCAGTATTTTTCTCAGGAGTGGCTGCCGAAACCAGGAATGGTTGATTAATGCAGAATTGGTGACTTGTTTCTATTATACCTTTTCTCTGATTGTTCATCACCTGTTTTGGCTCCCACTCCTGAGAAAAAATACTGACTGGACACTGACCGAATACTGATAGTAGGGCCGTGGCCTTAGCGATTAAATACTTGGACCAGAGCGGCAGAGATGCACTTACAGGGGTTCTCCGGTGAAAACAAGTAATCACCTCTCCACAGGATCATTGATAATATTGATTGGTGGGGGTCTGACTGCTTGCACACACCGGCAGAATGTGGAGCTTTTCTCCCCATTAGACTGGAGCGGCATGTGAGATGCGACCACTGATCCATTCATTCTCTCAGTGGCTGTGAGCGCTGCTCTTTTTTGCAAGTCTCTAAGAGAATGAATAGAGCTGCGGTCAGACGTCCCACCTGCCGCAGCATTTTAAAATAGGGATAAGGGTTCTGTCAGGGATAAAACTTCCCCATTCTTCCGATAGGTGCGTTTTCCAATGTTCGGACACAAATGCTCAATAAGTGATCACCTATCCTGTAGAGCCCATGGATCGGTGATAACTTGTTTTAACTAGTGTTGAGCGAGTATGTTCTGTCCGAGTATGCTCGGGCCGAGCGCCGAGTATTTACAGCTGCTCGGTGATATGGTTGAATCGCTCCCGTGTGCATGATTTGCAACTGTTTGACAGCTTTAACCCCTTAACGACATGTCACGTATTAGTACGCGCATGTCGTTATCCTCCGGTTCAGTGAGGGCTCCGGCGCTGAGCCCGCACTGAACCAAGCACATGTCAGCTGATTATTACAGCTGACATGTGTCCGCAACAGGCGCGGGTGGAATCGCGATCCACCAGCGGCTGTTAACATATTAAATGCCGCTGTCAATCTCCGACAGCGGCATTTAATGCGCGCTTCCTGGAAGCGCGTCACTTACCCCGCCCATCGGCGACCCTGTCACATGATCGCGGGTCGGCGATGTGTGGTCATGACAACCCTGGGTCTGCAGCAGACACCAGTGGTTGTAATGATCCTGTCGCTATGAGTGCCATCTAGTGGTCGGCGCTCATAGGACAGGACCATTTCTGCTGCATACAGGGGATCTGCTCGTCCCCTGTATGTAGCAGAGGCGATCGGACAGTTGCTGCTTCAAGTCTCCTATGGAGACTACAGAAGCAAGCAAAAAGTGAAAAAAAAAAGTTTTAAAAAATATGAAAAAAAATAAAAAAATGTAAAAGTTTAAATCACCCCCTAAAATCATAAAATAAACCCCACATACACATATTTGGCATTGCCGCGTTCAGAATCGCCTGATCTATCAATATAAAAATAGAATTAATGCGATCGGTAAATGGCGTAATGAGAAAAAAATTCTAAACGCCAGAATTACGTTTTTTGGTCACCGTAAAATTGCAATAAAATGCAATAACGGGCGATCAAAACATCGGATCTACCCCAAAATAGCATCTATAAAAACTTCAGCTCGGTTCACAAAAAATAAGCCCTCACCCTGCCCCAGATCCCGAAAAATGGAGACGCTACGGGTCTCGGAAAATGGCACCATTTTTTTTTTTTTTACCAAACTTTGGAATTTTTTTTCATCACTTAAATAAAAAAGAACCTATACATGTTTGGTGTCTACGAACTCGTAATGACCTGGAGAATAATAATGGCAGGTCAGTTTTAGCATTCAGTGAACGTGGTAAAAAAAATAAAAAAAAACCTCAGTGGTATTGCACTTTTTTTGCAATTTCACGGCGCTTGGAATTTTTTTCCCGTTTTCCCGTACACGGCATGGTAAAACTAGTAATGGCGTTGAAAAGTACAACTCGTCCCGCAAAAAATAAGCCCTAACATGGCCATATTGACCAAAAAATAAAAACGCTATGGCTCTGGGAACAAGTGGAGCAAAAAGCGAAAATGCAAAAACGGAAAATGCTCCGCGGCTTAAGGGGTTAATACATGTGAGGAATGTCTATTTCTTACACATTCCTCACATGTATTAAAACCGTCAAACAGTTGCAAATCATGCACACGGGAGCGATTCAACCATATCACCGAGCAGCTATAAATACTCGGAGCTCGGCCCGAGCATACTCGCCGAAAGGGTTAACAGAACATACTCGCTCAACACTAGTTTTAACCAAAGAAGCCCTTTAATGCAAACATGTCCATCCCAGTTAGAGTGTCGCCCAGTAGATGTGCAGGAGCCGCCAGTCAATGCTCCACTATAACAGCGAGAGCGGATAACAGATATTTGCATCTTGCTGTAGGTGGGCCCCTAGAGTTAATTTCCCCTGTGGGCCCCAGACACCGCAGTCCGACCCTGGTCATCAATATCAGATCAGTGAGGTTCCAACACACGGCCCCCTCACCAATAAGACAGCAGCTGGAAATACTCAGCGTAGAGACCAAACAGCACAGCGCTGTACACTGTGTAGTGGCCGATCTTGGTACTGCAGCTCCTATTGAAATGATTGTGATCTGAGCTGTAGTACCTGAAACCAGCCATTGCACAGTGTGCGGAGCTGTGCTATTCCAGCTCTTAACACTGTGTACATCATCTTGCAGAAGTAGCTGATGTCTGGGGATTTCAGGTGTCAGACCCCCACTAATCACTGTATGAGTTCTGCTCTACTCCTTTATTAAAGGGGTGGTCTTGTGTTCCTCTCATCAGAAGCTGAAGATTTACAGTTCTGGCCGGTGGCTTGGCTGAGCCGCTTGTCTGAATTGTGCCCTCTTGCATTCTGCGGGCAGAGGCGGCTTTGCCTCTGCAGAATGGGACAGGCACAGGGGCACTGAAGTCCACCAGTCTGCAAGTGAGCGCTTCTTGCCAAGGAGACCGGCCACTTCTCAGGTGGTCAGTAACCATAGCAATGAGCTGTACACTGCAGAATTAAAAATCGCAAAGTTTCTTGTTTTTACAAGCTCTTTGCAATCTTAGCCTTTTAATACATTCATTTTATTTAGTTATATATTTATTTTACTCTCTTATATAGCGCCGTTAGATTTTGTAGCACCTTACAGACATTATCATCACTGTCCCCATTGGGGCTCACAATATGAATTCCCTATCAGTATGTCTTTGGAGTGTGGGAGGAAACCGGAGAACCCGGAGGAAACCCACACAAACACGGGGAGAACATACAAACTCCTTGCAGATGTTGTCCTTGCTATTATATGAACCCAGCCCTACAGCGTTAATCATTGACCCACCATGTTGCCCACATTCCTCGGCTTTTTTAAGATTTTCTGCAATGAATAAGAACACTGAAGAAAATCTAGATTGATCAACATTTCCTATCACAAATGCAGTTGCTGCAAAACTTGTCCATAGTCCTGTTCCCAGCTGAAAATTGGATACAAATGTATCTTGTGTAGACAATGCTCTGTGAGCTAAATAGCCGGGATCCACTGCTACAAGGCAGGAAACAGATTCTGCTGATGGGTTCTGCTCCCAGAGCATTATTCAGCTCGGACATCTCAGCTCAGAGCAAAACCAGCTATAAGGCTGTGTGCACATCTAGCAGATTTGATGCAGAGCGTTTTTGCCTCTCTCATGCAGATTTACATGCGTTTTTTCTGCCAGAGAGAAGCGTTTTCACATGCGTTTTTTCAAGCACTTTTCCAAGCAATTTTGAGCATCACTTGGAAAAGTGCTTGACAAGTTGATCACACAATATAAATCCATGCAACCGACATGGATCTATAATGTGTGAACAACTTAGATGCTTTAAATGCAGCATCTATAGTAAAAAAAAGAAAACGTTAATAAATAAAAAAAAACAACGGTATATTCACCTCTCCGGCGGCCCCCGGTCTGCTCTCCGGTCTCCTCCGGTCTGCTCCCGGCCGCGTCTTCTCTCTTCAGCGTCCTGCAGTGTACGGTCAGGACCTGCGGTGACGTCATTTAGTCAGCTGATGGTCACGCGACCATCACCTGATGCCGACGTCAGCGGTCATGCAACCATCACCTGACAAAATGACGTCACCGCAGGTCCTGACAGTACAGACAGCAGACCGGAGGAGACCGGAGAGCAGACCGGGGGCCGCCGGAGAGGTGAATATACAGGTTTTGTTTGTTTTTAACTTTTTTATTTCTTTTTTTCACCGCGTGGTAGCCGGGATGAAGAGGAGTTGTAGTCTCGTCTTCCTCCCAGATACCACACGCATCGCGAATAAGCTTCAGAGTAATCGCAGTAGAAATGGTCATGCTGCGGTTTGCAAAGTAATGCGAATTCGGCGCGCAAATTAGCGGATCATGTGCACAGCACATCCGAATTCACATGGCTTTGCATGGCAGACTGTTCTACAAACGTTTTCGCGGCCATAAAAATGCCGCAAAAATGCTACAAAAACGCTGCGTGGGCACATGGCCTAAGGCTGTGTGCCCACAATGCGTTTTTTAAGCGTTTCGGCATGGCAAAAACGCTGCAGAAACGCTTAAAAACGCATGTTAGAAGGTCTGCCATGTTCCCCAATGATAGTCCGCATGTGCTGTGCACATGCTGCGGAAATTTCCACTGCGGATTATCATTGCGGAAAAAAACACAGCACTACCAATTATTTTGCGTAAGCGCTGCTTTTTCGCCGCCATTGACTTGCATTGGAACAAATGGATTCCGCTTCACTAGATAAGCACATGCGGAATACATGCGTTCAATGTGCGGATGGTACCCGCGTGTGGAGGATGGGAGACTCTCCTCCGGACCCGGGTACCATAGAACCTGTCAAAAAAAAGAATAAAATATAAAATAAATGTTATATTTACCTTCTGACGGCCCCCGCTGCGCTTGTCCTCCCATGCCGGCAGCTCGCGATGGACTGAAGGACCTGCGCTGACGTCATAGTCATGTGACAGCAGGTCCTTCAGTGTACCGCGATCTGCCGGCAGCCAGGACGGAGCGAAGCAAGACTGCGGGGGCCATCGGAAGTTAAGTATAGATTTATAGATGGTGGCCTGATTCTAACGCATCGGGTATTCTAGAATATGTATGCGGCAGACCGGGCGCAATCAGCAGAGCGGTGTTTAAATTTGGCGCCAAAATCGCTGATTGGTCGCGGCCAACAACCGCGACCAATCAGCAAAGCGGTGTTGAAATTTAGCGGCTATATCGCTGATTGGTCACGGCCGGCAGTCGCGACTAATCAGCAGGGCGGGGTTTAAATTTTGCGCCAATAATGCTGATTGGTCGCGGCCAGCGAACGTGACCAATCAGCAGAGCGGGGTTTAAATTTTGCGCCAATAATGCTGATTGGTTGCAGCCGCCGGTCGCGACCAATCAGCAAAGCGGTGTTTAAATTTGGCGCCAATAGTGGTGACTGGTCACGGCCACGACCATTCAGCAGAGCGGTGTTTAAATTTGGCGGCAATAATGCTGATTAGTCGCGGCCGGCAATTTGGCGCCAACAATACTGATTAGTCGCGGCCGGCAACCGCGACCAATCAGCAGAGCGGGGTTTAAATTTGGCGCCAAAATTGCTGATTGGTGGCGGCCGGCTGTCTCGACCAATCAGCAGAGCGGGGTTTAAATTTGGCGCCAATAATGCTGATTGGTCGCAATCGCCGCCCGCGACCAATCAGCAGAGCGGGGTTTAAATTTGGCGCCAATACTGCTGATTGGTCGCGGACGGCGACCGCGACCAATCAGCAGAGCGGTGTTTAAATTTTGCGCCAATATTGCTGATTGGTCGCGGACGGCGACCGCGACTAATCAGCAGAGCGGTGTTTAAATTTGGCGCCAATACTGCTGATTGATCTCGGCCAGCGACCGCGATCAATCAGCAGAGCGGTGTTTAAATTTGGCGCCAGTAATGCTGATTAGTCGCGGCCGGCATCCGCGACCAACTAGCGGAGCGGGTTTAAATTTGGCGCCAAAATCGCTGATTGGTCGCGTCTGGCGTCCGTGACCAATCAGCACAGCAGTGTTTAAATGTGGCGGCAAGATCGGTGATTGGTCGCGGCCGCTATTTAAATGTGGCGCCCAAATCGGTGATTGGTCACGGGCAGCGGCCGCGACCAATCAGCAGAGCGGTGTTTAACTTTAGCGCCAAGATCACTGATTGGTCGCGTGTGGAGAGCGAGACCAATCAGTGAATCGTATTGGTGAGGACCGGGGAGCGGAATCGTATTAGTGAGGACCGGGGAGCGCCGCTGCCTGTGCGGCTACTTCCGCTGCGAGAAGCCGGGAGATGAGCGACTGCTCGCAGCAGAAGTATCCGGACCCGCAGCGCCGCTCCCCGATCCTCCCTTGACACCCTAGCCGCTGATGTCCCCACAGTATCCGCATGGTGTTACAAAGGTCCGGACATTTGTGTTAAAAATCGGTGATTGGTCGCGGGCGCTGCCCGCGACCAATCACCGATTTGGGCGCCAAATTTAAATATCAGCCGCGACCAATCACCGATCTTGGCTCCACATTTAAACACCGCTGTGCTGATTGGTCGCCGACGCTTGGCGCGACCAATCACCGATTTTGGCGCCACATTTAAATAGCGTCCGCGACCAATCAGTACAGCGGTGTTTAAATGTGGAGCCAAGATCGGTGATTGGTCGCGGCTGATATTTAAATTTGGCGCCCAAATCGGTGATTGGTCGCGGGCAGCGTCTGCGACCAATCAGCACAGTAGTGTTTAACTTTTGCGGCAAGATCAGTGATTGGTCGCGGGCCAAGACCGCGACCAATCACCGATTTGTGCGGCACATTTAAATAGCGGCTGCGACCAATTGGATGTCAGCGCCGCTCCCCGGTCCTCCCTTCACACCCTAGCCGCTGATGTCCCCACAGTATCCGCATGGTGTTACAAAGGTCCAGCGTCGGCGACCAATCAGCGATTTTTAACACAAATGTCCGGACCTTTGTAACGCCATGCAGATACTGTGGGGACATCAGCGGCTAGGGTGTGAAGGGAGGACCGGGGAGCGGCGCTGACATCCATGCGGCTAGGGTGTGAAGGGAGGACCGGGGAGCGGCGCTGACATCCATGCGGCTAGGGTGTGAAGGGAGGACCGTTGAGCGGCGCTGACATCCAATTGGTCGCGGCCGCTATTTAAATGTGCCGCACAAATCGGTCATTGGTCGCGGTCTTGGCCCGCGACCAATCACCGATTTGGGCGCCAAATTTAAATATCGGCCGCGACCAATCACCGATCTTGGCTACACGATCTTGGCTCCCGGCTGCATCTCCGTCCCGCAGATGGGTCCGGCGGTCGATGTCCTTCTGCTGGTACCAGCCGGGAGATGAGCGCCTCGCGGCGCTCATCTCCCGGCTGCATCGCCGCTGAGCTCCGTCCCGCAGATGAGCCGCTAACGGCAGCCATCTTTTTTCAGAAATCCCGCGGCGCTGATTGGCCGCTGCCGGACCAATGAGCGACGCGGGATTTCCAGGACAGACGGACAAACAGACAGACAGACAGACGGGATAAGACAATTATACAGTAGATTTTTTTATTTTTAACCAGTCTTTGGGGTCACACTATATAAATCCATGCCGTTTTCATGGATTTCTATAGTGTGACCAAATTGACAAGCACTTTCCAAGTGATGCTAAAATCGCTTGTAAAGCGCTTGTCAACCCGCATGTGGAAATGCATGTGAAGAACGCTTCACTTCTGCATGTCCCTGGCAGGAAAAACGCATGTACAATCCGCATGTACAACCCGCATGTACAATCCGCATATACAATCCGCATATACAATCCGCATGTACAATCCGCATGTACAATCCGCATGTACAATCCGCATGTACAATCCGCATGTACAATCCGCATATACAATCCGCATGTACAATCCGCATGCACAATCCGCATGTACAATCCGCATATACAATCCGCATGTACAATCCGCATGTACAATCCGCATGTACAATCCGCATGCGTTTTTTCTGCCAGGGAGATGCAGAAACGCTCAGGAAAAATCCGGAGCTTTTGTGCATCGTGGGCACATAGCCTAAGTCTCTGCATTTGTCTGCTTACACATCTGTACATTTCTGAACACATTCAGCAAAAATTGCAGTACATTTGTTAAAATTGGGCATATAGCATACTATAGGTGCTTCTCACAAAATTAGAATATCATCAAAAAGTTAATTTATTTCAGTTCTTCAATACAAAAAGTAAAACTCATATTATATAGAGTCATTACAGACAGAGTGATCTATTTTAAGTGTTTATTTCTGTTAATGTTATTATCTCAGTAAATTAGAATACTTTATAACACCAGCTTGAAAAATGTTTTTAAAATCTGAAATGTTGTCCTACTGAAATGTATGTTCAGTAAATGCCCTCAATACTTGGCCAGGCTCCTTTTGCATCAATTACTGCATCAATGCGGCAATGTGGCATGGAGGCGATCAGCCTGTGACACTGCTGAGGTGTTATGGAAGCCCAGGTGGCTTTGATAGAAGCCTTCAGCTCGTCTGCATTGTTGGGTCTGGGGTCTCTCATCTTTCTCTTGACAATACCCCATAGATTCTTTATGGGGTTAAGGTCAGGTGAGTTTGCTGCCAATCAAGCACAGTGATACTGTTGTGTAAACCAGGTATTGGTACTTTTGGCCGTGTGGACAGGGGCCAAGTCCTGCTGGAAAATGACATTTCCATCTCCATAAAGCTTGTCGGCAGAGGGAAGCATGAAGTGCTCTACAATGTCCTGGTAGACGGGTGCGCTGACTTTGGTCTTGATAAAACACAGTGGACCTACACCAGCAGATGACATGGCTCCCCAAACCATCACTGATTGTGGAAACTTCACACGAGACCTCCAGCAGCTTGGATTGTGGCCTCTCCACTCTTCCTCCAGACTCTGGGACCTTGATTTCCAAATTAAATGCAAAATTTACTTTCATCGGAAAACAACACCTTGGACCACTGAGCAACAGTCCAGGTGTTTTTCTCCTTGGCCCAGGTAAGATGCTTCTGGCGTTGTCTATTGGTGATGAGTGGCTCGACACAAGGAATGTGACACTTGTAGCCCATGTCCTGGATACGTCTGTGTGTGATGGCTCTTGAAGCAATGACTCCAGCAGCAGTCCACTCCTTGTGAATCTTCCCCAAATGTTTGAATGGCCTTTCCTTAACAATCTTTTCAAGGCTGCGGTTATCCCGGTTGCTTGTGCACCTCTTCCTACCACACTTTTTCTTTCCACTCAACTTTCCATAAATATGCTTGGATACAGCACTCTGTTAACAGCCAGCTTCTTTAGCAATGACCTTTTGTGGTTTACACTCCTTGTGGAGTGTGTCAATGACTGCCTTCTGGACATCTGTCAAGTCAGCAGTCTTCCCCATGATTGTGGAGCCTACTGAAACAGACAAAGGGACCTTTTTAAATGCGTAAGAAGCCTTTGCAGGTGATTTTTGTTAATTATTCTAATTTACTGAGATAATGACTTTGTGTTTTCATTGGCTGTAAGCCATCATTATCAACATTAACAGAAATAAACACTTGAAATAGATCACTCTGTAATGACTCTGTATAATATATGAGTTTCACTTTTTGGATTGAAGAACTGAAATAAATTAACTTTTTGATGATATTCTAATTTTGTGAGAAGCACCTGTATGTTTGATGCATCTCATTAGCTAAGCTCAACCTCTTCCTTGCTTCACCTCAATTTGAGCCATAAATTGTGATATTTCATTTTGGTGCATTTTATGACTCCTTTTTGTCACACTTTTCTCATAACTATTTTTTTTATAACTGAGGGAAAATAACAAAATCTTATTTGTTGTACTCAAGTTTTCACAGAAACATCTGATAAAGTGTTGACTTATTTTTCTGAGTTAAACTCTTCCTTTTGGCCCTCTATATATTTGAGTTTGACAGCCCTGATGTAGATGGATGATGATGTGGCAAGAAGGGGCAGAGGGGCAGAGCCTCCTGGCTCTCAGCTTCGCTCTCCACTGCTCACAGGAGACAGCAGTTACTTCACAAATGTAACTGATAGAAAAGATGTCACGTAAGAGGGGGTCAGGGGAGCGATGTGCTGCAGGAGGGGGAAGATTAGCCAGGGGAGTGATGTAATGCAGGATAGGGAGAATCATGCAGGGAGCGATGTGCTGCAGGAAGAGGAGGATTAGGCAGGGAGCGCTGTGCTGCAGGAAGAGGAGGATTAGGCAGGGGAGTGATGTAATGCAGGAGGGGGAGGCTTAGGCAGGGAAGCGATGTGCTGCAGGAAGAGGTGGCTTATGCAGGGGAGTGATGTAATGCAATAGGAGAGGATTAGGCAGGGAGCGATATGCTGCAGGAAGTGCAGGATTTGGCAGTGGGCGATGTGGTGCAGGAAGGGGGAGATTTAGAAAGGGCACAATGTGCTGCAAGGAGGGGAGGATTAGACGGGAGCAATGTGCCGCAAGAGGGGGAGGTTTAGACAGGGGAGTGATGTGCTGCAGGAGTGGGAGAATTAAGCGGTGAGAAACATGCTGCAGGACGGGGAGGGTTAGGCAGGGGAGCAATGTGCTGCAGGTGGAAGGAGAATCTGTGACTACAGCCCAGTGTTTAAGGTTTATTGGAGCCTGTCTTTTATATATTTTATTGTTTTTTTTTTCTGACAAAACTGCATAACATCTGACATGAAGTCCGCTTAGCAGTCACTGTCCCTGTAGATTGTTACTGTCCAGGTTCACCGCGGTCAGCTTTACAGTCGTCCCTTCGTGTTAAAGGAGCAGGATGATAGAGCCGCACCATGCCAGCCAGAAGAAAAGAAAGTGGAGCCCTTCAAGGTGATGAAGCAAGAAAGCAGACTGTGGAAGGCCATCCAGGACCAAGAGCATCATGAGGGCCTGGTAACGTATACTACACAACTGTTCTGTATATGCTCATGCCATATAAACCTATGGTGGCCGATTCATCAAGGCTGGTGGATTTCTATACCAGCATTCATGAAGCGCCTATTGGAGGAACGTGCACCAAATTCATTAAAAAGACTAAACCTCTTAATGAACTTGACTCATCCTTAAAGGGGTTGTTCCCTTTCAATAAATGAATGTCCCTAGCTGCAGGTCATTTAATTAAAAAAAGAGGTTCCACCATCTCAGAGCTGCAGCAGCTCAGTGCGCTCAGCTGGGCAGTCCGTCTGATTACATTTGTTGGCTGCGGCAGTATTGAGGTGATGTCAGTGCCATACACAATCCCAGGAATGGGTCAGGACAGCACAGTTTGATTCTTTATACCTGCAGCCAGGGTCATTCATTTATTGAAATATCCCCTTAAAGCTAACGTACTACACCTCAAGAAATGTACTCCAGTCAAAAGATGGAGTCAATTTCAGTCCTATTTTACACCACTTTTCCAGCCTAATTTGTAATAAGTTTTCTGGTAAAGCTAAGCCACAAGCGGTCCAGATAAGCTCTGTTCACTATTTAAGAAGTTAAAAGAGTGGGTGTAAAAAGGTCAGAGTATTTAAATGTAAGTTGCGCAGGAATTTACTGAGATTCAAACAGTTGTGCAACACATTTCCGGTGAAAACTGCTTGATGAAAAATGTTCCTTGAATAATATAACATTTCAGGTTAGTGGTAATAGATTTTATTATGGGACGTTGATCCAGGGAACTAGTCTGATTGCCATATGTGGAGTCGGGAAGGAATTTTTCCCCTAAAATGGGGCAATTAGCATCTGCCTCATGGGGTTTTTGCCTTCCTCTGGATCAACACATTAGCTTTTAGGTTGAACTTGATGGACTTGTGTCTTTCAACCTTAAAACTATGAAACTGTCCCTGTATTGAGGTTCAAGGGTGAAGCCCAGGGTTCATTTGGAACCATCAGAAATGGTGTGTTTTGCGCCCAGTCTGTCCAAGGAAGCCTGTTTGAGCCAACGGCCTCAGAAATATCCTAACATTTCAGAAAGTAGCAATAGTTAGGGTGGCTGAACCATTCTAGCCTTAAGTTTGCCCCTCCAGTCAGCATCTACTATGTAGATGCAATCAAGGCCATGTAATAAGTCTTTATCGCTGTACAGGGCTGTAAGAGTGAAGGCCAGAGTTCCTTTGGAACCTGTAGGATAGACTGGCTTTTGCCAAGTCTTTCCAAAGAAGGTTTTTTGAGCCATAGGCCTCAGACAGGTCCTAACAAGAAAGTGGCATTAGATAGGTTTTTCTTTAGTTAGGATTGATTCAACTACTCAAGCCTCAAGCGCACTACTCCGGCCAGCAGCTACTCTGTAGATGCAACCCTGGGCCTATGGTAAGTATCTATCCCTGTACAGGGGTGTAATGGTAAAAACCTGGGTTCCCTTGGGATCTGCAGAATGGAGTAGCTTGCGCCAAGTCTGTCTGAGGAAGTCTGTTTGAGCCAACAGCCTTAAACAGATCCCAGTATTTAGGAAAAAAAAAAAGCTTCAGTTAGAGTTGAATCAACCATTATAGCCTCAAGCTCGCTCCTCCGGCCAGCAGCTACTCTGTAGATGCAGCCCTGGGCCTATGGTAAGTATCTATCCATGTACAGGCGTGTAATGGTAAAGGCCAGGGTTCTCTTGGGATCTGCAGAATGGAGTAGCTTGCGCCAAGTCTGTCCGAGAAAGCCTTTTTGAGCTGATGGATTTAAACAAATTTCAACATTTAGGAAAAAAGCATTAATCTATTTCAGTTAGAGTTAATTCAATTACTCTAGCATAAAGATCCTAATTCACTTTGTGTAAAGGAAGTTAGTTGGCAAATTTTTATTGTGTGAGCAATGAGGTTATGGAACTCTCTACCACATGAACTTGAAATACTTAATTTTCTAAAAAAAATTCAAGGAGGGCATATGTGTGCCTTTCTTGAATAATATAAAATTGCAGGTTATCCGTACTAGATTTTGTTATGGGACGTTGATCCAGGGAACTAGTCTGATTGCCATATGTGGAGTCGGGAAGGAATTTTTCCTCTAATATGGGGCAATTAGCATCTGCCTCATGGGGTTTTTGCCTTCCTCTGGATCAACACATTAGCTTTTAGGTTGAACTTGATGGACTTGTGTCTTTCAACCTTAAAACTATGAAACTGTCCCTGTATTGAGGTTCAAGGGTGAAGCCCAGGGTTCATTTGGAAACATCAGAAATGGTGTGTTTTGCGCCCAGTCTGTCCAAGGAAGCCTGTTTGAGCCAACGGCCTCAGAAATATCCTAACATTTAAGAAAGTAGCAATAGTTAGGGTTGGCTGAACCATTCTAGCCTTAAGTTTGCCCCTCCAGTCAGTATCTACTATGTAGATGCAATCAAGGCCCTGCAATAAGTCTTTATCGCTGTACAGAGCTGAAAGAGTGAAGGCCAGAGTTCCTTTGGAACCTGTAGGATAGACTGGCTTTTGCCAAGTCTTTCCAAAGAAGCTTTTTTGAGCCATAGGCCTCAGACAGGTCCTAACAAGAAAGTGGCATTAGATAGGTTTTTCTTTAGTTAGGATTGATTCAACTACTCAAGCCTCAAGCGCACTCCTCCGGCCAGCAGCTACTCTGTAGATGCAACCCTGGGCCTATGGTAAGTATCTATCCCTGTACAGGGGTGTAATGGTAAAAAACAGGGTTCCCTTGGGATCTGCAGAATGGAGTAGCTTGCGCCAAGTCTGTCCGAGGAAGTCTGTTTGAGCCAACAGCCTTAAACAGATCCCAGTATTTAGGAAAAAAAAGCTTTAGTTAGAGTTGAATCAACCACTATAGCCTCAAGCTCGCTCCTCCGGCCAGCAGCTACTCTGTAGATGCAGCCCTGGGCCTATGGTAAGTATCTATCCCTGTACAGGGGTGTAATGGTAAAGGCCAGGGTTCCCTTGGGATCTGCAGAATGGAGTAGCTTGCGCCAAGTCTGTCCGAGAAAGCCTTTTTGAGCTGATGGATTTAAACAAATTTCAACATTTAGGAAAAAAGCATTAATCTATTTCAGTTAGAGTTAATTCAATTACTCTAGCATAAAGATCCTAATTCACTTTGTCTAAAGGAAGTTAGTTGGCAAATTTTTATTGTGTGAGCAATGAGGTTATGAAACTCTCTACCACATGAAATTGAAATACTTAATTTTCTAAAAAAAATTCAAGGAGGGCATGTGTGTGCCTTTCTTGAATAATATAAAATTGCAGGTTATCCGTACTAGATTTTGTTATGGGACGTTGATCCAGGGAACTAGTCTGATTGCCATATGTGGAGTCGGGAAGGAATTTTTCCCCTAATATGGGGCAATTAGCATCTGCCTCATGGGGTTTTTGCCTTCCTCTGGATCAACACATTAGCTTTTAGGTTGAACTTGATGGACTTGTGTCTTTCAACCTTAAAACTATGAAACGGTCCCTGTATAGAGGTTCAAGGGTGAAGCCCAGGGTTCATTTGGAAACATCAGAAATGGTGTGTTTTGCGCCCAGTCTGTCCAAGGAAGCCTGTTTGAGCCAACGGCCTCAGAAATATCTTAACATTTAAGAAAGTAGCAATAGTTAGCGTTGGCTGAACCATTCTAGCCTTAAGTTTGCCCCTCCAGTCAGCATCTACTATGTAGATGCAATCAAGGCCCTGTAATAAGTCTTTATCACTGTACAGGGCTGTAAGAGTGAAGGCCAGAGTTCCTTTGGAACCTGTAGGATAGACTGGCTTTTGCCAAGTCTTTCCAAAGAAGCTTTTTTGAGCCATAGGCTTCAGACAGGTCCTAACAAGAAAGTGGCATTAGATAGGTTTTCCTTTAGTTAGGATTGATTCAACTACTCAAGCCTCAAGCGCACTCCTCCGGCCAGCAGCTACTCTGTAGATGCAACCCTGGGCCTATGGTAAGTATCTATCCCTGTACAGGGGTGTAATGGTAAAAACCAGGGTTCCCTTGGGATCTGCAGAATGGAGTAGCTTGCGCCAAGTCTGTCCGAGGAAGTCTGTTTGAGCGAACAGCCTTAAACAGATCCCAGTATTTAGGAAAAAAAAGCTTTAGTTAGAGTTGAATCAACCACTATAGCCTCAAGCTCGCTCCTCCGGCCAGCAGCTACTCTGTAGATGCAGCCCTGGGCCTATGGTAAGTATCTATCCCTGTACAGGGGTGTAATGGTAAAGGCCAGGGTTCCCTTGGGATCTGCAGAATGGAGTAGCTTGCGCCAAGTCTGTCCGAGAAAGCCTTTTTGAGCTGATGGATTTAAACAAATTTCAACATTTAGGAAAAAAGCATTAATCTATTTCAGTTAGAGTTAATTCAATTACTCTAGCATAAAGATCCTAATTCACTTTGTCTAAAGGAAGTTAGTTGGCAAATTTTTATTGTGTGAGCAATGAGGTTATGAAACTCTCTACCACATGAAATTGAAATACTTAATTTTCTAAAAAAAATTCAAGGAGGGCATGTGTGTGCCTTTCTTAAATAATATAAAATTGCAGGTTATCCGTACTAGATTTTGTTATGGGACGTTGATCCAGGGAACTAGTCTGATTGCCATATGTGGAGTCGGGAAGGAATTTTTCCCCTAATATGGGGCAATTAGCATCTGCCTCATGGGGTTTTTGCCTTCCTCTGGATCAACACATTAGCTTTTAGGTTGAACTTGACAGACTTGTGTCTTTCAACCTTAAAACTATGAAACGGTCCCTGTATAGAGGTTCAAGGGTGAAGCCCAGGGTTCATTTGGAAACATCAGAAATGGTGTGTTTTGCGCCAAGTCTGTCCAAGGAAGCCTGTTTGAGCCAACGGCCTCAGAAATATCCTAACATTTAAGAAAGTAGCAATAGTTAGGGTTGGCTGAACCATTCTAACCTTAAGTTTGCCCCTCCAGTCAGCATCTACTATGTAGATGCAATCAAGGCCCTGTAATAAGTCTTTATCACTGTACAGGGATGTAAGAGTGAAGGTCAGAGTTCCTTTGGAACCTGTAGGATAGACTGGCTTTTGCCAAGTTTTTCCAAAGAAGCTTTTTTGAACCATAGGCCTCAGACAGGTCCTAACAAGAAAGTGTCATTAGATAGGTTTTTCTTTAGTTAGGATTGACTCAACTACTCAAGCCTCAAGCGCACTCCTCCGGCCAGCAGCTACTCTGTAGATGCAACCCTGGGCCTATGGTAAGTATCTATCCCTGTACAGCGGTGTAATGGTAAAAACCAGGGTTCCCTTGGGATCTGCAGAATGGAGTAGCTTGCGCCAAGTCTGTCCGAGGAAGTCTGTTTGAGCCAACAGCCTTAAACAGATCCCAGTATTTAGGAAAAAAAAGCTTTAGTTAGAGTTGAATCAACCACTATAGCCTCAAGCTCGCTCCTCCGGCCAGCAGCTACTCTGTAGATGCAACCCTGGGCCTATGGTAAGTATCTATCCCTGTACAGGGGTGTAATGGTAAAGGCCAGGGTTCCCTTGGGATCTGCAGAATGGAGTAGCTTGCGCCAAGTCTGTCCGAGGAAGCCTTTTTGAGCCAATGGCCTTAGACAGAACCCATCATTTAGTAATAAAAAAGCTTTAGTTAGAGTTATAGCCTCAAGCTCGCTCCTCTGGCCAGCAGCTACTCTGTAGATGCAACCCTGAGCATGTGGTAAGTCTCCATTCCTGTAAAGGGGTGTAATGGTAAAGATCAGGGTTCCTTTTGACCTGCTTATGCCAAGTCTGTCAAAGGAAGCCTTTTTGAGCTGATGGCTCTACACAGATCCTAATGTTTAGGAAAAAAGCTTATGTGTATTTCAGTTAGATTAAAAGTAAAGCCAACAAAAGAGAATTTAACTGTCCTCAAAAAATCAATTATTAATATAGCATTTACCTGCCAGATCTCAGAACTAATGCACTATTAGGATGTAGCAATCCCATATAATTTTGTGTGCAGTTTTAATACTATGTAATCACCCCCCTCCATTAATTGGTAATATGTGAGTGGTTGTCGCATCAGTATTTTGAACCTGTATTGCTGTCATCGTTATTATATGGTATGATTAGTACTGAGACCTAGGCAGGTAAACACTGTTGCCCTTTTTTCCTGTGTTAATTCTTGAATTTTGGTGGGAATTTAAATTTGTCTTTGCTTTTAATGTTAGTGTAGGGACTCGCAAGTATGAGGACCCTTGACGCGGGTTGCGAGCTTGTGTATTTTGGCCAAAATATTTACTAATACCTCATATATATCATATATATTTTTTGCACGTTATTTTTATTCAGGGTGCAGCCAGACCCATCAATGTTGGCCTTGTAAACTAGGGTGTCTGTCTTCATGGGGTGCACTTAAAAAGTGCTGGGCAGCCCGCCTAATCTAATAGTTTGGGCTTCACTAATAGGCTGTAAGCCAGACATTGTGCACTACCTATGTGTGACCAGTGCCCTATACAAGGCTTATTTGTGTGCAGTTTTAATACTAAGCAATCACCCCCTCCATGAATTGGTAGGTTGTGAGTGGTTGTCTCATCAATATTTTGCACCTGTGTTGCTGACTTCTTCATTATATGGGTTTGCTGCATCCTTGTAATTATTGTTGCTGTATTTGCTGTGTTAATTCTTGAATTTTGGTGGGAACTTTAATTCCTTGTTTTTGTGACTTTGCTTTTAATGTTAGTGTAGGGACTCGCAAGTATGAGGACCCTTGAGCAGGTTGCGAGCTTGTATATTTTGGCCAAAATATCGACCAATACCTCATATATATCATATATATTTTTTACATGCTATTTTTATTCAGGGTGCAGCCAAGCCCATCTACAGGTGCATCTCACAAAATTAGAATATCACCAGAAAAGTTAATTTATTTCAGTTCTTCAATACAAAACGTGAAACTCATATATTATATAGAGCCATTACACACAGAGTGATCTATTTCACGTGTTTATTTCTGTTAATATTGATGATTATGGCTTACAGCCAATGAAAACTCAAAAGTCATTATTTCAATTAATTAGAATACCTTATAACAACAGCTTGAAAAATGTTTTCAAAATCCAAAATGTTATCCTACTGAAATGTATGTTCAATAAATGCCCTCAATACTTGGTCGGGGCTCCTTTTACATCAATTACTGCATCAATGCGGCAATGTGGCATGGAGGCGATCAGCCTGTGGCACTGCTGAGGGGTTATGGAAGCCCAGGTGGCTTTGATAGAAGCCTTCAGCTCGTCTGCATTGTTGGGTCTGGTGTCTCTCATTTTCCTCTTGACAATACCCCATAGATTCTTTATGGGGTTAAGGTCAGGTGAGTTTGCTGCCAATCAAGCACAGTGATACCGTTGTTTTAAACCAGGTATTAGCACTTTTGTCAGTGTGGACAGGGGCCAAGTCCTGCTGGAGAATGAAATTTCCATCTCCAAAAAGCTTGGCGTAGCTAAGGTTTTGGTTCAGGGGGCCGAAACTTCTGAGTAGGCCTCTAACCAGGTAACCCTGATTCCAACTATAGCGGCGCACCCAGATAGTTGATGTAGGAAAACCTCAGCAGATGACCGCGCTGTTACTAAAAATAATCTCTATACAAAGACCAGCACTGATATTACCGCCATATGGTGACATATATTGATAGATGCCAGTCCTGCAAAACATATAAGAGATCACAGCTCAGTTATATATAGTACCTTACAGCTGACGTTCTTTCTGATTAAATTGTTCACTTTTCCCGTCTTTTCCATCTGGCCCAGACCGACACGACAACTTCTCCAGCCAGGGCTCAGAGTCTCAGGTATGCAGAGATCACAACAAAGACACATTTGACTCCTTACATTTCAGGCACTGACCACATCTATCCCCAACCTGCACAAACTTCTCATCCTGCTGATACCCCAATACTGAGCCTCTGCTGCAAAATGTGTCCCTATTACTGCACCTACTGTGTGCCCTCTAGATGGTAAAACAAACCTCTAAAATAAAGTAATGCCGTGTGCAAGTGTCCTAGAAAACAGTGCCCGCATTGTGCCCCCTAGAAAGTAATAGTGCCCCTTCGACAATCACGATAACCTGAGTTCCCCTATAACAATAAGTGCCCACCTAAGATTTAATAATGTCCTGAGTCTCCCCCCATCTAGAGCTCCGCTCTAACCAGTATGATGTTCTCCTATTCACTATATAATTCCCCCTCACTGTATAGTACCCCCACACAGTATACTGACCCCTTAGTAGCCCACAAGCTGATGGCTCCAACACTGTATGATGGCCTCCACACCATACAAAGATCCCACATTATCTCCCACACTGTATGATGGCCCCCACACTGTTCAAAGAACCCACATTATCTCCCACACTGTATAAATAGAGTACATATAGTATAATGCACCAGATAGTCCTCAATATAGTATAATGCACTCCCCATAGTCCTTCGTATAGTATAATGCGCCCCCATAGGCAGAGTCTGTAGTATAATGTGCCCCCCCTCCTCATAGGCAGAGTCTGTGATATAATGCCCCCCCCATCTCATAGGCAGCGTCTGTAGTATAATGCCCCACCTATAGGCAGAGTCTGTAGTAAAATGCACCCCCCATAGGCAGAGTCTGTAGTATAATGCTCCCCCTCTTATAGGCAGAGTCTGTAGTACAATGTCCCCCCATAGGCAGAGTCTGTAGTCTACTGCTCTCCCCTGCTCATAAACAGAGTCTGTAGTATAATGTCCCCCATAGGCAGAGTCTGTAGTAGAATGCCCCCCCATAGACAGAGGCTTTAGTATAATGCTCCCCCCCTCCCCATAGACAGTCTGTAGTATAATGCCCCCCCTCCCCATAGGCAGAGTCTTTAGTATAATGCCCCCCCTCTCTTTGGGCAGAGTCTTTAGGATAATGCTCCCCCATAGGCAGAGTCTATAGTATAATGCACCTCCCCCTTCCCATAGGCAGAGTCTGTAATATAATGCCGCACCCCACCCGGCAAAAAATAAATAAACAGTACTCATCTCTCCTCCTGGTTCCCTCGCTGCTCAGAGCACCCAGCACGCACACATCTTCAGCACAGCGGGCTGGGCGCCAAGTGATGATGTCAGAGACGTCAGTCACAGAAGGGACTAATGGGAGAGAGATCCGCGCTCCCTCTCTCATCAGTAAACTTGCGGCGGTGGCGGGCAGTGGGGCCCGATGCTGGCACCAGGGGCATGCTAGATACAGTTACACTGGCGTAGCCCTGGATGGGCCCCCTAAGAGCGAGGGGCCCGGGGCCACCGCCCCCTTTGCCCCCCTGGTAGCTTGATACTGTGGCAGAGGGAAGCATGAAGTGCTCTAAAATTTCCTGGTAGACGGCTGCGCTGACTTTTGTGTTGAAAAAACACAGTGGACCTACACCAGCAGATGACACGGCTCCCCAAACCATCACTGATTGTGGAAACTTCACACTAGACCTCAAGCAGCTTGGATTGTGGCCTCTCCACTCTTCTTCCAGACTCTGGGACCTTGATTTCAAATGAAAATTGGAACTCTGGACATCTGTCAAGCCAGCAGTCTTCATCATGATTGTCATGATTGTGGAGCCTACTAAAACAGACTAAGGGACCTTTTTAAATGCTTAGGAAGTCTTTGCAGGTGTTTTTTGTTAATTATTTTAATTTACTGAGTTAATGACTTTTGTGTTTTCATTGGCTATAAGCCATAATCATCAACATTAACAGAAATAAACACTTGAAATAGATCACTGTGTTTGTAATGACTCTATATAATATATGAGGTTCACTTTTTGCATTGAAGAACTGAAATAAATTAACTTTTTGATGATATTCTAATTTTGTGAGATGCACCTATATGTTATGGCCTTGTAAATTAGAGTGTCTATCTTCATGGGGTGCACTTAAATAGTGCTGGGCAGCCCGTGTTCTTGCCTCAGCAGCGAATTTAGCTATCCAGGGAATCTAGTCACTTTATGTGTATATCAGTTCTGACATTATGTTGCTTGCATTTGAATCCTGTCTCTTTTTTATTGTTTGATAACTGCACTGTCTGCTAGTGATTTAATGTATTTGCTCTAGTTTCAATTTGCAATGCATTATGGGAAAGTTCCAAGAGCATTGTGAGACAGTTCTTGTTGCATTGTGGTCCTGTTCTTGTCACAGTTTGGGCAGCGACCATTATTTCCTCTTCTCTTCTGATGGAGAAGTTCCCTTATCACTCATCTTGTAAAGTGGCACAGAGCGGTAGTCGTGACTGAACGTCGGTCTGATTTCGCTCTGGCACTTTACAGACAATGGGTGTCCCAGTCCCAGTGTGCTCTAGGGTGTGGGGTGCAGCACACTCTCTTGTAGGCCGCAGGCCTCCACTGCCTTCAGGCTTCTTTCCTCAGAAGCCGCCGCACACAATTTAGGGAACACGAAGTTCTTTGTAACAGTCAAACATATACTTGACAGTTCTAGTTCAACAGGTGGGTACAGACAGGATAAGGCACAGCAATTCACATTATCCTCCTTCTTAGCATAACTCCTCTTCAGCCCTGTTGCTAGCTCATCCTGTATTTCTCGTCCACCTCTGCAGTGCACCCGGGACTGGCCTTCAACTTCCATCTATGCAGGTCCCTGTCCATCTTCCTTTGTACTTCAGAGCACACAAAGTGTCCGGCAGCTCCTATGCCAGACCTTAGGCTCTGGACGTGACTGGAGCGACTGTTCTGGATCCCAGTAATGCTTCCCACTGCCTGGAACATTGAGTACTATATACAGTGGGTACGGAAAGCATTCAGACCCCTTTACATCTTTCACTCTTTGTTTCATTGCAGCCATTTGGTAAATTCTAAAAAGTTCTTTTTTTTTCTCATTAAAGTACACTGTGCACCCCATCTTGACTGAAAAAAAAACAGAAATGTAGAAATTTTTGCAAATTTATTAAAAAAGGAAAACTGAAATATCACATGGTCATAAGTATTCAGACCCTTTGCTCATATTTAAGTCACATGCTGTCCATTTCCTTGTGATCCTCCTTGAGATGGTTCTACTCTTTCATTGGAGTCCAGCTGTGTTTAATTAAACTGATAGGACTTGATTTGGAAAGGCGCACACCTGTCTATATAAGACCTCACAGCTCACAGTGCATGTCAGACCAAATGAGAATCATGAGCTCAAAGGAACTGCCTGTTACGATGTTAGTAGATACCCTGAAGTCCAATGGCGTGGGCCAAAAGCAGAGACTGAGACAAGAGTAGTGTGAAAGTCTATTTTAAACTCAAGTGCAAAAGATCACAGCAAACAGTTTATGAAGGTAAGTTCATTCCAAACAATACTTCTTAGAACCTAATCTGTAAGGCACGGCCTTCATTACTATTAGGGTATGCAAAAGTTAACGATAGTCCAAGTTTACTTAGGTACAGTAATATGCAAACAGAAATAAGGATAGTAAGCAGACGTAGGTATTCCTCAGTTGATTGTGGACTCACGTAGTGCAGAAGAGAAGACAAACTGGAATATGGATCTGGATATTGAAGAATGCAGGAGGTGCAGCGGAGGAAACAGCGATGTCTTAAGCAGAGCTGGAGCCGGGTATTTAAACACAGAGCAAGATGGTGACTATACCAGAGGTGTAGAGATCCAGGAGAAGTTTTCTTCAGGAAGACAAAAGTTCAGAGATCCCAGCGTGAGTGAACAACAGCCAGTGGTTCCTTTCAGCAGAAGTCCCCTTAGCAGAGGATTCAGGCAGCAATCCTTTCAGCGGATGACTAGGAGTAAACACAAGGTCAGCAAGACTCTATTCAGAGGGCTAGCACAGGTGAGTAGAAAGCTAAAAGCACACAATACTCAGGCAAGGCATGATTGCAACACATGCAGTTTAAGTAGGTCCACAGGCAGGAAACACATGACCCCAGTGAGGCAATGGAAGCCATCTTGGCTAAGGGAAAAACTACTGGCAAAGTAAAATTAAACCTGGCATCCTGACACTGCCCAAGGAGCTTAGAGACAGAATTGTGGCAAGGCACAGATCTGGCCAAGTTTACAAAAGAATTTCTGCATTAGTCAAGGGTCCTAAGAACACAGTGGCCTCCATAATCCTTAAGTGGAAGAAGTTTGGGACCACCAGAAGTCTTCCTAGACCTGGCCGTCCAGCTAAACTGAGCAATCGTGGGAGAAGAGCCTTGGTGAGAGAGGTAAAGATGAACCCCAAGATCACTGTGGCTCAGCTCCAAAGATGCAGTAGGGAGATGGGAGAAAGTTGCATAAAGTCAACTATCACTGCAGCCCTCCACAAGTCGAGCCTTTATGGCAGAGTGGCCCAACGGAAGCCTCTCCTCAGTGCAAGACATATGAAAGCCTGCACAGAGTTTGCTTAAAAACACATGAAGGACTCCCAGTCTATGAGAAATAAGATTCTTTGGTCTGATGAGACTAAGATAGAACTTTTTGGTGATAATTCTAAGGGGTATGTGTGGAAAAAACCAGGCACTGCTCATCACCTGCCCAATACAATCCCAACAGTGAAACATGGTGGTGGCAGCATCATGGGGGTGTTTTTCAGCTGCAGGGACAGGACGACTGGTTGGAATTGAAAGAAACATGAATGCGGCCAAGTACACAGATATCCTGGATGAAAACCTCTTCCAGAGTGCTCTGGACCTCAGACTTGGCCGAAGGTTCACCTTCCAACAAGACAATGACCCTAAGCACACAGTTAAAATAACAAAGGAGTGGCTTCAGAACAACTCTGTGACCATTCTAGACTGGCCCAGCCAGAGCCCTGACCTAAACCCAATTGAACATCTCTGGAGACACCTGAAAATGGCTGTCCACCAACGTTCACCATCCAACCTGACAGAACTGGAGAGGATCTGCAAGGAAGAATGGCAGAGGAACCCCAAATCCAGGTGTGAAAAACTTGTTGCATCATTCCCAAGAAGACTCATGGATGCACTAGCTCAAAAGGGGGCTTCTACTCAATACTGGTCATTTGGTCTGACATGCACTGTGAGCTGTGAGGTCTTATATAGACAGGTGTGTGCCTTTCCAAATCAAGTCCTATCAGTTTAATTAAACACAGCTGGACTCCAATGAAAGAGTAGAACCATCTCAAGGAGGATCACAAGGAAATGGACAGCATGTGACTTAAATATGAGCAAAGGGTCTGAATACTTATGACCATGTGATATTTCAGTTTTCCTTTTTTAATAAATTTGCAAAAATTTCTACATTTCTGTTTTTTTCAGTCAAGATGGGGTGCACAGTGTACTTTAATGAGAAAAAAAATGAACTTTTTAGAATTTACCAAATGGCTGCAATGAAACAAAGAGTGAAAAATTTAAAGGGGTCTGAATGCTTTCCATACCCACTGTACTTCAATAAAACTCACCCTATAGATACCCTAGCCTGAACCTGCATGTCAACGGAGATGGGCATCCTACATATAGATGACAATGGCACCCTTGCTGAACGGCAGCTGCCCCTAGACCCTAAAAGTCCCTTATTCGTATTTACATAGACCAAAGATCTGACAGTCTACCAGAAACTGGTACAGATATCACATCAAACAATCAATCCTCAGTGTGTACTAAATGATTAAAGTGACAACAGTGAATAAAGTGACAATGTGCAAATTTATAAAAACACCCAAGAACGTTCCTAATATCTTTGGACCTCCAAGCCAAAGGATACATTCGGGCATCCAAACAAAGGCTACAATCAGCCCTGTTCAACACCCTAGATGCTGATTACCTGCCTTATAGTGGAGGGTGACACCCTAGTTAATGTTGACACTGTGGCGCCCCGCTCCACGGCGGCTATCCCTGGATAACCCTAGCCAGCCCTGGAATTAATCACCCATAGAGGTATCAATGACATAAATGATCACAAGACTAAACAATAAAAGGAACTTATCTTGATAAAGTGCAATACTGATGCGGATCATCTTTATGCCGCATGTCCCGATTTTAAAGAGATTTAATAAAATTTGTATTTTAGGGTTTATGTTATACTTATGTCTTATGGTATCCTAAGCTTATCTTATGCTATACTCACATTATGCATTAACACTTCACATGCTGTTACATCACCATTATACATTACATAAGACACATATCACTTTTAGATATAAAACCGCAAGACAGTATTCACATGACGCGTTTGTTGTCTTCAGGGGCAGGAACAGGGTAACACAGTCCACATCCCTACAGTTTTGTATCTTGGGCTCTGTGCACACAGCCTGCTCCAAGCTTAGCCGGTAAGAGCCCTATCTATGTGGTACAATACTGGGGTTCATCGTATGTTTTCCGCATCTACTGTATGGAGGTTTCTCTACTATCAATAAAGAGAAGGGTTTTCGCAGCCTTATTCTTAAGAAGACAGGGGGTTTAGCTCCATGTCACACTACACACCGTGGTAAGGTGTATGAGGGGAGCATAGCCCGCCTAATCTAATAGTATGGGCGTCACTAATAGGCTGTAAACCAGACACTGTGCGTGACCAGCGCCAAAATATCTACCAGTACCTCATATATAGATTTTGCACGTTATTTTTATTCAGGGTTCAGACAAGCCCATCAATGCTGGATTTGTAAACTAGGGGGTCTGTCCTCATGGGGTGCACTTAGATAGTGCTTTGCAGCCTGCCTAATCTAACAGTATGAGGGTCACTAATAGGCTGTAAGCCCTATATTGAGCACTATATGTGTTAGGCGTCAGGTGTTTTCTGGATCCGAAATGGGTTCAGAATCATCAGTGGATTCTGTGGTCTCCCATTCCGGTCCAGATGCTTCTCAGCATCGTCATCGGTCGCAACGCCTAGTTGGTGCACGAGATGTACAAGCTGTCTCTCGGGTCTTTGTTCCTAGCAACATGAAGGATAGGTTGCGGAGGGAAACAGGGCTGTTACAGCCTAAGTCCAGGATACATTGCACTGAGCATGCCCGTGACATGGCGGACCGTGATTGGTGGTTTGGGAGTCAGCTGATCCGGTGACCTGGCAACGCCTGATTGGTCGCGGGTGACGTCACCAATAATGTGACGATGGGCAGGGCTTAATATTTAAATAGCACGCCCACAAACATGGCGGCGCACTCTGATCATTGAGCTGAGTTGGTGTTATTGTGTGGACGCTTGGTCGTTTCGGCTCCACGTGTACTTTTGCTGTTATAGCTTCTGACAGGCAGGTTTAGCAGGGGATAGACAGCCTTAGATGGAGGGAGGCAGGTAGCTTCGTCTGACAGTCTGGCTCCAACAAGGGGGTCGCTATACACCCCGAGCAGACTGCGGACTCCGTATTCCCCGCACCGCCTGTTAGCCACGTGGAGAGATACTCCTCAGTCCGGTAGCAAGCCGGCTGGGAGCACGTATAAGCCGGCGTGAATCACACACGCATCCGAGCGCCTGCTGCGTAGCCTCTGTGCAGTTAACAGGGCTACGGCTCCATTATTTGTCGCACATCTCTCGTGCAGTTAACGGAGATAGTGCGAATCCCTATTCCCGTTCCGGTGTGCAGTAACACGGGGGGGATTGTTATTTCAGTTGGTTGTTTTACCTTCTTACCCGGAAGGTGTTCGTCCGCAGTCCTCCAGGCTGCATCACGGACCCCGGGTTCGTTTGCTTTCCATTATTTAATAAAGTTGTTTGCAACCATTCCCAAAACAATCTGTGTGTGACCAGTGACCTATACAAGCCATTTTTTTGTGTGCAGTTTTATTACTAAGCAATGACCCCCTCCAAGAATTGGTAGGTTATGAGTTGGTTGTCTCATCAGTATTTTGCACCTGTGCTGCCCCTGCCTTTATTATATGGTTTGCTTCATCCTGATTAGTGCATTAGTTTTGAGACCTGGGCTGGAGAATAAATACTGTTCCTCTTTTTTGTTGTGTTAATAATTTTTTTCAGTTTTAATTCAACTACTCTAGCATCAAGCTCCTAATTCGCTTTGTCTAAAGGAAGTTAGATGGCAATGTTTTATTGTGTGAGGTATGGAACTCTCTACCACATGACCTTGTAATACTTAATTCTCTAAAAAAAAGTTCAAGGAGGTCCTGTGTGACTTTCTTGAATAACATTACAGGTTATTCATACTAGATTTTGTTATGGGACGTTGATCCAAGCAACTAGTCTGATTGCCATATGTGGAGTCGGGAAGGAATTTTTCCCCTAATTTTGGGCAAGCAGCATCTGCCTCATGGTTTTTTTTTACTTCCTCTGGATCAACACATAAGCTTTTCACAGGTCTCTATATATAGTGTGATGGCTCCCACAGCTCTTTATATACAGTACTAGATGGTGGCCCGATTCTAACGCATCGGGTATTCTAGAATCTGTATGCGGCCGAATCTGTGGCGCCAAAATCGCTGATTGGTCGCGGCCGCCGGCCACGACCAATCAGCAGAGCGGTGTTTAAATTTGGCGCCAGTATCGCTGATTGGTCGCGGCGCCAATATCGCTGATTCCGACCAATCAGCGAATCGTATTACTGTGGACCGGGCAGCGACGCTACCTGTGCGGGTACTTCCGCTGCAAGGAACCGGGAGATGGCCGGCTGCTCACAGCCGAAGTATCCCGACTGGCGGCGCCGCTCCCCGGTCCTCGCTTCACACTTGCAGTCGGGAGATCAGCGGCCCTAGCCATTGATCTCCCGACGGTAGCCGCATGGAGGTCAGCGGCGCCGCCGGTCGCGGTACTTCTGCTGCGAGCAGCCAGGAGATGAGCGGCTAGCGCCGGTCATCTCCCGGCTGCATCGCTGCTGACCTCCGTGCGGCAGATGAGCTGCTAACGGCCGCCATCTTTTTCTGAAATCCCGCGTCGCTGATTGGCCGCGGCTGGACCAATCAGCGACGCAGGATTTCCTGGACAGAAGGACAGACAGACAGACGGGATAAGACGATTATATAGAGTACAGACCAAAAGTTTGGACACACCTTCTCATTTCAAGATTTTTCTGTATTTTCATGACTATGAAAATTGTACATTCACACTGAAGGCATCAAAACTATGAATTAACACATGTGGAATTATATACTTAACAAAAAAGTGTGAAACAACTGAAAATATGTCTTATATTCTAGGTTCTTCAAAGTAGCCACCTTTTGCTTTGATGACTGCTTTGCACACTCTTGGCATTCTCTTGATGAGCTTCAAGAGGTAGTCAATGGAAATGGTCTTCCAACAATCTTGAAGGAGTTCCCAGAGATGCTTAGCACTTGTTGGCCCTTTTGCCTTCACTCTGCGGTCCAGCTCACCCCAAATCATCTCGATTGGGTTCAGGTCTGGTGACTGTGGAGGCCAGGTCATCTGGCGTAGCACCCCATCATTCTCCTTCTTGGTCAAATAGCCCTTACACAGCCTGGAGGTGTGTTTGGGGTCATTGTCCTGTTGAAAAATAAATGATGGTCCAACTAAACGCAAACCGGATGGAATAGCATGCCGCTGCAAGATGCTGTTGTAGCCATGCTGGTTCAGTATGCCTTCAATTTTGAATAAATCCCCAACAGTGTCACCAGCAAAGCACCCCCACACCATCACACCTCCTCCTCCATGCTTCTCGGTGGGAACCAGACATGTAGAGTCCATCCGTTCACCTTTTCTGCATCGCACAAAGACACGGTGGTTGGAACCAAAGATCTCAAATTTAGACTCATCAGACCAAAGCACAGATTTCCACTGGTCTAATGTCCATTCCTTGTGTTCTTTAGCCCAAATAAGTCTCTTCTGCTTGTTGCCTGTCCTTAGCAGTGGTTTCCTAGCAGCTATTTTACCATGAAGGCCTGCTGCACAAAGTCTCCTCTTAACAGTTGTTGAAGAGATGTGTCTGCTGCTAGAACTCTGTGTGGCATTGACCTGGTCTCTAATCTGAGCTGCTGTTAACCTGCGATTTCTGAGGCTGGTGACTCGGATAAACTTATCCTCAGAAGCAGAGGTGACTCTTGGTCTTCCTTTCCTGGGGCAGTCCTCATGTGAGACAGTTTCTTGCAGCGCTTGATGGTTTTTGCATCTGCACTTGGGGACACTTTCAAAGTTTTACCAATTTTTTGCATTGACTGACCTTCATTTCTTAAAGTAATGATGGCCACTCATTTTTCTTTACTTAGCTGCTTTTTTCTTGCCATAATACAAATTCTAACAGTCTATTTAGTAGGACTATCAGCTGTGTATCCACCAGACTTCTGCACAACACAGCTGATGATCCGAACCCCATTTATAAGGCAAGAACTCCCACTTATTAAACCTGACAGGGCACACCTGTGAAGTGAAAACCATTTTCCGGTGACTACCTCTTGAAGCTCATCAAGAGAATGCCAAGAGTGTGCAAAGCAGTCATCAAAGCAAAAGGTGGCTACTTTGAAGAACCTAGAATATAAGACATATTTTCAGTTGTTTCACACTTTTTTTGTTAAGTATATAATTCCACATGTGTTAATTCATAGTTTTGATGCCTTCAGTGTGAATGTACAATTTTCATAGTCATGAAAATACAGAAAAATCTTTAAATGAGAAGGTGTGTCCAAACTTTTGGTCTGTACTGTATATTGGATGATGACCCCACAGACCCTTTACACAGCATTATGTTTCCACAGCTCCTTGTATACAGTATGATTCCCTCATTGTTCCCTAAATACAGTATGATGTGCTCACAGCTCCATATACACCGTATGATGTCCCCACACATGCAGATACACAATATGATACCTATACACAATATGATGCCCCTACATCTCCCTATACACAATATGATGCCCCTACATCTCCCTCCATCTGAACAAGTCTCTCCAGCTTCAGAAAGATTATGGACGCATCACATTTTTTTTTACGGACAGGGAAAAAAGTGCCCTATTTTTATGGACTGTCCAAGAATTTCTGGACAGTTGGCAACCCTGCTATTAGTTCCACTGGGGTGGCAGCCTAGGTGGATGCTGGAAGCACAACCGTCTCTCCCTAAGATTCGGAGAGGGAAGACCACCGATTCCTGACCCTTGCTGTGGCCTTTTCGTTGAGAGGGATGGTTTATTGAGGGCCCATATATACACACAGTCATGGCCGGAAGTGTTTAGCAACCTTGAGATTGTTCCAGAAAGTGAAGTATTTCTCCCAGAAAATTATTACAATTACACATGTTTTGTTATACATTTGTTATAATATTTATTTCCTTTGTGTGTATTGAAACAGCACAAAAAAATGGGAAAAAAAGGCAAATTGGACATAATTTCACACAAAACTCCAAAAATGGGCCGGACAAAATTGTTGGCACTTTTCCAAAATTGTGGAAAAACAACTTTGCTTCAAGCATGTGATGCTCGTTAAAACTCACCTGTGGCAAGTAACAGTCGTGGGTAATATGAAAGTCATACCTGAGACCAGATAAAAAGTGGAGAAGATAGATAGATATGAGATTGATAGATAGATAGATAGATATGAGATAGATAGATGGATATGTGGCACCCCAGGGTCTGGTTACCACTGTAATAGAAATATTATGTCTGAGAGCAAGTGGGAGGTTTCCTGGTTCGGAGCCCTTAAACATGCAACACCTCCTGTCCCAGACCAGATAGGGGAGGAACCTGCCCTATATAAACTGGATCTGGGGCGGGGTTAGTGAAGTCAGAGCCTGGAGTTAGTTCCAGACACAGGGAAAGTAACAGCGAGGAGCTCTGTAGGAGCAGGAGCTGAAGACCAGGGACTTGAGCTAAGCGGAGTTCGTCCTGGCAGAAGACTCTGAGAACCGGACACAGGAGTCCGAGGTTGCGGGGACTTATATATACCCAGCAGCAGAAACCCGCCGGCAGGGGATTTCAAGTCCTCTGGCCATAGAGCCCGGAGGCTCAGTCACGAGCAAGGGACCAGCACTGCAATCGAGGAGCGGGGGCTATCAGAAGGCCCCAAGTCACCAGCCATACAGGTGAGCACCACACGGAACACTCAGGGACGTGGGCTACTTCCACTCGCTTACAGCAAGGTAGCCAGGAAGAGTGCAGATAGTCAGGGAGGCCTACAACTCCACCTGGCCAGGGGAACTCCAGTTTGCTCACAGACTGACCAGGCCTCTTATGCTAGCCAGTACTCCCGGGAGGGTCTGCCTTATCACCATCAGTAAAGACCCTGAACTGCACTGCAAAGCCTCTGAGTCGTTCCTGCTGCGCTCGTGCACCATCACTCCTATCATCCACACTCACTAGCCTGAGGCTATACTCCTCCCGTGGGGAGTTATACTACACTCTGCTGCCCTCACAACATCAGCCTCAGAGGTCTGCTCAGCAGCGGCGGTTCTTATTGACCGCAATCCACGGGTGGCGTAGTCGGACATTGCATTATACTGATACAGAGACTGCCACAATATTGGTCTGGCCACCCTGAGCCACGGGACCGGGTCGCCACTACTACTCCCAGCATTGCCCTGAAGTCCGGTCCCGGGTGCCCCATGGCCCAGGGGGCGCGTCATATAGATAATAGATAGATGATAGATAGTTCTATGATATGAGATAGAGGTCGTTATAGACAGGTTTATACACTCTCTCCCGAAGTCGGTAAAATCCTGGGTTGCCCAGGGAGATCCCTATAATGCTGATGACGTGGTGGGGTTGGTGGAAAGATACCAGGCGGTTGAGAGTCCGTTGGGAAAACAAGGGGTCGTAGCCTCTCAATACTGGGGTTCCCAAAAGGTGGCGGACACCCAAAAGAAGCGAGCTAGCGCCACACCTGGGGGGCATCCTAGAGTTCAGGAGGGGTCTGAGTTGCTGCCCAAGGTCCCACCCCATAATATAGTGTGTTGGAGATGTCATACCCCTGGCCATATTGCCTCCCGGTGTCCCATAACCTCTGAACCAATGGACTGTAACATGGGCCGGCGTTGCTCTTATTTTGCCTACCCCGCCTGCAGCGCGGTTCGTCAAGATGGCGAGGGCCCTCAGGCATGCTCAGTGTCAGTTAACGGGGCACAAGTCTCTGGACTATTGGTCTCAGGAAGTTTGGTGACCCTGATAAGGGCCACACTCCCTCATCGGCTGGTTTCTGGGAAGGTGGTGGATGTCCGGTGTATCCATGGGGACGCTAAGAACTATCCTGTGGCCCAGGTGGATGTAAACACAGACTGTGGCACCACATCTCATGAAGTGGCGGTCGTTAAGGACCTATTGCATCCCATAATAATTGGACGTTACTTTGCATTATTCTGGGAAATGTGGGGGAAAGCGGGGACACCTGGTTGCTTGGACGACAGCCAGATCGCCCCTAAGGAAACTTACCCGCAGAACATAGTAGATGAGTTTCCCATGTGTGTGCTGGTGGGCAATGAGGATGAAGTAGCATCCCCTGAGTCCAATATCCCTGAGCTGGAGGTGTCCGAGGGAAACTTTGGAACTGCCCAACTCAGGGATTTAACTCTGAAAGGGGCCTTTGAAAATGTTACTGTGTTAAATGGGGTGCCTCAGGAACCGGGGGCTGACACTCGGTTCCCTCATTTTGCTGTGAATGGGGATTTGCTGTACAGAATAACCAAGCCAAGGGGTGAGGTAATAGAACAGTTGCTGGTGCCAGGGCCCTATAGACGCAGGGTGTTAGACATGGCTCATTCTCATGTGTTGGGTGGTCACCTGGGTGCAGACAAGATTCAAGAACGGATCCTCCAAAGATTCTACTGGCCAGGTTGCTATAGAGAAATATAGAGTTATTGTCGTTCCTGCCCCACATGCCAGATAACCTCCCCAGTGGCCCACTTCCGCAGTCCCCTAGTGCCACTACCAGTCATCGAGGTTCCATTCGAACGCATAGCAATGGATCTAGTGGGGCCTCTGGTCAAGTCCGCCCAAGGGCATCAGTATATCCTGGTGGTATTAGATTATGCTACATGGTATCTGGAGGCCGTACCACTACGAAACTCCTCCACCAGGTGTATAGCCCGGGAGTTAGTCCACATGTTTTCAAGAACCGGGTTGCCTAACGAGATCCTAACAGACCAAGGAACTCCATTTATGTCGAAGGTCATGAGAGAATTGTGCAAGACACTGCAGATTGCACAACTGAGAACCTCCGTGTACTCTCCCCAGACGGACGGACTGGTAGAGAGGTTTAACAAAACCTTGAAAGCAATGTTGAGGAAAGCAGTGGAAAAGGATGGCCGAGACTGGGACTATATGTTGTTCGCCATGAGGGAAGTTCCCAAAGCTTCCACAGGTTTCTCCCCGTTTGAACCACTCTATGGACGACACCCTCAGGACTCCTGGAGGTGGAGAAAGAGTCCTGGGAAGCTGAGACCACTCCCTATAGGAGAGTGGTGGAGCACGTTGCCCAGATGCAAGAGAGGATTGCCCATGTGATGCCCATTGTGAGGGAGCACCTCCTCAAGGCACAAGAGGCACAGTCCAGGGTGTATAATAGGTCGGCCAGGGTGAGATCGTTCAACCCAGGAGATCGAGTGCTTGTGCTAGTCCCACAGTGGAGAGCAAGTTCATGGCCAAGTGGCAGGGCCCCTATGAGGTGGTAGAGAAAGTGGGGGAAGTCAACTTTAAGATCCACCAACCAGGGAAGAGGAAGCCCTACCAAATTTACCATGTTAACTTGATTAAGCCATGGCAAGATAGAGAGCCTGCGGAAGCTTCCTGTTTAGTGGCTGAGGCTGAGGCCGATGTGAAAGAGGTCAAGGTGGCAGAGTCACTGTCACATGCCCAAAAGCAACAGTTTAAAGAGTTGTTACAGCGAAATAAAGACATGTTTTCGGAGTTGCCAGGACTCACTCAGGTCATAGAGCATGAGGTTCTCACAGAGCCTCATGTTCGCGTCAATCTAAAACCATACCGGATCCCCGAAGCCCGCAGAGAGGTGATCTCTAAAGAAGTAAGGCGGATGCTAAACCTGGGAGTCATTGAAGAGTCCAAAAGTGGATGGTCCAGTCCTATAGTCTTAGTGCCGAAACCAGATGGGGAATGGCGGTTTTGCAACGACTATAGGAAGCTGAAGGAGGTCTCAAAGTTCGACGCCTACCCAATGCCTAGGGTAGATGAGCTTATCGAAAGGCTAGGACCCGCTCGGTACATCACCACTCTGGACCTCACCAAAGGATATTGGCAAATTCCCCTGTCCAAAGAGGCTAAGGAGAAGACAGCCTTCTCGACGCCAATACGTCAGGATGCCGTTTGGGTTGAAGGGAGCTCCGGCCACCTTCCAGAGAGCCATGGACCGGATCTTAGCACCCCACAAACAGTATGCAGCGGCCTACCTAGATGCTATCGTCATATTTAGCCAGGACTGGGAAAGTCATCTGGACAAAGTTCAAGCCATACTTGATGCCCTAAGGAAGGCGGGCTTTACTATCAACCCGAAGAAATGTGCCATGGGGGTGGAGGAAGCCAAGTACCTAGGGTACGTGGTTGGTAGAGGGGAAATAAAACCACAAATAAATAAGGTCGAGGCGATCTTGAACTGGCCACAGCCCCTCTCGAAGAAGCAGGTCAGGGCGTTTCTAGGCATTGTGGGCTACTATCGAAGATTTGTCCCTAACTTTGCCCTGATAGCAGCCCCACTGATGGATCTTCTGAAAGGGATGAAGTCAGCTATGGCCAAGTGGTCCCCGGAAGCAGAAGCGACCTGCCAGGAATTGAAACTGGTCCTCTGTAAACAACCAGTCTTGGTGGCACCCAGCTTCTCCAAGGAGTTTGTGGTCCAGATGGATGCATCGGATGTCGGGCTGGGAGCAGTCTTGTCCCAGGAGATTAACGGAGAAGAACACCCTGTAAAATACCTCAGTCTGAAGCTCTCCGCTTGTGAGAAGGACTACTCCATTGTAGAAAAAGAATGTTTGGCCATTAAGTGGGCGTTAGACACTCTGAGGTATTACCTATTAGGTAGAAGGTTCAGGTTAGTGTCAGACCATGCCCCATTGAGGTGGATGCGAGAAAAGAAGGGAAACAATGCCAGAGTGACTAGGTGGTTCCTGGCTCTACAAGATTTTAGTTTCCGGGTAGAGCATAGGCCTGGGAAACAACATGGGAATGCCGCTGCCTTGTCAAGGATTTATTGTATGGTGACAGAAGGTGCCAAGCCCTACGGCTTTGGACAGAGGGGGGGGTGTATGTAAGGTTGCTGCCGGACAGATCGTGGACGGGAGGTATGTGTCCTCGAAGTGCCATGCTTCGGTGATGTAGGATCCGGAGAAGCAGGCTCCAGCACACATAGTGCTGAGAGGAATTTAATGGGTCCGGATTACAGGGCCGGGTTTTATGAGCAGCTGAAAGAGCTGGGGGGAACAGCTGCTCACTTACCTCCAGTCCAGGTCTTGGAAGGCTAATTTAAGACAGCTGCGCCTGTCTCTGTCTGTCTGTGTTTGCTGGGCAAGGTGAGCAGACCTTGCAGGTGCTTCTTAGACTCTGCAGGAGGCAGAGAAAAGCACCTTGTTTAAACGGCTGAAGCCGTGCTGCATGGACTTGTTATTTTGAGCTTTGTTCTGTTATTCCTTTTTGTGCCAGGAAAAGGCTGTAACTTTTGTTTCTTAACTGGTGTATGGACACTAAAATAAGCCACCAGTTTGTTTGAACCCGTGGACTGCATCACTGTGTGAACCTGTGCCTACCTCCAACGCGGCTCAGTGAGTACAAATCCCTACACTATCTATCTATTTATCTATCTATCCATCTATCTATCCATCTATTTATTCATCTATCCATCTATCTATCCATCCATCATACATGGATAGATAGAAAGATAGATAGATACATATATGGATAGATAGATGGATAGATAGATATGAAATAGAGTATATAAGGATAGATAGATGATAGATAATCCTATGATATGATAGGTTTGATCGTGCATTTCCAATGTCTCTTACCACTGCTGCCATGATAGAGCATTTTCTACACTTTCTCGGTTCCCTCTTCCATTGCTGGAGGCTAACTTCTGCCGCATGAAATACAGTGGTGGCCAAAAGTATTGGCACCCCGGCAATTCTGTCAGATAATACTCAGTTTCTTCCTGAAAATGATTGCAATCACAAATTCTTTGGTATTATTATCTTCATTTAATTTGTCTTCAATGAAAAAACACAAATAGAATTGTCCTAAAGCCAAATTGGATATAATTCCACATCAAACCTAAAAAAGGGGATGGACAAAAGTATTGGCACTGTTTGAAAAATCATGTGATGCTTCTCTAATTCGTGTAATTAACAGCACCTGTAACTTACCTGTGGCACCTAACAGGTGTTGGCAATAACTAAATCACACTTGCAGCCAGTTAACATGGATTAAAGTTGACTCAACCTCTGTCCTGTGTCCTTGTGTGTACCACATTGAGCATGGAGAAAAGAAAGAAGACCAAAGAATTGTCTGAGGACTTGTGAAACCAAATTGTGAGGAAGCATGAGCAATCTGAAGGCTACAAGTCCGTCTCCAAAGACCTGAATGTTCCTGTGTCTTCCGTGCGCAGTGTCATCAAGAAATTTAAAGCCCATGGCACTGTGGCTAACCTCCCTACATGTGGACGGAAAAGAAAAATTGACGAGAGATTTCAACGCAAGATTGTGCGGATGGTGGATAAAGAACCTCGACTAACATCCAAACAAGTTCAAGCTGCCCTGCAGTCTGAGGGTACAACAGTGTCAACCCATACTATCCGTCGGCGTCTGAATGAAAAGGGACTGTATGGTAGGATACCCAGGAAGACCCCACTTCTTACCCCGAGACATAAAAAAGCCAGGCTGGAGTTTGCCAAAACTTACCTGATAAAGCCTAGAACTGGAAGTGCATTGAGGTGAAGGTGAAGAGGTATTGGGAATCCTGCAGAAAATACCTGTGTGAATTGCGTGAAGAGGTATTGGGAATCCTGCAGAAAATACCTGTGTGAATTGCGTGAAGAGGTATTGGGAATCCTGCAGAAAATACCTGTGTGAATTGCGTGAAGAGGTATTGGGAATCCTGCAGAAAATACCTGTGTGAATTGCGGTGAGTGCTGCATTGTGATCTGCTGAGTGCTTTTCTACCTGTTTAGATTTATTGGGCTTTTTAAAATCTATTTTCTCACTACAGTTTTAGTTTCTTAGTTTACTACCTGTGTATTTAAAGGTTAACTACATTGCACTAAAATCCTGAGGTGTAGATTTACTCACAAGGGGTTAATTAAGGGGAAGGGGTCATAATTAAGGGTTTATAAGGGGCAGCTGGTTGGGCATAAAGTCCTTTGGAAGTGCATTGAGGTGAAGGGTACATTGCTGGAAAAGGAAAAAAAAACAAACAAAAAAAACACTTTAAATCTCTTAGTTTGCGAGTGTGAACGAGCTGCGTGTGTCCGGAGCGTAAGTGCGAACGAAAGTAAGTGTGTGACTTGTTTTTCAGTGACTTTGGATTCAGGGAGTTTGGAAGGGAGGACTTAGGACTGAATTGCTGACTGTATTTCATTCTTTCTTTACTTTACTTTTTACTTAATTAATCCACCTGACCTACTTAGCTGATTCCCCCGTCCATACTTGATACTTAATTGATCCCCCGTCCATACTTAACTGATCCCCTGCCAGTATCTAATTGATACACTTGCACATCCCTAATTGATCCCCGTCCATACACCTATATATAAATAATTGTGTTTTGTACTTGTATATATATACTGACTGTATCCCCATATTTAGAATGACGTCCATGTTGGACGGAGCCGTGCAGTGTACATCTTGCGCAATGTATGCATTCCGTGAGCACCCACTCGAGGATCCATACTGCTGCGAGAAATGTGAGCATATCGTGCACTTGGAAGCCCAAATTCTGGATCTAAGTGCTCAGATAGCGGTACTGAGGAGCATCGACAACATAGAACGGAGTTTGCTGCTCACCGAGCAGACACTCAATGGGTCAATACTGGGGGTGGAGCATAGAGGGGAAGTGCAGGCTGAACAGGCAGGGAGCTGGATAACAGTAAGGAGGGATAGAGGGAAGAATTATAGGAAGGCTGGTTCAGAACCGGCATTATTGGAGCATGACAGATCCTCTGACCGCCGGGGGAGTGTATGCTCCAGTAATGAGGGGGAGGGGGGAAGTGTAGGGCAGGCAAGACAGGTTCTGGTAGTGGGTGACTCTATTATTAGGGGGACAGACAGGGCAATCTGTCACAAAGACCGGGATCGCCGAACGGTGTGCTGCCTCCCTGGCGCTCGAGTCCGGCACATCGCGGATCAGGTTGACAGGTTACTGGGTGGGGCTGGCGAAGACCCAGCGGTCATGGTCCACATCGACACCAATGACAAAGTGAGTGGTAGATGGAGGGTCCTTAAAAATTATTTCAGGGACCTAGGTAGGAAGCTTAGGGCAAGGACCTCCAAGGTAGTTTTCTCAGAAATACTACCAATCCCGCGAGCCACACAGGAGCGCCAACAGGAAGTTAGGGAGGTGAATAAGTGGCTAAAGAGTTGGTGCAAGGCAGAAGGGTTTGGGTTCATGGAGTACTGGGCCGACTTCGCGGTCGGATACAGGCTCTACCGTAGGGACGGGCTGCACCTCAATGGGGAGGGTGCAGCGGTGCTGGGGAAGAAGATAGCTAATAGGTTGGAGGAGTTTTTAAACTAGAGACGGGGGGGGGAAACCAAGGAAATAGGTGGGATGTGAGGCAAGCAAGGGGGAAGGGGAGAAGTGAATATAATGAGGGTGGAGAGGGGGGTGGGGATAGTACAGTTAGATCGTTAGAGAAGAATAGGATGCTAAATAACCCCAAAGTTTTATCTTGCATGCTGACCAACGCAAGAAGCCTGACCAATAAGGCGGATGAGCTGCGGGCGCTTATATGGGAGGAGAGGTATGACATCGTAGGTATAACAGAGACTTGGCTAGACGATAGCTACGACTGGGCGGTAAATTTATTAGATTATAGTTTATTTAGAAGGGACCGCAAACAGGGGAAAGGCGGAGGAGTCTGCTTATATGTAAAGTCATGTCTAAAACCCAGACTAAGGGAAGATATAGGAGAGGGAGAAGAGGGGGTCGAGTCCATGTGGGTAGAGATAGAGGGAACTAAAAATAATAATAAAATATTACTGGGGGTCTGCTATAAGCCACCCAATATAACAGAGGAGAATGAGAATCTGCTATTAGGACAAATAGACAAAGTAGCAAAACATAATGAAGTGATTGTAATGGGGGATTTCAACTACCCGGATATTGACTGGGAAACAGAAACCTGTAGATCTCAGAAAGGAAAAAGGTTCTTGACAAATATTAAGGATAATTATCTCTCCCAACTAGTGCAGGAACCAACGAGAGGGAAGGCCGTGTTGGACTTAATATTGACTAATAGGCCTGATAGAATAACTGAGGTACAGATAGGGGGGCACCTAGGTAATAGCGACCATAATATTATCGACTTCAAAATGCCCTTCAGTAGGGTTATCAATAAGGGAACAACAAAAACATTAAACTTTAGGAGGGCGAAGTTTGATCAGCTGAAAGAAAGCCTTCAACTTATTGACTGGGACAAAGTTCTTAATCAAAGGAATACGAATAGTAAATGGGAAACCTTCAAAAGAATTCTGAATACTCAGTGCGAGAGGTATATACCGTATGGGAATAAAAGGGCCAGAAATAAGAGGAAACCAATATGGTTGAACAAGAACGTAAAAGGGGAGTTAAATAGCAAAAAAGAGGCATTCAAGAGATTAAAACAGGAAAACAGTAAGGAGGCACTAATGTGTTACAAGGAAAAAACGAGAACCTGTAAAAAACAAATAAAAATAGCGAAGGAGGAAACAGAGAGACGTATTGCTAGGGAAAGTAGATCAAATCCCAAACTGTTCTTTACGTATATAAATAGTAAAAGGATTAAATCGGATAATATTGGACCAATAAAAAGTGAGGAAGGCAAAATCATAGAGAAAGATGAGGATAAAGCTAATCTATTAAATAATTTTTTTTCGACAACTTTCACAAAGGAAATCAAACTAACAGGAGAAATGAGAAGTGACAAGCTTAATCCTCCACTAAGTATGACAAATCTAACCCAAGCTGGGGTACAGAAACGCCTCAGTAACATTAAAATAAACAAATCACCAGAACCTGATGGCATACACCCACGGGTACTAAGGGAACTAAGTAATGTGATAGACAGACCGTTATATCTTATATTTAAGGACTCTGTTGAGACTGGGTCTGTGCCACTTGATTGGCGACAGGCGAATGTAGTGCCAATATTCAAAAAGGGAGCGAAAAGTGACGCCGGAAACTATCGGCCGGTGAGTCTGACGTCCGTTGTGGGCAAAATTTTTGAAAGCTTCATTAAAGAGGCAATTACGGAGCATCTTGATGCTAATAATCTTTTAATCCCGAACCAACATGGATTCATGAGGAATCGCTCCTGCCAAACAAACCTGATTGACTTCTACGAGGAGATTAGCTCTCGAGTAGATCAGGGGGAACCAGTGGATGTCGTGTATCTCGACTTCTCAAAAGCTTTCGATAGCGTGCCACATAATAGGTTGGTATACAAAATGAGAATGATGGGGCTGGGGGAAAATGTCTGCAAGTGGGTAGCTAACTGGCTAAGGGATAGAAGGCAGAGGGTGGTTATAAATGGAATATACTCAGATTGGGTAAGCGTCACTAGAGGGGTTCTTTACGGTAAGAGCAGTGAGAATATGGAATTCACAGAGTGAGGAGACGGTGATGTCAGATTCACTACACCAGTTCAAGCGGGGACTGGATGCATTTCTAGATACCAGGCAGATTTCAGCATATACTTAAAAATAAAATAAAATAGTAAGTTGATACAGGGATTTATTCTGACTGCTGGTTTCAGAGTCAGGAGGGAATTTTTCCTCAGGTGAAGATTGGCCAAATCATTTGGGGTTTTTGCCCTCCTCTGGATCAACTTTACCAATTACAGAACTAACAGGTCGAACTTGATGGACGCAAGTCTTTATTCGGCTTTACTAACTATGTTTACAAACTATGTTACTATGTTTTGGAAGAATGTTCTCTGGTCAGATGAGACAAAAGTCGAGCTTTTTGGGAAAAACCATCAACATAGAGTGTACAGGAAAAAAAAAGAGGCATTCAAAGAAAAGAACATGGTCCCTACAGTCAAACATGGCGGAGGTTCCCTGATGTTTTGGGGTTGCTTTGTTGCCTCTGGCACTGGACTGCTTGACAGTGTGCATGGCATTATGAAGTCTGAAGACTACCAACAAATTTTGCAGCATAATGTAGGGCCCAGTGTGAGAAAGCTGGGTCGCCCTTAGAGGTCATGGGTCTTCCAGCAGGACAATGACCCAAAACACACTTCCAAAAGCACTATAAAATGGTTTTAGAGAAAGCACTGGAGACTTCTAAGGTGGCCAGCAATAAGTCCAGACCTGAATCCCATAGAACACCTGTGGAGAGATCACAAAATGGCAGTTTGGAGAAGGCACCCTTCAAATATCAGGGACCTGGAGCAGTTTGCCAAAGAAGAATGGTCTACAATTCCAGCAGAGCATTGTAAGAAACTCATTGATGGTTACCGGAAGTGGCTGTTCGCAGTTATTTTGGCTAAAGGTTGTTCAACCAAGTATTAGGCTGAGGGTGCCAATACTTTTGTCTGGCCCATTTTTGGAGTTTTGTGTGAAATGATCAATGATTTGATTTTTGCTTCATTCTCTTTTGTGTTTTTTCCTTGCAAGCAAATTAAATGAAGATAATAATACCAAAGAATTTGTGATTGCAATCATTTTCAGGAAGAAACTGAGTATTATCTGATAGAATTGCAGGGGTGCCAATACTTTTGGCCACCACTGTAATAAGTGAGCTGTCATTTATTCATAAGACGTTCTATTCTTCAGAGCTGAGACTGTAAAATAAAAAGTGAAGAATAAAATATCTGATGACTGTTCTTTCACTGTGAGTAAGAAACAGATAATAAAATTAAAGGAAAAATAACTGAGGGGAGAACCCTGCAGGTTTATTGTCCTTCTATAGCTGTATGGTGGCAGGATGGTGACACTGCTGGAGTCCTGGTGAGGATCTGCATGATATTCATTTCTGTTGACTTTTTATTGCCAACATACTCTGCAGTGATGTACATATAGTCCCTGCCCACAATGCGGTACACATGAGGGACAATTTCATATTAAGCCAAGTAACCTATGATGTCAAGGTCTCATATTTACAAGGTGCTTATTGGCAATCTGAGCCGGCGAATGGCTCTGTGTCCGTATATTCGCTATATACTGCCCGCAATATCTTGTAGAAAGCTCACAGTGACTAAAATGTATAAATAGTTCTCTTTGGAGAATTTAATTAGATCCATTCATACCTTACCTTATAATGAGGACTTAAAGGGCTTTTATAACTAGGTAAAACAAGCTTAACGGGACTGTCCAGGACTTATATATTAATGACCGATTTTAGGATAAGTCATCAACAGGGTGGGACTGGGCTGGCGGGGTACCCTTCTGCAGAGGAGAGGGGGAGAAGAGAATGAAAAAATAAAAAAATCTGCGGTTTTAAGGGGCACGGACCCTTTAAAAGCGCAGGCACAGTGTATGCAGGGACGCGCGCACGCGGCGTTCATTACCTGAACCGCCGCGACACACGTCCCAGTGAAGCAGCTGAAGCTGCGCGTCTCCCTTCCCCGGCCGGCGTATGACGTCACCGGAGAAGGAGGACACCGCACGGGAGAGCAGGAAGGTAAGAGGTGTCTGTGTGTATATGAGTGGATGCAGAATGGGATGGGCCCCTGGCTGGACACACAAGGGGGGGCCCGGCTAGACACACAAGGGGGGACCCTGGCTGGACACACAAGGGGGGGCCCGGATGGACACACAAGGGGGGCCTTGCTGGACACACAAGGGGGAGCCCTGGCTGGACACACAAGGGGGAGCCCTGGCTGGACACACAAGGGAAGCCCTGGCTGGACACACAAGGGGGAGCCCTGACTGGACACACAAGGGGGAGCCCTGACTGGACACACAAGAGGGAGCCCTGGCTGGACACACAAGGGGGAGCCCTGGCTGGACACACAAGGGGGAGCCCTGGCTGGACACACAAGGGGGAGCCCTGACTGGACACACAAGGGGGAGCCCTGGCTGGACACACAAGGGGGGAGCTGGATGGACACACAAGGGGGAACCCTGGCTGGACCCACAAGGGGGAGCCCTGGCTGGACACACAAGGGGAAGCCCTGACTGGACACACAAGAGGGAACCCTGGCTGGACACACAAGGGGGAACACTGGCTGGACACACAAGGGGGAACACTGGCTGGACACACAAGGGTGAGAGCCTGGCTGGACACACAAGGGGGAACCCTGGCTGGACACACAAGGGGGGGAGCCTGGCTGGACACATAAGGGGGAGCCTGGCTGGACACATGGGAAAGGGTGGGCAGGATGGCTATATGGTGGGGCAGGCTGGACACATGGAGGCCAGGATGGATATGTGAGGGGGATGGATATATGGGGGGGCCGGATATATGGGGGGCGGGGCAGGCTGGACACATGATGGCCAGGATGGATATGTGGGGGGCAGGCTGGACACATGGGGGGCTAGGATAGATATGTGGAGGGGCAGGCTCGATACACGTGGGCTAGGATAAATATATGGAGGGGCCACGCTGGACATATGGGGGCCAGTATGGATATATGGGGGGGTGTCAGGATGGATATATGCAGGGGGGAAGGGCAGGATGGATATATGAGGGGGCAGGCTGGACACATGGAGGCCAGGATGGATATATGGGGGGCAGGCTGGAAACATGGAGGCCAGGATGGATATATTGTGGGGGGCAGGCTGGACACATGGAGGCCAGGAAGGATATGTAGGGGGGGCATGCTGGACACATGGAGGCCAGGATGGATATATGGGGGGCAGGCTTGACACATGGGGCTTTAGGACAGATATATGGGAGGGGGCAGGCTGGACACATGGAGGCCAGGACAGATATATGGGGGGGCAGGCTGGAAACATGGAGGCCAGGATGGATATGTGGGGGGGCAGGCTGGACACATGGAGGCCAGGATGGATATATGGGGGGAAAAGGAGGGCCACATGGGGGACTAGGATGGGTATATGGGAGGGGGCAGGCTCGATACACGTGGGCTAGGATAAATATATGGAGGGGTCACACTGGACATATGGGGGCCAGAAGGGATATATGGGGGGTGTCAGGATGGATATATGCAGGGAAGGGGGGGCCAGGATGGATATATGGGGGTGCCAGGCTGAACAAGGGACTTAATTACTGTTTGGGGCCAGATTGAGGAACATACTTTATTAGTTTATGGTGGCCAGTGAGGAACATTATTATTTTAGAGTCCAATTAGAAACATTATTACTTCTGTAATATAATTTACTTTTTAGGAAATTGTTTTCCATGGGATAGGACAAAAGCGGGCTCCTGTTACTGTGCAGGGCGGCACTATATCGCTTTTTTTCTTCAACTGGTGTAGTGTAGAAGTCGGGGGGTGGAGTGGGAATATTCCCTAGAAGAGATCAGTTATTGATAACTGTGTGTTATTTTCTGCAGAGATGATTTCTGGCTGGAAGAAGTGATGGCCGTCTGTGCCAGATGAAGAAGAAAAGCGAAGATGAAGGACTTCACCTAGAGACGTCACTGGTGAGTCAGTGTATTACATGTGACTCGCCCCCTGGGCCGTGGGGCACTCGGATCCGGGCAATAGGGAGACGATGGGGGTAGTAGTGGCGACCCGGTTCCGTGGCTCAGGGTGGTCAGGCCAATGGTAGTCTGCTATGTTCTGCTGATAATGTCCGACTACGCCACCCGTGGATTGCGGTTATTAGGAACCGCCGCTGCATGCAGACCGCTGGGGCTGATGAGGTGTGCAGCTAGGGTAGTGTGACTCTCCACGGGAAGAGTGCGGCCCCAGGGCAGTATAATGGATGTTGGGAGTGATGGTAGTGGGAGTCCCAGTGCTGATAGTGCTGGAGGAGCAAGGAGCACACAGACAACAGGTTGCAGTCTAGGGTCTTTACTAAACAGGTAAACTGACCCACAAACAGTCCCGGCTAGGAGGGGACCTGGATGTCTGAGAGCAACGGGGAAATTGGCCCTGGTCAGGGTGAGGGTGTAGGCCTACCGTGCTTTCTGCGCTCCTTCTGGCTATCTCCTCCTGATAGGGTAACAGCCCACGTTTCCGAGCTTTCCATGTTTTCTCGCCTGTATGGCCTGCGACGTGGGTTCCTTTCTACTCCCAGCCTTGTATGGCTTTACTGGTCCCTTCTGTTGTGGCAGGGCCTCCAGGCTTCTTAGGCCAAGGAATATACAGTCCCTTGCGGACTGGTTCTCTGCTGGGGGATGTGGAATCCTTCCAGCCTCAGACACCAAACTCTGGTAGATTAAGTCTGTTATCTGCCAAGACAGGCTCTCTTCGCCTCTTGTCTCTGGCTTGTGGCTCTCCTCCTGCCACACTTCCTCTTAGGTGCAGTGCAACTGTCTGTCCCTGCTCTGCTGAGACACGTCTCAGTCCTGAGACAGGTCATCTGGGTTCTCTCTAACCCTGACCTCAGCACCAGCTTTTATAGGGGCAGCCTGCTCCCCCTACTGGCCTGAGACAGGAGGCATTGCATGCTAATGTTCCCCTGACTAGAGAACCTCCCCCCTGCTCTCAGACACAGCTTTAATTACACTTGTGGCATCCAGGCCAGGGTGACACACATGTACACTTACACTACACACGTGGTCAAAACTGTTGGTACCCCTCGTTTAATGAAAGAAAAACCCACAATGGTCACAGAAATAACTTGAATCTGACAAAAGTAATAATAAATTAAAAATCTATGAAAATGAACAAATGAAAGTCAGACATTGCTTTTCTGCTTCCACAGAATAAAAAAAAAATAAACTGATGAAACAGGCCTGGACAGAAATGATGGTTCTTCTTAACTTTATATTTTGCTGAACAACCTTTTGAGGCAATCACTGCAATCAAACGACTCCTGTAACTGTCAATGAGACTTTGCACCTCTCCACAGGTATTTTGGCCACTCCTCATGAGCAAACTGCTCCAGTTGTCTCATGGTTGAAGGTTGCCTTTTCCAGACGTCATGTTTCAGCTCTTTCCAAAGATGCTCAATAGGATTTAGGTCAGGGCTCATAGAAGCCACTTCAGAATAGTCCAATGTTTTCCTCTTAGCCATTGTTGGGTGTTTTTAGCTGTGTGTTTTGGGTCATAATACTGTTGCAAGACCCATGACCTGCGACTGAGACCACGCTTTCTGACACTGAGCAGCACATTTCTCTCTAGAATCCCTTGATAGTCTTGAGATTTCATTGTACCCTGCACAGATTCAAGACACCCTGTGCCAGATGCGGCAGACCAGCCCCAAAACATAAAAGAGACTCCTCCATGTTTCACAGTAGGGACAGTGTTCTTATCTTGATATGCTTCATTTTTCCATCTGTGAACATAGATCTGATGTGCCTTGCCAAAAACTTCCATTTTTGTCTCATCTGTCCATAGGGCATTCTCCTAAAAGCTTTGTGACTTGTGAACATGTAGTTTGGCAAATTCCAGTCTGGCTTTTTTATGATTTTTTTTCAACAATGGTGTACTCCTTGGTCGTCTCCCATGAAGTCCACTTTAGATCAAACAATGACGGATGGTGCGATCTGACACTGATGTTCCTTGAGCTTGAAGTTCACCTTTAATCTCTTTAGAAGTTTTCCTGGGCTCTTTTGTTACCATTCATATTATTCGTCTCTTTGATTTGTTATCAATTTTCCTCCTGCGGCCACGTCCAGGGAGGTTGGCTACAGTCCCATGGATCTTAAATTTCTGAATAATATGTGCAACTGTAGTTACAGGAACATCAAGCTGCTTGGAGATGGTCTTATAACCTTTACCTTTAACATGCTTGTCTATAATTTTCTTTCTAATCTCCTGAGACAACTCTTTCCTTTGCTTCCTTTGGTCCATGTTGAGTGTGGTACACACCATGTCACCAAACAGCACAGTGAGTATCTGTAGCCCTATATACAGGCCCACTGACTGATTACAAGATTGTCGACACCTGTGATGCTAATTAGTGGACACAACTTGATTTAACATGTCCCTTTTGTCACATTATTTTCAGGGGTACCATCATTTCTGTCCAGGCCTATTTCAAGAGTTTAATTTTTTTTTAAATTCTGTGGAAGCAGGGTTGAAAAGCAATGTCTGTCTTTCATTTGTTCATTTTCATCGATTTTTAATTTATTATTACTTTTGTCAGATTCAAGTTTTTTCTGTGACCATTGTGGGTTTTTCTTTCATTAAACGAGGGGTACCAACAATTTTGACCACGTGTGTATATAGTATATACAGAGCTCCTGTGTATGTCACTGGTGATCACTGTATTACCTATACACTATATACAGAGCTCCTGTCTATAATGTCACTGTTGATCACTGTGTTACCTGTACACTGACACTATATACAGAGCTCCTGTGTATAATGTTGCTGGTGGTAATAACAGTGTTGTTAGTATTGTGGTTTTGTATTCATGATCAGTATTGTAGTATTTGGTCACCTTGGGGTGGTAATATATGGTCTGGTCATAGTTTGGCCATATTTGTTCCTTGTATGTGGTATTATTCGGTCACTATGTAGTGGTAATATGTGATCTAGTCAAGGTGTGGCGATATTTGTCCCTTTTGTATGTGGTATTATTGGTGTTTATATAGTGGACTGTGTTGTGTATGGCGGTCATTTTATTCTCGCTGATCTTAACTAGGAAAAGATTTTTTTCCATTAGGCCACAGCCCCACCATCAGTATTTGGTCAGTATTTTTCTCAGGAGTGGCTGCCGAAACCAGGAATGGTTGATTAATGCAGAATTGGTGACTTGTTTCTATTATACCTTTTCTCTGATTGTTCATCACCTGTTTTGGCTCCCACTCCTGAGAAAAAATACTGACTGGACACTGACCGAATACTGATAGTAGGGCCGTGGCCTTAGCGATTAAATACTTGGACCAGAGCGGCAGAGATGCACTTACAGGAGTTCTCCGGTGAAAACAAGTAATCACCTCTCCACAGGATCATTGATAATATTGATTGGTGGGGGTCTGACTGCTTGCACACACCGGCAGAATGTGGAGCTTTTCTCCCCATTAGACTGGAGCGGCATGTGAGATGCGACCACTGATCCATTCATTCTCTCAGTGGCTGTGAGCGCTGCTCTTTTTTGCAAGTCTCTAAGAGAATGAATAGAGCTGCGGTCAGACGTCCCACCTGCCGCAGCATTTTAAAATAGGGATAAGTGTTCTGTCAGGGATAAAACTTCCCCATTCTTCCGATAGGTGCGTTTTCCAATGTTCGGACACAAATGCTCAATAAGTGATCACCTATCCTGTAGAGCCCATGGATCGGTGATAACTTGTTTTAACTAGTGTTGAGCAAGTATGTTCTGTCCGAGTATGCTCGGGCCGAGCGCCGAGTATTTACAGCTGCTCGGTGATATGGTTGAATCGCTCCCGTGTGCATGATTTGCAACTGTTTGACAGCTTTAACCCCTTAACGACATGTCACGTATTAGTACGCGCATGTCGTTATCCTCCGGTTCAGTGAGGGCTCCGGCGCTGAGCCCGCACTGAACCAAGCACATGTCAGCTGATTCTTACAGCTGACATGTGCCCGCAACAGGCGCGGGTGGAATTGCTATGAGCGCCATCTAGTGGTCGGCGCTCATAGGACAGGACCATTTCTGCTGCATACAGGGGAACTGCTGGTCCCCTGTATGTAGCAGAGGCGATCGGACAGTTGCTGCTTCAAGTCTCCTATGTAGACTACAGAAGTAAGCAAAAAGTGAAAAAAAAAAGTTTTAAAAAATATGAAAAAAAATAAAAAAATGTAAAAGTTTAAATCACCCCCTAAAATCATAAAATAAACCCCACATACACATATTTGGCATTGCTGCGTTCAGAATCGCCTGATCTATCAATATAAAAATAGAATTAATGCGATCGGTAAATGGCGTAATGAGAAAAAAATTCTAAACGCCAGAATTACGTTTTTTGGTCACCGTAAAATTGCAATAAAATGCAATAACGGGCGATCAAAACATCGGATCTACCCCAAAATAGCATCTATAAAAACTTCAGCTCGGTTCACAAAAAATAAGCCCTCACCCTGCCCCAGATCCCGAAAAATGGAGACGCTACGGGTCTCGGAAAATGGCACCATTTTTTTTTTTTTTACCAAACTTTGGAATTTTTTTTCATCACTTAAAAAAAAAGAACCTATACATGTTTGGTGTCTACGAACTCGTAATGACCTGGAGAATAATAATGGCAGGTCAGTTTTAGCATTCAGTGAACGTGGTAAAAAAAATAAAAAAAAACCTCAGTGGTATTGCACTTTTTTTGCAATTTCACGACGCTTGGAATTTTTTTCCCGTTTTCCCGTACACGGCATGGTAAAACTAGTAATGGCGTTAAAAAGTACAACTCGTCCCGCAAAAAATAAGCCCTAACATGGCCATATTGACCAAAAAATAAAAACGCTATGGCTCTGGGAACAAGTGGAGCAAAAAGCGAAAATGCAAAAACGGAAAATGCTCCGCGGCTTAAGGGGTTAATACATGTGAGGAATGTCTATTTCTTACACATTCCTCACATGTATTAAAACCGTCAAACAGTCGCAAATCATGCACACGGGAGCGATTCAACCATATCACCGAGCAGCTATAAATACTCGGAGCTCGGGCCGAGCATACTCGCCGAAAGGGTTAACAGAACATACTCGCTCAACACTAGTTTTAACCAAAGAAGCCCTTTAATGCAAACATGTCCATCCCAGTTAGAGTGTCGCCCAGTAGATGTGCAGGAGCCGCCAGTCAATGCTCCACTATAACAGGGAGAGCGGATAACAGATATTTGCATCTTGCTGTAGGTGGGCCCCTAGAGTTAATTTCCCCTGTGGGCCCCAGACACCGCAGTCCGACCCTGGTCATCAATATCAGATCAGTGAGGTTCCAACACACGGCCCCCTCACCAATAAGACAGCAGCTGGAAATACTCAGCGTAGAGACCAAACAGCACAGCGCTGTACACTGTGTAGTGGCCGATCTTGGTACTGCAGCTCCTATTGAAATGATTGTGATCTGAGCTGTAGTCTGAATTGTGCCCTCTTGCATTCTGCGGGCAGAGGCGGCTTTGCCTCTGCAGAATGGGACAGGCACAGGGGCACTGAAGTCCACCAGTCTGCAAGTGAGCGCTTCTTGCCAAGGAGACCGGCCACTTCTCAGGTGGTCAGTAACCATAGCAATGAGCTGTACACTGCAGAATTAAAAATCTTTTCCTTCTTGAGAACAGAGAAGATTTTGAATAAGAAGGAAATTGCAAAGTTTCTTGTTTTTACAAGCTCTTTGCAATCTTAGCCTTTTAATACATTCATTTTATTTAGTTATATATTTATTTTACTCTCTTATATAGCGCCGTTAGATTTTGTAGCACCTTACAGACATTATCATCACTGTCCCCATTGGGGCTCACAATATGAATTCCCTATCAGTATGTCTTTGGAGTGTGGGAGGAAACCGGAGAACCCGGAGGAAACCCACACAAACACGGGGAGAACATACAAACTCCTTGCAGATGTTGTCCTTGCTATTATATGAACCCAGCCCCACAGCGTTAATCATTGACCCACCATGTTGCCCACATTCCTCGGCTTTTTTAAGATTTTCTGCAATGAATAAGAACACTGAAGAAAATCTAGATTGATCAACATTTCCTATCACAAATGCAGTTGCTGCAAAACTTGTCCATAGTCCTGTTCCCAGCTGAAAATTGGATACAATTGTATCTTGTGTAGACAATGCTCTGTGAGCTAAATAGCCGGGATCCACTGCTACAAGGCAGGAAACAGACAGATTCTGCTGATGGGTTCTGCTCCCAGAGCATTATTCAGCCCGGACATCTCAGCTCAGAGCAAAACCAGCTATAAGGCTGTGTGCACACCTAGCAGATTTGATGCAGATTTACATGCGATTTTTCTGCTAGAGAGAAGCGTTTTCACATGCATTTTTTCAAGCAATTTTCCAAGCGATTTTGAGCATCACTTGGAAAAGTGCTTGACAAGTTGATCACACAATATAAATCCATGCAACCGACATGGATCTATAATGTGTGAACAACTTAGATGCTTTAAATGCAGCATCTATAGTAAAAAAAAGAAAACGTTAATAAATAAAAAAAAACAACGGTATATTCACCTCTCCGGCGGCCCCCGGTCTGCTCTCCGGTCTCCTCCGGTCTGCTCCCGGCCGCGTCTTCTCTCTTCAGCGTCCCGAAGTGTACGGTCAGGACCTGCGGTGACGTCATTTAGTCAGCTGATGGCCACGCGACCATCACCTGATGCCGACGTCAGCGGTCATGCGACCATCACCTGACTAAATGACGTCAGCGCAGGTCCTGACAGTACAGACAGCAGACCGGAGGAGACCGGAGAGCAGACCGGGGGCCGCCGGAGAGGTGAATATACAGGTTTTGTTTGTTTTTAACTTTTTTATTTCTTTTTTTCACCGCGTGGTAGCCGGGATGAAGAGGAGTTGTAGTCTCGTCTTCCTCCCAGATACCACACGCATCGCGAATAAGCTTCAGCGTAATCGCAGTAGAAATGGTCATGCTGCGTTTTGCAAAGTAATGCGAATTTGGCGCGCAAATTAGCGCATCATGTGCACAGCACATCCGAATTCACATGGCTTTGCATGGCAGACTGTTTTACAAGCGTTTTCGCGGCCGTAAAAACGCCGCAAAAACGCTACAAAAACGCTACGTGGGCACATAGCCTAAGGCTGTGTGCCCACGACGCGTATTTTAAGCGTTTCCGCATGGCAAAAACGCTGCAGAAACGCTTAAAGACGCATGTTAGAAGGTCTGCCATGTTCCCCAATGATAGTCCGCATGTGCTGTGCACATGCTGCGGAAATTTCCGCTGCGGATTATCATTGCGGAAAAAAACGCAGCACTACCAATTATTTTGCGGAAGCGCAGCGTTTTCCTGGCCATTGACTTGCATTGGAACGCATGGATTCCGCTTCACTAGATAAGCACATGCGGAATACATGCGTTCAATGTGCGGATGGTACCCGGGTGTGGAGGATGGGAGACTCTCCTCCGGACCCGGGTACCATAGAACCTGTCAAAATAAAGAATAAAATAAAAAATAAATGTTATATTTACCTTCTGACGGCCCCCGCTGCGCTCGTCCTCCCATGTCGGCAGCTCGCGATGGACTGAAGGACCAGCGCTGACGTCATAGTCATGTGACGGCAGGTCCTTCAGTGTACCGCGATCTGCCGGCAGCCAGGACGGAGCGAAGCGAGACTGCGGGGGCCATCGGAAGGTAAGTATAGATTTATTTTTTTATTTTTAACCAGTCGTTGGGGTCACACTATATAAATCCATGCCGTTTTCATGGATTTCTATAGTGTGACCAAGTTGACAAGCACTTTCCAAGTGATGCTAAAATCGCTTGTAAAGCGCTTGTCAACCCGCATGCGGAAATGCATGTGAAGAGCGCTTCACTTCTGCATGTCCCTGGCAGGAAAAACGCATGTACAATCCGCATGTACAATCCGCATGTACAATCCGCATATACAATCCGCATGTACAATCCGCGTGTACAATCCGCATATACAATCCGCATGTACAATCTGCATGTACAATCCGCATATACAATCCGCATGTACAATCCGCGTGTACAATCCGCATATACAATCCGCATGTACAATCCGCGTGTACAATCCGCATATACAATCCGCATGTACAATCCCCGTGTACAATCCGCATATACAATCCGCATGTACAATCCGCGTGTACAATCCGCGTGTACAATCCGCGTGTACAATCCGCATGTACAATCCGCATGTACAATCCGCATGTACAATCCGCATGTACAATCCGCATGCGTTTTTTCTGCCAGCGAGATGCAGAAACGCTCAGGAAAAATCCGGAGCATTTCTGCATCGTGGGCACATAGCCTAAGTCTCTGCATTTGTCTGCTTACACATCAGTACATTTCTGAACACATTCAGCAAAAATTGCAGTACATTTGTTAAAATTGGGCATATAGCATACTATAGGTGCTTCTCACAAAATTAGAATATCATCAAAAAGTTAATTTATTTCAGTTCTTCAATACAAATAGTAAAACTCATATTATATAGAGTCATTACAGACAGAGTGATCTATTTCAAGTGTTTATTTCTGTTAATGTTATTATCTCAGTAAATTAGAATACTTTATAACACCAGCTTGAAAAATGTTTTTAAAATCTGAAATGTTGTCCTACTGAAATATATGTTCAGTAAATGCCCTCAATACTTGGCCAGGCTCCTTTTGCATCAATTACTGCATCAATGCGGCAATGCGGCATGGAGGCGATCAGCCTGTGACACTGCTGAGGTGTTATGGAAGCCCAGGTGGCTTTGATAGAAGCCTTCAGCTCGTCTGCATTGTTGGGTCTGGTGTCTCTCATCTTTCTCTTGACAATACCCCATAGATTCTCTATAATAGATTCTCTATGGGATTAAGGTCAGGTGAGTTTGCTGCCAATCAAGCACAGTGATACTGTTGTGTAAACCAGGTATTGGTACTTTTGGCAGTGTGGACAGGGGCCAAGTCCTGCTGGAAAATGACATTTCCATCTCCAAAAAGCTTGTGGGCAGAGGGAAGCATGAAGGGCTCTACAATGTCCTGGTAGACGGGTGCGCTGACTTTGGTCTTGATAAAACACAGTGGACCTACACCAGCAGATGACATGGCTCCCCAAACCATCACCGATTGTGGAAACTTCACACGAGACCTCAAGCAGCTTGGATTGTGGCCTCTCCACTCTTCCTCCAGACTCTGGGACCTTGATTTCCAAATTAAATGCAACATTTACTTTCATCGGAAAACAACACCTTGGACCACTGAGCAACAGTCCAGGTGTTTTTCTCCTTGGCCCAGGTAAGATGCTTCTGGCGTTGTCTATTGGTCATGAGTGGCTCGACACAAGGAATGTGACACTTGTAGCCCATGTCCTGGATACGTCTGTGTGTGGTGGCTCTTGAAGCAATGACTCCAGCAGCAGTCCACTCCTTGTGAATCTTCCCCAAATGTTTGAATGGCCTTTCCTTAACAATCTTTTCAAGGCTGCGGTTATCCCGGTTGCTTGTGCACCTCTTCCTACCACACTTTTTCTTTCCACTCAACTTTCCATAAATATGCTTGGATACAGCACTCTGTTAACAGCCAGCTTCTTTAGCAATGACCTTTTGTGGTTTACACTCCTTGTGGAGTGTGTCAATGACTGCCTTCTGGACATCTGTCAAGTCATCAGTCTTCCCCATGATTGTGGAGCCTACTGAAACAGACAAAGGGACCTTTTTAAATGCGTAAGAAGCCTTTGCAGGTGTTTTTTGTTAATTATTCTAATTTACTGAGATAATGACTTTTGTGTTTTCATTGGCTGTAAGCCATCATTATCAACATTAACAGTAATAAACACTTGAAATAGATCACTCTGTAATGACTCTGTATAATATATGAGTTTCACTTTTTGGATTGAAGAACTGAAATAAATAAACTTTTTGATGATATTCTAATTTTGTGAGAAGCACCTGTATGTTTGATGCATCTCATTAGCTAAGCTCAACCTCTTCCTTGCTTCACCTCAATTTGAGCCATAAATTGTGATATTTCATTTTGGTGCATTTTATGACTCCTTTTTGTCACACTTTTCTCATAACTATTTTTTTTATAACTGAGGGAAAATAACAAAATCTTATTTGTTGTACTCAAGTTTTCACAGAAACATCTGATAAAGTGTTGACTTATTTTTCTGAGTTAAACTCTTCCTTTTGGCCCTCTATATATTTGAGTTTGACAGCCCTGATGTAGATGGATGATGATGTGGCAAGAAGGGGCAGAGGGGCAGAGCCTCCTGGCTCTCAGCTTCGCTCTCCACTGCTCACAGGAGACAGCAGTTACTTCACAAATGTAACTGATAGAAAAGATGTCACGTAAGAGGGGGTCAGGGGAGCGATGTGCTGCAGGAAGAGGAGGATTAGGCAGGGAGCGCTGTGCTGCAGGAAGAGGAGGATTAGGCAGGGGAGTGATGTAATGCAGGAGGGGGAGGCTTAGGCAGGGAAGCGATGTGCTGCAGGAAGAGGTGGCTTATGCAGGGGAGTGATGTAATGCAATAGGAGAGGATTAGGCAGGGAGCGATATGCTGCAGGAAGTGCAGGATTTGGCAGTGGGCGATGTGGTGCAAGAGGGGATTTGGCAGTGGGTGATGTGGTGCAGGAAGGGGGAGATTTAGAAAGGGCACAATGTGCTGCAAGGAGGGGAGGATTAGACGGGAGCAATGTGCCGCAAGAGGGGGAGGTTTAGACAGGGGAGTGATGTGCTGCAGGAGTGGGAGAATTAAGCGGTGAGAAACATGCTGCAGGACGGGGAGGGTTAGGCAGGGGAGCAATGTGCTGCAGGTGAAAGCAGAATCTGTGACTACAGCCCAGTGTTTAAGGTTTATTGGAGCCTGTCTTTTATATATTTTATTGTTTTTTTTTCTGACAAAACTGCATAACATCTGACATGAAGTCCGCTTAGCAGTCACTGTCCCTGTAGATTGTTACTGTCCAGGTTCACCGCGGTCTCTTTTTGTTTTTAGTGCCAATCTGACAGCAGTGAAGGTTCCGCTGATAATGGCGGTCGGGTTCCGAATAGAATGTTCATGTCTGTTCTCATTGTAGTAACATCACGGAATATGCTAATTTCTTCTGACCACACCCGATGACTGAATAAAGGCGCCTCACCCACTTGTCTATGTCATCACTTTGTGGTGTCACAATGATCTAAGGGGATAAAAAAACGCTCCTGGCAGCTTTACAGTCATTCGTCCCTTCGTGTTAAAGGAGCAGGATGATAGAGCCGCACCATGCCAGCCAGAAGAAAAGAAAGTGGAGCCCTTCAAGATGATGAAGCAAGAAAGCAGACTGTGGAAGGCCATCCAGGACCAAGAGCATCATGAGGGCCTGGTAACATATACTACACAACTGTTCTGTATATGCTCATGCCATGTAAACCTATGGTGGCCGATTCATCAAGGCTGGTGGATTTCTATACCAGCATTCATGAAGCGCCTATTGGAGGAACGTGCACCAAATTCATTAAAAAGACTAAACCTCTTAATGAACTTGACTCATCCTTAAAGGGGTTGTTCCCTTTCAATAAATGAATGTCCCTAGCTGCAGGTCATTTAATTAAAAAAAAGAGGTTCCACCATCTCAGAGCTGCAGCAGCTCAGTGCGCTCAGCTGGGCAGTCCGTCTGATTACATTTGTTGGCTGCGGCAGTATTGAGGTGATGTCAGTGCCATACACAATCCCAGGAATGGGTCAGGACAGCACAGTTTGATTCTTTATACCTGCAGCCAGGGTCATTCATTTATTGAAATATCCCCTTAAAGCTGACGTACTACACCTCAAGAAATGTACTCCAGTCAAAAGATGGAGTCAATTTCAGTCCTAATTTACACCACTTTTCCAGCCTAATTTGTAATAAGTTTTCAGGTAAAGCTAAGCCACAAGCGGTCCAGATAAGCTCTGTTCACTATTTAAGAAGTTAAAAGAGTGGGTGTAAAAAGGTCAGAGTATTTAAATGTAAGTTGCGCAGGAATTTACTGAGATTCAAACAGTTGTGCAACACATTTCCGGTGAAAACTGCTTGATGAAAAATGTTCCTTGAATAATATAACATTTCAGGTTAGTGGTAATAGATTTTATTATGGGACGTTGATCCAGGGAACTAGTCTGATTGCCATATGTGGAGTCGGGAAGGAATTTTTCCCCTAAAATGGGGCAATTAGCATCTGCCTCATGGGGTTTTTGCCTTCCTCTGGATCAACACATTAGCTTTTAGGTTGAACTTGATGGACTTGTGTCTTTCAACCTTAAAACTATGAAACTGTCCCTGTATTGAGGTTCAAGGGTGAAGCCCAGGGTTCATTTGGAACCATCAGAAATGGTGTGTTTTGCGCCCAGTCTGTCCAAGGAAGCCTGTTTGAGCCAACGGCCTCAGAAATATCCTAACATTTCAGAAAGTAGCAATAGTTAGGGTGGCTGAACCATTCTAGCCTTAAGTTTGCCCCTCCAGTCAGCATCTACTATGTAGATGCAATCAAGGCCATGTAATAAGTCTTTATCGCTGTACAGGGCTGTAAGAGTGAAGGCCAGAGTTCCTTTGGAACCTGTAGGATAGACTGGCTTTTGCCAAGTCTTTCCAAAGAAGCTTTTTTGAGCCATAGGCCTCAGACGGGTCCTAACAAGAAAGTGGCATTAGATAGGTTTTTCTTTAGTTAGGATTGATTCAACTACTCAAGCCTCAAGCGCACTCCTCCGGCCAGCAGCTACTCTGTAGATGCAACCCTGGGCCTATGGTAAGTATCTATCCCTGTACAGGGGTGTAATGGTAAAAACCTGGGTTCCCTTGGGATCTGCAGAATGGAGTAGCTTGCGCCAAGTCTGTCCGAGGAAGTCTGTTTGAGCCAACAGCCTTAAACAGATCCCAGTATTTAGGAAAAAAAAAGCTTCAGTTAGAGTTGAATCAACCACTATAGCCTCAAGCTCGCTCCTCCGGCCAGCAGCTACTCTGTAGATGCAGCCCTGGGCCTATGGTAAGTATCTATCCATGTACAGGCGTGTAATGGTAAAGGCCAGGGTTCCCTTGGGATCTGCAGAATGGAGTAGCTTGCGCCAAGTCTGTCCGAGAAAATCTTTTTGAGCTGATGGATTTAAACAAATTTCAACATTTAGGAAAAAAGCATTAATCTATTTCAGTTAGAGTTAATTCAATTACTCTAGCATAAAGATCCTAATTCACTTTGTCTAAAGGAAGTTAGTTGGCAAATTTTTATTGTGTGAGCAATGAGGTTATGGAACTCTCTACCACATGAACTTGAAATACTTAATTTTCTAAAAAAAATTCAAGGAGGGCATATGTGTGCCTTTCTTGAATAATATAAAATTGCAGGTTATCCGTACTAGATTTTGTTATGGGACGTTGATCCAGGGAACTAGTCTGATTGCCATATGTGGAGTCGGGAAGGAATTTTTCCTCTAATATGGGGCAATTAGCATCTGCCTCATGGGGTTTTTGCCTTCCTCTGGATCAACACATTAGCTTTTAGGTTGAACTTGATGGACTTGTGTCTTTCAACCTTAAAACTATGAAACTGTCCATGTATTGAGGTTCAAGGGTGAAGCCCAGGGTTCATTTGGAAACATCAGAAATGGTGTGTTTTGCGCCCAGTCTGTCCAAGGAAGCCTGTTTGAGCCAACGGCCTCAGAAATATCCTAACATTTAAGAAAGTAGCAATAGTTAGGGTTGGCTGAACCATTCTAGCCTTAAGTTTGCCCCTCCAGTCAGTATCTACTATGTAGATGCAATCAAGGCCCTGCAATAAGTCTTTATCGCTGTAAAGAGCTGAAAGAGTGAAGGCCAGAGTTCCTTTGGAACCTGTAGGATAGACTGGCTTTTGCCAAGTCTTTCCAAAGAAGCTTTTTTGAGCCATAGGCCTCAGACAGGTCCTAACAAGAAAGTGGCATTAGATAGGTTTTTCTTTAGTTAGGATTGATTCAACTACTCAAGCCTCAAGCGCACTCCTCCGGCCAGCAGCTACTCTGTAGATGCAACCCTGGGCCTATGGTAAGTATCTATCCCTGTACAGGGGTGTAATGGTAAAAACCAGGGTTCCTTTGGGATCTGCAGAATGGAGTAGCTTGCGCCAAGTCTGTCCGAGGAAGTCTGTTTGAGCCAACAGCCTTAAACAGATCCCAGTATTTAGGAAAAAAAAGCTTTAGTTAGAGTTGAATCAACCACTATAGCCTCAAGCTCGCTCCTCCGGCCAGCAGCTACTCTGTAGATGCAGCCCTGGGCCTATGGTAAGTATCTATCCCTGTACAGAGGTGTAATGGTAAAGGCCAGGGTTCCCTTGGGATCTGCAGAATGGAGTAGCTTGCGCCAAGTCTGTCCGAGAAAGCCTTTTTGAGCTGATGGATTTAAACAAATTTCAACATTTAGGAAAAAAGCATTAATCTATTTCAGTTAGAGTTAATTCAATTACTCTAGCATAAAGATCCTAATTCACTTTGTCTAAAGGAAGTTAGTTGGCAAATTTTTATTGTGTGAGCAATGAGGTTATGAAACTCTCTACCACATGAAATTGAAATACTTAATTTTCTAAAAAAAATTCAAGGAGGGCATGTGTGTGCCTTTCTTGAATAATATAAAATTGCAGGTTATCCGTACTAGATTTTGTTATGGGACGTTGATCCAGGGAACTAGTCTGATTGCCATATGTGGAGTCGGGAAGGAATTTTTCCCCTAATATGGGGCAATTAGCATCTGCCTCATGGGGTTTTTGCCTTCCTCTGGATCAACACATTAGCTTTTAGGTTGAACTTGATGGACTTGTGTCTTTCAACCTTAAAACTATGAAACGGTCCCTGTATAGAGGTTCAAGGGTGAAGCCCAGGGTTCATTTGGAAACATCAGAAATGGTGTGTTTTGCGCCCAGTCTGTCCAAGGAAGCCTGTTTGAGCCAACGGCCTCAGAAATATCTTAACATTTAAGAAAGTAGCAATAGTTAGGGTTGGCTGAACCATTCTAGCCTTAAGTTTGCCCCTCCAGTCAGCATCTACTATGTAGATGCAATCAAGGCCCTGTAATAAGTCTTTATCGCTGTACAGGGCTGTAAGAGTGAAGGCCAGAGTTCCTTTGGAACCTGTAGGATAGACTGGCTTTTGCCAAGTCTTTCCAAAGAAGCTTTTTTGAGCCATAGGCCTCAGACAGGTCCTAACAAGAAAGTGGCATTAGATAGGTTTTTCTTTAGTTAGGATTGATTCAACTACTCAAGCCTCAAGCGCACTCCTGCGGCCAGCAGCTACTCTGTAGATGCAACCCTGGGCCTATGGTAAGTATCTATCCCTGTACAGGGGTGTAATGGTAAAAACCAGGGTTCCCTTGGGATCTGCAGAATGGAGTAGCTTGCGCCAAGTCTGTCCGAGGAAGTCTGTTTGAGCCAACAGCCTTAAACAGATCCCAGTATTTAGGAAAAAAAAGCTTTAGTTAGAGTTGAATCAACCACTATAGCCTCAAGCTCGCTCCTCCGGCCAGCAGCTACTCTGTAGATGCAGCCCTGGGCCTATGGTAAGTATCTATCCCTGTACAGGGGTGTAATGGTAAAGGCCAGGGTTCCCTTGGGATCTGCAGAATGGAGTAGCTTGCGCCAAGTCTGTCCGAGAAAGCCTTTTTGAGCTGATGGATTTAAACAAATTTCAACATTTAGGAAAAAAGCATTAATCTATTTCAGTTAGAGTTAATTCAATTACTCTAGCATAAAGATCCTAATTCACTTTGTCTAAAGGAAGTTAGTTGGCAAATTTTTATTGTGTGAGCAATGAGGTTCTGAAACTCTCTACCACATGAAATTGAAATACTTAATTTTCTAAAAAAAATTCAAGGAGGGCATGTGTGTGCCTTTCTTAAATAATATAAAATTGCAGGCTATCCGTACTAGATTTTGTTATGGGACGTTGATCCAGGGAACTAGTCTGATTGCCATATGTGGAGTCGGGAAGGAATTTTTCCCCTAATATGGGGCAATTAGCATCTGCCTCATGGGGTTTTTGCCTTCCTCTGGATCAACACATTAGCTTTTAGGTTGAACTTGACAGACTTGTGTCTTTCAACCTTAAAACTATGAAACGGTCCCTGTATAGAGGTTCAAGGGTGAAGCCCAGGGTTCATTTGGAAACATCAGAAATGGTGTGTTTTGCGCCAAGTCTGTCCAAGGAAGCCTGTTTGAGCCAATGGCCTCAGAAATATCCTAACATTTAAGAAAGTAGCAATAGTTAGGGTTGGCTGAACCATTCTAACTTTAAGTTTGCCCCTCCAGTCAGCATCTACTATGTAGATGCAATCAAGGCCCTGTAATAAGTCTTTATCACTGTACAGGGCTGTAAGAGTGAAGGCCAGAGTTCCTTTGGAACCTGTAGGATAGACTGGCTTTTGCCAAGTCTTTCCAAAGAAGCTTTTTTGAGCCATAGGCCTCAGACAGGTCCTAACAAGAAAGTGTCATTAGATAGGTTTTTCTTTAGTTAGGATTGATTCAACTACTCAAGCCTCAAGCGCACTCCTCCGGGCAGCAGCTACTCTGTAGATGCAACCCTGGGCCTATGGTAAGTATCTATCCCTGTACAGGTGTGTAATGGTAAAAACCAGGGTTCCCTTGGGATCTGCAGAATGGAGTAGCTTGCGCCAAGTCTGTCCGAGGAAGTCTGTTTGAGCCAACAGCCTTAAACAGATCCCAGTATTTAGGAAAAAAAAGCTTTAGTTAGAGTTGAATCAACCACTATAGCCTCAAGCTCGCTCCTCCGGCCAGCAGCTACTCTGTAGATGCAGCCCTGGGCCTATGGTAAGTATCTATCCCTGTACAGGGGTGTAATGGTAAAGGCCAGGGTTCCCTTGGGATCTGCAGAATGGAGTAGCTTGCGCCAAGTCTGTCCGAGAAAGCCTTTTTGAGCTGATGGATTTAAACAAATTTCAACATTTAGGAAAAAAGCATTAATCTATTTCAGTTAGAGTTAATTCAATTACTCTAGCATAAAGATCCTAATTCACTTTGTCTAGAGGAAGTTAGTTGGCAAATTTTTATTGTGTGAGCAATGAGGTTATGAAACTCTCTACCACATGAAATTGAAATACTTAATTTTCTAAAAAAAATTCAAGGAGGGCATGTGTGTGCCTTTCTTGAATAATATAAAATTGCAGGTTATCCGTACTAGATTTTGTTATGGGACGTTGATCCAGGGAACTAGTCTGATTGCCATATGTGGAGTCGGGAAGGAATTTTTCCCCTAATATGGGGCAATTAGCATCTGCCTCATGGGGTTTTTGCCTTCCTCTGGATCAACACATTAGCTTTTAGGTTGAACTTGATGGACTTGTGTCTCTCAACCTTAAAACTATGAAACGGTCCCTGTATAGAGGTTCAAGGGTGAAGCCCAGGGTTCATTTGGAAACATCAGAAATGGTGTGTTTTGCGCCAAGTCTGTCCAAGGAAGCCTGTTTGAGCCAACGGCCTCAGAAATATCCTAACATTTAAGAAAGTAGCAATAGTTAGAGTTGGCTGAACCATTCTAACCTTAAGTTTGCCCCTCCAGTCAGCATCTACTATGTAGATGCAATCAAGGCCCTGTAATAAGTCTTTATCACTGTACAGGGATGTAAGAGTGAAGGTCAGAGTTCCTTTGGAACCTGTAGGATAGACTGGCTTTTGCCAAGTTTTTCCAAAGAAGCTTCTTTGAGCCATAGGCCTCAGACAGGTCCTAACAAGAAAGTGTCATTAGATAGGTTTTTCTTTAGTTAGGATTGACTCAACTACTCAAGCCTCAAGCGCACTCCTCCGGCCAGCAGCTACTCTGTAGATGCAACCCTGGGCCTATGGTAAGTATCTATCCCTGTACAGGGGTGTAATGGTAAAAACCAGGGTTCCCTTGGGATCTGCAGAATGGAGTAGCTTGCGCCAAGTCTGTCCGAGGAAGTCTGTTTGAGCCAACAGCCTTAAACAGATCCCAGTATTTAGGAAAAAAAAGCTTTAGTTAGAGTTGAATCAACCACTATAGCCTCAAGCTCGCTCCTCCGGCCAGCAGCTACTCTGTAGATGCAACCCTGGGCCTATGGTAAGTATCTATCCCTGTACAGGGGTGTAATGGTAAAGGCCAGGGTTCCCTTGGGATCTGCAGAATGGAGTAGCTTGCGCCAAGTCTGTCCGAGAAAGCCTTTTTGAGCTGATGGATTTAAACAAATTTCAACATTTAGGAAAAAAGCATTAATCTATTTCAGTTAGAGTTAATTCAATTACTCTAGCATAAAGATCCTAATTCACTTTGTCTAAAGGAAGTTAGTTGGCAAATTTTTATTGTGTGAGCAATGAGGTTATGAAACTCTCTACCACATGAAATTGAAATACTTAATTTTCTAAAAAAAATTCAAGGAGGGCATGTGTGTGCCTTTCTTGAATAATATAAAATTGCAGGTTATCCGTACTAGATTTTGTTATGGGACGTTGATCCAGGGAACTAGTCTGATTGCCATATGTGGAGTCGGGAAGGAATTTTTCCCCTAATATGGGGCAATTAGCATCTGCCTCATGGGGTTTTTGCCTTCCTCTGGATCAACACATTAGCTTTTAGGTTGAACTTGATGGACTTGTGTCTCTCAACCTTAAAACTATGAAACGGTCCCTGTATAGAGGTTCAAGGGTGAAGCCCAGGGTTCATTTGGAAACATCAGAAATGGTGTGTTTTGCGCCAAGTCTGTCCAAGGAAGCCTGTTTGAGCCAACGGCCTCAGAAATATCCTAACATTTAAGAAAGTAGCAATAGTTAGAGTTGGCTGAACCATTCTAACCTTAAGTTTGCCCCTCCAGTCAGCATCTACTATGTAGATGCAATCAAGGCCCTGTAATAAGTCTTTATCACTGTACAGGGATGTAAGAGTGAAGGTCAGAGTTCCTTTGGAACCTGTAGGATAGACTGGCTTTTGCCAAGTTTTTCCAAAGAAGCTTCTTTGAGCCATAGGCCTCAGACAGGTCCTAACAAGAAAGTGTCATTAGATAGGTTTTTCTTTAGTTAGGATTGACTCAACTACTCAAGCCTCAAGCGCACTCCTCCGGCCAGCAGCTACTCTGTAGATGCAACCCTGGGCCTATGGTAAGTATCTATCCCTGTACAGGGGTGTAATGGTAAAAACCAGGGTTCCCTTGGGATCTGCAGAATGGAGTAGCTTGCGCCAAGTCTGTCCGAGGAAGTCTGTTTGAGCCAACAGCCTTAAACAGATCCCAGTATTTAGGAAAAAAAAGCTTTAGTTAGAGTTGAATCAACCACTATAGCCTCAAGCTCGCTCCTCCGGCCAGCAGCTACTCTGTAGATGCAACCCTGGGCCTATGGTAAGTATCTATCCCTGTACAGGGGTGTAATGGTAAAGGCCAGGGTTCCCTTGGGATCTGCAGAATGGAGTAGCTTGCGCCAAGTCTGTCCGAGAAAGCCTTTTTGAGCTGATGGATTTAAACAAATTTCAACATTTAGGAAAAAAGCATTAATCTATTTCAGTTAGAGTTAATTCAATTACTCTAGCATAAAGATCCTAATTCACTTTGTCTAAAGGAAGTTAGTTGGCAAATTTTTATTGTGTGAGCAATGAGGTTATGAAACTCTCTACCACATGAAATTGAAATACTTAATTTTCTAAAAAAAATTCAAGGAGGGCATGTGTGTGCCTTTCTTGAATAATATAAAATTGCAGGTTATCCATACTAGATTTTGTTATGGGACGTTGATCCAGGGAACTAGTCTGATTGCCATATGTGGAGTCGGGAAGGAATTTTTCCTCTAATATGGGGCAATTAGCATCTGCCTCATGGGGTTTTTGCCTTCCTCTGGATCAACACATTAGCTTTTAGGTTGAACTTGATGGACTTGTGTCTTTCAACCTTAAAACTATGAAACTGTCCATGTATTGAGGTTCAAGGGTGAAGCCCAGGGTTCATTTGGAAACATCAGAAATGGTGTGTTTTGCGCCCAGTATGTCCAAGGAAGCCTGTTTGAGCCAACGGCCTCAGAAATATCTTAACATTTAAGAAAGTAGCAATAGTTAGGGTTGGCTGAACCATTCTAGCCTTAAGTTTGCCCCTCCAGTCAGCATCTACTATGTAGATGCAATCAAGGCCCTGTAATAAGTCTTTATCGCTGTACAGGGCTGTAAGAGTGAAGGCCAGAGTTCCTTTGGAACCTGTAGGATAGACTGGCTTTTGCCAAGTCTTTCCAAAGAAGCTTTTTTGAGCCATAGGCCTCAGACAGGTCCTAACAAGAAAGTGTCATTAGATAGGTTTTTCTTTAGTTGGGATTGATTCAACTACTCAAGCCTCAAGCGCACTCCTCCGGGCAGCAGCTACTCTGTAGATGCAACCCTGGGCCTATGGTAAGTATCTATCCCTGTACAGGTGTGTAATGGTAAAAACCAGGGTTCCCTTGGGATCTGCAGAATGGAGTAGCTTGCGCCAAGTCTGTCCGAGGAAGTCTGTTTGAGCCAACAGCCTTAAACAGATCCCAGTATTTAGGAAAAAAAAGCTTTAGTTAGAGTTGAATCAACCACTATAGCCTCAAGCTCGCTCCTCCGGCCAGCAGCTACTCTGTAGATGCAGCCCTGGGCCTATGGTAAGTATCTATCCCTGTACAGGGGTGTAATGGTAAAGGCCAGGGTTCCCTTGGGATCTGCAGAATGGAGTAGCTTGCGCCAAGTCTGTCCGAGAAAGCCTTTTTAAGCTGATGGATTTAAACAAATTTCAACATTTAGGAAAAAAAGCATTAATCTATTTCAGTTAGAGTTAATTCAATTACTCTAGCATAAAGATCCTAATTCACTTTGTCTAAAGGAAGTTAGTTGGCAAATTTTTATTGTGTGAGCAATGAGGTTATGAAACTCTCTACCACATGAAATTGAAATACTTAATTTTCTAAAAAAAAATTCAAGGAGGGCATGTGTGTGCCTTTCTTGAATAATATAAAATTGCAGGTTATCCGTACTAGATTTTGTTATGGGACGTTGATCCAGGGAACTAGTCTGATTGCCATATGTGGAGTCGGAAAGTAATTTTTCCCCTAATATGGGGCAATTAGCATCTGCCTCATGGGGTTTTTGCCTTCCTCTGGATCAACACATTAGCTTTTAGGTTGAACTTGATGGACTTGTGTCTTTCAACCTTAAAACTATGAAACGGTCCCTGTATAGAGGTTCGAGGGTGAAGCCCAGGGTTCATTTGGAAACATCAGAAATGGTGTGTTTTGCGCCAAGTCTGTCCAAGGAAGCCTGTTTGAGCCAACGGCCTCAGAAATATCCTAACATTTAAGAAAGTAGCAATAGTTAGAGTTCGCTGAACCATTCTAACCTTTAGTTTGCCCCTCCAGTCAGCATCTACTATGTAGATGCAATCAAGGCCCTGTAATAAGTCTTTATCACTGTACAGGGATGTAAGAGTGAAGGTCAGAGTTCCTTTGGAACCTGTAGGATAGACTGGCTTTTGCCAAGTTGTTCCAAAGAAGCTTTTTTGAGCCATAGGCCTCAGACAGGTCCTAACAAGAAAGTGTCATTAGATAGGTTTTTCTTTAGTTAGGATTGACTCAACTACTCAAGCCTCAAGCGCACTCCTCCGGCCAGCAGCTACTCTGTAGATGCAACCCTGGGCCTATGGTAAGTATCTATCCCTGTACAGGGGTGTAATGGTAAAAACCAGGGTTCCCTTGGGATCTGCAGAATGGAGTAGCTTGCGCCAAGTCTGTCCGAGGAAGTCTGTTTGAGCCAACAGCCTTAAACAGATCCCAGTATTTAGGAAAAAAAAGCTTTAGTTAGAGTTGAATCAACCACTATAGCCTCAAGCTCGCTCCTCCGGCCAGCAGCTACTCTGTAGATGCAACCCTGGGCCTATGGTAAGTATCTATCCCTGTACAGGGGTGTAATGGTAAAGGCCAGGGTTCCCTTGGGATCTGCAGAATGGAGTAGCTTGCGCCAAGTCTGTCCGAGAAAGCCTTTTTGAGCTGATGGATTTAAACAAATTTCAACATTTAGGAAAAAAGCATTAATCTATTTCAGTTAGAGTTAATTCAATTACTCTAGCATAAAGATCCTAATTCACTTTGTCTAAAGGAAGTTAGTTGGCAAATTTTTATTGTGTGAGCAATGAGGTTATGAAACTCTCTACCACATGAAATTGAAATACTTAATTTTCTAAAAAAAATTCAAGGAGGGCATGTGTGTGCCTTTCTTGAATAATATAAAATTGCAGGTTATCCGTACTAGATTTTGTTATGGGACGTTGATCCAGGGAACTAGTCTGATTGCCATATGTGGAGTCGGGAAGGAATTTTTCCCCTAATATGGGGCAATTAGCATCTGCCTCATGGGGTTTTTGCCTTCCTCTGGATCAACACATTAGCTTTTAGGTTGAACTTGATGGACTTGTGTCTTTCAACCTTAAAACTATGAAACGGTCCCTGTATAGAGGTTCAAGGGTGAAGCCCAGGGTTCATTTGGAAACATCAGAAATGGTGTGTTTTGCGCCCAGTCTGTCTAAGGAAGCCTGTTTGAGCCAACGGCCTCAGAAATATCCTAACATTTAAGAAAGTAGCAATAGTTAGGGTTGGCTGAACCATTCTAGCCTTAAGTTTGCCCCTCCAGTCAGCATCTACTATGTAGATGCAATCAAGGCCCTGTAATAAGTCTTTATCGCTGTACAGGGCTGTAAGAGTGAAGGCCAGAGTTCCTTTGGAACCTGTAGGATAGACTGGCTTTTGCCAAGTCTTTCCAAAGAAGCTTTTTTGAGCCATAGGCCTCAGACAGGTCCTAACAAGAAAGTGGCATTAGATAGGTTTTTCTTTAGTTAGGATTGATTCAACTACTCAAGCCTCAAGCGCACTCCTCCGGCCAGCAGCTACTCTGTAGATGCAACCCTGGGCCTATGGTAAGTATCTATCCCTGTACAGGGGTATAATGGTAAAAACCAGGGTTCCCTTGGGATCTGCAGAATGGAGTAGCTTGCGCCAAGTCTGTCCGAGGAAGTCTGTTTGAGCCAACAGCCTTAAACAGATCCCAGTATTTAGGAAAAAAAAGCTTTAGTTAGAGTTGAATCAACCACTATAGCCTCAAGCTCGCTCCTCCGGCCAGCAGCTACTCTGTAGATGCAGCCCTGGACCTATGGTAAGTATCTATCCCTGTACAGGGGTGTAATGGTAAAGGCCAGGGTTCCCTTGGGATCTGCAGAATGGAGTAGCTTGCGCCAAGTCTGTCCGAGAAAGCCTTTTTGAGCTGATGGATTTAAACAAATTTCAACATTTAGGAAAAAAGCATTAATCTATTTCAGTTAGAGTTAATTCAATTACTCTAGCATAAAGATCCTAATTCACTTTGTCTAAAGGAAGTTAGTTGGCAAATTTTTATTGTGTGAGCAATGAGGTTATGAAACTCTCTACCACATGAAATTGAAATACTTAATTTTCTAAAAAAAATTCAAGGAGGGCATGTGTGTGCCTTTCTTAAATAATATAAAATTGCAGGTTATCCGTACTAGATTTTGTTATGGGACGTTGATCCAGGGAACTAGTCTGATTGCCATATGTGGAGTCGGGAAGGAATTTTTCCCCTAATATGGGGCAATTAGCATCTGCCTCATGGGGTTTTTGCCTTCCTCTGGATCAACACATTAGCTTTTAGGTTGAACTTGACAGACTTGTGTCTTTCAACCTTAAAACTATGAAACGGTCCCTGTATAGAGGTTCAAGGGTGAAGCCCAGGGTTCATTTGGAAACATCAGAAATGGTGTGTTTTGCGCCAAGTCTGTCCAAGGAAGCCTGTTTGAGCCAATGGCCTCAGAAATATCCTAACATTTAAGAAAGTAGCAATAGTTAGGGTTGGCTGAACCATTCTAGCCTTAAGTTTGCCCCTCCAGTCAGCATCTACTATGTAGATGCAATCAAGGCCCTGTAATAAGTCTTTATCGCTGTACAGGGCTGTAAGAGTGAAGGCCAGAGTTCCTTTGGAACCTGTAGGATAGACTGGCTTTTGCCAAGTTTTTCCAAAGTTGCTTTTTTGAGCCATAGGCCTCAGACGGTCCTAACAAGAAAGTGTCATTAGATAGGTTTTTCTTTAGTTAGGATTGACTCAACTACTCAAGCCTCAAGCGCACTCCTCCGGCCAGCAGCTACTCTGTAGATGCAACCCTGGGCCTATGGTAAGTATCTATCCCTGTACAGGGGTGTAATGGTAAAAACCAGGGTTCCCTTGGGATCTGCAGAATGGAGTAGCTTGCGCCAAGTCTGTCCGAGGAAGTCTGTTTGAGCCAACAGCCTTAAACAGATCCCAGTATTTAGGAAAAAAAAGCTTTAGTTAGAGTTGAATCAACCACTATAGCCTCAAGCTCGCTCCTCCGGCCAGCAGCTACTCTGTAGATGCAACCCTGGGCCTATGGTAAGTATCTATCCCTGTACAGGGGTGTAATGGTAAAGGCCAGGGTTCCCTTGGGATCTGCAGAATGGAGTAGCTTGCGCCAAGTCTGTCCGAGGAAGTCTTTTTGAGCCAATGGCCTTAGACAGAACCCATCATTTAGTAATAAAAAAGCTTTAGTTAGAGTTATAGCCTCAAGCTCGCTCCTCTGGCCAGCAGCTACTCTGTAGATGCAACCCTGAGCATGTGGTAAGTCTCCATTCCTGTAAAGGGGTGTAATGGTAAAGATCAGGGTTCCTTTTGACCTGCTTATGCCAAGTCTGTCAAAGGAAGCCTTTTTGAGCTGATGGCTCTAAACAGATCCTAATGTTTAGGAAAAAAGCTTATGTGTATTTCAGTTAGATTAAAAGTAAAGCCAACAAAAGAGAATTTAACTTTCCCCAAAAAATCAATTATTAATATAGCATTTACCTGCCCAGATCTCAGAACTAATGCACTATTAGGATGTAGCAATCCCATATAATTTTGTGTGCAGTTTTAATACTATTTAATCACCCCCCTCCATTAATTGGTAATATGTGAGTGGTTGTCACATCAGTATTTTGCACCTGTATTGCTGTCATCGTTATTATATGGTATGATTAGTACTGAGACCTAGGCAGGTAAACACTGTTGCCCTTTTTTCCTGTGTTAATTCTTGAATTTTGGTGGGAATTTAAATTTGTCTTTGCTTTTAATGTTAGTGTAGGGACTCGCAAGTATGAGGACCCTTGACGCGGGTTGCGAGCTTGTGTATTTTGGCCAAAATATTTACTAATACCTCATATATATCATATATATTTTTTGCACGTTATTTTTATTCAGGGTGCAGCCAGACCCATCAATGTTGGCCTTGTAAACTAGGGTGTCGGTCTTCATGGGGTGTACTTAAAAAGTGCTGGGCAGCCCGCCTAATCTAATAGTTTGGGCTTCACTAATAGGCTGTAAGCCAGACATTGTGCACTACCTATGTGTGACCAGTGCCCTATACAAGGCTTATTTGTGTGCAGTTTTAATACTAAGCTATCACCCCCTCCATGAATTGGTAGGTTGTGAGTGGTTGTCTCATCAATATTTTGCACCTGTGTTGCTGACTTCTTCATTATATGGGTTTGCTGCATCCTTGTAATTATTGTTGCTGTATTTGCGGTGTTAATTCTTGAATTTTGGTGGGAACTTTAATTCCTTGTTTTTGTGACTTTGCTTTTAATGTTAGTGTAGGGACTCGCAAGTATGAGGACCCTTGAGCAGGTTGCGAGCTTGTATATTTTGGCCAAAATATCGACCAATACCTCATATATATCATATATATTTTTTACATGCTATTTTTATTCAGGGTGCAGCCAAGCCCATCTACAGGTGCATCTCACAAAATTAGAATATCACCATAAAAGTTAATTTATTTCAGTTCTTCAATACAAAACGTGAAACTCATATATTATATAGAGCCATTACACACAGAGTGATCTATTTCACGTGTTTATTTCTGTTAATGTTGATGATTATGGCTTACAGCCAATGAAAACTCAAAAGTCATTATTTCAATTAATTAGAATACCTTATAACAACAGCTTGAAAAATGTTTTCAAAATCCAAAATGTTATCCTACTGAAATGTATGTTCAATAAATGCCCTCAATACTTGGTCGGGGATCCTTTTACATCAATTACTGCATCAATGCGGCAATGTGGCATGGAGGCGATCAGCCTGTGGCACTGCTGAGGGGTTATGGAAGCCCAGGTGGCTTTGATAGAAGCCTTCAGGTCGTCTGCATTGTTGGGTCTGGTGTCTCTCATTTTCCTCTTGACAATACCCCATAGATTCTTTATGGGGTTAAGATCAGGTGAGTTTGCTGCCAATCAAGCACAGTGATACTGTTGTTTTAAACCAGGTATTAGTACTTTTGTCAGTGTGGACAGGGGCCAAGTCCTGCTGGAGAATGAAATTTCCATCTCCAAAAAGCTTGGCGTAGCTAAGGTTTTGGTTCAGGGGGCCGAAACTTCTGAGTGGGCCTCTAACCAGGTAACCCTGATTCCAACTATAGCGGCGCACCCAGATAGTTGATGTAGGAAAACCTCAGCAGATGACCGCGCTGTTACTAAAAATAATCTCTATACAAAGACCAGCACTGATATTACCGCCATATGGTGACATATATTGATAGATGCCAGTCCTGCAGAACATATAAGAGATCACAGCTCAGTTATATATAGTACCTTACAGCTGACGTTCTTTCTGATTAAATTGTTCACTTTTCCCGTCTTTTCCATCTGGCCCAGACCGACACGACAACTTCTCCAGCCAGGGCTCAGAGTCTCAGGTATGCAGAGATCACAACAAAGACACATTTGACTCCTTACATTTCAGGCACTGACCACATCTATCCCCAACCTGCACAAACTTCTCATCCTGCTGATACCCCAATACTGAGCCTCTGCTGCAAAATGTGTCCCTATTACTGCACCTACTGTGTGCCCTCTAGATGGTAAAACAAACCTCTAAAATAAAGTAATGCCGTGTGCAAGTGTCCTAGAAAACAGTGCCCACATTGTGCCCCCTAGAAAGTAATAGTGCCCCTTCGACAGTCACGATAACCTGAGTTCCCCTATAACAATAAGTGCCCACCTAAGATTTAATAATGTCCTGAGTCTCCCCCCATGTAGAGCTCCGCTCTAACCATTATGATGTTCTCCTATTCACGATATAATTCCCCCTCACTGTATAGTACCCCCACACAGTATACTGACCCCTTAGTAGCCCACAAGCTGATGGCTCCAACACTGTATGATGGCCTCCACACCATACAAAGATCCCACATTATCTCCCACACTGTATGATGGCCCCCACACTGTTCAAAGAACCCACATTATCTCCCACACTGTATAAATAGAGTACATATAGTATAATGCACCAGATAGTCCTCAATATAGTATAATGCACTCCCCATAGTCCTTCGTATAGTATAATGCGCCCCTATAGGCAGAGTCTGTAGTAAAATGCTCCCCCCATTGACAGAGTCTGTAGTATAATGCTCCCCCCTCCTCACAGGCAGAGTCTGTGGTATAATGCCCCCCCATAGGCAGAGTCTGCAGTATAATGCCCCCCCCATAGGCAGAGTCTGTAGTATAATGCTCCCCCCTCCTCATAGGCAGAGTCTGTCAAAGAACACTGGATTTTGGCTGTTGGAGCTGAAAAGAGGACATCGGTAAACCAGGGGAGGAGTCCTGAGGAGATAATTTGCATATTCCCACTGCATTTTGGGGTAAGTGAAGAGTCTCCGCGAGCTCAAAGAACACTGGATTTTGTCTGTTGGAGCTGAAAAGAGGACATCGGTAAACCGCGCGCCAATAGGCATTTTGAAGCATTTTTTTTTTTTTTAAGCTTTTTTCACTGTTTTCAGAACATTAACAATAAGAACATGGAAGAGTCCAGGAGCCATTTGGTGAGCTGCATATCCTGCTACATGTTCACAGACTTGCCAGTGGAAAAGCCAAACTTCACATGCCAGAAATGCAAGCTTGTGTCCCTGTTGGAGGAAAAGTTGCGAAATCTAGAAGAGAGGTTAACTACCTTGAAAATCATTAAGGAAGGTGAAGAGTTCTTAGACAGAGCAGAATTATCTCTTCATGATTCAGAAAGAGAAGAAATTCGAACTGCACCTGACGAAACAGAGGAATGGAAGCATGTGACCCAGAGAAGCAGGAGGATCGAGAGGCAGTCAGCACCCATACTGCTCAGGAACCAGTACCAGGCTCTCACGCAGGAGAACCATGAAGAAATACAGCAAAATAAGACTTTGCCAGCAATGAATAACCTTGTAATTGCTCAGAATCCTGGATGGAGAAAGAAGAATGTTGTGAAGAAAAAACGGAGAGTGGTGGTCATGGGGGATTCCCTGTTAAGAGGAACAGAGGCCGCTATCTGCAGACCAGACATAACCTCAAGAGAAATGTGCTGTCTTCCAGGAGCAAAAATTAAAGATGTGTCTGACAGGATATCAAGACTCTTCAGACCTACAGATCACTACCCATTCCTGCTAATACATGTGGGGACAAATGACACCGCAAGAAAGGATCTGGAAACCATCTGCAGTGACTTTGAAGACTTAGGCAAGAAAGTGAAAGAATTGGGAGCGCAGGTGGTCTTCTCATCCATCATCCCAGTGGATGGCCATGGAACAATGAGGTGGAATAAGATTCTACAGGTGAACAACTGGCTACGTCGATGGTGCCGTCAACAAGGATTTGGATTTCTGGATCACGGAATGAATTACCTATACGATGGACTACTTGCTAGAGATGGGGTGCACCTTACGAAGACTGGAAAACATGTATTTGGAAGTCGCCTTGCTACACTCATCAGGAGAGCTTTAAACTAGAACAATGTGGGAAGGGAAGCAAAAGGCCAGAAAAAGCCATACAGCTGACAAATACTATTGAGATCTCTGCTACTGGAAGTGGAAAGGAAGAACAAAGACAAAACAATTTAAATAATAAAAATATGGGAGGAAGAGAAACCAATCACAAACTAAAATGTTTTTATACAAATGCACAAAGCATGGGCAACAAACAAGGAGAATTGGAACTACTAACGCAGGAAAAGGAATATGATGTTATTGGAATCACTGAAACTTGGTGGGACGATACACATGATTGGAATAAAAGGCTAAAAGGATACAACTTATTTGCAAGAAACAGACTTGATAAACGAGGAGGAGGTGTCGCATTGTATGTTAGAAAAGCGTATATCTGCACAGAGATTGAAGCTTCAGAGACTGGGAGTTCTGTGGAAACTGTTTGGGTAAGAATACAAGGAGAGAACAACGGAAAGGACACCATTGTAGGCATTTACTACAGGCCACCTGGGCAAGCTGAAGATATGGATGAACTCTTTATGTATCAAATGACCAAGTTCTCCAAAAAATATGACGTAGTGGTCATGGGAGATTTCAACTATCCAGACATTTGTTGGGAATCTCTCTCAAGTAAAACTAACAGGTCAAGCAAATTCTTATCCTCTCTTGCTGACAACTTTATCTTCCAAAAGGTAGGGGAGAAAACAAGGGGATCTGCTACTTTGGATCTAATCCTTATAAACAGGGAGGAAATGGTTGAGGAGGTAAAGGTGGCTGGGACGCTAGGAGGCAGCGATCATGCTATTATAGAATTTTGGATAACTAGAGGAGGAAGACATGTGAAGACTCAAACTTCAAGGTTAGATTTTAGAAAGGCAGATTTTAAGAGACTCAGAAAGAGAATAGGAGGGATCCAATGGCTGGATGTCCTTAAGGACAAAAATGTCCAGGAAGGATGGGAAATTTTTAAAAATGAGATTCTCAAAGCACAATCGTTAACAATCCCGAAAAGTAGGAAGAATGGGAAGCATTTAAGGAAACCAGGATGGATGAACACAGAACTTAAACACATGCTAAAAAGAAAGAAAGAAATGTTTATTAAATGGAAAGAGGGAGGCATATCTAAAGAAGATTATAATGCAGTCTGCAGATCCTGCAGGGCACGTATCAGGTTAGCTAAAGCTGACAATGAATTAAGGCTTGCAAGAGATGTCAAAAGCAATAAAAAAGGATTTTGGGGGTATGTCAAAAGTAAAAGAAAAGTCAAAGATGCTATAGGATTTTTACAGGATGAAAATGGAGAAATGGTAAGAGAGGATGTTGAGAAGGCCGAACTTTTTAATTCCTATTTTGCATCTGTTTTCTCTCAGAAAGAAAATGTAACATCAACTGATCTTCACTGTCCTTTTAGAGGAATAGAGGAATCCAAGTTATCTGTAAACAGAAAGATTGTGAGGGAATATTTAGCTAACATAAATGAGTTCAAGTCTCCAGGTCCAGATGAATTACACCCCAGAGTACTGAAGGAGATCATAGAAGAAATTTTAGAACCACTCTCCATAATCTTTGAAAATTCTTGGAGAACAGGAGAAGTCCCAGAAGACTGGAGAAGAGCAAATGTTGTTCCTATCTTCAAAAAGGGGAAGAAGGTGGACCCAGGGAACTATAGGCCGGTGAGTCTGACTTCTATACCAGGAAAGATCTTTGAACAAATTATTAAACAACATGTATGTAAGTACATGGATAAGAATGAAGTGATTAACCAGAGTCAGCATGGGTTTGTAACTAACAAGTCATGTCAGACTAACTTAATTTCCTTCTATGACAGAATCACTGACTGGGTGGATCAGGGAAATGCTGTAGATATAGTATATCTTGACTTCAGCAAAGCATTTGACAAAGTATCTCACACCATCCTTATTGAAAAAATGACCAAGTATGCAATGGACCAGGCAACTGTTAGGTGGATTCATAACTGGCTTAGTGATCGGACTCAAAGGGTGGTTGTAAATGGCTTCACATCCAGCTGGATGAATGTCTCAAGTGGGGTACCACAGGGCTCCGTCCTGGGACCTGTATTGTTCAACATCTTTATCAATGATTTAGATGAAGGAATTGAGGGTAAACTGATTAAATTTGCTGATGACACAAAGCTAGGAGGGATAGCTAATACTAGAGAAGAGAGAGAGAGGATTCAAAAAGACCTAAATAAACTGGAGCAGTGGGCAGCAACCAACAGAATGGTTTTTAACAGGGAAAAATGCAAAGTACTACATCTGGGCAATAAAAATGAAAAAAGCATATACAGAATGGGAGGAATAGAGCTAAGCAACAGTACATGTGAAAAAGACTTAGGTATACTAATAGATCATAGACTGAACATGAGTCAACAGTGTGATGCAGCAGCAAAAAAGGCAAATACAATTCTGGGATGTATTAACAGAAGCATACAGTCTAGATCACGTGAAGTCATTATCGGTCTTTACTCCTCTTTGGTCAGACCTCATCTGGAATACTGTGTACAGTTTTGGGCACCACATTTTAAAAAAGACATAGACAAACTGGAGCAAGTTCAGAGAAGAGCGACCAGAATGGTGACTGGTCTGCAAACCATGTCCTATGAGGAACGGTTGCAGGATTTGGGAATGTTTAGCTTGCAAAAAAGAAGACTGAGAGGAGACTTAATAGCTGTCTACAAATATGTCAAGGGCTGTCACATTGTAGAAGGATCATCTTTATTCTCATTTGCACAAGGAAAGACTAGAAGCAATGGGATGAAACTAAATGGGAGGAGACACAGATTAGATATTAGAAAAAACTTTTTGACAGTTAGGGTGATTAATGAGTGGAACAGGCTGCCACGAGAGGTGGTGAGTTCCCCTTCAATGGACGTCTTCAAACAGAGGCTGGACAGACATCTGTCTGAGATGATTTAGTGAATCCTGCTTTGAGCAGGGGGTTGGACCAGATGACCCAGGAGGTCCCTTCCAACTCTACCATTCTATGATTCTATGATTCTATGATTCTATGTAGTATAATGCCCCCCCTCCTCATAGGCAGAATCTGTAGTATAATGCCCCCCCCCATCTCATAGGCAGAGTCTGTATTGTAATGTGCCCCCCCTCCTCATAGGCAGAGTCTGTGGTATAATGCCCCCCCCATCTCATAGGCAGCGTCTGTAGTATAATGCCCCACCTATAGGCAGAGTCTGTAGTAAAATGCACCCCCCATAGGCAGAGTCTGTAGTATAATGCTCCCCCTCTTATAGGCAGAGTCTGTAGTACAATGTCCCCCCCATAGGCAGAGTCTGTAGTATAATGCTCCCCCCCTCCTTATAGGCAGAGTCTGTAGTATAATGCCCCCCCATAGGCAGAGTCTGCAGTATAATGCCCCCCCATAGGCAGAGTCTGTAGTATAATGCTCCACCCTCCTCATAGTCAGAGTCTGTAGTATAATCCCCCCCCCTCCTCATAGGCAGAATCTTTAGTATAATGCCCCCCCATCTCATAGGCAGAGTCTGTAGTATAATGTGCCCCCCCTCCTCATAGGCAGAGTCTGTGATATAATGCCCCCCCCATCTCATAGGCAGCGTCTGTAGTATAATGCCCCACCTATAGGCAGAGTCTGTAGTAAAATGCACCCCCATAGGCAGAGTCTGTAGTATAATGCTCCCCCTCTTATAGGCAGAGTCTGTAGTACAATGTCCCCCCATAGGCAGAGTCTGTAGTCTACTGCTCTCCCCTGCTCATAAACAGAGTCTGTAGTATAATGCCCCCCATAGGCAGAGTCTGTAGTAGAATGCCCCCACATAGACAGAGGCTTTAGTATAATGCTCCCCCCTCCCCATAGACAGTCTGTAGTATAATGCCCCCCCTCCCCATAGGCAGAGTCTTTAGTATAATGCCCCCCCTCTCTGTGGGCAGAGTCTTTAGGATAATGCTCCCCCATAGGCAGAGTCTGTAGTATAATGCACCTCCCCCTTCCCTAAGGCAGAGTCTGTAATATAATGCTGCCCCCCACCCGGCAAAAAATAAATAAACAGTACTCATCTCTCCTCCTGGTTCCCTCGCTGCTCAGAGCACCCAGCACGCACACATCTTCAGCACAGCGGGCTGGGCGCCAAGTGATGATGTCAGAGACGTCAGTCACAGAAGGGACTAATGGGAGAGAGATCCGCGCTCCCTCTCTCATCAGTAAACTTGCGGCGGTGGCGGGCAGTGGGGCCCGATGCTGGCACCAGGGGCATGCTAGATACAGTTACACTGGCGTAGCCCTGGATGGGCCCCCTAAGAGCGAGGGGCCCGGGGCCACCGCCCCCTTTGCCCCCCTGGTAGCTTGATACTGTGGCAGAGGGAAGCATGAAGTGCTCTAAAATTTCCTGGTAGACGGCTGCGCTGACTTTTGTGTTGAAAAAACACAGTGGACCTACACCAGCAGATGACACGGCTCCCCAAACCATCACTGATTGTGGAAACTTCACACTAGACCTCAAGCAGCTTGGATTGTGGCCTCTCCACTCTTCTTCCAGACTCTGGGACCTTGATTTCAAATGAAAATTGGAACTCTGGACATCTGTAAAGCCAGCAGTCTTCATCATGATTGTCATGATTGTGGAGCCTACTAAAACAGACTAAGGGACCTTTTTAAATGCTTAGGAAGTCTTTGCAGGTGTTTTTTGTTAATTATTTTAATTTACTGAGTTAATGACTTTTGTGTTTTCATTGGCTATAAGCCATAATCATCAACATTAACAGAAATAAACACTTGAAATAGATCACTGTGTTTGTAATGACTCTATATAATATATGAGGTTCACTTTTTGCATTGAAGAACTGAAATAAATTAACTTTTTGATGATATTCTAATTTTGTGAGATGCACCTATATGTTATGGCCTTGTAAATTAGAGTGTCTATCTTCATGGGGTGCACTTAAATAGTGCTGGGCAGCCCGTGTTCTTGCCTCAGCAGCGAATTTAGCTATCCAGGGAATCTAGTCACTTTATGTGTATATCAGTTCTGACATTATGTTGCTTGCATTTGAATCCTGTCTCTTTTTTATTGTTTGATAACTGCACTGTCTGCTAGTGATTTAATGTATTTGCTCTAGTTTCAATTTGCAATGCATTATGGGAAAGTTCCAAGAGCATTGTGAGACAGTTCTTGTTGCATTGTGGTCCTGTTCTTGTCACAGTTTGGGCAGCGACCATTATTTCCTCGTCTCTTCTGATGGAGAAGTTCCCTTATCACTCATCTTGTAAAGTGGCACAGAGCGGTAGTCGTGACTGAACGTCGGTCTGATTTCGCTCTGGCACTTTACAGACAATGGGTGTCCCAGTCCCAGTGTGCTCTAGGGTGTGGGGTGCAGCACACTCTCTTGTAGGCCGCAGGCCTCCACTGCCTTCAGGCTTCTGTCCTCAGAAGCCGCCGCTCACAATTTAGGGGACACGAAGTTCTTTGTAACAGTCAAACATATACTTGACAGTTCAAGTTCATCAGGTGGGTACAGATGGGATAAGGCACAGCAATTCACATTATCCTCCTTCTTAGCATAACTCCTCTTCAGCCCTGTTGCTAGCTCATCCTGTATTTCTCGTCCACCTCTGCAGTGCACCCGGGACTGGCCTTCAACTTCCATCTATGCAGGTCCCTGTCCATCTTCCTTTGTACTTCAGAGCACACAAAGTGTCCGGCAGCTCCTATGCCAGACCTTAGGCTCTGGACGTGACTGGAGCGACTGCTCTGGATCCCAGTAATGCCTCCCACTGCCTGGAACATTGAGTACTATATACAGTGGGTACGGAAAGCATTCAGACCCCTTTACATCTTTCACTCTTTGTTTCATTGCAGCCATTTGGTAAATTCTAAAAAGTTCATTTTTTTTTCTCATTAAAGTACACTGTGCACCCCATCTTGACTGAAAAAAAACAGAAATGTAGAAATTTTTGCAAATTTATTAAAAAAGGAAAACTGAAATATCACATGGTCATAAGTATTCAGACCCTTTGCTCATATTTAAGTCACATGCTGTCCATTTCTTGTGATCCTCTTTGAGATGGTTCTAATCTTTCATTGGAGTCCAGCTGTGTTTAATTAAACTGATAGGACTTGATTTGGAAAGGCACACACCTGTCTATATAAGACCTCACAGCTCACAGTGCATGTCAGACCAAATGAGAATCATGAGCTCAAAGGAACTGCCTGTTACGATGTTAGTAGATACCCTGAAGTCCAATGGCGTGGGCCAAAAGCAGAGACTGAGACAAGAGTAGTGTGAAAGTCTATTTTAAACTCAAGTGCAAAAGATCACAGCAAACAGTTTATGAAGGTAAGTTCATTCCAAACAATACTTCTTAGAACCTAATCTGTAAGGCACGGCCTTCATTACTATTAGGGTATGCAAAAGTTAACCATAGTTCAAGTTTACTTAGGTACAGTAATATGCAAACAGAAATAAGGATAGTAAGCAGACGTAGGCATTCCTCAGTTGATTGTGGACTCACGTAGTGCAGAAGAGAAGACAAACTGGAATATGGATCTGGATATTGAAGAATGCAGGAGGTGCAGCGGAGGAAACAGCGATGTCTTAAGCAGAGCTGGAGCCGGGTATTTAAACACAGAGCAAGATGGTGACTATACCAGAGGTGTAGAGATCCAGGAGAAGTTTTCTTCAGGAAGACAAAAGTTCAGAGATCCCAGCGTGAGTGAACAACAGCCAGCGGTTCCTTTCAGCAGAAGTCCCCTTAGCAGAGGATTCAGGCAGCAATCCTTTCAGCGGATGACTAGGAGTAAACACAAAGTCAGCAAGACTCTATTCAGAGGGCTAGCACAGGTGAGTAGAAAGCTAAAAGCACACAATACTCAGGCAAGGCATGATTGCAACACATGCAGTTTAAGTAGGTCCACAGGCAGGAAACACATGACCCCAGTGAGGCAATGGAAGCCATCTTGGCTAAGGGAAAAACTACTGGCAAAGTAAAATTAAACCTGGCATCCTGACACTGCCAAAGGAGCTTAGAGACAGAATTGTGGCAAGGCACAGATCTGGCCAAGTTTACAAAAGAATTTCTGCATTAGTCAAGGGTCCTAAGAACACAGTGGCCTCCATAATCCTTAAGTGGAAAAAGTTTGGGACCACCAGAAGTCTTCCTAGACCTGGCCGTCCAGCTCAATTGAGCAATCGTGGGAGAAGAGCCTTGGTGAGAGAGGTAAAGATGAACCCCAAGATCACTGTGGCTGAGCTCCAAAGATGCAGTAGGGAGATGGGAGAAAGTTGCATAAAGTCAACTATCACTGCAGCCCTCCACAAGTCGAGCCTTTATGGCAGAGTGGCCCAACGGAAGCCTCTCCTCAGTGCAAGACATATGAAAGCCTGCACAGAGTTTGCTTAAAAACACATGAAGGACTCCCAGTCTATGAGAAATAAGATTCTTTGGTCTGATGAGACTAAGATAGAACTTTTTGGTGATAATTCTAAGGGGTATGTGTGGAGAAAACCAGGCACTGCTCATCACCTGCCCAATACAATCCCAACAGTGAAACATGGTGGTGGCAGCATCATGGGGGTGTTTTTCAGCTGCAGGGACAGGACGACTGGTTGGAATTGAAAGAAACATGAATGCGGCCAAGTACACAGATATCCTGGATGAAAACCTCTTCCAGAGTGCTCTGGACCTCAGACTTGGCCGAAGGTTCACCTTCCAACAAGACAATGACCCTATGCACACAGTTAAAATAACAAAGGAGTGGCTTCAGAACAACTCTGTAACCATTCTAGACTGGCCCAGCCAGAGCCCTGACCTAAACCCAATTGAACATCTCTGGAGAGACCTGAAAATGGCTGTCCACCAACGTTCACCATCCAACCTGACAGAACTGGAGAGGATCTGCAAGGAAGAATGGCAGAGGAACCCCAAATCCAGGTGTGAAAAACTTGTTGCATCATTCCCAAGAAGACTCATGGATGCACTAGCTCAAAAGGGGGCTTCTACTCAATACTGAGCAAAGGGTCTGACATGCACTGTGAGCTGTGAGGTCTTACATAGATAGGTGTGTGCCTTTCCAAATCAAGTCCTATCAGTTTAATTAAACACAGCTGGACTCCAAAGAAAGAGTAGAACCATCTCAAGGAGGATCACAAGGAAATGGACAGCATGTGACTTAAATATGAGCAAAGGGTCTGAATACTTATGACCATGTGATATTTCAGTTTTCCTTTTTTAATAAATTTGCAAAAATTTCTACATTTCTGTTTTTTTCAGTCAACATGGGGTGCAGAGTGGACTTTAATGAGAAAAAAATGAACTTTTTAGAATTTACCAAATGGCTGCAATGAAACAAAGAGTGAAAAATTTAAAGGGGTCTGAATGCTTTCCGTACCCACTGTACTTCAATAAAACTCACCCTATAGATACCCTAGCCTGAACCTGCATGTCAATGGAGATGGGCATCCTACATATAGATGACAATGGCACCCTTGCTGAACGGCAGCTGCCCCTAGACCCTAAAAGTCCCTTATTCGTACTTACATAGACCAAAGATCTGACAGTCTACCAGAAACTGGTACAGATATCACATCAAACAATCAATCCTCAGTGTGTACTAAATGATTAAAGTGACAACAGTGAATAAAGTGACAATGTGCAAATTTATAAAAACACCCAAGAACGTTCCTAATATCTTTGGACCTCCAAGCCAAAGGATACATTCAGGCATCCAAACAAAGGCTACAATCAGCCCTGTTCAACACCCTAGATGCTGATTACCTGCCTTATAGTGGAGGGTGACACCCTAGTTAATGTTGACACTGTGGCGCCCCCGCTCCACGGCGGCTATCCCTGGATAACCCTAGCCAGCCCTGGAATTAATCACCCATAGAGGTATCAATGACATAAATGATCACAAGACTAAACAATAAAAGGAACTTATCTTGATAAAGTGCAATACTGATGCGGATCATCTTTATGCCGCATGTCCCGATTTTAAAGAGATTTAATAAAATTTGTATTTTAGGGTTTATGTTATACTTATGTCTTATGGTATCCTAAGCTTATCTTATGCTATACTCACATTATGCATTAACACTTCACATGCTGTTACATCACCATTATACATTACATAAGACACATATCACTTTTACATATAAAACCGCAAGAGAGTGTTCACATGAGGTGTTTGTTGTCTTCAGGGGCAGGAACAGGGTAAGACAGTCCACATCCCTACAGTTTTGTATCTTGGGCTCTGTGCACACAGCCTGCTCCAAGCTTAGCCGGTAAGAGCCCTATCTATGTGGTACAATACTGGGGTTCATCGTATGTTTTCCGCATCTACTGTATGGAGGTTTCTCTACTATCAATAAAGAGAAGGTTTTTCGCAGCCTTATTCTTAAGAAGACAGGGGGTTTAGCTCCATGTCACACTACACACCGTGGTAAGGTGTATGAGGGGAGCATAGCCCGCCTAATCTAATAGTATGGGCGTCACTAATAGGCTGTAAACCAGACACTGCGTGACCAGCGCCAAAATATCTACCAGAACCTCATATATAGATTTTGCACGTTATTTTTATTCAGGGTTCAGACAAGCCCATCAATGCTGGATTTGTAAACTAGGGGGTCTGTCCTCATGGGGTGCACTTAGATAGTGCTTTGCAGCCTGCCTAATCTAACAGTATGAGGGTCACTAATAGGCTGTAAGCCCTATATTGAGCACTATCTGTGTTAGGTGTCAGGTGTTTTCTGGATCCGAAATGGGTTCAGAATCATCAGTGGATTCTGTGGTCTCCCATTCCGGTCCAGATGCTTCTCAGCATCGTCATCGGTCCCAACGCCTAGCTGGTGCACGAGATGTACAAGCTGTCTCTTGGGTCTTTGTTCCTAGCAACATGAAGGATAGGTTGCGGAGGGAAACAGGGCTGTTACAGCCTAAGTCCAGGATACACTGCACTGAGCATGCCCGTGACATGGCGGACCGTGATTAGTGGTTTGGGAGTCAGCTGATCCGGTGACCTGGCACCGCCTGATTGGTCGCGGGTGACGTCACCAATAATGTGACGGTGGGCAGGGCTTAATATTTAAATAGCACGCCCACAAACATGGCGGCGCGCTCTGATCATTGAGCTGAGTTGGTGTTATTGTGTGGACACTTGGTCGTTTCGGCTCCACGTGTACTTTTGCTGTTATAGCTTCTGACAGGCAGGTTTAGCAGGGGATAGACAGCCTTAGATGGAGGGAGGCAGGTAGCTTCGTCTGACAGTCTGGCTCCAACAAGGGGGTCGCTATACACCCCGAGCAGACTGCGGACTCCGTATTCCCGGCACCGCCTGTTAGCCACGTGGAGAGATACTCCTCAGTCCGGTAGCACGCCGGCTGGGAGCATGTATACGCCTGCGTGAATCACACATGCATCCTAGCGCCTGCTGCGTAGCCTCTGTGCAGTTAACAGGGCTACGGCTCCATTATGTGTCGCACATCTCTCGTGCAGTTAACGGAGATAGTGCGAATCCCTATTCCCGTTCCGGTGTGCAGTAACACGGGGGGGATTGTTATTTCAGTTGGTTGTTTTACCTTCTTACCCGGAAGGTGTTCGTCCGCAGTCCTCCAGGCTGCATCGCGGACCCCGGGTTCGTTTGCTTTCCATTATTTAATAAAGTTGGTTGCAACCATTCCCCTAACAATCTGTGTGTGACCAGTGACCTATACAAGCCATTTTTTGTGTGCAGTTTTAATACTAAGCAATGACCCCCTCCAAGAATTGGTAGGTTATGAGTTGGTTGTCTCATCAGTATTTTGCACCTGCGCTGCCCCTGCCTTTATTATATGGTTTGCTTCATCCTGATTGGTGCATTAGTTTTGAGACCTGGGCTGGAGAATAAATACTGTTCCTCTTTTTTGCTGTGTTAATAATTTTTTTCAGTTTTAATTCAACTACTCTAGCATCAAGCTCCTAATTCGCTTTGTCTAAAGGAAGTTAGATGGCAATGTTTTATTGTGTGAGGTATGGAACTCTCTACCACATGACCTTGTAATACTTAATTCTCTAAAAAAAAGTTCAAGGAGGTGCTGTGTGACTTTCTTGAATAACATTACAGGTTATTCATACTAGATTTTATTATGGGACGTTGATCCAAGCAACTAGTCTGATTGCCATATGTGGAGTCGGGAAGGAATTTTTCCCCTAATTTTGGGCAAGCAGCATCTGCCTCATGGGGTTTTTTGACTTCCTCTGGATCAACACATTAGCTTTTCACAGGTCTCTATATATAGTGTGATGGCTCCCACAGCTCTTTATATACAGTACTAGATGGTGTCCCGATTCTAACGCATCGGGTATTCTAGAATCTGTATGCGGCCGACCAGGCGCAATCAACAGAGTGGTGTTTAAATGTGGCGCCAAAATCGCTGATTGGTCGCGGCCGCCGGCCACGACCAATCAGCAGAGCGGTGTTTAAATTTGGCGCCAGTATCGCTGATTGGTCGCGGCGCCAATATCGCTGATTCCGACCAATCAGCGAATTGTATTACTGAGGACCGGGCAGCGACGTTACCTGTGCGGGTACTTCCGCTGCGAGGAACCGGGAGATGGCCGGCTGCTCACAGCCAAAGTATCCCGACTGGCGGCGCCGCTCCCCGGTCCTCGCTTCACAGTTGCCGTCGGGAGATCAGCGGCCCTAGCCATTGATCTCCCGACGGTAGCCGCATGGAGGTCAGCAGCGCCGCCGGTCGCGGTACTTCTGCTGCGAGCAGCCGGGAGATGAGCGGCTAGCGCCGGTCATCTCCCGGCTGCATCGCCGCTGACCTCCGTGCGGCAGATGAGCTGCTAACGGCCGCCATCTTTTTCTGAAATCCCACGTCGCTGATTGGCCGCGGCTGGACCAATCAGCGACGCAGGATTTCCTGGACAGAAGGACAGACAGACAGACGGGATTAGACGATTATATACAGTACAGACCAAAAGTTTGGACACACCTTCTCATTTCAAGATTTTTCTGTATTTTCATGACTATGAAAATTGTACATTCACACTGAAGGCATCAAAACTATGAATTAACACATGTGGAATTATATACTTAACAAAAAAGTGTGAAACAACTGAAAATATGTCTTATATTCTAGGTTCTTCAAAGTAGCCACCTTTTGCTTTGATGACTGCTTTGCACACTCTTGGCATTCTCTTGATGAGCTTCAAGAGGTAGTCAATGGAAATGGTCTTCCAACAATCTTGAAGGAGTTCCCAGAGATGCTTAGCACTTGTTGGCCCTTTTGCCTTCACTCTGCGGTCCAGCTCACCCCAAATCATCTCGATTGGGTTCAGGTCTGGTGACTGTGGAGGCCAGGTCATCTGGCGTAGCACCCCATCATTCTCCTTCTTGGTCAAATAGCCCTTACACAGCCTGGAGGTGTGTTTGGGGTCATTGTCCTGTTGAAAAATAAATGATGGTCCAACTAAACGCAAACCGGATGGAATAGCATGCCGCTGCAAGATGCTGTTGTAGCCATGCTGGTTCAGTATGCCTTCAATTTTGAATAAATCCCCAACAGTGTCACCAGCAAAGCACCCCCACACCATCACACCTCCTCCTCCATGCTTCTCGGTGGGAACCAGACATGTAGAGTCCATCCGTTCACCTTTTCTGCATCGCACAAAGACACGGTGGTTGGAACCAAAGATCTCAAATTTAGACTCATCAGACCAAAGCACAGATTTCCACTGGTCTAATGTCCATTCCTTGTGTTCTTTAGCCCAAATAAGTCTCTTCTGCTTGTTGTCTGTCCTTAGCAGTGGTTTCCTAGCAGCTATTTTACCATGAAGGCCTGCTACACAAAGTCTCCTCTTAACAGTTGTTGAAGAGATGTGTCTGCTGCTAGAACTCTGTGTGGCATTGACCTGGTCTCTAATCTGAGCTGCTGTTAACCTGCGATTTCTGAGGCTGGTGACTCGGATAAACTTATCCTCAGAAGCAGAGGTGACTCTTGGTCTTCCTTTCCTGGGGCAGTCCTCATGTGAGCCAGTTTCTTGCAGCGCTTGATGGTTTTTGCATCTGCACTTGGGGACACTTTCAAAGTTTTACCAATTTTTTGCATTGACTGACCTTCATTTCTTAAAGTAATGATGGCCACTCATTTTTCTTTACTTAGCTGCTTTTTTCTTGCCATAATACAAATTCTAACAGTCTATTTAGTAGGACTATCAGCTGTGTATCCACCAGACTTCTGCACAACACAGCTGATGATCCGAACCCCATTTATAAGGCAAGAACTCCCACTTATTAAACCTGACAGGGCACACCTGTGAAGTGAAAACCATTTCCGGTGACTACCTCTTGAAGCTCATCAAGAGAATGCCAAGAGTGTGCAAAGCAGTCATCAAAGCAAAAGGTGGCTACTTTGAAGAACCTAGAATATAAGACATATTTTCAGTTGTTTCACACTTTTTTTGTTAAGTATATAATTCCACATGTGTTAATTCATAGTTTTGATGCCTTCAGTGTGAATGTACAATTTTCATAGTCATGAAAATACAGAAAAATCTTTAAATGAGAAGGTGTGTCCAAACTTTTGGTCTGTACTGTATATTAGATGATGACCCCACAGACCCTTTACACAGCATTATGTTTCCACAGCTCCTTGTATACAGTATGATTCCCTCATTGTTCCCTAAATACAGTATGATGTGCTCACAGCTCCATATACACCGTATGATGTCCCCACACATGCAGATACACAATATGATACCTATACACAATATGATGCCCCTACATCTCCCTATACACAATATGATGCCCCTACATCTCCCTCCATCTGAACAAGTCTCTCCAGCTTCAGAAAGATTATGGACGCATCACATTTTTTTTTACGGACAGGGAAAAAAGTGCCCTATTTTTATGGACTGTCCAAGAATTTCTGGACAGTTGGCAACCCTGCTATTAGTTCCACTGGGGTGGCAGCCTAGGTGGATGCTGGAAGCACAACCGTCTCTCCCTAAGATTCGGAGAGGGAAGGCCACCGATTCCTGACCCTTGCTGTGGCCTTTTCGTTGAGAGGGATGGTTTATTGAGGGCCCATATATACACACAGTCATGGCCGGAAGTGTTTAGCAACCTTGAGATTGTTCCAGAAAGTGAAGTATTTCTCCCAGAAAATTATTACAATTACACATGTTTTGTAATACATTTGTTATAATTTTTATTTCCTTTGTGTGTATTGAAACAGCACAAAAAAATGGGAAAAAAAGGCAAATTGGACATAATTTCACACAAAACTCCAAAAATGGGCCGGACAAAATTGTTGGCACTTTTCCAAAATTGTGGAAAAACAACTTTGCTTCAAGCATGTGATGCTCGTTAAAACTCACCTGTGGCAAGTAACAGTCGTGGGTAATATGAAAGTCATACCTGAGACCAGATAAAAAGTGGAGAAGATAGATAGATATGAGATTGATAGATAGATAGATATGAGATAGATAGATGGATATGTGGCACCCCAGGGTCTGGTTACCACTGTAATAGAAATATTATGTCTGAGAGCAAGTGGGAGGTTTCCTGGTTCGGAGCCCTTAAACATGCAACACCTCCTGTCCCAGACCAGATAGGGGAGGAACCTGCCCTATATAAACTGGATCTGGGGCGGGGTTAGTGAAGTCAGAGCCTGGAGTTAGTTCCAGACACAGGGAAAGTAACAGCGAGGAGCTCTGTAGGAGCAGGAGCTGAAGACCAGGGACTTGAGCTAAGCGGAGTTCGTCCTGGCAGAAGACTCTGAGAACCGGACACAGGAGTCCGAGGTTGCGGGGTCTTATATATACCCAGCAGCAGAAACCTGCCGGCAGGGGATTTCAAGTCCTCTGGCCATAGAAGCCCGGAGGCTCAGTCACGAGCAAGGGACCAGCACTGCAATCGAGGAGCGGGGGCTATCAGAAGGCCCCAAGTCACCAGCCATACAGGTGAGCACCACACGGAACACTCAGGGACGTGGGCTACTTCCACTCGCTTACAGCAAGGTAGCCAGGAAGAGTGCAGATAGTCGGGGAGGCCTACAACTCCACCTGGCCAGGGGAACTCCAGTTTGCTCACAGACTGACCAGGCCTCTTATGCTAGCCAGTACTCCCGGGAGGGTCTGCCTTATCACCATCAGTAAAGACCCTGAACTGCACTGCAAAGCCTCTGAGTCGTTCCTGCTGTGCTCGTGCACCATCACTCCTATCATCCACACTCACTAGCCTGAGGCTATACTCCTCCCGTGGGGAGTTATACTACACTCTGCTGCCCTCACAACATCAGCCTCAGAGGTCTGCTCAGCAGCGGCGGTTCTTATTGACCCCAATCCACAGGTGGCGTAGTCGGACATTGCATTATACTGATACAGAGACTGCCACAATATTGGTCTGGCCACCCTGAGCCACGGGACCGGGTCGCCACTACTACTCCCAGCATTGCCCTGAAGTCCGGTCCCGGGTGCCCCATGGCCCAGGGGGCGCGTCATATAGATAATAGATAGATGATAGATAGTCCTATGATATGAGATAGAGGTCGTTATAGACAGGTTTATACACTCTCTCCCGAAGTCGATAAAATCCTGGGTTGCCCAGGGAGATCCCTATAATGCTGATGACTTGGTGGGGTTGGTGGAAAGATACCAGGCGGTTGAGAGTCCGTTGGGAAAACAAGGGGTCATAGCCTCTCAATACTGGGGTTCCCAAAAGGTGGCGGACACCCAAAAGAAGCGAGCTAGCGCCACACCTGGGGGGCATCCTAGAGTTCAGGAGGGGTCTGAGTTGCTGCCCAAGGTCCCACCCCATAATATAGTGTGTTGGAGATGTCATACCCCTGGCCATATTGCCTCCCGGTGTCCCATAACCTCTGAACCAATGGACTGTAACATGGGCAGGCGTTGCTCTTATTTTGCCTACCCCGCCTGCAGCGCGGTTCGTCAACATGGCGAGGGCCCTCAGGCATGCTCAGTGTCAGTTAACGGGGCACAAGTCTCTGGACTATTGGTCTCAGGAAGTTTGGTGACCCTGATAAGGGCCACACTCCCTCATCGGCTGGTTTCTGGGAAGGTGGTGGATGTCCGGTGTATCCATGGGGACGCTAAGAACTATCCTGTGGCCCAGGTGGATGTAAACACAGACTGTGGCACCACATCTCATGAAGTGGCGGTCGTTAAGGACCTATTGCATCCCATAATAATTGGACGTTACTTTGCATTATTCTGGGAAATGTGGGGGAAAGCGGGGACACCTGGTTGCTTGGACGACAGCCAGATCGCCCCTAAGGAAACTTACCCGCAGAACATAGTAGATGAGTTTCCCATGTGTGTGCTGGTGGGCAATGAGGATGAAGTAGCATCCCCTGAGTCCAATATCCCTGAGCTGGAGGTGTCCGAGGGAAACTTTGGAACTGCCCAATTCAGGGATTTAACTCTGAAAGGGGCCTTTGAAAATGTTACTGTGTTAAATGGGGTGCCTCAGGAACCGGGGGCTGACACTCGGTTCCCTCATTTTGCTGTGAATGGGGATTTGCTGTACAGAATAACCAAGCCAAGGGGTGAGGTAATAGAACAGTTGCTGGTGCCAGGGCCCTATAGACGCAGGGTGTTAGACATGGCTCATTCTCATGTGTTGGGTGGTCACCTGGGTGCAGACAAGATTAAAGAACGGATCCTCCAAAGATTCTACTGGCCAGGTTGCTATAGAGAAATATAGAGTTATTGTCGTTCCTGCCCCACATGCCAGATAACCTCCCCAGTGGCCCACTTCCGCAGTCCCCTAGTGCCACTACCAGTCATCGAGGTTCCATTCGAACGCATAGCAATGGATCTAGTGGGGCCTCTGGTCAAGTCCGCCCAAGGGCATCAGTATATCCTGGTGGTATTAGATTATGCTACATGGTATCTGGAGGCCGTACCACTACGAAACTCCTCCACCAGGTGTATAGCCCGGGAGTTAGTCCACATGTTTTCAAGAACCGGGTTGCCTAACGAGATCCTAACAGACCAAGGAACTCCATTTATGTCGAAGGTCATGAGGGAATTGTGCAAGACACTGCAGATTGCACAACTGAGAACCTCCGTGTACTCTCCCCAGACGGACGGACTGGTAGAGAGGTTTAACAAAACCTTGAAAGCAATGTTGAGGAAAGCAGTGGAAAAGGATGGCCGAGACTGGGACTATATGTTGTTCGCCATGAGGGAAGTTCCCAAAGCTTCCACAGGTTTCTCCCCGTTTGAACCACTCTATGGACGACACCCTCAGGACTCCTGGAGGTGGAGAAAGAGTCCTGGGAAGCTGAGACCACTCCCTATAGGAGAGTGGTGGAGCACGTTGCCCAGATGCAAGAGAGGATTGCCCATGTGATGCCCATTGTGAGGGAGCACCTCCTCAAGGCACAAGAGGCACAGTCCAGGGTGTATAATAGGTCGGCCAGGGTGAGATCGTTCAACCCAGGAGATCGAGTGCTTGTGCTAGTCCCACAGTGGAGAGCAAGTTCATGGCCAAGTGGCAGGGCCCCTATGAGGTGGTAGAGAAAGTGGGGGAAGTCAACTTTAAGATCCACCAACCAGGGAAGAGGAAGCCCTACCAAATTTACCATGTTAACTTGATTAAGCCATGGCAAGATAGAGAGCCTGCGGAAGCTCCCTGTTTAGTGGCTGAGGCTGAGGCCGATGTGAAAGAGGTCAAGGTGGCAGAGTCACTGTCACATGCCCAAAAGCAACAGTGCAAAGAGTTGTTACAGCGAAATAAAGACATGTTTTCGGAGTTGCCAGGACTCACTCAGGTCATAGAGCATGAGGTTCTCACAGAGCCTCATGTTCGCGTCAATCTAAAACCATACCGGATCCCCGAAGCCCGCAGAGAGGTGATCTCTAAAGAAGTAAGGCGGATGCTAAACCTGGGAGTCATTGAAGAGTCCAAAAGTGGATGGTCCAGTCCTATAGTCTTAGTGCCGAAACCAGATGGGGAATGGCGGTTTTGCAACGACTATAGGAAGCTGAAGGAGGTCTCAAAGTTCGACGCCTACCCAATGCCTAGGGTAGATGAGCTTATCGAAAGGCTAGGACCCGCTCGGTACATCACCACTCTGGACCTCACCAAAGGATATTGGCAAATTCCCCTGTCCAAAGAGGCTAAGGAGAAGACAGCCTTCTCGACGCCAATACGTCAGGATGCCGTTTGGGTTGAAGGGAGCTCCGGCCACCTTCCAGAGAGCCATGGACCGGATCTTAGCACCCCACAAACAGTATGCAGCGGCCTACCTAGATGCTATCGTCATATTTAGCCAGGACTGGGAAAGTCATCTGGACAAAGTTCAAGCCATACTTGATGCCCTAAGGAAGGCGGGCTTTACTATCAACCCGAAGAAATGTGCCATGGGGATGGAGGAAGCCAAGTACCTAGGGTACCTGGTTGGTAGAGGGGAAATAAAACCACAAATAAATAAGGTCGAGGCGATCTTGAACTGGCCACAGCCCCTCTCGAAGAAGCAGGTCAGGGCGTTTCTAGGCATTGTGGGCTACTATCGAAGATTTGTCCCTAACTTTGCCCTGATAGCAGCCCCACTGATGGATCTTCTGAAAGGGATGAAGTCAGCTATGGCCAAGTGGTCCCCGGAAGCAGAAGCGACCTGCCAGGAATTGAAACTGGTCCTCTGTAAACAACCAGTCTTGGTGGCACCCAGCTTCTCCAAGGAGTTTGTGGTCCAGATGGATGCATCGGATGTCGGGCTGGGAGCAGTCTTGTCCCAGGAGATTAACGGAGAAGAACACCCTGTAAAATACCTCAGTCTGAAGCTCTCCGCTTGTGAGAAGGACTACTCCATTGTAGAAAAAGAATGTTTGGCCATTAAGTGGGCGTTAAACACTCTGAGGTATTACCTATTAGGTAGAAGGTTCAGGTTAGTGTCAGACCATGCCCCATTGAGGTGGATGCGAGAAAAGAAGGGAAACAATGCCAGAGTGACTAGGTGGTTCCTGGCTCTACAAGATTTTAGTTTCCGGGTAGAGCATAGGCCTGGGAAACAACATGGGAATGCCGCTGCCTTGTCAAGGATTTATTGTATGGTGACAGAAGGTGCCAAGCCCTACGGCTTTGGACAGAGGGGGGGTGTATGTAAGGTTGCTGCCGGACAGATCGTGGACGGGAGGTATGTGTCCTCGAAGTGCCATGCTTCGGTGATGTAGGATCCGGAGAAGCAGGCTCCAGCACACATAGTGCTGAGAGGAATTTAATGGGTCCGGATTACAGGGCCGGGTTTTATGAGCAGCTGAAGAGCTGGGGGGAACAGCTGCTCACTTACCTCCAGTCCAGGTCTTGGAAGGCTAATTTAAGACAGCTGCGCCTGTCTCTGTCTGTCTGTGTTTGCTGGGCAAGGTGAGCAGACCTTGCAGGTGCTTCTTAGACTCTGCAGGAGGCAGAGAAAAGCACCTTGTTTAAACGGCTGAAGCCGTGCTGCATGGACTTGTTATTTTGAGCTTTGTTCTGTTATTCCTTTTTGTGCCAGGAAAAGGCTGTAACTTTTGTTTCTTAACTGGTGTATGGACACTAAAATAAGCCACCAGTTTGTTTGAACCCGTGGACTGCATCACTGTGTGAACCTGTGCCTACCTCCAACGCGGCTCAGTGAGTACAAATCCCTACACTATCTATCTATCTATTTATCTATCTATCCATCTATCTATCCATCTATTTATTCATCTATCCATCTATCTATCCATCCATCATACATGGATAGATAGAAAGATAGATAGATACATATATGGATAGATAGATGGATAGATAGATATGAAATAGAGAATATAAGGATAGATAGATGATAGATAATCCTATGATATGATAGGTTTGATCGTGCATTTCCAATGTCTCTTACCACTGCTGCCATGATAGAGCATTTTCTACACTTTCTCGGTTCCCTCTTCCATTGCTGGAGGCTAACTTCTGCCGCATGAAATACAGTGGTGGCCAAAAGTATTGGCACCCCGGCAATTCTGTCAGATAATACTCAGTTTCTTCCTGAAAATGATTGCAATCACAAATTCTTTGGTATTATTATCCTCATTTAATTTGTCTTCAATGAAAAAACACAAATAGAATTGTCCTAAAGCCAAATTGGATATAATTCCACATCAAACCTAAAAAAGGGGGTGGACAAAAGTATTGGCACTGTTTGAAAAATCATGTGATGCTTCTCTAATTCGTGTAATTAACAGCACCTGTAACTTACCTGTGGCACCTAACAGGTGTTGGCAATAACTAAATCACACTTGCAGCCAGTTAACATGGATTAAAGTTGACTCAACCTCTGTCCTGTGTCCTTGTGTGTACCACATTGAGCATGGAGAAAAGAAAGAAGACCAAAGAATTGTCTGAGGACTTGTGAAACCAAACCTCCCTACATGTGGACGGAAAAGAAAAATTGACGAGAGATTTCAACGCAAGATTGTGCGGATGGTGGATAAAGAACCTCGACTAACATCCAAACAAGTTCAAGCTGCCCTGCAGTCTGAGGGTACAACAGTGTCAACCCGTACTATCCGTCGGCGTCTGAATGAAAAGGGACTGTATGGTAGGATACCCAGGAAGACCCCACTTCTTACCCCGAGACATAAAAAAGCCAGGCTGGAGTTTGCCAAAACTTACCTGATAAAGCCTAGAACTGGAAGTGCATTGAGGTGAAGGTGAAGAGGTATTGGGAATCCTGCAGAAAATACCTGTGTGAATTGCGTGAAGAGGTATTGGGAATCCTGCAGAAAATACCTGTGTGAATTGCGTGAAGAGGTATTGGGAATCCTGCAGAAAATACCTGTGTGAATTGCGTGAAGAGGTATTGGGAATCCTGCAGAAAATACCTGTGTGAATTGCGTGAAGAGGTATTGGGAATCCTGCAGAAAATACCTGTGTGAATTGCGGTGAGTGCTGCATTGTGATCTGCTGAGTGCTTTTCTACCTGTTTAGATTTATTGGGCTTTTTAAAATCTATTTTCTCACTACAGTTTTAGTTTCTTAGTTTACTACCTGTGTATTTAAAGGTTAACTACATTGCACTAAAATCCTGAGGTGTAGATTTACTCACAAGGGGTTAATTAAGGGGAAGGGGTCATAATTAAGGGTTTATAAGGGGCAGCTGGTTGGGCATAAAGTCCTTTGGAAGTGCATTGAGGTGAAGGGTACATTGCTGGAAAAGGAAAAAAAACAACAAAAAAAAAACACTTTAAATCTCTTAGTTTGCGAGTGTGAACGAGCTGCGTGTGTCCGGAGCGTAAGTGCGAACGAAAGTAAGTGTGTGACTTGTTTTTCAGTGACTTTGGATTCAGGGAGTTTGGAAGGGAGGACTTAGGACTGAATTGCTGACTGTATTTCATTCTTTCTTTACTTTACTTTTTACTTAATTAATCCACCTGACCTACTTAGCTGATTCCCCCGTCCATACTTGATACTTAATTGATCCCCCGTCCATACTTAACTGATCCCCTGCCAATATCTAATTGATACACTTGCACATCCCTAATTGATCCCCGTCCATACACCTATATATAAATAATTGTGTTTTGTACTTGTATATATATACTGACTGTATCCCCATATTTAGAATGACGTCCATGTTGGACGGAGCCGTGCAGTGTACATCTTGCGCAATGTATGCATTCCGTGAGCACCCACTCGAGGATCCATACTGCTGCGAGAGATGTGAGCATATCGTGCACTTGGAAGCCCAAATTCTGGATCTAAGTGCTCAGATAGCGGTACTGAGAAGCATCGACAACATAGAACGGAGTTTGCTGCTCACCGAGCAGACACTCAATGGGTCAATACTGGGGGTGGAGCATAGAGGGGAAGTGCAGGCTGAACAGGCAGGGAGCTGGATAACAGTAAGGAGGGATAGAGGGAAGAAGTATAGGAAGGCTGGTTCAGAACCGGCATTATTGGAGCATGACAGATCCTCTGACCGCCGGGGGAGTGTATGCTCCAGTAATGAGGGGGAGGGGGGAAGTGTAGGGCAGGCAAGACAGGTTCTGGTAGTGGGTGACTCTATTATTAGGGGGACAGACAGGGCAATCTGTCACAAAGACCGGGATCGCCGAACGGTGTGCTGCCTCCCTGGCGCTCGAGTCCGGCACATCGCGGATCGGGTTGACAGGTTACTGGGTGGGGCTGGCGAAGACCCAGCGGTCATGGTCCACATCGGCACCAATGACAAAGTGAGTGGTAGATGGAGGGTCCTTAAAAATTATTTCAGGGACCTAGGTAGGAAGCTTAGGGCAAGGACCTCCAAGGTAGTTTTCTCAGAAATACTACCAATCCCGCGAGCCACACAGGAACGCCAACAGGAAGTTAGGGAGGTGAATAAGTGGCTAAAGAGTTGGTGCAAGGCAGAAGGGTTTGGGTTCATGGAGAACTGGGCCGACTTCGCGGTCGGATACAGGCTCTACCGTAGGGACGGGCTGCACCTCAATGGGGAGGGTGCAGCGGTGCTGGGGAAGAAGATAGCTAATAGGTTGGAAGAGTTTTTAAACTAGAGACGGGGGGGGGAAACCAAGGAAATAGGTGGGATGTGAGGCAAGCAAGGGGGAAGGGGAGAAGTGAATATAATGAGGGTGGAGAGGGGGGTGGGGATAGTACAGTTAGATCGTTAGAGAAGAATAGGATGCTAAATAACCCCAAAGTTTTATCTTGCATGCTGACCAACGCAAGAAGCCTGACCAATAAGGCGGATGAGCTGCGGGCGCTTATATGGGAGGAGAGGTATGACATCGTAGGTATAACAGAGACTTGGCTAGACGATAGCTACGACTGGGCGGTAAATTTATTAGATTATAGTTTATTTAGAAGGGACGGGAAACAGGGGAAAGGCGGAGGAGTCTGCTTATATGTAAAGTCATGTCTAAAACCCAGACTAAGGGAAGATATAGGAGAGGGAGAAGAGGGGGTCGAGTCCATGTGGGTAGAGATAGAGGGAACTAAAAATAATAATAAAATATTACTAGGGGTCTGCTATAAGCCACCCAATATAACAGAGGAGAATGAGAATCTGCTATTAGGACAAATAGACAAAGTAGCAAAACATAATGAAGTGATTGTAATGGGGGATTTCAACTACCCGGATATTGACTGGGAAACAGAAACCTGTAGATCTCAGAAAGGAAAAAGGTTCTTGACAAATATTAAGGATAATTATCTCTCCCAACTAGTGCAGGAACCAACGAGAGGGAAGGCCGTGTTGGACTTAATATTGACTAATAGGCCTGATAGAATAACTGAGGTACAGATAGGGGGGCACCTAGGTAATAGCGACCATAATATTATCGACTTCAAAATTCCCTTCAGTAGGGTTATCAATAAGGGAACAACAAAAACATTAAACTTTAGGAGGGCGAAGTTTGATCAGCTGAAAGAAAGCCTTCAACTTATTGACTGGGACAAAGTTCTTAATCAAAGGAATACGAATAGTAAATGGGAAACCTTCAAAAGAATTCTGAATACTCAGTGCGAGAGGTATATACCGTATGGGAATAAAAGGGCCAGAAATAAGAGGAAACCAATAAGGTTGAACAAGAACGTAAAAGGGGCGTTAAATAGCAAAAAAGAGGCATTCAAGAGATTAAAACAGGAAAACAGTAAGGAGGCACTAATGTGTTACAAGGAAAAAACGAGAACCTGCAAAAAACAAATAAAAATAGCGAAGGAGGAAACAGAGAGACGTATTGCTAGGGAAAGTAGATCAAATCCCAAACTGTTCTTTATGTATATAAATAGTAAAAGGATTAAATCGGATAATATTGGACCGATAAAAAGTGAGGAAGGCAAAATCATAGAGAAAGATGAGGATAAAGCTAATCTATTAAATAATTTTTTTTCGACAACTTTCACAAAGGAAATCGAACTAACAGGAGAAATGAGAAGTGACAAACTTAATCCTCCACTAAGTATGACAAATCTAACCCAAGCTGGGGTACAGAAACGCCTCAGTAACATTAAAATAAACAAATCACCAGGACCTGATGGCATACACCCACGGGTACTAAGGGAACTAAGTAATGTGATAGACAGACCGTTATATCTTATATTTAAGGACTCTGTTGAGACTGGGTCTGTGCCACTTGATTGGCGACAGGCGAATGTAGTGCCAATATTCAAAAAGGGAGCGAAAAGTGACGCCGGAAACTATCGGCCGGTGAGTCTGACGTCCGTTGTGGGCAAAATTTTTGAAAGCTTCATTAAAGAGGCAATTATGGAGCATCTTGATGCTAATAATCTTTTAATCCCGAACCAACATGGATTCATGAGGAATCGCTCCTGCCAAACAAACCTGATTGACTTCTACGAGGAGGTTAGCTCTCGAGTAGATCAGGGGGAACCAGTGGATGTCGTGTATCTCGACTTCTCAAAAGCTTTCGATAGCGTGCCACATAATAGGTTGGTATACAAAATGAGAATGATGGGGCTGGGGGAAAATGTCTGCAAGTGGGTAGCTAACTGGCTAAGGGATAGAAGGCAGAGGGTGGTTATAAATGGAATATACTCAGATTGGGTAAGCGTCACTAGAGGGGTTCTTTACGGTAAGAGCAGTGAGAATATGGAATTCACAGAGTGAGGAGACGGTGATGTCAGATTCACTACACCAGTTCAAGCGGGGACTGGATGCATTTCTAGATACCAGGCAGATTTCAGCATATACTTAAAAATAAAATAAAATAGTAAGTTGATACAGGGATTTATTCTGACTGCTGGTTTCAGAGTCAGGAGGGAATTTTTCCTCAGGTGAAGATTGGCCAAATCATTTGGGGTTTTTGCCCTCCTCTGGATCAACTTTACCAATTACAGAACTAACAGGTCGAACTTGATGGACGCAAGTCTTTATTCGGCTTTACTAACTATGTTTACAAACTATGTTACTATGTTTTGGAAGAATGTTCTCTGGTCAGATGAGACAAAAGTCGAGCTTTTTGGGAAAAACCATCAACATAGAGTGTACAGGAAAAAAAAAGAGGCATTCAAAGAAAAGAACATGGTCCCTACAGTCAAACATGGCGGAGGTTCCCTGATGTTTTGGGGTTGCTTTGCTGCCTCTGGCACTGGACTGCTTGACCGTGTGCATGGCATTATGAAGTCTGAAGACTACCAACAAATTTTGCAGCATAATGTAGGGCCCAGTGTGAGAAAGCTGGGTCGCCCTTAGAGGTCATGGGTCTTCCAGCAGGACAATGACCCAAAACACACTTCCAAAAGCACTATAAAATGGTTTTAGAGAAAGCACTGGAGACTTCTAAGGTGGCCAGCAATGAGTCCAGACCTGAATCCCATAGAACACCTGTGGAGAGATCACAAAATGGCAGTTTAGAGAAGGCACCCTTCAAATATCAGGGACCTGGAGCAGTTTGCCAAAGAAGAATGGTCTACAATTCCAGCAGAGCATTGTAAGAAACTCATTGATGGTTACCGGAAGTGGCTGTTCGCAGTTATTTTGGCTAAAGGTTGTGTAACCAAGTATTAGGCTGAGGGTGCCAATACTTTTGTCTGGCCCATTTTTGGAGTTTTGTGTGAAATGATCAATGATTTGATTTTTGCTTCATTCTCTTTTGTGTTTTTTCCTTGCAAGCAAATTAAATGAAGATAATAATACCAAAGAATTTGTGATTGCAATCATTTTCAGGAAGAAACTGAGTATTATCTGATAGAATTGCAGGGGTGCCAATACTTTTGGCCACCACTGTAATAAGTGAGCTGTCATTTATTCATAAGACGTTCTATTCTTCAGAGCTGAGACTGTAAAATAAAAAGTGAACAATAAAATATCTGATGACTGTTCTTTCACTGTGAGTAAGAAACAGATAATAAAATTAAAGGAAAAATAACTGAGGGGAGAACCCTGCAGGTTTATTGTCCTTCTATAGCTGTATGGTGGCAGGATGGTGACACTGCTGGAGTCCTGGTGAGGATCTGCATGATATTCATTTCTGTTGACTTTTTATTGCCAACATATTCTGCAGTGATGTACATATAGTCCCTGCCCACAATGCGGTACACATGAGGGACAATTTCATATTAAGCCAAGTAACCTATGATGTCAAGGTCTCATATTTACAAGGTGCTTATTGGCAATCTGAGCCGGCGAATGGCTCTGTGTCCGTATATTCGCTATATACTGCCCGCAATATCTTGTAGAAAGCTCACAGTGACTAAAATGTATAAATAGTTCTCTTTGGAGAATTTAATTAGATCCATTCATACCTTACCTTATAATGAGGACTTAAAGGGCTTTTATAACTAGGTAAAACAAGCTTAACGGGACTGTCCAGGACTTATATATTAATGACCGATTTTAGGATAAGTCATCAACAGGGTGGGACTGGGCTGGCGGGGTACCCTTCTGCAGAGGAGAGGGGGAGAAGAGAATGAAAAAATAAAAAAACCTGCGGTTTTAAGGGGCACGGGCCCTTTAAAAGCGCAGGCACAGTGTATGCAGGGACGCGCGCACGCGGCGTTCATTACCTGAACCGCCGCGACACACGTCCCAGTGAAGCAGCTGAAGCTGCGCGTCTCCCTTCCCCGGCCGGCGTATGACGTCACCGGAGAAGGAGGACACCGCACGGGAGAGCAGGAAGGTAAGAGGTGTCTGTGTGTATATGAGTGGATGCAGAATGGGATGGGCCCCTGGCTGGACACACAAGGGGGGGCCCGGCTAGACACACAAGGGGGGACCCTGGCTGGACACACAAGGGGGGGCCCGGATGGACACACAAGGGGGGCCTTGCTGGACACACAAGGGGGAGCCCTGGCTGGACACACAAGGGGGAGCCCTGGCTGGACACACAAGTGGAAGCCCTGGATGGACACACAAGGGGGAGCCCTGACTGGACACACAAGGGGGAGCCCTGACTGGACAAACAAGAGGGAACCCTGGCTGGACACACAAGGGGGAGCCCTGGCTGGACACACAAGGGGGAGCCCTGGCTGGACACACAAGGGGGAGCCCTGACTGGACACACAAGGGGGAGCCCTGGCTGGACACACAAGGGGGGAGCTGGATGGACACACAAGGGGGAACCCTGGCTGGACCCACAAGGGGGAGCCCTGGCTGGACACACAAGGGGAAGCCCTGACTGGACACACAAGAGGGAACCCTGGCTGGACACACAAGGGGGAACCCTGGCTGGACACACAAGGGGGAACACTGGCTGGACACACAAGGGTGAGAGCCTGGCTGGACACACAAGGGGGAACCCTGGCTGGACACACAAGGGGGGGAGCCTGGCTGGACACATAAGGGGGAGCCTGGCTGGACACATGGGAAAGGGTGGGCAGGATGGCTATATGGTGGGGCAGGCTGGACACATGGAGGCCAGGATGGATATGTGAGGGGGATGGATATATGGGGGGGCCGGATATATGGGGGGTGGGGCAGGCTGGACACATGATGGCCAGGATGGATATGTGGGGGGCAGGCTGGACACATGGGGGGCTAGGATAGATATGTGGAGGGGCAGGCTCGATACACGTGGGCTAGGATAAATATATGGAGGGGCCACGCTGGACATATGGGGGCCAGTATGGATATATGGCGGGGTGTCAGGATGGATATATGCAGGGGGGAAGGGCAGGATGGATATATGAGGGGGCAGGCTGGACACATGGAGGCCAGGATGGATATATGGGGGGCAGGCTGGAAACATGGAGGCCAGGATGGATATATTGTGGGGGGCAGGCTGGACACATGGAGGCCAGGAAGGATATGTAGGGGGGGCATGCTGGACACATGGAGGCCAGGATGGATATATGGGGGGCAGGCTTGACACATGGGGCTTTAGGACAGATATATGGGAGGGGGCAGGCTGGACACATGGAGGCCAGGACAGATATATGGGGGGGAGGCTGGAAACATGGAGGCCAGGATGGATATGTGGGGGGGCAGGCTGGACACATGGAGGCCAGGATGGATATATGGGGGGAACAGGAGGGCCACATGGGGGACTAGGATGGGTATATGGGAGGGGGCAGGCTCGATACACGTGGGCTAGGATAAATATATGGAGGGGTCACACTGGACATATGGGGGCCAGAAGGGATATATGGGGGGTGTCAGGATGGATATATGCAGGGAAGGGGGGGCCAGGATGGATATATGGGGGTGCCAGGCTGAACAAGGGACTTAATTACTGTTTGGGGCCAGATTGAGGAACATACTTTATTAGTTTATGGTGGCCAGTGAGGAACATTATTATTTTAGAGTCCAATTAGAGACATTATTACTTCTGTAATATAATTTACTTTTTAGGAAATTGTTTTCCATGGGATAGGACAAAAGCGGGCTCCTGTTACTGTGCAGGGCGGCACTATATCGCTTTTTTTCTTCAACTGGTGTAGTGTAGAAGTCGGGGGGTGGAGTGGGAATATTCCCTAGAAGAGATCAGTTATTGATAACTGTGTGTTATTTTCTGCAGAGATGATTCCTGGCTGGAAGAAGTGATGGCCGTCTGTGCCAGATGAAGAAGAAAAGCGAAGATGAAGGACTTCACCTAGAGACGTCACTGGTGAGTCAGTGTATTACATGTGACTCGCCCCCTGGGCCGTGGGGCTCTCGGATCCGGGCAATAGGGAGACGATGGGGGTAGTAGTGGCGACCCGGTTCCGTGGCTCAGGGTGGTCAGGCCAATGGTAGTCTGCTATGTTCTGCTGATAATGTCCGACTACGCCACCCGTGGATTGCGGTTATTAGGAACCGCCGCTGCATGCAGACCGCTGGGGCTGATGAGGTGTGCAGCTAGGGTAGTGTGACTCTCCACGGGAAGAGTGCGGCCCCAGGGCAGTATAATGGATGTTGGGAGTGATGGTAGTGGGAGTCCCAGTGCTGATAGTGCTGGAGGAGCAAGGAGCACACAGACAACAGGTTGCAGTCCAGGGTCTTTACTAAACAGGTAAACTGACCCACAAACAGTCCCGGCTAGGAGGGGACCTGGATGTCTGAGAGCAACGGGGAAATTGGCCCTGGTCAGGGTGAGGGTGTAGGCCTACCGTGCTTTCTGCGCTCCTTCTGGCTATCTCCTCCTGATAGGGTAACAGCCCACGTTTCCGAGCTTTCCGTGTTTTCTCGCCTGTATGGCCTGCGACGTGGGTTCCTTTCTGCTCCCAGCCTTGTATGGCTTTACTGGTCCCTTCTGTTGTGGCAGGGCCTCCAGGCTTCTTAGGCCAAGGAATATACAGTCCCTTGCGGACTGGTTCTCTGCTGGGGGATGTGGAATCCTTCCAGCCTCAGACACCAAAGTCTGGTAGATTAAGTCTGTTATCTGCCAAGACAGGCTTGCTTCGCCTCTTGTCTCTGGCTTGTGGCTCTCCTCCTGCCACACTTCCTCTTAGGTGCAGTGCAACTGTCTGTCCCTGCTCTGCTGAGACACGTCTCAGTCCTGAGACAGGTCATCTGGGTTCTCTCTAACCCTGCCCCCAGCACCAGCTTTTATAGGGGCAGCCTGCTCCCCCTACTGGCCTGAGACAGGAGGCATTGCATGCTAATGTTCCCCTGACTAGAGAACCTCCCCCCTGCTCTCAGACACAGCTTTAATTACACTTGTGGCATCCAGGCTAGGGTGACACATTCCCCCTAGTGAAATTTAGTACTCCGGGACTAAACAGTAAACAAAGACAATATGCATAACAATAAAACATTAATAGACAGACGACGCACAAATTGAGTTCTTAAGGTCACAGTGTGGCCTGTGACCGGGTGTCCATATCACCAGCACAACGGGGAGCCTTAACCAGGTGGGGGTCTGTCCTACCCCAAGTCCTTCACAGTCTTAGTTCATTCCTGGGTTAGGCTCTGAACGCAGTCCATACAAGGTCCCGGTTATAAAAAGTCCATAACCTGTGAGTCCTTACGGTAGCTGCAAGAAACTGAAACAGAGTATTACCAAACATGCATGTAACTTTGCAAACAATTCAACATTTGGCAACAGGGTTATTTACAATTTTAGTACACTCTATATTCTCCAGCAAGCGGGTATCTGTCCCTTTGTGCTCCTGGTTGACCTACGTAGCCCACTGTCTGGTGGTGGACTGACTTGGCTTTCCCCACTAGCGTTAGGGGTGCAGCTACCAGCTGGGTGTACAGGTAGGGCAGGCAGCTGTCTGCGGGTCCTTTGGCTTCCCGCAGGCATGGCAGGCTCACTGTCAGCAGAGGGTTGACTCTCCTGGGCTGCTGGTACAGGCTCTTCTGCCTCTGGAACTGCTTTCTCCTCTTCACCTTCCGGCTCTGGTGTTGGTTGTTGCTGTGCCGGCTGCAGGAAATGCAGGACAGGTACCACTATGGCATCATTTATGCGAGTCCAGGACTGAGGAAACTCTCCGAGAACGGTGCTGATCATTTCTTCCTTGTCCTCTGCGGGTTCAAGGTCACTCTGATCCTCTTCTGCACTAGTTGCTCGGGGCACGTTTTGAGATGGTCTCTGGAGACGACACTAGTGGTTTCTCCTCCGTCCTTGGTGATTACGCACACCTTTGGGTTGTCGTGGTCAGACTGCAGTACGGTGTAGGGTTCCCTTTCCCACTGGTCGTCCAACTTATGTAGCCTTCTTTTTCGCTTTAGGACTTGCTCACCAGGTTCTAGGGGACTAGCAGGGGCGTGTTGATTGAAGAGTCTTTCTTGCTTCTCTCTCACCTGGGCCAGGCTCTTCTCCACACTCTCCTGTACCTTCTTGTACTGCAGTTGCCTTTCCGTATCCCAGTCCGCATCCGGGGGGGTGTCCTCAGGTATTAGGACTCCCATCTCCAGGTCTACGGGCAGCTTTCCTGGTCTAGCTCGCATCAGGTAAGCCGGGGTGCAGTTTGTAGCATTCACCGGGATATTGTTGTATAGGTCTATCAGGTCCGGCAGTTTTTCTGGCCACAGGCTGCGTTCCTCCAGGGGCAACGTCTTCAGGAGATCAATGACTATATTGTTCATCTTCTCACACATCCCGTTGGTTTGGGGGTGGTAAGGCGTTGTACGAATCTTCTTACAGCCATAGAGGTTGCAGAACTCCTGGAAGATTTCAGCCTCGAACGCTGGACCCTGGTCTGTCAGGACCTGTTCCGGATACCCGTGTGGACGGCAGAAATATTGCTGGAAGGCTCTGGCCGCTGTTTGGGCTGTCAAGTCCTTTACCGGGACCACCACTAGAAAACGGGAATAGTGGTCCACGATTGTCAGGGCATAGATGTATCCTGACCGGCTGGGAGCCAATTTGACATGGTCCAGAGCTACCAGCTCAAGAGGCTGCGTGGTGATGATGGGCCTCAAGGGTGTCTTCTGGCTGGCACGGTCCTTCCTCCTTAGGTGACAAGGGCCACAGTCTCTGCACCATTTTTCTACAGCTCCTCTCATGCCGACCCAAAAGAATCTTCCTCTTAGTAGGAACTCCAGTTTCTTCCAACCGAAGTGTCCCGCTCTGTCATGGTAAGCCCCCAGGACCATAGCTGCATCCCTCCTTGGGACCACGACTTGCCAGGTCAGCTCGTGCGTCCGGTGGTTGACAATCCTTCTGCACAACTTGCCTTCGTAGAGGAACAGCTTGCTCTTCTCCTTCCATAGCTGCTTGGCTTCCTCTGGGGCATCTGGATCTAAGCGGGCGTCTTCCCGGGTCAGCAGATCTTTCACCAGGCGGACTGCAGGGTCACTATCTTGGGTCTCGGCCCAGCTGTGGTGAGGTAGGGGATTCATCATCACAGTTGTTAGATCCTCCTCCTTCACGCGGTGAGAGTGTTGAGCGGCTCCATACCGGTGAAACGCGGGGAGTTCTACCTCCTCCAGCTCTTCTGGGTCTTCGTCACCTTCAGGTAAGTGAGGCATCCTTGATAGGGCGTCCGCGTTGGAGTTGGTTTTGCCTGCCCGGTACTTGATCACGAAGTCATAGTTGGAGAGACGGGCCATCCACCGCTGTTCCAGGGCACCCAGTCTTGCATTGTCCAGGTGTGTCAACGGGTTGTTGTCCGTGTACAAGGTGAACTTTGCGGAGGCCAGGTAATGCTTGAAGCGTTCCGTCATGGCCCACACCACTGCCAAGAATTCTAGCTTGAAGGAGCTGTAATTCTCCGGGTTCCTCTCGGTGGGCCTCAGCTTCCGGCTGGCGTATGCGATCACCCGTTCTCTGCCCTGTTGGTTTTGGGACAATACGGCTCCCAGTCCCACATTACTGCCATCTGTGTGGAGAATGAAAGGCTGGCCATAATCAGGGTAGGCCAGGATCTCATCCCCTGTGAGGGCCATCTTTAGCTGGCGGAAGGACTCCTCTTCCGGTTTATCCCACTTGAAGGGCGGCTTTTGCCTCCTGGACTTAGACTGTCCGATCAGGAGGTCCTGCATAGGAGCTGCCATCTTGGTGAACCTGGGGATGAATCTTCGGTAGTAGCCTACCAACCCGAGAAACTGTCTCACCTCTTTGATGTTCGAGGGGCTTGGCCAGCTCTTGATTGCCGTGACCTTGTCAGGGTCGGGGGCCACTCCTTCCGCGCTTACCACGTGCCCTAGGCACTGGACCTTTGGTTTCAGCAGGTGACAGTTCGATGGTTTCACCTTCAGGCCATAGCCTGCCAGGGCTTCGAACACCTCGGCCAGGTGCTTCAGATGGTCCTCGTAGGTCTTCGAATAGACAATCACGTCGTCCAGGTAAAGGAGGACCGTCTCGAAGTTTCGGTGCCCTAGACAGCATTCCATCAGCCGCTGGAAGGTCCCTGGTGCGTTGCAGAGCCCAAAAGGCATGCAGTTAAATTCGCTCAGTCCCATCGGGGTGGTGAAGGCGGTCTTCTCCTTGTCAGCCTCTGCCACAGGAACCTGCCAGTACCCGCTAGTAAGGTCCAAAGTAGAAAAGAAGTTAGCTGATTTTAGTGCGGCTAAAGACTCCTCTATTCTAGGCAGCGGATATGCGTCTTTGTGAGTGATACAGTTGATTTGTCTATAGTCGACGCACATTCTCATGGTGCCGTCTTTCTTTTTGACCAGAACCAAGGGGGCTGCCCAGGGGCTACAGCTGTCTCTAATAACCCCAGCTTCTTTCATCTCTCTTAGCATGCCCCTTGCGTTCTGATAATGTGCAGGAGGTACAGGTCTGTGCCTCTCTTTTATCGGTGGGTGGCTCCCTGTGGGGATGTGGTGTTCTATCCCCTTTACTCTGCCGAAGTCTAGCGGGTGCTTACTAAAGACTCTCTCGTACTCCTGTACCACCCGGTAGACTCCTTGTTTTTGGTGCAGGGGAGTGGAGTCAGCACCCACGTGGAGTTTCTGGCACCAGTCCTCCTTTTGTTTCTGGGAGCCATTACCCTCCGCCTGAGGAGATGGAGGCAAGGGTTCCACGGCCCTGATAGCTTTGTGTTCGACCACAAACAGCTTGGCGAGTGTAGCGTACCTGGGTAAGTGTACCTCCCTCTCCCCAATGTTGAGGATGCGGACGGGCACCCTCCCATGACGGACATCAACCACCCCCCAGGCTGTCAAAATGGTGGGCCTGCTGTCTGAGTACACGGGTTCTACCATGGCTTGGTAGTCTCTACCTCTCAACCCGATTGCAGTCCGACACCAGATCATCATTTCACTTTTGGGAGGCATAGAAATGGGGAATGGGTCACTCAGTCTTACGCTACCGATCTCACCACCAGACAGTTCTACCTGCTGCCGTCTCATCAGGGCCTTTATCTCCTTGTTGAGGACTCTCTGTTGGCTGGAACTAGCATTCACCGCCACCTGTTGTAAGATTACAATTACCTCTGAAAGACAATTTTCAATTACATTAGTACCCACAGTTATTTTAGGGTGACTTTCACGACGGTCAATGTCCACAATAATCACTCCCTGTGCCGGTAGTTCAACTTTACCAATCTTAATGGTCATCTCCTTGAACCCCATCTGCGGCACGGGTAAGCCATTACTGGCGATGATGCTCAAGTTACCGTCTGGATACCGTGTGATATCAGCATCAGTCCAATACTGCTTAAAAAGTACATAAGGGATAGTGGTTACTTGTGACCCAGTATCCAGCAAGGCGCTCATGGGGATACCGTCCAGCACCACGGGTAAAACCGGGCGCCCCCCAACGTACTTATTACGCCAATTGTAAGGGCCTGGTGATCTTATGCCTGGGGGTTGGCCCTCTGCCCCAGGTTGGACCCGTTTAAATTACAGTACCTGGAAATGTGTCCGGGCTGGTTGCATCGACGGCAAATGGGCTGTCCATCCTCTGTGTAGCGGTCTGTGGGCCTCCCTCGGAACGACGGGATCCTCCTCTGTCGACGCCATGGGACATCCTCCGGACTTGAAGCCAGCTCGATGGGTCTTGACGGGTCCACTTGCAACGCCTGGACGGTCCTGGTCAACGCCGCGACGCTCCTGGTCAGCTCCTGGACTTGTTGGTGCAGATCTTTCGACGGGGCTTGGTTCAGGGCCTGTGCATCAGCCTCCACGGAGTCCATAGAGGAGGGCGCCGCCTCCTGGTGGTAAGTGATAGCAGGGCGCCGGGGGTTTATAGCGCCACTGGTTGCAGATTCACGGAGCACCCTTATGGCCCTGTCCTTAAATTGGGCAAAGGTCAGGTCGAGGTTCTGAAAGAACATGAGGCGCAGTTGGGCCCTGTGGGCGCTAGACAGCAGACCTTCTATGAATTGTTCTGTTAGCAGCTTATCCGTATCCTGCACGCTGCCAGGGTCAGTTTGTTGAATAGCCCTCAAGGCTTCCTGCAGATTTAGGGCATAGTCTCTGATGCTGTCCTGTGCCCGCTGCTTACATCCATAGAACCTCATTTTAATCTCAGCGGAGGTACGTGTGTCAAAGGTACCCCGCAGCCGGGCCAGAATACCCTTCACAGTCCTTTTCTCCTCAGTGGGCCATGATTTTACCTCCCGCTGGGCTGCGCCAGTTAACTGCCCTGTTAATATGCTGACCTTCTGTTCCTCTGTCAGGGGGTAAACGTGGAACAAACTGTATAGCCTTTCCTTGAAGTCAGTTAGGGCATGGGGCTCCCCTGAGTATTTGGGCAGCCAGGCCGCTCCAGGGATGTAGGGCAAGGAAAAGGGCATCACCGCTGCTGCAGTTGCGTTGGTGGTAGTGGGCGCCTCTGTGTTCGTCATCTTCCTCCCCCCCTAGTTACGCGTGGCCTACCTTCCGACGATCCTCTTCTGTAGGCCGCGGCTCCGCTTCTGCTGCTATGGACGAGGACCTGGCGTCGCGTCCTGATGACGTCAGCGTCGCTCTCTCTCCCTTCCAGGACCTTGCGCAGCGTCGGTGCGTGGGGCGGAGCTTCGGATCTCGCGCGGTTTTGACGTCTACGCCCCTCTTCTTCCCGCGCGGCGTCCTGAAGATGGCGTCCGATGGCGGGAAGCAGCTGCGGATGGCGGGAAGGCGGCAGAAGACGGCAGGAAACGGTCCAAGATGGCGTCCGATGACGGGAATCGGCTCCGGATGGCGGGAAAAGACTCCGGACGGCGGGAAACTTTGCCACAGGTAAGTTACAAAAGTCTTTTTCAGGCACGCAGTACCCGGTGGTTGCGGGCACGAAATCCTGCCGACTACGCCAAAGCTGACTCGCCCCCTGGGCCGTGCGGCACTCGGATCCGGGCAATAGGGAGACGATGGGGGTAGTAGTGGCGACCCGGTTCCGTGGCTCAGGGTGGTCAGGCCAATGGTAGTCTGCTATGTTCTGCTGATAATGTCCGACTACGCCACCCATGGATTGCGGTTATTAGGAACCGCCGCTGCATGCAGACCGCTGGGGCTGATGAGGTGTGCAGCTAGGGTAGTGTGACTCTCCACGGGAAGAGTGCGGCCCCAGGGCAGTATAATGGATGTTGGGAGTGATGGTAGTGGGAGTCCCAGTGCTGATAGTGCTGGAGGAGCAAGGAGCACACAGACAACAGGTTGCAGTCTAGAGTCTTTACTAAACAGGTAAACTGACCCACAAACAGTCCCGGCTAGGAGGGGACCTGGATGTCTGAGAGCAACGGGGAAATTGGCCCTGGTCAGGGTGAGGGTGTAGGCCTACCGTGCTTTCTGCGCTCCTTCTGGCTATCTCCTCCTGATAGGGTAACAGCCCACGTTTCCGAGCTTTCCATGTTTTCTCGCCTGTATGGCCTGCGACGTGGGTTCCTTTCTGCTCCCAGCCTTGTATGGCTTTACTGGTCCCTTCTGTTGTGGCAGGGCCTCCAGGCTTCTTAGGCCAAGGAATATACAGTCCCTTGCGGACTGGTTCTATGCTGGGGGATGTGGAATCCTTCCAGCCTCAGACACCAAACTCTGGTAGATTAAGTCTGTTATCTGCCAAGACAGGCTCTCTTCGCCTCTTGTCTCTGGCTTGTGGCTCTCCTCCTGCCACACTTCCTCTTAGGTGCAGTGCAACTGTCTGTCCCTGCTCTGCTGAGACACGTCTCAGTCCTGAGACAGGTCATCTGGGTTCTCTCTAACCCTGACCTCAGCACCAGCTTTTATAGGGGCAGCCTGCTCCCCCTACTGGCCTGAGACAGGAGGCATTGCATGCTAATGTTCCCCTGACTAGAGAACCTCCCCCCTGCTCTCAGACACAGCTTTAATTACACTTGTGGCATCCAGGCCAGGGTGACACACATGTACACTTACACTACACACGTGGTCAAAACTGTTGGTACCCCTCGTTTAATGAAAGAAAAACCCACAATGGTCACAGAAATAACTTGAATCTGACAAAAGTAATAATAAATTAAAAATCTATGAAAATGAACAAATGAAAGTCAGACATTGCTTTTCTGCTTCCACAGAATAAAAAAAATAAAATAAACTGATGAAACAGGCCTGGACAGAAATGATGGTTCTTCTTAACTTTATATTTTGCTGAACAACCTTTTGAGGCAATCACTGCAATCAAACGACTCCTGTAACTGTCAATGAGACTTCTGCACCTCTCCACAGGTATTTTGGCCACTCCTCATGAGCAAACTGCTCCAGTTGTCTCATGGTTGAAGGTTGCCTTTTCCAGACGGCATGTTTCAGCTCTTTCCAAAGATGCTCAATAGGATTTAGGTCAGGGCTCATAGAAGCCACTTCAGAATAGTCCAATGTTTTCCTCTTAGCCATTGTTGGGTGTTTTTAGCTGTGTGTTTTGGGTCATAATACTGTTGCAAGACCCATGACCTGCGACTGAGACCACGCTTTCTGACACTGGGCAGCACATTTCTCTCTAGAATCCCTTGATAGTCTTGAGATTTCATTGTACCCTGCACAGATTCAAGACACCCTGTGCCAGATGCGGCAGACCAGCCCCAAAACATAAAAGAGACTCCTCCATGTTTCACAGTAGGGACAGTGTTCTTATCTTGATATGCTTCATTTTTCCATCTGTGAACATAGATCTGATGTGCCTTGCCAAAAACTTCCATTTTTGTCTCATCTGTCCATAGGGCATTCTCCTAAAAGCTTTGTGACTTGTGAACATGTAGTTTGGCAAATTCCAGTCTGGCTTTTTTATGATTTTTTTTCAACAATGGTGTACTCCTTGGTCGTCTCCCATGAAGTCCACTTTAGATCAAACAATGACGGATGGTGCGATCTGACACTGATGTTCCTTGAGCTTGAAGTTCACCTTTAATCTCTTTAGAAGTTTTCCTGGGCTCTTTTGTTACCATTCATATTATTCGTCTCTTTGATTTGTTATCAATTTTCCTCCTGCGGCCACGTCCAGGGAGGTTGGCTACAGTCCCATGGATCTTAAATTTCTGAATAATATGTGCAACTGTAGTTACAGGAACATCAAGCTGCTTGGAGATGGTCTTATAACCTTTACCTTTAACATGCTTGTCTATAATTTTCTTTCTAATCTCCTGAGACAACTCTTTCCTTTGCTTCCTTTGGTCCATGTTGAGTGTGGTACACACCATGTCACCAAACAGCACAGTGAGTATCTGTAGCCCTATATACAGGCCCACTGACTGATTACAAGATTGTCGACACCTGTGATGCTAATTAGTGGACACAACTTGATTTAACATGTCCCTTTTGTCACATTATTTTCAGGGGTACCATCATTTCTGTCCAGGCCTATTTCAAGAGTTTAATTTTTTTTTAAATTCTGTGGAAGCAGGGTTGAAAAGCAATGTCTGTCTTTCATTTGTTCATTTTCATCGATTTTTAATTTATTATTACTTTTGTCAGATTCAAGTTTTTTCTGTGACCATTGTGGGTTTTTCTTTCTTTCATTAAACGAGGGGTACCAACAATTTTGACCACGTGTGTATATAGTATATACAGAGCTCCTGTGTATGTCACTGGTGATCACTGTATTACCTATACACTATATACAGAGCTCCTGTCTATAATGTCACTGGTGATCACTGTGTTACCTGTACACTGACACTATATACAGAGCTCCTGTGTATAATGTTGCTGGTGGTAATAACAGTGTTGTTAGTATTGTGGTTTTGTATTCATGATCAGTATTGTAGTATTTGGTCACCTTGGGGTGGTAATATATGGTCTGGTCATAGTTTGGCCATATTTGTTCCTTGTATGTGGTATTATTCGGTCACTATGTAGTGGTAATATGTGATCTAGTCAAGGTGTGGCGATATTTGTCCCTTTTGTATGTGGTATTATTGGTGTTGATATAGTGGACTGTGTTGTGTATGGCGGTCATTTTATTCTCGCTGATCTTAACTAGGAAAAGATTTTTTTCCATTAGGCCACAGCCCCACCATCAGTATTTGGTCAGTATTTTTCTCAGGAGTGGCTGCCGAAACCAGGAATGGTTGATTAATGCAGAATTGGTGACTTGTTTCTATTATACCTTTTCTCTGATTGTTCATCACCTGTTTTGGCTCCCACTCCTGAGAAAAAATACTGACTGGACACTGACCGAATACTGATAGTAGGGCCGTGGCCTTAGCGATTAAATACTTGGACCAGAGCGGCAGAGATGCACTTACAGGGGTTCTCCGGTGAAAACAAGTAATCACCTCTCCACAGGATCATTGATAATATTGATTGGTGGGGGTCTGACTGCTTGCACACACCGGCAGAATGTGGAGCTTTTCTCCCCATTAGACTGGAGCGGCATGTGAGATGCGACCACTGATCCATTCATTCTCTCAGTGGCTGTGAGCGCTGCTCTTTTTTGCAAGTCTCTAAGAGAATGAATAGAGCTGCGGTCAGACGTCCCACCTGCCGCAGCATTTTAAAATAGGGATAAGTGTTCTGTCAGGGATAAAACTTCCCCATTCTTCCGATAGGTGCGTTTTCCAATGTTCGGACACAAATGCTCAATAAGTGATCACCTATCCTGTAGAGCCCATGGATCGGTGATAACTTGTTTTAACTAGTGTTGAGCGAGTATGTTCTGTCCGAGTATGCTCGGGCCGAGCGCCGAGTATTTACAGCTGCTCGGTGATATGGTTGAATCGCTCCCGTGTGCATGATTTGCAACTGTTTGACAGCTTTAACCCCTTAACGACATGTCATGTATTAGTACGCGCATGTCGTTATCCTCCGGTTCAGTGAGGGCTCCGGCGCTGAGCCCGCACTGAACCAAGCACATGTCAGCTGATTATTACAGCTGACATGTGCCCGCAACAGGCGCGGGTGGAATCGCGATCCACCAGCGGCTGTTAACATATTAAATGCCGCTGTCAATCTCCGACAGCGGCATTTAACGCGCGCTTCCTGAAAGCGCATCACTTACCCCGCCCATCGGCGACCCCGTCACATGATCGCGGGTCGGCGATGTGTGGTCATGACAACCCTGGGTCTGCAGCAGACACCAGTGGTTGTAATGATCCTGTCGCTATGAGCGCCATCTAGTGGTCGGCGCTCATAGGACAGGACCATTTCTGCTGCATACAGGGGAACTGCTGGTCCCCTGTATGTAGCAGAGGCGATCGGACAGTTGCTGCTTCAAGTCTCCTATGGAGACTACAGAAGCAAGCAAAAAGTGAAAAAAAAAGTTTTAAAAAATATGAAAAAAAATAAAAAAATGTAAAAGTTTAAATCACCCCCTAAAATCATAAAATAAACCCCACATACACATATTTGGCATTGCCGCGTTCAGAATCGCCTGATCTATCAATATAAAAATAGAATTAATGCGATCGGTAAATGGCGTAATGAGAAAAAAATTCTAAACGCCAGAATTACGTTTTTTGGTCACCGTAAAATTGCAATAAAATGCAATAACGGGCGATCAAAACATCGGATCTACCCCAAAATAGCATCTATAAAAACTTCAGCTCGGTTCACAAAAAATAAGCCCTCACCCTGCCCCAGATCCCGAAAAATGGAGACGCTACGGGTCTCGGAAAATGGCACCATTTTTTTTTTTTTTTATCAAACTTTGGAATTTTTTTTCTTCACTTAAATAAAAAAGAACCTATACATGTTTGGTGTCTATGAACTCGTAATGACCTGGAGAATAATAATGGCAGGTCAGTTTTAGCATTCAGTGAACGTGGTAAAAAAATATGAAAAAAAACCTCAGTGGTATTGCACTTTTTTTGCAATTTCACGGCGCTTGGAATTTTTTTCCCGTTTTCCCGTACACGGCATGGTAAAACTAGTAATGGCGTTAAAAAGTACAACTCGTCCCGCAAAAAATAAGCCCTAACATGGCCATATTGACCAAAAAATAAAAACGCTATGGCTCTGGGAACAAGTGGAGCAAAAAGCGAAAATGCAAAAACGGAAAATGCTCCGCGGCTTAAGGGGTTAATACATGTGAGGAATGTCTATTTCTTACACATTCCTCACATGTATTAAAACCGTCAAACAGTCGCAAATCATGCACACGGGAGCGATTCAACCATATCACCGAGCAGCTATAAATACTCGGAGCTCGGCCCGAGCATACTCGCCGAAAGGGTTAACAGAACATACTCGCTCAACACTAGTTTTAACCAAAGAAGCCCTTTAATGCAAACATGTCCATCCCAGTTAGAGTGTCGCCCAGTAGATGTGCAGGAGCCGCCAGTCAATGCTCCACTATAACAGCGAGAGCGGATAACAGATATTTGCATCTTGCTGTAGGTGGGCCCCTAGAGTTAATTTCCCCTGTGGGCCCCAGACACCGCAGTCCGACCCTGGTCATCAATATCAGATCAGTGAGGTTCCAACACACGGCCCCCTCACCAATAAGACAGCAGCTGGAAATACTCAGCGTAGAGCCCAAACAGCACAGCGCTGTACACTGTGTAGTGGCCGATCTTGGTACTGCAGCTCCTATTGAAATGATTGTGATCTGAGCTGTAGTCTGAATTGTGCCCTCTTGCATTCTGCGGGCAGAGGCGGCTTTGCCTCTGCAGAATGGGACAGGCACAGGGGCACTGAAGTCCACCAGTCTGCAAGTGAGCGCTTCTTGCCAAGGAGACCGGCCACTTCTCAGGTGGTCAGTAACCATAGCAATGAGCTGTACACTGCAGAATTAAAAATCTTTTCCTTCTTGAGAACAGAGAAGATTTTGAATAAGAAGGAAATTGCAAAGTTTCTTGTTTTTACAAGCTCTTTGCAATCTTAGCCTTTTAATACATTCATTTTATTTAGTTATATATTTATTTTACTCTCTTATATAGCGCCGTTAGATTTTGTAGCACCTTACAGACATTATCATCACTGTCCCCATTGGGGCTCACAATATGAATTCCCTATCAGTATGTCTTTGGAGTGTGGGAGGAAACCGGAGAACCCGGAGGAAACCCACACAAACACGGGGAGAACATACAAACTCCTTGCAGATGTTGTCCTTGCTATTATATGAACCCAGCCCCACAGCGTTAATCATTGACCCACCATGTTGCCCACATTCCTCGGCTTTTTTAAGATTTTCTGCAATGAATAAGAACACTGAAGAAAATCTAGATTGATCAACATTTCCTATCACAAATGCAGTTGCTGCAAAACTTGTCCATAGTCCTGTTCCCAGCTGAAAATTGGATACAATTGTATCTTGTGTAGACAATGCTCTGTGAGCTAAATAGCCGGGATCCACTGCTACAAGGCAGGAAACAGACAGATTCTGCTGATGGGTTCTGCTCCCAGAGCATTATTCAGCCCGGACATCTCAGCTCAGAGCAAAACCAGCTATAAGGCTGTGTGCACACCTAGCAGATTTGATGCAGATTTACATGCGATTTTTCTGCTAGAGAGAAGCGTTTTCACATGCATTTTTTCAAGCAATTTTCCAAGCGATTTTGAGCATCACTTGGAAAAGTGCTTGACAAGTTGATCACACAATATAAATCCATGCAACCGACATGGATCTATAATGTGTGAACAACTTAGATGCTTTAAATGCAGCATCTATAGTAAAAAAAAGAAAACGTTAATAAATAAAAAAAAACAACGGTATATTCACCTCTCCGGCGGCCCCCGGTCTGCTCTCCGGTCTCCTCCGGTCTGCTCCCGGCCGCGTCTTCTCTCTTCAGCGTCCCGAAGTGTACGGTCAGGACCTGCGGTGACGTCATTTAGTCAGCTGATGGCCACGCGACCATCACCTGATGCCGACGTCAGCGGTCATGCGACCATCACCTGACTAAATGACGTCAGCGCAGGTCCTGACAGTACAGACAGCAGACCGGAGGAGACCGGAGAGCAGACCGGGGGCCGCCGGAGAGGTGAATATACAGGTTTTGTTTGTTTTTAACTTTTTTATTTCTTTTTTTCACCGCGTGGTAGCCGGGATGAAGAGGAGTTGTAGTCTCGTTTTCCTCCCAGATACCACACGCATCGCGAATAAGCTTCAGCGTAATCGCAGTAGAAATGGTCATGCTGCGTTTTGCAAAGTAATGCGAATTCGGCGCGCAAATTAGCGCATCATGTGCACAGCACATCCGAATTCACATGGCTTTGCATGGCAGACTGTTTTACAAGCGTTTTCGCAGCCGTAAAAACGCCGCAAAAACGCTACAAAAACGCTACGTGGGCACATAGCCTAAGGCTGTGTGCCCACGACGCGTATTTTAAGCGTTTCCGCATGGCAAAAACGCTGCAGAAACGCTTAAAGACGCATGTTAGAAGGTCTGCCATGTTCCCCAATGATAGTCCGCATGTGCTGTGCACATGCTGCGGAAATTTCCGCTGCGGATTATCATTGCGGAAAAAAACGCAGCACTACCAATTATTTTGCGGAAGCGCAGCGTTTTCCTGGCCATTGACTTGCATTGGAACGCATGGATTCCGCTTCACTAGATAAGCACATGCGGAATACATGCGTTCAATGTGCGGATGGTACCCGGGTGTGGAGGATGGGAGACTCTCCTCCGGACCCGGGTACCATAGAACCTGTCAAAATAAAGAATAAAATAAAAAATAAATGTTATATTTACCTTCTGACGGCCCCCGCTGCGCTCGTCCTCCCATGTCGGCAGCTCGCGATGGACTGAAGGACCAGCGCTGACGTCATAGTCATGTGACGGCAGGTCCTTCAGTGTACCGCGATCTGCCGGCAGCCAGGACGGAGCGAAGCGAGACTGCGGGGGCCATCGGAAGGTAAGTATAGATTTATTTTTTTATTTTTAACCAGTCGTTGGGGTCACACTATATAAATCCATGCCGTTTTCATGGATTTCTATAGTGTGACCAAGTTGACAAGCACTTTCCAAGTGATGCTAAAATCGCTTGTAAAGCGCTTGTCAACCCGCATGCGGAAATGCATGTGAAGAACGCTCCACTTCTGCATGTCCCTGGCAGGAAAAACGCATGTACAATCCGCATATACAATCCGCATGTACAATCCGCATATACAATCCGCATGTACAATCCGCGTGTACAATCCGCATATACAATCCGCATGTACAATCCGCATGTACAATCCGCGTGTACAATCCGCGTGTACAATCCGCATGTACAATCCGCATATACAATCCGCATGTACAATCCGCATATACAATCCGCATGTACAATCCGCATGTACAATCCGCGTGTACAATCCGCATGTACAATCCGCGTGTACAATCCGCATGTACAATCCGCATGTACAATCCGCGTGTACAATCCGCATATACAATCCGCATGTACAATCCGCGTGTACAATCCGCGTGTACAATCCGCGTGTACAATCCGCGTGTACAATCCGCATGTACAATCCGCATGTACAATCCGCATGTACAATCCGCATGCGTTTTTTCTGCCAGCGAGATGCAGAAACGCTCAGGAAAAATCCGGAGCATTTCTGCATCGTGGGCACATAGCCTAAGTCTCTGCATTTGTCTGCTTACACATCAGTACATTTCTGAACACATTCAGCAAAAATTGCAGTACATTTGTTAAAATTGGGCATATAGCATACTATAGGTGCTTCTCACAAAATTAGAATATCATCAAAAATTTAATTTATTTCAGTTCTTCAATACAAATAGTAAAACTCATATTATATAGAGTCATTACAGACAGAGTGATCTATTTCAAGTGTTTATTTCTGTTAATGCTATTATCTCAGTAAATTAGAATACTTTATAACACCAGCTTGAAAAATGTTTTTAAAATCTGAAATGTTGTCCTACTGAAATGTATATTCAGTAAATGCCCTCAATACTTGGCCAGGCTCCTTTTGCATCAATTACTGCATCAATGCGGCAATGTGGCATGGAGGTGATCAGCCTGTGACACTGCTGAGGTGTTATGGAAGCCCAGGTGGCTTTGATAGAAGCCTTCAGCTCGTCTGCATTGTTGGGTCTGGGGTCTCTCATCTTTCTCTTGACAATACCCCATAGATTCTCTATAATAGATTCTCTATGGGGTTAAGGTCAGGTGAGTTTGCTGCCAATCAAGCACAGTGATACTGTTGTGTAAACCAGGTATTGGTACTTTTGGCAGTGTGGACAGGGGCCAAGTCCTGCTGGAAAATGACATTTCCATCTCCAAAAAGCTTGTGGGCAGAGGGAAGCATGAAGGGCTCTACAATGTCCTGGTAGACGGGTGCGCTGACTTTGGTCTTGATAAAACACAGTGGACCTACACCAGCAGATGACATTGCTCCCCAAACCATCACCGATTGTGGAAACTTCACACGAGACCTCCAGCAGCTTGGATTGTGGCCTCTCCACTCTTCTTCCAGACTCTGGGACCTTGATTTCCAAATTAAATGCAACATTTACTTTCATCGGAAAACAACACCTTGGACCACTGAGCAACAGTCCAGGTGTTTTTCTCCTTGGCCCAGGTAAGATGCTTCTGGCGTTGTCTATTGGTGATGTGTGGCTCGACACAAGGAATGTGACACTTGTAGCCCATGTCTTGGATACGTCTGTGTGTGGTGGCTCTTGAAGCACTGACTCCAGCAGCAGTCCACTCCTTGTGAATCTTCCCCAAATGTTTGAATGGCCTTTCCTTAACAATCTTTTCAAGGCTGCGGTTATCCCGGTTGCTTGTGCACCTCTTCCTACCACACTTTTTCTTTCCACTCAACTTTCCATAAATATGCTTGGATACAGCACTCTGTTAACAGCCAGCTTCTTTAGCAATGACCTTTTGTGGTTTACACTCCTTGTGGAGTGTGTCAATGACTGCCTTCTGGACATCTGTCAAGTCAGCAGTCTTCCCCATGATTGTGGAGCCTACTGAAACAGACAAAGGGACCTTTTTAAATGCGTAAGAAGCCTTTGCAGGTGTTTTTTGTTAATTATTCTAATTTACTGAGATAATGACTTTTGTGTTTTCATTGGCTGTAAGCCATCATTATCAACATTAACAGAAATAAACACTTGAAATAGATCACTCTGTAATGACTCTGTATAATATATGAGTTTCACTTTTTGGATTGAAGAACTGAAATAAATTAACTTTTTGATGATATTCTAATTTTGTGAGAAGCACCTGTATGTTTGATGCATCTCATTAGCTAAGCTCAACCTCTTCCTTGCTTCACCTCAATTTGAGCCATAAATTGTGATATTTCATTTTGGTGCATTTTATGACTCCTTTTTGTCACACTTTTCTCATAACTATTTTTTTTATAACTGAGGGAAAATAACAAAATCTTATTTGTTGTACTCAAGTTTTCACAGAAACATCTGATAAAGTGTTGACTTATTTTTCGGAGTTAAACTCTTCCTTTTGGCCCTCTATATATTTGAGTTTGACAGCCCTGATGTAGATGGATGATGATGTGGCAAGAAGGGGCAGAGGGGCAGAGCCTCCTGGCTCTCAGCTTCGCTCTCCACTGCTCACAGGAGACAGCAGTTACTTCACAAATGTAACTGATAGAAAAGATGTCACGTAAGAGGGGGTCAGGGGAGCGATGTGCTGCAGGAAGAGGAGGATTAGGCAGGGAGCGCTGTGCTGCAGGAAGAGGAGGATTAGGCAGGGGAGTGATGTAATGCAGGAGGGGGAGGCTTAGGCAGGGAAGCGATGTGCTGCAGGAAGAGGTGGCTTATGCAGGGGAGTGATGTAATGCAATAGGAGAGGATTAGGCAGGGAGCGATATGCTGCAGGAAGTGCAGGATTTGGCAGTGGGCGATGTGGTGCAAGAGGGGATTTGGCAGTGGGTGATGTGGTGCAGGAAGGGGGAGATTTAGAAAGGGCACAATGTGCTGCAAGGAGGGGAGGATTAGACGGGAGCAATGTGCCGCAAGAGGGGGAGGTTTAGACAGGGGAGTGATGTGCTGCAGGAGTGGGAGAATTAAGCGGTGAGAAATATGCTGCAGGACGGGGAGGGTTAGGCAGGGGAGCAATGTGCTGCAGGTGGAAGGAGAATCTGTGACTACAGCCCAGTGTTTAAGGTTTATTGGAGCCTGTCTTTTATATATTTTATTGTTTTTTTTTCTGACAAAGCTGCATAACATCTGACATGAAGTCCGCTTAGCAGTCACTGTCCCTGTAGATTGTTACTGTCCAGGTTCACCGCGGTCTCTTTTTGTTTTTAGTGCCAATCTGACAGCAGTGAAGGTTCCGCTGATAATGGCGGTCGGGTTCCGAATAGAATGTTCATGTCTGTTCTCATTGTAGTAACATCACGGAATATGCTAATTTCTTCTGACCACACCCGATGACTGAATAAAGGCGCCTCACCCACTTGTCTATGTCATCACTTTGTGGTGTCACAATGATCTAAGGGGATAAAAAACGCTCCTGGCAGCTTTACAGTCGTCCCTTCGTGTTAAAGGAGCAGGATGATAGAGCCGCACCATGCCAGCCAGAAGAAAAGAAAGTGGAGCCCTTCAAGATGATGAAGCAAGAAAGCAGACTGTGGAAGGCCATCCAGGACCAAGAGCATCATGAGGGCCTGGTAACGTATACTACACAACTGTTCTGTATATGCTCATGCCATGTAAACCTATGGTGGCCGATTCATCAAGGCTGGTGGATTTCTATACCAGCATTCATGAAGCGCCTATTGGAGGAACGTGCACCAAATTCATTAAAAAGACTAAACCTCTTAATGAACTTGACTCATCCTTAAAGGGGTTGTTCCCTTTCAATAAATGAATGTCCCTAGCTGCAGGTCATTTAATTAAAAAAAAGAGGTTCCACCATCTCAGAGCTGCAGCAGCTCAGTGCGCTCAGCTGGGCAGTCCGTCTGATTACATTTGTTGGCTGCGGCAGTATTGAGGTGATGGCAGTGCCATACACAATCCCAGGAATGGGTCAGGACAGCACAGTTTGATTCTTTATACCTGCAGCCAGGGTCATTCATTTATTGAAATATCCCCTTAAAGCTGACGTACTACACCTCAAGAAATGTACTCCAGTCAAAAGATGGAGTCAATTTCAGTCCTATTTTACACCACTTTTCCAGCCTAATTTGTAATAAGTTTTCAGGTAAAGCTAAGCCACAAGCGGTCCAGATAAGCTCTGTTCACTATGTAAGAAGTTAAAAGAGTGGGTGTAAAAAGGTCAGAGTATTCAAATGTAAGTTGTGCAGGAACTTACTGAGATTCAAACAGTTGTGCAACACATTTCCGGTGAAAACTGCTTGATGAAAAATGTTCCTTGAATAATATAACATTTCAGGTTAGTGGTAATAGATTTTGTTATGTTACGTTGATCCAGGGAACTAGTCTGATTGCCATATGTGGAGTCGGGAAGGAATTTTTCCCCTAATATGGGCCAATTAGCATCTGCCTCATGGGGTTTTTGCCTTCCTCTGGATCAACACATTAGCTTTTAGGTTGAACTTGATGGACTTGTGTCTTTCAACCTTAAAACTATGAAACTGTCCCTGTATTGAGGTTCAAGGGTGAAGCCCAGGGTTCATTTGGAACCATCAGAAATGGTGTGTTTTGCGCCCAGTCTGTCCAAGGAAGCCTGTTTGAGCCAACGGCCTCAGAAATATCCTAACATTTCAGAAAGTAGCAATAGTTAGGGTGGCTGAACCATTCTAGCCTTAAGTTTGCCCCTCCAGTCAGCATCTACTATGTAGATGCAATCAAGGCCATGTATTAAGTCTTTATCGCTGTACAGGGCTGTAAGAGTGAAGGCCAGAGTTCCTTTGGAACCTGTAGGATAGACTGGCTTTTGCCAAGTCTTTCCAAAGAAGCTTTTTTGAGCCATAGGCCTCAGACAGGTCCTAACAAGAAAGTGGCATTAGATAGGTTTTTCTTTAGTTAGGATTGATTCAACTACTCAAGCCTCAAGCGCACTCCTCCGGCCAGCAGCTACTCTGTAGATGCAACCCTGGGCCTATGGTAAGTATCTATCCCTGTACAGGGGTGTAATGGTAAAAACCTGGGTTCCCTTGGGATCTGCAGAATGGAGTAGCTTGCGCCAAGTCTGTCCGAGGAAGTCTGTTTGAGCCAACAGCCTTAAACAGATCCCAGTATTTAGGAAAAAAAAAAGCTTCAGTTAGAGTTGAATCAACCACTATAGCCTCAAGCTCGCTCCTCCGGCCAGCAGCTACTCTGTAGATGCAGCCCTGGGCCTATGGTAAGTATCTATCCATGTACAGGCGTGTAATGGTAAAGGCCAGGGTTCCCTTGGGATCTGCAGAATGGAGTAGCTTGCGCCAAGTCTGTCCGAGAAAGCCTTTTTGAGCTGATGGATTTAAACAAATTTCAACATTTAGGAAAAAAGCATTAATCTATTTCAGTTAGAGTTAATTCAATTACTCTAGCATAAAGATCCTAATTCACTTTGTCTAAAGGAAGTTAGTTGGCAAATTTTTATTGTGTGAGCAATGAGGTTATGAAACTCTCTACCACATGAAATTGAAATACTTAATTTTCTAAAAAAAATTCAAGGAGGGCATGTGTGTGCCTTTCTTGAATAATATAAAATTGCAGGTTATCCGTACTAGATTTTGTTATGGGATGTTGATCCAGGGAACTAGTCTGATTGCCATATGTGGAGTCGGGAAGGAATTTTTCCCCTAATATGGGGCAATTAGCATCTGCCTCATGGGGTTTTTGCCTTCCTCTGGATCAACACATTAGCTTTTAGGTTGAACTTGATGGACTTGTATCTTTCAACCTTAAAACTATGAAACGGTCCCTGTATAGAGGTTCAAGGGTGAAGCCCAGGGTTCATTTGGAAACATCAGAAATGGTGTGTTTTGCGCCCAGTCTGTCCAAGGAAGCCTGTTTGAGCCAACGGCCTCAGAAATATCTTAACATTTAAGAAAGTAGCAATAGTTAGGGTTGGCTGAACCATTCTAGCCTTAAGTTTGCCCCTCCAGTCAGTATCTACTATGTAGATGCAATCAAGGCCCTGTAATAAGTCTTTATCGCTGTACAGGGCTGTAAGAGTGAAGGCCAGAGTTCCTTTGGAACCTGTAGGATAGACTGGCTTTTGCCAAGTCTTTCCAAAGAAGCTTTTTTGAGCCATAGGCCTCAGACAGGTCCTAACAAGAAAGTGGCATTAGATAGGTTTTTCTTTAGTTAGGATTGATTCAACTACTCAAGCCTCAAGCGCACTCCTCCGGCCAGCAGCTACTCTGTAGATGCAACCCTGGGCCTATGGTAAGTATCTATCCCTGTACAGGGGTGTAATGGTAAAAACCAGGGTTCCCTTGGGATCTGCAGAATGGAGTAGCTTGCGCCAAGTCTGTCCGAGGAAGTCTGTTTGAGTCAACAGCCTTAAACAGATCCCAGTATTTAGGAAAAAAAAGCTTTAGTTAGAGTTGAATCAACCACTATAGCCTCAAGCTCGCTCCTCCGGCCAGCAGCTACTCTGTAGATGCAGCCCTGGGCCTATGGTAAGTATCTATCCCTGTACAGTGGTGTAATGGTAAAGGCCAGGGTTCCCTTGGGATCTGCAGAATGGAGTAGCTTGCGCCAAGTCTGTCCGAGAAAGCCTTTTTGAGCTGATGGATTTAAACAAATTTCAACATTTAGGAAAAAAGCATTAATCTATTTCAGTTAGAGTTAATTCAATTACTCTAGCATAAAGATCCTAATTCACTTTGTCTAAAGGAAGTTAGTTGGCAAATTTTTATTGTGTGAGCAATGAGGTTATGAAACTCTCTACCACATGAAATTGAAATACTTAATTTTCTAAAAAAAATTCAAGGACGGCATGTGTGTGCCTTTCTTAAATAATATAAAATTGCAGGTTATCCGTACTAGATTTTGTTATGGGACGTTGATCCAGGGAACTAGTCTGATTGCCATATGTGGAGTCGGGAAGGAATTTTTCCCCTAATATGGGGCAATTAGCATCTGCCTCATGGGGTTTTTGCCTTCCTCTGGATCAACACATTAGCTTTTAGGTTGAACTTGACAGACTTGTGTCTTTCAACCTTAAAACTATGAAACGGTCCCTGTATAGAGGTTCAAGGGTGAAGCCCAGGGTTCATTTGGAAACATCAGAAATGGTGTGTTTTGCGCCAAGTCTGTCCAAGGAAGCCTGTTTGAGCCAATGGCCTCAGAAATATCCTAACATTTAAGAAAGTAGCAATAGTTAGGGTTGGCTGAACCATTCTAACTTTAAGTTTGCCCCTCCAGTCAGCATCTACTATGTAGATGCAATAAAGGCCCTGTAATAAGTCTTTATCACTGTACAGGGCTGTAAGAGTGAAGGCCAGAGTTCCTTTGGAACCTGTAGGATAGACTGGCTTTTGCCAAGTCTTTCCAAAGAAGCTTTTTTGAGCCATAGGCCTCAGACAGGTCCTAACAAGAAAGTGTCATTAGATAGGTTTTTCTTTAGTTAGGATTGATTCAACTACTCAAGCCTCAAGCGCACTCCTCCGGGCAGCAGCTACTCTGTAGATGCAACCCTGGGCCTATGGTAAGTATCTATCCCTGTACAGGTGTGTAATGGTAAAAACCAGGGTTCCCTTGGGATCTGCAGAATGGAGTAGCTTGCGCCAAGTCTGTCTGAGGAAGTCTGTTTGAGCCAACAGCCTTAAACAGATCCCAGTATTTATGAAAAAAAAGCTTTAGTTAGAGTTGAATCAACCATTATAGCCTCAAGCTCGCTCCTCCGGCCAGCAGCTACTCTGTAGATGCAGCCCTGGGCCTATGGTAAGTATCTATCCCTGTACAGGGGTGTAATGGTAAAGGCCAGGGTTCCCTTGGGATCTGCAGAATGGAGTAGCTTGCGCCAAGTCTGTCCGAGAAAGCCTTTTTGAGCTGATGGATTTAAACAAATTTCAACATTTAGGAAAAAAGCATTAATCTATTTCAGTTAGAGTTAATTCAATTACTCTAGCATAAAGATCCTAATTCACTTTGTCTAAAGGAAGTTAGTTGGCAAATTTTTATTGTGTGAGCAATGAGGTTATGAAACTCTCTACCACATGAAATTGAAATACTTAATTTTCTAAAAAAAATTCAAGGAGGGCATGTGTGTGCCTTTCTTGAATAATATAAAATTGCAGGTTATCCGTACTAGATTTTGTTATGGGACGTTGATCCAGGGAACTAGTCTGATTGCCATATGTGGAGTCGGGAAGGAATTTTTCCCCTAATATGGGGCAATTAGCATCTGCCTCATGGGGTTTTTGCCTTCCTCTGGATCAACACATTAGCTTTTAGGTTGAACTTGATGGACTTGTGTCTTTCAACCTTAAAACTATGAAACGGTCCCTGTATAGAGGTTCAAGGGTGAAGCCCAGGGTTCATTTGGAAACATCAGAAATGGTGTGTTTTGCGCCAAGTCTGTCCAAGGAAGCCTGTTTGAGCCAACGGCCTCAGAAATATCCTAACATTTAAGAAAGTAGCAATAGTTAGGGTTGGCTGAACCATTCTAACCTTAAGTTTGCCCCTCCAGTCAGCATCTACTATGTAGATGCAATCAAGGCCCTGTAATAAGTCTTTATCACTGTACAGGGATGTAAGAGTGAAGGTCAGAGTTCCTTTGGAACCTGTAGGATAGACTGGCTTTTGCCAAGTTTTTCCAAAGAAGCTTTTTTGAGCCATAGGCCTCAGACAGGTCCTAACAAGAAAGTGTCATTAGATAGGTTTTTCTTTAGTTAGGATTGACTCAACTACTCAAGCCTCAAGCGCACTCCTCCGGCCAGCAGCTACTCTGTAGATGCAACCCTGGGCCTATGGTAAGTATCTATCCCTGTACAGGGGTGTAATGGTAAAAACCAGGCTTCCCTTGGGATCTGCAGAATGGAGTAGCTTGCGCCAAGTCTTTCCGAGGAAGTCTGTTTGAGCCAACAGCCTTAAACAGATCCCAGTATTTAGGAAAAAAAAGCTTTAGTTAGAGTTGAATCAACCACTATAGCCTCAAGCTCGCTCCTCCAGCCAGCAGCTACTCTGTAGATGGAACCCTGGGCCTATGGTAAGTATCTATCCCTGTACAGGGGTGTAATGGTAAAGGCCAGGGTTCCCTTGGGATCTGCAGAATGGAGTAGCTTGCGCCAAGTTTGTCCGAGAAAGCCTTTTTGAGCTGATGGATTTAAACAAATTTCAACATTTAGGAAAAAAGCATTAATCTATTTCAGTTAGAGTTAATTCAATTACTCTAGCTTAAAGATCCTAATTCACTTTGTCTAAAGGAAGTTAGTTGGCAAATTTTTATTGTGTGAGCAATGAGGTTATGAAACTCTCTACCACATGAAATTGAAATACTTAATTTTCTAAAAAAAATTCAAGGAGGGCATGTGTGTGCCTTTCTTGAATAATATAAAATTGCAGGTTATCCGTACTAGATTTTGTTATGGGACGTTGATCCAGGGAACTAGTCTGATTGCCATATGTGGAGTCGGGAAGGAATTTTTCCCCTAATATGGGGCAATTAGCATCTGCCTCATGGGGTTTTTGCCTTCCTCTGGATCAACACATTAGCTCTTAGGTTGAACTTGATGGACTTGTGTCTTTCAACCTAAAAACTATGAAACGGTCCCTGTATAGAGGTTCAAGGGTGAAGCCCAGGGTTCATTTGGAAACATCAGAAATGGTGTGTTTTGCGCCCAGTCTGTCCAAGGAAGCCTGTTTGAGCCAACGGCCTCAGAAATATCCTAACATTTAAGAAAGTAGCAATAGTTAGGGTTGGCTGAACCATTCTAGCCTTAAGTTTGCCCCTCCAGTCAGCATCTACTATGTAGATGCAATCAAGGCCCTGTAATAAGTCTTTATCACTGTACAGGGCTGTAAGAGTGAAGGCCAGAGTTCCTTTGGAACCTGTAGGATAGACTGGCTTTTGCCAAGTCTTTCCAAAGAAGCTTTTTTGAGCCATAGGCCTCAGACAGGTCCTAACAAGAAAGTGTCATTAGATAGGTTTTTCTTTAGTTAGGATTGACTCAACTACTCAAACCTCAAGCGCACTCCTCCGGCCAGCAGCTACTCTGTAGATGCAACCCTGGGCCTATGGTAAGTATCTATCCCTGTACAGGGGTGTAATGGTAAAAACCAGGCTTCCCTTGGGATCTGCAGAATGGAGTAGCTTGCGCCAAGTCTTTCCGAGGAAGTCTGTTTGAGCCAACAGCCTTAAACAGATCCCAGTATTTAGGAAAAAAAAGCTTTAGTTAGAGTTGAATCAACCACTATAGCCTCAAGCTCGCTCCTCCGGCCAGCAGCTACTCTGTAGATGCAACCCTGGGCCTATGGTAAGTATCTATCCCTGTACAGGGGTGTAATGGTAAAGGCCAGGGTTCCCTTGGGATCTGCAGAATGGAGTAGCTTGCGCCAAGTCTGTCCGAGAAAGCCTTTTTGAGCTGATGGATTTAAACAAATTTCAACATTTAGGAAAAAAGCATTAATCTATTTCAGTTAGAGTTAATTCAATTACTCTAGCATAAAGATCCTAATTCACTTTGTCTAAAGGAAGTTAGTTGGCAAATTTTTATTGTGTGAGCAATGAGGTTATGAAACTCTCTACCACATGAAATTGAAATACTTAATTTTCTAAAAAAAAATTCAAGGAGGGCATGTGTGTGCCTTTCTTGAATAATATAAAATTGCAGGTGATCCGTACTAGATTTTGTTATGGGACGTTGATCCAGGGAACTAGTCTGATTGCCATATGTGGAGTCGGGAAGGAATTTTTCCCCTAATATGGGGCAATTAGCATCTGCCTCATGGGGTTTTTGCCTTCCTCTGGATCAACACATTAGCTTTTAGGTTGAACTTGATGGACTTGTGTCTTTCAACCTTAAAACTATGAAACGGTCCCTGTATAGAGGTTCAAGGGTGAAGCCCAGGGTTCATTTGGAAACATCAGAAATGGTGTGTTTTGCGCCAAGTCTGTCCAAGGAAGCCTGTTTGAGCCAACGGCCTCAGAAATATCCTAACATTTAAGAAAGTAGCAATAGTTAGGGTTGGCTGAACCATTCTAACCTTAAGTTTGCCCCTCCAGTCAGCATCTACTATGTAGATGCAATCAAGGCCCTGTAATAAGTCTTTATCACTGTACAGGGCTGTAAGAGTGAAGGTCAGAGTTCCTTTGAAACCTGTAGGATAGACTGGCTTTTGCCAAGTTTTTCCAAAGTTGCTTTTTTGAGCCATAGGCCTCAGACAGGTCCTAACAAGAAAGTGTCATTAGATAGGTTTTTCTTTAGTTAGGATTGACTCAACTACTCAAGCCTCAAGCGCACTCCTCCGGCCAGCAGCTACTCTGTAGATGCAACCCTGGGCCTATGGTAAATATCTATCCCTGTACAGGGGTGTAATGGTAAAAAACAGGGTTCCCTTGGGATCTGCAGAATGGAGTAGCTTGCGCCAAGTCTGTCCGAGGAAGTCTGTTTGAGCCAACAGCCTTAAACAGATCCCAGTATTTAGGAAAAAAAAGCTTTAGTTAGAGTTGAATCAACCACTATAGCCTCAAGCTCGCTCCTCCGGCCAGCAGCTACTCTGTAGATGCAACCCTGGGCCTATGGTAAGTATCTATCCCTGTACAGGGGTGTAATGGTAAAGGCCAGGGTTCCCTTGGGATCTGCAGAATGGAGTAGCTTGCGCCAAGTCTGTCCGAGGAAGTCTTTTTGAGCCAATGGCCTTAGACAGAACCCATCATTTAGTAATAAAAAAGCTTTAGTTAGAGTTATAGCCTCAAGCTCGCTCCTCTGGCCAGCAGCTACTCTGTAGATGCAACCCTGAGCATGTGGTAAGTCTCCATTCCTGTAAAGGGGTGTAATGGTAAAGATCAGGCTTCCTTTTGACCTGCTTATGCCAAGTCTGTCAAAGGAAGCCTTTTTGAGCTGATGGCTCTAAACATATCCTAATGTTTAGGAAAAAAGCTTATGTGTATTTCAGTTAGATTAAAAGTAAAGTCAACAAAAGAGAATTTAACTTTCCCCAAAAAATCAATTATTAATATAGCATTTACCTGCCCAGATCTCAGAACTAATGCACTATTAGGATGTAGCAATCCCATATAATTTTGTGTGCAGTTTTAATACTATGTAATCACCCCCCTCCATTAATTGGTAATATGTGAGTGGTTGTCACATCAGTATTTTGCACCTGTATTGCTATCATCGTTATTATATGGTATGATTAGTACTGAGACCTAGGCAGGTAAACACTGTTGCCCTTTTTTCCTGTGTTAATTCTTGAATTTTGGCGGGAATTTAAATTTGTCTTTGCTTTTAATGTTAGTGTAGGGACTCGCAAGTATGAGGACCCTTGACGCGGGTTGCGAGCTTGTGTATTTTGGCCAAAATATTTACTAATACCTCATATATATCATATATATTTTTTGCACGTTATTTTTATTCAGGGTGCAGCCAGACCCATCAATGTTGGCCTTGTAAACTAGGGTGTCTGTCTTCATGGGGTGTACTTAAAAAGTGCTGGGCAGCCCGCCTAATCTAATAGTTTGGGCTTCACTAATAGGCTGTAAGCCAGACATTGTGCACTACCTATGTGTGACCAGTGCCCTATACAAGGCTTATTTGTGTGCAGTTTTAATACTAAGCTATCACCCCCTCCATGAATTGGTAGGTTGTGAGTGGTTGTCTCATCAATATTTTGCACCTGTGTTGCTGACTTCTTCATTATATGGGTTTGCTGCATCCTTGTAATTATTGTTGCTGTATTTGCTGTGTTAATTCTTGAATTTTGGTGGGAACTTTAATTCCTTGTTTTTGTGACTTTGCTTTTAATGTTAGTGTAGGGACTCGCAAGTATGAGGACCCTTGAGCAGGTTGCGAGCTTGTATATTTTGGCCAAAATATCGACCAATACCTCATATATATCATATATATTTTTTACATGCTATTTTTATTCAGGGTGCAGCCAAGCCCATCTACAGGTGCATCTCACAAAATTAGAATATCACCATAAAAGTTAATTTATTTCAGTTCTTCAATACAAAACGTGAAACTCATATATTATATAGAGCCATTACACACAGAGTGATCTATTTCACGTGTTTATTTCTGTTAATGTTGATGATTATGGCTTACAGCCAACGAAAACTCAAAAGTCATTATTTCAATTAATTAGAATACCTTATAACAACAGCTTGAAAAATGTTTTCAAAATCCAAAATGTTATCCTACTGAAATGTATGTTCAGTAAATGCCCTCAATACTTGGTCGGGGCTCTTTTTACATCAATTACTGCATCAATGCGGCAATGTGGCATGGAGGGATCAGCCTGTGGCACTGCTGAGGGGTTATGGAAGCCCAGGTGGCTTTGATAGAAGCCTTCAGGTCGTCTGCATTGTTGGGTCTGGTGTCTCTCATTTTCCTCTTGACAATACCCCATAGATTCTTTATGGGGTTAAGGTCAGGTGAGTTTGCTGCCAATCAAGCACAGTGATACTGTTGTTTTAAACCAGGTATTAGTACTTTTGTCAGTGTGGACAGGGGCCAAGTCCTGCTGGAGAATGAAATTTCCATCTCCAAAAAGCTTGGCGTAGCTAAGGTTTTGGTTCAGGGGGCCGAAACTTCTGAGTGGGCCTCTAACCAGGTAACCCTGATTCCAACTATAGCGGCGCACCCAGATAGTTGATGTAGGAAAACCTCAGCAGATGACCGCGCTGTTACTAAAAATAATCTCTATACAAAGACCAGCACTGATATTACCGCCATATGGTGACATATATTGATAGATGCCAGTCCTGCAAAACATATAAGAGATCACAGCTCAGTTATATATAGTACCTTACAGCTGACGTTCTTTCTGATTAAATTGTTCACTTTTCCCGTCTTTTCCATCTGGCCCAGACCGACACGACAACTTCTCCAGCCAGGACTCAGAGTCTCAGGTATGCAGAGATCACAACAAAGACACATTTGACTCCTTACATTTCAGGCACTGACCACATCTATCCCCAACCTGCACAAACTTCTCATCCTGCTGATACCCCAATACTGAGCCTCTGCTGCAAAATGTGTCCCTATTACTGCACCTACTGTGTGCCCTCTAGATGGTAAAACAAACCTCTAAAATAAAGTAATGCCGTGTGCAAGTGTCCTAGAAAACAGTGCACACATTGTGCCCCCTAGAAAGTAATAGTGCCCCTTCGACAGTCACGATAACCTGAGCTCCCCTATAACAATAAGTGCCCACCTAAGATTTAATAATGTCCTGAGTCTCCCCCCATGTAGAGCTCCGCTCTAACCAGTATGATGTTCTCCTATTCACTATATAATTCCCCCTCACTGTATAGTACCCCCACACAGTATACTGACCCCTTAGTAGCCCCCAAGCTGATGGCTCCAACACTGTATGATGGCCTCCACACCATACAAAGATCCCACATTATCTCCCACACTGTATGATGGCCCCCACACTGTTCAAAGAACCCACATTATCTCCCACACTGTATAAATAGAGTACATATAGTATAATGCACCAGATAGTCCTCAATATAGTATAATGCACTCCCCATAGTCCTTCGTATAGTATAATGCGCCCCCATAGGCAGAGTCTGTAGTATAATGTGCCCCCCCTCCTCATAGGCAGAGTCTGTGATATAATGCCCCCCCCCCATCTCATAGGCAGCGTCTGTAGTATAATGCCCCACCTATAGGCAGAGTCTGTAGTAAAATGCACCCCCCATAGGCAGAGTCTGTAGTATAATGCTCCCCCTCTTATAGGCAGAGTCTGTAGTACAATGTCCCCCCATAGGCAGAGTCTGTAGTCTACTGCTCTCCCCTGCTCATAAACAGAGTCTGTAGTATAATGCCCCCCATAGGCAGAGTCTGTAGTAGAATGCCCCCCCATAGACAGAGGCTTTAGTATAATGCTCCCCCCCTCCCCATAGACAGTCTGTAGTATAATGCCCCCCCTCCCCATAGGCAGAGTCTTTAGTATAATGCACCTCCCCCTTCCCATAGGCAGAGTCTGTAATATAATGCCGCCCCCCACCCGGCAAAAAATAAATAAACAGTACTCATCTCTCCTCCTGGTTCCCTCGCTGCTCAGAGCACCCAGCACGCACACATCTTCAGCACAGCGGGCTGGGCGCCAAGTGATGATGTCAGAGACGTCAGTCACAGAAGGGACTAATGGGAGAGAGATCCGCGCTCCCTCTCTCATCAGTAAACTTGCGGCGGTGGCGGGCAGTGGGGCCCGATGCTGGCACCAGGGGCATGCTAGATACAGTTACACTGGCGTAGCCCTGGATGGGCCCCCTAAGAGCGAGGGGCCCGGGGCCACCGCCCCCTTTGCCCCCCTGGTAGCTTGATACTGTGGCAGAGGGAAGCATGAAGTGCTCTAAAATTTCCTGGTAGACGGCTGCGCTGACTTTGGTGTTGAAAAAACACAGTGGACCTACACCAGCAGATGACACGGCTCCCCAAACCATCACTGATTGTGGAAACTTCACACTAGACCTCAAGCAGCTTGGATTGTGGCCTCTCCACTCTTCTTCCAGACTCTGGGACCTTGATTTCAAATGAAAATTGGAACTCTGGACATCTGTCAAGTCAGCAGTCTTCACCATGATTGTCATGATTGTGGAGCCTACTAAAACAGACTAAGGGACCTTTTTAAATGCTTAGGAAGTCTTTGCAGGTGTTTTTTGTTAATTATTTTAATTTACTGAGTTAATGACTTTTGTGTTTTCATTGGCTATAAGCCATAATCATCAACATTAACAGAAATAAACACTTGAAATAGATCACTGTGTTTGTAATGACTCTATATAATATATGAGGTTCACTTTTTGCATTGAAGAACTGAAATAAATTAACTTTTTGATGATATTCTAATTTTGTGAGATGCACCTATATGTTATGGCCTTGTAAATTAGAGTGTCTATCTTCATGGGGTGCACTTAAATAGTGCTGGGCAGCCCGTGTTCTTGCCTCAGCAGCGAATTTAGCTATCCAGGGAATCTAGTCACTTTATGTGTATATCAGTTCTGACATTATGTTGCTTGCATTTGAATCCTGTCTCTTTTTTATTGTTTGATAACTGCACTGTCTGCTAGTGATTTAATGTATTTGCTCTAGTTTCAATTTGCAATGCATTATGGGAAAGTTCCAAGAGCATTGTGAGACAGTTCTTGTTGCATTGTGGTCCTGTTCTTGTCACAGTTTGGGCAGCGACCATTATTTCCTCTTCTCTTCTGATGGAGAAGTTCCCTTATCACTCATCTTGTAAAGTGGCACAGAGCGGTAGTCGTGACTGAACGTCGGTCTGATTTCGCTCTGGCACTTTACAGACAATGGGTGTCCCAGTCCCAGTGTGCTCTAGGGTGTGGGGTGCAGCACACTCTCTTGTAGGCCGCAGGCCTCCACTGCCTTCAGGCTTCTGTCCTCAGAAGCCGCCGCACACAATTTAGGGAACACGAAGTTCTTTGTAACAGTCAAACATATACTTGACAGTTCAAGTTCATCAGGTGGGTACAGATGGGATAAGGCACAGCAATTCACATTATCCTCCTTCTTAGCATAACTCCTCTTCAGCCCTGTTGCTAGCTCATCCTGTATTTCTCGTCCACCTCTGCAGTGCACCCGGGACTGGCCTTCAACTTCCATCTATGCAGGTCCCTGTCCATCTTCCTTTGTACTTCAGAGCACACAAAGTGTCCGGCAGCTCCTATGCCAGACCTTAGGCTCTGGACGTGACTGGAGCGACTGCTCTGGATCCCAGTAATGCCTCCCACTGCCTGGAACATTGAGTACTATATACAGTGGGTACGGAAAGCATTCAGACCCCTTTACATCTTTCACTCTTTGTTTCATTGCAGCCATTTGGTAAATTCTAAAAAGTTCTTTTTTTTTCTCATTAAAGTACACTGTGCACCCCATCTTGACTGAAAAAAAAACAGAAATGTAGAAATTTTTGCAAATTTATTAAAAAAGGAAAACTGAAATATCACATGGTCATAAGTATTCAGACCCTTTGCTCATATTTAAGTCACATGCTGTCCATTTCTTGTGATCCTCTTTGAGATGGTTCTACTCTTTCATTGGAGTCCAGCTGTGTTTAATTAAACTGATAGGACTTGATTTGGAAAGGCACACACCTGTCTATATAAGACCTCACAGCTCACAGTGCATGTCAGACCAAATGAGAATCATGAGCTCAAAGGAACTGCCTGTTACGATGTTAGTAGATACCCTGAAGTCCAATGGCGTGGGCCAAAAGCAGAGACTGAGACAAGAGTAGTGTGAAAGTCTATTTTAAACTCAAGTGCAAAAGATCACAGCAAACAGTTTATGAAGGTAAGTTCATTCCAAACAATACTTCTTAGAACCTAATCTGTAAGGCACGGCCTTCATTACTATTAGGGTATGTAAACGTTAACGATAGTCCAAGTTTACTTAGGTACAGTAATATGCAAACAGAAATAAGGATAGTAAGCAGACGTAGGTATTCCTCAGTTGATTGTGGACTCACGTAGTGCAGAAGAGAAGACAAACTGGAATATGGATCTGGATATTGAAGAATGCAGGAGGTGCAGCGGAGGAAACAGCGATGTCTTAAGCAGAGCTGGAGCCGGGTATTTAAACACAGAGCAAGATGGTGACTATACCAGAGGTGTAGAGATCCAGGAGAAGTTTTCTTCAGGAAGACAAAAGTTCAGAGATCCCAGCGTGAGTGAACAACAGCCAGCGGTTCCTTTCAGCAGAAGTCCCCTTAGCAGAGGATTCAGGCAGCAATCCTTTCAGCGGATGACTAGGAGTAAACACAAGGTCAGCAAGACTCTATTCAGAGGGCTAGCACAGGTGAGTAGAAAGCTAAAAGCACACAATACTCAGGCAAGGCATGATTGCAACACATGCAGTTTAAGTAGGTCCACAGGCAGGAAACACATGACCCCAGTGAGGCAATGGAAGCCATCTTGGCTAAGGGAAAAACTACTGGCAAAGTAAAATTAAACCTGGCATCCTGACACTGCCCAAGGAGCTTAGAGACAGAATTGTGGCAAGGCACAGATCTGGCCAAGTTTACAAAAGAATTTCTGCATTAGTCAAGGGTCCTAAGAACACAGTGGCCTCCATAATCCTTAAGTGGAAGAAGTTTGGGACCACCAGAAGTCTTCCTAGACCTGGCCGTCCAGCTAAACTGAGCAATCGTGGGAGAAGAGCCTTGGTGAGAGAGGTAAAGATGAACCCCAAGATCACTGTGGCTCAGCTCCAAAGATGCAGTAGGGAGATGGGAGAAAGTTGCATAAAGTCAACTATCACTGCAGCCCTCCACAAGTCGAGCCTTTATGGCAGAGTGGCCCAACGGAAGCCTCTCCTCAGTGCAAGACATATGAAAGCCTGCACAGAGTTTGCTTAAAAACACATGAAGGACTCCCAGTCTATGAGAAATAAGATTCTTTGGTCTGATGAGACTAAGATAGAACTTTTTGGTGATAATTCTAAGGGGTATGTGTGGAAAAAAAACAGGCACTGCTCATCACCTGCCCAATACAATCCCAACAGTGAAACATGGTGGTGGCAGCATCATGGGGGTGTTTTTCAGCTGCAGGGACAGGACGACTGGTTGGAATTGAAAGAAACATGAATGCGGCCAAGTACACAGATATCCTGGATGAAAACCTCTTCCAGAGTGCTCTGGACCTCAGACTTGGCCGAAGGTTCACCTTCCAACAAGAAAATGACCCTAAGCACACAGTTAAAATAACAAAGGAGTGGCTTCAGAACAACCCTGTGACCATTCTAGACTGGCCCAGCCAGAGCCCTGACCTAAACCCAATTGAACATCTCTGGAGAGACCTGAAAATGGCTGTCCACCAACGTTCACCATCCAACCTGACAGAACTGGAGAGGATCTGCAAGGAAGAATGGCAGAGGAACCCCAAATCCAGGTGTGAAAAACTTGTTGCATCATTCCCAAGAAGACTCATGGATGCACTAGCTCAAAAGGGGGCTTCTACTCAATACTGGTCATTTGGTCTGACATGCACTGTGAGCTGTGAGGTCTTATATAGACAGGTGTGTGCCTTTCCAAATCAAGTCCTATCAGTTTAATTAAACACAGCTGGACTCCAATGAAAGAGTAGAACCATCTCAAGGAGGATCACAAGGAAATGGACAGCATGTGACTTAAATATGAGCAAAGGGTCTGAATACTTATGACCATGTGATATTTCAGTTTTCCTTTTTTAATAAATTTGCAAAAATTTCTACATTTCTGTTTTTTTCAGTCAAGATGGGGTGCAGAGTGGACTTTAATGAGAAAAAAATGAACTTTTTAGAATTTACCAAATGGCTGCAATGAAACAAAGAGTGAAAAATTTAAAGGGGTCTGAATGCTTTCCGTACCCACTGTACTTCAATAAAACTCACCCTATAGATACCCTAGCCTGAACCTGCATGTCAATGGAGATGGGCATCCTACATATAGATGACAATGGCACCCTTGCTGAACGGCAGCTGCCCCTAGACCCTAAAAGTCCCTTATTCGTATTTACATAGACCAAAGATCTGACAGTCTACCAGAAACTGGTACAGATATCACATCAAACAATCAATCCTCAGTGTGTACTAAATGATTAAAGTGACAACAGTGAATAAAGTGACAATGTGCAAATTTATAAAAACACCCAAGAACGTTCCTAATATCTTTGGACCTCCAAGCCAAAGGATACATTCAGGCATCCAAACAAAGGCTACAATCAGCCCTGTTCAACACCCTAGATGCTGATTACCTGCCTTATAGTGGAGGGTGACACCCTAGTTAATGTTGACACTGTGGCGCCCCGCTCCACGGCGGCTATCCCTGGATAACCCTAGCCAGCCCTGGAATTAATCACCCATAGAGGTATCAATGACATAAATGATCACAAGACTAAACAATAAAAGGAACTTATCTTGATAAAGTGCAATACTGATGCGGATCATCTTTATGCCGCATGTCCCGATTTTAAAGAGATTTAATAAAATTTGTATTTTAGGGTTTATGTTATACTTATGTCTTATGGTATCCTAAGCTTATCTTATGCTATACTCACATTATGCATTAACACTTCACATGCTGTTACATCACCATTATACATTACATAAGACACATATCACTTTTAGATATAAAACCGCAAGACAGTATTCACATGACGCGTTTGTTGTCTTCAGGGGCAGGAACAGGGTAAGACAGTCCACATCCCTACAGTTTTGTATCTTGGGCTCTGTGCACACAGCCTGCTCCAAGCTTAGCCGGTAAGAGCCCTATCTATGTGGTACAATACTGGGGTTCATCGTATGTTTTCCGCATCTACTGTATGGAGGTTTCTCTACTATCAATAAAGAGAAGGGTTTTCGCAGCCTTATTCTTAAGAAGACAGGGGGTTTAGCTCCATGTCACACTACACACCGTGGTAAGGTGTATGAGGGGAGCATAGCCCGCCTAATCTAATAGTATGGGCGTCACTAATAGGCTGTAAACCAGACACTGTGCGTGACCAGCGCCAAAATATCTACCAGTACCTCATATATAGATTTTGCACGTTATTTTTATTCAGGGTTCAGACAAGCCCATCAATGCTGGATTTGTAAACTAGGGGGTCTGTCCTCATGGGGTGCACTTAGATAGTGCTTTGCAGCCTGCCTAATCTAACAGTATGAGGGTCACTAATAGGCTGTAAGCCCTATATTGAGCACTATCTGTGTTAGGCGTCAGGTGTTTTCTGGATCTGAAATGGGTTCAGAATCATCAGTGGATTCTGTGGTCTCCCATTCCGGTCCAGATGCTGCTCAGCATCGTCATTGGTCCCAACGCCTAGCTGGTGCACGAGATGTACAAGCTGTCTCTCGGGTCTTTGTTCCTAGCAACATGAAGGATAGGTTGCGGAGGGAAACAGGGCTGTTACAGCCTAAGTCCAGGATACACTGCACTGAGCATGCCCGTGACATGGCGGACCGTGATTGGTGGTTTGGGAGTCAGCTGATCCGGTGACCTGGCACCGCCTGATTGGTCGCGGGTGACGTCACCAATAATGTGACGATGGGCAGGGCTTAATATTTAAATAGCACGCCCACAAACATGGCGGCGCACTCTGATCATTGAGCTGAGTTGGTGTTATTGTGTGGACGCTTGGTCGTTTCGGCTCCACGTGTGCTTTTGCTGTCATAGCTTCTGACAGGCAGGTTTAGCAGGGGATAGACAGCCTTAGATGGAGGGAGGCAGGTAGCTTCGTCTGACAGTCTGGCTCCAACAAGGGGGTCGCTATACACCCCGAGCAGACTGCGGACTCCGTATTCCCCGCACCGCCTGTTAGCCACGTGGAGAGATACTCCTCAGTCCGGTAGCACGCCGGCTGGGAGCACGTATAAGCCGGCGTGAATCACACACGCATCCGAGCGCCTGCTGCGTAGCCTCTGTGCAGTTAACAGGGCTACGGCTCCATTATTTGTCGCACATCTCTCGTGCAGTTAACGGAGATAGTGCGAATCCCTATTCCCGTTCCGGTGTGCAGTAACACGGGGGGGATTGTTATTTCAGTTGGTTGTTTTACCTTCTTACCCGGAAGGTGTTCGTCCGCAGTCCTCCAGGCTGCATCACGGACCCCGGGTTCGTTTGCTTTCCATTATTTAATAAAGTTGTTTGCAACCATTCCCCTAACAATCTGTGTGTGACCAGTGACCTATACAAGCCATTTTTTGTGTGCAGTTTTAATACTAAGCAATGACCCCCTCCAAGAATTGGTAGGTTATGAGTTGGTTGTCTCATCAGTATTTTGCACCTGTGCTGCCCCTGCCTTTATTATATGGTTTGCTTCATCCTGATTAGTGCATTAGTTTTGAGACCTGGGCAGGTGAATAAATACTGTTCCTCTTTTTTGCTGTGTTAATAATTTTTTTCAGTTTTAATTCAACTACTCTAGCATCAAGCTCCTAATTCGCTTTGTCTAAAGGAAGTTAGATGGCAATGTTTTATTGTGTGAGGTATGGAACTCTCTACCACATGACCTTGTAATACTTAATTCTCTAAAAAAAAGTTCAAGGAGGTCCTGTGTGACTTTCTTGAATAACATTACAGGTTATTCATACTAGATTTTGTTATGGGACGTTGATCCAAGCAACTAGTCTGATTGCCATATGTGGAGTCGGGAAGGAATTTTTCCCCTAATTTTGGGCAAGCAGCATCTGCCTCATGGTTTTTTTTGACTTCCTCTGGATCAACACATAAGCTTTTCACAGGTCTCTACATATAGTGTGATGGCTCCCACAGCTCTTTATATACAGTACTAGATGGTGGCCCGATTCTAACGCATCAGGTATTCTAGAATCTGTATGCGGCCGACCAGGCGCAATCAACAGAGTGGTGTTTAAATGTGGCGCCAAAATCGCTGATTGGTCGCGGCCGCCGGCCACGACCAATCAGCAGAGCGGTGTTTAAATTTGGCGCCAGTATCGCTGATTGGTCGCGGCGCCAATATCGCTGATTCCGACCAATCAGCGAATCGTATTAGTGAGGACCGGGCAGCGACGCTACCTGTGCGGGTACTTCCGCTGCAAGGAACCGGGAGACGGCCGGCTGCTCACAGCCGAAGTATCCCGACTGGCGGTGCCGCTCCCCGGTCCTCGCTTCACACTTGCCGTCGGGAGATCAGCGGCCCTAGCCATTGATCTCCCGACGGTAGCCGCATGGAGGTCAGCGGCGCCGCCGGTCGCGGTACTTCTGCTGCGAGCAGCCGGGAGATGAGCGGCTAGCGCCGGTCATCTCCCGGCTGCATCGCCGCTGACCTCCGTGCGGCAGATGAGCTGCTAACGGCCGCCATCTTTTTCTGAAATCCCGCGTCGCTGATTGGCCGCGGCTGGACCAATCAGCGACGCAGGATTTCCTGGACAGAAGGACAGACAGACAGACGGGATAAGACGATTATATACAGTACAGACCAAAAGTTTGGACACACCTTCTCATTTCAAGATTTTTCTGTATTTTCATGACTATGAAAATTGTACATTCACACTGAAGGCATCAAAACTATGAATTAACACATGTGGAATTATATACTTAACAAAAAAGTGTGAAACAACTGAAAATATGTCTTATATTCTAGGTTCTTCAAAGTAGCCACCTTTTGCTTTGATGACTGCTTTGCACACTCTTGGCATTCTCTTGATGAGCTTCAAGAGGTAGTCAATGGAAATGGTCTTCCAACAATCTTGAAGGAGTTCCCAGAGATGCTTAGCACTTGTTGGCCCTTTTGCCTTCACTCTGCGGTCCAGCTCACCCCAAATCATCTCGATTGGGTTCAGGTCTGGTGACTGTGGAGGCTAGGTCATCTGGCGTAGCACCCCATCATTCTCCTTCTTGGTCAAATAGCCCTTACACAGCCTGGAGGTGTGTTTGGGGTCATTGTCCTGTTGAAAAATAAATGATGGTCCAACTAAACGCAAACCGGATGGAATAGCATGCCGCTGCAAGATGCTGTTGTAGCCATGCTGGTTCAGTATGCCTTCAATTTTGAATAAATCCCCAACAGTGTCACCAGCAAAGCACCCCCACACCATCACACCTCCTCCTCCATGCTTCTCGGTGGGAACCAGACATGTAGAGTCCATCCGTTCACCTTTTCTGCATCGCACAAAGACACGGTGGTTCAGGGGCGGAACTACCGCCCGTGCAGCCGGTTCATTGAACGGGGGCCCCGAGGGAGAGGGGGCCCCTCCAGCCTCCAGCAGGGCCGCCATCAGGGCATGTCTGCCCTGACTCCAGTGTGGGGCCCAGCCGGTAGGGGCCCCCTTGGAGCCCCGTTGGGGGCCCCCTCTTGTGAGTCTCTCTCCTCATGGGGCCCCCGGCCCCATGCCAAGCGCCGGGTCCGGGACATCTCAGCGCTGCGCTGCGCTCCTGCGGCAGCGCCTTCATGATTCCCCTGATTTCCGGTCATGTGACGGCGCCGTCACATGGCCGGAAGTCAGGAGAACCTAGTGTCAACGATTTGGACGAGCGCCAGGATTCTGCAGGGATCGCATGGGGGTAAGTATAACAAGTTTTGTTTTTTTCAAAATACAATTTACTAGGAGTGGGGGAAATGGGAGGTGTGTGTGTGTGTGTGTGTGTGTGAGATAAGAGATGCACATGGGGGGGGGGGATGATAAAAGATGCACATGGGGTGGGGGGAGATGATAAAAGATGCACATGGGGTGGGGGGGATGAGAGAGGTGCACATGTGGGGGGAGGGGGATGAGAGAGGTGCACGTGGGGGGAGGGGGATGATAAAAGATGCACATGGGGTGGGGGGGATGAGAGAGGTGCACATGTGGGGGGGGGGAAGAGATGCACATGGGGGGGAGATAAGAGATGCACATGGGGGAGGGGGATAAGAGATGCACATGGGGGAGGGGAATAAGAGATGCACATGGGGGGGATGAGAGAGGTGCACATGTGGGGGAGGGGGATGAGAGATGTGCACATGTGGGGGGGATGAGAGATGCCCATGGGGGGGATGAGAGAGGGGCACATGGGGGGGAGGGGGATGAGAGAGGGGCACATGTGGGGGAGGGGGATGAGAGATGTGCACATGGGGGGTGGTGAGAGCTGCACATGTGGGGGAGGGGGATGAGAGAGGGGCACATGGGGGGTGGTGAGAGCTGCTCATGGGGGAATTGGGAGAAAATGAGCTGCACATGGGGGAATTAGGAGTAGGGGGATAATGAGCTGCACATAATGAATGTGGGGTGGGGGAGAGTAAATGATAAATGACGATGGGGTGGGGAGAGCACGGACATGATATAATGAATTGGGGCAGGGGGTGCATGTAAATAATGAATGCGGGGAGCAGGAAGTATAGAGTAGAGGTTCTAATTAAATTATATATTAAGTGCCTATTTACAGTTAATGGGGGCACCGTGGTGGATTACAATTTATATTTGGAATGGTAGGTTGCATAATAACTAACCATATATTGATGGTGGATGCACGTCTGTATTCAGCTGCGTAATGTAGAAGTTGGGGAATGTGCTCTAGATAACTGTGTTATTTTATGCAGAGACGAGTCCTGGCTGGAAGACGTGATGGCGGTCTGTGCTGGATGAAGGAGAAAAGCGTAGCTGAAGGACTTCACCTAGAGACGTCACCAGTGAGTCAGTGCATTACATGTACACTTACACTATATACTATGTACCGGGCTCCTGTGTATAATGTCACTGGTGATCACTGTATTACCTGTACACTATATACAGAGCTCCTGTGTATAATGTCACTGGTGATCACTGTATTACCTGTACACTGACAATATATACAGAGCTCCTGTGTATAATGTCACTGGTGATCACTGTATTACCTGTACACTGACAATATATACAGAGCTCCTGTGTATAATGTCACTGGTGATCCCTGTATTACCTGTACACTATATACAGAGCTCCTGTGTATAATGTCACTGGTGATCCCTGTATTACCTGTACACTATATACAGAGCTCCTGTGTATAATGTCACTGGTGATCACTGTATTACCTGTACACTGACACTATATACAGAGCTCCTGTGTATAATGTCACTGGTGATCACTAGATTACCTGGACACTTACATTATACATACCATGTATAGAGCTCCCGTGTATAATGACACTTATGGTAATATTAGTAATGTGGTGGTAATATTAGTAATGTGGTGGTAATATGTGGTCTGGTCATGGTGTCGCAGTTTTTCTCCCTTCTGTGTGGTATTATTCGGTCACTATGTTGTGGTAATATGTGGTCTGGTTATGGTGTGGCGGTATTCCCTGTATGTGGTATTATTGGTCATTTTAAAAAAAAATTTATATGACACATTCCCTTAAAGAAAACTAAATAAAAATATTTCTAAAAAGAGTATTGGATATTTTAAGAAAATTTTAATAGGTTAGAGTAGGGCCCGGCCAGAAGAGTCTACCTTATCGTGGTGGCGGCTTTAAAAATCTTTTGGCCAAAACAAAAGCTGTTGGCTATGTATGTGGCACCGTCACATGGCCGAACGTCAGGAGAGCCTGGTGGCAGCGACGTGGACGAGCGCCAAGATTCTGCAGGGATCGCATGGGGGTAAGTATAACAAGTTTTATTTTTCTTAAATACAATTAATTAACTAGGAGTGGGGGGGATGAGAGATGCACATGGGGGGGGATGAGAGATGCACATGGGGGGGGGAGATGAGAGATGCACATGGGGGGGATGAGAGATGCACATGGGGGGGATGAGAGATGCACATGGGGGGGTGAGAGATGCACATGGGGGGGTGAGAGATGCACATGGGGGGGTGAGAGATGCACATGGGGGGGTGAGAGATGCACATGGGGGGGTGAGAGATGCACATGGGGGGGGTGAGAGATGCACATGGGGGGGTGAGAGATGCACATGGGGGGGTGAGAGATGCACATGGGGGGTGAGAGATGCACGGGGGGGATGAGAGATGCACATGGGGGGAGGATGAGAGATGCATCGGGGGGTGAGCTGCACATGGGGGGGATGAGAGCTGCACATGGGGGGGTTATGTTTACATAACTTTGTTGCCTTATGAAGCGCAGGGGGGGGCCCCCAAAAATTTCTTGCACAGGGGCCCACTACAGTCTGTGTCCGCCCCTGCGGTGGTTGGAACCAAAGATCTCAAATTTAGACTCATCAGACCAAAGCACAGATTTCCACTGGTCTAATGTCCATTCCTTGTGTTCTTTAGCCCAAATAAGTCTCTTCTGCTTGTTGCCTGTCCTTAGCAGTGGTTTCCTAGCAGCTATTTTACCATGAAGGCCTGCTGCACAAAGTCTCCTCTTAACAGTTGTTGAAGAGATGTGTCTGCTGCTAGAACTCTGTGTGGCATTGACCTGGTCTCTAATCTGAGCTGCTGTTAACCTGCGATTTCTGAGGCTGGTGACTCGGATAAACTTATCCTCAGAAGCAGAGGTGACTCTTGGTCTTCCTTTCCTGGGGCAGTCCTCATGTGAGCCAGTTTCTTGCAGCGCTTGATGGTTTTTGCATCTGCACTTGGGGACACTTTCAAAGTTTTACCAATTTTTTGCATTGACTGACCTTCATTTCTTAAAGTAATGATGGCCACTCATTTTTCTTTACTTAGCTGCTTTTTTCTTGCCATAATACAAATTCTAACAGTCTATTTAGTAGGACTATCAGCTGTGTATCCACCAGACTTCTGCACAACACAGCTGATGATCCGAACCCCATTTATAAGGCAAGAACTCCCACTTATTAAACCTGACAGGGCACACCTGTGAAGTGAAAACCATTTCCGGTGACTACCTCTTGAAGCTCATCAAGAGAATGCCAAGAGTGTGCAAAGCAGTCATCAAAGCAAAAGGTGGCTACTTTGAAGAACCTAGAATATAAGACATATTTTCAGTTGTTTCACACTTTTTTTGTTAAGTATATAATTCCACATGTGTTAATTCATAGTTTTGATGCCTTCAGTGTGAATGTACAATTTTCATAGTCATGAAAATACAGAAAAATCTTTAAATGAGAAGGTGTGTCCAAACTTTTGGTCTGTACTGTATATTAGATGATGACCCCACAGACCCTTTACACAGCATTATGTTTCCACAGCTCCTTGTATACAGTATGATTCCCTCATTGTTCCCTAAATACAGTATGATGTGCTCACAGCTCCATATACACCGTATGATGTCCCCACACATGCAGATACACAATATGATACCTATACACAATATGATGCCCCTACATCTCCCTATACACAATATGATGCCCCTACATCTCCCTCCATCTGAACAAGTCTCTCCAGCTTCAGAAAGATTATGGACGCATCACATTTTTTTTTACGGACAGGGAAAAAAGTGCCCTATTTTTATGGACTGTCCAAGAATTTCTGGACAGTTGGCAACCCTGCTATTAGTTCCACTGGGGTGGCAGCCTAGGTGGATGCTGGAAGCACAACCGTCTCTCCCTAAGATTCGGAGAGGGAAGGCCACCGATTCCTGACCCTTGCTGTGGCCTTTTCGTTGAGAGGGGTGGTTTATTGAGGGCCCATATATACACACAGTCATGGCCGGAAGTGTTTAGCAACCTTGAGATTGTTCCAGAAAGTGAAGTATTTCTCCCAGAAAATTATTACAATTACACATGTTTTGTTATACATTTGTTATAATATTTATTTCCTTTGTGTGTATTGAAACAGCACAAAAAAATGGGAAAAAAAAGGCAAATTGGACATAATTTCACACAAAACTCCAAAAATGGGCCGGACAAAATTGTTGGCACTTTTCCAAAATTGTGGAAAAACAACTTTGCTTCAAGCATGTGATGCTCGTTAAAACTCACCTGTGGCAAGTAACAGTCGTGGGTAATATGAAAGTCATACCTGAGACCAGATAAAAAGTGGAGAAGATAGATAGATATGAGATTGATAGATAGATAGATATGAGATAGATAGATGGATATGTGGCACCCCAGGGTCTGGTTACCACTGTAATAGAAATATTATGTCTGAGAGCAAGTGGGAGGTTTCCTGGTTCGGAGCCCTTAAACATGCAACACCTCCTGTCCCAGACCAGATAGGGGAGGAACCTGCCCTATATAAACTGGATCTGGGGCGGGGTTAGTGAAGTCAGAGCCTGGAGTTAGTTCCAGACACAGGGAAAGTAACAGCGAGGAGCTCTGTAGGAGCAGGAGCTGAAGACCAGGGACTTGAGCTAAGCGGAGTTCGTCCTGGCAGAAGACTCTGAGAACCGGACACAGGAGTCCGAGGTTGCGGGGACTTATATATACCCAGCAGCAGAAACCCGCCGGCAGGGGATTTCAAGTCCTCTGGCCATAGAAGCCCGGAGGCTCAGTCACGAGCAAGGGACCAGCACTGCAATCGAGGAGCGGGGGCTATCAGAAGGCCCCAAGTCACCAGCCATACAGGTGAGCACCACACGGAACACTCAGGGACGTGGGCTACTTCCACTCGCTTACAGCAAGGTAGCCAGGAAGAGTGCAGATAGTCAGGGAGGCCTACAACTCCACCTGGCCAGGGGAACTCGTTTGCTCACAGACTGACCAGGCCTCTTATGCTAGCCAGTACTCCCGGGAGGGTCTGCCTTATCACCATCAGTAAAGACCCTGAACTGCACTGCAAAGCCTCTGAGTCGTTCCTGCTGCGCTCGTGCACCATCACTCCTATCATCCACACTCACTAGCCTGAAGCTATACTCCTCCCGTGGGGAGTTATACTACACTCTGCTGCCCTCACAACATCAGCCTCAGAGGTCTGCTCAGCAGCGGCGGTTCTTATTGACCGCAATCCACGGGTGGCGTAGTCGGACATTGCATTATACTGATACAGAGACTGCCACAATATTGGTCTGGCCACCCTGAGCCACGGGACCGGGTCGCCACTACTACTCCCAGCATTGCCCTGAAGTCCGGTCCCGGGTGCCCCATGGCCCAGGGGGCGCGTCATATAGATAATAGATAGATGATAGATAGTCCTATGATATGAGATAGAGGTCGTTATAAACAGGTTTATACACTCTCTCCCGAAGTCGGAAAATCCTGGGTTGCCCAGGGAGATCCCTATAATGCTGATGACTTGGTGGGGTTGGTGGAAAGATACCAGGCGGTTGAGAGTCCGTTGGGAAAACAAGGGGTCGTAGCCTCTCAATACTGGGGTTCCCAAAAGGTGGCGGACACCCAAAAGAAGCGAGCTAGCGCCACACCTGGGGGGCATCCTAGAGTTCAGGAGGGGTCTGAGTTGCTGCCCAAGGTCCCACCCCATAATATAGTGTGTTGGAGATGTCATACCCCTGGCCATATTGCCTCCCAGTGTCCCATAACCTCTGAACCAATGGACTGTAACATGGGCCGGCGTTGCTCTTATTTTGCCTACCCCGCCTGCAGCGCGGTTCGTCAACATGGCGAGGGCCCTCAGGCATGCTCAGTGTCAGTTAACGGGGCACAAGTCTCTGGACTATTGGTCTCAGGAAGTTTGGTGACCCTGATAAGGGCCACACTGCCTCATCGGCTGGTTTCTGGGAAGGTGGTGGATGTCCGGTGTATCAATGGGGACGCTAAGAACTATCCTGTGGCCCAGGTGGATGTAAACACAGACTGTGGCACCACATCTCATGAAGTGGCGGTCGTTAAGGACCTATTGCATCCCATAATAATTGGACGTTACTTTGCATTATTCTGGGAAATGTGGGGGAAAGCGGGGACACCTGGTTGCTTGGACGACAGCCAGATCGCCCCTAAGGAAACTTACCCGCAGAACATAGTAGATGAGTTTCCCATGTGTGTGCTGGTGGGCAATGAGGATGAAGTAGCATCCCCTGAGTCCAATATCCCTGAGCTGGAGGTGTCCGAGGGAAACTTTGGAACTGCCCAACTCAGGGATTTAACTCTGAAAGGGGCCTTTGAAAATGTTACTGTGTTAAATGGGGTGCCTCAGGAACCGGGGGCTGACACTCGGTTCCCTCATTTTGCTGTGAATGGGGATTTGCTGTACAGAATAACCAAGCCAAGGGGTGAGGTAATAGAACAGTTGCTGGTGCCAGGGCCCTATAGACGCAGGGTGTTAGACATGGCTCATTCTCATGTGTTGGGTGGTCACCTGGGTGCAGACAAGATTCAAGAACGGATCCTCCAAAGATTCTACTGGCCAGGTTGCTATAGAGAAATATAGAGTTATTGTCGTTCCTGCCCCACATGCCAGATAACCTCCCCAGTGGCCCACTTCCGCAGTCCCCTAGTGCCACTACCAGTCATCGAGGTTCCATTCGAACGCATAGCAATGGATCTAGTGGGGCCTCTGGTCAAGTCCGCCCAAGGGCATCAGTATATCCTGGTGGTATTAGATTATGCTACATGGTATCTGGAGGCCGTACCACTACGAAACTCCTCCACCAGGTGTATAGCCCGGGAGTTAGTCCACATGTTTTCAAGAACCGGGTTGCCTAACGAGATCCTAACAGACCAAGGAACTCCATTTATGTCGAAGGTCATGAGAGAATTGTGCAAGACACTGCAGATTGCACAACTGAGAACCTCCGTGTACTCTCCCCAGACGGACGGACTGGTAGAGAGGTTTAACAAAACTTTGAAAGCAATGTTGAGGAAAGCAGTGGAAAAGGATGGCCGAGACTGGGACTATATGTTGTTCGCCATGAGGGAAGTTCCCAAAGCTTCCACAGGTTTCTCCCCGTTTGAACCACTCTATGGACGACACCCTCAGGACTCCTGGAGGTGGAGAAAGAGTCCTGGGAAGCTGAGACCACTCCCTATAGGAGAGTGGTGGAGCACGTTGCCCAGATGCAAGAGAGGATTGCCCATGTGATGCCCATTGTGAGGGAGCACCTCCTCAAGGCACAAGAGGCACAGTCCAGGGTGTATAATAGGTCGGCCAGGGTGAGATCGTTCAACCCAGGAGATCGAGTGCTTGTGCTAGTCCCACAGTGGAGAGCAAGTTCATGGCCAAGTGGCAGGGCCCCTATGAGGTGGTAGAGAAAGTGGGGGAAGTCAACTTTAAGATCCACCAACCAGGGAAGAGGAAGCCCTACCAAATTTACCATGTTAACTTGATTAAGCCATGGCAAGATAGAGAGCCTGCGGAAGCTCCCTGTTTAGTGGCTGAGGCTGAGGCCGATGTGAAAGAGGTCAAGGTGGCAGAGTCACTGTCACATGCCCAAAAGCAACAGTGCAAAGAGTTGTTACAGCGAAATAAAGACATGTTTTCGGAGTTGCCAGGACTCACTCAGGTCATAGAGCATGAGGTTCTCACAGAGCCTCATGTTCGCGTCAATCTAAAACCATACCGGATCCCCGAAGCCCGCAGAGAGGTGATCTCTAAAGAAGTAAGGCGGATGCTAAACCTGGGAGTCATTGAAGAGTCCAAAAGTGGATGGTCCAGTCCTATAGTCTTAGTGCCGAAACCAGATGGGGAATGGCGGTTTTTCAACGACTATAGGAAGCTGAAGGAGGTCTCAAAGTTCGACGCCTACCCAATGCCTAGGGTAGATGAGCTTATCGAAAGGCTAGGACCCGCTCGGTACATCACCACTCTGGACCTCACCAAAGGATATTAGCAAATTCCCCTGTCCAAAGAGGCTAAGGAGAAGACAGCCTTCTCGACGCCAATACGTCAGGATGCCGTTTGGGTTGAAGGGAGCTCCGGCCACCTTCCAGAGAGCCATGGACCGGATCTTAGCACCCCACAAACAGTATGCAGCGGCCTACCTAGATGCTATCGTCATATTTAGCCAGGACTGGGAAAGTCATCTGGACAAAGTTCAAGCCATACTTGATGCCCTAAGGAAGGCGGGCTTTACTATCAACCCGAAGAAATGTGCCATGGGGATGGAGGAAGCCAAGTACCTAGGGTACGTGGTTGGTAGAGGGGAAATAAAACCACAAATAAATAAGGTCGAGGCGATCTTGAACTGGCCACAGCCCCTCTCGAAGAAGCAGGTCAGGGCGTTTCTAGGCATTGTGGGCTACTATCGAAGATTTGTCCCTAACTTTGCCCTGATAGCAGCCCCACTGATGGATCTTCTGAAAGGGATGAAGTCAGCTATGGCCAAGTGGTCCCCGGAAGCAGAAGCGACCTGCGAGGAATTGAAACTGGTCCTCTGTAAACAACCAGTCTTGGTGGCACCCAGCTTCTCCAAGGAGTTTGTGGTCCAGATGGATGCATCGGATGTCGGGCTGGGAGCAGTCTTGTCCCAGGAGATTAACGGAGAAGAACACCCTGTAAAATACCTCAGTCTGAAGCTCTCCGCTTGTGAGAAGGACTACTCCATTGTAGAAAAAGAATGTTTGGCCATTAAGTGGGCGTTAGACACTCTGAGGTATTACCTATTAGGTAGAAGGTTCAGGTTAGTGTCAGACCATGCCCCATTGAGGTGGATGCGAGAAAAGAAGGGAAACAATGCCAGAGTGACTAGGTGGTTCCTGGCTCTACAAGATTTTAGTTTCCGAGTAGAGCATAGACCTGGGAAACAACATGGGAATGCCGCTGCCTTGTCAAGGATTTATTGTATGGTGACAGAAGGTGCCAAGCCCTACGGCTTTGGACAGAGGGGGGGTGTATGTAAGGTTGCTGCCGGACAGATCGTGGACGGGAGGTATGTGTCCTCGAAGTGCCATGCTTCGGTGATGTAGGATCCGGAGAAGCAGGCTCCAGCACACATAGTGCTGAGAGGAATTTAATGGGTCCGGATTACAGGGCCGGGTTTTATGAGCAGCTGAAAGAGCTGGGGGGAACAGCTGCTCACTTACCTCCAGTCCAGGTCTTGGAAGGCTAATTTAAGACAGCTGCGCCTGTCTCTGTCTGTCTGTGTTTGTTGGGCAAGGTGAGCAGACCTTGCAGGTGCTTCTTAGACTCTGCAGGAGGCAGAGAAAAGCACCTTGTTTAAACGGCTGAAGCCGTGCTGCATGGACTTGTTATTTTGAGCTTTGTTCTGTTATTCCTTTTTGTGCCAGGAAAAGGCTGTAACTTTTGTTTCTTAACTGGTGTATGGACACTAAAATAAGCCACCAGTTTGTTTGAACCCGTGGACTGCATCACTGTGTGAACCTGTGCCTACCTCCAACGCGGCTCAGTGAGTACAAATCCCTACACTATCTATCTATCTATTTATCTATCTATCCATCTATCTATCCATCTATTTATTCATCTATCCATCTATCTATCCATCCATCATACATGGATAGATAGAAAGATAGATAGATACATATATGGATAGATAGATGGATAGATAGATATGAAATAGAGTATATAAGGATAGATAGATGATAGATAATCCTATGATATGATAGGTTTGATCGTGCATTTCCAATGTCTCTTACCACTGCTGCCATGATAGAGCATTTTCTACACTTTCTCGGTTCCCTCTTCCATTGCTGGAGGCTAACTTCTGCCGCATGAAATACAGTGGTGGCCAAAAGTATTGGCACCCCGGCAATTCTGTCAGATAATACTCAGTTTCTTCCTGAAAATGATTGCAATCACAAATTCTTTGGTATTATTATCTTCATTTAATTTGTCTTCAATGAAAAAACACAAATAGAATTGTCCTAAAGCCAAATTGGATATAATTCCACATCAAACCTAAAAAAGGGGATGGACAAAAGTATTGGCACTGTTTGAAAAATCATGTGATGCTTCTCTAATTCGTGTAATTAACAGCACCTGTAACTTACCTGTCGCACCTAACAGGTGTTGGCAATAACTAAATCACACTTGCAGCCAGTTAACATGGATTAAAGTTGACTCAACCTCTGTCCTGTGTCCTTGTGTATACCACATTGAGCATGGAGAAAAGAAAGAAGACCAAAGAATTGTCTGAGGACTTGTGAAACCAAATTGTGAGGAAGCATGAGCAATCTGAAGGCTACAAGTCCGTCTCCAAAGACCTGAATGTTCCTGTGTCTTCCGTGCGCAGTGTCATCAAGAAATTTAAAGCCCATGGCACTGTGGCTAACCTCCCTAGATGTGGACGGAAAAGAAAAATTGACGAGAGATTTCAACGCAAGATTGTGCGGATGGTGGATAAAGAACCTCGACTAACATCCAAACAAGTTCAAGCTGCCCTGCAGTCTGAGGGTACAACAGTGTCAACCCGTACTATCCGTCGGCGTCTGAATGAAAAGGGACTGTATGGTAGGATACCCAGGAAGACCCCACTTCTTACCCCGAGACATAAAAAAGCCAGGCTGGAGTTTGCCAAAACTTACCTGATAAAGCCTAGAACTGGAAGTGCATTGAGGTGAAGGTGAAGAGGTATTGGGAATCCTGCAGAAAATACCTGTGTGAATTGCGTGAAGAGGTATTGGGAATCCTGCAGAAAATACCTGTGTGAATTGCGTGAAGAGGTATTGGGAATCCTGCAGAAAATACCTGTGTGAATTGCGTGAAGAGGTATTGGGAATCCTGCAGAAAATACCTGTGTGAATTGCGGTGAGTGCTGCATTGTGATCTGCTGAGTGCTTTTCTACCTGTTTAGATTTATTGGGCTTTTTAAAATCTATTTTCTCACTACAGTTTTAGTTTCTTAGTTTACTACCTGTGTATTTAAAGGTTAACTACATTGCACTAAAATCCTGAGGTGTAGATTTACTCACAAGGGGTTAATTAAGGGGAAGGGGTCATAATTAAGGGTTTATAAGGGGCAGCTGGTTGGGCATAAAGTCCTTTGGAAGTGCATTGAGGTGAAGGGTACATTGCTGGAAAAGGAAAAAAAAAAAAAAACACTTTAAATCTCTTAGTTTGCGAGTGTGAACGAGCTGCGTGTGTCCGGAGCGTAAGTGCGAACGAAAGTAAGTGTGTGACTTGTTTTTCAGTGACTTTGGATTCAGGGAGTTTGGAAGGGAGGACTTAGGACTGAATTGCTGACTGTATTTCATTCTTTCTTTACTTTACTTTTTACTTAATTAATCCACCTGACCTACTTAGCTGATTCCCCCGTCCATACTTGATGCTTAATTGATCCCCCGTCCATACTTAACTGATCCCCTGCCAATATCTAATTGATACACTTGCACATCCCTAATTGATCCCCGTCCATACACCTATATATAAATAATTGTGTTTTGTACTTGTATTTATATACTGACTGTATCCCCATATTTAGAATGACGTCCATGTTGGACGGAGCCGTGCAGTGTACATCTTGCGCAATGTATGCATTCCGTGAGCACCCACTCGAGGATCCATACTGCTGCGAGAGATGTGAGCATATCGTGCACTTGGAAGCCCAAATTCTGGATCTAAGTGCTCAGATAGCGGTACTGAGGAGCATCGACAACATAGAACGGAGTTTGCTGCTCACCGAGCAGACACTCAATGGGTCAATACTGGGGGTGGAGCATAGAGGGGAAGTGCAGGCTGAACAGGCAGGGAGCTGGATAACAGTAAGGAGGGATAGAGGGAAGAAGTATAGGAAGGCTGGTTCAGAACCGGCATTATTGGAGCATGACAGATCCTCTGACCGCCGGGGGAGTGTATGCTCCAGTAATGAGGGGGAGGGGGGAAGTGTAGGGCAGGCAAGACAGGTTCTGGTAGTGGGTGACTCTATTATTAGGGGGACAGACAGGGCAATCTGTCACAAAGACCGGGATCGCCGAACGGTGTGCTGCCTCCCTGGCGCTCGAGTCCGGCACATCGCGGATCGGGTTGACAGGTTACTGGGTGGGGCTGGCGAAGACCCAGCGGTCATGGTCCACATCGGCACCAATGACAAAGTGAGTGGTAGATGGAGGGTCCTTAAAAATGATTTCAGGGACCTAGGTAGGAAGCTTAGGGCAAGTACCTCCAAGGTAGTTTTCTCAGAAATACTACCAATCCCGCGAGCCACACAGGAGCGCCAACAGGAAGTTAGGGAGGTGAATAAGTGGCTAAAGAGTTGGTGCAAGGCAGAAGGGTTTGGGTTCATGGAGAACTGGGCCGACTTCGCGGTCATATACAGGCTCTACCGTAGGGACGGGCTGCACCTCAATGGGGAGGGTGCAGCGGTGCTGGGGAAGAAGATAGCTAATAGGTTGGAGGAGTTTTTAAACTAGAGACGGGGGGGGAACCAAGGAAATAGGTGGGATGTGAGGCAAGCAAGGGGGAAGGGGAGAAGTGAATATAATGAGGGTGGAGAGGGGGGTGGGGATAGTACAGTTAGATCGTTAGAGAAGAATAGGATGCTAAATAACCCCAAAGTTTTATCTTGCATGCTGACCAACGCAAGAAGCCTGACCAATAAGGCGGATGAGCTGCGGGCGCTTATATGGGAGGAGAGGTATGACATCGTAGGTATAACAGAGACTTGGCTAGACGATAGCTACGACTGGGCGGTAAATTTATTAGATTATAGTTTATTTAGAAGGGACCGGAAACAGGGGAAAGGCGGAGGAGTCTGCTTATATGTAAAGTCATGTCTAAAACCCAGACTAAGGGAAGATATAGGAGAGGGAGAAGAGGGGGTCGAGTCCATGTGGGTAGAGATAGAGGGAACTAAAAATAATAATAAAATATTACTGGGGGTCTGCTATAAGCCACCCAATATAACAGAGGAGAATGAGAATCTGCTATTAGGACAAATAGACAAAGTAGCAAAACATAATGAAGTGATTGTAATGGGGGATTTCAACTACCCGGATATTGACTGGGAAACAGAAACCTGTAGATCTCAGAAAGGAAAAAGGTTCTTGACAAATATTAAGGATAATTATCTCTCCCAACTAGTGCAGGAACCAACGAGAGGGAAGGCCGTGTTGGACTTAATATTGACTAATAGGCCTGATAGAATAACTGAGGTACAGATAGGGGGGCACCTAGGTAATAGCGACCATAATATTATCGACTTCAAAATGCCCTTCAGTAGGGTTATCAATAAGGGAACAACAAAAACATTAAACTTTAGGAGGGCGAAGTTTGATCAGCTGAAAGAAAGCCTTCAACTTATTGACTGGGACAAAGTTCTTAATCAAAGGAATACGAATAGTAAATGGGAAACCTTCAAAAGAATTCTGAATACTCAGTGCGAGAGGTATATACCGTATGGGAATAAAAGGGCCAGAAATAAGAGGAAACCAATATGGTTGAACAAGAACGTAAAAGGGGCGTTAAATAGCAAAAAAGAGGCATTCAAGAGATTAAAACAGGAAAACAGTAAGGAGGCACTAATGTGTTACAAGGAAAAAACGAGAACCTGTAAAAAACAAATAAAAATAGCGAAGGAGGAAACAGAGAGACGTATTGCTAGGGAAAGTAGATCAAATCCCAAACTGTTCTTTACGTATATAAATAGTAAAAGGATTAAATCGGATAATATTGGACCAATAAAAAGTGAGGAAGGCAAAATCATAGAGAAAGATGAGGATAAAGCTAATCTATTAAATAATTTTTTTTCGACAACTTTCACAAAGGAACTCAAACTAACAGGAGAAATGAGAAGTGACAAGCTTAATCCTCCACTAAGTATGACAAATCTAACCCAAGCTGGGGTACAGAAACGCCTCAGTAACATTAAAATAAACAAATCACCAGGACCTGATGGCATACACCCACGGGTACTAAGGGAACTAAGTAATGTGATAGACAGACCGTTATATCTTATATTTAAGGACTCTGTTGAGACTGGGTCTGTGCCACTTGATTGGCGACAGGCGAATGTAGTGCCAATATTCAAAAAGGGAGCGAAAAGTGACGCCGGAAACTATCGGCCGGTGAGTCTGACGTCCGTTGTGGGCAAAATTTTTGAAAGCTTCATTAAAGAGGCAATTACGGAGCATCTTGATGCTAATAATCTTTTAATCCCGAACCAACATGGATTCATGAGGAATCGCTCCTGCCAAACAAACCTGATTGACTTCTACGAGGAGATTAGCTCTCGAGTAGATCAGGGGGAACCAGTGGATGTCGTGTATCTCGACTTCTCAAAAGCTTTCGATAGCGTGCCACATAATAGGTTGGTATACAAAATGAGAATGATGGGGCTGGGGGAAAATGTCTGCAAGTGGGTAGCTAACTGGCTAAGGGATAGAAGGCAGAGGGTGGTTATAAATGGAATATACTCAGATTGGGTAAGCGTCACTAGAGGGGTTCTTTACGGTAAGAGCAGTGAGAATATGGAATTCACAGAGTGAGGAGACGGTGATGTCAGATTCACTACACCAGTTCAAGCGGGGACTGGATGCATTTCTAGATGCCAGGCAGATTTCAGCATATACTTAAAAATAAAATAAAATAGTAAGTTGATACAGGGATTTATTCTGACTGCTGGTTTCAGAGTCAGGAGGGAATTTTTCCTCAGGTGAAGATTGGCCAAATCATTTGGGGTTTTTGCCCTCCTCTGGATCAACTTTACCAATTACAGAACTAACAGGTCGAACTTGATGGACGCAAGTCTTTATTCGGCTTTACTAACTATGTTTACAAACTATGTTACTATGTTTTGGAAGAATGTTCTCTGGTCAGATGAGACAAAAGTCGAGCTTTTTGGGAAAAACCATCAACATAGAGTGTACAGGAAAAAAAAAGAGGCATTCAAAGAAAAGAACATGGTCCCTACAGTCAAACATGGCGGAGGTTCCCTGATGTTTTGGGGTTGCTTTGCTGCCTCTGGCACTGGACTGCTTGACAGTGTGCATGGCATTATGAAGTCTGAAGACTACCAACAAATTTTGCAGCATAATGTAGGGCCCAGTGTGAGAAAGCTGGGTCGCCCTTAGAGGTCATGGGTCTTCCAGCAGGACAATGACCCAAAACACACTTCCAAAAGCACTATAAAATGGTTTTAGAGAAAGCACTGGAGACTTCTAAGGTGGCCAGCAATGAGTCCAGACCTGAATCCCATAGAACACCTGTGGAGAGATCACAAAATGGCAGTTTGGAGAAGGCACCCTTCAAATATCAGGGACCTGGAGCAGTTTGCCAAAGAAGAATGGTCTACAATTCCAGCAGAGCATTGTAAGAAACTCATTGATGGTTACCGGAAGTGGCTGTTCGCAGTTATTTTGGCTAAAGGTTGTGCAACCAAGTATTAGGCTGAGGGTGCCAATACTTTTGTCTGGCCCATTTTTGGAGTTTTGTGTGAAATGATCAATGATTTGATTTTTGCTTCATTCTCTTTTGTGTTTTTTCCTTGCAAGCAAATTAAATGAAGATAATAATACCAAAGAATTTGTGATTGCAATCATTTTCAGGAAGAAACTGAGTATTATCTGATAGAATTGCAGGGGTGCCAATACTTTTGGCCACCACTGTAATAAGTGAGCTGTCATTTATTCATAAGACGTTCTATTCTTCAGAGCTGAGACTGTAAAATAAAAAGTGAACAATAAAATATCTGATGACTGTTCTTTCACTGTGAGTAAGAAACAGATAATAAAATTAAAGGAAAAATAACTGAGGGGAGAACCCTGCAGGTTTATTGTCCTTCTATAGCTGTATGGTGGCAGGATGGTGACACTGCTGGAGTCCTGGTGAGGATCTGCATGATATTCATTTCTGTTGACTTTTTATTGCCAACATATTCTGCAGTGATGTACATATAGTCCCTGCCCACATTGCGGTACACATGAGGGACAATTTCATATTAAGCCAAGTAACCTATGATGTCAAGGTCTCATATTTACAAGGTGCTTATTGGCAATCTGAGCCGGCGAATGGCTCTGTGTCCGTATATTCGCTATATACTGCCCGCAATATCTTGTAGAAAGCTCACAGTGACTAAAATGTATAAATAGTTCTCTTTGGAGAATTTAATTAGATCCATTCATACCTTACCTTATAATGAGGACTTAAAGGGCTTTTATAACTAGGTAAAACAAGCTTAACGGGACTGTCCAGGACTTATATATTAATGACCGATTTTAGGATAAGTCATCAACAGGGTGGGACTGGGCTGGCGGGGTACCCTTCTGCAGAGGAGAGGGGGAGAAGAGAATGAAAAAATAAAAAAACCTGCGGTTTTAAGGGGCACGGGCCCTTTAAAAGCGCAGGCACAGTGTATGCAGGGACGCGCGCACGCGGCGTTCATTACCTGAACCGCCGCGACACACGTCCCAGTGAAGCAGCTGAAGCTGCGCGTCTCCCTTCCTCGGCCGGCGTATGACGTCACCGGAGAAGGAGGACACCGCACGGGAGAGCAGGAAGGTAAGAGGTGTCGGTGTGTGTGTCTGTGTGTATATGAGTGGATGCAGAATGGGATGGGCCCCTGGCTGGACACACAAGGGGGGGCCCGGCTAGACACACAAGGGGGGACCCTGGCTGGACACACAAGGGGGGGCCCGGATGGACACACAAGGGGGGCCTTGCTGGACACACAAGGGGGAGCCCTGGCTGGACACACAAGGGGGAGCCCTGGCTGGACACACAAGGGGAAGCCCTGGCTGGACACACAAGGGGAAGCCCTGGCTGGACACACAAGGGGGAGCCCTGACTGGACACACAAGGGGGAGCCCTGACTGGACACACAAGAGGGAACCCTGGCTGGACACACAAGGGGGAGCCCTGGCTGGACACACAAGGGGGAGCCCTGACTGGACACACAAGGGGGAGCCCTGGCTGGACACACAAGGGGGGAGCTGGATGGACACACAAGGGGGAACCCTGGCTGGACCCACAAGGGGGAGCCCTGGCTGGACACACAAGGGGAAGCCCTGACTGGACACACAAGAGGGAACCCTGGCTGGACACACAAGGGGGAACCCTGGCTGGACACACAAGGGTGAGAGCCTGGCTGGACACAAAGGGGGAACCCTGGCTGGACACACAAGGGGGGGAGCCTGGCTGGACACATAAGGGGGAGCCTGGCTGGACACATGGGAAAGGGTGGGCAGGATGGCTATATGGTGGGGCAGGCTGGACACATGGAGGCCAGGATGGATATGTGAGGGGGATGGATATATGGGGGGGCCGGATATATGGGGGGCGGGGCAGGCTGGACACATGATGGCCAGGATGGATATGTGGGGGGCAGGCTGGACACATGGGGGGCTAGGATAGATATGTGGAGGGGCAGGCTCGATACACGTGGGCTAGGATAAATATATGGAGGGGCCACGCTGGACATATGGGGGCCAGTATGGATATATGGGGGGGTGTCAGGATGGATATATGCAGGGGGGAAGGGCAGGATGGATATATGAGGGGGCAGGCTGGACACATGGAGGCCAGGATGGATATATGGGGGGCAGGCTGGAAACATGGAGGCCAGGATGGATATATTGTGGGGGGCAGGCTGGACACATGGAGGCCAGGAAGGATATGTAGGGGGGGCATGCTGGACACATGGAGGCCAGGATGGATATATGGGGGGCAGGCTTGACACATGGGGCTTTAGGACAGATATATGGGAGGGGGCAGGCTGGACACATGGAGGCCAGGACAGATATATGGGGGGGGCAGGCTGGAAACATGGAGGCCAGGATGGATATGTGGGGGGGCAGGCTGGACACATGGAGGCCAGGATGGATATATGGGGGGAACAGGAGGGCCACATGGGGGACTAGGATGGGTATATGGGAGGGGGCAGGCTCGATACACGTGGGCTAGGATAAATATATGGAGGGGTCACACTGGACATATGGGGGCCAGAAGGGATATATGGGGGGTGTCAGGATGGATATATGCAGGGAAGGGGGGGCCAGGATGGATATATGGGGGTGCCAGGCTGAACAAGGGACTTAATTACTGTTTGGGGCCAGATTGAGGAACATACTTTATTAGTTTATGGTGGCCAGTGAGGAACATTATTATTTTAGAGTCCAATTAGAGACATTATTACTTCTGTAATATAATTTACTTTTTAGGAAATTGTTTTCCATGGGATAGGACAAAAGCGGGCTCCTGTTACTGTGCAGGGCGGCACTATATCGCTTTTTTTCTTCAACTGGTGTAGTGTAGAAGTCGGGGGGTGGAGTGGGAATATTCCCTAGAAGAGATCAGTTATTGATAACTGTGTGTTATTTTCTGCAGAGATGATTCCTGGCTGGAAGAAGTGATGGCCGTCTGTGCCAGATGAAGAAGAAAAGCGAAGATGAAGGACTTCACCTAGAGACGTCACTGGTGAGTCAGTGTATTACATGTGACTCGCCCCCTGGGCCGTGGGGCACTCGGATCCGGGCAATAGGGAGACGATGGGGGTAGTAGTGGCGACCCGGTTCCGTGGCTCAGGGTGGTCAGGCCAATGGTAGTCTGCTATGTTCTGCTGATAATGTCCGACTACGCCACCCGTGGATTGCGGTTATTAGGAACCGCCGCTGCATGCAGACCGCTGGGGCTGATGAGGTGTGCAGCTAGGGTAGTGTGACTCTCCACGGGAAGAGTGCGGCCCCAGGGCAGTATAATGGATGTTGGGAGTGATGGTAGTGGGAGTCCCAGTGCTGATAGTGCTGGAGGAGCAAGGAGCACACAGACAACAGGTTGCAGTCCAGGGTCTTTACTAAACAGGTAAACTGACCCACAAACAGTCCCGGCTAGGAGGGGACCTGGATGTCTGAGAGCAACGGGGAAATTGGCCCTGGTCAGGGTGAGGGTGTAGGCCTACCGTGCTTTCTGCGCTCCTTCTGGCTATCTCCTCCTGATAGGGTAACAGCCCACGTTTCCGAGCTTTCCGTGTTTTCTCGCCTGTATGGCCTGCGACATGGGTTCCTTTCTGCTCCCAGCCTTGTATGGCTTTACTGGTCCCTTCTGTTGTGGCAGGGCCTCCAGGCTTCTTAGGCCAAGGAATATACAGTCCCTTGCGGACTGGTTCTCTGCTGGGGGATGTGGAATCCTTCCAGCCTCAGACACCAAAGTCTGGTAGATTAAGTCTGTTATCTGCCAAGACAGGCTTGCTTCGCCTCTTGTCTCTGGCTTGTGGCTCTCCTCCTGCCACACTTCCTCTTAGGTGCAGTGCAACTGTCTGTCCCTGCTCTGCTGAGACACGTCTCAGTCCTGAGACAGGTCATCTGGGTTCTCTCTAACCCTGCCCCCAGCACCAGCTTTTATAGGGGCAGCCTGCTCCCCCTACTGGCCTGAGACAGGAGGCATTGCATGCTAATGTTCCCCTGACTAGAGAACCTCCCCCCTGCTCTCAGACACAGCTTTAATTACACTTGTGGCATCCAGGCCAGGGTGACACATTCCCCCCTAGTGAAATTTAGTACTCCGGGACTAAACAGTAAACAAAGACAATATGCATAACAATAAAACATTAATAGACAGACGACGCACAAATTGAGTTCTTAAGGTCACAGTGTGGCCTGTGACCGGGTGTCCATATCACCAGCACAACGGGGAGCCTTAACCAGGTGGGGGTCTGTCCTACCCCAAGTCCTTCACAGTCTTAATTCATTCCTGGGTTAGGCTCTGAACGCAGTCCATACAAGGTCCCGGTTATAAAAAGTCCATAACCTGTGAGTCCTTACGGTAGCTGCAAGAAACTGAAACAGAGTATTAACAAACATGCATGTAACTTTGCAAACAATTCAACATTTGGCAACAGGGTTATTTACAATTTTAGTACACTCTATATTCTCCAGCGAGCGGGTATCTGTCCCTTTGTGCTCCTGGTTGACCTACGTAGCCCACTGTCTGGTGGTGGACTGACTTGGCTTTCCCCACTAGCGTTAGGGGTGCAGCTACCAGCTGGGTGTACAGGTAGGGCAGGCAGCTGTCTGCGGGTCCTTTGGCTTACCGCAGGCATGGCAGGCTCACTGTCAGCAGAGGGTTGACTCTCCTGGGCTGCTGGTACAGGCTCTTCTGCCTCTGGAACTGCTTGCTCCTCTTCACCTTCCGGCTCTGGTGTTGGTTGTTGCTGTGCCGGTTGCAGGAAATGCAGGACAGGTACCACTATGGCATCATTTATGCGAGTCCAGGACTGAGGAAACTCTCCGAGAACGGTGCTGATCATTTCTTCCTTGTCCTCTGCGGGTTCAAGGTCACTCTGATCCTCTTCTGCACTACGGAGTTGCTCGGGGCACCTTTTGAGATGGTCTCTGGAGACGACACTAGTGGTTTCTCCTCCGTCCTTGGTGATTACGCACACCTTTGGGTTGTCGTGGTCAGACTGCAGTACGGTGTAGGGTTCCCTTTCCCACTGGTCGTCCAACTTATGTAGCCTTCTTTTTCGCTTTAGGACTTGCTCACCAGGTTCTAGGGGACTAGCAGGGGCGTGTTGATTGAAGAGTCTTTCTTGCTTCTCTCTCACCTGGGCCAGGCTCTTCTCCACACTCTCCTGTACCTTCTTGTACTGCAGTTGCCTTTCCGTATCCCAGTCCGCATCCGGGGAGGTGTCCTCAGGTATTAGGACTCCCATCTCCAGGTCTACGGGCAGCTTTCCTGGTCTAGCTCGCATCAGGTAAGCAGGGGTGCAGTTTGTAGCATTCACCGGGATATTGTTGTATAGGTCTATCAGGTCCGGCAGTTTTTCTGGCCACAGGCTGCGTTCCTCCAGGGGCAACGTCTTCAGGAGATCAATGACTATATTGTTCATCTTCTCACACATCCCGTTGGTTTGGGGGTGGTAAGGCGTTGTACGAATCTTCTTACAGCCATAGAGGTTGCAGAACTCCTGGAAGATTTCAGCCTCGAACGCTGGACCCTGGTCTGTCAGGACCTGTTCCGGATACCCGTGTGGACGGCAGAAATTTTGCTGGAAGGCTCTGGCCGCTGTTTGGGCTGTCAAGTCCTTTACCGGGACCACCATTAGAAAACGGGATTAGTGGTCCACGATTGTCAGGGCATAGATGTATCCTGACCGGCTGGGAGCCAATTTGACATGGTCCAGAGCTACCAGCTCAAGAGGCTGCGTGGTGATGATGGGCCTCAAGGGTGTCTTCTGGCTGGCACGGTCCTTCCTCCTTAGGTGACAAGGGCCACAGTCTGTGCACCATTTTTCTACAGCTCCTCTCATGCCGACCCAAAACAATCTTCCTCTTAGTAGGAACTCCAGTTTCTTCCAACCGAAGTGTCCCGCTCTGTCATGGTAAGCCCCCAGGACCATAGCTGCATCCCTCCTTGGGACCACGACTTGCCAGGTCAGCTCGTGCGTCCGGTGGTTGACAATCCTTCTGCACAACTTGCCTTCGTAGAGGAACAGCTTGCTCTTCTCCTTCCATAGCTGCTTGGCTTCCTCTGGGGCATCTGGATCTAAGCGGGCGTCTTCCCGGGTCAGCAGATCTTTCACCAGGCGGACTGCAGGGTCACTATCTTGGGTCTCGGCCCAGCTGTGGTGAGGTAGGGGATTCATCATCACAGTTGTTAGATCCTCCTCCTTCACGCGGTGAGAGTGTTGAGCGGCTCCATACCGGTGAAACGCGGGGAGTTCTACCTCCTCCAGCTCTTCTGGGTCTTCGTCACCTTCAGGTAAGTGAGGCATCCTTGATAGGGCGTCCGCGTTGGAGTTGGTTTTGCCTGCCCGGTACTTGATCACGAAGTCATAGTTGGAGAGACGGGCCATCCACCGCTGTTCCAGGGCACCCAGTCTTGCATTGTCCAGGTGTGTCAACGGGTTGTTGTCCGTGTACACGGTGAACTTTGCGGAGGCCAGGTAATGCTTGAAGCGTTCCGTCACGGCCCACACCACCTCCAAGAATTCTAGCTTGAAGGAGCTGTAATTCTCCGGGTTCCTCTCGGTGGGCCTCACCTTCCGGCTGGCGTATGCGATCACCCGTTCTCTGCCCTGTTGGTTTTGGGACAATACGGCTCCCAGTCCCACATTACTGGCATCTGTGTGGAGAATGAAAGGCTGGCCATAATCAGGGTAGGCCAGGATCTCATCCCCTGTGAGGGCCATCTTTAGCTGGCGGAAGGACTCCTCTTCCGGTTTATCCCACTTGAAGGGCGGCTTTTGCCTCCTGGACTTAGACTGTCCGATCAGGAGGTCCTGCATAGGAGCTGCCATCTTGGTGAACCCGGGGATGAATCTTCGGTAGTAGCCTACCAACCCGAGAAACTGTCTCACCTCTTTGATGTTCGAGGGGCTTGGCCAGCTCTTGATTGCCGTGACCTTGTCAGGGTCGGGGGCCACTCCTTCCGCGCTTACCACGTGCCCTAGGTACTGGACCTTTGGTTTCAGCAGGTGACACTTCGATGGTTTCACCTTCAGGCCTTAGCCTGCCAGGGCTTCGAACACCTCGGCCAGGTGCTTCAGATGGTCCTCGTAGGTCTTCGAATAGACAATCACGTCGTCCAGGTAAAGGAGGACCGTCTCGAAGTTTCGGTGCCCTAGACAGCATTCCATCAGCCGCTGGAAGGTCCCTGGTGCGTTGCAGAGCCCGAAAGGCATGCAGTTGAATTCGCTCAGTCCCATCGGGGTGGTGAAGGCGGTCTTCTCCTTGTCAGCCTCTGCCACAGGAACCTGCCAGTACCCGCTAGTAAGGTCCAAAGTAGAAAAGAAGTTAGCTGATTTTAGTGCGGCTAAAGACTCCTCTATTCTAGGCAGCAGATATGCGTCTTTGTGAGTGATACAGTTGATTTGTCTATAGTTGACGCACATTCTCATGGTGCCGTCTTTCTTTTTGACCAGAACCAAGGGGGCTGCCCAGGGGCTACAGCTGTCTCTAATAACCCCAGCTTCTTTCATCTCTCTTAGCATGCCCCTTGCGTTCTGATAATGTGCAGGAGGTACAGGTCTGTGCCTCTCTTTTATCGGTGGGTGGCTCCCTGTGGGGATGTGGTGTTCTATCCCCTTTACTCTGCCGAAGTCTAGCGGGTGCTTACTAAAGACTCTCTCGTACTCCTGTACCACCCGGTAGACTCCTTGTTTTTGGTGCAGAGGAGTGGAGTCAGCACCCACGTGGAGTTTCTGGCACCAGTCCTCCTTTTGTTTCTGGGAGCCATTACCCTCCGCCTGAGGAGATGGAGGCAAGGGTTCCACGGCCCTGATAGCTTTGTGTTCGACCACAAACAGCTTGGCGAGTGTAGCGTACCTGGGTAAGTGTACCTCCCTCTCCCCAATGTTGAGGATGCGGACGGGCACCCTCCCATGACGGACATCAACCACCCCCCGGGCTGTCAAAATGGTGGGCCTGCTGTCTGAGTACACGGGTTCTACCATGGCTTGGTAGTCTCTACCTCTCAACCCGATTGCAGTCCGACACCAGATCATCATTTCACTTTTGGGAGGCATGGAAATGGGGAATGGGTCACTCAGTCTTACGCTACCGATCTCACCACCAGACAGTTCTACCTGCTGCCGTCTCATCAGGGCCTTTATCTCCTTGTTGAGGACTCTCTGTTGGCTGGAACTAGCATTCACCGCCACCTGTTGTAAGATTACAATTACCTCTGAAAGACAATTTTCAATTACATTAGTACCCACAGTTATTTTAGGGTGACTTTCACGACGGTCAATGTCCACAATAATCACTCCCTGTGCCGGTAGTTCAACTTTACCAATCTTAATGGTCATCTCCTTGAACCCCATCTGCGGCACGGGTAAGCCATTACTGGCGATGATGCTCAAGTTACCGTCTGGATACCGTGTGATATCAGCATCAGTCCAATACTGCTTAAAAAGTACATAAGGGATAGTGGTTACTTGTGACCCAGTATCCAGCAAGGCGCTCATGGGGATACCGTCCAGCACCACGGGTAAAACCGGGCGCCCCCCAACGTACTTATTACGCCAATTGTAAGGGCCTGGTGATCTTATGCCTGGGGGTTGGCCCTCTGCCCCAGGTTGGACCCGTTTAAATTACAGTACCTGGAAATGTGTCCGGGCTGGTTGCATCGACGGCAAATGGGCTGTCCATCCTCTGCGTAGCGGTCTGTGGGCCTCCCTCGGAACGACGGGATCCTCCTCTGTCGACGCCATGGGACATCCTCCGGACTTGAAGCCAGCTCGATGGGTCTTGACAGGTCCACTTGCAACGCCTGGACGGTCCTGGTCAACGCCGCGACGCTCCTGGTCAGCTCCTGGACTTGTTGGTGCAGATCTTTCGACGGGGCTTGGTTCAGGGCCTGCGCATCAGCCTCCACGGAGTCCATAGAGGAGGGCGCCGTCTCCTGGTGGTAAGTGATAGCAGGGCGCCAGGGGTATATAGCGCCACTGGTTGCAGATTCACGGAGCAACCTTATGGCCCTGTCCTTAAATTGGGCAAAGGTCAGGTCGAGGTTCTGAAAGAACATGAGGCGCAGTTGGGCCCTGTGGGCGCTAGACAGCAGACCTTCTATGAATTAGCAGCTTATCCGTTTCCTGCACACTGCCAGGGTCAGTTTGTTGAATAGCCCTCAAGGCTTCCTGCAGATTTAGGGCATAGTCTCTGATGCTGTCCTGTGCCCGCTGCTTACATCCATAGAACCTCATTTTAATCTCAGCGGAGGTACGTGTGTCAAAGGTCACCCGCAGCCGGGCCAGAATACCCTTCACAGTCCTTTTCTCCTCAGTGGGCCATGATTTTACCTCCCGCTGGGCTGCGCCAGTTAACTGCCCTGTTAATATGCTGACCTTCTGTTCCTCTGTCAGGGGGTAAACGTGGAAGAAACTGTATAGCCTTTCCTTGAAGTCAGTTAGGGCATGGGGCTCCCCTGAGTATTTGGGCAGCCAGGCCGCTCCAGGGATGTAGGGCAAGGAAAAGGGCATCACCGCTGCTGCAGTTGCGTTGGTGGTAGTGGGCGCCTCTGTGTTCGTCATCTTCCTCCCCCCCTAGTTACGCGTGGCCTACCTTCCGACGATCCTCTTCTGTAGGCCGCGGCTCCGCTGCTGCTGCTATGGACGAGGACCTGGCGTCGCGTCCTGATGACGTCAGCGTCGCTCTCTCTCCCTTCCAGGACCTTGCGCAGCGTCGGTGCGTGGGGCGGAGCTTCGGATCTCGCGCGGTTTTGACGTCCACGTCCCTCTTCTTCCCGCGCGGCGTCCTGAAGATGGCGTCCGATGGCGGGAAGCAGCTGCGGATGTCGGGAATGCGGCAGAAGACGGCAGGAAACGGGGTCATAAAAAATCATAAAAAAGCCAGACTGGAATTTGCCAAACTACATGTTCACAAGTCACAAAGCTTTTAGGAGAATGCCCTATGGACAGATGAGACAAAAATGGAAGTTTTTGGCAAGGCACATCAGATCTATGTTCACAGATGGAAAAATGAAGCATATCAAGATAAGAACACTGTCCCTACTGTGAAACATGGAGGAGTCTCTTTTATGTTTTGGGGCTGGTCTGCCGCATCTGGCACAGGGTGTCTTGAATCTGTGCAGGGTACAATGAAATCTCAAGACTATCAAGGGATTCTAGAGAGAAATGTGCTGCCCAGTGTCAGAAAGCGTGGTCTCAGTCGCAGGTCATGGGTCTTGCAACAGTATTATGACCCAAAACACACAGCTAAAAACACCCAACAATGGCTAAGAGGAAAACATTGGACTATTCTGAAGTGGCTTCTATGAGCCCTGACCTAAATCCTATTGAGCATCTTTGGAAAGAGCTGAAACATGCCGTCTGGAAAAGGCAACCTTCAACCATGAGACAACTGGAGCAGTTTGCTCATGAGGAGTGGCCAAAATACCTGTGGAGAGGTGCAGAAGTCTCATTGACAGTTACAGGAGTCGTTTGATTGCAGTGATTGCCTCAAAAGGTTGTTCAGCAAAATATAAAGTTAAGAAGAACCATCATTTCTGTCCAGGCCTGTTTTATCAGTTTTTTTTTTATTCTGTGGAAGCAGAAAAGCAATGTCTGACTTTCATTTGTTCATTTTCATAGATTTTTAATTTATTATTACTTTTGTCAGATTCAAGTTTTTTCTGTGACCATTGTGGGTTTTTCTTTCATTAAACGAGGGGTACCAACAATTTTGACCACGTGTGTATATAGTATATACAGAGCTCCTGTGTATGTCACTGGTGATCACTGTATTATCTATACACTATATACAGAGCTCCTGTCTATAATGTCACTGGTGATCACTGTGTTACCTGTACACTGACACTATATACAGAGCTCCTGTGTATAATGTTGCTGGTGGTAATAACAGTGTTGTTAGTATTGTGGTTTTGTATTCATGATCAGTATTGTAGTATTTGGTCACCTTGGGGTGGTAATATATGGTCTGGTCATAGTTTGGCCATATTTGTTCCTTGTATGTGGTATTATTCGGTCACTATGTAGTGGTAATATGTGATCTAGTCAAGGTGTGGCGATATTTGTCCCTTTTGTATGTGGTATTATTGGTGTTGATATAGTGGACTGTGTTGTGTATGGCGGTCATTTTATTCTCGCTGATCTTAACTAGGAAAAGATTTTTTTCCATTAGGCCACAGCCCCACCATCAGTATTTGGTCAGTATTTTTCTCAGGAGTGGCTGCCGAAACCAGGAATGGTTGATTAATGCAGAATTGGTGACTTGTTTCTATTATACCTTTTTTCTGATTGTTCATCACCTGTTTTGGCTCCCACTCCTGAGAAAAAATACTGACTGGACACTGACCGAATACTGATAGTAGGGCCGTGGCCTTAGCGATTAAATACTTGGACCAGAGCGGCAGAGATGCACTTACAGGGGTTCTCCGGTGAAAACAAGTAATCACCTCTCCACAGGATCATTGATAATATTGATTGGTGGGGGTCTGACTGCTTGCACACACCGGCAGAATGTGGAGCTTTTCTCCCCATTAGACTGGAGCGGCATGTGAGATGCGACCACTGATCCATTCATTCTCTCAGTGGCTGTGAGCGCTGCTCTTTTTTGCAAGTCTCTAAGAGAATGAATAGAGCTGCGGTCAGACGTCCCACCTGCCGCAGCATTTTAAAATAGGGATAAGTGTTCTGTCAGGGATAAAACTTCCCCATTCTTCCGATAGGTGCGTTTTCCAATGTTCGGACACAAATGCTCAATAAGTGATCACCTATCCTGTAGAGCCCATGGATCGGTGATAACTTGTTTTAACTAGTGTTGAGCGAGTATGTTCTGTCCGAGTATGCTCGGCCCGAGCTCCGAGTATTTACAGCTGCTCGGTGATATGGTTGAATCGCTCCCGTGTGCATGATTTGCAACTGTTTGACAGCTTTAACCCCTTAACGACATGTCACGTATTAGTACGCGCATGTCGTTATCCTCCGGTTCAGTGAGGGCTGCTGCGCTGAGCCCGCACTGAACCAAGCACATGTCAGCTGATTATTACAGCTTACATGTGCCCGCAACAGGCGCGGGTGGAATCGCGATCCACCAGCGGCTGTTAACATATTAAATGCCGCTGTCAATCTCCGACAGCGGCATTTAATGCGCGCTTCCTGGAAGCGCGTCACTTACCCCGCCCATCGGCGACCCCGTCACATGATCGCGGGTCGGCGATGTGTGGTCATGACAACCCTGGGTCTGCAGCAGACACCAGTGGTTGTAATGATCCTGTCGCTATGAGCGCCATCTAGTGGTCGGTGCTCATAGGACAGGACCATTTCTGCTGCATACAGGGGAACTGCTGGTCCCCTGTATGTAGCAGAGGCGATCGGACAGTTGCTGCTTCAAGTCTCCTATGGAGACTACAGAAGCAAGCAAAAAGTGAAAAAAAAAAGTTTTAAAAAATATGAAAAAAAATAAAAAAATTTAAAAGTTTAAATCACCCCCTAAAATCATAAAATAAACCCCACATACACATATTTGGCATTGCCGCGTTCAGAATCGCCTGATCTATCAATATAAAAATAGAATTAATGCGATCGGTAAATGGCGTAATGAGAAAAAAATTCTAAACGCCAGAATTACGTTTTTTGGTCACCGTAAAATTGCAATAAAATGCAATAACGGGCGATCAAAACATCGGATCTACCCCAAAATAGCATCTATAAAAACTTCAGCTCGGTTCACAAAAAATAAGCCCTCACCCTGCCCCAGATCCCGAAAAATGGAGACGCTACGGGTCTCGGAAAATGGCACCATTTTTTTTTTTTTTACCAAACTTTGGAATTTTTTTTCATCACTTAAATAAAAAAGAACCTATACATGTTTGGTGTCTACGAACTCGTAATGACCTGGAGAATAATAATGGCAGGTCAGTTTTAGCATTCAGTGAACGTGGTAAAAAAAATAAAAAAAAACCTCAGTGGTATTGCACTTTATTTGCAATTTCACGGCGCTTGGAATTTTTTTCCCGTTTTCCCGTACACGGCATGGTAAAACTAGTAATGGCGTTTAAAAGTACAACTCGTCCCGCAAAAAATAAGCCCTAACATGGCCATATTGACCAAAAAATAAAAACGCTATGGCTCTGGGAACAAGTGGAGCAAAAAGCGAAAATGCAAAATCGGAAAATGCTCCGCGGCTTAAGGGGTTAATACATGTGAGGAATGTCTATTTCTTACACATTCCTCACATGTATTAAAACCGTCAAACAGTCGCAAATCATGCACACGGGAGCGATTCAACCATATCACCGAGCAGCTATAAATACTCGGAGCTCGGCCCGAGCATACTCGCCGAAAGGGTTAACAGAACATACTCGCTCAACACTAGTTTTAACCAAAGAAGCCCTTTAATGCAAACATGTCCATCCCAGTTAGAGTGTCGCCCAGTAGATGTGCAGGAGCCGCCAGTCAATGCTCCACTATAACAGCGAGAGCGGATAACAGATATTTGCATCTTGCTGTAGGTGGGCCCCTAGAGTTAATTTCCCCTGTGGGCCCCAGACACCGCAGTCCGACCCTGGTCATCAATATCAGATCAGTGAGGTTCCAACACACGGCCCCCTCACCAATAAGACAGCAGCTGGAAATACTCAGCGTAGAGCCCAAACAGCACAGCGCTGTACACTGTGTAGTGGCCGATCTTGGTACTGCAGCTCCTATTGAAATGATTGTGATCTGAGCTGTAGTACCTGAAACCAGCCATTGCACAGTGTGCGGAGCTGTGCTATTCCAGCTCTTAACACTGTGTACATCATCTTGCAGAAGTAGCTGATGTCTGGGGATTTCAGGTGTCAGACCCCCACTAATCACTGTATGAGTTCTGCTCTACTCCTTTATTAAAGGGGTGGTCTTGTGTTCCTCTCATCAGAAGCTGAAGATTTACAGTTCTGGCCGGTGGCTTGGCTGAGCCGCTTGTCTGAATTGTGCCCTCTTGCATTCTGCGGGCAGAGGCGGCTTTGCCTCTGCAGAATGGGACAGGCACAGGGGCACTGAAGTCCACCAGTCTGCAAGTGAGCGCTTCTTGCCAAGGAGACCGGCCACTTCTCAGGTGGTCAGTAACCATAGCAATGAGCTGTACACTGCAGAATTAAAAATCTTTTCCTTCTTGAAAACAGAGAAGATTTTGAATAAGAAGGAAATTGCAAAGTTTCTTGTTTTTACAAGCTCTTTGCAATCTTAGCCTTTTAATACATTCATTTTATTTAGTTATATATTTATTTTACTCTCTTATATAGCGCCGTTAGATTTTGTAGCACCTTACAGACATTATCATCACTGTCCCCATTGGGGCTCACAATATGAATTCCCTATCAGTATGTCTTTGGAGTGTGGGAGGAAACCGGAGAACCCGGAGGAAACCCACATTCCTCGGCTTTTTTAAGATTTTCTGCAATGAATAAGAACACTGAAGAAAATCTAGATTGATCAACATTTCCTATCACAAATGCAGTTGCTGCAAAACTTGTCCATAGTCCTGTTCCCAGCTGAAAATTGGATACAATTGTATCTTGTGTAGACAATGCTCTGTGAGCTAAATAGCCGGGATCCACTGCTACAAGGCAGGAAACAGACAGATTCTGCTGATGGGTTCTGCTCCCAGAGCATTATTCAGCCCGGACATCTCAGCTCAGAGCAAAACCAGCTATAAGGCTGTGTGCACACCTAGCAGATTTGATGCAGATTTACATGCGTTTTTTCTGCTAGAGAGAAGCGTTTTCACATGCATTTTTTCAAGCAATTTTCCAAGCGATTTTGAGCATCACTTGGAAAAGTGCTTGACAAGTTGATCACACAATATAAATCCATGCAACCGACATGGATCTATAATGTGTGAACAACTTAGATGCTTTAAATGCAGCATCTATAGTAAAAAAAAGAAAACGTTAATAAATAAAAAAAAACAACGGTATATTCACCTCTCCGGCGGCCCCCGGTCTGCTCTCCGGTCTCCTCCGGTCTGCTCCCGGCCGCGTCTTCTCTCTTCAGCGTCCCGCAGTGTACGGTCAGGACCTGCGGTGACGTCATTTAGTCAGCTGATGGTCACGCGACCATCACCTGATGCCGACGTCAGCGGTCATGCGACCATCACCTGACTAAATGACGTCAGCGCAGGTCCTGACAGTACAGACAGCAGACCGGAGGAGACCGGAGAGCAGACCGGGGGCCGCCGGAGAGGTGAATATACAGGTTTTGTTTGTTTTTAACTTTTTTATTTCTTTTTTTCACCGTGTGGTAGCCGGGATGAAGAGGAGTTGTAGTCTCGTCTTCATCCCAGATACCACACGCATCGCGAATAAGCTTCAGCGTAATCGCAGTAGAAATGGTCATGCTGCGTTTTGCAAAGTAATGTGAATTCGGCGCGCAAATTAGCGCATCATGTGCACAGCACATCCGAATTCACATGGCTTTGCATGGCAGACTGTTTTACAAGCGTTTTCGCGGCCGTAAAAACGCCGCAAAAACGCTACAAAAACGCTACGTGGGCACATGGCCTAAGGCTGTGTGCCCACGACGCGTATTTTAAGCGTTTCCGCATGGCAAAAACGCTGCAGAAACGCTTAAAGACGCATGTTAGAAGGTCTGCCATGTTCCCCAATGATAGTCCGCATGTGCTCGCATGTTAGAAGGTCTGCCATGTTCCCCAATGATAGTCCGCATGTGCTGTGCACATGCTGCGGAAATTTCCGCTGCGGATTATCATTGCGGAAAAAAACGCAGCACTACCAATTATTTTGCGTAAGCGCAGCGTTTTCCTGGCCATTGACTTGCATTGGAACGCATGGATTCCGCTTCACTAGATAAGCACATGCGGAATACATGCGTTCAATGTGCGGATGGTACCCGGGTGTGGAGGATGGGAGACTCTCCTCCGGACCCGGGTACCATAGAACCTGTCAAAATAAAGAATAAAATAAAAAATAAATGTTATATTTACCTTCTGACGGCCCCCGCTGCGCTCGTCCTCCCATGTCGGCAGCTCGCGATGGACTGAAGGACCAGCGCTGACGTCATAGTCATGTGACGGCAGGTCCTTCAGTGTACCGCGATCTGCCGGCAGCCAGGACGGAGCGAAGCGAGACTGCGGGGGCCATCGGAAGGTAAGTATAGATTTATTGTTTTATTTTTAACCAGTCGTTGGGGTCACACTATATAAATCCATGCCGTTTTCATGGATTTCTATAGTGTGACCAAGTTGACAAGCACTTTCCAAGTGATGCTAAAATCGCTTGTAAAGCGCTTGTCAACCCGCATGCGGAAATGCATGTGAAGAACGCTCCACTTCTGCATGTCCCTGGCAGGAAAAACGCATGTACAATCCGCATATACAATCCGCATGTACAATCCGCATATACAATCCGCATGTACAATCCGCGTGTACAATCCGCATATACAATCCGCATGTACAATCCGCATGTACAATCCGCGTGTACAATCCGCGTGTACAATCCGCATATACAATCCGCATGTACAATCCGCGTGTACAATCCGCATATACAATCCGCATGTACAATCCGCGTGTACAATCCGCATATACAATCCGCATGTACAATCCGCATGTACAATCCGCGTGTACAATCCGCATATACAATCCGCATGTACAATCCGCGTGTACAATCCGCATATACAATCCGCATGTACAATCCGCGTGTACAATCCGCATATACAATCCGCATGTACAATCCGCGTGTACAATCCGCATATACAATCCGCATGTACAATCCGCGTGTACAATCCGCGTGTACAATCCGCGTGTACAATCCGCGTGTACAATCCGCATGTACAATCCGCATGTACAATCCGCATGCGTTTTTTCTGCCAGCGAGATGCAGAAACGCTCAGGAAAAATCCGGAGCATTTCTGCATCGTGGGCACATAGCCTAAGTCTCTGCATTTGTCTGCTTACACATCTGTACATTTCTGAACACATTCAGCAAAAATTGCAGTACATTTGTTAAAATTGGGCATATAGCATACTATAGGTGCTTCTCACAAAATTAGAATATCATCAAAAAGTTAATTTATTTCAGTTCTTCAATACAAATAGTAAAACTTATATTATATAGAGTCATTACAGACAGAGTGATCTATTTCAAGTGTTTATTTCTGTTAATGTTATTATCTCAGTAAATTAGAATACTTTATAACACCAGCTTGAAAAATGTTTTTAAAATCTGAAATGTTGTCCTACTGAAATATATGTTCAGTAAATGCCCTCAATACTTGGCCAGGCTCCTTTTGCATCAATTACTGCATCAATGCGGCAATGTGGCATGGAGGCGATCAGCCTGTGACACTGCTGAGGTGTTATGGAAGCCCAGGTGGCTTTGATAGAAGCCTTCAGCTCGTCTGCATTGTTGGGTCTGGTGTCTCTCATCTTCCTCTTGACAATACCCCATAGATTCTCTATAATAGATTCTCTATGGGGTTAAGGTCAGGTGAGTTTGCTGCCAATCAAGCACAGTGATACTGTTGTGTAAACCAGGTATTGGTACTTTTGGCAGTGTGGACAGGGGCCAAGTCCTGCTGGAAAATGACATTTCCATCTCCAAAAAGCTTGTGGGCAGAGGGAAGCATGAAGTGCTCTACAATGTCCTGGTAGACGGGTGCGCTGACTTTGGTCTTGATAAAACACAGTGGACCTACACCAGCAGATGACATGGCTCCCCAAACCATCACCGATTGTGGAAACTTCACACGAGACCTCAAGCAGCTTGGATTGTGGCCTCTCCACTCTTCCTCCAGACTCTGGGACCTTGATTTCCAAATTAAATGCAAAATTTACTTTCATCGGAAAACAACACCTTGGACCACTGAGTAACAGTCCAGGTGTTTTTCTCCTTGGCCCAGGTAAGATGCTTCTGGCGTTGTCTATTGGTCATGAGTGGCTCGACACAAGGAATGTGACACTTGTAGCCCATGCACCTCTTCCTACCACACTTTTTCTTTCCACTCAACTTTCCATAAATATGCTTGGATACAGCACTCTGTTAACAGCCAGCTTCTTTAGCAATGACCTTTTGTGGTTTACACTCCTTGTGGAGTGTGTCAATGACTGCCTTCTGGACATCTGTCAAGTCAGCAGTCTTCCCCATGATTGTGGAGCCTACTGAAACAGACAAAGGGACCTTTTTAAATGCGTAAGAAGCCTTTGCAGGTGATTTTTGTTAATTATTCTAATTTACTGAGATAATGACTTTGTGTTTTCATTGGCTGTAAGCCATCATTATCAACATTAACAGAAATAAACACTTGAAATAGATCACTCTGTAATGACTCTGTATAATATATGAGTTTCACTTTTTGGATTGAAGAACTGAAATAAATAAACTTTTTGATGATATTCTAATTTTGTGAGAAGCACCTGTATGTTTGATGCATCTCATTAGCTAAGCTCAACCTCTTCCTTGCTTCACCTCAATTTGAGCCATAAATTGTGATATTTCATTTTGGTGCATTTTATGACTCCTTTTTGTCACACTTTTCTCATAACTATTTTTTTTATAACTGAGGGAAATTAACAAAATCTTATTTGTTGTACTCAAGTTTTCACAGAAACATCTGATAAAGTGTTGACTTATTTTTCTGAGTTAAACTCTTCCTTTTGGCCCTCTATATATTTGAGTTTGACAGCCCTGATGTAGATGGATGATGATGTGGCAAGAAGGGGCAGAGGGGCAGAGCCTCCTGGCTCTCAGCTTCGCTCTCCACTGCTCACAGGAGACAGCAGTTACTTCACAAATGTAACTGATAGAAAAGATGTCACGTAAGAGGGGGTCAGGGGAGCGATGTGCTGCAGGAGGGGGAAGATTAGCCAGGGGAGTGATGTGCTGCAGGGAGAGGAGGATTATGCAGGGGAGTGATGTAATGCAGGAGGAGGAGGATTAGGCAGGGAGCGCTGTGCTGCAGGAAGAGGAGGATTAGGCAGGAGAGTGATGTAATGCAGGAGGGGGAGGCTTAGGCAGGGAAGCGATGTGCTGCAGGAAGAGGTGGCTTATGCAGGGGAGTGATGTAATGCAATAGGAGAGGATTAGGCAGGGAGCGATATGCTGTAGGAAGTGCAGGATTTGGCAGTGGGCGATGTGGTGCAAGAGGGGATTTGGCAGTGGGTGATGTGATGCAGGAAGGGGGAGATTTAGAAAGGGCACAATGTGCTGCAAGGAGGGGAGGATTAGACGGGAGCAATGTGCCGCAAGAGGGGGAGGTTTAGACAGGGGAGTGATGTGCTGCAGGAGTGGGAGAATTAAGCGGTGAGAAATATGCTGCAGGACGGGGAGGGTTAGGCAGGGGAGCAATGTGCTGCAGGTGGAAGGAGAATCTGTGACTACAGCCCAGTGTTTAAGGTTTATTGGAGCCTGTCTTTTATATATTTTATTGTTTTTTTTTCTGACAAAACTGCATAACATCTGACATGAAGTCCGCTTAGCAGTCACTGTCCCTGTAGATTGTTACTGTCCAGGTTCACCGCGGTCTCTTTTTGTTTTTAGTGCCAATCTGACAGCAGATAATGGCGGTCGGGTTCCGAATAGAATGTTCATGTCTGTTCTCATTGTAGTAACATCACGGAATATGCTAATTTCTTCTGACCACACCCGATGACTGAATAAAGGCGCCTCACCCACTTGTCTATGTCATCACTTTGTGGTGTCACAATGATCTAAGGGGATAAAAAAACGCTCCTGGCAGCTTTACAGTCGTCCCTTCGTGTTAAAGGAGCAGGATGATAGAGCCGCACCATGCCAGCCAGAAGAAAAGAAAGTGGAGCCCTTCAAGATGATGAAGCAAGAAAGCAGACTGTGGAAGGCCATCCAGGACCAAGAGCATCATGAGGGCCTGGTAACGTATACTACACAACTGTTCTGTATATGCTCATGCCATGTAAACCTATGGTGGCCGATTCATCAAGGCTGGTGGATTTCTATACCAGCATTCATGAAGCGCCTATTGGAGGAACGTGCACCAAATTCATTAAAAAGACTAAACCTCTTAATGAACTTGACTCATCCTTAAAGGGGTTGTTCCCTTTCAATAAATGAATGTCCCTAGCTGCAGGTCATTTAATTAAAAAAAAGAGGTTCCACCATCTCAGAGCTGCAGCAGCTCAGTGCGCTCAGCTGGGCAGTCCGTCTGATTACATTTGTTGGCTGCGGCAGTATTGAGGTGATGGCAGTGCCATACACAATCCCAGGAATGGGTCAGGACAGCACAGTTTGATTCTTTATACCTGCAGCCAGGGTCATTCATTTATTGAAATATCCCCTTAAAGCTGACGTACTACACCTCAAGAAATGTACTCCAGTCAAAAGATGGAGTCAATTTCAGTCCTAATTTACACCACTTTTCCAGCCTAATTTGTAATAAGTTTTCAGGTAAAGCTAAGCCACAAGCGGTCCAGATAAGCTCTGTTCACTATTTAAGAAGTTAAAAGAGTGGGTGTAAAAAGGTCAGAGTATTCAAATGTAAGTTGCGCAGGAATTTACTGAGATTCAAACAGTTGTGCAACACATTTCCGGTGAAAACTGCTTGATGAAAAATGTTCCTTGAATAATATAACATTTCAGGTTAGTGGTAATAGATTTTATTATGGGACGTTGATCCAGGGAACTAGTCTGATTGCCATATGTGGAGTCGGGAAGGAATTTTTCCCCTAAAATGGGGCAATTAGCATCTGCCTCATGGGGTTCTTGCCTTCCTCTGGATCAACACATTAGCTTTTAGGTTGAACTTGATGGACTTGTGTCTTTCAACCTTAAAACTATGAAACTGTCCCTGTATTGAGGTTCAAGGGTGAAGCCCAGGGTTCATTTGGAACCATCAGAAATGGTGTGTTTTGCGCCCAGTCTGTCCAAGGAAGCCTGTTTGAGCCAACGGCCTCAGAAATATCCTAACATTTCAGAAAGTAGCAATAGTTAGGGTGGCTGAACCATTCTAGCCTTAAGTTTGCCCCTCCAGTCAGCATCTACTATGTAGATGCAATCAAGGCCATGTAATAAGTCTTTATCGCTGTACAGGGCTGTAAGAGTGAAGGCCAGAGTTCCTTTGGAACCTGTAGGATAGACTGGCTTTTGCCAAGTCTTTCCAAAGAAGTTTTTTTGAGCCATAGGCCTCAGACAGGTCCTAACAAGAAAGTAGCATTAGATAGGTTTTTCTTTAGTTAGGATTGATTCAACTACTCAAGCCTCAAGCGCACTCCTCCGGCCAGCAGCTACTCTGTAGATGCAACCCTGGGCCTACGGTAAGTATCTATCCCTGTACAGGGGTGTAATGGTAAAAACCTGGGTTCCCTTGGGATCTGCAGAATGGAGTAGCTTGCGCCAAGTCTGTCCGAGGAAGTCTGTTTGAGCCAACAGCCTTAAACAGATCCCAGTATTTAGGAAAAAAAAAAGCTTCAGTTAGAGTTGAATCAACCACTATAGCCTCAAGCTCGCTCCTCCGGCCAGCAGCTACTCTGTAGATGCAGCCCTGGGCCTATGGTAAGTATCTATCCATGTACAGGCGTGTAATGGTAAAGGCCAGGGTTCCCTTGGGATCTGCAGAATGGAGTAGCTTGCGCCAAGTCTGTCCGAGAAAGCCTTTTTGAGCTGATGGATTTAAACAAATTTCAACATTTAGGAAAAAAGCATTAATCTATTTCAGTTAGAGTTAATTCAATTACTCTAGCATAAAGATCCTAATTCACTTTGTCTAAAGGAAGTTAGTTGGCAAATTTTTATTGTGTGAGCAATGAGGTTATGGAACTCTCTACCACATGAACTTGAAATACTTAATTTTCTAAAAAAAATTCAAGGAGGGCATATGTGTGCCTTTCTTGAATAATATAAAATTGCAGGTTATCCGTACTAGATTTTGTTATGGGACGTTGATCCAGGGAACTAGTCTGATTGCCATATGTGGAGTCGGGAAGGAATTTTTCCTCTAATATGGGGCAATTAGCATCTGCCTCATGGGGTTTTTGCCTTCCTCTGGATCAACACATTAGCTTTTAGGTTGAACTTGATGGACTTGTGTCTTTCAACCTTAAAACTATGAAACTGTCCATGTATTGAGGTTCAAGGGTGAAGCCCAGGGTTCATTTGGAAACATCAGAAATGGTGTGTTTTGCGCCCAGTCTGTCCAAGGAAGCCTGTTTGAGCCAACGGCCTCAGAAATATCCTAACATTTAAGAAAGTAGCAATAGTTAGGGTTGGCTGAACCATTCTAGTCTTAAGTTTGCCCCTCCAGTCAGTATCTACTATGTAGATGCAATCAAGGCCCTGCAATAAGTCTTTATCGCTGTACAGAGCTGAAAGAGTGAAGGCCAGAGTTCCTTTGGAACCTGTAGGATAGACTGGCTTTTGCCAAGTCTTTCCAAAGAAGCTTTTTTGAGCCATAGGCCTCAGACAGGTCCTAACAAGAAAGTGGCAATAGATAGGTTTTTCTTTAGTTAGGATTGATTCAACTACTCAAGCCTCAAGCGCACTCCTCCGGCCAGCAGCTACTCTGTAGATGCAACCCTGGGCCTATGGTAAGTATCTATCCCTGTACAGGGGTGTAATGGTAAAAAACAGGGTTCCCTTGGGATCTGCAGAATGGAGTAGCTTGCGCCAAGTCTGTCCGAGGAAGTCTGTTTGAGCCAACAGCCTTAAACAGATCCCAGTATTTAGGAAAAAAAAGCTTTAGTTAGAGTTGAATCAACCACTATAGCCTCAAGCTCGCTCCTCCGGCCAGCAGCTACTCTGTAGATGCAGCCCTGGGCCTATGGTAAGTATCTATCCCTGTACAGGGGTGTAATGGTAAAGGCCAGGGTTCCCTTGGGATCTGCAGAATGGAGTAGCTTGCGCCAAGTCTGTCCGAGAAAGCCTTTTTGAGCTGATGGATTTAAACAAATTTCAACATTTAGGAAAAAAGCATTAATCTATTTCAGTTAGAGTTAATTCAATTACTCTAGCATAAAGATCCTAATTCACTTTGTCTAAAGGAAGTTAGTTGGCAAATTTTTATTGTGTGAGCAATGAGGTTATGAAACTCTCTACCACATGAAATTGAAATACTTAATTTTCTAAAAAAAATTCAAGGAGGGCATGTGTGTGCCTTTCTTGAATAATATAAAATTGCAGGTTATCCGTACTAGATTTTGTTATGGGACGTTGATCCAGGGAACTAGTCTGATTGCCATATGTGGAGTCGGGAAGGAATTTTTCCCCAAATATGGGGCAATTAGCATCTGCCTCATGGGGTTTTTGCCTTCCTCTGGATCAACACATTAGCTTTTAGGTTGAACTTGATGGACTTGTGTCTTTCAACCTTAAAACTATGAAACGGTCCCTGTATAGAGGTTCAAGGGTGAAGCCCAGGGTTCATTTGGAAACATCAGAAATGGTGTGTTTTGCGCCAAATCTGTCCAAGGAAGCCTGTTTGAGCCAACGGCCTCAGAAATATCCTAACATTTAAGAAAGTAGCAATAGTTAGGGTTGGCTGAACCATTCTAACCTTAAGTTTGCCCCTCCAGTCAGCATCTACTATGTAGATGCAATCAAGGCCCTGTAATAAGTCTTTATCACTGTACAGGGATGTAAGAGTGAAGGTCAGAGTTCCTTTGGAACCTGTAGGATAGACTGGCTTTTGCCAAGTCTTTCCAAAGAAGCTTTTTTGAGCCATAGGCCTCAGACAGGTCCTAACAAGAAAGTGTCATTAGATAGGTTTTTCTTTAGTTAGGATTGACTCAACTACTCAAGCCTCAAGCGCAGTCCTCCGGCCAGCAGCTACTCTGTAGATGCAACCCTGGGCCTATGGTAAGTATCTATCCCTGTACAGGGGTGTAATGGTAAAAACCAGGGTTCCCTTGGGATCTGCAGAATGGAGTAGCTTGCGCCAAGTCTGTCCGAGGAAGTCTGTTTGAGCCAACAGCCTTAAACAGATCCCAGTATTTAGGAAAAAAAAGCTTTAGTTAGAGTTGAATCAACCACTATAGCCTCAAGCTCGCTCCTCCGGCCAGCAGCTACTCTGTAGATGCAACCCTGGGCCTATGGTAAGTATCTATCCCTGTACAGGGGTGTAATGGCAAAGGCCAGGGTTCCCTTGGGATCTGCAGAATGGAGTAGCTTGCGCCAAGTCTGTCCGAGAAAGCCTTTTTGAGCTGATGGATTTAAACAAATTTCAACATTTAGGAAAAAAGCATTAATCTATTTCAGTTAGAGTTAATTCAATTACTCTAGCATAAAGATCCTAATTCACTTTGTCTAAAGGAAGTTAGTTGGCAAATTTTTATTGTGTGAGCAATGAGGTTATGAAACTCTCTACCACATGAAATTGAAATACTTAATTTTCTAAAAAAAATTCAAGGAGGGCATGTGTGTGCCTTTCTTGAATAAAATAAATTTGCAGGTTATCCGTACTAGATTTTGTTATGGGACGTTGATCCAGGGAACTAGTCTGATTGCCATATGTGGAGTCGGGAAGGAATTTTTCCCCTAATATGGGGCAATTAGCATCTGCCTCATGGGGTTTTTGCCTTCCTCTGGATCAACACATTAGCTTTTAGGTTGAACTTGATGGACTTGTGTCTTTCAACCTTAAAACTATGAAACGGTCCCTGTATAGAGGTTCAAGGGTGAAGCCCAGGGTTCATTTGGAAACATCAGAAATGGTGTGTTTTGCGCCCAGTCTGTCCAAGGAAGCCTGTTTGAGCCAATGGCCTCAGAAATATCCTAACATTTAAGAAAGTAGCAATAGTTAGGGTTGGCTGAACCATTCTAGCCTTAAGTTTGCCCCTCCAGTCAGCATCTACTATGTAGATGCAATCAAGGCCCTGTAATAAGTCTTTATCGCTGTACAGGGCTGTAAGAGTGAAGGCCAGAGTTCCTTTGGAACCTGTAGGATAGACTGGCTTTTGCCAAGTATTTCCAAAGAAGCTTTTTTGAGCCATAGGCCTCAGACAGGTCCTAACAAGAAAGTGGCATTAGATAGGTTTTTCTTTAGTTAGGATTGATTCAACTACTCAAGCCTCAAGCGCACTCCTCCGGCCAGCAGCTACTCTGTAGATGCAACCCTGGGCCTATGGTAAGTATCTATCCCTGTACAGGGGTGTAATGGTAAAAACCAGGGTTCCCTTGGGATCTGCAGAATGGAGTAGCTTGCGCCAAGTCTGTCCAAGGAAGTCTGTTTGAGCCAACAGCCTTAAACAGATCCCAGTATTTAGGAAAAAAAAGCTTTAGTTGGAGTTGAATCAACCACTATAGCCTCAAGCTCGCTCCTCCGGCCAGCAGCTACTCTGTAGATGCAGCACTGGACCTATGGTAAGTATCTATCCCTGTACAGGGGTGTAATGGTAAAGGCCAGGGTTCCCTTGGGATCTGCAGAATGGAGTAGCTTGCGCCAAGTCTGTCCGAGAAAGCCTTTTTGAGCTGATGGATTTAAACAAATTTCAACATTTAGGAAAAAAGCATTAATCTATTTCAGTTAGAGTTAATTCAATTACTCTAGCATAAAGATCCTAATTCACTTTGTCTAAAGGAAGTTAGTTGGCAAATTTTTATTGTGTGAGCAATGAGGTTATGAAACTCTCTACCACATGAAATTGAAATACTTAATTTTCTAAAAAAAATTCAAGGAGGGCATGTGTGTGCCTTTCTTAAATAATATAAAATTGCAGGTTATCCGTACTAGATTTTGTTATGGGACGTTGATCCAGGGAACTAGTCTGATTGCCATATGTGGAGTCGGGAAGGAATTTTTCCTCTAATATGGGGCAATTAGCATCTGCCTCATGGGGTTTTTGCCTTCCTCTGGATCAACACATTAGCTTTTAGGTTGAACTTGACAGACTTGTGTCTTTCAACCTTAAAACTATGAAACGGTCCCTGTATAGAGGTTCAAGGGTGAAGCCCAGGGTTCATTTGGAAACATCAGAAATGGTGTGTTTTGCGCCAAGTCTGTCCAAGGAAGCCTGTTTGAGCCAATGGCCTCAGAAATATCCTAACATTTAAGAAAGTAGCAATAGTTAGGGTTGGCTGAACCATTCTAACTTTAAGTTTGCCCCTCCAGTCAGCATCTACTATGTAGATGCAATCAAGGCCCTGTAATAAGTCTTTATCACTGTACAGGGCTGTAAGAGTGAAGGCCAGAGTTCCTTTGGAACCTGTAGGATAGACTGGCTTTTGCCAAGTCTTTCCAAAGAAGCTTTTTTGAGCCATAGGCCTCAGACAGGTCCTAACAAGAAAGTGTCATTAGATAGGTTTTTCTTTAGTTAGGATTGATTCAACTACTCAAGCCTCAAGCGCACTCCTCCGGCCAGCAGCTACTCTGTAGATGCAACCCTGGGCCTATGGTAAGTATCTATCCCTGTACAGGTGTGTAATGGTAAAAACCAGGGTTCCCTTGGGATCTGCAGAATGGAGTAGCTTGCGCCAAGTCTGTCCGAGGAAGTCTGTTTGAGCCAACAGCCTTAAACAGATCCCAGTATTTAGGAAAAAAAAAAGCTTCAGTTAGAGTTGAATCAACCACTATAGCCTCAAGCTCGCTCCTCCGGCCAGCAGCTACTCTGTAGATGCAGCCCTGGGCCTATGGTAAGTATCTATCCATGTACAGGCGTGTAATGGTAAAGGCCAGGGTTCCCTTGGGATCTGCAGAATGGAGTAGCTTGCGCCAAGTCTGTCCGAGAAAGCCTTTTTGAGCTGATGGATTTAAACAAATTTCAACATTTAGGAAAAAAGCATTAATCTATTTCAGTTAGAGTTAATTCAATTACTCTAGCATAAAGATCCTAATTCACTTTGTCTAAAGGAAGTTAGTTGGCAGATTTTTATTGTGTGAGCAATGAGGTTATGGAACTCTCTACCACATGAACTTGAAATACTTAATTTTCTAAAAAAAATTCAAGGAGGGCATATGTGTGCCTTTCTTGAATAATATAAAATTGCAGGTTATCCGTACTAGATTTTGTTATGGGACGTTGATCCAGGGAACTAGTCTGATTGCCATATGTGGAGTCGGGAAGGAATTTTTCCTCTAATATGGGGCAATTAGCATCTGCCTCATGGGGTTTTTGCCTTCCTCTGGATCAACACATTAGCTTTTAGGTTGAACTTGATGGACTTGTGTCTTTCAACCTTAAAACTATGAAACTGTCCATGTATTGAGGTTCAAGGGTGAAGCCCAGGGTTCATTTGGAAACATCAGAAATGGTGTGTTTTGCGCCCAGTCTGTCCAAGGAAGCCTGTTTGAGCCAACGGCCTCAGAAATATCCTAACATTTAAGAAAGTAGCAATAGTTAGGGTTGGCTGAACCATTCTAGTCTTAAGTTTGCCCCTCCAGTCAGTATCTACTATGTAGATGCAATCAAGGCCCTGCAATAAGTCTTTATCGCTGTACAGAGCTGAAAGAGTGAAGGCCAGAGTTCCTTTGGAACCTGTAGGATAGACTGGCTTTTGCCAAGTCTTTCCAAAGAAGCTTTTTTGAGCCATAGGCCTCAGACAGGTCCTAACAAGAAAGTGTCATTAGATAGGTTTTTCTTTAGTTAGGATTGACTCAACTACTCAAGCCTCAAGCGCACTCCTCCGGCCAGCAGCTACTCTGTAGATGCAACCCTGGGCCTATGGTAAGTATCTATCCCTGTACAGGGGTGTAATGGTAAAAACCAGGGTTCCCTTGGGATCTGCAGAATGGAGTAGCTTGCGCCAAGTCTGTCCGAGGAAGTCTGTTTGAGCCAACAGCCTTAAACAGATCCCAGTATTTAGGAAAAAAAAGCTTTAGTTAGAGTTGAATCAACCACTATAGCCTCAAGCTCGCTCCTCCGGCCAGCAGCTACTCTGTAGATGCAACCCTGGGCCTATGGTAAGTATCTATCCCTGTACAGGGGTGTAATGGTAAAGGCCAGGGTTCCCTTGGGATCTGCAGAATGGAGTAGCTTGCGCCAAGTCTGTCCGAGAAAGCCTTTTTGAGCTGATGGATTTAAACAAATTTCAACATTTAGGAAAAAAGCATTAATCTATTTCAGTTAGAGTTAATTCAATTACTCTAGCATAAAGATCCTAATTCACTTTGTCTAAAGGAAGTTAGTTGGCAAATTTTTATTGTGTGAGCAATGAGGTTATGAAACTCTCTACCACATGAAATTGAAATACTTAATTTTCTAAAAAAAATTCAAGGAGGGCATGTGTGTGCCTTTCTTGAATAAAATAAATTTGCAGGTTATCCGTACTAGATTTTGTTATGGGACGTTGATCCAGGGAACTAGTCTGATTGCCATATGTGGAGTCGGGAAGGAATTTTTCCCCTAATATGGGGCAATTAGCATCTGCCTCATGGGGTTTTTGCCTTCCTCTGGATCAACACATTAGCTTTTAGGTTGAACTTGATGGACTTGTGTCTTTCAACCTTAAAACTATGAAATGGTCCCTGTATAGAGGTTCAAGGGTGAAGCCCAGGGTTCATTTGGAAACATCAGAAATGGTGTGTTTTGCGCCCAGTCTGTCCAAGGAAGCCTGTTTGAGCCAACGGCCTCAGAAATATCCTAACATTTAAGAAAGTAGCAATAGTTAGGGTTGGCTGAACCATTCTAGCCTTAAGTTTGCCCCTCCAGTCAGCATCTACTATGTAGATGCAATCAAGGCCCTGTAATAAGTCTTTATCGCTGTACAGGGCTGTAAGAGTGAAGGCCAGAGTTCCTTTGGAACCTGTAGGATAGACTGGCTTTTGCCAAGTCTTTCCAAAGAAGCTTTTTTGAGCCATAGGCCTCAGACAGGTCCTAACAAGAAAGTGGCATTAGATAGGTTTTTCTTTAGTTAGGATTGATTCAACTACTCAAGCCTCAAGCGCACTCCTCCGGCCAGCAGCTACTCTGTAGATGCAACCCTGGGCCTATGGTAAGTATCTATCCCTGTACAGGGGTGTAATGGTAAAAACCAGGGTTCCCTTGGGATCTGCAGAATGGAGTAGCTTGCGCCAAGTCTGTCCAAGGAAGTCTGTTTGAGCCAACAGCCTTAAACAGATCCCAGTATTTAGGAAAAAAAAGCTTTAGTTGGAGTTGAATCAACCACTATAGCCTCAAGCTCGCTCCTCCGGCCAGCAGCTACTCTGTAGATGCAGCCCTGGGCCTATGGTAAGTATCTATCCCTGTACAGGGGTGTAATGGTAAAGGCCAGGGTTCCCTTGGGATCTGCAGAATGGAGTAGCTTGCGCCAAGTCTGTCCGAGAAAGCCTTTTTGAGCTGATGGATTTAAACAAATTTCAACATTTAGGAAAAAAGCATTAATCTATTTCAGTTAGAGTTAATTCAATTACTCTAGCATAAAGATCCTAATTCACTTTGTCTAAAGGAAGTTAGTTGGCAAATTTTTATTGTGTGAGCAATGAGGTTATGAAACTCTCTACCACATGAAATTGAAATACTTAATTTTCTAAAAAAAATTCAAGGAGGGCATGTGTGTGCCTTTCTTAAATAATATAAAATTGCAGGTTATCCGTACTAGATTTTGTTATGGGACGTTGATCCAGGGAACTAGTCTGATTGCCATATGTGGAGTCGGGAAGGAATTTTTCCTCTAATATGGGGCAATTAGCATCTGCCTCATGGGGTTTTTGCCTTCCTCTGGATCAACACATTAGCTTTTAGGTTGAACTTGACAGACTTGTGTCTTTCAACCTTAAAACTATGAAACGGTCCCTGTATAGAGGTTCAAGGGTGAAGCCCAGGGTTCATTTGGAAACATCAGAAATGGTGTGTTTTGCGCCAAGTCTGTCCAAGGAAGCCTGTTTGAGCCAGTGGCCTCAGAAATATCCTAACATTTAAGAAAGTAGCAATAGTTAGGGTTGGCTGAACCATTCTAACTTTAAGTTTGCCCCTCCAGTCAGCATCTACTATGTAGATGCAATCAAGGCCCTGTAATAAGTCTTTATCACTGTACAGGGCTGTAAGAGTGAAGGCCAGAGTTCCATTGGAACCTGTAGGATAGACTGGCTTTTGCCAAGTCTTTCCAAAGAAGCTTTTTTGAGCCATAGGCCTCAGACAGGTCCTAACAAGAAAGTGTCATTAGATAGGTTTTTCTTTAGTTAGGATTGATTCAACTACTCAAGCCTCAAGCGCACTCCTCCGGCCAGCAGCTACTCTGTAGATGCAACCCTGGGCCTATGGTAAGTATCTATCCCTGTACAGGGGTGTAATGGTAAAAACCAGGGTTCCCTTGGGATCTGCAGAATGGAGTAGCTTGCGCCAAGTCTGTCCGAGGAAGTCTGTTTGAGCCAACAGCCTTAAACAGATCCCAGTATTTAGGAAAAAAAAGCTTTAGTTAGAGTTGAATCAACCACTATAGCCTCAAGCTCGCTCCTCCGGCCAGCAGCTACTCTGTAGATGCAGCCCTGGGCCTATGGTAAGTATCTATCCCTGTACAGGGGTGTAATGGTAAAGGCCAGGGTTCCCTTGGGATCTGCAGAATGGAGTAGCTTGCGCCAAGTCTGTCCGAGAAAGCCTTTTTGAGCTGATGGATTTAAACAAATTTCAACATTTAGGAAAAAAGCATTAATCTATTTCAGTTAGAGTTAATTCAATTACTCTAGCATAAAGATCCTAATTCACTTTGTCTAAAGGAAGTTAGTTGGCAAATTTTTATTGTGTGAGCAATGAGGTTATGAAACTCTCTACCACATGAAATTGAAATACTTAATTTTCTAAAAAAAATTCAAGGAGGGCATGTGTGTGCCTTTCTTAAATAATATAAAATTGCAGGTTATCCGTACTAGATTTTGTTATGGGACGTTGATCCAGGGAACTAGTCTGATTGCCATATGTGGAGTCGGGAAGGAATTTTTCCTCTAATATGGGGCAATTAGCATCTGCCTCATGGGTTTTTTGCCTTCCTCTGGATCAACACATTAGCTTTTAGGTTGAACTTGACAGACTTGTGTCTTTCAACCTTAAAACTATGAAACGGTCCCTGTATAGAGGTTCAAGGGTGAAGCCCAGGGTTCATTTGGAAACATCAGAAATGGTGTGTTTTGCGCCAAGTCTGTCCAAGGAAGCCTGTTTGAGCCAATGGCCTTAGAAATATCCTAACATTTAAGAAAGTAGCAATAGTTAGGGTTGGCTGAACCATTCTAACTTTAAGTTTGCCCCTCCAGTCAGCATCTACTATGTAGATGCAATCAAGGCCCTGTAATAAGTCTTTATCACTGTACAGGGCTGTAAGAGTGAAGGCCAGAGTTCCTTTGGAACCTGTAGGATAGACTGGCTTTTGCCAAGTCTTTCCAAAGAAGCTTTTTTGAGCCATAGGCCTCAGACAGGTCCTAACAAGAAAGTGTCATTAGATAGGTTTTTCTTTAGTTAGGATTGATTCAACTACTCAAGCCTCAAGCGCACTCCTCCGGCCAGCAGCTACTCTGTAGATGCAACCCTGGGCCTATGGTAAGTATCTATCCCTGTACAGGGGTGTAATGGTAAAAACCAGGGTTCCCTTGGGATCTGCAGAATGGAGTAACTTGCGCCAAGTCTGTCCGAGGAAGTCTGTTTGAGCCAACAGCCTTAAACAGATCCCAGTATTTAGGATAAAAAAGCTTTAGTTAGAGTTGAATCAACCACTATAGCCTCAAGCTCGCTCCTCCGGCCAGCAGCTACTCTGTAGATGCAGCCCTGGGCCTATGGTAAGTATCTATCCCTGTACAGGGGTGTAATGGTAAAGGCCAGGGTTCCCTTGGGATCTGCAGAATGGAGTAGTTTGCGCCAAGTCTGCCCGAGAAAGCCTTTTTGAGCTGATGGATTTAAACAAATTTCAACATTTAGGAAAAAAGCATTAATCTATTTCAGTTAGAGTTAATTCAATTACTCTAGCATAAAGATCCTAATTCACTTTGTCTAAAGGAAGTTAGTTGGCAAATTTTTATTGTGTGAGCAATGAGGTTATGAAACTCTCTACCACATGAAATTGAAATACTTAATTTTCTAAAAAAAATTCAAGGAGGGCATGTGTGTGCCTTTCTTGAATAATATAAAATTGCAGGTGATCCGTACTAGATTTTGTTATGGGACGTTGATCCAGGGAACTAGTCTGATTGCCATATGTGGAGTCGGGAAGGAATTTTTCCCCTAATATGGGGCAATTAGCATCTGCCTCATGGGGTTTTTGCCTTCCTCTGGATCAACACATTAGCTTTTAGGTTGAACTTGATGGACTTGTGTCTTTCAACCTTAAAACTATGAAATGGTCCCTGTATAGAGGTTCAAGGGTGAAGCCCAGGGTTCATTTGGAAACATCAGAAATGGTGTGTTTTGCGCCCAGTCTGTCCAAGGAAGCCTGTTTGAGCCAACGGCCTCAGAAATATCCTAACATTTAAGAAAGTAGCAATAGTTAGGGTTGGCTGAACCATTCTAGCCTTAAGTTTGCCCCTCCAGTCAGCATCTACTATGTAGATGCAATCAAGGCCCTGTAATAAGTCTTTATCGCTGTACAGGGCTGTAAGAGTGAAGGCCAGAGTTCCTTTGGAACCTGTAGGATAGACTGGCTTTTGCCAAGTCTTTCCAAAGAAGCTTTTTTGAGCCATAGGCCTCAGACAGGTCCTAACAAGAAAGTGGCATTAGATAGGTTTTTCTTTAGTTAGGATTGATTCAACTACTCAAGCCTCAAGCGCACTCCTCCGGCCAGCAGCTACTCTGTAGATGCAACCCTGGGCCTATGGTAAGTATCTATCCCTGTACAGGGGTGTAATGGTAAAAACCAGGGTTCCCTTGGGATCTGCAGAATGGAGTAGCTTGCGCCAAGTCTGTCCAAGGAAGTCTGTTTGAGCCAACAGCCTTAAACAGATCCCAGTATTTAGGAAAAAAAAGCTTTAGTTGGAGTTGAATCAACCACTATAGCCTCAAGCTCGCTCCTCCGGCCAGCAGCTACTCTGTAGATGCAGCCCTGGGCCTATGGTAAGTATCTATCCCTGTACAGGGGTGTAATGGTAAAGGCCAGGGTTCCCTTGGGATCTGCAGAATGGAGTAGCTTGCGCCAAGTCTGTCCGAGAAAGCCTTTTTGAGCTGATGGATTTAAACAAATTTCAACATTTAGGAAAAAAGCATTAATCTATTTCAGTTAGAGTTAATTCAATTACTCTAGCATAAAGATCCTAATTCACTTTGTCTAAAGGAAGTTAGTTGGCAAATTTTTATTGTGTGAGCAATGAGGTTATGAAACTCTCTACCACATGAAATTGAAATACTTAATTTTCTAAAAAAAATTCAAGGAGGGCATGTGTGTGCCTTTCTTAAATAATATAAAATTGCAGGTTATCCGTACTAGATTTTGTTATGGGACGTTGATCCAGGGAACTAGTCTGATTGCCATATGTGGAGTCGGGAAGGAATTTTTCCTCTAATATGGGGCAATTAGCATCTGCCTCATGGGGTTTTTGCCTTCCTCTGGATCAACACATTAGCTTTTAGGTTGAACTTGACAGACTTGTGTCTTTCAACCTTAAAACTATGAAACGGTCCCTGTATAGAGGTTCAAGGGTGAAGCCCAGGGTTCATTTGGAAACATCAGAAATGGTGTGTTTTGCGCCAAGTCTGTCCAAGGAAGCCTGTTTGAGCCAGTGGCCTCAGAAATATCCTAACATTTAAGAAAGTAGCAATAGTTAGGGTTGGCTGAACCATTCTAACTTTAAGTTTGCCCCTCCAGTCAGCATCTACTATGTAGATGCAATCAAGGCCCTGTAATAAGTCTTTATCACTGTACAGGGCTGTAAGAGTGAAGGCCAGAGTTCCATTGGAACCTGTAGGATAGACTGGCTTTTGCCAAGTCTTTCCAAAGAAGCTTTTTTGAGCCATAGGCCTCAGACAGGTCCTAACAAGAAAGTGTCATTAGATAGGTTTTTCTTTAGTTAGGATTGATTCAACTACTCAAGCCTCAAGCGCACTCCTCCGGCCAGCAGCTACTCTGTAGATGCAACCCTGGGCCTATGGTAAGTATCTATCCCTGTACAGGGGTGTAATGGTAAAAACCAGGGTTCCCTTGGGATCTGCAGAATGGAGTAGCTTGCGCCAAGTCTGTCCGAGGAAGTCTGTTTGAGCCAACAGCCTTAAACAGATCCCAGTATTTAGGAAAAAAAAGCTTTAGTTAGAGTTGAATCAACCACTATAGCCTCAAGCTCGCTCCTCCGGCCAGCAGCTACTCTGTAGATGCAGCCCTGGGCCTATGGTAAGTATCTATCCCTGTACAGGGGTGTAATGGTAAAGGCCAGGGTTCCCTTGGGATCTGCAGAATGGAGTAGCTTGCGCCAAGTCTGTCCGAGAAAGCCTTTTTGAGCTGATGGATTTAAACAAATTTCAACATTTAGGAAAAAAGCATTAATCTATTTCAGTTAGAGTTAATTCAATTACTCTAGCATAAAGATCCTAATTCACTTTGTCTAAAGGAAGTTAGTTGGCAAATTTTTATTGTGTGAGCAATGAGGTTATGAAACTCTCTACCACATGAAATTGAAATACTTAATTTTCTAAAAAAAATTCAAGGAGGGCATGTGTGTGCCTTTCTTAAATAATATAAAATTGCAGGTTATCCGTACTAGATTTTGTTATGGGACGTTGATCCAGGGAACTAGTCTGATTGCCATATGTGGAGTCGGGAAGGAATTTTTCCTCTAATATGGGGCAATTAGCATCTGCCTCATGGGTTTTTTGCCTTCCTCTGGATCAACACATTAGCTTTTAGGTTGAACTTGACAGACTTGTGTCTTTCAACCTTAAAACTATGAAACGGTCCCTGTATAGAGGTTCAAGGGTGAAGCCCAGGGTTCATTTGGAAACATCAGAAATGGTGTGTTTTGCGCCAAGTCTGTCCAAGGAAGCCTGTTTGAGCCAATGGCCTTAGAAATATCCTAACATTTAAGAAAGTAGCAATAGTTAGGGTTGGCTGAACCATTCTAACTTTAAGTTTGCCCCTCCAGTCAGCATCTACTATGTAGATGCAATCAAGGCCCTGTAATAAGTCTTTATCACTGTACAGGGCTGTAAGAGTGAAGGCCAGAGTTCCTTTGGAACCTGTAGGATAGACTGGCTTTTGCCAAGTCTTTGCAAAGAAGCTTTTTTGAGCCATAGGCCTCAGACAGGTCCTAACAAGAAAGTGTCATTAGATAGGTTTTTCTTTAGTTAGGATTGATTCAACTACTCAAGCCTCAAGCGCACTCCTCCGGCCAGCAGCTACTCTGTAGATGCAACCCTGGGCCTATGGTAAGTATCTATCCCTGTACAGGGGTGTAATGGTAAAAACCAGGGTTCCCTTGGGATCTGCAGAATGGAGTAACTTGCGCCAAGTCTGTCCGAGGAAGTCTGTTTGAGCCAACAGCCTTAAACAGATCCCAGTATTTAGGATAAAAAAGCTTTAGTTAGAGTTGAATCAACCACTATAGCCTCAAGCTCGCTCCTCCGGCCAGCAGCTACTCTGTAGATGCAGCCCTGGGCCTATGGTAAGTATCTATCCCTGTACAGGGGTGTAATGGTAAAGGCCAGGGTTCCCTTGGGATCTGCAGAATGGAGTAGTTTGCGCCAAGTCTGCCCGAGAAAGCCTTTTTGAGCTGATGGATTTAAACAAATTTCAACATTTAGGAAAAAAGCATTAATCTATTTCAGTTAGAGTTAATTCAATTACTCTAGCATAAAGATCCTAATTCACTTTGTCTAAAGGAAGTTAGTTGGCAAATTTTTATTGTGTGAGCAATGAGGTTATGAAACTCTCTACCACATGAAATTGAAATACTTAATTTTCTAAAAAAAATTCAAGGAGGGCATGTGTGTGCCTTTCTTGAATAATATAAAATTGCAGGTGATCCGTACTAGATTTTGTTATGGGACGTTGATCCAGGGAACTAGTCTGATTGCCATATGTGGAGTCGGGAAGGAATTTTTCCCCTAATATGGGGCAATTAGCATCTGCCTCATGGGGTTTTTGCCTTCCTCTGGATCAATACATTAGCTTTTAGGTTGAACTTGATGGACTTGTGTCTTTCAACCTTAAAACTATGAAATGGTCCCTGTATAGAGGTTCAAGGGTGAAGCCCAGGGTTCATTTGGAAACATCAGAAATGGTGTGTTTTGCGCCCAGTCTGTCCAAGGAAGCCTGTTTGAGCCAACGGCCTCAGAAATATCCTAACATTTAAGAAAGTAGCAATAGTTAGGGTTGGCTGAACCATTCTAGCCTTAAGTTTGCCCCTCCAGTCAGCATCTACTATGTAGATGCAATCAAGGCCCTGTAATAAGTCTTTATCGCTGTACAGGGCTGTAAGAGTGAAGGCCAGAGTTCCTTTGGAACCTGTAGGATAGACTGGCTTTTGCCAAGTCTTTCCAAAGAAGCTTTTTTGAGCCATAGGCCTCAGACAGGTCCTAACAAGAAAGTGGCATTAGATAGGTTTTTCTTTAGTTAGGATTGATTCAACTACTCAAGCCTCAAGCGCACTCCTCCGGCCAGCAGCTACTCTGTAGATGCAACCCTGGGCCTATGGTAAGTATCTATCCCTGTACAGGGGTGTAATGGTAAAAACCAGGGTTCCCTTGGGATCTGCAGAATGGAGTAGCTTGCGCCAAGTCTGTCCAAGGAAGTCTGTTTGAGCCAACAGCCTTAAACAGATCCCAGTATTTAGGAAAAAAAAGCTTTAGTTGGAGTTGAATCAACCACTATAGCCTCAAGCTCGCTCCTCCGGCCAGCAGCTACTCTGTAGATGCAGCACTGGACCTATGGTAAGTATCTATCCCTGTACAGGGGTGTAATGGTAAAGGCCAGGGTTCCCTTGGGATCTGCAGAATGGAGTAGCTTGCGCCAAGTCTGTCCGAGAAAGCCTTTTTGAGCTGATGGATTTAAACAAATTTCAACATTTAGGAAAAAAGCATTAATCTATTTCAGTTAGAGTTAATTCAATTACTCTAGCATAAAGATCCTAATTCACTTTGTCTAAAGGAAGTTAGTTGGCAAATTTTTATTGTGTGAGCAATGAGGTTATGAAACTCTCTACCACATGAAATTGAAATACTTAATTTTCTAAAAAAAATTCAAGGAGGGCATGTGTGTGCCTTTCTTGAATACAATAAATTTGCAGGTTATCCGTACTAGATTTTGTTATGGGACGTTGATCCAGGGAACTAGTCTGATTGCCATATGTGGAGTCGGGAAGGAATTTTTCCTCTAATATGGGGCAATTAGCATCTGCCTCATGGGGTTTTTGCCTTCCTCTGGATCAACACATTAGCTTTTAGGTTGAACTTGACAGACTTGTGTCTTTCAACCTTAAAACTATGAAACGGTCCCTGTATAGAGGTTCAAGGGTGAAGCCCAGGGTTCATTTGGAAACATCAGAAATGGTGTGTTTTGCGCCAAGTCTGTCCAAGGAAGCCTGTTTGAGCCAATGGCCTCAGAAATATCCTAACATTTAAGAAAGTAGCAATAGTTAGGGTTGGCTGAACCATTATAACTTTAAGTTTGCCCCTCCAGTCAGCATCTACTATGTAGATGCAATCAAGGCCCTGTAATAAGTCTTTATCACTGTACAGGGCTGTAAGAGTGAAGGCCAGAGTTCCTTTGGAACCTGTAGGATAGACTGGCTTTTGCCAAGTCTTTCCAAAGAAGCTTTTTTGAGCCATAGGCCTCAGACAGGTCCTAACAAGAAAGTGTCATTAGATAGGTTTTTCTTTAGTTAGGATTGATTCAACTACTCAAGCCTCAAGCGCACTCCTCCGGCCAGCAGCTACTCTGTAGATGCAACCCTGGGCCTATGGTAAGTATCTATGCCTGTACAGGGGTGTAATGGTAAAAACCAGGGTTCCCTTGGGATCTGCAGAATGGAGTAGCTTGCGCCAAGTCTGTCCGAGGAAGTCTGTTTGAGCCAACAGCCTTAAACAGATCCCAGTATTTAGGATAAAAAAGCTTTAGTTAGAGTTGAATCAACCACTATAGCCTCAAGCTCGCTCCTCCGGCCAGCAGCTACTCTGTAGATGCAGCCCTGGGCCTATGGTAAGTATCTATCCCTGTACAGGGGTGTAATGGTAAAGGCCAGGGTTCCCTTGGGATCTGCAGAATGGAGTAGCTTGCGCCAAGTCTGTCCGAGAAAGCCTTTTTGAGCTGATGGATTTAAACAAATTTCAACATTTAGGAAAAAAGCATTAATCTATTTCAGTTAGAGTTAATTCAATTACTCTAGCATAAAGATCCTAATTCACTTTGTCTAAAGGAAGTTAGTTGGCAAATTTTTATTGTGTGAGCAATGAGGTTATGAAACTCTCTACCACATGAAATTGAAATACTTAATTTTCTAAAAAAAATTCAAGGAGGGCATGTGTGTGCCTTTCTTGAATAATATAAAATTGCAGGTGATCCGTACTAGATTTTGTTATGGGACGTTGATCCAGGGAACTAGTCTGATTGCCATATGTGGAGTCGGGAAGGAATTTTTCCCCTAAAATGGGGCAATTAGCATCTGCCTCATGGGGTTTTTGCCTTCCTCTGGATCAACACATTAGCTTTTAGGTTGAACTTGTGTCTTTCAACCTTAAAACTATGAAACGGTCCCTGTATAGAGGTTCAAGGGTGAAGCCCAGGGTTCATTTGGAAACATCAGAAATGGTGTGTTTTGCGCCAAGTCTGTCCAAGGAAGCCTGTTTGAGCCAACGGCCTCAGAAATATCGTAACATTTAAGAAAGTAGCAATAGTTAGGGTTGGCTGAACCATTCTAACCTTAAGTTTGCCCCTCCAGTCAGCATCTACTATGTAGATGCAATCAAGGCCCTGTAATAAGTCTTTATCACTGTACAGGGCTGTAAGAGTGAAGGTCAGAGTTCCTTTGGAACCTGTAGGATAGACTGGCTTTTGCCAAGTTTTTCCAAAGTTGCTTTTTTGAGCCATAGGCCTCAGACAGGTCCTAACAAGAAAGTGTCATTAGATAGGTTTTTCTTTAGTTAGGATTGACTCAACTACTCAAGCCTCAAGCGCACTCCTCCGGCCAGCAGCTACTCTGTAGATGCAACCCTGGGCCTATGGTAAGTATCTATCCCTGTACAGGGGTGTAATGGTAAAAACCAGGGTTCCCTTGGGATCTGCAGAATGGAGTAGCTTGCGCCAAGTCTGTCCGAGGAAGTCTGTTTGAGCCAACAGCCTTAAACAGATCCCAGTATTTAGGAAAAAAAAGCTTTAGTTAGAGTTGAATCAACCACTATAGCCTCAAGCTCGCTCCTCCGGCCAGCAGCTACTCTGTAGATGCAACCCTGGGCCTATGGTAAGTATCTATCCCTGTACAGGGGTGTAATGGTAAAGGCCAGGGTTCCCTTGGGATCTGCAGAATGGAGTAGCTTGCGCCAAGTCTGTCCGAGGAAGTCTTTTTGAGCCAATGGCCTTAGACAGAACCCATCATTTAGTAATAAAAAAGCTTTAGTTAGAGTTATAGCCTCAAGCTCGCTCCTCTGGCCAGCAGCTACTCTGTAGATGCAACCCTGAGCATGTGGTAAGTCTCCATTCCTGTAAAGGGGTGTAATGGTAAAGATCAGGGTTCCTTTTGACCTGCTTATGTCAAGTCTGTCAAAGGAAGCCTTTTTGAGCTGATGGCTCTAAACAGATCCTAATGTTTAGGAAAAAAGCTTATGTGTATTTCAGTTATATTAAAAGTAAAGCCAACAAAAGAGAATTTAACTTTCCCCAAAAAATCAATTATTAATATAGCATTTACCTGCCCAGATCTCAGAACTAATGCACTATTAGGATGTAGCAATCCCATATAATTTTGTGTGCAGTTTTAATACTATGTAATCACCCCCCTCCATTAATTGGTAATATGTGAGTGGTTGTCACATCAGTATTTTGCACCTGTATTGCTGTCATCGTTATTATATGGTATGTTTAGTACTGAGACCTAGGCAGGTAAACACTGTTGCCCTTTTTTCCTGTGTTAATTCTTGAATTTTGGTGGGAATTTAAATTTGTCTTTGCTTTTAATGTTAGTGTAGGGACTCGCAAGTATGAGGACCCTTGACGTGGGTTGCGAGCTTGTGTATTTTGGCCAAAATATTTACTAATACCTCATATATATCATATATATTTTTTGCACGTTATTTTTATTCAGGGTGCAGCCAGACCCATCAATGTTGGCCTTGTAAACTAGGGTGTCTGTCTTCATGGGGTGTACTTAAAAAGTGCTGGGCAGCCCGCCTAATCTAATAGTTTGGGCTTCACTAATAGGCTGTAAGCCAGACATTGTGCACTACCTGTGTGTGACCAGTGCCCTATACAAGGCTTATTTGTGTGCAGTTTTAATACTAAGCTATCACCCCCTCCATGAATTGGTAGGTTGTGAGTGGTTGTCTCATCAATATTTTGCACCTGTGTTGCTGACTTCTTCATTATATGGGTTTGCTGCATCCTTGTAATTATTGTTGCTGTATTTGCTGTGTTAATTCTTGAATTTTGGTGGGAACTTTAATTCCTTGTTTTTGTGACTTTGCTTTTAATGTTAGTGTAGGGACTCGCAAGTGTGAGGACCCTTGAGCAGGTTGCGAGCTTGTATATTTTGGCCAAAATATCGACCAATACCTCATATATATCATATATATTTTTTACATGCTATTTTTATTCAGGGTGCAGCCAAGCCCATCTACAGGTGCATCTCACAAAATTAGAATATCACCATAAAAGTTAATTTATTTCAGTTCTTCAATACAAAACGTGAAACTCATATATTATATAGAGCCATTACACACAGAGTGATCTATTTCAAGTGTTTATTTCTGTTAATGTTGATGATTATGGCTTACAGCCAATGAAAACTCAAAAGTCATTATTTCAATTAATTAGAATACCTTATAACAACAGCTTGAAAAATGTTTTCAAAATCCAAAATGTTATCCTACTGAAATGTATGTTCAATAAATGCCCTCAATACTTGGTCGGGGCTCCTTTTACATCAATTACTGCATCAATGCGGCAATGTGGCATGGAGGGATCAGCCTGTGGCACTGCTGAGGGGTTATGGAAGCCCAGGTGGCTTTGATAGAAGCCTTCAGGTCGTCTGCATTGTTGGGTCTGGTGTCTCTCATTTTCCTCTTGACAATACCCCATAGATTCTTTATGGGGTTAAGGTCAGGTGAGTTTGCTGCCAATCAAGCACAGTGATACTGTTGTTTTAAACCAGGTATTAGTACTTTTGTCAGTGTGGACAGGGGCCAAGTCCTGCTGGAGAATGAAATTTCCATCTCCAAAAAGCTTGGCGTAGCTAAGGTTTTGGTTCAGGGGGCCGAAACTTCTGAGTGGGCCTCTAACCAGGTAACCCTGATTCCAACTATAGTGGCGCACCCAGATAGTGGATGTAGGAAAACCTCAGCAGATGACCGCGCTGTTACTAAAAATAATCTCTATACAAAGACCAGCACTGATATTACCGCCATATGGTGACATATATTGATAGATGCCAGTCCTGCAGAACATATAAGAGATCACAGCTCAGTTATATATAGTACCTTACAGCTGACGTTCTTTCTGATTAAATTGTTCACTTTTCCCGTCTTTTCCATCTGGCCCAGACCGACACGACAACTTCTCCAGCCAGGACTCAGAGTCTCAGGTATGCTGAGATCACAACAAAGACACATTTGACTCCTTACATTTCAGGCACTGACCACATCTATCCCCAACCTGCACAAACTTCTCATCCTGCTGATACCCCAATACTGAGCCTCTGCTGCAAAATGTGTCCCTATTACTGCACCTACTGTGTGCCCTCTAGATGGTAAAACAAACCTCTAAAATAAAGTAATGCCGTGTGCAAGTGTCCTAGAAAACAGTGCCCACATTGTGCCCCCTAGAAAGTAATAGTGCCCCTTCGACAGTCACGATAACCTGAGTTCCCCTATAACAATAAGTGCCCACCTAAGATTTAATAATGTCCTGAGTCTCCCCCCATGTAGAGCTCCGCTCTAACCAGTATGATGTTCTCCTATTCACTATATAATTCCCCCTCACTGTATAGTACCCCCACACAGTATACTGACCCCTTAGTAGCCCACAAGCTGATGGCTCCAACACTGTATGATGGCCTCCACACCATACAAAGATCCCACATTATCTCCCACACTGTATGATGGCCCCCACACTGTTCAAAGAACCCACATTATCTCCCACACTGTATAAATAGAGTACATATAGTATAATGCACCAGATAGTCCTCAATATAGTATAATGCACTCCCCATAGTCCTTCGTATAGTATAATGCGCCCCCATAGGCAGAGTCTGTAGTATAATGTGCCCCCCCTCCTCATAGGCAGAGTCTGTGATATAATGCCCCCCCATCTCATAGGCAGCGTCTGTAGTACAATGCCCCACCTATAGGCAGAGTCTGTAGTAAAATGCACCCCCCATAGGCAGAGTCTGTAGTATAATGCTCCCCCTCTTATAGGCAGAGTCTGTAGTACAATGTCCCCCCATAGGCAGAGTCTGTAGTCTACTGCTCTCCCCTGCTCATAAACAGAGTCTGTAGTATAATGCCCCCCATAGGCAGAGTCTGTAGTAGAATGCCCCCCCATAGACAGAGGCTTTAGTATAATGCTCCCCCCCTCCCCATAGACAGTCTGTAGTATAATGCCCCCCCTCCCCATAGGCAGAGTCTTTAGTATAATGCCCCCCCTCTCTGTGGGCAGAGTCTTTAGGATAATGCTCCCCCATAGGCAGAGTCTGTAGTATAATGCACCTCCCCCTTCCCATAGGCAGAGTCTGTAATATAATGCCGCCCCCCACCCGGCAAAAAATAAATAAACAGTACTCATCTCTCCTCCTGGTTCCCTCGCTGCTCAGAGCACCCAGCACGCACACATCTTCAGCACAGCGGGCTGGGCGCCAAGTGATGATGTCAGAGACGTCAGTCACAGAAGGGACTAATGGGAGAGAGATCCGCGCTCCCTCTCTCATCAGTAAACTTGCGGCGGTGGCAGGCAGTGGGGCCCGATGCTGGCACCAGGGGCATGCTAGATACAGTTACACTGGCGTAGCCCTGGATGGGCCCCCTAAGAGCGAGGGGCCCGGGGCCACCGCCCCCTTTGCCCCCCTGGTAGCTTGATACTGTGGCAGAGGGAAGCATGAAGTGCTCTAAAATTTCCTGGTAGACGGCTGCGCTGACTTTGGTGTTGAAAAAACACAGTGGACCTACACCAGCAGATGACACGGCTCCCCAAACCATCACTGATTGTGGAAACTTCACACTAGACCTCAAGCAGCTTGGATTGTGGCCTCTCCACTCTTCTTCCAGACTCTGGGACCTTGATTTCAAATGAAAATTGGAACTCTGGACATCTGTCAAGTCAGCAGTCTTCACCATGATTGTCATGATTGTGGAGCCTACTAAAACAGACTAAGGGACCTTTTTAAATGCTTAGGAAGTCTTTGCAGGTGTTTTTTGTTAATTATTTTAATTTACTGAGTTAATGACTTTTGTGTTTTCATTGGCTATAAGCCATAATCATCAACATTAACAGAAATAAACACTTGAAATAGATCACTGTGTTTGTAATGACTCTATATAATATATGAGGTTCACTTTTTGCATTGAAGAACTGAAATAAATTAACTTTTTGATGATATTCTAATTTTGTGAGATGCACCTATATGTTATGGCCTTGTAAATTAGAGTGTCTATCTTCATGGGGTGCACTTAAATAGTGCTGGGCAGCCTGTGTTCTTGCCTCAGCAGCGAATTTAGCTATCCAGGGAATCTAGTCACTTTATGTGTATATCAGTTCTGACATTATGTTGCTTGCATTTGAATCCTCTCTCTTTTTTATTGTTTGATAACTGCACTGTCTGCTAGTGATTTAATGTATTTGCTCTAGTTTCAATTTGCAATGCATTATGGGAAAGTTCCAAGAGCATTGTGAGACAGTTCTTGTTGCATTGTGGTCCTGTTCTTGTCACAGTTTGGGCAGCGACCATTATTTCCTCTTCTCTTCTGATGGAGAAGTTCCCTTATCACTCATCTTGTAAAGTGGCACAGAGCGGTAGTCGTGACTGAACGTCGGTCTGATTTCGCTCTGGCACTTTACAGACAATGGGTGTCCCAGTCCCAGTGTGCTCTAGGGTGTGGGGTGCAGCACACTCTCTTGTAGGCCGCAGGCCTCCACTGCCTTCAGGCTTCTGTCCTCAGAAGCCGCCGCACACAATTTAGGGGACACAAAGTTCTTTGTAACAGTCAAACATATACTTGACAGTTCAAGTTCATCAGGTGGGTACAGATGGGATAAGGCACAGCAATTCACATTATCCTCCTTCTTAGCATAACTCCTCTTCAGCCCTGTTGCTAGCTCATCCTGTATTTCTCGTCCACCTCTGCAGTGCACCCGGGACTGGCCTTCAACTTCCATCTATGCAGGTCCCTGTCCATCTTCCTTTGTACTTCAGAGCACACAAAGTGTCCGGCAGCTCCTATGCCAGACCTTAGGCTCTGGACGTGACTGGAGCGACTGCTCTGGATCCCAGTAATGCCTCCCACTGCCTGGAACATTGAGTACTATATACAGTGGGTACAGAAAGCATTCAGACCCCTTTACATCTTTCACTCTTTGTTTCATTGCAGCCATTTGGTAAATTCTAAAAAGTTCTTTTTTTTTTCTCATTAAAGTACACTGTGCACCCCATCTTGACTGAAAAAAAACAGAAATGTAGAAATTTTTGCAAATTTATTAAAAAAGGAAAACTGAAATATCACATGGTCATAAGTATTCAGACCCTTTGCTCATATTTAAGTCACATGCTGTCCATTTCTTGTGATCCTCTTTGAGATGGTTCTACTCTTTCATTGGAGTCCAGCTGTGTTTAATTAAACTGATAGGACTTGATTTGGAAAGGCACACACCTGTCTATATAAGACCTCACAGCTCACAGTGCATGTCAGACCAAATGAGAATCATGAGCTCAAAGGAACTGCCTGTTACGATGTTAGTAGATACCCTGAAGTCCAATGGCGTGGGCCAAAAGCAGAGACTGAGACAAGAGTAGTGTGAAAGTCTATTTTAAACTCAAGTGCAAAAGATCACAGCAAACAGTTTATGAAGGTAAGTTCATTCCAAACAACACTTCTTAGAACCTAATCTGTAAGGCACGGCCTTCATTACTATTAGGGTATGTAAACGTTAACGATAGTCCAAGTTTACTTAGGTACAGTAATATGCAAACAGAAATAAGGATAGTAAGCAGACGTAGGTATTCCTCAGTTGATTGTGGACTCACGTAGTGCAGAAGAGAAGACAAACTGGAATATGGATCTGGATATTGAAGAATGCAGGAGGTGCAGCGGAGGAAACAGCGATGTCTTAAGCAGAGCTGGAGCCGGGTATTTAAACACAGAGCAAGATGGTGACTATACCAGAGGTGTAGAGATCCAGGAGAAGTTTTCTTCAGGAAGACAAAAGTTCAGAGATCCCAGCGTGAGTGAACAACAGCCAGTGGTTCCTTTCAGCAGAAGTCCCCTTAGCAGAGGATTCAGGCAGCAATCCTTTCAGCGGATGACTAGGAGTAAACACAAGGTCAGCAAGACTCTATTCAGAGGGCTAGCACAGGTGAGTAGAAAGCTAAAAGCACACAATACTCAGGCAAGGCATGATTGCAACACATGCAGTTTAAGTAGGTCCACAGGCAGGAAACACATGACCCCAGTGAGGCAATGGAAGCCATCTTGGCTAAGGGAAAAACTACTGGCAAAGTAAAATTAAACCTGGCATCCTGACACTGCCCAAGGAGCTTAGAGACAGAATTGTGGCAAGGCACAGATCTGGCCAAGTTTACAAAAGAATTTCTGCATTAGTCAAGGGTCCTAAGAACACAGTGGCCTCCATAATCCTTAAGTGGAAGAAGTTTGGGACCACCAGAAGTCTTCCTAGACCTGGCCGTCCAGCTAAACTGAGCAATCGTGGGAGAAGAGCCTTGGTGAGAGAGGTAAAGATGAACCCCAAGATCACTGTGGCTGAGCTCCAAAGATGCAGTAGGGAGATGGGAGAAAGTTGCATAAAGTCAACTATCACTGCAGCCCTCCACAAGTCGAGCCTTTAGGTCTGAATACTTATGACCATGTGATATTTCAGTTTTCCTTTTTTAATAAATTTGCAAAAATTTCTACATTTCTGTTTTTTTCAGTCAACATGGGGTGCAGAGTGGACTTTAATGAGAAAAAAATGAACTTTTTAGAATTTACCAAATGGCTGCAATGAAACAAAGAGTGAAAAATTTAAAGGGGTCTGAATGCTTTCCGTACCCACTGTACTTCAATAAAACTCACCCTATAGATACCCTAGCCTGAACCTGCATGTCAACGGAGATGGGCATCCTACATATAGATGACAATGGCACCCTTGCTGAACGGCAGCTGCCCCTAGACCCTAAAAGTCCCTTATTCGTACTTACATAGACCAAAGATCTGACAGTCTACCAGAAACTGGTACAGATATCACATCAAACAATCAATCCTCAGTGTGTACTAAATGATTAAAGTGACAACAGTGAATAAAGTGACAATGTGCAAATTTATAAAAACACCCAAGAACGTTCCTAATATCTTTGGACCTCCAAGCCAAAGGATACATTCGGGCATCCAAACAAAGGCTACAATCAGCCCTGTTCAACACCCTAGATGCTGATTACCTGCCTTATAGTGGAGGGTGACACCCTAGTTAATGTTGACACTGTGGCGCCCCCGCTCCACGGCGGCTATCCCTGGATAACCCTAGCCAGCCCTGGAATTAATCACCCATAGAGGTATCAATGACATAAATGATCACAAGACTAAACAATAAAAGGAACTTATCTTGATAAAGTGCAATACTGATGCGGATCATCTTTATGCCGCATGTCCCGATTTTAAAGAGATTTAATAAAATTTGTATTTTAGGGTTTATGTTATACTTATGTCTTATGGTATCCTAAGCTTATCTTATGCTATACTCACATTATGCATTAATACTTCACATGCTGTTACATCACCATTATACATTACATAAGACACATATCACTTTTACATATAAAACCGCAAGAGAGTGTTCACATGAGGTGTTTGTTGTCTTCAGGGGCAGGAACAGGGTAAGACAGTCCACATCCCTACAGTTTTGTATCTTGGGCTCTGTGCACACAGCCTGCTCCAAGCTTAGCCGGTAAGAGCCCTATCTATGTGGTACAATACTGGGGTTCATCGTATGTTTTCCGCATCTACTGTATGGAGGTTTCTCTACTATCAATAAAGAGAAGGGTTTTCGCAGCCGTTTTCTTAAGAAGACAGGGGGTTTAGCTCCATGTCACACTACACACCGTGGTAAGGTGTATGAGGGGAGCATAGCCCGCCTAATCTAATAGTATGGGCGTCACTAATAGGCTGTAAACCAGACACTGTGCGTGACCAGCGCCAAAATATCTACCAGTACCTCATATATAGATTTTGCATGTTATTTTTATTCAGGGTTCAGACAAGCCCATCAATGCTGGATTTGTAAACTAGGGGGTCTGTCCTCATGGGGTGCACTTAGATAGTGCTTTGCAGCCTGCCTAATCTAACAGTATGAGGGTCACTAATAGGCTGTAAGCCCTATATTGAGCACTATCTGTGTTAGGCGTCAGGTGTTTTCTGGATCTGAAATGGGTTCAGAATCATCAGTGGATTCTGTGGTCTCCCATTCCGGTCCAGATGCTGCTCAGCATCGTCATTGGTCCCAACGCCTAGCTGGTGCACGAGATGTACAAGCTGTCTCTTGGGTCTTTGTTCCTAGCAACATGAAGGATAGGTTGCGGAGGGAAACAGGGCTGTTACAGCCTAAGTCCAGGATACACTGCACTGAGCATGCCCGTGACATGGCGGACCGTGATTGGTGGTTTGGGAGTCAGCTGATTCGGTGACCTGGCACCGCCTGATTGGTCGCGGGTGACGTCACCAATAATGTGACGGTGGGCAGGGCTTAATATTTAAATAGCACGCCCACAAACATGGCGGCGCGCTCTGATCATTGAGCTGAGTTGGTGTTATTGTGTGGACGCTTGGTCGTTTCGGCTCCACGTGTACTTTTGCTGTTATAGCTTCTGACAGGCAGGTTTAGCAGGGGATAGACACCCTTAGATGGAGGGAGGCAGGTAGCTTCGTCTGACAGTCTGGCTCCAACAGGGGGGTCGCTATACACCCCGAGCAGACTGCGGACTCCATATTCCCGGCACCGCCTGTTAGCCACGTGGAGAGATACTCCTCAGTCCGGTAGCACGCCGGCTGGGAGCATGTATACGCCTGCGTGAATCACACATGCATCCTAGCGCCTGCTGCGTAGCCTCTGTGCAGTTAACAGGGCTACGGCTCCATTATGTGTCGCGCATCTCTCGTGCAGTTAACGGAGATAGTGCGAATCCCTATTCCCGTTCCGGTGTGCAGTAACACGGGGGGATTGTTATTTCAGTTGGTTGTTTTACCTTCTTACCCGGAAGGTGTTCGTCCGCAGTCCTCCAGGCTGCATCGCGGACCCCGGGTTCGTTTGCTTTCCATTATTTAATAAAGTTGTTTGCAACCATTCCCCTAACAATCTGTGTGTGACCAGTGACCTATACAAGCCATTTTTTGTGTGCAGTTTTAATACTAAGCAATGACCCCCTCCAAGAATTGGTAGGTTATGAGTTGGTTGTCTCATCAGTATTTTGCACCTGTGCTGCCCCTGCCTTTATTATATGGTTTGCTTCATCCTGATTAGTGCATTCGTTTTGAGACCTGGGCTGGAGAATAAATACTGTTCCTCTTTTTTGCAGTGTTAATAATTTTTTTCAGTTTTAATTCAACTACTCTAGCATCAAGCTCCTAATTCGCTTTGTCTAAAGGAAGTTAGATGGCAATGTTTTATTGTGTGAGGTATGGAACTCTCTACCACATGACCTTGTAATACTTAATTCTCTAAAAAAAAGTTCAAGGAGGTCCTGTGTGACTTTCTTGAATAATATTACAGGTTATTCATACTAGATTTTGTTATGGGACGTTGATCCAAGCAACTAGTCTGATTGCCATATGTGGAGTCGGGAAGGAATTTTTCCCCTAATTTTGGGCAAGCAGCATCTGCTTCATGGGTTTTTTTGACTTCCTCTGGATCAACACATAAGCTTTTCACAGGTCTCTATATATAGTGTGATGGCTCCCACAGCTCTTTATATACAGTACTAGATGGTGGCCCGATTCTAACGCATCGGGTATTCTAGAATCTGTATGCGGCCGACCAGGCGCAATCAACAGAGTGGTGTTTAAATGTGGCGCCAAAATCGCTGATTGGTCGCGGCCGCCGGCCACGACCAATCAGCAGAGCGGTGTTTAAATTTGGCGCCAGTATCGCTGATTGGTCGCGGCGCCAATATCGCTGATTCCGACCAATCAGCGAATCGTATTACTGAGGACCGGGCAGCGACGCTACCTGTGCGGGTACTTCCGCTGCGAGGAACCGGGAGATGGCCGGCTGCTCACAGCTGAAGTATCCCGACTGGCGGCGCCGCTCCCCGGTCCTCGCTTCACACTTGCCGTCGGGAGATCAGCGGCCCTAGCCATTGATCTCCCGACGGTAGCCGCATGGAGGTCAGCGGCGCCGCCGGTCGCGGTACTTCTGCTGCGAGCAGCCGGGAGATGAGCGGCTAGCGCCGGTCATCTCCCGGCTGCATCGCCGCTGACCTCCGTGCGGCAGATGAGCTGCTAACGGCCGCCATCTTTTTCTGAAATCCCGCGTCGCTGATTGGCCGGGGCTGGACCAATCAGCGACGCAGGATTTCCTGGACAGAAGGACAGACAGACAGACGGGATAAGACGATTATATACAGTACAGACCAAAAGTTTGGACACACCTTCTCATTTCAAGATTTTTCTGTATTTTCATGACTATGAAAATTGTACATTCACACTGAAGGCATCAAAACTATGAATTAACACATGTGGAATTATATACTTAACAAAAAAGTGTGAAACAACTGAAAATATGTCTTATATTCTAGGTTCTTCAAAGTAGCCACCTTTTGCTTTGATGACTGCTTTGCACACTCTTGGCATTCTCTTGATGAGCTTCAAGAGGTAGTCAATGGAAATGGTCTTCCAACAATCTTGAAGGAGTTCCCAGAGATGCTTAGCACTTGTTGGCCCTTTTGCCTTCACTCTGCGGTCCAGCTCACCCCAAATCATCTCGATTGGGTTCAGGTCTGGTGACTGTGGAGGCCAGGTCATCTGGCGTAGCACCCCATCATTCTCCTTCTTGGTCAAATAGCCCTTACACAGCCTGGAGGTGTGTTTGGGGTCATTGTCCCGTTGAAAAATAAATGATGGTCCAACTAAACGCAAACCGGATGGAATAGCATGCCGCTGCAAGATGCTGTTGTAGCCATGCTGGTTCAGTATGCCTTCAATTTTGAATAAATCCCCAACAGTGTCACCAGCAAAGCACCCCCACACCATCACACCTCCTCCTCCATGCTTCTCGGTGGGAACCAGACATGTAGAGTCCATCCGTTCACCTTTTCTGCATCGCACAAAGACACGGTGGTTGGAACCAAAGATCTCAAATTTAGACTCATCAGACCAAAGCACAGATTTCCACTGGTCTAATGTCCATTCCTTGTGTTCTTTAGCCCAAATAAGTCTCTTCTGCTTGTTGCCTGTCCTTAGCAGTGGTTTCCTAGCAGCTATTTTACCATGAAGGCCTGCTGCACAAAGTCTCCTCTTAACAGTTGTTGAAGAGATGTGTCTGCTGCTAGAACTCTGTGTGGCATTGACCTGGTCTCTAATCTGAGCTGCTGTTAACCTGCGATTTCTGAGGCTGGTGACTCGGATAAACTTATCCTCAGAAGCAGAGGTGACTCTTGGTCTTCCTTTCCTGGGGCAGTCCTCATGTGAGCCAGTTTCTTGCAGCGCTTGATGGTTTTTGCATCTGCACTTGGGGACACTTTCAAAGTTTTACCAATTTTTTGCATTGACTGACCTTCATTTCTTAAAGTAATGATGGCCACTCATTTTTCTTTACTTAGCTGCTTTTTTCTTGCCATAATACAAATTCTAACAGTCTATTTAGTAGGACTATCAGCTGTGTATCCACCAGACTTCTGCACAACACAGCTGATGATCCGAACCCCATTTATAAGGCAAGAACTCCCACTTATTAAACCTGACAGGGCACACCTGTGAAGTGAAAACCATTTCCGGTGACTACCTCTTGAAGCTCATCAAGAGAATGCCAAGAGTGTGCAAAGCAGTCATCAAAGCAAAAGGTGGCTACTTTGAAGAACCTAGAATATAAGACATATTTTCAGTTGTTTCACACTTTTTTTGTTAAGTATATAATTCCACATGTGTTAATTCATAGTTTTGATGCCTTCAGTGTGAATGTACAATTTTCATAGTCATGAAAATACAGAAAAATCTTTAAATGAGAAGGTGTGTCCAAACTTTTGGTCTGTACTGTATATTAGATGATGACCCCACAGACCCTTTACACAGCATTATGTTTCCACAGCTCCTTGTATACAGTATGATTCCCTCATTGTTCCCTAAATACAGTATGATGTGCTCACAGCTCCATATACACCGTATGATGTCCCCACACATGCAGATACACAATATGATACCTATACACAATATGATGCCCCTACATCTCCCTATACACAATATGATGCCCCTACATCTCCCTCCATCTGAACAAGTCTCTCCAGCTTCAGAAAGATTATGGACGCATCACATTTTTTTTTACGGACAGGGAAAAAAGTGCCCTATTTTTATGGACTGTCCAAGAATTTCTGGACAGTTGGCAACCCTGCTATTAGTTCCACTGGGGTGGCAGCCTAGGTGGATGCTGGAAGCACAACCGTCTCTCCCTAAGATTCGGAGAGGGAAGGCCACCGATTCCTGACCCTTGCTGTGGCCTTTTCGTTGAGAGGGATGGTTTATTGAGGGCCCATATATACACACAGTCATGGCCGGAAGTGTTTAGCAACCTTGAGATTGTTCCAGAAAGTGAAGTATTTCTCCCAGAAAATTAATACAATTACACATGTTTTGTTATACATTTGTTATAATATTTATTTCCTTTGTGTGTATTGAAACAGCACAAAAAAATGGGAAAAAAAGGCAAATTGGACATAATTTCACACAAAACTCCAAAAATGGGCCGGACAAAATTGTTGGCACTTTTCCAAAATTGTGGAAAAACAACTTTGCTTCAAGCATGTGATGCTCGTTAAAACTCACCTGTGGCAAGTAACAGTCGTGGGTAATATGAAAGTCATACCTGAGACCAGATAAAAAGTGGAGAAGATAGATAGATATGAGATTGATAGATAGATAGATATGAGATAGATAGATGGATATGTGGCACCCCAGGGTCTGGTTACCACTGTAATAGAAATATTATGTCTGAGAGCAAGTGGGAGGTTTCCTGGTTCGGAGCCCTTAAACATGCAACACCTCCTGTCCCAGACCAGATAGGGGAGGAACCTGCCCTATATAAACTGGATCTGGGGCGGGGTTAGTGAAGTCAGAGCCTGGAGTTAGTTCCAGACACAGGGAAAGTAACAGCGAGGAGCTCTGTAGGAGCAGGAGCTGAAGACCAGGGACTTGAGCTAAGCGGAGTTCGTCCTGGCAGAAGACTCTGAGAACCGGACACAGGAGTCCGAGGTTGCGGGGACTTATATATACCCAGCAGCAGAAACCCGCCGGCAGGGGATTTCAAGTCCTCTGGCCATAGAAGCCCGGAGGCTCAGTCACGAGCAAGGGACCAGCACTGCAATCGAGGAGCGGGGGCTATCAGAAGGCCCCAAGTCACCAGCCATACAGGTGAGCACCACACGGAACACTCAGGGACGTGGGCTACTTCCACTCGCTTACAGCAAGGTAGCCAGGAAGAGTGCAGATAGTCAGGGAGGCCTACAACTCCACCTGGCCAGGGGAACTCCAGTTTGCTCACAGACTGACCAGGCCTCTTATGCTAGCCAGTACTCCCGGGAGGGTCTGCCTTATCACCATCAGTAAAGACCCTGAACTGCACTGCAAAGCCTCTGAGTCATTCCTGCTGCGCTCGTGCACCATCACTCCTATCATCCACACTCACTAGCCTGAGGCTATACTCCTCCCGTGGGGAGTTATACTACACTCTGCTGCCCTCACAACATCAGCCTCAGAGGTCTGCTCAGCAGCGGCGGTTCTTATTGACCGCAATCCACGGGTGGCGTAGTCGGACATTGCATTATACTGATACAGAGACTGCCACAATATTGGTCTGGCCACCCTGAGCCACGGGACCGGGTCGCCACTACTACTCCCAGCATTGCCCTGAAGTCCGGTCCCGGGTGCCCCATGGCCCAGGGGGTGCGTCATATAGATAATAGATAGATGATAGATAGTCCTATGATATGAGATAGAGGTCGTTATAGACAGGTTTATACACTCTCTCCCGAAGTCAGTAAAATCCTGGGTTGCCCAGGGAGATCCCTATAATGCTGATGACTTGGTGGGGTTGGTTGAAAGATACCAGGCGGTTGAGAGTCCGTTGGGAAAACAAGGGGTCGTAGCCTCTCAATACTGGGGTTCCCAAAAGGTGGCGGACACCCAAAAGAAGCGAGCTAGCGCCACACCTGGGGGGCATCCTAGAGTTCAGGAGGGGTCTGAGTTGCTGCCCAAGGTCCCACCCCATAATATAGTGTGTTGGAGATGTCATACCTCTGGCCATATTGCCTCCCGGTGTCCCATAACCTCTGAACCAATGGACTGTAACATGGGCCGGCGTTGCTCTTATTTTGCCTACCCCGCCTGCAGCGCGGTTCGTCAACATGGCGAGGGCCCTCAGGCATGCTCAGTGTCAGTTAACGGGGCACAAGTCTCTGGACTATTGGTCTCAGGAAGTTTGGTGACCCTGATAAGGGCCACACTCCCTCATCGGCTGGTTTCTGGGAAGGTGGTGGATGTCCGGTGTATCCATGGGGACGCTAAGAACTATCCTGTGGCCCAGGTGGATGTAAACACAGACTGTGGCACCACATCTCATGAAGTGGCGGTCGTTAAGGACCTATTGCATCCCATAATAATTGGACGTTACTTTGCATTATTCTGGGAAATGTGGGGGAAAGCGGGGACACCTGGTTGCTTGGACGACAGCCAGATCGCCCCTAAGGAAACTTACCCGCAGAACATAGTAGATGAGTTTCCCATGTGTGTGCTGGTGGGCAATGAGGATGAAGTAGCATCCCCTGAGTCCAATATCCCTGAGCTGGAGGTGTCCGAGGGAAACTTTGGAACTGCCCAATTCAGGGATTTAACTCTGAAAGGGGCCTTTGAAAATGTTACTGTGTTAAATGGGGTGCCTCAGGAACCGGGGGCTGACACTCGGTTCCCTCATTTTGCTGTGAATGGGGATTTGCTGTACAGAATAACCAAGCCAAGGGGTGAGGTAATAGAACAGTTGCTGGTGCCAGGGCCCTATAGACGCAGGGTGTTAGACATGGCTCATTCTCATGTGTTGGGTGGTCACCTGGGTGCAGACAAGATTCAAGAACGGATCCTCCAAAGATTCTACTGGCCAGGTTGCTATAGAGAAATATAGAGTTATTGTCGTTCCTGCCCCACATGCCAGATAACCTCCCCAGTGGCCCACTTCCGCAGTCCCCTAGTGCCACTACCAGTCATCGAGGTTCCATTCGAACGCATAGCAATGGATCTAGTGGGGCCTCTGGTCAAGTCCGCCCAAGGGCATCAGTATATCCTGGTGGTATTAGATTATGCTACATGGTATCTGGAGGCCGTACCACTACGAAACTCCTCCACCAGGTGTATAGCCCGGGAGTTAGTCCACATGTTTTCAAGAACCGGGTTGCCTAACGAGATCCTAACAGACCAAGGAACTCCATTTATGTCGAAGGTCATGAGGGAATTGTGCAAGACACTGCAGATTGCACAACTGAGAACCTCCGTGTACTCTCCCCAGACGGACGGACTGGTAGAGAGGTTTAACAAAACCTTGAAAGCAATGTTGAGGAAAGCAGTGGAAAAGGATGGCCGAGACTGGGACTATATGTTGTTCGCCATGAGGGAAGTTCCCAAAGCTTCCACAGGTTTCTCCCCGTTTGAACCACTCTATGGACGACACCCTCAGGACTCCTGGAGGTGGAGAAAGAGTCCTGGGAAGCTGAGACCACTCCCTATAGGAGAGTGGTGGAGCACGTTGCCCAGATGCAAGAGAGGATTGCCCATGTGATGCCCATTGTGAGGGAGCACCTCCTCAAGGCACAAGAGGCACAGTCCAGGGTGTATAATAGGTCGGCCAGGGTGAGATCGTTCAACCCAGGAGATCGAGTGCTTGTGCTAGTCCCACAGTGGAGAGCAAGTTCATGGCCAAGTGGCAGGGCCCCTATGAGGTGGTAGAGAAAGTGGGGGAAGTCAACTTTAAGATCCACCAACCAGGGAAGAGGAAGCCCTACCAAATTTACCATGTTAACTTGATTAAGCCATGGCAAGATAGAGAGCCTGCGGAAGCTCCCTGTTTAGTGGCTGAGGCTGAGGCCGATGTGAAAGAGGTCAAGGTAGCAGAGTCACTGTCACATGCCCAAAAGCAACAGTGCAAAGAGTTGTTACAGCGAAATAAAGACATGTTTTCGGAGTTGCCAGGACTCACTCAGGTCATAGAGCATGAGGTTCTCACAGAGCCTCATGTTCGCGTCAATCTAAAACCATACCGGATCCCCGAAGCCCGCAGAGAGGTGATCTCTAAAGAAGTAAGGCGGATGCTAAACCTGGGAGTCATTGAAGAGTCCAAAAGTGGATGGTCCAGTCCTATAGTCTTAGTGCCGAAACCAGATGGGGAATGGCGGTTTTGCAATGACTATAAGAAGCTGAAGGAGGTCTCAAAGTTCGACGCCTACCCAATGCCTAGGGTAGATGAGCTTATCGAAAGGCTAGGACCCGCTCGGTACATCACCACTCTGGACCTCACCAAAGGATATTGGCAAATTCCCCTGTCCAAAGAGGCTAAGGAGAAGACAGCCTTCTCGACGCCAATACGTCAGGATGCCGTTTGGGTTGAAGGGAGCTCCGGCCACCTTCCAGAGAGCCATGGACCGGATCTTAGCACCCCACAAACAGTATGCAGCGGCCTACCTAGATGCTATCGTCATATTTAGCCAGGACTGGGAAAGTCATCTGGACAAAGTTCAAGCCATACTTGATGCCCTAAGGAAGGCGGGCTTTACTATCAACCCGAAGAAATGTGCCATGGGGATGGAGGAAGCCAAGTACCTAGGGTACGTGGTTGGTAGAGGGGAAATAAAACCACAAATAAATAAGGTCGAGGCGATCTTGAACTGGCCACAGCCCCTCTCGAAGAAGCAGGTCAGGGCGTTTCTAGGCATTGTGGGCTACTATCGAAGATTTGTCCCTAACTTTGCCCTGATAGCAGCCCCACTGATGGATCTTCTGAAAGGGATGAAGTCAGCTATGGCCAAGTGGTCCCCGGAAGCAGAAGCGACCTGCCAGGAATTGAAACTGGTCCTCTGTAAACAACCAGTCTTGGTGGCACCCAGCTTCTCCAAGGAGTTTGTGGTCCAGATGGATGCATCGGATGTCGGGCTGGGAGCAGTCTTGTCCCAGGAGATTAACGGAGAAGAACACCCTGTAAAATACCTCAGTCTGAAGCTCTTCTCTTGTGAGAAGGACTACTCCATTGTAGAAAAAGAATGTTTGGCCATTAAGTGGGCGTTAGACACTCTGAGGTATTACCTATTAGGTAGAAGGTTCAGGTTAGTGTCAGACCATGCCCCATTGAGGTGGATGCGAGAAAAGAAGGGAAACAATGCCAGAGTGACTAGGTGGTTCCTGGCTCTACAAGATTTTAGTTTCCGGGTAGAGCATAGGCCTGGGAAACAACATGGGAATGCCGCTGCCTTGTCAAGGATTTATTGTATGGTGACAGAAGGTGCCAAGCCCTACGGCTTTGGACAGAGGGGGGGTGTATGTAAGGTTGCTGCCGGACAGATCGTGGACGGGAGGTATGTGTCCTCGAAGTGCCATGCTTCGGTGATGTAGGATCCGGAGAAGCAGGCTCCAGCACACATAGTGCTGAGAGGAATTTAATGGGTCCGGATTACAGGGCCGGGTTTTATGAGCAGCTGAAAGAGCTGGGGGGAACAGCTGCTCACTTACCTCCAGTCCAGGTCTTGGAAGGCTAATTTAAGACAGCTGCGCCTGTCTCTGTCTGTCTGTGTTTGCTGGGCAAGGTGAGCAGACCTTGCAGGTGCTTCTTAGACTCTGCAGGAGGCAGAGAAAAGCACCTTGTTTAAACGGCTGAAGCCGTGCTGCATGGACTTGTTATTTTGAGCTTTGTTCTGTTATTCCTTTTTGTGCCAGGAAAAGGCTGTAACTTTTGTTTCTTAACTGGTGTATGGACACTAAAATAAGCCACCAGTTTGTTTGAACTCGTGGACTGCATCACTGTGTGAACCCGTGCCTACCTCCAACGCGGCTCAGTGAGTACAAATCCCTACACTATCTATCTATCTATTTATCTATCTATCCATCTATCTATCCATCTATTTATTCATCTATCCATCTATCTATCCATCCATCATACATGGATAGATAGAAAGATAGATAGATACATATATGGATAGATAGATGGATAGATAGATATGAAATAGAGAATATAAGGATAGATAGATGATAGATAATCCTATGATATGATAGGTTTGATCGTGCATTTCCAATGTCTCTTACCACTGCTGCCATGATAGAGCATTTTCTACACTTTCTCGGTTCCCTCTTCCATTGCTGGAGGCTAACTTCTGCCGCATGAAATACAGTGGTGGCCAAAAGTATTGGCACCCCGGCAATTCTGTCAGATAATACTCAGTTTCTTCCTGAAAATGATTGCAATCACAAATTCTTTGGTATTATTATCTTCATTTAATTTGTCTTCAATGAAAAAACACAAATAGAATTGTCCTAAAGCCAAATTGGATATAATTCCACATCAAACCTAAAAAAGGGGATGGACAAAAGTATTGGCACTGTTTGAAAAATCATGTGATGCTTCTCTAATTCGTGTAATTAACAGCACCTGTAACTTACCTGTGGCACCTAACAGGTGTTGGCAATAACTAAATCACACTTGCAGCCAGTTAACATGGATTAAAGTTGACTCAACCTCTGTCCTGTGTCCTTGTGTGTACCACATTGAGCATGGAGAAAAGAAAGAAGACCAAAGAATTGTCTGAGGACTTGTGAAACCAAATTGTGAGGAAGCATGAGCAATCTGAAGGCTACAAGTCCGTCTCCAAAGACCTGAATGTTCCTGTGTCTTCCGTGCGCAGTGTCATCAAGAAATTTAAAGCCCATGGCACTGTGGCTAACCTCCCTACATGTGGACGGAAAAGAAAAATTGACGAGAGATTTCAACGCAAGATTGTGCGGATGGTGGATAAAGAACCTCGACTAACATCCAAACAAGTTCAAGCTGCCCTGCAGTCTGAGGGTACAACAGTGTCAACCCGTACTATCCGTCGGCGTCTGAATGAAAAGGGACTGTATGGTAGGATACCCAGGAAGACCCCACTTCTTACCCCGAGACATAAAAAAGCCAGGCTGGAGTTTGCCAAAACTTACCTGATAAAGCCTAGAACTGGAAGTGCATTGAGGTGAAGGTGAAGAGGTATTGGGAATCCTGCAGAAAATACCTGTGTGAATTGCGTGAAGAGGTATTGGGAATCCTGCAGAAAATACCTGTGTGAATTGCGTGAAGAGGTATTGGGAATCCTGCAGAAAATACCTGTGTGAATTGCGTGAAGAGGTATTGGGAATCCTGCAGAAAATACCTGTGTGAATTGCGGTGAGTGCTGCATTGTGATCTGCTGAGTGCTTTTCTACCTGTTTAGATTTATTGGGCTTTTTAAAATCTATTTTCTCACTACAGTTTTAGTTTCTTAGTTTACTACCTGTGTATTTAAAGGTTAACTACATTGCACTAAAATCCTGAGGTGTAGATTTACTCACAAGGGGTTAATTAAGGGGAAGGGGTCATAATTAAGGGTTTATAAGGGGCAGCTGGTTGGGCATAAAGTCCTTTGGAAGTGCATTGAGGTGAAGGGTACATTGCTGGAAAAGGAAAAAAAAAAAAAAAAAAAAAACACTTTAAATCTCTTAGTTTGCGAGTGTGAACGAGCTGCGTGTGTCCGGAGCGTAAGTGCGAACGAAAGTAAGTGTGTGACTTGTTTTTCAGTGACTTTGGATTCAGGGAGTTTGGAAGGGAGGACTTAGGACTGAATTGCTGACTGTATTTCATTCTTTCTTTACTTTACTTTTTACTTAATTAATCCACCTGACCTACTTAGCTGATTCCCCCGTCCATACTTGATACTTAATTGATGCCCCGTCCATACTTAACTGATCCCCTGCCAATATCTAATTGATACACTTGCACATCCCTAATTGATCCCCGTCCATACACCTATATATAAATAATTGTGTTTTGTACTTGTATATATATACTGACTGTATCCCCATATTTAGAATGACGTCCATGTTGGACGGAGCCGTGCAGTGTACATCTTGCGCAATGTATGCATTCCGTGAGCACCCACTCGAGGATCCATACTGCTGCGAGAGATGTGAGCATATCGTGCACTTGGAAGCCCAAATTCTGGATCTAAGTGCTCAGATAGCGGTACTGAGGAGCATCGACAACATAGAACGGAGTTTGCTGCTCACCGAGCAGACACTCAATGGGTCAATACTGGGGGTGGAGCATAGAGGGGAAGTGCAGGCTGAACAGGCAGGGAGCTGGATAACAGTAAGGAGGGATAGAGGGAAGAAGTATAGGAAGGCTGGTTCAGAACCGGCATTATTGGAGCATGACAGATCCTCTGACCGCCGGGGGAGTGTATGCTCCAGTAATGAGGGGGAGGGGGGAAGTGTAGGGCAGGCAAGACAGGTTCTGGTAGTGGGTGACTCTATTATTAGGGGGACAGACAGGGCAATCTGTCACAAAGACCGGGATCGACGAACGGTGTGCTGCCTCCCTGGCGCTCGAGTCCGGCACATCGCGGATCGGGTTGACAGGTTACTGGGTGGGGCTGGCGAAGACCCAGCGGTCATGGTCCACATCGGCACCAATGACAAAGTGAGTGGTAGATGGAGGGTCCTTAAAAATGATTTCAGGGACCTAGGTAGGAAGCTTAGGGCAAGGACCTCCAAGGTAGTTTTCTCAGAAATACTACCAATCCCGCGAGCCACACAGGAGCGCCAACAGGAAGTTAGGGAGGTGAATAAGTGGCTAAAGAGTTGGTGCAAGGCAGAAGGGTTTGGGTTCATGGAGAACTGGGCCGACTTCGCGGTCATATACAGGCTCTACCGTAGGGACGCGCTGCACCTCAATGGGGAGGGTGCAGCGGTGCTGGGGAAGAAGATAGCTAATAGGTTGGAGGAGTTTTTAAACTAGAGACGGGGGGGGAAACCAAGGAAATAGGTGGGATGTGAGGCAAGCAAGGGGGAAGGGGAGAAGTGAATATAATGAGGGTGGAGAGGGGGGTGGGGATAGTACAGTTAGATCGTTAGAGAAGAATAGGATGCTAAATAACCCCAAAGTTTTATCTTGCATGCTGACCAATGCAAGAAGCCTGACCAATAAGGCGGATGAGCTGCGGGCGCTTATATGGGAGGAGAGGTATGACATCGTAGGTATAACAGAGACTTGGCTAGACGATAGCTACGACTGGGCGGTAAATTTATTAGATTATAGTTTATTTAGAAGGGACCGGAAACAGGGGAAAGGCGGAGGAGTCTGCTTATATGTAAAGTCATGTCTAAAACCCAGACTAAGGGAAGATATAGGAGAGGGAGAAGAGGGGGTCGAGTCCATGTGGGTAGAGATAGAGGGAACTAAAAATAATAATAAAATATTACTGGGGGTCTGCTATAAGCCACCCAATATAACAGAGGAGAATGAGAATCTGCTATTAGGATAAATAGACAAAGTAGCAAAACATAATGAAGTGATTGTAATGGGGGATTTCAACTACCCGGATATTGACTGGGAAACAGAAACCTGTAGATCTCAGAAAGGAAAAAGGTTCTTGACAAATATTAAGGATAATTATCTCTCCCAACTAGTGCAGGAACCAACGAGAGGGAAGGCCGTGTTGGACTTAATATTGACTAATAGGCCTGATAGAATAACTGAGGTACAGATAGGGGGGCACCTAGGTAATAGCGACCATAATATTATCGACTTCAAAATGCCCTTCAGTAGGGTTATCAATAAGGGAACAACAAAAACATTAAACTTTAGGAGGGCGAAGTTTGATCAGCTGAAAGAAAGCCTTCAACTTATTGACTGGGACAAAGTTCTTAATCAAAGGAATACGAATAGTAAATGGGAAACCTTCAAAAGAATTCTGAATACTCAGTGCGAGAGGTATATACCGTATGGGAATAAAAGGGCCAGAAATAAGAGGAAACCAATATGGTTGAACAAGAACGTAAAAGGGGCGTTAAATAGCAAAAAAGAGGCATTCAAGAGATTAAAACAGGAAAACAGTAAGGAGGCACTAATGTGTTACAAGGAAAAAACGAGAACCTGTAAAAAACAAATAAAAATAGCGAAGGAGGAAACAGAGAGACGTATTGCTAGGGAAAGTAGATCAAATCCCAAACTGTTCTTTACGTATATAAATAGTAAAAGGATTAAATCGGATAATATTGGACCAATAAAAAGTGAGGAAGGCAAAATCATAGAGAAAGATGAGGATAAAGCTAATCTATTAAATATTTTTTTTTCGACAACTTTCACAAAGGAAATCAAACTAACAGGAGAAATGAGAAGTGACAAGCTTAATCCTCCACTAAGTATGACAAATCTAACCCAAGCTGGGGTACAGAAACGCCTCAGTAACATTAAAATAAACAAATCACCAGAACCTGATGGCATACACCCACGGGTACTAAGGGAACTAAGTAATGTGATAGACAGACCGTTATATCTTATATTTAAGGACTCTGTTGAGACTGGGTCTGTGCCACTTGATTGGCGACAGGCGAATGTAGTGCCAATATTCAAAAAGGGAGCGAAAAGTGACGCCGGAAACTATCGGCCGGTGAGTCTGACGTCCGTTGTGGGCAAAATTTTTGAAAGCTTCATTAAAGAGGCAATTACGGAGCATCTTGATGCTAATAATCTTTTAATCCCGAACCAACATGGATTCATGAGGAATCGCTCCTGCCAAACAAACCTGATTGACTTCTACGAGGAGATTAGCTCTCGAGTAGATCAGGGGGAACCAGTGGATGTCGTGTATCTCGACTTCTCAAAAGCTTTCGATAGCGTGCCACATAATAGGTTGGTATACAAAATGAGAATGATGGGGCTGGGGGAAAATGTCTGCAAGTGGGTAGCTAACTGGCTAAGGGATAGAAGGCAGAGGGTGGTTATAAATGGAATATACTCAGATTGGGTAAGCGTCACTAGAGGGGTTCTTTACGGTAAGAGCAGTGAGAATATGGAATTCACAGAGTGAGGAGACGGTGATGTCAGATTCACTACACCAGTTCAAGCGGGGACTGGATGCATTTCTAGATACCAGGCAGATTTCAGCATATACTTAAAAATAAAATAAAATAGTAAGTTGATACAGGGATTTATTCTGACTGCTGGTTTCAGAGTCAGGAGGGAATTTTTCCTCAGGTGAAGATTGGCCAAATCATTTGGGGTTTTTGCCCTCCTCTGGATCAACTTTACCAATTACAGAACTAACAGGTCGAACTTGATGGACGCAAGTCTTTATTCTGCTTTACTAACTATGTTTACAAACTATGTTACTATGTTTTGGAAGAATGTTCTCTGGTCAGATGAGACAAAAGTCGAGCTTTTTGGGAAAAACCATCAACATAGAGTGTACAGGAAAAAAAAAGAGGCATTCAAAGAAAAGAACATGGTCCCTACAGTCAAACATGGCGGAGGTTCCCTGATGTTTTGGGGTTGCTTTGCTGCCTCTGGCACTGGACTGCTTGACAGTGTGCATGGCATTATGAAGTCTGAAGACTACCAACAAATTTTGCAGCATAATGTAGGGCCCAGTGTGAGAAAGCTGGGTCGCCCTTAGAGGTCATGGGTCTTCCAGCAGGACAATGACCCAAAACACACTTCCAAAAGCACTATAAAATGGTTTTAGAGAAAGCACTGGAGACTTCTAAGGTGGCCAGCAATGAGTCCAGACCTGAATCCCATAGAACACCTGTGGAGAGATCACAAAATGGCAGTTTGGAGAAGGCACCCTTCAAATATCAGGGACCTGGAGCAGTTTGCCAAAGAAGAATGGTCTACAATTCCAGCAGAGCATTGTAAGAAACTCATTGATGGTTACCGGAAGTGGCTGTTCGCAGTTATTTTGGCTAAAGGTTGTGCAACCAAGTATTAGGCTGAGGGTGCCAATACTTTTGTCTGGCCCATTTTTGGAGTTTTGTGTGAAATGATCAATGATTTGATTTTTGCTTCATTCTCTTTTGTGTTTTTTCCTTGCAAGCAAATTAAATGAAGATAATAATACCAAAGAATTTGTGATTGCAATCATTTTCAGGAAGAAACTGAGTATTATCTGATAGAATTGCAGGGGTGCCAATACTTTTGGCCACCACTGTAATAAGTGAGCTGTCATTTATTCATAAGACGTTCTATTCTTCAGAGCTGAGACTGTAAAATAAAAAGTGAAGAATAAAATATCTGATGACTGTTCTTTCACTGTGAGTAAGAAACAGATAATAAAATTAAAGGAAAAATAACTGAGGGGAGAACCCTGCAGGTTTATTGTCCTTCTATAGCTGTATGGTGGCAGGATGGTGACACTGCTGGAGTCCTGGTGAGGATCTGCATGATATTCATTTCTGTTGACTTTTTATTGCCAACATATTCTGCAGTGATGTACATATAGTCCCTGCCCACAATGCGGAACACATGAGGGACAATTTCATATTAAGCCAAGTAACCTATGATGTCAAGGTCTCATATTTACAAGGTGCTTATTGGCAATCTGAGCCGGCGAATGGCTCTGTGTCCGTATATTCGCTATATACTGCCAGCAATATCTTGTAGAAAGCTCACAGTGACTAAAATGTATAAATAGTTCTCTTTGGAGAATTTAATTAGATCCATTCATACCTTACCTTATAATGAGGACTTAAAGGGCTTTTATAACTAGGTAAAACAAGCTTAACGGGACTGTCCAGGACTTATATATTAATGACCGATTTTAGGATAAGTCATCAACAGGGTGGGACTGGGCTGGCGGGGTACCCTTCTGCAGAGGAGAGGGGGAGAAGAGAATGAAAAAATAAAAAAACCTGCGGTTTTAAGGGGCACGGGCCCTTTAAAAGCGCAGGCACAGTGTATGCAGGGACGCGCGCACGCGGCGTTCATTACCTCAACCGCCGCGACACACGTCCCAGTGAAGCAGCTGAAGCTGCGCGTCTCCCTTCCCCGGCCGGCGTATGACGTCACCGGAGAAGGAGGACACCGCACGGGAGAGCAGGAAGGTAAGAGGTGTCTGTGTGTGTGTCTGTGTGTATATGAGTGGATGCAGAATGGGATGGGCCCCTGGCTGGACACACAAGGGGGGGCCCGGCTAGACACACAAGGGGGGACCCTGGCTGGACACACAAGGGGGGGCCCGGATGGACACACAAGGGGGGCCTTGCTGGACACACAAGGGGGAGCCCTGGCTGGACACACAAGGGGGAGCCCTGGCTGGACACACAAGGGGAAGCCCTGGCTGGACACACGAGGGGGAGCCCTGACTGGACACACAAGGGGGAGCCCTGACTGGACACACAAGGGGGAGCCCTGACTGGACACACAAGAGGGAACCCTGGCTGGACACACAAGGGGGAGCCCTGGCTGGACACACAAGGGGGAGCCCTGACTGGACACACAAGGGGGAGCCCTGGCTGGACACACAAGGGGGGAGCTGGATGGACACACAAGGGGGAACCCTGGCTGGACCCACAAGGGGGAGCCCGGATGGACACACAAGGGGGGCCTTGCTGGACACACAAGGGGGAGCCCTGGCTGGACACACAAGGGGGAGCCCTGGCTGGACACACAAGGGAAAGCCCTGGCTGGACACACGAGGGGGAGCCCTGACTGGACACACAAGGGGGAGCCCTGACTGGACACACAAGGGGGAGCCCTGACTGGACACACAAGAGGGAACCCTGGCTGGACACACAAGGGGGAGCCCTGGCTGGACACACAAGGGGAAGCCCTGGCTGGACACACGAGGGGGAGCCCTGACTGGACACACAAGGGGGAGCCCTGACTGGACACACAAGGGGGAGCCCTGACTGGACACACAAGAGGGAACCCTGGCTGGACACACAAGGGGGAGCCCTGGCTGGACACACAAGGGGGAGCCCTGACTGGACACACAAGGTGGAGCCCTGGCTGGACACACAAGGGGGAGCTGGCTGGACACACAAGGGGGAACCCTGGCTGGACCCACAAGGGGGAGCCCTGGCTGGACACACAAGGGGAAGCCCTGACTGGACACACAAGAGGGAACCCTGGCTGGACACACAAGGGGGAACCCTGGCTGGACACACAAGGGGGAACACTGGCTGGACACACAAGGGTGAGAGCCTGGCTGGACACACAAGGGGGAACCCTGGCTGGACACACAAGGGGGGGAGCCTGGCTGGACACATAAGGGGGAGCCTGGATGGACACATGGGAAAGGGTGGGCAGGATGGCTATATGGTGGGGCAGGCTGGACACATGGAGGCCAGGATGGATATGTGAGGGGGATGGATATATGGGGGGGGCCGGATATATGGGGGGCGGGGCAGGCTGGACACATGATGGCCAGGATGGATATGTGGGGGGCAGGCTGGACACATGGGGGGCTAGGATAGATATGTGGAGGGGCAGGCTCGATACACGTGGGCTAGGATAAATATATGGAGGGGCCACGCTGGACATATAGGGGCCAGTATGGATATATGGGGGGGTGTCAGGATGGATATATGCAGGGGGGAAGGGCAGGATGGATATATGAGGGGGCAGGCTGGACACATGGAGGCCAGGATGGATATATGGGGGGCAGGCTGGAAACATGGAGGCCAGGATGGATATATTGTGGGGGGCAGGCTGGACACATGGAGGCCAGGAAGGATATGTAGGGGGGGCATGCTGGACACATGGAGGCCAGGATGGATATATGGGGGGCAGGCTTGACACATGGGGCTTTAGGACAGATATATGGGAGGGGGCAGGCTGGACACATGGAGGCCAGGACAGATATATGGGGGGGCAGGCTGGAAACATGGAGGCCAGGATGGATATGTGGGGGGGCAGGCTGGACACATGGAGGCCAGGATGGATATATGGGGGGAACAGGAGGGCCACATGGGGGACTAGGATGGGTATATGGGAGGGGGCAGGCTCGATACACGTGGGCTAGGATAAATATATGGAGGGGTCACACTGGACATATGGGGGCCAGAAGGGATATATGGGGGGTGTCAGGATGGATATATGCAGGGAAGGGGGGGCCAGGATGGATATATGGGGGTGCCAGGCTGAACAAGGGACTTAATTACTGTTTGGGGCCAGATTGAGGAACATACTTTATTAGTTTATGGTGGCCAGTGAGGAACATTATTATTTTAGAGTCCAATTAGAGACATTATTACTTCTGTAATATAATTTACTTTTTAGGAAATTGTTTTCCATGGGATAGGACAAAAGCGGGCTCCTGTTACTGTGCAGGGCGGCACTATATCGCTTTTTTTCTTCAACTGGTGTAGTGTAGAAGTCGGGGGGTGGAGTGGGAATATTCCCTAGAAGAGATCAGTTATTGATAACTGTGTGTTATTTTCTGCAGAGATGATTCCTGGCTGGAAGAAGTGATGGCCGTCTGTGCCAGATGAAGAAGAAAAGCGAAGATGAAGGACTTCACCTAGAGACGTCACTGGTGAGTCAGTGTATTACATGTGACTCGCCCCCTGGGCCGTGGGGCACTCGGATCCGGGCAATAGGGAGACGATGGGGGTAGTAGTGGCGACCCGGTTCCGTGGCTCAGGGTGGTCAGGCCAATGGTAGTCTGCTATGTTCTGCTGATAATGTCCGACTACGCCACCCGTGGATTGCGGTTATTAGGAACCGCCGCTGCATGCAGACCGCTGGGGCTGATGAGGTGTGCAGCTAGGGTAGTGTGACTCTCCACGGGAAGAGTGCGGCCCCAGGGCAGTATAATGGATGTTGGGAGTGATGGTAGTGGGAGTCCCAGTGCTGATAGTGCTGGAGGAGCAAGGAGCACACAGACAACAGGTTGCAGTCCAGGGTCTTTACTAAACAGGTAAACTGACCCACAAACAGTCCCGGCTAGGAGGGGACCTGGATGTCTGAGAGCAACGGGGAAATTGGCCCTGGTCAGGGTGAGGGTGTAGGCCTACCGTGCTTTCTGCGCTCCTTCTGGCTATCTCCTCCTGATAGGGTAACAGCCCACGTTTCCGAGCTTTCCGTGTTTTCTCGCCTGTATGGCCTGCGACGTGGGTTCCTTTCTGCTCCCAGCCTTGTATGGCTTTACTGGTCCCTTCTGTTGTGGCAGGGCCTCCAGGCTTCTCAGGCCAAGGAATATACAGTCCCTTGCGGACTGGTTCTCTGCTGGGGGATGTGGAATCCTTCCAGCCTCAGACACCAAAGTCTGGTAGATTAAGTCTGTTATCTGCCAAGACAGGCTTGCTTCACCTCTTGTCTCTGGCTTGTGGCTCTCCTCCTGCCACACTTCCTCTTAGGTGCAGTGCAACTGTCTGTCCCTGCTCTGCTGAGACACGTCTCAGTCCTGAGACAGGTCATCTGGGTTCTCTCTAACCCTGCCCCCAGCACCAGCTTTTATAGGGGCAGCCTGCTCCCCCTACTGGCCTGAGACAGGAGGCATTGCATGCTAATGTTCCCCTGACTAGAGAACCTCCCCCCTGCTCTCAGACACAGCTTTAATTACACTTGTGGCATCCAGGCCAGGGTGACACATTCCCCCCTAGTGAAATTTAGTACTCCGGGACTAAACAGTAAACAAAGACAATATGCATAACAATAAAACATTAATAGACAGACGACGCACAAATTGAGTTCTTAAGGTCACAGTGTGGCCTGTAACCGGGTGTCCATATCACCAGCACAACGGGGAGCCTTAACCAGGTGGGGGTCTGTCCTACCCCAAGTCCTTCACAGTCTTAGTTCATTCCTGGGTTAGGCTCTGAACGCAGTCCATACAAGGTCCCGGTTATAAAAAGTCCATAACCTGTGAGTCCTTACGGTAGCTGCAAGAAACTGAAACAAAGTATTACCAAACATGCATGTAACTTTGCAAACAATTCAACATTTGGCAACAGGGTTATTTACAATTTTAGTACACTCTATATTCTCCAGCGAGCGGGTATCTGTCCCTTTGTGCTCCTGGTTGACCTACGTAGCCCACTGTCTGGTGGTGGACTGACTTGGCTTTCCCCACTAGCGTTAGGGGTGCAGCTACCAGCTGGGTGTACAGGTAGGGCAGGCAGCTGTCTGCGGGTCCTTTGGCTTACCGCAGGCATGGCAGGCTCACTGTCAGCAGAGGGTTGACTCTCCTGGGCTGCTGGTACAGGCTCTTCTGCCTCTGGAACTGCTTGCTCCTCTTCACCTTCCGGCTCTGGTGTTGGTTGTTGCTGTGCCGGTTGCAGGAAATGCAGGACAGGTACCACTATGGCATCATTTATGCGAGTCCAGGACTGAGGAAACTCTCCGAGAACGGTGCTGATCATTTCTTCCTTGTCCTCTGTGGGTTCAAGGTCACTCTGATCCTCTTCTGCACTACGGAGTTGCTCGGGGGCACCTTTTGAGATGGTCTCTGGAGACGACACTAGTGGTTTCTCCTCCGTCCTTGGTAATTACGCACACCTTTGGGTTGTCGTGGTCAGACTGCAGTACGGTGTAGGGTTCCCTTTCCCACTGGTCGTCCAACTTATGTAGCCTTCTTTTTCGCTTTAGGACTTGCTCACCAGGTTCTAGGGGACTAGCAGGGGCGTGTTGATTGAAGAGTCTTTCTTGCTTCTCTCTCACCTGGGCCAGGCTCTTCTCCACACTCTCCTGTACCTTCTTGTACTGCAGTTGCCTTTCCGTATCCCAGTCCGCATCCGGGGAGGTGTCCTCAGGTATTAGGACTCCCATCTCCAGGTCTACGGGCAGCTTTCCTGGTCTAGCTCGCATCAGGTAAGCCGGGGTGCAGTTTGTAGCATTCACCGGGATATTGTTGTATAGGTCTATCAGGTCCGGCAGTTTTTCTGGCCACAGGCTGCGTTCCTCCAGGGGCAACGTCTTCAGGAGATCAATGACTATATTGTTCATCTTCTCACACATCCCGTTGGTTTGGGGGTGGTAAGGCGTTGTACGAATCTTCTTACAGCCATAGAGGTTGCAGAACTCCTGGAAGATTTCAGCCTCGAACGCTGGACCCTGGTCTGTCAGGACCTGTTCCGGATACCCGTGTGGACGGCAGAAATATTGCTGGAAGGCTCTGGCCGCTGTTTGGGCTGTCAAGTCCTTTACCGGGACCACCACTAGAAAACGGGAATAGTGGTCCACGATTGTCAGGGCATAGATGTATCCTGACCGGCTGGGAGCCAATTTGACATGGTCCAGAGCTACCAGCTCAAGAGGCTGCGTGGTGATGATGGGCCTCAAGGGTGTCTTCTGGCTGGCACGGTCCTTCCTCCTTAGGTGACAAGGGCCACAGTCTCTGCACCATTTTTCTACAGCTCCTCTCATGCCGACCCAAAAGAATCTTCCTCTTAGTAGGAACTCCAGTTTCTTCCAACCGAAGTGTCCCGCTCTGTCATGGTAAGCCCCCAGGACCATAGCTGCATCCCTCCTTGGGACCACGACTTGCCAGGTCAGCTCGTGCGTCCGGTGGTTGACAATCCTTCTGCACAACTTGCCTTCGTAGAGGAACAGCTTGCTCTTCTCCTTCCATAGCTGCTTGGCTTCCTCTGGGGCATCTGGATCTAAGCGGGCGTCTTCCCGGGTCAGCAGATCTTTCACCAGGCGGACTGCAGGGTCACTATCTTGGGTCTCGGCCCAGCTGTGGTGAGGTAGGGGATTCATCATCACAGTTGTTAGATCCTCCTCCTTCACGCGGTGAGAGTGTTGAGCGGCTCCATACCGGTGAAACGCGGGGAGTTCTACCTCCTCCAGCTCTTCTGGGTCTTCGTCACCTTCAGGTAAGTAAGGCATCCTTGATAGGGCGTCCGCGTTGGAGTTGGTTTTGCCTGCCCGGTACTTGATCACGAAGTCATAGTCGGAGAGACGGGCCATCCACCGCTGTTCCAGGGCACCCAGTCTTGCATTGTCCAGGTGTGTCAACGGGTTGTTGTCCGTGTACACGGTGAACTTTGCGGAGGCCAGGTAATGCTTGAAGCGTTCCGTCACGGCCCACACCACCGCCAAGAATTCTAGCTTGAAGGAGCTGTAATTCTCCGGGTTCCTCTCGGTGGGCCTCAGCTTCCGGCTGGCGTATGCGATCACCCGTTCTCTGCCCTGTTGGTTTTGGGACAATACGGCTCCCAGTCCCACATTACTGGCATCTGTGTGGAGAATGAAAGGCTGGCCATAATCAGGGTAGGCCAGGATCTCATCCCCTGTGAGGGCCATCTTTAGCTGGCGGAAGGACTCCTCTTCCGGTTTATCCCACTTGAAGGGCGGTTTTTGCCTCCTGGACTTAGACTGTCCGATCAGGAGGTCCTGCATAGGAGCTGCCATCTTGGTGAACCCGGGGATGAATCTTCGGTAGTAGCCTACCAACCCGAGAAACTGTCTCACCTCTTTGATGTTCGAGGGGCTTGGCCAGCTCTTGATTGCCGTGACCTTGTCAGGGTCGGGGGCCACTCCTTCCGCGCTTACCACGTGCCCTAGGTACTGGACCTTTGGTTTCAGCAGGTGACACTTCGATGGTTTCACCTTCAGGCCATAGCCTGCCAGGGCTTCGAACACCTCGGCCAGGTGCTTCAGATGGTCCTCGTAGGTCTTCGAATAGACGATCACGTCGTCCAGGTAAAGGAGGACCGTCTCGAAGTTTCGGTGCCCTAGACAGCATTCCATCAGCTGCTGGAAGGTCCCTGGTGCGTTTCAGAGCCCGAAAGGCATGCAGTTGAATTCGCTCAGTCCCATCGGGGTGGTGAAGGCGGTCTTCTCCTTGTCAGCCTCTGCCACAGGAACCTGCCAGTACCCACTAGTAAGGTCCAAAGTAGAAAAGAAGTTAGCTGATTTTAGTGCGGCTAAAGACTCCTCTATTCTAGGCAGCGGATATGCGTCTTTGTGAGTGATACGGTTGATTTGTCTATAGTCGACGCACATTCTCATGGTGCCGTCTTTCTTTTTGACCAGAACCAAGGGGGCTGCCCAGGGGCTACAGCTGTCTCTAATAACCCCAGCTTCTTTCATCTCTCTTAGCATGCCAGTTGCGTTCTGATAATGTGCAGGGGGTACAGGTCTGTGCCTCTCTTTTATCGGTGGGTGGCTCCCTGTGGGGATGTGGTGTTCTATCCCCTTTACTCTGCCGAAGTCTAGCGGGTGCTTACTAAAGACTCTCTCGTACTCCTGTACCACCCGGTAGACTCCTTGTTTTTGGTGCAGGGGAGTGGAGTCAGCACCCACGTGGAGTTTCTGGCACCAGTCCTCCTTTTGTTTCTGGGAGCCATTACCCTCCGCCTGAGGAGATGGAGGCAAGGGTTCCACGGCCCTGATAGCTTTGTGTTCGACCACAAACAGCTTGGCGAGTGTAGCGTACCTGGGTAAGTGTACCTCCCTCTCCCCAATGTTGAGGATGCGGACGGGCACCCTCCCATGACGGACATCAACCACCCCCCGGGCTGTCAAAATGGTGGGCCTGCTGTCTGAGTACACGGGTTCTACCATGGCTTGGTAGTCTCTACCTCTCAACCCGATTGCAGTCCGACACCAGATCATCATTTCACTTTTGGGAGGCATGGAAATGGGGAATGGGTCACTCAGTCTTACGCTACCGATCTCACCACCAGACAGTTCTACCTGCTGCCGTCTCATCAGGGCCTTTATCTCCTTGTTGAGAACTCTCTGTTGGCTGGAACTAGCATTCACCGCCACCTGTTGTAAGATTACAATTACCTCTGAAAGACAATTTTCAATTACATTAGTACCCACAGTTATTTTAGGGTGACTTTCACGACGGTCAATGTCCACAATAATCACTCCCTGTGCCGGTAGTTCAACTTTACCAATCTTAATGGTCATCTCCTTGAACCCCATCTGCGGCACGGGTAAGCCATTACTGGCGATGATGCTCAAGTTACCGTCTGGATACCGTGTGATATCAGCATCAGTCCAATTCTGCTTAAAAAGTACATAAGGGATAGTGGTTACTTGTGACCCAGTATCCAGCAAGGCGCTCATGGGGATACCGTCCAGCACCACGGGTAAAACCGGGCGCCCCCCAACGTACTTATTACGCCAATTGTAAGGGCCTGGTGATCTTATGCCTGGGGGTTGGCCCTCTGCCCCAGGTAGAACCCGTTTAAATTACAGTACCTGGAAATGTGTCCGGGCTGGTTGCATCGACGGCAAATGGGCTGTCCATCCTCTGCGTAGCGGTCTGTGGGCCTCCCTCGGAACGACGGGATCCTCCTCTGTCGACGCCATGGGACATCCTCCGGACTTGAAGCCAGCTCGATGGGTCTTGACGGGTCCACTTGCAACGCCTGGACGGTCCTGGTCAACGCCGCGACGCTCCTGGTCAGCTCCTGGACTTGTTGGTGCAGATCTTTCGACGGGGCTTGGTTCAGGGCCTGTGCATCAGCCTCCACGGAGTCCATAGAGGAGGGCGCCGCCTCCTGGTGGTAAGTGATAGCAGGGCGCCGGGGGTTTATAGCGCCACTGGTTGCAGATTCACGGAGCACCCTTATGGCCCTGTCCTTAAATTGGGCAAAGGTCAGGTCGAGGTTCTGAAAGAACATGAGGCGCAGTTGGGCCCTGTGGGCGCTAGACAGCAGACCTTCTATGAATTGTTCTGTTAGCAGCTTATCCGTTTCCTGCACACTGCCAGGGTCAGTTTGTTGAATAGCCCTCAAGGCTTCCTGCAGATTTAGGGCATAGTCTCTGATGCTGTCCTGTGCCCGCTGCTTACATCCATAGAACCTCATTTTAATCTCAGCGGAGGTACGTGTGTCAAAGGTACCCCGCAGCCGGGCCAGAATACCCTTCACAGTCCTTTTCTCCTCAGTGGGCCATGATTTTACCTCCCGCTGGGCTGCGCCAGTTAACTGCCCTGTTAATATGCTGACCTTCTGTTCCTCTGTCAGGGGGTAAACGTGGAACAAACTGTATAGCCTTTACTTGAAGTCAGTTAGGGCATGGGGCTCCCCTGAGTATTTGGGCAGCCAGGCCGCTCCAGGGATGTAGGGCAAGGAAAAGGGCATCACCGCTGCTGCAGTTGCGTTGGTGGTAGTGGGCGCCTCTGTGTCCGTCATCTTCCTCCCCCCCTAGTTACGCGTGGCCTACCTTCCGACGATCCTCTTCTGTAGGCCGCGGCTCCGCTGCTGCTGCTATGGACGAGGACCTGGCGTCGCGTCCTGATGACGTCAGTGTCGCTCTCTCTCCCTTCCAGGACCTTGCGCAGCGTCGGTGCGTGGGGCGGAGCTTCGGATCTCGCGCGGTTTTGACGTCCACGCCCCTCTTCTTCCCGCGCGGCGTCCTGAAGATGGCGTCCGATGGCGGGAAGCAGCTGCGGATGGCGGGAAGGCGGCAGAAGATGGCGGGAAACGGTCCAAGATGGCGTCCGATGGCGGGAATCGGCTCCGGATGGCGGGAAAAGACTCCGGACGGCGGGAAACTTTGCCACAGGTAAGTTACAAAAGTCTTTTTCAGGCACGCAGTACCCGGTGGTTGCGGGCACGAAATCCTGCCGAGTACGCCAAAGCTGACTCGCCCCCTGGGCCGTGCGGCACTCGGATCCGGGCAATAGGGAGACGATGGGGGTAGTAGTGGCGACCCGGTTCCGTGGCTCAGGGTGGTCAGGCCAATGGTAGTCTGCTATGTTCTGCTGATAATGTCCGACTACGCCACCCATGGATTGCGGTTATTAGGAACCGCCGCTGCATGCAGACCGCTGGGGCTGATGAGGTGTGCAGCTAGGGTAGTGTGACTCTCCACGGGAAGAGTGTGGCCCCAGGGCAGTATAATGGATGTTGGGAGTGATGGTAGTGGGAGTCCCAGTGCTGATAGTGCTGGAGGAGCAAGGAGCACACAGACAACAGGTTGCAGTCTAGGGTCTTTACTAAACAGGTAAACTGACCCACAAACAGTCCCGGCTAGGAGGGGACCTGGATGTCTGAGAGCAACGGGGAAATTGGCCCTGGTCAGGGTGAGGGTGTAGGCCTACCGTGCTTTCTGCGCTCCTTCTGGCTATCTCCTCCTGATAGGGTAACAGCCCACGTTTCCGAGCTTTCCATGTTTTCTCGCCTGTATGGCCTGCGACGTGGGTTCCTTTCTGCTCCCAGCCTTGTATGGCTTTACTGGTCCCTTCTGTTGTGGCAGGGCCTCCAGGCTTCTTAGGCCAAGGAATATACAGTCCCTTGCGGACTGGTTCTCTGCTGGGGGATGTGGAATCCTTCCAGCCTCAGACACCAAACTCTGGTAGATTAAGTCTGTTATCTGCCAAGACAGGCTCTCTTCGCCTCCTGTCTCTGGCTTGTGGCTCTCCTCCTGCCACACTTCCTCTTAGGTGCAGTGCAACTGTCTGTCCCTGCTCTGCTGAGACACGTCTCAGTCCTGAGACAGGTCATCTGGGTTCTCTCTAACCCTGCCCTCAGCACCAGCTTTTATAGGGGCAGCCTGCTCCCCCTACTGGCCTGAGACAGGAGGCATTGCATGCTAATGTTCCCCTGACTAGAGAACCTCCCCCCTGCTCTCAGACACAGCTTTAATTACACTTGTGGCATCCAGGCCAGGGTGACACACATGTACACTTACACTACACACGTGGTCAAAACTGTTGGTACCCCTCGTTTAATGAAAGAAAAACCCACAATGGTCACAGAAATAACTTGAATCTGACAAAAGTAATAATAAATTAAAAATCTATGAAAATGAACAAATGAAAGTCAGACATTGCTTTTCTGCTTCCACAGAATAAAAAAAAAATAATAAACTGATGAAACAGGCCTGGACAGAAATGATGGTTCTTCTTAACTTTATATTTTGCTGAACAACCTTTTGAGGCAATCACTGCAATCAAACGACTCCTGTAACTGTCAATGAGACTTCTGCACCTCTCCACAGGTATTTTGGCCACTCCTCATGAGCAAACTGCTCCAGTTGTCTCATGGTTGAAGGTTGCCTTTTCCAGACGTCATGTTTCAGCTCTTTCCAAAGATGCTCAATAGGATTTAGGTCAGGGCTCATAGAAGGCCACTTCAGAATAGTCCAATGTTTTCCTCTTAGCCATTGTTGGGTGTTTTTAGCTGTGTGTTTTGGGTCATAATACTGTTGCAATACCCTTGACCTGCGACTGAGACAACGCTTTCTGACACTGGGCAGCACATTTCTCTCTAGAATCCCTTGATAGTCTTGAGATTTCATTGTACCCTGCACAGATTCAAGACACCCTGTGCCAGATGCGGCAGACCAGCCCCAAAACATAAAAGAGACTCCTCCATGTTTCACAGTAGGGACAGTGTTCTTATCTTGATATGCTTCATTTTTCCATCTGTGAACATAGATCTGATGTGCCTTGCCAAAAACTTCCATTTTTGTCTCATCTGTCCATAGGGCATTCTCCTAAAAGCTTTGTGACTTGTGAACATGTAGTTTGGCAAATTCCAGTCTGGCTTTTTTATGATTTTTTTTCAACAATGGTGTACTCGTTGGTCGTCTCCCATGAAGTCCACTTTAGATCAAACAACGACGGATGGTGCGATCTGACACTGATGTTCCTTGAGCTTGAAGTTCACCTTTAAGCTCTTTAGAAGTTTTCCTGGGCTCTTTTGTTACCATTCATATTATTCGTCTCTTTGATTTGTTATCAATTTTCCTCCTGCGGCCACGTCCAGGGAGGTTGGCTACAGTCCCATGGATCTTAAATTTCTGAATAATATGTGCAACTGTAGTTACAGGAACATCAAGCTGCTTGGAGATGGTCTTATAACCTTTACCTTTAACATGCTTGTCTATAATTTTCTTTCTAATCTCCTGAGACAACTCTTTCCTTTGCTTCCTTTGGTCCATGTTGAGTGTGGTACACACCATGTCACCAAACAGCACAGTGAGTATCTGTAGCCCTATATACAGGCCCACTGACTGATTACAAGATTGTCGACACCTGTGATGCTAATTAGTGGACACAACTTGATTTAACATGTCCCTTTTGTCACATTATTTTCAGGGGTACCATCATTTCTGTCCAGGCCTATTTCAAGAGTTTAATTTTTTTTTAAATTCTGTGGAAGCAGGGTTGAAAAGCAATGTCTGTCTTTCATTTGTTCATTTTCATCGATTTTTAATTTATTATTACTTTTGTCAGATTCAAGTTTTTTCTGTGACCATTGTGGGTTTTTCTTTCATTAAACGAGGGGTACCAACAATTTTGACCACGTGTGTATATAGTATATACAGAGCTCCTGTGTATGTCACTGGTGATCACTGTATTACCTATACACTATATACAGAGCTCCTGTCTATAATGTCACTGGTGATCACTGTGTTACCTGTACACTGACACTATATACAGAGCTCCTGTGTATAATGTTGCTGGTGGTAATAACAGTGTTGTTAGTATTGTGGTTTTGTATTCATGATCAGTACTGTAGTATTTGGTCACCTTGGGGTGGTAATATATGGTCTGGTCATAGTTTGGCCATATTTGTTCCTTGTATGTGGTATTATTCGGTCACTATGTAGTGGTAATATGTGATCTAGTCAAGGTGTGGCGATATTTGTCCCTTTTGTATGTGGTATTATTGGTGTTGATATAGTGGACTGTGTTGTGTATGGCGGTCATTTTATTCTCGCTGATCTTAACTAGGAAAAGATTTTTTTCCATTAGGCCACAGCCCCACCATCAGTATTTGGTCAGTATTTTTCTCAGGAGTGGCTGCCGAAACCAGGAATGGTTGATTAATGCAGAATTGGTGACTTGTTTCTATTATACCTTTTCTCTGATTGTTCATCACCTGTTTTGGCTCCCACTCCTGAGAAAAAATACTGACTGGATACTGACCGAATACTGATAGTAGGGCCGTGGCCTTAGCGATTAAATACTTGGACCAGAGCGGCAGAGATGCACTTACAGGGGTTCTCCGGTGAAAACAAGTAATCACCTCTCCACAGGATCATTGATAATATTGATTGGTGGGGGTCTGACTGCTTGCACACACCGGCAGAATGTGGAGCTTTTCTCCCCATTAGACTGGAGCGGCATGTGAGATGCGACCACTGATCCATTCATTCTCTCAGTGGCTGTGAGCGCTGCTCTTTTTTGCAAGTCTCTAAGAGAATGAATAGAGCTGCGGTCAGACGTCCCACCTGCCGCAGCATTTTAAAATAGGGATAAGTGTTCTGTCAGGGATAAAACTTCCCCATTCTTCCGATAGGTGCGTTTTCCAATGTTCGGACACAAATGCTCAATAAGTGATCACCTATCCTGTAGAGCCCATGGATCGGTGATAACTTGTTTTAACTAGTGTTGAGCGAGTATGTTCTGTCCGAGTCTGCTCGGGCCGAGCTCCGAGTATTTACAGCTGCTCGGTGATATGGTTGAATCGCTCCCGTGTGCATGATTTGCAACTGTTTGACAGCTTTAACCCCTTAACGACATGTCACGTATTAGTACGCACATGTCGTTATCCTCCGGTTCAGTGAGGGCTGCTGCGCTGAGCCCGCACTGAACCAAGCACATGTCAGCTGATTATTACAGCTTACATGTGCCCGCAACAGGCGCGGGTGGAATCGCGATCCACCCGCGGCTGTTAACATATTAAATGCCGCTGTCAATCTCCGACAGCGGCATTTAACGCGCGCTTCCTGAAAGCGCATCACTTACCCCTCCCATCGGCGACCCCGTCACATGATCGTGGGTCGCCGATGGGTGGTCATGACAACCCTGGGTCTGCAGCAGACACCAGTGGTTGTAATGATCCTGTCGCTGTGAGCGCCACCTAGTGGTCGGCGCTCATAGCACAGGACCATTTCTGCTGCATACAGGGGATCTGATCGTCCCCTGTATGTAGCAAAGGCGATCGGACAGTTGCTGCTTCAAGTCTCCTATGGAGACTACAGAAGCAAGCAAAAAGTGAAAAAAAAAGTTTTAAAAAATATGAAAAAAAATAAAAAAATGTAAAAGTTTAAATCACCCCCTAAAATCATAAAATAAACCCCACATACACATATTTGGCATTGCCGCGTTCAGAATCGCCTGATCTATCAATATAAAAATAGAATTAATGCGATCGGTAAATGGCGTAATGAGAAAAAAATTCTAAACGCCAGAATTACGTTTTTTGGTCACCGTAAAATTGCAATAAAATGCAATAACGGGCGATCAAAACATCGGATCTACCCCAAAATAGCATCTATAAAAACTTCAGCTCGGTTCACAAAAAATAAGCCCTCACCCTGCCCCAGATCCCGAAAAATGGAGACGCTACGGGTCTTGGAAAATGGCACCATTTTTTTTTTTTTACCAAACTTTGGAATTTTTTTTCATCACTTAAATAAAAAAGAACCTATACATGTTTGGTGTCTACGAACTCGTAATGACCTGGAGAATAATAATGGTAGGTCAGTTTTAGCATTCAATGAACGTGGTAAAAAAAAAAAAAAAAACCTCAGTGGTATTGCACTTTTTTTGCAATTTCACGGCGCTTGGAATTTTTTTCCCGTTTTCCCGTACACGGCATGGTAAAACTAGTAATGGCGTTAAAAAGTACAACTCGTCCCGCAAAAAATAAGCCCTAACATGGCCATATTGACTAAAAAATAAAAACGCTATGGCTCTGGGAATAAGTGGAGCAAAAAGCGAAAATGCAAAAACGGAAAATGCTCCGCGGCTTAAGGGGTTAATACATGTGAGGAATGTCTATTTCTTACACATTCCTCACATGTATTAAAACCGTCAAACAGTCGCAAATCATGCACACGGGAGCGATTCAACCATATCACCGAGCAGCTATAAATACTCGGAGCTCGGCCCGAGCATACTCGCCGAAAGGGTTAACAGAACATACTCGCTCAACACTAGTTTTAACCAAAGAAGCCCTTTAATGCAAACATGTCCATCCCAGTTAGAGTGTCGCCCAGTAGATGTGCAGGAGCCGCCAGTCAATGCTCCACTATAACAGCGAGAGCGGATAACAGATATTTGCATCTTGCTGTAGGTGGGCCCCTAGAGTTAATTTCCCCTGTGGGCCCCAGACACCGCAGTCCGACCCTGGTCATCAATATCAGATCAGTGAGGTTCCAACACACGGCCCCCTCACCAATAAGACAGCAGCTGGAAATACTCAGCGTAGAGCCCAAACAGCACAGCGCTGTACACTGTGTAGTGGCCGATCTTGGTACTGCAGCTCCTATTGAAATGATTGTGATCTGAGCTGTAGTACCTGAAACCAGCCATTGCACAGTGTGCGGAGCTGTGCTATTCCAGCTCTTAACACTGTGTACATCATCTTGCAGAAGTAGCTGATGTCTGGGGATTTCAGGTGTCAGACCCCCACTAATCACTGTATGAGTTCTGCTCTACTCCTTTATTAAAGGGGTGGTCTTGTGTTCCTCTCATCAGAAGCTGAAGATTTACAGTTCTGGCCGGTGGCTTGGCTGAGCCGCTTGTCTGAATTGTGCCCTCTTGCATTCTGCGGGCAGAGGCGGCTTTGCCTCTGCAGAATGGGACAGGCACAGGGGCACTGAAGTCCACCAGTCTGCAAGTGAGCGCTTCTTGCCAAGGAGACCGGCCACTTCTCAGGTGGTCAGTAACCATAGCAATGAGCTGTACACTGCAGAATTAAAAATCTTTTCCTTCTTGAGAACAGAGAAGATTTTGAATAAGAAGGAAATTGCAAAGTTTCTTGTTTTTACAAGCTCTTTGCAATCTTAGCCTTTTAATACATTCATTTTATTTAGTTATATATTTATTTTACTCTCTTATATAGCGCCGTTAGATTTTGTAACACCTTACAGACATTATCATCACTGTCCCCATTGGGGCTCACAATATGAATTCCCTATCAGTATGTCTTTGGAGTGTGGGAGGAAACCGGAGAACCCGGAGGAAACCCACACAAACACGGGGAGAACATACAAACTCCTTGCAGATGTTGTCCTTGCTATTATATGAACCCAGCCCCACAGCGTTAATCATTGACCCACCATGTTGCCCACATTCCTCGGCTTTTTTAAGATTTTCTGCAATGAATAAGAACACTGAAGAAAATCTAGATTGATCAACATTTCCTATCACAAATGCAGTTGCTGCAAAACTTGTCCATAGTCCTGTTCCCAGCTGAAAATTGGATACAATTGTATCTTGTGTAGACAATGCTCTGTGAGCTAAATAGCCGGGATCCACTGCTACAAGGCAGGAAACAGACAGATTCTGCTGATGGGTTCTGCTCCCAGAGCATTATTCAGCCTGGACATCTCAGCTCAGAGCAAAACCAGCTATAAGGCTGTGTGCACACCTAGCAGATTTGATGCAGATTTACATGCGTTTTTTTTGCCAGAGAGAAGCGTTTTCACATGCGTTTTTTCAAGCACTTTTCCAAGCAATTTTGAGCATCACTTGGAAAAGTGCTTGACAAGTTGATCACACAATATAAATCCATGCAACCGACATGGATCTATAATGTGTGAACAACTTAGATGCTTTAAATGCAGCATCTATAGTAAAAAAAAGAAAACGTTAATAAATAAAAAAAAACAACGGTATATTCACCTCTCCGGCGGCCCCCGGTCTGCTCTCCGGTCTCCTCCGGTCTGCTCCCGGCCGCGTCTTCTCTCTTCAGCGTCCTGCAGTGTACGGTCAGGACCTGCGGTGACGTCATTTAGTCAGCTGATGCCGACGTCAGCGGTCATGCAACCATCACCTGACTAAATGACGTCAGCGCAGGTCCTGACAGTACAGACAGCAGACCGGAGGAGACCGGAGAGCAGACCGGGGGCCGCCGGAGAGGTGAATATACAGGTTTTGTTTGTTTTTAACTTTTTTATTTCTTTTTTTCACCGCGTGGTAGCCGGGATGAAGAGGAGTTGTAGTCTCGTCTTCCTCCCAGATACCACATGCATCGCGAATAAGCTTCAGCGTAATCGCAGTAGAAATGGTCATGCTGCGTTTTGCAAAGTAATGCGAATTCGGTGCGCAAATTAGCGCATCATGTGCACAGCACATCCGAATTCACATGGCTTTGCATGGCAGACTGTTCTACAAACGTTTTCGCGGCCGTAAAAATGCCGCAAAAATGCTACAAATGCTACAAAAACGCTGCGTGGGCACATGGCCTAAGGCTGTGTGCCCACAATGCGTTTTTTAAGCGTTTCGGCATGGCAAAAACGCTGCAGAAACGCTTAAAAACGCATGTTAGAAGGTCTGCCATGTTCCCCAATGATAGTCCGCATGTGCTGTGCACATGCTGCGGAAATTTCCACTGCAGATTATCATTGCGGAAAAAAACGCAGCACTACCAATTATTTCGCGTAAGCGCTGCTTTTTCGCCGCCATTGACTTGCATTGGAACAAATGAATTCCGCTTCACTAGATAAGCACATGCGGAATACATGCGTTCAATGTGCGGATGGTACCCGCGTGTGGAGGATGGGAGACTCTCCTCCGGACCCGGGTACCATAGAACCTGTCAAAAAAAAGAATAAAATATAAAATAAATGTTATATTTACCTTCTGACGGCCCCCGCTGCGCTCGTCCTCCCATGCCGGCAGCTCGCGATGGACTGAAGGACCTGCGCTGACGTCATAGTCATGTGACAGCAGGTCCTTCAGTGTACCGCGATCTGCCGGCAGCCAGGACGGAGCGAAGCAAGACTGCGGGGGCCATCGGAAGTTAAGTATAGATCTATAGATGGTGGCCTGATTCTAACGCATCGGGTATTCTAGAATATGTATGCGGCAGACCGGGCGCAATCAGCAGAGCGGTGTTTAAATTTGGCGCCAAAATCGCTGATTGGTCGCGGCCAACAACCGCGACCAATCAGCAAAGCGGTGTTGAAATTTAGCGGCTATATCGCTGATTGGTCACGGCCGGCAGTCGCGACTAATCAGCAGGGCGGGGTTTAAATTTTGCGCCAATAATGCTGATTGGTCGCGGCCAGCGAACGTGACCAATCAGCAGAGCGGGGTTTAAATTTTGCGCCAATAATGCTGATTGGTTGCAGCCGCCGGTCGCGACCAATCAGCAAAGCGGTGTTTAAATTTGGCGCCAATAGTGGTGACTGGTCACGGCCACGACCATTCAGCAGAGCGGTGTTTAAATTTGGCGGCAATAATGCTGATTAGTCGCGGCCGGCAATTTGGCGCCAACAATACTGATTAGTCGCGGCCGGCAACCGCGACCAATCAGCAGAGCGGGGTTTAAATTTGGCGCCAAAATTGCTGATTGGTGGCGGCCGGCTGTCTCGACCAATCAGCAGAGCGGGGTTTAAATTTGGCGCCAATAATGCTGATTGGTCGCAATTGCCGCCCGCGACCAATCAGCAGAGCGGTGTTTAAATTTGGCGCCAATACTGCTGATTGGTCGCGGCCGGCAACCGCGACCAATCAGCATAGCGGGGTTTAAATTTGGCGCCAATACTGCTGATTGGTCGCGGACGGCGACCGCTACCAATCAGCAGAGCGGTGTTTAAATTTGGCGCCAATACTGCTGATTGATCTCGGCCAGCGACCGCGATCAATCAGCAGAGCGGTGTTTAAATTTGGCGCCAGTAATGCTGATTAGTCGCGGCCGGCATCCGCGACCAACTAGCGGAGCGGGTTTAAATTTGGCGCCAAAATCGCTGATTGGTCGCGTCTGGCGTCCGCGACCAATCAGCACAGCAGTGTTTAAATGTGGCGGCAAGATCGGTGATTGGTCGCGGCCGCTATTTAAATGTGGCGCCCAAATCGGTGATTGGTCACGGGCAGCGGCCGCAACCAATCAGCAGAGCGGTGTTTAACTTTAGCGCCAAGATCACTGATTGGTCGCGTGTGGAGAGCGAGACCAATCAGTGAATCGTATTGGTGAGGACCGGGGAGCGGAATCGTATTAGTGAGGACCGGGGAGCACCGCTGCCTGTGCGGCTACTTCCGCTGCGAGAAGCCGGGAGATGAGCGACTGCTCGCAGCAGAAGTATCCGGACCCGCAGCGCCGCTCCCCGGTCCTCCCTTGACACCCTAGCCGCTGATGTCCCCACAGTATCCGCATGGTGTTACAAAGGTCCGGACATTTGTGTTAAAAATCGGTGATTGGTCGCTGGCGCTGCCCGCGACCAATCACCGATTTGGGCGCCAAATTTAAATATCGGCCGCGACCAATCACCGATCTTGGCTCCACATTTAAACACCGCTGTGCTGATTGGTCGCCGACGCTTGGCGCGACCAATCACCGATTTTGGCGCCACATTTAAATAGCGTCCGCGACCAATCAGTACAGCGGTGTTTAAATGTGGAGCCAAGATCGGTGATTGGTCGCGGCCGATATTTAAATTTGGCGCCCAAATCGGTGATTGGTCGCGGGCAGCGTCCGCGACCAATCAGCACAGTAGTGTTTAACTTTTGCGGCAAGATCAGTGATTGGTCGCGGGCCAAGACCGCGACCAATCACCGATTTGTGCGGCACATTTAAATAGCGGCTGCGACCAATTGGATGTCAGCGCCGCTCCCCGGTCCTCCCTTCACACCCTAGCCGCTGATGTCCCCACAGTATCCGCATGGTGTTACAAAGGTCCGGACAATTGTGTTAAAAATCGCTGATTGGTCGCCGACGCTGGGCGCGACCAATCACCGATTTTGGCGCCACATTTAAATAGCGTCGGCGACCAATCAGCGATTTTTAACACAAATGTCCGGACCTTTGTAACACCATGCAGATACTGTGGGGACATCAGCGGCTAGGGTGTGAAGGGAGGACCAGGGAGCGGCGCTGACATCCATGCGGCTAGGGTGTGAAGGGAGGACCGGGGAGCGGCGCTGACATCCATGCGGCTAGGGTGTGAAGGGAGGACCGTTGAGCGGCGCTGACATCCAATTGGTCGCGGCCGCTATTTAAATGTGCCGCACAAATCGGTGATTGGTAGCGGTCTTGGCCCGCGACCAATCACTGATCTTGCCGCAAAAGTTAAACACTACTGTACTGATTGGTCGCGGACGCTGCCCGCGACCAATCACCGATTTGGGCGCCAAATTTAAATATCGGCCGCGACCAATCACCGATCTTGGCTACACGATCTTGGCTCCCGGCTGCATCTCCGTCCCGCAGATGGGTCCGGCGGTCGATGTCCTTCTGCTGGTACCGGCCGGGAGATGAGCGCCTCGCGGCGCTCATCTCCCGGCTGCATCGCCGCTGAGCTCCGTCCCGCAGATGAGCCGCTAACGGCCGCCATCTTTTTTCAGAAATCCCGCGGCGCTGATTGGCCGCTGCCGGACCAATGAGCGACGCGGGATTTCCAGGACAGACGGACAAACAGACAGACAGACAGACGGGATAAGACAATTATACAGTAGATTTTTTTATTTTTAACCAGTCTTTGGGGTCACACTATATAAATCCATGCCGTTTTCATGGATTTCTATAGTGTGACCAAATTGACAAGCACTTTCCAAGTGATGCTAAAATCACTTGTAAATCGCTTGTCAACCCGCATGTGGAAATGCATGTGAAGAACGCTTCACTTCTGCATGTCCCTGGCAGGAAAAACGCATGTACAATCCGCATGTACAATCCGCATATACAATCCGCATATACAATCCGCATGTACAATCCGCATGTACAATCCGCATATACAATCCGCATATACAATCCGCATGTACAATCCGCATGTACAATCCGCATGTACAATCCGCATGCACAATCCGCATGTACAATCCGCATATACAATCCGCATGTACAATCCGCATGTGCAATCCGCATATACAATCCGCATATACAATCCGCATGTACAATCCGCATGTACAATCCGCATGTACAATCCGCATGTACAATCCGCATGCACAATCCGCATGCACAATCCGCATATACAATCCGCATGTACAATCCGCATGTACAATCCGCATGCACAATCCGCATGTACAATCCGCATGTACAATCCGCATGTACAATCCGCATGTACAATCCGCATGTACAATCCGCGTGTACAATCCGCGTGTACAATCCGCGTGTACAATCCGCGTGTACAATCCGCATGTACAACCCGCATGTACAATCCGCATGTACAATCCGCATGTACAATCCGCATGTACAATCCGCATGTACAATCCGCATGTACAATCCGCATATACAATCCGCGTGTACAATCCGCGTGTACAATCCGCGTGTACAATCCGCATGTACAATCCGCATGTACAATCCGCATGTACAATCCGCATGTACAATCCGCATGTACAATCCGCATGCGTTTTTTCTGCCAGGGAGATGCAGAAACGCTCAGGAAAAATCCGGAGCTTTTGTGCATCGTGGGCACATAGCCTAAGTCTCTGCATTTGTCTGCTTACACATCTGTACATTTCTGAACACATTCAGGAAAAATTGCAGTATATTTGTTAAAATTGGGCATATAGCATACTATAGGTGCTTCTCACAAAATTAGAATATCATCAAAAAGTTAATTTATTTCAGTTCTTCAATACAAAAAGTAAAACTCATATTATATAGAGTCATTACAGACAGAGTGATCTATTTTAAGTGTTTATTTCTGTTAATGCTATTATCTCAGTAAATTAGAATACTTTATAACGCCAGCTTGAAAAATGTTTTTAAAATCTGAAATGTTGTCCTACTGAAATGTATGTTCAGTAAATGCCCTCAATACTTGGCCAGGCTCCTTTTGCATCAATTACTGCATCAATGCGGCAATGTGGCATGGAGGCGATCAGCCTGTGACACTGCTGAGGGGTTATGGAAGCCCAGGTGGCTTTGATAGAAGCCTTCAGCTCGTCTGCATTGTTGGGTCTGGGGTCTCTCATCTTTCTCTTGACAATACCCCATAGATTCTCTATAATAGATTCTCTATGGGGTTAAGGTCAGGTGAGTTTGCTGCCAATCAAGCACAGTGATACTGTTGTGTAAACCAGGTATTGGTACTTTTGGCCGTGTGGACAGGTGCCAAGTCCTGCTGGAAAATGACATTTCCATCTCCATAAAGCTTGTCGGCAGAGGGAAGCATGAAGTGCTCTACAATGTCCTGGTAGACGGGTGCGCTGACTTTGGTCTTGATAAAACACAGTGGACCTACACCAGCAGATGACATGGCTCCCCAAACCATCACCGATTGTGGAAACTTCACACGAGACCTCCAGCAGCTTGGATTGTGGCCTCTCCACTAGTGTTGAGCATTCCGATACTGAAATATCGGGTATCGGCCGATATTCGCGGTATCGGAATTCCGATACTTAATTCCGATACTATTGCAATATCGTATACCGGAATCGGAAGTTCCCATAATGCAATGAGACATTTTCATTTTATTCAGCCAATGAGGATCCTAAGAAGTGTGGGCACATCCTGTTAGGCATGTAGGCATCTTAACTAATGGCATGGCTGTGATTGGCTGCTGAAATGATGTCATGATGCACTATAAAAGCCACCGCCGCCATTTTGAGCTCACTCTGCTGTGAATTCAGTTAGGGATAGGACGCTGTTGTTCTGAGGGACAGTTTTAGCTACCTATTTGCTCTATACTGCTTTACCCAAGCTACTTTCTAAATCACTGTGCCTTGCAGTGCTAGTGCACAGTTCCCTGTGCTGTTCACCGCTATCTGCAAGGTCTGTGTGTGTGAGTGCAGCTCACCCTGTAGTGTGTGCTTCAGCCAAGTCTGGTTGTAGTGCACTCAGTGTGTGTCACTGCCTCATACATTGTCCTTTTTTGCCAATTCATAATTTTTCCTGATATCTCCTATTAGTGTGGTGGTTCCATCTGTATTCAGCTAAATTGGTTCCAAACACACTATATAGGAGTAGATAGAGAAATTTTTTTCTGTCTTGCAGCACTAGTGCACAGTGCTCTGCATCTGTACTGTTCACCGCTGTCTGCAAGGTCTGGTGTGTGAGTGCAGCTCACCCTGTAGTGTGTGCTTCAACCCCGTCTGGTTGTAGTGCACTCAGTGAGTGTCACTGCCTCATACATTGTCCTTTATTGCCAATTCATAATTTTTCCTGATATCTCCTATTAGTGTGGTGGTTCCATCTGTATTCAGCTAAATTGGTTCCAAACACACTATATAGGAGTAGATAGAGAAATTTTTTTCCGTCTTGCAGCACTAGTGCACAGTGCTCTGCATCTGTACTGTTCACCGCTGTCTGCAAGGTCTGGTGTGTGAGTGCAGCTCACCCTGTAGTGTGTGCTTCAACCCCGTCTGGTTGTAGTGCACTCAGTGTGTGTCACTGCCTCATACATTGTCCTTTATTGCCAATTCATAATTTTTCCTGATATCTCCTATTAGTGTGGTGGTTCCATCTGTATTCAGCTAAATTGGTTCCAAACACACTATATAGGAGTAGATAGAGAATTTTTTTTCCGTCTTGCAGCACTAGTGCACAGTGCTCTGCATCTGTACTGTTCACCGCTGTCTGCAAGGTCTGGTGTGTGAGTGCAGCTCACCCTGTAGTGTGTGCTTCAACCCCGTCTGGTTGTAGTGCACTCAGTGTGTGTCACTGCCTCATACATTGTCCTTTATTGCCAATTCATAATTTTTCCTGATATCTCCTATTAGTGTGGTGGTTCCATCCATATTCAGCTAAATTGATTCCAAACACACTATATAGGAGTAGATAGAGGAGCCTTTCTGCAGCATTGGGCCCTGCAGCCCCAGCCAGATTAGTATTAGCCTATTTTTTGCAGCCTCATCTATTGCATTGTAGGTTACCTTCCTACATTGTAATAGCTACAAAAAGTTTGTGATACTATCGTTATTACATCTTTAGGCACATCCAGTGTCTTTTTGTGACAAAAAAAACCTAAATAAAGTTCACCAAACACTCCACTTTACAGTTGTGTAGGCCACATTAGCTCATATTAAAGTCTAGTCCACACTTTATAAAATTAGTGTTTCTTATACCTGTTAGCAGCTGTTCAGGAATAAGCACACTAAGCCCTTAGTACTTTTCTGCCTATCTTTATCAGTCTACCAAGATGAAGAAGGCAGGGAGTAAGGCATGTGGTCGTGGTCGTGGGCGTGGAGTTTCTGCAGGGAGAGGACGTGAGGATTCTGTGCCTGCAGGGAGAGGACGTGGGGATTCTGTGCCTGCTGCGGGCACCAGTGACTCAGCATCCCCCAGTTTTACCAGGGAACAGTCCTTTATGCGCAGCTTTGTAGGAGCTAGCCGTACCCCACTGCTGCGCGAGGACCAAATTGAAGCCGTTGTCGGATGGATGGCAGCTAACGCATCGACTTCAATTAGTTCCAGATCCTCTCAGGTCCTGAGCACTGAAGAGCACCCATCTGTCTCTTCACCACCTGCCAAATTGCCCAGGCAGTCAGAGAGCCCTGGACAGGAGCCATCTCTACTTCTGTTCTCTGAATCTCTTGGCTTGGAAAGAGGGGGCCAGCCAAGCAGAATTCGAGAATTTGAAGAAGAGGTAGTATGCAGTGATGCGCAACCGTTTTGTCTCTCTGAATCTGAAGAGGCGGGTGGGCCAGTGCCTATGGTCAGCAGCACACCTCAGTACGCATCTGATGATGAGACTCAGGTGCCACTTTCTGGTGCGTACTGTGCTGTCGAGACTACCCAGGAGAAGCAGTTGTTTGAAGAGGGTGGTGTAGATGATGAGGTCCTTGACCCATCATGGCGTGAGGGACAGGAAGGTGGTGGGAGCAGCTCTGAGGAAGAGATTCCCCGAACGGCCCAAAAAGGAGGGAGAGGGAGGGGGCAGACTTGGTTGCCTGTAGCCTCCACTTCGGCACCCATTAGGAGCATGGCTCTTCCAAAATCCAAAGCGGGCGCTCCCAAGACTTGCAGTGCCTGGTCCTTTTTTGACACAGTTGCAGATGACATTTGCTTTGTCAAATGCAAGCTGTGTAATCAGAAGGTGAAAAGAGGGAAAAGTGTCAGCAACCTCAATACCACAAATATGTGGAAACATGTGCGGACCAAGCACGTGGTGGAGTTACACAAACACACTGAAGACCTAGGCCAACCTACAGCGCCACCTACCACCTCTTCAGCTCGTGTTGTAGCCTCTTCCTCCAGCTCACACACAGCTGGTTCGGCTTCCTCACAGGATCGCCATGGAAGAATCTCTGGCACTGTTGTACAGAGACACAGTGTAATTCCACCCACAGCACCACTTTCCCAGTCATCCTCACACTCCCAGGCCAGTCTACAGCCATCGTTAGCACAGGCATGGGAGAAAAGGCGCCCATACTCGGCAAACCACCCCCGAGCACAGGCTCTGAATGCTGGCATTGCTAAACTACTGGCCCTTGAAATGCTATCATTCAGGCTGGTGGAGACTGACACATTCCGTAACTTTATGGCATTGGCAGTCCCACAATACAACGTGCCCAGCCGCTTTTATTTCAGCAGGCAAGCCGTCCCTGCCCTGCAACATCATGTGGAGGGAAAAATTAAACATGCGCTACAAAACGCCGTCAGTAGCAAGGTCCACCTGACCACTGATGCGTGGACCAGTAAGCATGGACAGGGACGATACCTTTCCCTCACTGCCCATTGGGTAAATGTTGTGGAGCCGGGTACAGATCTTGAGAGTGGCACTGTACGTGTTCTGCCAACTCCAAGGATTGCAGGAATCCAGTCTGTACACATTGACTCCTCCTCATACTCCAGTTCCTCTGAATCAGCGCTGCAGGAGCCGTCACGGTCTACCTCCACATCGACCCGTGAACGGTTACCTGTTATGATGACCGATATGAGCACAGCCGTGGCCAAACGTCAACAGGCCGTATTAAAATTAATTTCTTTGGGGAATCGAAGCCACACAGCGCAGGAGCTCTGGAATGCCATCAAGCAGCAGAGTGACGTGTGGTTTGTGCCAGCGAATCTCCAGCCAGGCATGGTAGTGTGTGACAATGGCCGAAATCTGGTGGCAGCTCTGGGCCTAGGCAACCTCACTCACATCCCATGTCTGGCACATGTGCTCAACTTGGTCGTGCAGAGTTTTTTGAGGGACTATCCGGATCTTGATGCACTGCTTCACAAGGTCCGCATAGAGTGCGCTCACTTGCGGCGTTCCAGCAATGCAAGATCACGCATTGCAGCTCTGCAGCGCCGATTATGTCTTCCGGAACATCGCATCATATGTGACCTACCCACCAGGTGGAATTCAACGTTACATATGTTGGAGAGGTTGTGTGAGCAGCAGGCAGCAGTAATGGAGTACCAGCTGCAGCAGGCGCAAACAAGTCGCAGTGCGCGCCGTTCACACTTCACCACCACTGAGTGGGCCTCTATGAAGGACATTTGCCACGTTTTGCGTGCCTTCGATTATTCCACGCGGATGGCGAGTGCAGATGATGCACTAGTCAGCATGACTATCCCCCTTATCTGCCTGCTTGAAAAAACACTGCAAGCACTAAGGGACGAGGTTTTGGAAGAGGTGGAGGATGAGGAGTCACAAATGCCATCTGCTTCTCTACAGTCTGCGCAACGTGGTTCCTCACAAAGGCCTAGGCAGGGGACACTTTGTGAGGAGGATGAGGAGGAGTCAATGGATGAGGAAGACATCTGTCCAGAGGAGGGAGGTACACAATGCTCTAGTAGTCAGTATCTAGAGCGAGGGTGGGGTGATGCAGAGCAGGCAGAGATCACGCCTCAAGCAGGGGACAGCGTTTCTTGGCCAGTTGGCAGTCTGCAGCACATGGTTGATTTCATGCTGCAGTGCCTCAGAAACGACCGCCGCATCGCCCACATTCTCAACACGGCTGATTATTGGGTGTCCACCCTCCTAGATCCTCGCTACCGGGACAACTTACAAAGCCTCATAACACCATTGAACCGGGAGCGTAAAATGCGGGAGTACCAAGACGCACTGGTGCATTCCATCATGTTCTCCATTCCAACCGAGAGCAGTGCTGCTAGTGCTTTACAAAGCAGCTCAGTGCGTCGAGGCAGTGGAGGAAGCTCTGCACAAAGAGGGAGCAGAAGCAGCGCCTCAGCACAAGGCAAGACCAGTATGGCCGAAATGTGGCAAAGTTTTGTGTCCCCGCCGCCACAAATGTCTACACCATCACAGACAGCTCCAGTCAGCAGGAGGCAACGTTTCCGTCAGATGGTGACAGACTACATGTCTTGCCCTCTTAGTGTACTCCCAGACGGCTCTTCTCCCTTCAAGTTTTGGGTCTGTAAGCTGGATACATGGCCAGAGCTTAGTCAGTATGCACTGGAGGTGCTAGCTTGCCCTGCTGCTAGTGTATTATCGGAACGCGTCTTTAGTGCCGCAGGTGGTGTACTAACAGACCGTCGCATGCGACTATCCTCCGATAACGTTGACCGGCTTACTTTTCTCAAAATGAACAAGGCCTGGATCTCTCATGAATTTGCCAGTCCTCTTCCAGAATAAATAATTGGTTGGCAACAGTATCCAGGTCTCCTGTTCTGTTCATGTTTCTACCACCTGAACTGTAATCCCTGAGCTCCAACACCGCCAGTTGGCGCTCGGAAGTGCCGTCTGCACAGTCAACACTTGCTGCCGTGTTATTGGGGTTCAGTAACGTCAGCTGTTCTCCTGCTGTGCGGACGGCAATTTCTCCTGATTTGTCCACATCCACTGTACTACACATTTTAAAGTTGCTCCAATTACTCCTCTGGCTCCTCTGTTTTCATTCTTATCCCTGGGCTCCAGCACCGCCAGTTGGCGCTCGGAAGTGCTGTCTGCACAGTCAACACTTGCTACCATGTTATTGGGGTTCAGTAACGTCAGCTGTTCCCCTGCTGTGCGGACGGCAATTTCTCCTGCTCTGTCCACATTCTCACTACTACAGATTTTAAAGTTGCTCCAATTACACCTCTGGCTCCTCTGTTTTCATTCTTATCCCTGGGCTCCAGCACCGCCAGTTGGCGCTCGGAAGTGCCGTCTGCACAGTCAACACTTGCTGCGGTGTTATTGGGGTTCGGTAACGTCAGCTGTTCCCCTGCTGTGTTCACGGCAATTTCTCCTGCTCTGTCCATATTCACTGTGCTACTTATTTAAAACTTGCTCCAATTACACCTCTGGCTCCTCCGTTTTTAGTATTTACCCTGGGCTCCAACACCGCCAGTTGGCGCTCGGAAGTGCTGTCTGCACAGTCAACACTTGCTGCCGTGTTATTGGGGTTCAGTAACGTCAGCTGTTCTCCTGCTGTGCGGACGGCAATTTCTCCTGCTTTGTCCACATCCACTGTACTACACATTTTAAAGTTGCTCGAATTACACCTCTGGCTCCTCTGTTTTCATTCTTATCCCTGGGCTCCAGCACCGCCAGTTGGCGCTCGGAAGTGCCGTCTGCACAGTCAACACTTGCTGCCGTGTTATTGGGGTTCAGTAACGTCAGCTGTTCTCCTGCTGTGCGGACGGCAATTTCTCCTGCTTTGTCCACATCCACTGTACTACACATTTTAAAGTTGCTCGAATTACACCTCTGGCTCCTCTGTTTTCATTCTTATCCCTGGGCTCCAGCACCGCCAGTTGGCGCTCGGAAGTGCCGTCTGCACAGTCAACACTTGCTACCATGTTATTGGGGTTCAGTAACGTCAGCTGTTCCCCTGCTGTGTTCACGGCAATTTCTCCTGCTCTGTCCATATTCACTGTGCTACTTATTTAAAACTTGCTCCAATTACACCTCTGGCTCCTCCGTTTTTAGTATTTACCCTGGGCTCCAACACCGCCAGTTGGCGCTCGGAAGTGCTGTCTGCACAGTCAACACTTGCTGCCGTGTTATTGGGGTTCAGTAACGTCAGCTGTTCCCCTGCTGTGCGGACGGCAATTTCTCCTGCTCTGTCCACATTCTCACTACTACAGATTTTAAAGTTGCTCCAATTACACCTCTGGCTCCTCTGTTTTCATTCTTATCCCTGGGCTCCAGCACCGCCAGTTGGCGCTCGGAAGTGCTGTCTGCACAGTCAACACTTGCTACCATGTTATTGGGGTTCAGTAACGTCAGCTGTTCCCCTGCTGTGCGGACGGCAATTTCTCCTGCTCTGTCCACATTCTCACTACTACAGATTTTAAAGTTGCTCCAATTACACCTCTGGCTCCTCTGTTTTCATTCTTATCCCTGGGCTCCAGCACCGTCAGTTGGCGCTCGGAAGTGCCGTCTGCACAGTCAACACTTGCTGCGGTGTTATTGGGGTTCGGTAACGTCAGCTGTTCCCCTGCTGTGTTCACGGCAATTTCTCCTGCTCTGTCCATATTCACTGTGCTACTTATTTAAAACTTGCTCCAATTACACCTCTGGCTCCTCCGTTTTTAGTATTTACCCTGGGCTCCAACACCGCCAGTTGGCGCTCGGAAGTGCTGTCTGCACAGTCAACACTTGCTGCCGTGTTATTGGGGTTCAGTAACGTCAGCTGTTCTCCTGCTGTGCGGACGGCAATTTCTCCTGCTTTGTCCACATCCACTGTACTACACATTTTAAAGTTGCTCGAATTACACCTCTGGCTCCTCTGTTTTCATTCTTATCCCTGGGCTCCAGCACCGCCAGTTGGCGCTCGGAAGTGCCGTCTGCACAGTCAACACTTGCTGCGGTGTTATTGGGGTTCGGTAACGTCAGCTGTTCCCCTGCTGTGTTCACGGCAATTTCTCCTGCTCTGTCCATATTCACTGTGCTACTTATTTAAAACTTGCTCCAATTACACCTCTGGCTCCTCCGTTTTTAGTATTTACCCTGGGCTCCAATACCGCTAGTTGCTGCTCAGAAGTGCCGTCTGCACAGTCAACGCTTGATCCAGTGTTATTGGGATTCAGTAACGTCAGCTGATCCCCAGCTGTGTGTCCGGCAAATTCTCCTGCTTTGTCCACATCCACTGTAGTACGGATTTAAAACCTCCTCCAAATACACCTCTGGCTCTTCTGTTTTTAGTATTTACCCTGGGCTCCAGCACCGCCAGCTGGTTCTCGGCAGTTCCATTGGCTCTTGTACCTTCTGCTACCCATCCGGGTTCCAGTACCGTCAGCTGGTTCTCGGCAGTGTCTTTGGCACGGGTACTCCCTCCTGCCCAGCCTGGTTCCAGCACGCCAGCTGTTTCCGGGTAGTGTCAACGTCACTTTGCCTCCAATGCGTTGTCCTGTCGTGTTGCGGTCGGGTTAGCCGACTCTATGGTGCCTGCAGTTTAGGTGACTCCTATGTGGGCTGCGGGATCTGGCAATGAAGGCTGGTTCCATAGTGCCAATAGGACAAGCACCCTCTGTAGGACTGTGGGTTTTGGTAACTGCGGCCGGCTCGCGGCCTTGAACTTTTTTTTTACATGGGTACCTTCTGCTACCCATCCGGGTTCCAGTACCGTCAGCTGGTTCTCGGCAGTGCCTTTGGATTAGGTGCCTCCTTCTCGGTATCCAAGTTCCACCAACGTCTGCTGGTCCTTGGTAGTGCTTTCTGGCACAGGTACCTCCTGCTTAGTAACCGAGTTCCAGTAACATCAGCTGGTCCTCGGTAGTTCCATTGGCTCTTGTACCTTCTGCTACCCATCCGGGTTCCAGTACCGTCAGCTGGTCCTCGGTAGTTCCATTTGCTCTTGTATCTTCTGCTACCCATCCGGGTTCCAGTACCGTCAGCTGGTCCTCGGTAGTTCCATTTGCTCTTGTATCTTCTGCTACCCATCCGGGTTCCAGTACCGTCAGCTGGTTCTCGGCAGTGCCTTTGGATTAGGTGCCTCCTTCTCGGTATCCAAGTTCCACCAACGTCTGCTGGTCCTTGGTAGTGCTTTCTGGCACAGGTACCTCCTGCTTAGTAACCGAGTTCCAGTAACATCAGCTGGTCCTCGGTAGTTCCATTGGCTCTTGTACCTTCTGCTACCCATCCGGGTTCCAGTACCGTCAGCTGGTCCTCGGTAGTTCCATTTGCTCTTGTATCTTCTGCTACCCATCCGGGTTCCAGTACCGTCAGCTGGTTCTCGGCAGTGCCTTTGGATTAGGTGCCTCCTTCTCGGTATCCAAGTTCCACCAACGTCTGCTGGTCCTTGGTAGTGCTTTCTGGCACAGGTACCTCCTGCTTAGTAACCGAGTTCCAGTAACATCAGCTGGTCCTCGGTAGTTCCATTGGCTCTTGTACCTTCTGCTACCCATCCGGGTTCCAGTACCGTCAGCTGGTCCTCGGTAGTTCCATTTGCTCTTGTATCTTCTGCTACCCATCCGGGTTCCAGTACCGTCAGCTGGTTCTCGGCAGTGTCTTTGGCACGGGTACTCCCTCCTGCCCAGCCTGGTTCCAGCACGCCAGCTGTTTCCGGGTAGTGTCAACGTCACTTTGCCTCCAATGCGTTGTCCTGTCGTGTTGCGGTCGGGTTAGCCGACTCTATGGTGCCTGCAGTTTAGGTGACTCCTATGTGGGCTGCGGGATCTGGCAATGAAGGCTGGTTCCATAGTGCCAATAGGACAAGCACCCTCTGTAGGACTGTGGGTTTTGGTAACTGCGGCCGGCTCGCGGCCTTGAACTTTTTTTTTACATGGGTACCTTCTGCTACCCATCCGGGTTCCAGTACCGTCAGCTGGTTCTCGGCAGTGCCTTTGGATTAGGTGCCTCCTTCTCTGTATCCAAGTTCCACCAACGTCTGCTGGTCCTTGGTAGTGCTTTCTGGCACAGGTACCTCCTGCTTAGTAACCGAGTTCCAGTAACATCAGCTGGTCCTCGGTAGTTCCATTGGCTCTTGTACCTTCTGCTACCCATCCGGGTTCCAGTACCGTCAGCTGGTCCTCGGTAGTTCCATTTGCTCTTGTATCTTCTGCTACCCATCCGGGTTCCAGTACCGTCAGCTGGTTCTCGGCAGTGTCTTTGGCACGGGTACTCCCTCCTGCCCAGCCTGGTTCCAGCACGCCAGCTGTTTCCGGGTAGTGTCAACGTCACTTTGCCTCCAATGCGTTGTCCTGTCGTGTTGCGGTCGGGTTAGCCGACTCTATGGTGCCTGCAGTTTAGGTGACTCCTATGTGGGCTGCGGGATCTGGCAATGAAGGCTGGTTCCATAGTGCCAATAGGACAAGCACCCTCTGTAGGACTGTGGGTTTTGGTAACTGCGGCCGGCTCGCGGCCTTGAACTTTTTTTTTACATGGGTACCTTCTGCTACCCATCCGGGTTCCAGTACCGTCAGCTGGTTCTCGGCAGTGCCTTTGGATTAGGTGCCTCCTTCTCGGTATCCAAGTTCCACCAACGTCTGCTGGTCCTTGGTAGTGCTTTCTGGCACAGGTACCTCCTGCTTAGTAACCGAGTTCCAGTAACATCAGCTGGTCCTCGGTAGTTCCATTGGCTCTTGTACCTTCTGCTACCCATCCGGGTTCCAGTACCGTCAGCTGGTCCTCGGTAGTTCCATTTGCTCTTGTATCTTCTGCTACCCATCCGGGTTCCAGTACCGTCAGCTGGTTCTCGGCAGTGTCTTTGGCACGGGTACTCCCTCCTGCCCAGCCTGGTTCCAGCACGCCAGCTGTTTCCGGGTAGTGTCAACGTCACTTTGCCTCCAATGCGTTGTCCTGTCGTGTTGCGGTCGGGTTAGCCGACTCTATGGTGCCTGCAGTTTAGGTGACTCCTATGTGGGCTGCGGGATCTGGCAATGAAGGCTGGTTCCATAGTGCCAATAGGACAAGCACCCTCTGTAGGACTGTGGGTTTTGGTAACTGCGGCCGGCTCGCGGCCTTGAACTTTTTTTTTACATGGGTACCTTCTGCTACCCATCCGGGTTCCAGTACCGTCAGCTGGTTCTCGGCAGTGCCTTTGGATTAGGTGCCTCCTTCTCGGTATCCAAGTTCCACCAACGTCTGCTGGTCCTTGGTAGTGCTTTCTGGCACAGGTACCTCCTGCTTAGTAACCGAGTTCCAGTAACATCAGCTGGTCCTCGGTAGTTCCATTGGCTCTTGTACCTTCTGCTACCCATCCGGGTTCCAGTACCGTCAGCTGGTCCTCGGTAGTTCCATTTGCTCTTGTATCTTCTGCTACCCATCCGGGTTCCAGTACCGTCAGCTGGTTCTCGGCAGTGTCTTTGGCACGGGTACTCCCTCCTGCCCAGCCTGGTTCCAGCACGCCAGCTGTTTCCGGGTAGTGTCAACGTCACTTTGCCTCCAATGCGTTGTCCTGTCGTGTTGCGGTCGGGTTAGCCGACTCTATGGTGCCTGCAGTTTAGGTGACTCCTATGTGGGCTGCGGGATCTGGCAATGAAGGCTGGTTCCATAGTGCCAATAGGACAAGCACCCTCTGTAGGACTGTGGGTTTTGGTAACTGCGGCCGGCTCGCGGCCTTGAACTTTTTTTTTACATGGGTACCTTCTGCTACCCATCCGGGTTCCAGTACCGTCAGCTGGTTCTCGGCAGTGCCTTTGGATTAGGTGCCTCCTTCTCGGTATCCAAGTTCCACCAACGTCTGCTGGTCCTTGGTAGTGCTTTCTGGCACAGGTACCTCCTGCTTAGTAACCGAGTTCCAGTAACATCAGCTGGTCCTCGGTAGTTCCATTGGCTCTTGTACCTTCTGCTACCCATCCGGGTTCCAGTACCGTCAGCTGGTCCTCGGTAGTTCCATTTGCTCTTGTATCTTCTGCTACCCATCCGGGTTCCAGTACCGTCAGCTGGTTCTCGGCAGTGTCTTTGGCACGGGTACTCCCTCCTGCCCAGCCTGGTTCCAGCACGCCAGCTGTTTCCGGGTAGTGTCAACGTCACTTTGCCTCCAATGCGTTGTCCTGTCGTGTTGCGGTCGGGTTAGCCGACTCTATGGTGCCTGCAGTTTAGGTGACTCCTATGTGGGCTGCGGGATCTGGCAATGAAGGCTGGTTCCATAGTGCCAATAGGACAAGCACCCTCTGTAGGACTGTGGGTTTTGGTAACTGCGGCCGGCTCGCGGCCTTGAACTTTTTTTTTACATGGGTACCTTCTGCTACCCATCCGGGTTCCAGTACCGTCAGCTGGTTCTCGGCAGTGCCTTTGGATTAGGTGCCTCCTTCTCGGTATCCAAGTTCCACCAACGTCTGCTGGTCCTTGGTAGTGCTTTCTGGCACAGGTACCTCCTGCATAGTAACCGAGTTCCAGTAACATCAGCTGGTCCTCGGTAGTTCCATTGGCTCTTGTACCTTCTGCTACCCATCCGGGTTCCAGTAACATCAGCTGGTCCTCGGTAGTTCCATTGGCTCTTGTACCTTCTGCTACCCATCCGGGTTCCAGTACCGTCAGCTGGTTCTCGGCAGTGCCTTTGGATTAGGTGCCTCCTTCTCGGTATCCAAGTTCCACCAACGTCTGCTGGTCCTTGGTAGTGCTTTCTGGCACAGGTACCTCCTGCTTAGTAACCGAGTTCCAGTAACATCAGCTGGTCCTCGGTAGTTCCATTGGCTCTTGTACCTTCTGCTATCCATCCGGGTTCCAGTACCGTCAGCTGGTCCTCGGTAGTTCCTCAGCTTTCTTGTACCTTCTGCTACATTTCCAAGTTCAAGCTTTTTGAAATGGTTCTTGGTAATCACTCTGGATCTCCCTGACGAGGACCCTGAAGACGAGGACCCTGAAGACCAACCCTAAGAAGACGAGGACCCCGAAGACAATGACCCTGAAGACGAGGACCCTGAAGACCACCCCGAAGAAGACGAGGACCCTGAAGACCACCCCGAAGAAGACGAGGACCCTGAAGACCACCCCGAAGAAGACGAGGACCCCGAAGACGAGGACCCAGAAGACCAACCCGAAGAAGACGAGGACCCCGAAGACGAGGACCCCCGAAGACGACGACCCTGAAGACCACCCCGAAGAAGACCAAGAAGATGACCCTGAAGAAGTTGACCAAGAAGACAAAGAAGAGAAGACAAGCACCAAGATACAGAAAAACAAGAGACAGAAAACCAAGAAGCAGAAATACAAGAAGCTGCAGAACAAAAAGCGGAAGAACATTAAGCATAAGACTAAAAATCAGAGCAAAAGATAATATCTAAATTATAAGCAGAAGATGACTAAGCAGTGTATGGGGGTGAGTCCGTTCCTCCTCGTGGTGCCCCTGGAAAAGACCTGCTGCTGCAGGCCAAACTGAACGCGGACAAATCCTGTTGTAAATCTTTTGTGACGGGCAGAACGAAAGGTGTAATGTCCAACCTTTTATAGATAACAACTACAGGAATGCCTGTCACAAATAAGAATATGATGAAGAAGAAGAAGATGAAGAAGTAGAATATGAAGAATGTAAAAAAAAGAATAATACGAAGAAGGTGAAGAAGAAGAAGGTGAAGAAGAAGTGGATGAAAAAGATGCTGAGGATGATGAAGGAGAAAGTGTGGGAGAAGTAAAAAAGAAGGTGAAGAGCATGGAAGTAGTGAAACATAAATATCTGACAAAATATAAAAATACTTAACATAGTTAATATTTCCGTAACTCAGAACATAATAAAAAAATATTAATTCCTGCTATTCCATTTGACTGGGCTAAACCTCTATGCCTTTATTGTCTCCCCCACCTCCCCCAATACATTCTACATTATTCTTAGTTGTTTTCCTTCATGTAGAAATAACCTACAAGGAAAGAAAGGGTTTATTTTAATTCCGATATTTATGTCCCATTGACTTGGATTGGTTTCCGGTATCGGAATCGGCGATATCCGATACTTTTTCGGTATCGGTCCGATCCAATCCGATCCGATATTTCCCGATATCGGAAGGTATCGCTCAACACTACTCTCCACTCTTCCTCCAGACTCTGGGACCTTGATTTCCAAATGAAATGCAAAATTTACTTTCATCTGAAAACAACACCTTGGACCACTGAGCAACAGTCCAGGTCTTTTTCTCCTTGGCCCAAGTAAGACGCTTCTGGCGTTGTCTATTGGTCATGAGTGGCTTGACACAAGGAATGCGACACTTGTAGCCCATGTCCTGGATACGTCTGTGTGTGATGGCTCTTGAAGCAATGACTCCAGCAGCAGTCCACTCCTTGTGAATCTTCCCCAAATGTTTGAATGGCCTTTCCTTAACAATCTTTTCAAGGCTGCGGTTATCCCGGTTGCTTGTGCACCTCTTCCTACCACACTTTTTCTTTCCACTCAACTTTCCATAAATATGCTTGGATACAGCACTCTGTTAACAGCCAGCTTCTTTAGCAATGACCTTTTGTGGTTTACACTCCTTGTGGAGTGTGTCAATGACTGCCTTCTGGACATCTGTCAAGTCAGCAGTCTTCCCCATGATTGTGGAGCCTACTGAAACAGACAAAGGGACCTTTTTAAATGCGTAAGAAGCCTTTGCAGGTGATTTTTGTTAATTATTCTAATTTACTGAGATAATGACTTTGTGTTTTCATTGGCTGTAAGCCATCATTATCAACATTAACAGAAATAAACACTTGAAATAGATCACTCTGTAATGACTCTGTATAATATATGAGTTTCACTTTTTGGATTGAAGAACTGAAATAAATTAACTTTTTGATGATATTCTAATTTTGTGCGAAGCACCTGTATGTTTGATGCATCTCATTAGCTAAGCTCAACCTCTTCCTTGCTTCACCTCAATTTGAGCCATAAATTGTGATATTTCATTTTGGTGCATTTTATGACTCCTTTTTGTCACACTTTTCTCATAACTATTTTTTTTATAACTGAGGGAAAATAACAAAATCTTATTTGTTGTACTCAAGTTTTCACAGAAACATCTGATAAAGTGTTGACTTATTTTTCTGAGTTAAACTCTTCCTTTTGGCCCTCTATATATTTGAGTTTGACAGCCCTGATGTAGATGGATGATGATGTGGCAAGAAGGGGCAGAGGGGCAGAGCCTCCTGGCTCTCAGCTTCGCTCTCCACTGCTCACAGGAGACAGCAGTTACTTCACAAATGTAACTGATAGAAAAGATGTCACGTAAGAGGGGGTCAGGGGAGCGATGTGCTGCAGGAGGGGGAAGATTAGCCAGGGGAGTGGTGTGCTGCAGGGAGAGGAGGATTATGCAGGGGAGTGATGTAATGCAGGATAGGGAGAATCATGCAGGGAGCGATGTGCTGCAGGAAGAGGAGGATTAGGCAGGGAGCGCTGTGCTGCAGGAAGAGGAGGATTAGGCAGGGGAGTGATGTAATGCAGGAGGGGGAGGCTTAGGCAGGGAAGCGATGTGCTGCAGGAAGAGGTGGCTTATGCAGGGGAGTGATGTAATGCAATAGGAGAGGATTAGGCAGGGAGCGATATGCTGCAGGAAGTGCAGGATTTGGCAGTGGGCGATGTGGTGCAAGAGGGGATTTGGCAGTGGGTGATGTGGTGCAGGAAGGGGGAGATTTAGAAAGGGCACAATGTGCTGCAAGGAGGGGAGGATTAGACGGGAGCAATGTGCCGCAAGAGGGGGAGGTTTAGACAGGGGAGTGATGTGCTGCAGGAGTGGGAGAATTAAGCGGTGAGAAACATGCTGCAGGACGGGGAGGGTTAGGCAAGGGAGCAATGTGCTGCAGGTGGAAGGAGAATCTGTGACTACAGCCCAGTGTTTAAGGTTTATTGGAGCCTGTCTTTTATATATTTTATTGTTTTTTTTTCTGACAAAACTGCATAACATCTGACATGAAGTCCGCTTAGCAGTCACAGTCCCTGTAGATTGTTACTGTCCAGGTTCACCGCGGTCTCTTTTTGTTTTTAGTGCCAATCTGACAGCAGTGAAGGTTCCGCTGATAATGGCGGTCGGGTTCCGAATAGAATGTTCATGTCTGTTCTCATTGTAGTAACATCACGGAATATGCTAATTTCTTCTGACCACACCCGATGACTGAATAAAGGCGCCTCACCCACTTGTCTATGTCATCACTTTGTGGTGTCACAATGATCTAAGGGGATAAAAAAACGCTCCTGGCAGCTTTACAGTCATTCGTCCCTTCGTGTTAAAGGAGCAGGATGATAGAGCCGCACCATGCCAGCCAGAAGAAAAGAAAGTGGAGCCCTTCAAGATGATGAAGCAAGAAAGCAGACTGTGGAAGGCCATCCAGGACCAAGAGCATCATGAGGGCCTGGTAACGTATACTACACAACTGTTCTGTATATGCTCATGCCATGTAAACCTATGGTGGCCGATTCATCAAGGCTGGTGGATTTCTATACCAGCATTCATGAAGCGCCTATTGGAGGAACGTGCACCAAATTCATTAAAAAGACTAAACCTCTTAATGAACTTGACTCATCCTTAAAGGGGTTGTTCCCTTTCAATAAATGAATGTCCCTAGCTGCAGGTCATTTAATTAAAAAAAAGAGGTTCCACCATCTCAGAGCTGCAGCAGCTCAGTGCGCTCAGCTGGGCAGTCCGTCTGATTACATTTGTTGGCTGCGGCAGTATTGAGGTGATGTCAGTGCCATACACAATCCCAGGAATGGGTCAGGACAGCACAGTTTGATTCTTTATACCTGCAGCTAGGGTCATTCATTTATTGAAATATCCCCTTAAAGCTGACGTACTACACCTCAAGAAATGTACTCCAGTCAAAAGATGGAGTCAATTTCAGTCCTATTTTACACCACTTTTCCAGCCTAATTTGTAATAAGTTTTCAGGTAAAGCTAAGCCACAAGCGGTCCAGATAAGCTCTGTTCACTATTTAAGAAGTTAAAAGAGTGGGTGTAAAAAGGTCAGAGTATTTAAATGTAAGTTGCGCAGGAATTTACTGAGATTCAAACAGTTGTGCAACACATTTCCGGTGAAAACTGCTTGATGAAAAATGTTCCTTGAATAATATAACATTTCAGGTTAGTGGTAATAGATTTTATTATGGGACGTTGATCCAGGGAACTAGTCTGATTGCCATATGTGGAGTCGGGAAGGAAGTTTTCCCCTAAAATGGGGCAATTAGCATCTGCCTCATGGGTTTTTGCCTTCCTCTGGATCAACACATTAGCTTTTAGGTTGAACTTGATGGACTTGTGTCTTTCAACCTTAAAACTATGAAACTGTCCCTGTATTGAGGTTCAAGGGTGAAGCCCAGGGTTCATTTGGAACCATCAGAAATGGTGTGTTTTGCGCCCAGTCTGTCCAAGGAAGCCTGTTTGAGCCAACGGCCTCAGAAATATCCTAACATTTCAGAAAGTAGCAATAGTTAGGGTGGCTGAACCATTCTAGCCTTAAGTTTGCCCCTCCAGTCAGCATCTACTATGTAGATGCAATCAAGGCCATGTAATAAGTCTTTATCGCTGTACAGGGCTGTAAGAGTGAAGGCCAGAGTTCCTTTGGAACCTGTAGGATAGACTGGCTTTTGCCAAGTCTTTCCAAAGAAGCTTTTTTGAGCCATAGGCCTCAGACAGGTCCTAACAAGAAAGTGGCATTAGATAGGTTTTTCTTTAGTTAGGATTGATTCAACTACTCAAGCCTCAAGCGCACTCCTCCGGCCAGCAGCTACTCTGTAGATGCAACCCTGGGCCTATGGTAAGTATCTATCCCTGTACAGGGGTGTAATGGTAAAAACCTGGGTTCCCTTGGGATCTGCAGAATGGAGTAGCTTGCGCCAAGTCTGTCCGAGGAAGTCTGTTTGAGCCAACAGCCTTAAACAGATCCCAGTATTTAGGAAAAAAAAAAAGCTTCAGTTAGAGTTGAATCAACCACTATAGCCTCAAGCTCGCTCCTCCGGCCAGCAGCTACTCTGTAGATGCAGCCCTGGGCCTATGGTAAGTATCTATCCATGTACAGGCGTGTAATGGTAATGGCCAGGGTTCTCTTGGGATCTGCAGAATGGAGTAGCTTGCGCCAAGTCTGTCCGAGAAAGCCTTTTTGAGCTGATGGATTTAAACAAATTTCAACATTTAGAAAAAAGCATTAATCTATTTCAGTTAGAGTTAATTCAATTACTCTAGCATAAAGATCCTAATTCACTTTGTGTAAAGGAAGTTAGTTGGCAAATTTTTATTGTGTGAGCAATGAGGTTATGGAACTCTCTACCACATGAACTTGAAATACTTAATTTTCTAAAAAAAATTCAAGGAGGGCATATGTGTGCCTTTCTTGAATAATATAAAATTGCAGGTTATCCGTACTAGATTTTGTTATGGGACGTTGATCCAGGGAACTAGTCTGATTGCCATATGTGGAGTCGGGAAGGAATTTTTCCTCTAATATGGGGCAATTAGCATCTGCCTCATGGGGTTTTTGCCTTCCTCTGGATCAACACATTAGCTTTTAGGTTGAACTTGATGGACTTGTGTCTTTCAACCTTAAAACTATGAAACTGTCCATGTGACGCGCCCCCTGGGACATATTCCTTTTTGAGGGGAATACCCGGCACCGGATCAGATGGGGGGTTGTAGTCTCCGAGCGGCTGTGACCCGGCCCCGTGCCCAGGGCGTCAAGCTCAGTGTGATGTGGCAGTCCTACAGATGTTATTAAGAGTTCTTTATGTCGACTACGCCACCCGTTGTGTTGCGGTCACTATGGCCGCCGCTGCAGCAGGGTCCGCTGAGGCTGATGGTATAGGTGCAGCTTGTGATGGTATAACCCCCAACGGGTGGGGTATAGCCTCAGAGGGGACAGGCGCAGAGGATGGGGGTTGTGGTGGTGTAGTGCAGACGGCAGTGAAGACAGAGTCGGGTTGTGCAGTTAAGGGTGTTTACTTACTGCAGATGTTGTACTGGTCACTCCAGCTGCTAGTGACCACCCGAGCCGTGCTGCGTCCACCAGGTCCTGGATCCAGCCAACCCCCAAACAAGTCCGGAGCGTGGCCCTGAGCTCTCCCTCTGTCCTTTCTTCAGCCGTCCCCACCAGTGATCCACCTAGGTCCAGCTCCCTCGGGCCTGCTGTTGGGACACCCTTGGCCTTGGGTTCCCTGACCCTTCATGTGGTGTGCCTTCGGGGTGAATGTGGTGGGTGACCGTGGCAGATGCTGCCCACGGCCTCCGGTCTCTGGCTGGGGATTGTTTTTACCCCCACCAGTTTGGGTTCCGGTACCCTTTTGCTGACTCCTCACCCGGTGCTTTAATTTGGGTTCTTGGGTCCTCTCTGTTTTCCCCTCTGGGTACTCCTTCTCTGCTCCTCTCTCACTCTCTCCAGGGCTGCTGTTTCCTTCTCTCTGCTGATTTGTTCTCTGCATCAGACAGGCTCCTCTCCAACTGACTTGTTCTCTACAACTGACCCTGATTCTAGTTGGTGCCCACCTTATATATCCCTCTATGTGTGAGCTCAGGTGACCAGCACCCAATGAGCTCCTAACTTTACCCAGGCTGCTCCCCCTATCTGCCCCTACACTACATGGGATGTTCCACCCCCCTCCCACTCCAGCCAGGAACAGACTCGGTCGTACCTGCACATTTCTAAGTGGGAGTACCGTCGGTCTGCTCCTCGGAAATGGGATGTATGTAGTGCATGCAGCCTACCGAGCTCAGTTCCACACTCCTTCCTTACCTGGGAGTGGAATATCACACCTCTGGGTTGAGGTGCAATACCCCTGTAGCAGCCGAACCCTCAGGGTGCTACATTCCCCCCTGGTAAATCACAGCACGCCCTCGGGCTGTAAGAGACAAAAACACCAAAACATACAAAATTTTTCATATAAACATATTAAAACATATAAAAACATTATATATATAAAACTTTTCATGTAAACATTCTCGTCGTCTCTTGTTTCAGGTTCCTCCTCCGGACACTGTGCAACGTGTGTCCGGGAAAAGTGCGACAGTCTCTTAGAAAAACTGGTTTTCTATAAAACCGGTAGGGGGCGCTTTAGGAAGCGCAACTATATACAGGGAATATGGCCGCTCTCAGTCCTCGGCCAGTTAAGGAGGGAAAGGGAATGGCTGCTCACAGTCCTCAGCCTGTGGGATTAAGGGGTTAACGGGTAAACAGTTCACTGGTCCCAACGGGGACTATTTTAGCAGCAACAGTTTCAGCTTACTGTGCCCCGACGGGCAACTATATACAGTCTCTATTTCCGTCCTCAACGACGGCTCCCTCCTGCTTTTTCTTAGTGATACGGTGTTGCTTCAGACCCGTCCGGGTCCTCTGGCTCCTCCTCCCCGTACCGCAACTCCTCCTCCGTCAAGCGGTGTACGTGGAGGGCATAAGGTCCTTTGGCACACTTGTGCCGGGTGAAAGTGACTTCGTCTCCGACGTAGAGGTCACGGCCTTTGTGACCTTCCGGCAGGTGGGACTCGACGTCTCTGCGGGTCACAAAAACGTCACCGTGGTTGTTACGGTCCCGAATAAAGCCCCACCCATGCTGCGGGTTGAACTTTATCACCGTCCCGATGGTGCGGGGACAGTGCGCTGCACGGGGGTTCCTCCTAGTCCGGCTCTTCTGCTCCGCGCTCCGGATTTGGGCCTGTTGTTCTCTGACCCGCCTCTCCTCCCGTTCTCTCGTAAACTCTGCTAGCTGCTGACGACAACACTCAGTACGCTCAGCGGCGACTGCCCGAGTTTCTCCGGTGAACCCCATCAAATCTTCCCCCGTGGGGTCCCACACGAATTGAGCTTCTTCTAAAGGAGGCGAGACCCGAGTCACGGGCTTCGGAGCCGGGATCAGGGGCTCACACAAGGGCCCTAGTCTTTGTGGCCGCTCCAGCTCATGGTATTCTTCGGGCCAGATGAAGGGCCGCCCGTCCGGCCATGTGAGCTGGCTGAAGAGGTCCTCCCCCAGGTGTGGCACCCTTGGTATTGCGGGCGCGGTGGTGGTGGCGCCCGGGTTGCCCAGGCCTTGCGGCCAGGCCTGGGGCACCTGGAAGGTGAAGGGCACCGTTAGGACGGCGGCGCCCTGGGCTACCTGGCCTTGCGGCCAGGCCGGAGGCTCCGCGGAGGTAGGGGGCGCTGTTGGTGGTGCGGCGCCCGGGGGTACTAGGCCTTGCGACCAGGCTGGTGGTAATTCCTGCTTTGTCACGCTCCGGATCGAGGCGCGTGACGTCACAGGGGTCGCTGCGGCGGCTTCCGGTCGGGGCCTAGTCCATAGCGGTGACATGGCGGCTACGGGCACAGCAGGGGGACTTTCGGGCTCTGCGACGGGGAGCTGGGGCAGGTAAGCGGTGTCACGGCTTGGGGTATAGGCGTCCCCTTTACCTGCCTCCATGCGTTCGGCTCCCTCCTCGGCGCCGTCTCCGGCCTTGGGTCCTCCCGCGCCATCCTCAGAGGCGGTCTGCTTCCTCTTCCAGGGTAGCGTGCTCCGTTGACTGGTCTCTGCTTGCTGGGCCATCTCCCGGCTCCACTCCGCCAGTATCTCACGCTGTACCCGGGCCATCCTCCTTGCGAGGCCCTCCAGGGCAGTTTGTGCACACTCCCGGTCTCGGGGGAGCTGCGCTAAGATCTCCGCTAGACCTAGCGGGGTTGTGGACTCTAGCAGGCTCCTGACCATCGGGTCGGTGCTGCTCTGCTCTGCTTCCGGCAGGCTCCTGGCCAGCGGGCCGGTGCTGCTCTGCCCTCCTTCCTCGGTCTCTAGCAGACTCCTGGCCAGCGGGCCGGTGCTGTTCTGCTTTCTCTCCATCTCCGGGTGAGCTCCTCCGCTACTCCTCGTTAGACCTCTTGCCTCCGGGTGCGCTCGCTCCAGACTGCTCCAAGCGGCACCCATCTTTTCTCTTCTCTTTCGTCTCCTCCCACTTCGAGGGCGGTCCCGGGGCAACTCGGTGACTGTCAGCTCCAGGGGTAGTTCTTTCACGCTGACAGACACCTCCAGCATCACAGTCTCTGTTGGTGGGGGCGGTTTCCACTTTTGGCGCCATTTTCTGTCCTGGCCCACGATGGGAGGCGGCCTCTTACCCTCCTTTGGCACGCCCATAATGGCGTCCGCTGCTCTTCCAAGGCGGGAAATCTGCGGTTTTGGCGGGAAGCGTCGCCCAGTGGCGGGAAACTCTGCAGATGGCGGGAACAAGCTGGAAATGGCGGACAATCGGCGGGAAACGACTGGTGATGGAGTCCGATGGCGTGGACCCTCCGGAACCGGCGGGAGACTTCTTTCTGAGGTAAACTTGCACTTTTCTTCAGGCACGCAGTACCCGGGTGTTGCGGGCACGTAATGCTGCCGACTACGCCAAAGTTGACGCGCCCCCTGGGACATATTCCTTTTTGAGGGGAATACCCGGCACCGGATCAGATGGGGGGTTGTAGTCTCCGAGCGGCTGTGACCCGGCCCCGTGCCCAGGGCGTCAAGCTCAGTGTGATGTGGCAGTCCTACAGATGTTATTAAGAGTTCTTTATGTCGACTACGCCACCCGTTGTGTTGCGGTCACTATGGCCGCCGCTGCAGCAGGGTCCGCTGAGGCTGATGGTATAGGTGCAGCTTGTGATGGTATAACCCCCAACGGGTGGGGTATAGCCTCAGAGGGGACAGGCGCAGAGGATGGGGGTTGTGGTGGTGTAGTGCAGACGGCAGTGAAGACAGAGTCGGGTTGTGCAGTTAAGGGTGTTTACTTACTGCAGATGTTGTACTGGTCACTCCAGCTGCTAGTGACCACCCGAGCCGTGCTGCGTCCACCAGGTCCTGGATCCAGCCAACCCCCAAACAAGTCCGGAGCGTGGCCCTGAGCTCTCCCTCTGTCCTTTCTTCAGCCGTCCCCACCAGTGATCCACCTAGGTCCAGCTCCCTCGGGCCTGCTGTTGGGACACCCTTGGCCTTGGGTTCCCTGACCCTTCATGTGGTGTGCCTTCGGGGTGAATGTGGTGGGTGACCGTGGCAGATGCTGCCCACGGCCTCCGGTCTCTGGCTGGGGATTGTTTTTACCCCCACCAGTTTGGGTTCCGGTACCCTTTTGCTGACTCCTCACCCGGTGCTTTAATTTGGGTTCTTGGGTCCTCTCTGTTTTCCCCTCTGGGTACTCCTTCTCTGCTCCTCTCTCACTCTCTCCAGGGCTGCTGTTTCCTTCTCTCTGCTGATTTGTTCTCTGCATCAGACAGGCTCCTCTCCAACTGACTTGTTCTCTACAACTGACCCTGATTCTAGTTGGTGCCCACCTTATATATCCCTCTATGTGTGAGCTCAGGTGACCAGCACCCAATGAGCTCCTAACTTTACCCAGGCTGCTCCCCCTATCTGCCCCTACACTACATGGGATGTTCCACCCCCCTCCCACTCCAGCCAGGAACAGACTCGGTCGTACCTGCACATTTCTAAGTGGGAGTACCGTCGGTCTGCTCCTCGGAAATGGGATGTATGTAGTGCATGCAGCCTACCGAGCTCAGTTCCACACTCCTTCCTTACCCGGGAGTGGAATATCACACCTCTGGGTTGAGGTGCAATACCCCTGTAGCAGCCGAACCCTCAGGGTGCTACACATGTATTGAGGTTCAAGGGTGAAGCCCAGGGTTCATTTGGAAACATCAGAAATGGTGTGTTTTGCGCCCAGTCTGTCCAAGGAAGCCTGTTTGAGCCAACGGCCTCAGAAATATCTTAACATTTAAGAAAGTAGCAATAGTTAGGGTTGGCTGAACCATTCTAGCCTTAAGTTTGCCCCTCCAGTCAGTATCTACTATGTAGATGCAATCAAGGCCCTGCAATAAGTCTTTATCGCTGTACAGAGCTGAAAGAGTGAAGGCCAGAGTTCCTTTGGAACCTGTAGGATAGACTGGCTTTTGCCAAGTCTTTCCAAAGAAGCTTTTTTGAGCCATAGGCCTCAGACAGGTCCTAACAAGAAAGTGGCATTAGATAGGTTTTTCTTTAGTTAGGATTGATTCAACTACTCAAGCCTCAAGCGCACTCCTCCAGCCAGCAGCTACTCTGTAGATGCAAGCCTGGGCCTATGGTAAGTATCTATCCCTGTACAGGGGTGTAATGGTAAAAAACAGGGTTCCCTTGGGATCTGCAGAATGGAGTAGCTTGCGCCAAGTCTGTCCGAGGAAGTCTGTTTGAGCCAACAGCCTTAAACAGATCCCAGTATTTAGGAAAAAAAAGCTTTAGTTAGAGTTGAATCAACCACTATAGCCTCAAGCTCGCTCCTCCGGCCAGCAGCTACTCTGTAGATGCAGCCCTGGGCCTATGGTAAGTATCTATCCCTGTACAGGGGTGTAATGGTAAAGGCCAGGGTTCCCTTGGGATCTGCAGAATGGAGTAGCTTGCGCCAAGTCTGTCCGAGAAAGCCTTTTTGAGCTGATGGATTTAAACAAATTTCAACATTTAGGAAAAAAGCATTAATCTATTTCAGTTAGAGTTAATTCAATTACTCTAGCATAAAGATCCTAATTCACTTTGTCTAAAGGAAATTAGTTGGCAAATTTTTATTGTGTGAGCAATGAGGTTATGAAACTCTCTACCACATGAAATTTAAATACTTAATTTTCTAAAAAAAATTCAAGGAGGGCATGTGTGTGCCTTTCTTAAATAATATAAAATTGCAGGTTATCCGTACTAGATTTTGTTATGGGACGTTGATCCAGGGAACTAGTCTGATTGCCATATGTGGAGTCGGGAAGGAATTTTTCCCCTAATATGGGGCAATTAGCATCTGCCTCATGGGGTTTTTGCCTTCCTCTGGATCAACACATTAGCTTTTAGGTTGAACTTGACAGACTTGTGTCTTTCAACCTTAAAACTATGAAACGGTCCCTGTATAGAGGTTCAAGGGTGAAGCCCAGGGTTCATTTGGAAACATCAGAAATGGTGTGTTTTGCGCCAAGTCTGTCCAAGGAAGCCTGTTTGAGCCAATGGCCTCAGAAATATCCTAACATTTAAGAAAGTAGCAATAGTTAGGGTTGGCTGAACCATTCTAACTTTAAGTTTGCCCCTCCAGTCAGCATCTACTATGTAGATGCAATCAAGGCCCTGTAATAAGTCTTTATCACTGTACATGGCTGTAAGAGTGAAGGCCAGAGTTCCTTTGGAACCTGTAGGATAGACTGGCTTTTGCCAAGTCTTTCCAAAGAAGCTTTTTTGAGCCATAGGCCTCAGACAGGTCCTAACAAGAAAGTGGCATTAGATAGGTTTTTCTTTAGTTAGGATTGATTCAACTACTCAAGCCTCAAGCGCACTCCTCCGGCCAGCAGCTACTCTGTAGATGCAACCCTGGGCCTATGGTAAGTATCTATCCCTGTACAGGTGTGTAATGGTAAAAACCAGGGTTCTCTTGGGATCTGCAGAATGGAGTAGCTTGCGCCAAGTCTGTCCGAGGAAGTCTGTTTGAGCCAACAGCCTTAAACAGATCCCAGTATTTAGGAAAAAAAGCTTTAGTTAGAGTTGAATCAACCACTATAGCCTCAAGCTCGCTCCTCCGGCCAGCAGCTACTCTGTAGATGCAGCCCTGGGCCTATGGTAAGTATCTATCCCTGTACAGGGGTGTAATGGTAAAGGCCAGGGTTCCCTTGGGATCTGCAGAATGGAGTAGCTTGCGCCAAGTCTGTCCGAGAAAGCCTTTTTGAGCTGATGGATTTAAACAAATTTCAACATTTAGGAAAAAAGCATTAATCTATTTCAGTTAGAGTTAATTCAATTACTCTAGCATAAAGATCCTAATTCACTTTGTCTAAAGGAAGTTAGTTGGCAAATTTTTATTGTGTGAGCAATGAGGTTATGAAACTCTCTACCACATGAAATTGAAATACTTAATTTTCTAAAAAAATTCAAGGAGGGCATGTGTGTGCCTTTCTTGAATAATATAAAATTGCAGGTTATCCGTACTAGATTTTGTTATGGGACGTTGATCCAGGGAACTAGTCTGATTGCCATATGTGGAGTCGGGAAGGAATTTTTCCCCTAATATGGGGCAATTAGCATCTGCCTCATGGGGTTTTTGCCTTCCTCTGGATCAACACATTAGCTTTTAGGTTGAACTTGATGGACTTGTGTCTTTCAACCTTAAAACTATGAAACGGTCCCTGTATAGAGGTTCAAGGGTGAAGCCCAGGGTTCATTTGGAAACATCAGAAATGGTGTGTTTTGCGCCAAGTCTGTCCAAGGAAGCCTGTTTGAGCCAACGGCCTCAGAAATATCCTAACATTTAAGAAAGTAGCAATAGTTAGGGTTGGCTGAACCATTCTAACCTTAAGTTTGCCCCTCCAGTCAGCATCTACTATGTAGATGCAATCAAGGCCCTGTAATAAGTCTTTATCACTGTACAGGGATGTAAGAGTGAAGGTCAGAGTTCCTTTGCAACCTGTAGGATAGACTGGCTTTTGCCAAGTTTTTCCAAAGAAGCTTTTTTGAGCCATAGGCCTCAGACAGGTCCTAACAAGAAAGTGTTATTAGATAGGTTTTTCTTTAGTTAGGATTGACTCAACTACTCAAGCCTCAAGCGCACTCCTCCGGCCAGCAGCTACTCTGTAGATGCAACCCTGGGCCTATGGTAAGTATCTATCCCTGTACAGGGGTGTAATGGTAAAAACCAGGGTTCCCTTGGGATCTGCAGAATGGAGTAGCTTGCGCCAAGTCTGTCCGAGGAAGTCTGTTTGAGCCAACAGCCTTAAACAGATCCCAGTATTTAGGAAAAAAAAGCTTTAGTTAGAGTTGAATCAACCACTATAGCCTCAAGCTCGCTCCTCCGGCCAGCAGCTACTCTGTAGATGCAACCCTGGGCCTATGGTAAGTATCTATCCCTGTACAGGGGTGTAATGGTAAAGGCCAGGGTTCCCTTGGGATCTGCAGAATGGAGTAGCTTGCGCCAAGTCTGTCCGAGGAAGCCTTTTTGAGCCAATGGCCTTAGACAGAACCCATCATTTAGTAATAAAAAAGCTTTAGTTAGAGTTATAGCCTCAAGCTCGCTCCTCTGGCCAGCAGCTACTCTGTAGATGCAACCCTGAGCATGTGGTAAGTCTCCATTCCTGTAAAGGGGTGTAAAGGTAAAGATCAGGGTTCCTTTTGACCTGCTTATGCCAAGTCTGTCAAAGGAAGCCTTTTTGAGCTGATGGCTCTACACAGATCCTAATGTTTAGGAAAAAAGCTTATGTGTATTTCAGTTAGATTAAAAGTAAAGCCAACAAAAGAGAATTTAACTTTCCTCAAAAAATCAATTATTAATATAGCATTTACCTGCCCAGATCTCAGAACTAATGCACTATTAGGATGTAGCAATCCCATATAATTTTGTGTGCATTTTTAATACTATGTAATCACCCCCCTCCATTAATTGGTAATATGTGAGTGGTTGTCGCATCAGTATTTTGCACCTGTATTGCTGTCATCGTTATTATATGGTATGATTAGTACTGAGACCTAGGCAGGTAAACACTGTTGCCCTTTTTTCCTGTGTTAATTCTTGAATTTTGGTGGGAATTTAAATTTGTCTTTGCTTTTAATGTTAGTGTAGGGACTCGCAAGTATGAGGACCCTTGACGCGGGTTGCGAGCTTGTGTATTTTGGCCAAAATATTTACTAATACCTCATATATATCATATATATTTTTTGCACGTTATTTTTATTCAGGGTGCAGCCAGACCCATCAATGTTGGCCTTGTAAACTAGGGTGTCTGTCTTCATGGGGTGTACTTAAAAAGTGCTGGGCAGCCCGCCTAATATAATAGTTTGGGCTTCACTAATAGGCTGTAAGCCAGACATTGTGCACTACCTATGTGTGACCAGTGCCCTATACAAGGCTTATTTGTGTGCAGTTTTAATACTAAGCAATCACCCCCTCCATGAATTGGTAGGTTGTGAGTGGTTGTCTCATCAATATTTTGCACCTGTGTTGCTGACTTCTTCATTATATGGGTTTGCTGCATCCTTGTAATTATTGTTGCTGTATTTGCTGTGTTAATTCTTGAATTTTGGTGGGAACTTTAATTCCTTGTTTTTGTGACTTTGCTTTTAATGTTAGTGTAGGGACTCGCAAGTATGAGGACCCTTGAGCAGGTTGCGAGCTTGTATATTTTGGCCAAAATATCGACCAATACCTCATATATATCATATATATTTTTTACATGCTATTTTTATTCAGGGTGCAGCCAAGCCCATCTACAGGTGCATCTCACAAAATTAGAATATCACCATAAAAGTTAATTTATTTCAGTTCTTCAATACAAAACGTGAAACTCATATATTATATAGAGCCATTACACACAGAGTGATCTATTTCAAGTGTTTATTTCTGTTAATGTTGATGATTATGGCTTACAGCCAATGAAAACTCAAAAGTCATTATTTCAATTAATTAGAATACCTTATAACAACAGCTTGAAAAATGTTTTCAAAATCCAAAATGTTATCCTACTGAAATGTATGTTCAATAAATGCCCTCAATACTTGGTCGGGGCTCCTTTTACATCAATTACTGCATCAATGCGGCAATGTGGCATGGAGGGATCAGCCTGTGGCACTGCTGAGGGGTTATGGAAGCCCAGGTGGCTTTGATAGAAGCCTTCAGCTCGTCTGCATTGTTGGGTCTGGTGTCTCTCATTTTCCTCTTGACAATACCCCATAGATTCTTTATGGGGTTAAGGTCAGGTGAGTTTGCTGCCAATCAAGCACAGTGATACTGTTGTTTTAAACCAGGTATTAGTACTTTTGTCAGTGTGGACAGGGGCCAAGTCCTGCTGGAGAATGAAATTTCCATCTCCAAAAAGCTTGGCGTAGCTAAGGTTTTGGTTCAGGGGGCCGAAACTTCTGAGTAGGCCTCTAACCAGGTAACCCTGATTCCAACTATAGCGGCGCACCCAGATAGTTGATGTAGGAAAACCTCAGCAGATGACCGCGCTGTTACTAAAAATAATCTCTATACAAAGACCAGCACTGATATTACCGCCATATGGTGACATATATTGATAGATGCCAGTCCTGCAAAACATATAAGAGATCACAGCTCAGTTATATATAGTACCTTACAGCTGACGTTCTTTCTGATTAAATTGTTCACTTTTCCCGTCTTTTCCATCTGGCCCAGACCGACACGACAACTTCTCCAGCCAGGGCTCAGAGTCTCAGGTATGCAGAGATCACAACAAAGACACATTTGACTCCTTACATTTCAGGCACTGACCACATCTATCCCCAACCTGCACAAACTTCTCATCCTGCTGATACCCCAATACTGAGCCTCTGCTGCAAAATGTGTCCCTATTACTGCACCTACTGTGTGCCCTCTAGATGGTAAAACAAACCTCTAAAATAAATTAATGCCGTGTGCAAGTGTCCTAGAAAACAGTGCCCACATTGTGCCCCCTAGAAAGTAATAGTGCCCCTTCGACAGTCACGATAACCTGAGTTCCCCTATAACAATAAGTGCCCACCTAAGATTTAATAATGTCCTGAGTCTCCCCCCATGTAGAGCTCCGCTCTAACCAGTATGATGTTCTCCTATTCACGATATAATTCCCCCTCACTGTATAGTACCCCCACAAAGTATACTGACCCCTTAGTAGCCCCCAAGCTGATGGCTCCAACACTGTATGATGGCCTCCACACTATACAAAGACCCCACATTATCTCCCACACTGTATGATGGCCCCCACGCTGTTCAAAGAATCCACATTATCTCCCACACTGTATAAATAGCCTACATATAGTATAATGCACCAGATAGTCCTCAATATAGTATAATGCACTCCCCATAGTCCTTCGTATAGTATAATGCGCCCCTACAGGCAGAGTCTGTAGTAAAATGCTCCCCCCATTGACAGAGTCTGTAGTATAAAGCTCCCCCCCATAGGCAGAGTCTGTAGTATAATGCTCCCCCCCTCCTCATAGGCAGAGTCTGTGGTATAATGCCCCCCATAGGCAGAGTCTGCAGTATAATGCCCCCCCCATAGGCAGAGTCTGTAGTATAATGCTCCCCCCTCCTCATAGGCAGAGTCTGTAGTATAATGCCCCCCCTCCTCATAGGCAGAATCTGTAGTATAATGCCCCCCCCCCATCTCATAGGCAGAGTCTGTAGTGTAATGTGCCCCCCCTCCTCATAGGCAGAGTCTGTGGTATAATGCCCCCCCATCTCATAGGCAGCGCCTGTAGTATAATGCCCCACCTATAGGCAGAGTCTGTAGTAAAATGCACCCCCCATAGGCAGAGTCTGTAGTATAATGCTCCCCCTCTTTTAGGCAGAGTCTGTAGTACAATGTCCCCCCCATAGGCAGAGTCTGTAGTATAATGCTCCCCCCCTCCTTATAGGCAGAGTCTGTAGTATAATGCCCCCCCATAGGCAGAGTCTGCAGTATAATGCCCCCCCATAGGCAGAGTCTGTAGTATAATGCTCCCCCCTCCTCATAGTCAGAGTCTGTAGTATAATCCCCCCCCTCCTCATAGGCAGAATCTTTAGTATAATGCCCCCCCATCTCATAGGCAGAGTCTGTAGTATAATGTGCCCCCCCTCCTCATAGGCAGAGTCTGTGATATAATGCCCCCCCCATCTCATAGGCAGCGTCTGTAGTATAATGCCCCACCTATAGGCAGAGTCTGTAGTAAAATGCACCCCCCATAGGCAGAGTCTGTAGTATAATGCTCCCCCTCTTATAGGCAGAGTCTGTAGTACAATGTCCCCCCATAGGCAGAGTCTGTAGTCTACTGCTCTCCCCTGCTCATAAACAGAGTCTGTAGTATAATGCCCCCCATAGGCAGAGTCTGTAGTAGAATGCCCCCCCATAGACAGAGGCTTTAGTATAATGCTCCCCCCCTCCTCATAGACAGTCTGTAGTATAATGCCCCCCCTCCCCATAGGCAGAGTCTTTAGTATAATGCCCCCCCTCTCTGTGGGCAGAGTCTTTAGGATAATGCTCCCCCATAGGCAGAGTCTGTAGTATAATGCACCTCCCCCTTCCCATAGGCAGAGTCTGTAATATAATGCCGCCCCCCACCCGGCAAAAAATAAATAAACAGTACTCATCTCTCCTCCTGGTTCCCTCGCTGCTCAGAGCACCCAGCACGCACACATCTTCAGCACAGCGGGCTGGGCGCCAAGTGATGATGTCAGAGACGTCAGTCACAGAAGGGACTAATGGAAGAGAGATCCGCGCTCCCTCTCTCATCAGTAAACTTGCGGCGGTGGCGGGCAGTGGGGCCCGATGCTGGCACCAGGGGCATGCTAGATACAGTTACACTGGCGTAGCCCTGGATGGGCCCCCTAAGAGCGAGGGGCCCGGGGCCACCGCCCCCTTTGCCCCCCTGGTAGCTTGATACTGTGGCAGAGGGAAGCATGAAGTGCTCTAAAATTTCCTGGTAGACGGCTGCGCTGACTTTGGTGTTGAAAAAACACAGTGGACCTACACCAGCAGATGACACGGCTCCCCAAACCATCACTGATTGTGGAAACTTCACACTAGACCTCAAGCAGCTTGGATTGTGGCCTCTCCACTCTTCTTCCAGACTCTGGGACCTTGATTTCAAATGAAAATTGGAACTCTGGACATCTGTCAAGTCAGCAGTCTTCACCATGATTGTCATGATTGTGGAGCCTACTAAAACAGACTAAGGGACCTTTTTAAATGCTTAGGAAGTCTTTGCAGGTGTTTTTTGTTAATTATTTTAATTTACTGAGTTAATGACTTTTGTGTTTTCATTGGCTATAAGCCATAATCATCAACATTAACAGAAATAAACACTTGAAATAGATCACTGTGTTTGTAATGACTCTATATAATATATGAGGTTCACTTTTTGCATTGAAGAACTGAAATAAATTAACTTTTTGATGATATTCTAATTTTGTGAGATGCACCTATATGTTATGGCCTTGTAAATTAGAGTGTCTATCTTCATGGGGTGCACTTAAATAGTGCTGGGCAGCCCGTGTTCTTGCCTCAGCAGCGAATTTAGCTATCCAGGGAATCTAGTCACTTTATGTGTATATCAGTTCTGACATTATGTTGCTTGCATTTGAATCCTGTCTCTTTTTTATTGTTTGATAACTGCACTGTCTGCTAGTGATTTAATGTATTTGCTCTAGTTTCAATTTGCAATGCATTATGGGAAAGTTCCAAGAGCATTGTGAGACAGTTCTTGTTGCATTGTGGTCCTGTTCTTGTCACAGTTTGGGCAGCGACCATTATTTCCTCTTCTCTTCTGATGGAGAAGTTCCCTTATCACTCATCTTGTAAAGTGGCACAGAGCGGTAGTCGTGACTGAACGTCGGTCTGATTTCGCTCTGGCACTTTACAGACAATGGGTGTCCCAGTCCCAGTGTGCTCTAGGGTGTGGGGTGCAGCACACTCTCTTGTAGGCCGCAGGCCTCCACTGCCTTCAGGCTTCTGTCCTCAGAAGCCGCCGCTCACAATTTAGGGAACACGAAGTTCTTTGTAACAGTCAAACATATACTTGACAGTTCAAGTTCATCAGGTGGGTACAGATGGGATAAGGCACAGCAATTCACATTATCCTCCTTCTTAGCATAACTCCTCTTCAGTGCTGTTGCTAGCTCATCCTGTATTTCTCGTCCACCTCTGCAGTGCACCCGGGACTGGCCTTCAACTTCCATCTATGCAGGTCCCTGTCCATCTTCCTTTGTACTTCAGAGCACACAAAGTGTCCGGCAGCTCCTATGCCAGACCTTAGGCTCTGGACGTGACTGGAGCGACTGCTCTGGATCCCAGTAATGCCTCCCACTGCCTGGAACATTGAGTACTATATACAGTGGGTACAGAAAGCATTCAGACCCCTTTACATCTTTCACTCTTTGTTTCATTGCAGCCATTTGGTAAATTCTAAAAAGTTCATTTTATTCTCATTAAAGTACACTGTGCACCCCATCTTGACTGAAAAAAAACAGAAATGTAGAAATTTTGCAAATTTATTAAAAAAGGAAAACTGAAATATCACATAGTCATAAGTATTCAGACCCTTTGCTCATATTTAAGTCACATGCTGTCCATTTCTTGTGATCCTCCTTGAGAACTCTGAACTTTTGTCTTCCTGAAGAAAACTTCTCCTGGATCTCTACACCTCTGGTATAGTCACCATCTTGCTCTGTGTTTAAATACCCGGCTCCAGCTCTGCTTAAGACATCGCTGTTTCCTCCGCTGCACCTCCTGCATTCTTCAATATCCAGATCCATATTCCACTTTGTCTTCTCTTCTGCACTACGTGAGTCCACAATCAACTGAGGAATAACTACGTCTGCTTACTATCCTTATTTCTGTTTGCATATTACTGTACCTAAGTAAACTTGAACTATGGTTAACTTTTGCATACCCTAATAGTAATGAAGGCCGTGCCTTACAGATTAGGTTCTAAGAAGTGTTGTTTGGAATGAACTTACCTTCATAAACTGTTTGCTGTGATCTTTTGCACTTGAGTTTAAAATAGACTTTCACACTACTCTTGTCTCAGTCTCTGCTTTTGGCCCACGCCATTGGACTTCAGGGTATCTACTAACATCGTAACAGGCAGTTCCTTTGAGCTCATGATTCTCATTTGGTCTGACATGCACTGTGAGCTGTGAGGTCTTATATAGACAGGTGTGTGCCTTTCCAAATCAAGTCCTATCAGTTTAATTAAACACAGCTGGACTCCAATGAAAGAGTAGAACCATCTCAAGGAGGATCACAAGGAAATGGACAGCATGTGACTTAAATATGAGCAAAGGGTCTGAATACTTATGACCATGTGATATTTCAGTTTTCCTTTTTTAATAAATTTGCAAAAATTTCTACATTTCTGTTTTTTTCAGTCAACATGGGGTGCAGAGTGGACTTTAATGAGAAAAAAATGAACTTTTTAGAATTTACCAAATGGCTGCAATGAAACAAAGAGTGAAAAATTTAAAGGGGTCTGAATGCTTTCCATACCCACTGTACTTCAATAAAACTCACCCTATAGATACCCTAGCCTGAACCTGCATGTCAACGGAGATGGGCATCCTACATATAGATGACAATGGCACCCTTGCTGAACGGCAGCTGCCCCTAGACCCTAAAAGTCCCTTATTCGTACTTACATAGACCAAAGATCTGACAGTCTACCAGAAACTGGTACAGATATCACATCAAACAATCAATCCTCAGTGTGTACTAAATGATTAAAGTGACAACAGTGAATAAAGTGACAATGTGCAAATTTATAAAAACACCCAAGAACGTTCCTAATATCTTTGGACCTCCAAGCCAAAGGATACATTCGGGCATCCAAACAAAGGCTACAATCAGCCCTGTTCAACACCCTAGATGCTGATTACCTGCCTTATAGTGGAGGGTGACACCCTAGTTAATGTTGACACTGTGGTGCCCCGCTCCACGGCGGCTATCCCTGGATAACCCTAGCCAGCCCTGGAATTAATCACCCATAGAGGTATCAATGACATAAATGATCACAAGACTAAACAATAAAAGGAACTTATCTTGATAAAGTGCAATACTGATGCGGATCATCTTTATGCCGCATGTCCCGATTTTAAAGAGATTTAATAAAATTTGTATTTTAGGGTTTATGTTATACTTATGTCTTATGGTATCCTAAGCTTATCTTATGCTATACTCACATTATGCATTAACACTTCACATGCTGTTACATCACCATTATACATTACATAAGACACATATCACTTTTAGATATAAAACCGCAAGACAGTATTCACATGACGCGTTTGTTGTCTTCAGGGGCAGGAACAGGGTAAGACAGTCCACATCCCTACAGTTTTGTATCTTGGGCTCTGTGCACACAGCCTGCTCCAAGCTTAGCCGGTAAGAGTCCTATCTATGTGGTACAATACTGGGGTTCATCGTATGTTTTCCGCATCTACTGTATGGAGGTTTCTCTACTATCAATAAAGAGAAGGTTTTTCGCAGCCTTTTTCTTAAGAAGACAGGGGGTTTAGCTCCATGTCACACTACACACCGTGGTAAGGTGTATGAGGGGAGCATAGCCCGCCTAATCTAATAGTATGGGCGTCACTAATAGGCTGTAAACCAGACACTGTGCGTGACCAGCGCCAAAATATTTACCAGAACCTCATATATAGATTTTGCACGTTATTTTTATTCAGGGTTCAGACAAGCCCATCTATGCTGGATTTGTAAACTAGGGGGTCTGTCCTCATGGGGTGCACTTAGATAGTGCTTTGCAGCCTGCCTAATCTAACAGTATGAGGGTCACTAATAGGCTGTAAGCCCTATATTGAGCACTATCTGTGTTAGGCGTCAGGTGTTTTCTGGATCTGAAATGGGTTCAGAATCATCAGTGGATTCTGTGGTCTCCCATTCCGGTCCAGATGCTTCTCAGCATCGTCATTGGTCCCAACGCCTAGCTGGTGCACGAGATGTACAAGCTGTCTCTTGGGTCTTTGTTCCTAGTAACATGAAGGATAGGTTGCGGAGGGAAACAGGGCTGTTACAGCCTAAGTCCAGGATACACTGCACTGAGCATGCCCGTGACATGGCGGACCGTGATTAGTGGTTTGGGAGTCAGCTGATCCGGTGACCTGGCACCGCCTGATTGGTCGCGGGTGACGTCACCAATAATGTGACGGTGGGCAGGGCTTAATATTTAAATAGCACGCCCACAAACATGGCGACGCGCTCTGATCATTGAGCTGAGTTGGTGTTATTGTGTGGACGCTTGGTCGTTTCGGCTCCACGTGTACTTTTGCTGTTATAGCTTCTGACAGGCAGGTTTAGCAGGGGATAGACAGCCTTAGATGGAGGGAGGCAGGTAGCTTCGTCTGACAGTCTGGCTCCAACAAGGGGGTCGCTATACACCCCGAGCAGACTGCGGACTCCGTATTCCCGGCACCGCCTGTTAGCCACGTGGAGAGATACTCCTCAGTCCGGTAGCACGCTGGCTGGGAGCATGTATACGCCGGCGTGAATCACACATGCATCCTAGCGCCTGCTGCGTAGCCTCTGTGCAGTTAACAGGGCTACGGCTCCATTATTTGTCGCACATCTCTCGTGCAGTTAACGGAGATAGTGCGAATCCCTATTCCCGTTCCGGTGTGCAGTAACACGGGGGGGATTGTTATTTTAGTTGGTTGTTTTACCTTCTTACCCGGAAGGTGTTCGTCCGCAGTCCTCCAGGCTGCATCTCGGACCCCGGGTTCGTTTGCTTTCCATTATTTAATAAAGTTGTTTGCAACCATTCCCCTAACAATCTGTGTGTGACCAGTGACCTATACAAGCCATTTTTTGTGTGCAGTTTTAATACTAAGCAATGACCCCCTCCAAGAATTGGTAGGTTATGAGTTGGCTGTCTCATCAGTATTTTGCACCTGTGCTGCCCCTGCCTTTATTATATGGTTTGCTTCATCCTGATTAGTGCATTAGTTTTGAGACCTGGGCAGGTGAATAAATACTGTTCCTCTATTTTGCTGTGTTAATAATTTTTTTCAGTTTTAATTCAACTACTCTAGCATCAAGCTCCTAATTCGCTTTGTCTAAAGGAAGTTAGATGGCAATGTTTTATTGTGTGAGGTATGGAACTCTCTACCACATGACCTTGTAATACTTAATTCTCTAAAAAAAAGTTCAAGGAGGTCCTGTGTGACTTTCTTGAATAACATTACAGGTTATTCATACTAGATTTTGTTATGGGACGTTGATCCAAGCAACTAGTCTGATTGCCATATGTGGAGTCGGGAAGGAATTTTTCCCCTAATTTTGGGCAAGCAGCATCTGCCTCATGGGGTTTTTTGACTTCCTCTGGATCAACACATTAGCTTTTCACAGGTCTCTATATATAGTGTGATGGCTCCCACAGCTCTTTATATACAGTACTAGGTGGTGTCCCGATTCTAACGCATCGGGTATTCTAGAATCTGTATGCGGCCGACCAGGCGCAATCAACAGAGTGGTGTTTAAATGTGGCGCCAAAATCGCTGATTGGTCGCGGCGCCAATATCGCTGATTCCGACCAATCAGCGAATCGTATTACTGAGGACCGGGCAGCGACGCTACCTGTGCGGGTACTTCCGCTGCGAGGAACCGGGAGATGGCCGGCTGCTCACAGCCGAAGTATCCCGACTGGCGGCGCCGCTCCCCGGTCCTCGCTTCACACTTGCCGTCGGGAGATCAGCGGCCCTAGCCATTGATCTCCCGACGGTAGCCGCATGGAGGTCAGCAGCGCCGCCGGTCGCGGTACTTCTGCTGCGAGCAGCCGGGAGATGAGCGGCTAGCGCCGGTCATCTCCCGGCTGCATCGCCGCTGACCTCCGTGCGGCAGATGAGCTGCTAACGGCCGCCATCTTTTTCTGAAATCCCGCGTCGCTGATTGGCCGCGGCTGGACCAATCAGCGACGCAGGATTTCCTGGACAGAAGGACAGACAGACAGACGGGATTAGACGATTATATACAGTACAGACCAAAAGTTTGGACACACCTTCTCATTTCAAGATTTTTCTGTATTTTCATGACTATGAAAATTGTACATTCACACTGAAGGCATCAAAACTATGAATTAACACATGTGGAATTATATACTTAACAAAAAAGTGTGAAACAACTGAAAATATGTCTTATATTCTAGGTTCTTCAAAGTAGCCACCTTTTGCTTTGATGACTGCTTTGCACACTCTTGGCATTCTCTTGTCCAAACTTTTGGTCTGTACTGTATATTAGATTATGACCCCACAGACCCTTTACACAGCATTATGTTTCATACAGTATGATTCCCTCATTGTTCCCTAAATACAGTATGATGTGCTCACAGCTCCATATACACCGTATGATGTCCCCACACATGCAGATACACAATATGATACCTATACACAATATGATGCCCCTACATCTCCCTATACACAATATGATGCCCCTACATCTCCCTCCATCTGAACAAGTCTCTCCAACTTCAGAAAGATTATGGACGCATCACATTTTTTTTTACGGACAGGGAAAAAAGTGCCCTATTTTTATGGACTGTCCAAGAATTTCTGGACAGTTGGCTACCCTGCTATTAGTTCCACTGGGGTGGCAGCCTAGGTGGATGCTGGAAGCACAACCGTCTCTCCCTAAGATTCGGAGAGGGAAGGACACCGATTCCTGACCCTTGCTGTGGCCTTTTCGTTGAGAGGGATGGTTTATTGAGGGCCCATATATACACACAGTCATGGCCGGAAGTGTTTAGCAACCTTGAGATTGTTCCAGAAAGTGAAGTATTTCTCCCAGAAAATTATTACAATTACACATGTTTTGTTATACATTTGTTATAATATTTATTTCCTTTGTGTGTATTGAAACAGCACAAAAAAATGGGAAAAAAAGGCAAATTGGACATAATTTCACACAAAACTCCAAAAATGGGCCGGACAAAATTGTTGGCACTTTTCCAAAATTGTGGAAAAACAACTTTGCTTCAAGCATGTGATGCTCGTTAAAACTCACCTGTGGCAAGTAACAGTCGTGGGTAATATGAAAGTCATACCTGAGACCAGATAAAAAGTGGAGAAGATAGATAGATATGAGATTGATAGATAGATAGATATGAGATAGATAGATGGATATGTGGCACCCCAGGGGTCTGGTTACCACTGTAATAGAAATATTATGTCTGAGAGCAAGTGGGAGGTTTCCTGGTTCGGAGCCCTTAAACATGCAACACCTCCTGTCCCAGACCAGATAGGGGAGGAACCTGCCCTATATAAACTGGATCTGGGGCGGGGTTAGTGAAGTCAGAGCCTGGAGTTAGTTCCAGACACAGGGAAAGTAACAGCGAGGAGCTCTGTAGGAGCAGGAGCTGAAGACCAGGGACTTGAGCTAAGCGGAGTTCGTCCTGGCAGAAGACTCTGAGAACCGGACACAGGAGTCCGAGGTTGCGGGGACTTATATATACCCAGCAGCAGAAACCCGCCGGCAGGGGATTTCAAGTCCTCTGGCCATAGAAGCCCGGAGGCTCAGTCACGAGCAAGGGACCAGCACTGCAATCGAGGAGCGGGGGCTATCAGAAGGCCCCAAGTCACCAGCCATACAGGTGAGCACCACACGGAACACTCAGGGACGTGGGCTACTTCCACTCGCTTACAGCAAGGTAGCCAGGAAGAGTGCAGATAGTCGGGGAGGCCTACAACTCCACCTGGCCAGGGGAACTCCAGTTTGCTCACAGACTGACCAGGCCTCTTAAGCTAGCCAGTACTCCCGGGAGGGTCTGCCTTATCACCATCAGTAAAGACCCTGAACTGCGCTGCAAAGCCTCTGAGTCGTTCCTGCTGCGCTCGTGTACCATCACTCCTATCATCCACACTCACTAGCCTGAGGCTATACTCCTCCCGTGGGGAGTTATACTACACTCTGCTGCCCTCACAACATCAGCCTCAGAGGTCTGCTCAGCAGCGGCCGTTCTTATTGACCGCAATCCACGGGTGGCGTAGTCGGACATTGCATTATACTGATACAGAGACTGCCACAATATTGGTCTGGCCACCCTGAGCCACGGGACCAGGTCGCCACAACTACTCCCAGCATTGCCCTGAAGTCCGGTCCCGGGTGCCCCATGGCCCAGGGGGCGCGTCATATAGATAATAGATAGATGATAGATAGTCCTATGATATGAGATAGAGGTCGTTATAGACAGGTTTATACACTCTCTCCCGAAGTCGGTAAAATCCTGGGTTGCCCAGGGAGATCCCTATAATGCTGATGACTTGGTGGGGTTGGTGGAAAGATACCAGGCGGTTGAGAGTCCGTTGGGAAAACAAGGGGTCGTAGCCTCTCAATACTGGGGTTCCCAAAAGGAGGCGGACACCCAAAAGAAGGGAGCTAGCGCCACACCTGGGGGGCATCCTAGAGTTCAGGAGGGGTCTGAGTTGCTGCCCAAGGTCCCACCCCATAATATAGTGTGTTGGAGATGTCATACCCCTGGCCATATTGCCTCCCGGTGTCCCATAACCTCTGAACCAATGGACTGTAACATGGGCCGGCGTTGCTCTTATTTTGCCTACCCCGCCTGCAGCGCGGTTCGTCAACATGGCGAGGGCCCTCAGGGATGCTCAGTGTCAGTTAACGGGGCACAAGTCTCTGGACTATTGGTCTCAGGAAGTTTGGTGACCCTGATAAGGGCCACACTCCCTCATCGGCTGGTTTCTGGGAAGGTGGTGGGTGTCCGGTGTATCAATGGGGACGCTAAGAACTATCCTGTGGCCCAGGTGGATGTAAACACAGACTGTGGCACCACATCTCATGAAGTGGCGGTCGTTAAGGACCTATTGCATCCCATAATAATTGGACGTTACTTTGCATTATTCTGGGAAATGTGGGGGAAAGCGGGGACACCTGGTTGCTTGGACGACAGCCAGATCGCCCCTAAGGAAACTTACCCGCAGAACATAGTAGATGAGTTTCCCATGTGTGTGCTGGTGGGCAATGAGGCTGAAGTAGCATCCCCTGAGTCCAATATCCCTGAGCTTTAGGTGTCCGAGGGAAACTTTGGAACTGCCCAACTCAGGGATTTAACTCTGAAAGGGGCCTTTGAAAATGTTACTGTGTTAAATGGGGTGCCTCAGGAACCGGGGGCTGACACTCGGTTCCCTCATTTTGCTGTGAATGGGGATTTGCTGTACAGAATAACCAAGCCAAGGGGTGAGGTAATAGAACAGTTGCTGGTGCCAGGGCCCTATAGACGCAGGGTGTTAGACATGGCTCATTCTCATGTGTTGGGTGGTCACCTGGGTGGAGACAAGATTCAAGAACGGATCCTCCAAAGATTCTACTGGCCAGGTTGCTATAGAGAAATATAGAGTTATTGTCGTTCCTGCCCCACATGCCAGATAACCTCCCCAGTGGCCCACTTCCGCAGTCCCCTAGTGCCACTACCAGTCATCGAGGTTCCATTCGAACGCATAGCAATGGATCTAGTGGGGCCTCTGGTCAAGTCCGCCCAAGTGCATCAGTATATCCTGGTGGTATTAGATTATGCTACATGGTATCTGGAGGCCGTACCACTACGAAACTCCTCCACCAGGTGTATAGCCCGGGAGTTAGTCTACATGTTTTCAAGAACTGGGTTGCCTAACGAGATCCTAACAGACCAAGGAACTCCATTTATGTCGAAGGTCATGAGGGAATTGTGCAAGACACTGCAGATTGCACAACTGAGAACCTCCGTGTACTCTCCCCAGACGGACGGACTGGTAGAGAGGTTTAACAAAACCTTGAAAGCAATGTTGAGGAAAGCAGTCGAAAAGGATGGCCGAGACTGGGACTATATGTTGTTCGCCATGAGGGAAGTTCCCAAAGCTTCCACAGGTTTCTCCCCGTTTGAACCACTCTATGGACGACACCCTCAGGACTCCTGGAGGTGGAGAAAGAGTCCTGGGAAGCTGAGACCACTCCCTATAGGAGAGTGGTGGAGCACGTTGCACAGATGCAAGAGAGGATTGCCCATGTGATGCCCATTGTGAGGGAGCACCTCCTTAAGGCACAAAAGGCACAGTCCAGGGTGTATAATAGGTCGGCCAGGGTGAGATCGTTCAACCCAGGAGATCGAGTGCTTGTGCTAGTCCCACAGTGGAGACAAGTTCATGGCCAAGTGGCAGGGCCCCTATGAGGTGGTAGAGAAAGTGGGGGAAGTCAACTTTAAGATCCACCAACCAGGGAAGAGGAAGCCCTACCAAATTTACCATGTTAACTTGATTAAGCCATGGCAAGATAGAGAGCCTGCGGAAGCTCCCTGTTTAATGGCTGAGGCCGATGTGAAAGAGGTCAAGGTGGCAGAGTCACTGTCACATGCCCAAAAGCAACAGTGCAAAGAGTTGTTACAGCGAAATAAAGACATGTTTTCGGAGTTGCCAGGACTCACTCAGGTCATAGAGCATGAGGTTCTCACAGAGCCTCATGTTCGCGTCAATCTAAAACCATACCGGATCCCCGAAGCCCGCAGAGAGGTGATCTCTAAAGAAGTAAGGCGGATGCTAAACCTGGGAGTCATTGAAGAGTCCAAAAGTGGATGGTCCAGTCCTATAGTCTTAGTGCCGAAACCAGATGGGGAATGGCGGTTTTGCAACGACTATAGGAAGCTGAACGAGGTCTCAAAGTTCGACGCCTACCCAATGCCTAGGGTAGATGAGCTTATCGAAAGGCTAGGACCCGCTCGGTACATCACCACTCTGGACCTCACCAAAGGATATTGGCAAATTCCCCTGTCCAAAGAGGCTAAGGAGAAGACAGCCTTCTCAACGCCAATACGTCAGGATGCCGTTTGGGTTGAAGGGAGCTCCGGCCACCTTCCAGAGAGCCATGGACCGGATCTTAGCACCCCACAAACAGTATGCAGCGGCCTACCTAGATGCCATCGTCATATTTAGCCAGGACTGGGAAAGTCATCTGGACAAAGTTCAAGCCATACTTGATGCCCTAAGGAAGGCGGGCTTTACTATCAACCCGAAGAAATGTGCCATGGGGATGGAGGAAGCCAAGTACCTAGGGTACGTGGTTGGTAGAGGGGAAATAAAACCACAAATAAATAAGGTCGAGGCGATCTTGAACTGGCCACAGCCCCTCTCGAAGAAGCAGGTCATGGCGTTTCTAGGCATTGTGGGCTACTATCGAAGATTTGTCCCTAACTTTGCCCTGATAGCAGCCCCACTGATGGATCTTCTGAAAGGGATGAAGTCAGCTATGGCCAAGTGGTCCCCGGAAGCAGAAGCGACCTGCCAGGAATTGAAACTGGTCCTCTGTAAACAACCAGTCTTGGTGGCACCCAGCTTCTCCAAGGAGTTTGTGGTCCAGATGGATGCATCGGATGTCGGGCTGGGAGCAGTCTTGTCCCAGGAGATTAACGGAGAAGAACACCCTGTAAAATACCTCAGTCTGAAGCTCTCCGCTTGTGAGAAGGACTACTCCATTGTAGAAAAAGAATGTTTGGCCATTAAGTGGGCGTTAAACACTCTGAGGTATTACCTATTAGGTAGAAGGTTCAGGTTAGTGTCAGACCATGCCCCATTGAGGTGGATGCGAGAAAAGAAGGGAAACAATGCCAGAGTGACTAGGTGGTTCCTGGCTCTACAAGATTTTAGTTTCCGGGTAGAGCATAGGCCTGGGAAACAACATGGGAATGCCGCTGCCTTGTCAAGGGTTTATTGTATGGTGACAGAAGGTGCCAAGCCCTACGGCTTTGGACAGAGGGGGGGTGTATGTAAGGTTGCTGCCGGACAGATCGTGGACGGGAGGTATGTGTCCTCGAAGTGCCATGCTTCGGTGATGTAGGATCCGGAGAAGCAGGCTCCAGCACACATAGTGCTGAGAGGAATTTAATGGGTCCGGATTACAGGGCCGGGTTTTATGAGCAGCTGAAAGAGCACCTGTGGCACCTAACAGGTGTTGGCAATAACTAAATCACACTTGCAGCCAGTTAACATGGATTAAAGTTGACTCAACTTCTGTCCTGTGTCCTTGTGTGTACCACATTGAGCATGGAGAAAAGAAAGAAGACCAAAGAACTGTTTGCGGACTTGTGAAACCAAATTGTGAGGAAGCATGAGCAATCTGAAGGCTACAAGTCCGTCTCCAAAGACCTGAATGTTCCTGTGTCTTCCGTACGCAGTGTCATCAAGAAGTTTAAAGCCCATGGCACTGTGGCTAACCTCCCTACATGTGGACGGAAAAGAAAAATTGACGAGAGATTTCAACGCAAGATTGTGCGGATGGTGGATAAAGAACCTCGACTAAAATCCAAACAAGTTCAAGCTGCCCTGCAGTCCGAGGCTACAACAGTGTCAACCCGTACTATCCGTCGGCGTCTGAATGAAAAGGGACTGTATGGTAGGATACCCAGGAAGACCCCACTTCTTACCCCGAGACATAAAAAAGCCAGGCTGGAGTTTGCCAAAACTTACCTGATAAAGCCTAAAACTGGAAGTGCATTGAGGTGAAGGTGAAGAGGTATTGGGAATCCTGCAGAAAATACCTGTGTGAATTGCGTGAAGAGGTATTGGGAATCCTGCAGAAAATACCTGTGTGAATTGCGTGAAGAGGTATTGGGAATCCTGCAGAAAATACCTGTGTGAATTGCGGTGAGTGCTGCATTGTGATCTGCTGAGTGCTTTTCTACCTGTTTAGATTTATTGGGCTTTTTAAAATCTATTTTCTCACTACAGTTTTAGTTTCTTAGTTTACTACCTGTGTATTTAAGGGTTAACTACATTGCACTAAAATCCTGAGGTGTAGATTTACTCACAAGGGGTTAATTAAGGGGAAGGGGTCATAATTAAGGGTTTATAAGGGGCAGCTGGTTGGGCATAAAGTCCTTTGGAAGTGCATTGAGGTGAAGGGTACATTGCTGGAAAAGGAAAAAAAAAAAAAAAAAAACACTTTAAATCTCTTAGTTTGCGAGTGTGAACGAGCTGCGTGTGTCCGGAGCGTAAGTGCGAACGAAAGTAAGTGTGTGACTTGTTTTTCAGTGAAGAGTAGTGTTGAGCGATACCTTCCGATATCAGGAAATATCGTATCGGATTGGATCGGGCCGATACCCAAAAAGTATCGGATATCGCCGATTCCGATACCGGAAACCAATGCAAGTCAATGGGACACAAATATCGGAATGAAAATAAACCCTTTCTTTCCTTGTAGGTTAATTCTACATGAAGTAAAACAACTAAGAATAATGTAGAATGTATTATGCGAAAAGCCGGCAATTCATCAGCGGCATACACCGGTACCCGACAATTTACAACAGAAAGAATAGAGCTTCACACATAGATTAGATAGATAGAAACATGTCAGTCACATATATATGAAGTACAGTGACAGTGTTGCTTACTGTACTTGTCATTTAGTGTAAAGGATTTATTAAAAAAAATATTAGTGTTTTCGTGCACCGTCTCTTTAAAAAAGCCGGCCGGCAATTCAGCATCTGTACCCGACAATTTAGAATAGAAAGAATAGAGAATCACACATAGATTACATAGATAGAAACATGTCAGTCACATATATATGAAGTACAGTGACAGTGTTGCTTACTGTACTTGTCATTTAGTGTTAAAATAAAGGATTTATTTAAAAAAAAATTGGCGTGGGGTTCCCCTTAATTTTAGGCTCTAGCGGAGGTTAAGCAGACAGCTGGGGCAAATGTTTGAAGCCTGGGAAGTGGGTAATACCCACGGAGCTTCCCAGGCTACTAATATCAGCCCCCAGCTGAATACCTAGCCTTTACTAGCTATTAAAATGGGGGAACCCCCCCAAAAAAATGACGTGGGGTCCCCCCTAATTTAATAGCTAGCAAAGGCTAGGCAGACAGCTGGGGGCTGATATTAATAGCCCAGGAAGGGAGCCATGAATATTGGCCCCCTCCCAGGCTAGAAACACCAGCCGTCAGCCGCCCCAGAAATGGCGCATCCATAGGATGCCCCAATTCTGGCACTTAGCCTCGCTCTTCCACGCTGCCCTGGTGCGGTGGCAGGGGGTAATAGGGTTGGGGTTGATGTCAGCTTATAATGCCAGCTGACATCAAGCCCAGGTTAGTAATGGAGAGGCGTCTATAAGACACCCCCATTACTAACCCCATAGTCAAAGTTAAAAGAAAACACAAACACCCAGAATAAAGTCCTTTAATTGAAATAAAGACACAATTCTTTATTGTTCTAAATTAAACCATACTTACCATCACGCCCATTCCAGCTGAAGCCAACGATCTCCTGCAATAAAAGTAAAATAATAAAGCAACCTCATCCTTACCTTTCCATGGTTCCCACGACAGCTTCAGCTCTGCTACATCGAGATGACAGGCTGGACCGCAGCAGAACGCCGCCATCCAGCCTGTCATCCCGCAGACACTGAGAAGCGCAGGCATGCTTGCGCTCCTCAGTGTCTCTCTGTGACGTCATCCAGATGAGCCGAGTTCATGTCCAATGAACTCAGCTCACCTCATGCACGTCACTGACAGCGTGGGAAAATTCTCCTGCACTCAGCGCTTCAGCGTGAGAATTCTCCCACGGTGTCAGTGACATACATGAGGTGAGGTCATGTCCAATGAACTCAGCTCACCTCATGCACGTCACTGACAGCGTGGGAAAATTCTCACGCTGAAGTGCTGAGTGCAGGAGAATTTTCCCACTCTGTCAGTGACGTGCATGAGGTGAGCTGAGTTCATTGGACATGACCTCGGCTCATCTGGATGCCGTCACAGCCAGACACTGAGGAGTGGAAGTATGCCTGCGCTTCTCAGTGTCTGCGGGATGACAGGATGGATGGCAGCGTTCTGCTGCGGTCCAGCCTGTCATCTCGATGTAGCAGAGCTGAAGCTGTCGTGGGAGCCATGGAAAGGTAAGGATGAGGTTGCTTTATTATTTTACTTTTATTGCAGTAGATCGTTGGCTTCAGCTGGAATGGGCGTGATGGTAAGTATGGTTTAATTTAGAACAATAAAGAATTGTGTGTTTATTTCAATTAAAGGACTTTTTTCTGGGTGTTGTGCTTTTTTAAATACTTTACTAGAAATTCATGGTGGTCATGTCTAATATTGGCGTGACCCCATGAATTTCGGGCTTAGGGCCAGCTGATAATGCCAAGCTGGCCTTAACCCCTTTATTACCCAGTGAGCCACCGCACCAGGGCCCTGGATGAGTTGGGTACAGCGCCAGAAGATGGCGCTTCTATGAACGCGCCATTTTCTGGGGCGGCTGCGGACTGCAATTTGCAGCGTGGGGGGCCCAGAAAGCTTGGGCCTCCCTGCGCTGCGGATTCCAGCCCCCAGCTGCCTAGTTGTATCTGGCTGGGCACAAAAATAGGGCGAAGCCCCACGCATTTTTTTTTTAAATTATTTCATGAAATTCATGGAATAATTAAGAAAAAAAGGGCTTCCCTATATTGTTGTGTCCAACCAGGTACAAATAGGCAGCTGGTGGTTGGGGGCAGCCCGTCCCTGCCTGCTGTACCTGGCTGGACACAAATATAGTGCGAAGCCCCACGTCAATTTTTTTTTAATTATTTCATGAAATAATTTTTTTAAAAAAGGGCTTCCCTATATTGTTGTGTCCGGCCAGGTACAAATAGGCAGCTGGTGGTTGGGGGCAGCCTGTTCCTGCCTGCTGTACCTGGCTGGACACAAATATAGGGCGAAGCCCCACGTCAATTTTTTTTAAAATAAATCCTTTATTTTAACACTAAATGACATTTGAGGAGTTAATAAAGATGCAGTCCCTAAATTATTATTTATTTTTTAATTAATTTTTCCCAAAACTTTTGACGTGGGCTTCGCCATATTTTTGTATGCCAGCCAGGTACAGCATCCAGCTTCTATGAACGCGCCATTTTCCGGGGTGGCTGCGGACTGCAATTTTCAGCGGGGCGGGGGGGGGGGGCAGAAAGCTTGGGCCTCCCTGCGCTGCAGATTCCATCCCCCAGCTGCCTAGTTGTACCTGGCTGGACACAAAAATAGGGAGAAGCTTCACGTATTTTTTTTTTTAAATTATTTCATGAAATTCATGAAATAATTAAAAAAAATTGATGTGGGGCTTCGCCCTATATTTGTGTCCAGTCAGGTACAGCAGGCAGGAACGGGCTGCCCCCAACCACCAGCTGCCTATTTGTACCTAGCCGGACACAACAATATAGGGAAGCCCTTTTTTTCTTAATTATTCCATGAATTTCATGAATTTAAAAAAAAAAAACGTGGGGCTTCGCCCTATTTTTGTGTCCAGCCAGGTACAACTAGGCAGCTGGGGGCTGGAATCTGCAGCGCAGGGAGGCCCAAGCTTTCTGGGCCCCACCCGCTGCAAATTGCAGTCCGCAGCCGCCCCAGAAAATGGCGCGTTCATAGAAGCGCCATCTTCTGGCGCTGTACCCAACTCATCCAGGGCCCTGGTGCGGTGGCTCACTGGGTAATAAAGGGGTTAAGGCCAGCTTGGCATTATCAGCTGGCCCTAAGCCCGAAATTCATGGGGTCACGCCAATATTAGACATGACCACCATGAATTTCTAGTAAAGTATTTAAAAAAAACACAAACACCCAGAAAAAAAGTCCTTTAATTGAAATAAACACACAATTCTTTATTGTTCTAAATTAAACCATACTTACCATCACGCCCATTCCAGCTGAAGCCAACGATCTCCTGCAATAAAAGAAAAATAATAAACCAACCTCATCCTTACCTTTCCATGGCTCCCACGACGGCTCCAGCTCTGCTACATCGAGATGACAGGCTGGACCGCAGCAGAACGCTGCCATCCAGCCTGTCATCCCGCAGACACTGAGAAGCGCAGGCATACTTCCACTCCTCAGTGTCTGGCTGTGACGGCATCCAGATGAGCCGACAATGAACTCGGCTCACCTCATGTACGTCACTGACAGCGTGGGAGAATTCTCCTGCACTCAGCGCTTCAGCGTGAGAATTTTCCCACGCAGTCAGTGACATGCATGAGGTGAGGTCATGTCCAATGAACTCAGCGCACCTCATGCACGTCACTGACAGCGTGGGAAAATTCTCACGCTGAAGCGCTGAGTGCAGGAGAATTTTCCCACGCTGTCAGTGACGTGCATGAGGTGAGCTGAGTTCATTGGACATGACCTCGGCTCATCTGGATGCCGTCACAGCGAGACACTGAGGAGCGCAAGCATGCCTGCGCTTCTCAGTGTCTGCGGGATGACAGGCTGGATGGCAGAGTTCTGCTGCGGTCCAGCCTGTCATCTCGATGTAGCAGAGCTGAAGCTGTCCTGGGAACCATGGAAAGGTAAGGATGAGGTTGCTTTATTATTTTACTTTTATTGCAGGAGATCGTTGGCTTCAGCTGGAATGGGCGTGACTGTAAGTATGGTTTAATTTAGAACAATAAAGAATTGTGTCTTTATTTCAATTAAAGGACTTTTTTCTGGGTGTTTGTGTTTTTTTTAAATACTTTACTAGAAATTCATGGTGGTCATGTCTAATATTGGCGTGACCCCATGAATTTCGGGCTTAGGGCCAGCTGATAATGCCAAGCTGGCCTTAACCCCTTTATTACCCAGTGAGCCACCGCACCAGGGCCCTGGATGAGTTGGGTACAGCGCCAGAAGATGGCGCTTCTATGAACGCGCCATTTTCCGGGGCGGCTGCGGACTGCAATTTGCAGCGGGTGGGGCCCAGAAAGCTTGGGTCTCCCTGCGCTGCGGATTCCAGCCCCCAGCTGCCTTGTTGTACCTGGCTGGACACAAAAATAGGGCGAAGCCCCACGTATTTTTTTTTTTAATTATTTCATGAAATTCATGGAATAATTAAGAAAAAAAGGGCTTCCCTATATTGTTGTGTCCGGCTAGGTACAAATAGGCAGCTGGTGGTTGGGGGCAGCCCGTTCCTGCCTGCTGTACCTGACTGGACACAAATATAGGGCGAAGCCCCACATAATTTTTTTTTAATTATTTCATGAATTTCCTGAAATAATTAAAAAAAAATTGACGTGGGGCTTTGCACTATATTTGGGTCCAGCCAGGTACAGCAGGCAGGAACGGGCTGCCCCCAACCACCAGCTGCCTATTTGTACCTGGTTGGACACAACAATATAGGGAAGCCCTTTTTTTCTTAATTATTCCATGAATTTCATGAAATAATTAAAAAAAAAAAAACGTGGAGCTTCTCCCTATTTTTGTGTCCAGCCAGGTACAACTAGGCAGCTGGGGGATGGAATCTGCAGCGCAGGGAGGCCCAAGCTTTCTGCCCCCCGCTGAAAATTGCAGTCCGCAGCCGCCCCGGAAAATGGCGCGTTCATAGAAGCTGGATGCTGTACCTGGCTGGCATACAAAAATATGGCGAAGCCCACGTCAAAAGTTTTGGGAAAAATTAATTAAAAAATAAATAATAATTTAGGGACTGCATCTTTATTAACACCTCAAATGTCATTTAGTGTTAAAATAATGGATTTATTTAAAAAAAAAATAGCGTGGGATCCCCCATAATTTTAGTCTCTAGCGGAGGTTAAGCAGACGGCTGGGGCAGATGTTTGAAGCCTGGGAAGGGGGTAAAACCCACGGAGCTTCCCAGGCTACTAATATCAGCCCCCAGCTGAATACCTAGCCTTTACTAGCTATTAAAATGGGGGACCCCCCCAAAAAAAATGACGTGGGGTCCCCCCTATTTTAATAGCTAGCAAAGGCTAGGCAGACAGCTGGGGGCTGATATTAATAGCCCAGGAAGGGTGCCATGAATATTGGCCCCCTCCCAGGCTAGAAACACCAGTCGTCAGCCGCCCCAGAAATGGCGCATCCATAGGATGCGCCAACTCTGGCACTTAGCCTCGCTCTTCCACGCTGCCCTGGTGCGGTGGCAGGGGGTAATAGTGGTGGGGTTCATGTCAGCGCCAGCTGCCATGAAGCCCAGGTTAGTAATGATGGGCGTCTATAAGACACCCCCATTACTAACCTACAAAGTGTTAAAAAAAAAAACACACACTACACCCAGAAAAAAATAATTTATTTGAAATAAAACACACAATTTTATTTAATTCTTAGTTTACTAAAAATAATAGTTACCTGTCCACGTTCCTGCGCTGATCTCCCATGCACAGCTGTCACATCTGGAGATGGTGACAGCTGTGCATGGCTGCTGTAAGCTCACGCTGCCGGGAACACGTCCGCTCCCGGCAGCGGGAGCCACTGACTGAGGTCACCGGAGTGCATTCAGGCAGCGCAGCTCCGGAGACCTCCTTTACGGCACTGCTGTACCGTGGGAATTTCTCACGATACAGCAGGGCCGTACAGGAGCTAACCGGAGCAGCGCTGCCTGAACTCCGGTGAACCCTTACGGCCCCGTCATTCTAGCGGCGGCAGCGGTTCAGAGCGGTCACATTCTATGTGGCTGCTCTGAACTAGAGATCTTCGTGGGACACTCGTGGACTGCTACGGAGGGGTAAGGATAAGGTTGTGGTTTATTATTTTATATTTTATTACAGGAGATCGATGGCTTCGGGGAATTAGGTGTCTTGGTGAGTATAGGTGTAGTTTTTTATTTTTTACTTTATTTTAGGTGGCGATCGGCGGGGACAGGTAATGTATGAACTAATTTCTTTTAGGTAACCACTGGCCACCAATGACATGTATTTAACATTTATTGGGGACACAGTAGGGCAATTTAAATAGCAGGATCAGGCTGATGGGAACTACTGCTCCCATCGAGCTGATCCTGCTGGCAGGAGTGGACGGGGGACAGACATAGGCCGATGGGAGTAGTAGTGTCACATCGGCCTATGTCTGCCTGCACGCACACACACCGCACACACACCCGCACACATCGCACAGACACCCGCACACACACCCCGCACACACACCCGCACACACACCCGCACACACACCCGCACACACACACCCCGCACACACACACCCCGCACACACACACCCCGCACACACCCACCCCGCACACACACCCGCACACACCCCGCACAAACATCGCGCACACACCCCGCACACACACCCCGCACACACACTAATCATGACGGGTCTGGGAGGTGAGGCTGACCTGTGCGGCCGTGGGAAAGTTCATGTGAGTTCATGCAGTCAAGCATGAACTCACATGAACCCTCTGAGGGCAACGCGGCGACTTCAAATGAACAGCTGATCGGCATCAGCTGATACCTCAGCTGTTCATTTGAAATAACCGGCGGGAAAGCGCAGCACAGAACGGGAAAGCCGGCGGTGAAGTCTTTTCACTGCCGGCTTCCCCGCCCGGGTCCTTCACTCCCCGCTCCTTGGAGCTGCGCTCCCCGCCCGGTCCTAACTTACGATCGGGATGGGAGGTGGCGAGGGGAGCGGAGGATCGGGGTGGGAGGCTGCGGGGAAGCAGTATGGGGCTGTGTGATTGTTTAAAAGCCGGCGGCTTTATACCGCCCGCCGGCTTTTAAACAATCAGGAGAATTCTCCCCCGCTGGGATGGCATTCTGATGACAGGCTGGATCGCACTGCCATCCAACTTGTCATCCTTCACAGACACTGCAGAGCGCAGGCATTATGGGAACTTCCGATTCCGGTATCCGATATTGTAAAAGTATCGGAATTAAGTATCGGAATTCCGATACCGCGAATATCGGCCGATACCCGATATTACAGTATCGGAATGCTCAACACTAGTGAAGAGGTATTGGGAATCCTGCAGAAAATACCTGTGTGAATTGCGGTGAGTGCTGCATTGTGATCTGCTGAGTGCTTTTCTACCTGTTTAGATTTATTGGGCTATTAAAAATCTATTTTCTCACTACAGTTTTAGTTTCTTAGTTTACTACCTGTGTATTTAAGGGTTAACTACATTGCACTAAAATCCTGAGGTGTAGATTTACTCACAAGGGGTTAATTAAGGGGAAGGGGTCATAATTAAGGGTTTATAAGGGTCAGCTGGTTGGGCATCAAGTCCTTTGGAAGTGCATTGAGGTGAAGGGTACATTGCTGGAAAAGGAAAAAAAAAAACAAAAAAAAAAAACCACTTTAAATCTCTTAGTTTGCGAGTGTGAACGAGCTGCGTGTGTCCGGAGCGTAAGTGCGAACGAAAGTAAGTGTGTGACTTGTTTTTCAGTGACTTTGGATGCAGGGAGTTTGGAAGGGAGGACTTAGGACTGAATTGCTGACTGTATTTCATTCTTTCTATACTTTACTTTTTACTTAATTAATCCACCTGACCTACTTAGCTGATTCCCCCGTCCATACTTGATACTTAATTGATCCCCCGTCCATACTTAACTGATCCCCCGCCGATATCTAATTGATACACTTGCACATCCCTAATTGATCCCCGTCCATACACCTATATATAAATAATTGTGTTTTGTACTTGTATATATATACTGACTGTATACCCATATTTAGAATGACGTCCATGTTGGACGGAGCCGTGCAGTGTACATCTTGCGCAATGTATGCATTCCGTGAGCACCCGCTCGAGGATCCATACTGCTGCGAGAGATGTGAGCATATCGTGCACTTGGAAGCCCAAATTCTGGATCTAAGTGCTCAGATAGCGGTACTGAGGAGCATCGACAACATAGAACGGAGTTTGCTGCTCACCGAGCAGACACTCAATGGGTCAATACTGGGGGTGGAGCATAGAGGGGAAGTGCAGGCTGAACAGGCAGGGAGCTGGATAACAGTAAGGAGGGATAGAGGGAAGAAGTATAGGAAGGCTGGTTCAGAACCGGCATTATTGGAGCACGACAGATCCTCTGACCGCCGGGGGAGTGTATGCTCCAGTAATGAGGGGGAGGGGGGAAGTGTAGGGCAGGCAAGACAGGTTCTGGTAGTGGGTGACTCTATTATTAGGGGGACAGACAGGGCAATCTGTCACAAAGACCGGGATCGCCGAACGGTGTGCTGCCTCCCTGGCGCTCGAGTCCGGCACATCGCGGATCGGGTTGACAGGTTACTGGGTGGGGCTGGCGAAGACCCAGCGGTCATGGTCCACTTTGGCACCAATGACAAAGTGAGTGGTAGATGGAGGGTCCTTAAAAATTATTTCAGGGACCTAGGTAGGAAGCTTAGGGCAAGGACCTCCAAGGTAGTTTTCTCAGAAATACTACCAATCCCGCGAGCCACACAGGAGCGCCAACAGGAGGTTAGGGAGGTGAATAAGTGGCTAAAGAGTTGGTGCAAGGCAGAAGGGTTTGGGTTCATGGAGAACTGGGCCGACTTCGCGGTCGGCTACAGGCTCTACCGTAAGGACGGGCTGCACCTCAATGGGGAGGGTGCAGCGGTGCTGGGGAAGAAGATGGCTAATAGGTTGGAGGAGTTTTTAAACTAGAGACGAGGGGGGGGAAACCAAGGAAATAGGTGGGATGTGAGGCAAGCAAGGGGGAAGGGGAGAAGTGAATATAATGAGGGTGGAGAGGGGGGTGGGGATAGTACAGTTAGATCGTTAGAGAAGAATAGGATGCTAAATAACCACAAAGTTTTATCTTGCATGCTGACCAACGCAAGAAGCCTGACCAATAAGGCGGATGAGCTGCGGGCGCTTATATGGGAGGAGAGGTATGACATCGTAGGTATAACAGAGACTTGGCTAGACGATAGCTACGACTGGGCGGTAAATTTATTAGATTATAGTTTATTTAGAAGGGACCGGAAACAGGGGAAAGGCGGAGGAGTCTGCTTATATGTAAAGTCATGTCTAAAACCCAGACTAAGGGAAGATATAGGAGAGGGAGAAGAGGGGGTCGAGTCCATGTGGGTAGAGATAGAGGGAACTAAAAATAATAATAAAATATTACTGGGGGTCTGCTATAAGCCACCCAATATAACAGAGGAGAATGAGAAACTGCTATTAGGACAAATAGACAAAGTAGCAAAACATAATGAAGTGATTGTAATGGGGGATTTCAACTACCCGGATATTGACTGGGAAACAGAAACCTGTAGATCTCAGAAAGGAAAAAGGTTCTTGACAAATATTAAGGATAATTATCTCTCCCAACTAGTGCAGGAACCAACGAGAGGGAAGGCCGTGTTAGACTTAATATTGACTAATAGGCCTGATAGAATAACTAAGGTACAGATAGGGGGGCACCTAGGTAATAGCGACCATAATATTATCGACTTCAAAATGCCCTTCAGTAGGGTTATCAATAAGGGAACAACAAAAACATTAAACTTTAGGAGGGCGAAGTTTGATCAGCTGAAAGAAAGCCTTCAACTTATTGACTGGGACAAAGTTCTTAATCAAAGGAATACGAATAGTAAATGGGAAACCTTCAAAAGAATTCTGAATACTCAGTGCGAGAGGTATATACCGTATGGGAATAAAAGGGCCAGAAATAAGAGGAAACCAATATGGTTGAACAAGAACGTAAAAGGGGCGTTAAATAGCAAAAAAGAGGCATTCAAGAGATTAAAACAGGAAAACAGTAAGGAGGCACTAATGTGTTACAAGGAAAAAATGAGAACCTGCAAAAAACAAATAAAAATAGCGAAGGAGGAAACAGAGAGACGTATTGCTAGGGAAAGTAGATCAAATCCCAAACTGTTCTTTACGTATATAAATAGTAAAAGGATTAAATCGGATAATATTGGACCGATAAAAAGTGAGGAAGGCAAAATCATAGAGAAAGATGAGGATAAAGCTAATCTATTAAATAATTTTTTTTCGACAACTTTCACAAAGGAAATCGAACTAACAGGAGAAATGAGAAGTGACAAACTTAATCCTCCACTAAGTATGACAAATCTAACCCAAGCTGGGGTACAGAAACGCCTCAGTAACATTAAAATAAACAAATCACCAGGACCTGATGGCATACACCCACGGGTACTAAGGGAACTAAGTAATGTGATAGACAGACCGTTATATCTTATATTTAAGGACTCTGTTGAGACTGGGTCTGTGCCACTTGATTGGCGACAGGCGAATGTAGTGCCAATATTCAAAAAGGGAGCGAAAAGTGATGCCGGAAACTATCGGCTGGTGAGTCTGACGTCCGTTGTGGGCAAAATTTTTGAAAGCTTCATTAAAGAGGCAATTATGGAGCATCTTGATGCTAATAATCTTTTAATCCCGAACCAACATGGATTCATGAGGAATCGCTCCTGCCAAACAAACCTGATTGACTTCTACGAGGAGGTTAGCTCTCGAGTAGATCAGGGGGAACCAGTGGATGTCGTGTATCTCGACTTCTCAAAAGCGTTCGATAGCGTGCCACATAATAGGTTGGTATACAAAATGAGAATGATGGGGCTGGGGGAAAATGTCTGCAAGTGGGTAGCTAACTGGCTAAAGGATAGAAGGCAGAGGGTGGTTATAAATGGAATATACTCAGATTGGGTAAGCGTCACTAGTGGGGTACCACAGGGGTCTGTACTAGGCCCAATGTTATTTAATATCTTTATTAACGACATAGTCAATGGGATAAATAGTAAAATATCAATATTTGCAGATGAGACAAAGTTATGTAAAACAATTAATATAAAAGAGGACAGTGCAGACCTACAGAGGGATTTGGATAAGCTGGGTAGGTGGAGCATTAAATGGCAAATGAGGTTTAACGAGGAGAAATGTAAGGTCATACATATGGGAAGGAAAAATGGAAGTCACCAGTACTCACTGAATGGGAAATCATTGGGGAATTCAGAGATGGAGAAGGACTTGGGCATCTTGATTGATAGCAAACTAAATTGGAGTGCCCAAAGTCAGGCCGCTGCTGTAAGAGCAAACAGGGTAATGGGATGTATCAGAAGAGGTATAGCTGCAAAGGATGAGAACATTGTTCTTCCACTGTACAAAGCACTGGTCAGACCACACTTGGAATACTGTGCTCAGTTATGGGCCCCAATATATAGAAAGGATATAAATGAGCTTGAAAAGGTACAAAGGAGGGCAACAAAATTAATAAAGGGAATGGAGGGACTGCAATACCCAGAGAGGTTGGCAAAACTAGGACTATTCAGCCTGGAAAAGAGAAGGTTGAGGGGGGACATAATAAATGTGTACAAATATGTTAGGGGACAGTATAGAGATCTTGCCCGGGATTTGTTCAAAAGGAGGGATATTACGGTAACAAGAGGGCACTCACTAAGACTGGAAGAGAAAAGGTTTCAGCACCAGCATAGGAAGGGGTTCTTTACGGTAAGAGCAGTGAGAATATGGAATTCACTGAGTGAGGAGACGGTAATGTCGGATTCACTACACCAGTTCAAGCGGGGACTGGATGCATTTCTAGATACCAGGCAGATTTCAGCGTATACTTAAAAATAAAATAAAATAGTAGGTTGATACAGGGATTTATTCTGACTGCTGGTTTCAGAGTCGGAAGGGAATTTTTCCTCAGGTGAAGATTGGCTAAATCATTTGGGGTTTTTGCCCTCCTCTGGATCAACTTTAGCAATTACAGAACTAACAGGTCGAACTTGATGGACGCAAGTCTTTATTCGGCTTTACTAACTATGTAACTATGTTACTATGTTACTATGGTAACAGTGTTATCCCAGACAGCACATGGATGGCAATGCCAGCTGTCAGCGATGTCATGGACCCATAGATCTGACTGGAGAATTTTCATCAACCACTAGGATAAAAAACGGACACTACGCGGTTTTCAACAAAAAAATGACATGTGGACGACTCCACAGATTATATTGTGTATGTGATCTATCCGTAACAAATATGGAGAGGACACAAACATGAAAAACAGACGTCTGAATGAGGCCAAAGATATATGTTTCCACACTGATAAGGGAGCGAGAAATATCTATTTCAGATTTGCCAATGAGTCCATGGCAGAAAATTCCAGTTAACCCCTTTATCACCTCAGGTTTTTCCGTTTTTGCGCTTTCATTTTTTGCTCCCCTTCTTCCCAGAGCCATAACTTTTTTATTTTTCCGTCAATATGGCCATGTGAGGGCTTGTTTTATTGTGGGATGAGTTATTCTTTTGAACACCACCATTGATTTTACCATATTGTGTACTGGAAAATGGGAAAAATATCCAAGTGCAGTGAAATGGCAAAAAAAGTGCAATTCCACAAAAGGTTTTTTTTTTACCATGTTCACTAAATGCTAACACTGACCGGCCATTATGATTCTCCAGGTCATTACGAGTTCGTAGTTACCAAACATGTGGAGCTTCTATTTTATTTAAGGGGTGAAATCAAAATTCAAAGCTTGTAAAAAAAAAAAAAAAATTTTTCTGAGACCCGTAGCGTCTCCATTTTTCGTGATCTAGAGCCGGGTCAGGGGTTATTTTTTGCGCACTAAGCTGACATTTTTATTGATACCGTTTTGGTGTAGATATGATGTTATGATCGCCTGTTATTACATTTTAATGCAATGTTGCGGCGACCAAAACAACTTAATTTTGGGAGTTTTGTTTTTTTTCTCGTTATACAGTTTACTGATCGAAGTCATTCTTTTTATATATTGATAGATCGGGCGATTCTAAATGCGGCGATACCAAACGTGTATTTTTGATTGTTTTATTTTGAATGGGGTAAAAGGGGGGTGATTTGAACTTTTATATATATTTTTTTTACTTTTTACATGCTTCAATAGTCTCCTTAGCAGACTAGAAGCTGTGATCTTCCGATCGCTTGTGTTACACAAATGGCCGCCTGAGGCAGCAGATGCGCAATTGAGACCTCAGGAGCCGACATCTCAGGAGACATTTACTTGGTTTGGCTTTCTACTTCTTTATCTAACTGTATTGCCCTCTATATCATCCATTCTGTATGGACTGCTCTGTACTCATATTGGACATTTATGCATTTAGTAGGGCTTAAGGGGATTATTGTGCATGTTACCCATCAAATCTGTAGATGCGCTCACTAATTAGACTTTGTTTAGGGCAATTTTAAAGTATAATATTGATAACGGTCCTGCATAGTGACAAGATTATGTTACAGGATTCCGGACAAATGTACAGTGCCAGTCATTCAAGGGTTAATTCTTTGGAACACTGAGAGAGACTTTCTAGCCAGTGAAGCACCAGTAATAAACACCTGTGGTAACTACGGCAACTGTGCTGATGTCATAAACACATACATCTATGATATAAAAGATGATTCCGGAACCACAGGTCATTCAGCCGTATGAAGCGCCGTACTTGATGTGTCTGGAGACCTGGAGCTTCATCACTCCACAACCTGTAAGGGAGGAAGGGGATACGGCCTAGCCAGCCGGATCAGCCATACCGCCTAGCCAGCCAGATCAGCCATACCGCTTAGCCAGCCAGATCAGCTATACCGCCTAGCCAGCCAGATCAGCCATATCGCCTAGCCAGCCAGATCAAACTAACCCTAGCGATCAATGGGGTGACAGATGTTGCAGCCAGATCTCCCTCACGTCCGGTACTAGTTGCCTTCACCTTTATGTGTACGGCCTGGAGATGTCGCATTAGACTTCTCCATATGGTGCTCGCACAGGGCACCTACTTTGACCTTCTCCTTTACTGTCTGTTTTCTGATGATGTAATGTGTAACTTGTGTGACTATGTGATGTCACTGCTATCATATCTATAGTGGATGTATATCATGTCTCACTGTAAATATGATACAATGTACAAATTCTAGTACAATTTGCTGTTACTTGTTGGCACTATCCTTCTAAGCCCGAGGGATGGGCAAGTCCTCCAGCCATGGTTCCCTAGAGGTTTCCTCCACAGGGGGTTTTCCTCTCCTGAGTGCTGACGGATGATTCTTCGTGAGTCGGAGGTTTGCCATTTTCAGTGTCTTTTTCATAGCAATTGGCTGATTCTAAATTTCAGACACTGAATGAAATAATATGATTTGTAATAAAATTTGGTCTATTTAACATTCACTAAAAGTGTTTTGTGCATTTCTTTCACAATCTTGGGTTGGTGGGATTTTCTTGGGAATCAGGATCCAGCATCTATGATCAAGCCATGAAGCTGGATATGAAGTCAGAGCATTGTTAACCCTGTGCTTGAAGACAGAATGGAGCAGAAATGACAAAGTGTTACTGCACAAGTAGCACAAGTTCACAATCTTCCTTGCATTCAGATAATGGAGGTGGCTGCTGCAGAAAAACATACCCACAGCATGATACTGCAACCACCATGTTTCACTGTGGGGATGGTGTTCTTGGAGTGATGAGCTGTTGGTTTGGTGCCAGACATAGCGTTTACCTTGGTGGCCAAAAAGTTCAATTTTGGTCTCATCTGACCACAGCACATTCCTCCATATATTTTGGGAGTCTCCCACATGTTTTTTGGCAAACTCAAATCGAGACTTACAATTTTTAAGTAAAAGCTTTTTTCTGCCCACTGAACAAGACAACTGTAGACTGGACAAGGGGATCAGAGGATGCCCACAAGCTCGTGACACTGAGTTTTCAGCTCCTGCAGTGTCAGTGTGTGCAGGGATGAGGATTCAATATAGGTTGTGCTGTCAATCATCGTAAGGGGCAGAGGATGGTAATTAAGCGTGGGGTGTAAATGCTGTTTTTGCATAAAAATATCATCTGTACCTAAAGTATATTTTTTTTTATAGGGGCCAAGATTCCTATACAAATCCATAAATGATTTGAGTATTGGGGTGACAGACTCCCTTTAAGAAACTGAGACCACCCCATTAACTGGTTGTACAAAAAAACATGAAAAATGTGAATTAACCAGACAGGTAAATTACAAAAAGGAGATAAACACCAATGGAAATTCTTTGAAAATGTTATCAGTTTATTTCTATTAAGCATAAAACACGTTTTCCTGGAATATCCCTGTGTTTCCAAATAAATACCAGTAGCGCAGTGAAGGATGGACATGGTGGAACAGGTTTCTATTAAAGTGCTTGAGCATATATTATGGATGCACCAAAATTCTGTAGTATAATAAAGCCTGCATCTTGGAGGGTTTCGTCCATATCTGGAGTAATATTAATAAAAATGTGGAGTTGGTGCATCCCTAGTATACTGCTATATCACTAGTAACACAATGGGACACACACAAAGCACCGTGTGCTGCCACCTAGACAGGGTAGCTGCTCAGCAGTGAGGGGTGCGGATTCAGCACAGATTGTCTATGATGACAGATATGTTGAGCTGTCCTCCACATTTATCTGATCGAAACTAGAGGGCTCCACAGCAAATAGTCTTAGCATATCCAGTTCTAGGGGATGCATGCAGCCGCTGATCACCAGGGAATGAAGAGGACCTCCAAAGTCAACAGTGCTGAGTTGCTGCAGAGTGCCCGCCGCTATATGTTGGCCAGATGCCCCCCACGCAGATTGTGTTCTCAGGTAGAGCTGAGGATCGCAACAGAAACATTTGTATCTTAATGATATCGCAATACGGTCTTCTATTTAAAACCATTATAAGAAAACTCACATGCAAAAATACTTATTTTATATATATATAAACCTTTAGGCACAATGGATATTGATGCAAATCAAGGTATTTATTCAGACAATAAATTGTTCATGAGACAGATGTATGACCAACATTTCGGCCTCAGCCTTTATCAAGGTTTATCTAAAACAATACAAAAATGGGAAGAACTGTATAAAAAACGAAAATCCATCGTCTCATGATAAATCAAATTACAATCATATCTGAGAAAAAGAGGGGGGGGGTAACAAATAATCCGACACTCAGCACATGAAAATATCTCATATAAATGAATACAAAGCGGTGCTTCATTCCAGAGTTAACCACTAAAGAGGAAAAATAAAAAAATATACACGATTTAGTTATGGATTGTAACACATATATGCTTCAAGTGTAAAACAGCCTCCTTCAAAAGAGTAAAAAGGGGGGACATACTATGAGGTCAGACGTATCACAGGTATCAAAAGAGCCTAAGCGTAATGACACCATATACGCCCTACAGTATATGCCCCTCATCCTTCTATATGCCCCATCCTGGTATATGGAATATGGTCCCCATCCTGGGTATGTGTATATGCCCCTCCATCCATCCATCCTGAGTAAGTGTATATGCCCCTCCATCCATCCATCCTGGGTAGGTGTATATGCCCCTCCATCCATCCATCCTGGGTAGGTGAATATGCCTCTCCATCCATCCATCCTGGGTAGGTGAATATGCCTCTCCATCCATCAATCCTGGGTAGGTGTATATGCCCCTCCATCCATCAATCCTGGGTAGGTGTATATGCCCCTCCATCCATCCATCCTGGGTAGGTGAATATGCCTCTCCATCCATCAATCCTGGGTAGGCGTATATGCCTCTCCATCCATCAATTCTGGGTAGTTGTAGATGCCCCTCCATCCATCAATCCATCCTGGGTAGGTGTTTCGGCCCCTCCATCCATCCTGGGTAGGTGTATTTGCCCGTCCATCCATCCTGGGTAGGTGTATATGCCTCTCCATCCATCCATCCTGGGTAGCAGTATATGTCCCTTCCTCCATCCATCCTGGGTAGGTGTATATGCCCCTCCATCCATCCTGGGTAGGTGTATATGCCTCTCCATCCATCCAACCTGGGTAGGTGTATATGCTTCTCACTCCATCCAATCTGGGTAGGTGTATATGCCTCTCCATCCATCCATCCTGGGTAGGTGTATATGCCTCTCCATCCATCCATCCTGGGTAGGTGTATATGCCTCTCCATCCATCAATTCTGGGTAGTTGTAGATGCCCCTCCATCCATCAATCCATCCTGGGTAGGTGTTTCGGCCCATCCATCCATCATGGGTAGGTGTAGATGACCCTCCATCCATCCATTCTGGGTAGGCGTAGATGACCCTCCATCCATCCATCCTGGGTAGTCTATTCTAGTATGTGTTTATGCCCCTCCATCCATCCATACTGGGTAGGCGTAGATGGCCCTCCATCCATCCATCCTGGGTAGGTGAATATGCCTCTCCAACCATCAATCCTGGGTAGGTGTATATGCCTATCCATCCATCCATCCTGGGTAGGTGAATATGCATCTCCATCCATCAATCCTGGGTAGGTGTATATGCCTATCCATCCATCCATCCTGGGTAGGTGAATATGCATCTCCATCCATCAATCCTGGGTAGGTGTATATGCCCCTCCATCCATCCATCCTGGGTAGGTGTATATGCCCCTCCATCCATCCATCCTGGGTAGGTGAATATGCCTCTCCATCCATCAATCCTGGGTAGGTGTATATGCCCCTCCATCCATCCATCCTGGGTAGGTGTATATACCCTTCCATCCTTCCTCAGTAGGTGTAAATGCCCCTCCATCCATCCATCCTGGGTAGCAGTATATGTCCCTCCCTCCATCTATCCATCCTGGGTAGGTGTATATGCCCCTCCATCCATCCATCCTGGGTAGGTAAATATGCCTCTCCATCCATCAGTCCTGGGTAGGTGTATATGCCTCTCCATCCATCAATTCTGGGTAGTTGTAGATGCCCCTCCATCCATCAATCCATCCTGGGTAGGTGTTTCGGTCCCTCCATCCATCCTGGGTAGGTGTATTTGCCCGTCCATCCATCCTGGGTAGGTGTATATGGCCCTCCATCCATCCATCCTGGGTAGCAGTATATGTCCCTTCCTCCATCCATCCTGGGTAGGTGTATATGCCCCTCCATCCATCCTGGGTAGGTGTATATGCCTCTCCATCCATCCATCCTGGGTAGGTGTATATGCCTCTCCATCCATCCATCCTGGGTAGGTGTATATGCCTCTCCATCCATCAATTCTGGGTAGTTGTAGATGCCCCTCCATCCATCAATCCATCCTGGGTAGGTGTATCGGCCCATCCATCCATCATGGGTAGGTGTATATGCCCCTCCATCCATCCATTCTGGGTAGGCGTAGATGACCCTCCATCCATCCATCCTGGGTAGTCTATTCTAGTATGTGTTTATGCCCCTCCATCCATCCTGGTTAGGTGTAGATGACCCTCCATCCATCCATGCTGGGTAGGAGCATATGCCCCTCCATGCATCCTTGGTAGGAGAATATGCCCCTCCATCCATCCATCCTGGGTAGGTGTATATACCCCTCCATCTATCCATCCTGGGTAGGTGTATATGCCCCTCCATCCATCCATCCTGGGTAGGTGTATATGCGCCTCCATCCATCCATCTTGGGTAGGTGTATATGCCCCTCCATCCATCCATCCTGGGTAGGTGTATATGCCCCTCCATCCATCCATCCTGGGTAGGTGTATATGCCCCTCCATCCATCCATCCTGGGTAGGTGTATATGCCCCTCCATCCATCCATCCTGGGTAGGTGTATATGCCCCTCCATCCATCCATCCTGGGTAGGTGTATATGCCCCTCCATCCATCCATTCTGGGTAGGTGTAGATACCCCTCCATTCATCCATTCTGGGTAGGTGTAGATGTCCCTCCATCGATCAATCCATCCTTGGTAGGTATAGTTGCCCCTCCATCCATCCATGGTGGGTGTGGATACCCCTCCATCCATCCTTCCATCCATTCTGGGTAGGTGTATATCCCCCTCCATCCATCCATCATGGGCAGGTGTATATGCCCCTCCATCCATCCATCCTGGGTAGGTGTATATACCCTTCCATCCATCCATCCTGGGTAGGTGTATATCCCCCTCCATCCATCCATCCAGTGTAGGTGTATATCCCCCTCCATCCATCCATCCTGGGTAGGTGTATATGCCCCTCCATCCATCCATCCTGGGTAGGTGTATATGCCCCTCCATCCATCCATCCTGGGTAGGTGTATATGCCCCTCCATCCATCCATCCTGGGTAGGTGTATATGCCCCTTCATCCATCCATCCTGGGTAGCTGTATATGCCCCTTCATCTATCCATCCTGGGTAGCTGTATATGCCCCTCCATCTATCCATCCATCATGGGTAGGTGTATATGCCCCTTCATCCATCCATCCTGGGTAGTCTATTCTGGTAGCTGTATATGCCCCTCCATCCATCCATCCATCCACCCTGGGTAGGTGTAGATGCCCCTCCATCCATCCATCCTGTGTCTGTGTATATTCCCCTCCATCCATCCATCCTGCGTAGGTGTATATTCCCCTCCAACCATCCATCCTGGGTAGGTGTATATGCCCCTCCATCCATCCATCCTGGGTAGGTGTATATGCCCCTCCATCCATCCATCCTGGGTAGGTGTATATGCATCTCCATCCATCCATCCTGGGTAGGTGTATATGCCCCTCCATCCATCCATCCTGGGTAGGTGTAGATGCCCCTCCATCCATAAATCCATCCTGGGTAGGTGTATCGGCCCCTCCATCTATCCTGGGTAGGTGTATATGCCCCTCCATCCATCCTGGGTAGGTGTATATGCCCCTCCATCCATCCTAGGTAGGTGTATATGCCCCTCCATCCATCCTAGGTAGGTGTATATGCCCCTCCATCCATCCTGGGTAGGTGTATATGCCCCTCCATCCATCCTGGGTAGGTGTATATGCCCCTCCATCCATCCTGGGTAGGTGTATATGCCCCTCCATCCATCCTGGGTAGGTGTATATGCCCCTCCCTCCATCCAGGGTAAGTATATATGCTCCATCATCTATCCATCCTCGTTAGGTGTAGATGCCCCTTTATCAATCCAGCCATCCTGGGTAGGAGTATATGCCCCTCCTTCCATCCTTGGTAGGAGAATATGCCCCTCCATCCATCCTTGGTAGGAGAATATGCCCCTCCATCCATCCATCCTGGGTAGGTGTATATGCCCCTCCATCCATCCATCCTGGGGAGGTGTATATGCCCCTCCATCCATCCATCCTGGGTAGGTGTATATGCCCTTCCATCCATCCATCTTGGGTAGGTGTATATGCCCCTCCATCCATCTATCCTGGGTAGGTGTATATGCCCCTCCATCCATCCATCCTGGGAAGGTGTATATGCCCTTCCATCCATCCATCTTGGGTAGGTGTATATGCCCCTCCATCCATCTATCCTGGGTAGGTGTATATGCCCCTCCATCCATCCATCCTGGGTAGGTGTATATGCCCCCTCCCTCTACTCCCTCTATTCTGGTGAGTATATGCCACCTCTCCATCCTGGTGGGTATATGCCACCTCTCCATCCTGGTGGGTATATGCCCCCCTCCATCCTGGTGGGTATATGCCCCCCCTCCATCCATCCTGGTGGGTATATGCCTCCCTCCATCCATCCTGGTGGGTATATGCCCCCCCTACATCCATCCTGGTGGGTATATGCCCCCCCTCCATCCATCCTGGTGGGTATATGCCCCGTCCATCCATCCTGATGGGTATATGCCCCCCTCCATCCATCCTGATGGGTATATGCCCCCCTCCATCCATCCTGATGGGTATATGCCCCCCTCCATCCTTGTCGGCATAAGCCCCACCTTCATCCTTGTGGATATATGCCCCCCCTCCATCCATCCTGGTGGATATATGCCCCCTTCATCCATCCTGGTGGGTAAATGCCCCCCTTCATTGGTGGGTATATGCACACTCCCTACATCCTGGTGGGTATATGCCCCTTCCATCCATCCTGGTGGGTATATGCCCCCCCCCCTTCACCCTGGTGGGTATATGCCTCCAACTACACCCTTGTGTGTATATGCCCCCATATATTCAATGCAAAGGAAAAAAAACAAATAAAACAATAAACGCTTCTACTCACCTTCCATGTTCCCACGCAGCGCTGTGTCTGTGGTGCCTGAAGATGTCGGCAGTGATAACAGCAGAGAAGCTGAGATCACCGCACGGCGCCGCCGCAGATACTCCCTCGGGATGTCCACTCCCAGGCATTTCCTCCCCGGCAGCTCCTGTCATGGCACGCTCTGACTGAGCAGTGCGTGCGACGACAGGGGGAATGTACAGCTTACACTGCAGGCTCCACAAAGATGGCTGCAATCTCCTCCCACGGCTGCGACCTGAACAGCCAAGGGGGCGTGCCCAGGTCACAGCTAGAGGCAGGAGGAGCGGCCTCTAGTGTTAGAGATAGGGTCGGTGACAGACTACTGTCTCTTATGGCCAGGGCTGCCGTAAATGAGGTGTGTAAGAGCGCTTCTTACACCCCCCCCCAAATAAAAATGGCAGCCCCTAGTGGCCAATGTCAACATAAATAACTAAAAAACTAATAAAGTGGGACATTTAATTTTTGTATTAAAAATAATTGATTACATAATTATTAATACAAAACATAAAATGGTGGCCCCTTCCCTGTAAGAATAGCACATGGCTCTTTTCACGTCTGGTTATTTCTCTAACAGGTAGAATATGCTCCGTTATAGACCGGGGACAGGTTTACAGCTCTATTTTTTGTGGACGATTGATCTGCAAATCAGAACTGAGACCGGTCCGATTTTCATGCGATTTGTAGATAAAGATCATCTATTGAAGTCAATGAGTCTGTCAGAAAAATGGCCAGAACCAACCATGTTGCCTGTACTGCCTGTTCTCCAGTGTCTATAGGCCGGGCAAGCGAGGCTAGGAAACCTTTAGCTTTTTACTTTACATATAAAAAATATGCCCCACTGAGGAGAAAAACTGCCACACTGACCAAAATCAGATGAAAATGAGAAAAAAACACTGATTAAAACCTGACATGTGAACGGGGCCTTAGGCCTTAATCAGATGTCAGCAGGGTCGGACTGGGGTGTCTGGGGCCCACAGGGGACACTGACTCTAGGGGCCACCTACAGCAATATGCAGATCTCTTTTCTCTGCTCTCCCTGTTATAGTGGAGCAGTGACCGGCGGCTCCTCACATCTACTGTGCACAGACTACAACAGGGATGGACAATTTCTGGAGTTTGCATGAAAGAGCTTCTTTGGTTAAAACAAGTGATCACAGATTCATGGGCTGCACAGGATAGGTGATCACTTATTGATTGGAAGAATGGGGAAGTTTTATCCCTGACAGGACACTTATCCCCATTTTAAAATGCAGCGACAGGTGGGACGTCTGACCACAGCCTCATTCGTTCTCTTTGGGGCTTCCAAAAAAGAGCAGCGCTCACAGCCTCTGAGGGAATGAATGGATCAGTGGTCGAGTCGCACATGAGCTCCAGTGTAATGGGGAGAAAAGCTCCACATTCTGCCGATCGGTGCAGGTCCCAGTAGTCAGACCCCCACCAACCAATAAGTTATCACTGATCCTGTGGAGAGGGGATTACTTGTTTTCACCGGAGAACCCCTGTAAGTGCATCTCTGACGCTCTGCTCCAAGTATTTCATCTCTAAGGCCACAGCCCCACTATCAGTATTCAGTCAGGATTATTCTCAGGAGTGGGAGCCAAAACCAGGTGAGGAACAATCAGAGAAAAGGTAGAATAGAAACAAGTCACCAATTCTGGATTTATCACCCACTCCTGCTTTTGCCTCTCACTACTGAGAAAAAATACTGACCAAATACTGATAGTGAAGCCGTGGCCCCATGGAAAAAAATCTTTTCCTAGTTAATCTCAGCGAGAACAAATGACCGCCATACACAACATAATCCACTATAATAACACCAATAATACCACATACAAAAGGGAGAAATATCGCCACACCATGACCAGACCACATATTACCACCACATAGTGACCAAATAATACAATACTGATCAGGAATACAAACCACAATACTAACAACACTGTCACTATACATATGAGCTCTGTATATAGTGTCAGTGTACATGCAATACAGTGATCCCCAGTGACATTATAAACAGGATCTCTGTATATAGTGTCAGTGTACAGGTAATACAGTAATCACCGGTTACATTATACACAGGAGCTCTGTATATAGTGTACAGGTAATACAGTTATCACGAGTGACATTATACACAGGAGCTCTGTATATAGTGTATAGGTAATACACTGGTCACGAGTGACATACACAGGAGCTCTGTATATACTATATAGTGTAAGTGTACAGTAATACACTGACTCACTAGTGATGTCTCTAGGTGAAGTTCTTCATCTTCGCTTTTCTTCATCTGGCACAGTCCGCCATCACTTCTTCCAGCCAGGAATCATCTCTGCAGAAAATAACACACAGTTATCAATAACTGATCTCTTTTAGAGCACATTCCCACTTTTCCCCAGGCTTCTACACTACACCAGTTGAAGAAATAAAGCGACATAGTGGCGCCCTGCACAGTAACAGGACCCCCCTTTTGTCCCCTCTTATGGAAAACAGTTTCCTAAAAAGTAAATTATATTACAGAAGTAATAATGTCTCTAATTGGACTCTAAAGTAATAATGTTCCCCACTCGCCATCATAAACTAATAAAGTTCCTCAATCTGGCCCCTAAACAGTAATAAAGTCCCTTGTCCAGCGTGGCCACCCATCTATCCAACCTGACCCCCCCCCCATATATCCATTCTGGTCTCCATGTGTCCAGCCTGCCCCTCCCATATATCCATCTGGGCCTCCATGTGTCCAGCCCGCCCCCCTCATATATGCATCCCACCCCACCCCATATATCTATCCAGGTCCCCATGTGTCCAGCTTGCCGCCCTTCACCTCCATGTGTCCATCCAGGTCTCCAACTTGGCCACCTTCACCTCCATATGTCCGATCATGCGTCCATCCAGCCCCCCCTTCAGCCCCATGCCTCAATCCATGTCTCCCCATGTATCCAGCCAGCCCCCCCTTCAGCCCCCTGCCTCCATCCATATGTCCCCCCATGCGTCCACCCAGCCCCCCCTTCAGCCCCATGCCTCCATCCATATGTCACCCCATGCGTCCAGCCAGCCCCCCCCTTCAGCCCAATGTCCCCATCCATGTCCCCATGGGTCCATCCAGCCCCCCCTTCAGCCCCATGTCCCCATGGGTCCATCCAGCCCCCCCTTCCGCCCCATGTCCCCCTCCATGTCCCCATGGGTCCAGCCAGCCTCCCCTTCCGCCCCATGTCCCCCTCCATGTCCCCATGGGTCCAGCCAGCCCCCCCTTCAGCCCCATGTCCCCCTCCATGTCCCCATGGGTCCAGCCAGCCCCCCCTTCAGCCCCATGTCCCCCTCCATGTCCCCCCCTTCAGCCCCATGTCCCCCTCCTTGTCCCCATGGGTCCAGTCAGCCCCCGCTTTAGCCCCATGTCCCCCTCCATGTCCCCATGGGTCCAGCCAGCCCCCCCTTCAGCCCCATGTCTCCATCCATGTCCCCATGTGACCAGCCTGCGACCCCTCCATATATGGATGATGACCAATGCTGGGAACACTCACCCAGAAAAACGTGGCTATTGCACTAGACTTGAAGTTGAAGCAGGGAGAGCTGTAGCCGGGGCCGGCAGCCTTGTTTCCAGGGTGATAGTGAGAGAGCAGAGTGCAGGTCACCGCATACTCAGCCCAGGAGCCGGCTTAAAAGGCCAAGAGAGCAGGAGAGAAGAGGGCGGTGCGCGGTGCTGGTGCGGTGTTACATACCCGGACGGGAGCCGGTGTTACAAGGCCAATTCCAAGGGAGCAGGAGCCGGGACTGGAGAGCAGAGCGCGGCGTCGGCGTATCAAAAGCCGGCAGGGGAGCAGGGAGAGGAGAGCGTGACGTCAGCGTGTCACCTGACACCACACAACTGCCAGCCACCAGCGGGAAAGCAGAGCGCGGTGCGTGTCACCGCCCACCAAGAACACGTCCTCCTGTCATGTGACTATGCGCGTCACCCGCTGTCACCACTGAATAGTAGGAGCGCCGCACGCGACGCTACATTTCCTTCGGCTGCGCTTTTAAAGGGTCCGCACTTTTTAAGAGCCCCCGTTACCAATTCTCTCACTCTCTCATCGGGGCCCCCCGGGAATTTTTCCCGCTATCACACCAGGCCAGTCCAACCCTGCATGGGCCCATCAGGTAAAGTGATGGAATGAAGTTTTCTCTCCTCATGTTGAAAAATGACATTTTCTGCCACCTATTGATGAGAGAAAAAAAGTGATGAAGATTTACAAACTTCTAACATTAGTCAGTGAAAAACATACAGAACAAGGATGCAAATGGATCTTTTTTTGACAATCCAATCATTTGAATGGGCCAGTTTTATCTGCAAATCAGATTACAATCAAACATGTCTCAAATTTCTTTTGTGAGCCATCAGCATCAGAAAAGGTCCATAGACTAGAATTATTATGTTTTTATAAGCAAAGAAAGGGAACACAATGCAAACTCTAAAATCAGACATTTAAATGGATGAGTTTGGTGGGCAAACAGGGTCTGACTGGAGCACCGGGACACTGGACGATTATCCGGTGGGCCAGGGTCCTTGGCAGGACCCTGAGCAGGACGTAGAGGGCGCCCACTGGTTTCAACTGAATGTGCGTCCGAGGACATTTCATTAATGATCAGTATTGTAATATTCGGTCACTATGTTGTAATATCTGGTCCGGTCATGGTGTGGTATTTATCCCTGTATGTGTTATTATTTGGTCACTATGTGGTGTGGACATGGTGTGGTGGTATTTCTCCCTTGTATGTGGAATTATTTGGTCACTATATGTTGGTAATATCTGGTTTGGTCATGGTGTGGCGATATTTCTCCCTTTTACAGTATGTGGTGGTCATATGTGGTCTGCTCACGGTGTGACGGTAGTTCTCCCTTCTATGTGGAATAATTTGGTCGCTATATGCTGCTAAAATCTGGTCTGGTCATGGTGTGGCGATATTTGTCCCTTATACAATATGTGGTATTATTGGGTCACTATGTGGTGGTAATATGTGGTCTGGTCACGGTGTGGCTGTATTTCTCCCTTCTACATGGGATTATTCGGTCGCTTTATGCAGGTAATGTAACGGGTCTGGGAGGCGGAACCTCTGAGCTACTATACAAGGGGGCGGCCCTTGTAAGGGAGCGGGTGGCGACCAGGAAAGACGGGCTGGAAGTCACAGCAGGAGAACGGGATAGTCTCTGAGTGAACGGGCTGGAGGTCACGGCAAGTGACCGAGGCAGTCTCTGGATGAACGGGCTGGTGGTCACGGCAGGTGAACGGGACAGTCTCTGAGTGAACGGGCTGGAGGTCACAGTAAGTGACCGAGGCAGTCTCTGGATGAACGGGCTGGTGGTCACGGCAAGTGACCGGGACAGTCTCTAGGTAAAGGGTTGGTACGACCTGTGGCGGCTGAAGATAGACGTGAGCTCCCAGGTGAGCAGGCGAGAGTCTCTGGATGAACGGGTGGTCACAGCATGTGACGGCGGAGCCTCCAGGAAGACCAACAGACAGGCGGCAGATGAGCGCTCCCAGGTGAGCGGACAGAAGTCTCTGGACAGGCGGGTGGTCACAGCACGTGACGGCGGAGCCTCCAGGTAGGCTAGCAGACAGGTAGCAGATGAGCGCTCCCAGGTGAGCGGGCAGGAGTCACTGGACAGGCAGGTGGTCACAGCACGTGACGGCGGAGCCTCCAGGTAGGCTAGCAGGCAGGTAGCAGATGTGCGCTCCCAGGTGAGCGGGCAAGCTGGTCCATAGACAGACTGACAGGAGTTTGGAAGGCAGACCGTCGGACCTCAGACTAGCAGGCAGGTAACAAGAAATCAGGCAGGAATCTGGCAGGTAACTGGCAGGTATCTGGCAACGGGACCTGAGGGCTGAAGCACAGGTGAGACACTGGTGCAAACAACATTGCTCGGGCACCTCCATTTTGGAGGAGGTGCCTTATATATGGTGAAGTCCTCCGGCCATTGGCCGGGGACTCCTTAGGACGGCGCGCGCGGCCCCTTTAAGAGGGAGGGAGAGCGCGCGCGCGCGCCCTAAGCACAGTGGCCGGGAAGGAGCGCGCGCTGCCAGCAGAGCGGGAGAGGGACGCCGGGCACGGAGCAGAGCGGTGAGGGGAACAGCGTCCCTGCCTAGCAGAGGGCAGGGACGCCGGCGCTACAGTACCCCCCCCTTTAGGCCCCCCCTTTTTTAGGCCAGACAGAAATTTAGCTAAGATGAGAGGGGCATGGATGTTCTCCCGGGGCTCCCACGTTCTCTCCTCAGGACCAAACCCCTTCCAATCTACTAGAAAAAAGGTCTTTCCTCTTACCCTTTTGGTGGCAAGAATGTTCTCTACCTCAAACTCGTCCTCAGCAGAAACCGGAGCAGGAGGCGTACCTGTAGACTTGGAAAAAGAGTTAAGTACCACAGGTTTGAGGAGAGATACATGGAAAGAGTTAGGGATCCGTAAGTTGGCCGGGAGTTTCAATTTATAGGCCACCGAGTTGATCTGGCTGATGACCTCCAGAGGACCGATGAACCGAGGCCCTAACTTGTAAGCAGGTATCTTGAGTCGGACATATTTAGATGAGAGCCAGACTTTATCTCCAGGACGAAATTGTGGAGGATCCAGGCGTTTTTTGTCAGCGTGTCTTTTCATCCGTTCGGACGACTGAAGGAGTGCGGATCGGGTACTCTCCCAAATGGAGGAAAATTTGCTAACGAGAGATTCCGCAGCCGGGTTGTCCACAGAGGTGGAGACAGGAAAAGGAATCCGAGGATGTTGACCGAAGACTACAAAAAATGGGGATTTGGAGGAGGATTCGCTCTGGTGGTTATTATAAGAGAACTCGGCCCATGGTAGGAGATCCACCCAGTCTGAATGATGGGCATTAACGAAGTGCCGGAGGTAACTGGTCAGGTTCTGATTGATCCGCTCCACTTGACCATTGGACTGTGGGTGGTAAGCGGAAGAGAAGTCCAGGGTGACGTCTAGCAGTTTACAGGTGGCTCTCCAGAAACGTGAGGTGAACTGTACCCCACGATCCGACACGATGTGGAGGGGCAGGCCATGAAGACGGAAGATGTGGCGGATAAAGTCTTTAGCCAGCTCGGGTGCAGACGGGAGGCCTGGCAGAGGAATAAAGTGAGCCATCTTGGAAAAGCGGTCAGCGACCACCCAAATGACCGTACAACCGGCAGAGACTGGGAGATCAGTTATGAAGTCCATAGCAATATGCTGCCAGGGGGCAGCAGGCACAGGAAGCGGAAGGAGGCGACCGGCTGGCAGGTGTCTCGGGACTTTGCTGCGGGCGCAGGACACACAGGCAGAAACGAAGTCTATTACGTCCTTGTGCAGGGTAGGCCACCAGTAGTGCCGGGCAATAAGCTGGAGGGTCTTTTTCTGACCGGCGTGGCCAGCTAGTTTAGACGAATGGCCCCAGTGTAGGATCTTCTCCCGATCAGGTACTGAAACAAACGTCTTACCGGGAGGGAGACGATTTAGACTCACGGGAGCCACCTGCATTACTCTGGCGGGATCGATGATATGTTTAGGTTCATCCTCGAGATCTGACACTAGAAAGGATCGGGACAAGGCGTCTGCTTTGACGTTTTTGTCAGCCGGGCGAAAATGAAGAACAAAATCAAAGCGAGCAAAAAACAAGGACCACCGGGCTTGGCGCGGGTTAAGTCTCTGGGCATGCTGGAGGTAAGCCAAGTTCTTGTGGTCAGTGTAAATTATTACCGGGTGAAGAGCCCCCTCGAGCAGGTAACGCCACTCCTCCAATGCCAGTTTGATGGCCAATAACTCTCGGTCTCCTATGGAATAATTGCGCTCTGAGGAGGAGAAGAGTTTTGAGAAGAAGCCACAAGTTACCATCCTCCCGGAAGATGATTTTTGAGTAAGTACCGCTCCGGCTCCAGAGGAGGAGGCGTCAACTTCCAGGAAGAACTGCTTGTTGCCATCTGGGCGATGCAGCACCGGGGCGGAAGAGAAGGCCTGTTTTAGGGAAAGAAAGGCCTCCTCTGCTTCGGGTGGCCACTCTTTGGGATTAGTACCTTTACGGGTGAGCGCGGAAATTGGGGCCGTCCGGGAAGAGAAGTGTGGTATGAAGAGGCGGTAGTAGTTGGCGAAGCCCAGGAATCGCTGAATGGCCTTCAACCCCTCCGGTCGGGGCCATTTCTCGATGGCAGACAGTTTCTCAGGATCCATTTGTAGGCCGGTCTGAGAGATAATGTAGCCCAGAAACGGAAGCGAGGTCTGCTCAAAGAGGCACTTCTCAAATTTAGCGTAGAGATGGTTCTGCCTGAGCCTGAGCAGGACCTGACGAACGTCCCTCCGGTGAGTCTGGAGATCCGGAGAGAAGACCAAGATGTCGTCCAGGTACACCACTACGCAGGAGTAGAGAAGGTCCCGGAAGATGTCATTGACCAACTCTTGAAAGACGGCAGGAGCGTTACAGAGGCCAAAGGGCATTACCAGATATTCATAGTGGCCGTCCCGGGTGTTGAATGCCGTCTTCCATTCATCCCCCTGACGGATACGAACCAGGTTGTATGCCCCACGGAGGTCCAGTTTGGTGAAGATTCTAGCCCCCCTCAGACGATCAAATAACTCCGGAATGAGCGGAAGGGGGTACTTATTCTTCACCGTGATCTGGTTAAGGCCTGTATAGTCTATACAGGGACGGAGGGAGCCGTCCTTCTTTTTGACGAAAAAGAAGCCTGCTCCCGCCGGGGAGGTAGATTTCCGGATGAATCCCCTGGCCAGATTCTCCTCAATATATTTGGACATCGAGCGGGTCTCAGCAGCGGATAATGGATAAATACGCCCACGGGGAGGAGAAGTACCAGGTAACAGGTCGATAGGGCAGTCGTATGGTCTATGAGGGGGTAGTGTCTCTGCTTCCTTTTCATTAAAGACATCAGCATAAGACCAATACAGGATCGGAAGTCCAGGTAGATTAGCTGGGGTAGGAGAAGGACGGACGGGATGAACGGGAACCAGACAGGTCTTATGGCAGCCCTGTCCCCAGCGAAGGACCTCTCCGGTCTGCCAGTCAAGAACGGGTGCATGTCTCTGGAGCCAAGGTAGACCTAGCAAGAGGGCGTGAGAGAGTCCAGGCAGAACATGGAAGGAGATACTTTCAGAATGCAGCATTCCCACCTGCAGAGTAATGGATTCGGTGATGAGTTGGATGGGGCGTGGTAAGAGCCCCCCATCCACGGCAGCAACGGACAAGGGTACAGCCAGAGGATTGGTGGGGATGCGGTATTTCTCTACCAGGGACTGTGAAATAAGATTCCCGGCTGCTCCAGAGTCAAGTTGGGCTAGTTCGAAATAACGGTTCTCCCCGTAGACGATTGAAACTGACAACAGCAGGGATGGAGAGGATTTATTCTTGTCTAGGTGGACCTCTCTGAGCGAACCTAGACACAGGCGTTTCCCGACCTCTCCGGGCAGGCACGGATCCGGTGCTCCTTACTGCCGCAGTAGAAGCAGGTCCCCTCAGCACGGCGTAAGTCCTGACGGGTCTTGACCATCTTGGTCTGGTCGACCTGCATAGGCTCAGGAGAGTGTACCTGGTAAGAGACAGAAGGAGTGACGGGTTTCTGAAAAGTAGGAGCTAGACGGGGTAATCTCCTCTCACGGGTGACCTCTCTGGCACGCTCCTGGAACCGTAGGTCAATCCGGGTGGCAAGAGTTATTAAGTCATCGAGAGTGGTAGGAATGTCCCGGCCGGCAAGCTCATCTTTAATACGGCCGGACAGACCCTCCCAGAAGACGGATACCAGAGCGTCGTTATCCCAGGCCAGCTCCGAGGCAAGGGTACGGAACCGTATGGCATATTGGCCCACGGTGAGACTTTCCTGACGGAGGCGTAGCAGAGATGATGCGGATGAGGTCTTCCGTCCGGGTTCGTCAAAGACTTTCCGGAAAGCCGTGAGAAAAGCAGGCAAGTTGGATACCAGGGGGTCTCCTCTCTCCCATAGAGGATTTAGCCAGGCCAGGGCCTCCCCGGTGAGATGGGACATGATGAATGCAATTTTGGCCCGGTCGGAGTTAAACTGGTGAGATAATAGTTCAAAGTGCAGGGTGCACTGATTTATGAAGCCCCGAGCCTGGGCGGAGTCGCCTCCGAAGCGAGGAGGTGCAGAAAGCCGGGGTCCGGGGTAAGGTACCATGGTATTGGTGGGCAGCGGGGCTGCCGGGTTGCGAGTCATGGCACTGGCGGAGGTTGCTGGTGGAGCAGTCAGAGTGTCCAGGCGAGTATTGACATTCCGCAGGTGACCCAGGATGGACTCCTGTTGGGACCTTTGACGGGACAGTTCATGACACAAGTCCGAGAGCGAGGGAGCTTGGGTGCCACCGGGTTCCATGGACCGAGCAAACTGTAACGCTTTATGCAGGTAATGTAACGGGTCTGGGAGGCGGAACCTCTGAGCTACTATACAAGGGGGCGGCCCTTGTAAGGGAGCGGGTGGCGACCAGGAAAGACGGGCTGGAAGTCACAGCAGGAGAACGGGATAGTCTCTGAGTGAACGGGCTGGAGGTCACGGCAAGTGACCGAGGCAGTCTCTGGATGAACGGGTTGGTGGTCACGGCAGGTGAACGGGACAGTCTCTGAGTGAACGGGCTGGAGGTCACGGTAAGTGACCGAGGCAGTCTCTGGATGAACGGGCTGGTGGTCACGGCAAGTGACCGGGACAGTCTCTAGGTAAAGGGTTGGTACGACCTGTGGCGGCTGAAGATAGACGTGAGCTCCCAGGTGAGCAGGCGAGAGTCTCTGGATGAACAGGTGGTCACAGCATGTGACGGCGGAGCCTCCAGGAAGACCAACAGACAGGCGGCAGATGAGCGCTCCCAGGTGAGCGGACAGAAGTCTCTGGACAGGCGGGTGGTCACAGCACGTGACGGCGGAGCCTCCAGGTAGGCTAGCAGACAGGTAGCAGATGAGCGCTCCCAGGTGAGCGGGCAGGAGTCACTGGACAGGCAGGTGGTCACAGCACGTGACGGCGGAGCCTCCAGGTAGGCTAGCAGGCAGGTAGCAGATGTGCGCTCCCAGGTGAGCGGGCAAGCTGGTCCATAGACAGACTGACAGGAGTTTGGAAGGCAGACCGTCGGACCTCAGACTAGCAGGCAGGTAACAAGAAATCAGGCAGGAATCTGGCAGGTAACTGGCAGGTATCTGGCAACGGGACCTGAGGGCTGAAGCACAGGTGAGACACTGGTGCAAACAACATTGCTCGGGCACCTCCATTTTGGAGGAGGTGCCTTATATATGGTGAAGTCCTCCGGCCATTGGCCGGGGACTCCTTAGGACGGCGCGCGCGGCCCCTTTAAGAGGGAGGGAGAGCGCGCGCGCGCGCCCTAAGCACAGTGGCCGGGAAGGAGCGCGCGCTGCCAGCAGAGCGGGAGAGGGACGCCGGGCACGGAGCAGAGCGGTGAGGGGAACAGCGTCCCTGCCTAGCAGAGGGCAGGGACGCCGGCGCTACAGGTAATAAGTGGTCTGGTAACAGTGTCACGTTAGTTCTCCCTTGAATGTGGTATTATTGGTCTTGAAAAAGTGGAGTGTGTTGTGTATAGCAGTCAATTGTTCTCTCTGATATTAATTAGGAGAATAATCTTTATTTAGATTTGTGATTAAATACTTGATGCACTTACAGTAATTCTACTGTGAAAACAAGTAATCACCTTTCCAAAGGATAAGTGATATGGTATTGATTGGTGGGGGTCTGACTGCTGGGACCCGCACCGATTGGTAGAATGTGGAGCTTTTATCCCCACTAGACTGGAGCAGCATGTGCGACTTCACCACTGATCCATTCATTCCCTCAATGGCTGCGAGCGCTGCTCTTGTTTTTTTCTGGAAGCCCCAAAGAGAATGAATGGATCTGCGGTCAGACATCCCACCTGCCGCTGCATTTTAAAATGGGGATAAAAGTGTCCTGTCAGGGATAAAACTTCCCAATTCTGATCAGTGCGGTTTCCAATGGTCGGACCCAAACGATCATTAAGTTATCACCAATCCTGAGGAGCCCATGGATCGGTGATAACTTGCTTTCACCAAAGAAGCCCTTTAATGCAAACGACCGTAATTGTCCATCCCAGTTGTGCTGTGCGCACAGTAGATGTGCAGGAGCCGCCTGTGTTTTACAGTCGAGGTCCCACTATAACGGGGATAAAGGCTAACAGGTATCTGCATCTAGCTGTAGGGTGGGCCCCAGTCTCCCCAGTCCGACGCTGTGGGCAAATATAACCTGTCTGGGCAATTGTAGCCAATTTTGCTGCAAAAAAAGAAAAGTCTTTTTACCTTTTTAACCATAACTTTCAATGTCTTGGATAAATGTGTAACCCTTTATTAAATTCTGCCTTTATTATGGGGATCTCATGGTAGTAGAGCAAACCAGAGGTTGACTATATTTTATTTTTTATAGAAAGATCCACGTAAAGAAAAAAAAAAAAAAGGAAAAAAAAAAGGAAACCAAAAGAAAATAAACAGACCACACCTTTTTGGTAAATTGTTATACTTTGAGCAGCCCCATGATATAAGCTGGTGCAGGTCACTAATCAGACAAATCCACATGAATGAGTGTAAGAAGTGAATGCAGCACTCACCGCTATAATAAAACATTGTATTCCATCATTAATAACCATCAGCTTCTCACAGAGGGAGGTCGGCGAGTGGTAGATACACTGCATTGTGAAAGGATTTGGCCCCCTTGAACTTATCCTCCTTTTGCCACATTTCTGGCTTCAAACATAAAGATATAAAATTCAAATTTTTTTGGGAAGAATCAACAAGTGGGAATGAAATTTATTGAATATTTTAAACTTAAAAATAAAAAATGAAAAGTGGGGCGTGCAATATTATTCGGCCCCTTTACTTTCAGTGCAGCAAACTCACTCCAGAAGTTCAGTGAGGATCTCTGAATGATCCAATGTTGTCCTAAATGACTGGTAATGATAAATAGAATCCACTGATCCAATGTTGTCCTAAATGACTGGTAACGATAACTAGAATCCACCTGTGTGTAATCAAGTCTCTGTATAAATGCACCTGCTCTGTGATAGTCTCAGGGTTCTGTTTCAAGAGCAGAGAGCACCATGAAGACCAAGGAACACACCAGGCAAGTCCGAGATACTGTTGTGGCGAAGTTCAAAGCCGGATTTGGATACAAAAAGATTTCCCAAGTTTTAAACATCTCAAGGAGCACTGTGTGTAGCACCCTGAGGACTCGGCTGCTACAGGGGTATTGCACCTCACTCCAGAGGTGTGGTATTCCACTCCCGGGTAAGGATGGAGTGTGAGACTGAGCTCGGTAGGCTGCATGCACTACATACATCCCATTTCCGGGGGACAGAACTACGGTACTCCCACCAAGTATATGTGCAGGTACGACAGCGTCTGTCCCTGGCTGGAGTGGGAGGGGGGTGGAACATCCCAGTAGTGTAGGGGCAGATAGGGGGAGTACTCTGGGTAAAGCTAGGAGCTCATTGGGTGCTAGTCACCAGGGCTCACACATAGAGGGAGTATATAAGGTGGGCACCATCTTTGGACAGGGTCTTGTCATGTAGTAGGGGAGTGGAGTGCAGAGGAGTTCAGCCAGGAGGGCTGACAGGGAGCTGTGGCTCCGGCTGGGCCCAGCTCCAGAGCCAAGCCTGCAGAGGAGAGAGGAGAAAGAAAGGCCCAGAGTGGAAGACCAGAGGGAACCCTAAGAACACAGAATCAGACCAAAAAGGGTGAAGGGTTGGCGGACACGGGTACCGGAACCCGAACTGGTGGAGGCCACTTATCCTCAGCCAGGAACCGGAGGTCGTGGTCAAGATTTGCCACGACCCTCACCAAATCCACCAGAAAGGCACACCAAGTATAGGGTCAGGGAACCCAGAGGAGGTTTGACCACCAAGAGACCCGAGGGAGCCGGCCAAAGGTGGATCCCTGGTGGGAACGGCCAGAGACAGAGAGAGAGAGAGAAGGGAGCTCAGGACCACGCTCCGGAACTGCCTGGGGGTTAGCCGAGTCCAGGACCTGGTGGACGCAGCACGGATCGGGTGGTCGCTCAAGGCCAGAGTGACTGAGAGAACACCCGTGAGTAAAAACCCTGAAACTGCATCTCCTGACTCTGACTCTCCTTCCTGCATCATCACAACCCCCATCATCTACACCTGCTGCCCTGAGGCCATACCCCTCCCGTTGGGGGTTATACCACCACGCTGCACATCCTTATACACCTGGCCTCAGTGGACTGTTCTGCAGCGGCGGCTTCAAAGCCGCACTCAACGGGTGGCGTAGTCGATCAAGTTAACATCTACTGCCATAGACTGCCACTTAGTTTGACTCCCTGGGCACGGACCGGGTCACGGCCACAAGGACTACTACCCCTATCCAGATCCGGCTCCGGGTAAGCCCCCGTGCGCGCGATGCCGCACGGCACAGAAGGCCCAGGGGCGCGTCACTGTGCAAGCGATCATATTGAAATGGAAGGAGTATCAGACCAATGCTAATCTACCAAGACCCGGCCGTCCCTCTAAACCAGTGTTTCCCAAACTCCAGTCCTCACGGACCACCACAGGTCATGTTTTCAGGATTTCCTTAGTATTGCATAGGTGATGGAAGTATCATCAAGGCATCAGGAATTTTCTCACCTGTGCAATACTATGGAAATCCTGAAAACATGACCTGTGGGGTCTGTGAGGACTGGAGTATGGGAAACACTGCTCTAAACTTTCATCTCGAACAAGGAGAAGACTGATCAGAGATGCCGCCAAAAGGCCCATGATCACTCTGGATGAACTGCAGAGATCTAGAGCTGAGGTGGGTTAGTCTGTCCATAGGACAACAATCAGTTATACACTGCACAAATCTGGGCTTTATGGAAGAATGGCAAGAAGAAAGCCATTTCTCAAAGATATCTATAAAAAGTCTCGTTTGAAGTTTGCCACAAGCCATCTGGGAGACACACCAAACATGTGGAATAAGGTGCTCTGGTCAGATGAAACCAAAATCAAACTTTTTGGCCACAATGCAAAACGATATGTTTGGCGTAAAAGCAACACAGCTCATCACCCTCAAAACACCATCCCCACTGTCGAACATGGTGGTGGCAGCATCATGGTTTGGGCCTGCTTTTCTTCAGCAGGGACAGAGAAGATGCTTAAAATTGATGGGAAGATGGATGGAGCCAAATACAGGACCATTCTGGAAGAAAACCTGTTGGAGTCTGCAAAAGACCTGAGACTAGGATGGAAATTTATCTTCCAACAAGACAATGATCCCAAACATAAAGCAAAATCTACAATGGAATGGTTCAAAAATAAACATATCCAGGTGTTAGAATGGCCAAGTCAAAGTCCAGACCTGAATCCAATCGAGAATCTGTGGAAAGAGCTGAAAACTGCTGTTCACAAACGCCCTCCATCCAACCTCAATGAGCTCGAGCTGTTTTGCAAGGAAGTATGGGCAAGAATTTCAGCCACTCAATGTGCAAAACTGATAGAGGCATACCCCAAGCGATTGCAGCTGTAATCGCAGCAAAAGGTGGCACTACAAAGTATTAACTCAAGGGGGCTGAATAATATTGCACGCCCCACTTTTCAGTTTTTAATTTGTTAAAAAAGTTTAAAATAGCAAATAAATTTCATTCCACTTCACGATTGTGTCCCACTTGTTGTTGATTCTTCCCCCAAAAAATAGAATTTTATATCTTTATGTTTAAAGCCAGAAATGTGGCGAAAGGTAGAAAAGTTCAAGGGGGCCAAATCCTTTCACAATGCAGTGTATAGGCGACGGCAGTACTGTGTATCTGCAGGATTCCAGGCCAGTATCTGCCACCCGCTGGATTTCCCATGGGAGAAGCTCTGGGATTTTATTACAGGGAAACTGTCATCAGGTTTTTGCTATGTAATCTAAAAGCAACAAGTCGGGCAGAGGACCTTATGCCAGCGATGTGTCACTTGCTGGTCTGCATGATGGCATTTTGATATAATCCCTCTTTTATCTGCTGCAGATCTAGCAGTTCCCTGAATTCACAGATTATGTAGAGACCAATGCGGGAAAGTTACCCCAAATGTTCTAGAAGTCAGCATTGGATTTTCTGCTTTCAGATCACCTCACAGACCAATGTAAGTTAAGGGACAAGTTCAGATCACTGTTTATCCCACTGTTTTTTGATAGAAAATCGCCATTAAAACTCATGCATACAGTACAAAAAGAAATAGATGCCACAACCAGGGCCGGCTCCAGGATTTCATGGGCCTCGGGCAAAAGTCTCAGTGGGCCCCATTCACACCTACCACGATTCATGATGCACAGAAATATAGGTATAGTACAATGCTAAAGATTTCACTGACTTCTCACATTACATGAGTGATATCTATTGTAAAGTCTACAACAGCTCAGAAACCCGCGAATCCTCCCAGCGCACAGTTCAGACCAGACAATATAGTCCTCTATACAGTATTATGGGCCCCACGTAGTCCTCCATATACAGTATTATGGGCCCCACGTGGTCCTCCATATACAATATTATGGACACCACGTGGTCCTCCATATACAGTATTATGGGCTCCACGTGGTCCTCCATATACAGTATTATGGGCACCACATGGTCCTCCATATACAGTATTATGGACACCACGTGGTCCTCCATACAGTATTATGGGCACCACGTGGTCCTCCATATACAGTATTATGGGCACCACATGGTCCTGCATCCAGTACTATGGGCACCATATATTGCTCCATACAGAATAACGGACCGTATATAATGCTCCATACAGTATGATCCCCATATATTGCTCCATTCAGTATAATGGATCCCATATATTGCTCCATAAAGTAAAATGAGCCCCATATATTGCTCCATACATAATGGGCACCATATAATGCTCCATACAGAATAATGGAGCCCAAATATTGCTCCATACAGTATGGGCCCTATATATTGCTCCATAAATAGTGGGACCAATATATTGCTCCATAAAGAATAGGCCCCATATAATGCTCCATAGATAATGGGCCCTATATAATACTCCATACATAATGGGCCCCATATATTGTTCAATAGATAATGAGCCCCATATAATAATCCATACATAATGAGCCCCATATATTGTTCAATAGATAATAAGCCCCATATAATACTCATAACATTAAAAAAAAAAAATCAAATACTCACCGTTCCATGCTGGAAGCAGGCCTGTCTCATCAGCGTCTTCTGACTCTCTGCACTGGGACTGCTCAGCAGAGGGCGCTCTGTAGTGACGTCATTGCGCCCTCTGCCCTGAGATGTCACAGAGTAAGAAGACGCAGAAGACAGAGGAGCAGCAGAGGAACAGGGAGAGGTAAGTATTGCAAACAGTTTAAAGCACTGGGGAAGGCCCAGTGCAGGTGCCCATTCGCTGGCATCAGGCCCCGCTGACTCATGGGCCCCATAGCACACTGGTGTCCCAGAGGGTGAGTGGGCCCCCTGCTCGCTCAGGGCCCAGGCACTTGCCCGGGTGGTGATGCCGGCCCTGGGTACAACACATACGGCACCCGTTTTTAACTGATCCGCTGCAATGATTATGTAGGAAACTGTATTCATTTACAATCATCCACAGCGTGAGAGAAAACAGCTACAACATTACTGAATAAACAGAAACCCTGCAAGTATAAGAAAATGATTTTATTAAAAGTATTTTGCATATCAATCCAGTTTGAAAAAAAATAACTCATTAAGCATTTTTTGCAACGTAGCAGTCCCCATCTGACAGACTCCTGTAACTCTGGACACAGTATAATAGTGTGGCCGCTGTTCTCTAGCAGGACCCTCTAATGATAGAAGCAGGACGGCATACTGGATCTCGCACAACGCTACCTGCATGCCATCTGATTGGCTACTGTAAGTGCTCCAGCCGTATAAAGATCACTATGTATACAATATACTCCGAAAAGATGTCAGTGATTACTGTGAAGTAATAATATTGTGGCCCCCATTGAGCAGGAATGATTAGAGATGGACAAGCTCCAGTTGGCAGACAGTCAGTGATGGCGGAGAGCTGATCATCTTTACTCGCTGCTCATTAGGAAAGTGGTCGCTTTCTGAAACCATTTGACTCTGAACTCGGCGTCAGACGGCATTATGTAAGAGGCCAATGTCGGAGTGTTTTTTGTGTCCATTTGTCCTTCCTCTGTTCTTTCTGCCAAAAGATCCTCACCCATAACCTAAGGATTAAAATAAAGTTGAATTGTTCCTAATATTTTTTTACATTTAGCGCATGAATTGAATTTCATAAACTAAAAGAAAACTTTCCCTCCGATGTCCACAAAACTGAGCGCCACTACATAAGCCACAAATAGTCTCCCCTCTCTCTCCCAGTCTGTGCAGCGGACGGGAACCATTTAAATGGGTGCAGGGCCGATTTTAGATAAAGTGGGGCCCTGGGGAAAAGTTTAAAGTGGGGTCCCAAATGCTGACATACAGCACCACACAAACATTTAGCTTGTATTTACATGCGCTGAGATCAGGCCGCTAAACGAGCGCAATCCACAATACTGAAGCCGTTCGACGCTTGTTTCCCGACCTCTTTACACCAGCTGAGGAAGAATGATGGATACAGAACAATCACTAATAGATCAATCTGTCCCCATACAGCATCATGTTATCAGCAGCACATCTGCAGGTTACACCGGCCGATGTGCTGCTGAGAACAAGGATTTTTGTTCTGGCATAAACAATCCAATTACTCGATGAATAGGCAGCATTTTGCTTGTTTAGTATAATACATGCCATAGTCCTCCATATTTTATAATGTGCCCCACAGCCCCCCATATTGTATAATGAGGCCCATAGTCCTCCATATAGTATAATACACTCCCGATAGCCCTCCATATAGTATAATGCAGTCCCCATAACCCTCTATATAGTATAATATACTCCCCATAGTCCTCCATATTGTATAATGTGCCCCACAGCCCTCCATATTGTATAATGTGGCCCATATTCCTCCAAATAGTATAATACACTCCCCATAGCTCTCTATATAGTATAATGCATCTCATAGTTCTCCATATAGTATAATGCACCTCATAGTCCTCCATATAGTATAATGCACCTCATAGCTCTCCATATAGTATAATGCACCTCATAGCCCTCCATATAGTATAATACACTCCCCATAGCTCTCTATATAGTATAATGCACCTCATAGCCCTCCAAATAGTATAATATACTCCCCATAGTCCTTCATATAGTATAATGCACTCCCCATAGTCTTTCATATTGTATAATGTGCCCCACAGCCCTCCATATTGTACAATGTCGACCATATTCCTCCAAATAGTATAATACACTCCCCATAGCTCTCTATATAGTATAATGCATCTCATAGTTCTCCATATAGTATAATGCTCCTCATAGTCCTCCATATAGTATAATGCACCCCATAGCCCTCCCTATAGTATAATGCACTCCCTATAGTCCTTCATATAGTATAATGCACTCCCCATAGTCTTTCATATTGTATAATTTGCCCCACAGCCCTCCATATTGTATAATGTGGCCGATATTCCTTAATATAGTAAATACATTCCCCATAGCCCTCCATATAGTATAATGCACCTCATAGTCCTCCATATAGTATAGTACACTCCTCATAGCCCTCCATATAGTATAATACACTGCCCCATAGCCCTCCATATAGTATAATACACTGCCCCATAGCCCTAGATATAGTATAATATACTGCCCCATAGCCCTCCATATAGTATAATACACTCCCTATAGTATAATGCACTCCCCAAAGTCTTCAATATTGTATAATGTGCCCCACAGAGCTCCATATTGTATAATGTGACCCATATTCCTCCAAATAGTATAATACACTCCCCGTAGCCCTCCACATAGTATAATGCACCTCATAGTCGTCCATATAGTATAATGAACCTCATAGTCCGCCATATAGTATAATGCATTCCCATAGCCCTCCATATAGTATAATGCACTTCATAGCCCTCCATATAGTATAATACACTCCCCATAGCCCTCTAAATAGTATAATGCACTCCCCAAAGTCCTCCATATAGTATAATACACTCCCCATAGCCCTCCATATAGTATAATGCACCTCATAGCCCTCCATATAGTATAATGCACTCCCCATAGCCCTCCATATTAGTATAATGCACCTCATAGTCCTCCATATAGTATAATACACTCCCCATAGCCCTCCATATAGTATAATGCACCTCATAGTCCTCCATATAGTATAATACACTCCCCATAGCCCTCCATATAGTATAATACACTTCCCATAGCCCTCCATATAGTATAATGCACCTCATAGTCCTCCATATAGTATAATACACTCCCCATAGCCCTCCATATAGTATAATACACTCCCCATAGCCCTCCATATAGTATAATGCACCTCATAGTCCTCCATATAGTATAATACACTCCCCATAGCCCTCCATATAGTATAATATACTCCCCATAGTCCTCCATATAATGGAATGCACCTCATAGTCCTCCATATAGTATAATGAACTCCCTATAGCCCTCCATATAGTATAATGCACTCGCTATAGCCCTCCCTATAGTATAATGCACTCCCCATAGCCCTCCCTATAGTATAATGCACTCTCCATAGTCCTTTATAGTGTATAATGCACTCCCCATAGTCCTTCATATAGTATAATGCATTCTCCTCAGTCCTTAATAGAATATAATGCAGCCTCCCTATAGTACATATAATATAATGCAACCCATAGTCCTCGATAAAGTATAATTCGGCCCCAACCATAGAGTATAATTCAACCACTCCATACAGTATAATGCAGTCCCCCAGTTCTGCAGTATTATGGTCACCATGTATAAAAACCAAATACATACAATACTCACCTCTCCTCGTTCTCCAGCTGCTCCATGCTCTGCAGAGCATCTCAGCAGCTCCACTCTGCATGCACAGTCATTCCCCCGCTACCGATACAGTTCAATGCGCGATGCGGGGGGACGAACTCACGGGCCCTATAGCGGCACGCCACGGGCTGGAGGCCCCAGGCAGTTGCCTAGTCTGCCTGCCCTTACGCCGGCCCTGAATGGGTGTCTCATGCTGGGGACGTGTTTATTTGCTTTTTTTCTTGCCATAGTTCAAATTCTATTCAGTAGGACTATCAGCTGTGTATCCACCAGACTTCTGCACAACACAACTGATGGTCCCAACCCCATTTATAAGGCAAGAAATCCCACTTATTAAACCTGACAGGGCACACCTGTGAAGTGAAAACCATTTCCGGTGACTACCTCTTGAAGCTCATCAAGAGAATGCCAAGAGTGTGCAAAGCAGTCATCAAAGCAAAAGGTGGCTACTTTGAAGAACCTAGAATATAAGACATATTTTCAGTTGTTTCACACTTTTTTGTTAAGTATATAATTCCACATGTGTTAATTCATAGTTTTGATGCCTTCAGTGTGAATGTACAATTTTCATAGTCATTGAAAATACAGAAAAATCTTTAAATGAGAAGGTGTGTCCAAACTTTTGGTCTGTTACTGTATATATCCAGGATGTGTGATCAAGGGGTGCCATACATACCAGAATGGGGGATCAAGGGGTGTCATGCATACCAGGATGGGTGATCAAGGGATGCCATGAAAACTAGGATTGGGATCAGGGGGTGCCATGCATACCAGGATGGTAGATCAAAGGGGTGCCAAGAATACCAGGATGGGGGATCAAGGGGTGCCATGCATTCCAGGATGGGGATGAGGGCCACGTATACACTGCCCTGTTTACTGCCACATTGTTTTCAATCAAGAAATCACTTAAATAGGACATGCCTGACAAAGTGAAGTAGAACAAAAGATCCTCTAAAGCTAGACATCATGCTGCAATCCAAAGAAATTCAGGACCAAATGAGAAACAAAGTAATTGAGATCTATCAGTCTGAAAAAAGTTCTAAAGCCATTTCTAAAGATTTGGGAATCCAGCGAACCACAGTGGGAGTCATTATCCACAATAGGCAAAAATATGGAACAATGGTGAACTTTCCTAGGCGTCGCCGGCTGATCAAAATTACCCCAAGAGCGCAGCAACGACTCATCCAAGAGGTCACAAAAAACCCCACAACAACATCCAGAGAACTGCAGGTCTCACTTGCCTCAGTTAAGGACAGTGTTCATGACTACACCATAAGAAAGAGACTGGGCAAAAATGACACGCATAGCAGAGTTCCAAGACGAAAACCACTGCTGAGCAATAAGAACAAAGGCTCATCTCAGTTTTGGCAGAAAACATCCTGATGATCGCCAAGACTTTTGGGAGAATACTCTGTGGACTGACAAGACAAAAGTTGAACTTTTTGAAAGGTGTATGTCCCATTACATCTGGCGTAGAAGTAACACTGCATTTCAAAAAAGTAACATCATACCAACAGTAAAATATGGTGGCGGTAGCGTGATGGTCTGGGACTGTTATGCTGCTTCAGGACCTGGAAGACTTGCTGTGGTAAATGGAACCATGAATTCTGCTGGTTAACCAAAAAATCCTGAAAGAGAATGTCCGGCCATCTGTTCATGACCTCAAGCTGAAGTGCACTTGGGTTATGCAGCAGGATAATGATCCAAAACACACCATTAAGTCCACCTCTGAATGGCTTAAGGAAAACAAAATTAAGACTTTGCAGTGGCTTAGTCAAAGTCCTGACCTTAAGAAAGAGGTTCATGCTCGGAAACCCTCCAATGTGGCTAAATTACAACAATTTTGCAAAGATGAGTGGGCAAAAATTCCTCCCGAGTGTTGTAAAAGACTCATTGCCAATTATCCCAAACACTTGATTGTTGTTGTTGTTGCTGAGGGTGCTTCAACCAGTTATTAGGTTTAGAGGGCAATCACTTTTTCACACAGGGCCCTGTAGGTTTGGATTTCTTTTTCCCTTAATAATTAGGATCTTCATTTAAAAACTGCATTTTGTGTTTACTTGTGTTATCTTTGTCTAATATTAAAATTTGTTTTGAGATCTGAAATATTTAAGTATGACAAACATGCAAAAGAATGAGAAATCAGGAAGGGGCAAACAACTTTTCACACATACACATATACATATATATATATTCATCCCACAATGTCACATTCATGGTAGAAGAGAGGGATTGGTAAGATGGGACAACCATTACAAACCAGCCACCTGATCAGACGTTATTGAACACCTTTCCAGAAGCTTTAATCAATCTTATCTACTGTTATTTTCTGAAGAGAGGAAACAAATGTCCTAAAAATAAAAAAATATAAAAATGAAAGTTAAGAAAAAAAAAAAAAATAATAATAATAATAGTCTCACCTCCACTATGAGCATTTTTTGCTCTTCTAATAATCCAAGCTTTCCTAATTGTTCTTCTATTTGCTGCTGCGTCCTCATATTCCTCTCCAGCACAAATGATGCATGCTGGGGCTGTAAGAGCTGTAATAGAAGCCTAGAAGAACCATCAGAGGTCAGGCCCATCTGGTTACAGAAAGAACACAGATACACGCTGTATAAGACAATGGGATGGAAACAAGATTTTAAAAGGAGTTATCAAACACTTTTATACTCCACTGGATAGGTCATTAATATAAGATAGGTGGGGGTCCAACCATCGGCCCCCCGATGATCAGCTGTCATCACCTCTGGCAAGATGCAGGCAATGTTCAAAGTGGAACAAAACCGCTCCGTACACTGCGGCCGCTGCCGGGTGCAGACCAGCTATTGAGGAGTACCGGAGGTGATCTGCAGTACCAGGCAGTGGCCACTGGGGTGCGCTCTGTTCACAAGTTACATCCGGCCGTTGCCAGAGCTATAAACAGCTTATTGGTGGGGAGCCAAGAGTCGGACCTACAACGATCTGATATAGACCACCTATTTTATGCAGAAATCATCTGCATTAAAGTATTAGAGAATGTCTTTAAGAGCCCTGCATTTTCAGAGCCAAACTTCAGTCAACATCTAATAACCAATTACAAGGTGTTTCTTAGGACTCGTTCACACGAATGTATTTTCAGTAGGAAAGTTGTCTGTGGAACAAATGGACGGCACTCAGACCAATGGGATTCAATGGGAAAGTGCAGAGGAGTCATTTTTCTTTTTTGTCACTGATCGAATCTGTGTGTGAGCAAAAAATAAAGAAAGAAAATGGCAGCATGTCCTCGTTTCATCCGTCAGACAAGATTCACCCATTCAAGTCTATGGGTACAGAAAAAAATCTGCTTTTTACAGATACATTGCAATCCTGTAGCCCTGGAAACTGTAAATGGTTAAAAAGCCAGATTAGATCTGGACTGTGACGCGCCCCCTGGGCCATCTTCAAGGGATACCCGGAGCCGGATCTCTTTAGGGTAGTAGTCCTTGTGGCGGTGACCCGGTCCGTGCCCAGGGTGTCAGACTAAGTGGCGGTGTATTAGCAGTAGATGTAGGACGACTACGCCACCCGTTGAATGCAGCTATGGAGCTGCCGCTGCAGGGCAGACCGCTGAGGCCGGTGGAAGGATTGTGCAGCGTGGATGGGATAACCCCCAACGGGAGGGGTATGGCCTCAGGGCAGCCGACGTGGATGATGGGGGTAGCAGGAACCACTCAGAGACGATGCGGTGTAGTTCAGGGTCTTTACTGGTGATAAAGATAGACCCTCCCGGAGTACTGGCTAGCGATCGGGGCCTGGTCAGTCTTTGAGCAGATGGGATTTCCCCTGGCCAGGCGGAGTTGTAGGCCTCCCCAACTAGTTGTACTCTTCTGGCTACCTTGCTAGAGGCGGGTAAAAGTAGCCCACGTCCCTGAGTGTACCGTGTGGTGCTCACCCGTATGGCCGGTGACTCGGGGCCTTCTAGTGGCTTCCGCTCCACGACGGCGGTGCTGGTCCCACGCGTGTGACCGTGCCTTCGGGTTTCTTGGCCAGAGGACCTGAAATCCCCTGCCGGTCGGTTTCTGCTGCTGGGTCAGGGTTAATCCCCACAGCCTCGGACTCCGGGTCCGGTGGTAACTCTTCAATCAGGGCGAGCTCTTCAGCTGCCAGCCCCTGATTCCTTTTAGCACGACTCCCTCAGAGCTCCTGATCTCTCTTTCCTATAGCTGCTTCTTCTGCTTCTCTACTCTTCTTCTCCAACCCTGCCTCAGCCCCAGGTTTATATAGGGGAAGTCTTTCCCCTCCCAGGACTGGGCAGGAGGTGTGGCATGCATAGGATTCCTGACCAAGAGACCTCCCACCTGCTCTCAGACATAACATTGCTGTTACTGTGGAAACCAGTCCCCTGGGGTGCCACATTCCCCCCTAGTGAAATTTAGTACTCCGGGACTAAACATATTTTAGAAAAACATAACCAATACAAACAGAAACGGTACAATAAAAAAAACATATTAGAATGGTCACGGCGTGTCCGCAACCAGGTGCAGTTTTTGAAGAAAAGCAAGGTGTCCATTTCACCAAAACAGGGAGACGTAACCAGGTAGGGGTCTGTCCTGCCCCGAGTCCTTAACAGTCTTTAGTCCATTCCTAAGTTACGCTCCAACCAATTGTACAAGGATTCCCGGTAAATCCACCAAGGACTCCTAAAAATAACTAGAAACACATAATTATTTACAAGTAACAGACAGGTGGCCACAAATAAAACAATTTAAACACTTCAAATCCTCCAACGTGCGGGTAACTGGCCTCTAGTGGCCCTAGTGGACCTACGGAGCTGACTGTCTGGCCCTGAACTACAGGGTGTAGGAGCTGTCAAGGGTAAACTGGGCAGCTGTCTACGGGCTCTTTGGCTCACTAGGGGTATGGCAGGCTCACTATAAGCAGAGGGTTGATCCTCCTGATCTGCTTGTGTGGAGTCTTCTGCCTCCTGGACCGGCTGTTCTTCCAGCTCTACCGGTTGCTCCGTAAGTACTTGGGATGCTGGTTGGAGGAACGTGAGGACGGTTACCACAACTGCACCATTGACTTGAGTCCAGGACCGAGGGAAGTCTCCGAGCACAGTACTAACCATATCTTCCCTTTCCTCTACGGGTCGAGGGTCTTCTTGTTCCTCTTCAGGGTTCCGTAGCTGTTCGGGACACTTCTTCAGGTGATCCCGGGATACAATGGTTGTGGTTTCCCCTCCGTCTTTACTGATGGTACAGACCTTTGGGTTGTCGTGGCTTGAGGGCAGTACGATGTACGGGTCCTTCTCCCACTGGTCGTCCAACTTGTGGAGCCGTCTTTTCCTCTTCAAGACCTGCTCTCCAGGTACCAAGGGAACAGCGGGAGCATACTGGTTGTAAGTTTTCTCTTGTCTTTCCCTAGCTAGACAGAGACTTCGCTCCACGCTCTCCTGTACTTTCCGGTACTGCTGCTGCCTCTCTGTGTCCCAGTCTGCTTCCGGTGAAGTGTCCTCGGGTGTCAGGACTCCCATCTCCAGGTCAACAGGTAGCTTACCGGGTCTTGCCCTCATTAGGTAAGCCGGGGTACAGTTGGTGGAACCTACAGGGATGTAGTTGTATAGGTCCACCAGGTCGGGCAGCTTCTCAGGCCACAGACTGCGTTCTTCCAGGGGCAATGTTTTTAGAAGATCTATTACCACCTGGTTCATTTTCTCACAAAGTCCATTAGTTTGCGGATGATAGGGTGTCGTCCTGATCTTCCGGCAGCCATACAGAGTACAGAACTCTCGGAAGACCTCCGCTTCAAAGGCAGGTCCCTGGTCCGTCAGCACCTGCTCTGGGTAGCCGTGTGGACGGCAGAAGTGCTGCTGGAAGGCTCTAGCTGCTGTTTGAGCCGTTAAGTCCTTGACGGGGACGACAACCAAGAACCGGGAGTAGTGATCCACGATGGTTAATGCGTAGACGTAGCCACTTCTGCTTGGGGTCAGTTTTACATGATCCAAGGCTACCAGTTCCAACGGCTGCCGGGTGACGATGGACTGAAGGGGGGTCTTCTGGCTGGCACGGTCCTTCCTTCTTAGGTTGCATGGGCCACAGTCTCTGCACCACCTCTCGATGGTTCCTCTCATGCCTACCCAATGGAACCGCCCGCGCAGCAGGAACTCCAGCTTCTTCCATCCGAAGTGCCCAGCCCCGTCGTGGTATGCCTCCATCACCATAGCTGCGTCCCTTCTTGGCACCACTACTTGCCAGATCAGTTCATGCGTCCGGGAGTTAACCATTCTGCGGCACAACTTCCCCTTGTAAAGGAACAGTCGACTCTTCTCTGCCCACAGTTGCTTGGCTTCCTCCGGAGCGTCTGGGTCAAGGCGAGCTTCTGGCTGAGTGAGCATCTCCTTCACCAGCCGGACGGCAGGGTCACTGTCTTGCGTTTCCGCCCAGTTGTAGTGAGGTAAGGGGTTGAACGTAGCGGCTTGCTTACCCCTTACACGGTGGGAATACTGGATAGTCCCATGACGGTGGAACGCAGGGAGTTCGACCTCTTCCAAATCTTCTGAATCCTCACCCTCGTCCGGTAGGTTTGGCATCCTGGACAGGGCGTCCGCGTTGGTATTGGAGCGTCCTGCCCGGTATTTGATTGTAAACTCATAGTTGGACAAGCGGGCCATCCATCTCTGCTCTAGGGCACCGAGTCTTGCAGTGTCCAGGTGTGTCAACGGGTTGTTATCCGTGTACACGGTGAACCGGGAAGAAGCGAGGTAGTGCTTAAAGCGTTCGGTGACTGCCCACACCACTGCCAGGAACTCTAGCTTAAATGAGCTGTAATTCTCAGGGTTTCTTTCGGTGGGTCGCAGTTTTCGGCTGGCGTAAGCAATTACCCGTTCTTTCCCCTGCTGGATCTGGGACAGTACTGCTCCTAGCCCGATGTTACTGGCGTCGGTGTAGAGGATAAAGGGCTGGCTATAATCAGGGTACGCCAGGATTTCATCCCCCGTGAGGGCCATCTTCAGCTGGCGGAAGGACTCTTCTTCCAGCTTCTCCCATCTGAAGGGTGGCTTCTGGTTCTTGGCTTTCCTGGACTGGCCTATCAGGAGGTCCTGCATAGGAGCTGCCTTTTTGGTGAAACCGGGAATGAACCTTCGGTAGTAGCCTACCAACCCGAGGAACTGCCTCACTTCCTTTACGCTGGAGGGGCTTGGCCATTCCTTAATTGCGGTGATCTTATCAGGGTCGGGAGCCACTCCGTCCGCACTCACCACGTGTCCCAGGTACTGCACCTTTGGCTTCAGGAGGTGACACTTGGAGGGTTTCACCTTTAGGCCGTAGCTTGCCAGAGCTTCGAACACTTCCGCCAGGTGTTTCAGGTGATCCTCATAAGTCTTGGAATATACGATGACATCGTCCAGGTACAACAGGACCGTCTCAAAGTTTCGGTGTCCCAGACAGCATTCCATCAATCGTTGGAAGGTTCCTGGTGCGTTACAGAGCCCGAACGGCATGCAGGTAAACTCACTAAGTCCCATCGGGGTGGTGAATGCGGTTTTCTCCCGGTCCGCCTCTGCTACAGGAACCTGCCAGTACCCGCTAGTGAGATCCAAGGTAGAGAAGAAGTTAGCAGATTTTAAAGCAGCCAAAGACTCCTCTATCCTTGGTAAGGGGTACGCATCCTTGTGTGTGATACGGTTGATTTTCCGGTAATCTACACACATTCTCATGGTGTTGTCTTTCTTTTTGACCAAGACTAGTGGAGCTGCCCAGGGGCTACAGCTATCTCTGATTACCCCAGCCTCCTTCATGTCTCTAAGCATCCCCTTGGCGTGTTGGTAGTGTGCAGGGGGTACGGGTCGATACCTCTCTTTTATGGGAGGATGGTCTCCCGTGGGGATGTGGTGTTCTACCCCCTTGACTCGCCCGAAGTCTAACGGGTGTTTACTAAACACTCTCTCATACTCTTGAACCACCCGATAGACTCCCTGTTTCTGGTGTGAGGGAGTGGAGTCAGTACCCAAATGTAGTTGCTGACACCAATCCTCCATTTGTTGTTTAGAGCCGTTACCTTCCTCCGGAGAAGATGGAGGCAAGGGTTCTACGGACTGTATGGAATTCTGATTGATGGTATACAATTTGGCTAGCGTGGCATACCGGGGCAGGTACACTTCCCTCTTCCCGATATTTATTATGCGAACGGGCACCCTCCCATGGCGTACATTGACCACCCCCCGTGCTGTCAAAATGGTGGGCCTACTGTCTGAGTAAACTGGTTCTACCATTGCCTGGTAATCTCTACCTCTCAGACCAATAGCCGCCCGGCACCAAATCATCATTTCACTTTTTGGGGGCATGGCAATAGGGAAAGGGTCACACATTCTCATGCTACCAATCTCACCGCCGGAGAGTTCCACCTGTTGCCGTCGCATCAGTGCCCGGATCTCTTTTTGGAGCACTCGCTGCTGGCCGGAGCTGGCGTTCTTGGCAACCTGCTGTAAAATAAAAATCACCTCTGCAAGACAATTTTCAATTACATTAGTTCCTAGAGTTATCTTAGGGTGACTCTCGCGCTTGTCAATGTCCACAATGATCAGTCCCTGTGCTGCCAGCTCGACTCTACCGATTTTAATGGTCACCTCTTTAAATCCGATCTGTGGCACGGGCTGACCATTGCTGGCGATGATACTCAAGTCGTCGTCAGGGTAGCGGGTTATATCCGAGTCATTCCAGTACTGCTTGAAGAGCACGTACGGGATGGTGGTGACCTGTGACCCGGTGTCCAGTAGGGCACTCATAGGAATGCCATCCAGTACCACAGGCAAGACTGGACGTCCTCCCACATATTTGTCACGCCAGTTTGATGGGCCTGATGATCTTTTTCCTAGGGGTTGGCCCTCTACCCTAGGTTGCGCCAGTTTAAAGGACAGTACCTTGCCATATGTCCGGGTTGATTGCAGCGGCGGCAGATAGGTTGTCCGTCCTCGTTGTATCGGTCGCTGGGTCTTCCTCTGGCCAGTGGGGTCCTCCTTGGTCGGCGCCACGGGATGTCCTCCGGTCCGGATGCCAGCTGGATCTTCCCTGGAGTAGAAACCTGTAAAGACTGCACAGTTCGGGTTAGCGCAGCAACGCTTTTAGCTAGCTCTTGGACCTGATGGTGCAGGTCTGGAGCCGGGTCATTGTTCAAAGCCTGCGCATCAGCTCCCACAGGCCCTGCCGACAAGGGCGCCGCCTCCTGGTGGTAAGTGGTAGTGGGGCGTCTGTGGGTCACAACGCCACCTGGTGCCGGTTCTCGGAGCACCCGGATGGTTCTGTCCTTGAACTGTGCAAATCCCAGATGAGGGTCCTGTAAGGCCATTGCCCGCAACTGGGTTCGGTGGGCATTGCAATATAAACCCTCTATAAATTGTTCAGTCAACAGCCGGTCCTCGTCTCCCACGCCGTCAGGGTCGGTTTGCTTAATGGCTCTCAGGGCCTCTTGTAGGTTTAGTGCATAGTCCCTTATACTCTCTTGTGCTCGCTGCTTGCACCCGTAGAATCTAAGCTTGATCTCGGCTGAGGTGCGGGTATCAAAGGTGTCCTTCAGCCGGGTTAGTATCCCTGCGACAGTCCTCCCCCCAGGTGGCCAGGACTTTACCTCCCTTTGGGCTGCCCCAGTTAATTGGGCCACCAGGATGCTCACTTTTTGCTCTTCTGTGAGGGGGTACACCTGGAAGAGGCTATCCAGCTTTTCTCCAAAGTCATGCAGGGTATGTGACTCCCCTGAGTACTGGGGTAGCCAGGCCGCTCCCGGGATATAGGGCATGGTGAAAGGCATGACTGCAGCAGCGGTGGCGCTGGCGGGGGTTGAGGCAGTGAAGCTCTCCTCCGTATCCGACATCTTCCTCCCCCCTAGTGGACCGTGGCCTACCTTGCGATGATCCTCTTCCGTAGGCCGCGGCTCCGCAGTGGATCGTCAGGGTTGAGGACCTTCCGTCGCGCTCCTGTGACGTCAGCGTCTGCTGGGCTCCTTCCAGGACCTTACGCGACGTCTGGACGTGAGGCGGGGCTTCAGTTCTCGCGCGCTTTTGGAGTCCACGCCCCTCTTCTTCCCGCGCGGCGTCTTCAAGATGGCGTCCAACGGCGGGAAAACTCCACGGAAGGCGGGAAGAAGGCTGAAAATGGCGCCGGATGGCGGGAATCTTCACCGATGGCGGGAAGAAGGCTGAAGATGGCGCCGGATGGCGGGAATCTTCACCACAAGTAAGTTTGAACAGTCTTTTTCAGGCACGCAGTACCCGGTGGTTGCGGGCACGTTATCCTGCCGACTACGCCAAAAGCTGACGCGCCCCCTGGGCCATCTTCAAGGGATACCCGGAGCCGGATCTGGATAGGGGTAGTAGTCCTTGTGGCGGTGACCCGGTCCGTGCCCAGGGTGTCAGACTAAGTGGCGGTGTATTAGCAGTAGATGTAGGACGACTACGCCACCCGTTGAATGCAGCTATGGAGCTGCCGCTGCAGGGCAGACCGCTGAGGCCGGTGGAAGGATTGTGCAGCGTGGATGGGATAACCCCCAACGGGAGGGGTATGGCCTCAGGGCAGCCGACGTGGATGATGGGGGTAGCAGGAACCACTCAGAGACGATGCGGTGTAGTTCAGGGTCTTTACTGGTGATAAAGATAGACCCTCCCGGAGTACTGGCTAGCGATCGGGGCCTGGTCAGTCTTTGAGCAGATGGGATTTCCCCTGGCCAGGCGGAGTTGTAGGCCTCCCCAACTAGTTGTACTCTTCTGGCTACCTTGCTAGAGGCGGGTAAAAGTAGCCCACGTCCCTGAGTGTACCGTGTGGTGCTCACCCGTATGGCCGGTGACTCGGGGCCTTCTAGTGGCTTCCGCTCCACGACGGCGGTGCTGGTCCCACGCGTGTGACCGTGCCTTCGGGTTTCTTGGCCAGAGGACCTGAAATCCCCTGCCGGTCGGTTTCTGCTGCTGGGTCAGGGTTAATCCCCACAGCCTCGGACTCCGGGTCCGGTGGTAACTCTTCAATCAGGGCGAGCTCTTCAGCTGCCAGCCCCTGATTCCTTTTAGCACGACTCCCTCAGAGCTCCTGATCTCTCTTTCCTATAGCTGCTTCTTCTGCTTCTCTACTCTTCTTCTCCAACCCTGCCTCAGCCCCAGGTTTATATAGGGGAAGTCCTTCCCCTCCCAGGACTGAGCAGGAGGTGTGGCATGCATAGGATTCCTGACCAAGAGACCTCCCACCTGCTCTCAGACATAACATTGCTGTTACTGTGGAAACCAGACCCCTGGGGTGCCACAACTGCACATGGACGACAAGTGAGGAAAGAATTCTCCCACTTTTCTGGATGAAACTCTGAATGATATTTTATCTGCTTGTGTGAACAGGCCCTTAGAGGTCTCGACAAGACGGAGGAGCTGATCCAGAGTGTCCGGGGAAAGCTAGCAGTCCAGGTAATGGCGGATACGGAGGCAACCATCCACATCGTGCTCCATGCCCTTCTAATCTGACCTCCGTGACAGTGATGCTCAGTGTAAAGCCTGAGCTCAGGAGATGTGGGCTCGGACCCTGTTCAGACACACTGGAACTGATCAATCTCCATTCAACATTATGAAGGTAAAACTGGAGCACTGGCCCCACTCAAATATATTGTATTATGGTCAAATCATTCCCTTTAGGAGCTGAGTGCTGTGTAATAGAGGAGGATAAGGCCCCCGTATACAGCAATCTATTCTCTGATAGGCGAGAGGGCAGAGACGTCATCTCCTCCTTTCTGATAATGTCCCCTGTATCCTGCTGACAGCGATTGTGCCATCCCAGCAGGTGGCACTAGAGCCGCTCCCCGCTCTTAGGCTATGTGCCCATGTAAAACCGTCTGCCATGCAAAGCAATGTGAATTGGGATGTGCTGTGCACATGATGCGCTAATTAGCGCGCCGAATTCACATTGCGTTGCAAAACGCAGCATGACCATTTCTACCGCGATTACGCGATTGTGGATTTGCTGCGTTTCAATTAAATTCAATGGGCGAGAATTTGCAGCGTAATCGGGGTGCGTGTGGTACCCAGGATGAAGAAGAGACTACAACTCCTCTTCATCCCGGCTACCAAGCGGTGAAAAAAAGAAATAAAAAAGTTAAAAATAAAAAACCCTGTATACTCCCCTCTCCGGTCTGCTCCCGGCGGCGTCCTCTCTCCTCGGCGTCCCGTGGTATACTGGCAGGACCTGCGGTGACATCATCTAGTCAGCTGATGGTCACGCGACCACTGACGTCAGAGGTCAGGTGATGGTCGTGTGACCATCAGCTGACTAAATGATGTCACCGCAGGTCCTGCCAGTATACCGCGGGACGCTGAAGAGAGAGAACGCCGCCGGGAGGAGACTGGAGAGGTGAGTATACAGGGTTTTTTTATTTTTAACTTTTTAATTCTTTTTTTTTTACTATAGATGCAGCATTTAAAGCATCTAAGTTGGTCACACAATATAAATCCATACCGGTTGCATGGATTTATATTGTGTGACCAACTTGTCAAGCACTTTTCCAAGTGATGCTCAAAATCACTTGGAAAAGTGCTTGAAAAAACGCTGAAAAAATGCTGAAAAAATGCTGAAAAATCACTTCTCTCTGGCAGAAAAAATGCATGTAAATCTGCTACGTGTGCACATAGCCTTAGCGTGTATGTGCTGTACTTATCATTCAGGACTGTGCAAAGACCTGCCTGTGACCAAAAGAACAACAAGGCTGTGTGCACACGCTGCAGGTTTATTGCGTTTTTCAATGGAACAGGCTGCCACGAGAGGTGGTGAGTTCTCCTTCAATGGAAGTCTTCAAACAGAGGCTGGACAGACATTTGTCTGAGATGCTTTAGTGAATCCTGCATTGAGCAGGGGTTGGACACTAGGACCCTGGAGGTTCCTCCAATTCTAATGTTCTAGGATTCTATGTATAAACACCAGCTGCAATCTTCCATGGAGAAGTAACTGTGGTTTCAGGAGAACTTGCAGCAGAAGGTCTGTGCCTTCCGCTAGCTCCTCCCCCTTCCGCTAGCTCCTCCCCTTCCTTCTGTAAAGAGTATTAATAGCACTAACTGTCATCTATCTCACTAATAGGAAAGTTTGTCTTCACTGAATACAGATTTTACAGATGTTACCGCGAATTGAGACTGAAAGATCAATCCAGCAGGAAAAAGAAGACTTCTCTGATAAGATGATAAAATTACTTATTTTCATGTGTAATATTAATTTACAAAACAAAAATTAGAACAACGGTTATTCTTTAACTAATAAAGCACTTAGGACAGGGATTCATTAAGACTGGCCATATTCAAGCTGCTCTTGATGAGGGAGCGTGCTGGAGTCAGACGGTCCAGATTCATTAAGTGGCGCATGAATTATGCGCTTCTGACAAGTGGTGTGTGCACCTTGCCACAAATCTTACTCCAGTCACGGACTGGAGTAAGATTTCTGGTGTAAGGGAAGCCACAGTTCGCTATGAATTAGACAAGCTGTGGTGCCACACTTCCATCCTGCCCCAACTCTGCCCATTTTGGTGAAGCTGGGCAAAACTGACGTGAAAACACCAAACATCACAACATTTTTGATCAACTCAACAATGTACGAGGTGTACGAAGCAGAGCCGCGCGTGGACAAGGTGTGCGGAGCGGAGCCGCGCGTGTACGAGGTGTGTGGAGCGGAGCCGCGCGTGTACGAGGTGTGTGGAGCGGAGCCGAGCGTGTACGAGGTGTGCGGAGCAGAGCCCCGCGTGTACGAGGTGTGCGGAGCGGAGCCGCGGGTGTACGAGGTGTACAGAGCAGAGCCGCGCATGTATGAGGTGTGCGGAGTGGAGTCGAGCGTGTACGAGGTGTGCGGAACCACGCGTATACGAGGTGTGCGGAGCAGAGCCACACGTGTACGAGGTGTGCGGAGCGGAGCCGCGCGTGTACGAAGTGGGCAGAGCAGAGCAGCGCATGTACGACGTGTAAGGAGCGGAGACGCGCGTGTACGAGGTGTGTAGAGCAGAGCCGCGAATGTACGAGGTGTACAGAGCGGAGCCGCACGTGTCCGAGGTGTGCGAAGCGGAGTGGAGCCGCACGTGTACAATGTGTACGGAGCGAGGCCGCGCAAGTACGAGGTGTACGGAGCGAAACTGCGCAAGTACGAGGTGTACGGAGCGGAGCCGCGTGTGTACGACGTGTACGGAGCAGAGCCGCGCGTGTACGAGGTGTACGGAGAGGGGCCGCGCGTGTACGAGTTTTACGGAATGGAGACGCGCATGTACGAGTTGTACGGAGCGGAGCCGAGCGTGTATGATGTGTGCGAAACGGAGCCGCGCGTGTACGAGGTGTATGGAGCAGAGCTGCACATTTACGAGTGTGCGGAGCGGATCCGCGCGTGTTCAAAGTATACAGAGAAAAGCCGCGCGTGTATGAGCTGTACGGAGCGGGCCGCACGTGTACGAGGTGTACGGAGCAAAGCAGCGCGTGTACGAGTGTGCGGAGAGGAGCCGCGCGTGTAAGAGTGTGCGGAGCCGAGCATGTATGAGGTGTGCAGAGCGGAGCCGCGCGTGTACGAGGTGTGTGGAGCAGAGACACGCGTGTACAAGGTGTGCGGAGTGGAGCTGCGCGTGTACGAGGTGTGTGGAGCGGAGCCGCGCGTGTACGAGGTGTATGGAGTGGAGACAGGTGTGTACAAGGTGTGCAGAGCAGAGCCGTACGTGTACGAGGTGTGTGAAGCAGAGCCGCGCGTGTACGAGGTGTGTGGAGCAGAGCCGCGCGTGTAAGAGGTGTGCGGAGCGGAGCCGCGCGTGTACAAGGTGTGCGGAGCAGAGCCGCACATGTACGAGTGTGCGGAGCGGAGCCAATCGTGTACAAGGTGTGCGGAGTGGGGCGGATCCACACGTGTACAAAGTGTACAGAGCGGAGCCGCGCGTGTATGAGCTGTACAGAGCGGAGCCGTGCATGTACGAGGTGTGCAGAGCGGAGCTGCACGTGTAGAAAGTGTATGGAGCGGAACCATGCGTGTACAAGGTGTACGGAGCAGAGCCAATCGTGTATGAGTTGTATGGAGCGGAGCCGCATGTGTACGAGGTGTGCGGAGCGGATCCACGCGTGTACAAAGTGTACAGAGAAAAGCCGCGCGTGTACGAGCTGTACGGAGCGGGCCGCACGTGTACGAGGTGTACGGAGCAGAGCAGCGCGTGTACGAGTGTGCGGAGCGGATCCACGCATGTACAGGGTGTACGGAGCGGAGCTTAGCGTGTACGAGGTGTGCAGAGCGGAGCCGTGCGTGTACGGGGTATGTGGAGCAGAGCCGCACGAGTACGAGGTGTGGAGAGGAGACACGCGTGTACGAGGTGTGTGGAGTACAGCCGCGCGTGTACGAAGTGTGCGGAGCGGAGTCGCGCGTGTACGAGGTGTGCAGAGCAGAGTCGCACATGTACGAGTGTGTGGAGCGGAGCCAATCGTGTACGAGGTGTGCGGAGCGGATCCGCGCGTGTGCAAAGTGTATGGAGCGGAGCCGCGCGTGTATGAGTTGTATGCAGCGGAGCCGTGCATGTACGAGGTGTGCAGAGCAGAGCTGCGCGTGTACAAAGTGTATGGAGCGGAGCCGCGCGTGTACGGGGTGTGCGAAGCGCATCCGAGAGTGTACAAAGTGTACGGAGCGGAGCCGCGCGTGTGCGAGCTGTACGGAGCGGAGCCGCGCGTGTAAGAGCTGTACGGAGCGGAGCCGCATGTGTACGAGCTGTACAGAGCGGAGCCGTGCATGTACGAGGTGTGCAGAGCGCAGACATGCGTGTACGAGGTGTGCGGAGCGGACCCACGCGTGTACGAGGTGTGCGGAGCAGAGCCGCAAGTGTACGAGTGTGCGGAGCTTAGCCGCTCGTGTACAAGGTGTACGGAGTGGAGCCGCGCGTGTACGAGGTGTATAGAGCGGAGACACGCGTGTATGAGGTGTGTGGAGCGGATCCGTGTGTGTACAAGGTGTACGGAGTGGAGCCGCGCGTGTACTAGCTGTACGGAGCGGAGCCGCGCGTGTAAGAGCTGTACGGAGCGGAGCCGTGCGTGTACGATGTGCAGAACGGAGCTGCGCGTGTACAAAGTGTATGGAGCGGAACCGTGCGTGTACGAGATGTGCGGAGCAGAGCTGCGCATGTACGAGTGTGCGGAGTCACGCGTGTACGAGGTGTGCAAAGCGGAGTTGCGCGTGTACAAGGTGTGCGGAGCGGAGCCGCGCATGTACAAGGTGTGCGGAGCGGAGCCGCGCATGTACGAGGTGTGTGGAGCGGAGCCGTGTGTGTATGAGGTGTACACAGCATGGCAGCGCGTGTACGAGTGTGTGGAGCGGATCCGCGCATGTACGAGTGTGCGCAGCAGAGCCGCGCGTGTACGAAATGTGCAGAGCGGAGCCGCGCATGTACGAGGTGTGTGGAGCGGAGACACGCGTGTACGAGGTGTGTGGAGCTGAGCCGCGCGTGTACGAGGTGTGCGGAGCAGAGCCGCACGTGTACGAGTTGTGGAGCACAGCCGTGCGTGTACGAGGTGTGCAGAGCGGAGACACGCGTGTATGAGGTGTGCGGAGCAGATCCGCACGTGTACAAGGTGTACGGAGCGGAGCCGCGCATGTACGAGCTGTACGGAGCGGAGCCACGCGTGTACGAGCTGTACGGAGCGGAACCTTGCATGTACGAGGTGTGCGGAGCGGAGCCGCGCGTGTACGAGTTGTGGAGCACAGCCGTGCATGTACAAGGTGTGCAGAGCGGAGACACGCATGTATGAGGTGTGCGGAGCAGATCCGCACGTGTACAAGGTGTGTGGAGCGGAGCCACGCGTGTACGAGGTGTACGGAGCAGAGCCACACGTGTACGCGGTGTACGGAGGGGTATTGCGCGTCTATGAGGTGTACGGAGCAGAGCCGCGCGTGTACGAGGTGTATAGAGCGGAGCCGCGCTTCTACGAGTTGTACGGAGTTGAGCCGCACATGTACAAGGCGTACGGAGCAGCGTCGCGTGTGTACGATGTGTGCGGAGCAGAGCCACCCATGTACGAGGTGTACAGAGCAGAGCAGCATGTGTACGAGTGTGCAGAGCTGGAGCGGAGCCGCGTGTGTACGAGATGTACGGAGCGAAGCAACGCGTGTACGAGGTGTACGGAGCGGAGCCACATGTGTACTAGGTGTACGGAGCAGAGCCGCGCATGTACAAGTTGTGCGGAGCGGAGCCGCATGTGTACGAGGTGTACAGAGCAGAGCAGTGAGTGTACGAGTGTGCGGAGCAGATCCGCGCTTGTACTAGGTGTACGGCGCGGAGCCGCACGTGTACTAGCTGTACGGAGCATAGCTGTGCATGTACGAGGTGTACGGAGCAGAGCCGCATGTGTACAAGTGTGCAGAGCGGAGCCGCGCGTGTACGAGGTGTACAGAGCAGAGCAGCGTGTGTACGAGTTTGCGGAGCGGATCCGCACGTGTACAAGTGGTACGGAGCGGAGCCGCGCATGTACAAGCTGTACGGAGCGGAGCCACGCGTGTACGAGCCGTACGGATCGGAGCCGCGCGTGTACGAGGTGTACGGATCAGAGCAGCGCGTGTACGAGTGTGCGGAGCGGAGCCGCACGTGTATGAGGTGTACGGAGTGGAGCCGCGAGTTTACGAGGTGTACGGAGCGGAGCCACGCATTTACGAGGTTTACAGAGCGGAGCCGCGTGTGTACGAGGTGTGCGGAGCCGCACGTGTACGATATTTAAGGAGTGGAGCCATGCGTGTACGAGCTGTAGGGAGAGGAGCCGTGCGTGTACGAGGTGTGCAGAGCGGAGCCCAGCGTGTATGAGGTTGTGGAGCAGAAACACACGTGTACGAGGTGTGCGGAGCGGAGCCGCCCGTGGACGAGGTGTGCGGAGCGGAACCGTGCGTGTGCGAGGTGTACGGAGCGGAGCCACGCATGTATGAGGTGTATGGAGCGGAGCAGCAAGTGTACGAGCTGTACGGAGCGGAACCGTGCGTGTACGAGGTGTGCGGAGCGGAGCCGCACATGTACGAGGTGTGTGGAGCAGAGACACGCGTGTACGAGGTGTGTGGAGCAGAGCCGCACGTGTACGAGGTGTGTGGAGCTGAGCCACGCGTGTACGAGGTGTGTGGAGCTGAGCCACGCGTGTACGATGTGTGTGGAGCTGAGCCACGCGTGTATGAGGTGTACGAAGCAGAGTCGGGCGTGTACGATATGTGCAGAGCGGAGCCACACGTGTATGAAGTGTACGGAGAAGAGCCGCGCTAGTACCAGTGTGCGGAGCGGATCCGCGTGTGTACAAGGTGTACGGAGCAAAGCCACGCGTTTACGAGGTGTGCGGAGCGGAGCCGCACGTGAACGACGTGCAAGGAGCAGAGCCGCGCGTGTACGAGGTGTACGGAGCAGAGCAACGCTTGTACGAGGTGTACGGAGCGGAGCCGCGCGTGTTCGAGGTGTTCAAAGCGGAGCCACGCGTGTAGGAGGTGTATGGAGCAGAGTCTCCAGTGTACGAGTGTGCGGAGCGGAGCCGCGTGTGTACGAGATGTAAGGAGCAGAGCCGCGCATGTACGAGTGTGCGGAGCGGAGCCGCGAGTGTACGAGGTGTACAGAGCAGAGTCACGCGTGTATGAGGGGTACGGAGCAGAGCTGCGCATGTACGAGGTGTACGGAGCAGAGCCGCGCATGTACGAGTGTGCGGAGCGGAGCCACGCGTGTACGAGTGTGCGGAGCGGAGCTGCGAGTGTACGAGGTGTACGGAGCAGAGACGCGCGTGTACGAGGTGTACGGAGCAGAGCCGCGCGTGTACGAGTGTGCGGAGCCGCGGGTGTACGAAGTGTACAGAGCAGAGCCGCGCGTGTACGAGTGTGCGGAGCGGAGCCGCGTGTGTACGAGATGTAAGGTGCAGAGCTGCGCGTGTATGAGTGTGCGGAGCGGAGCCGCGAGTGTACGAGGTGTTCGGAGCAGTCACGCATGTGTGAGGTGTACGGTGCAGAGCCGCGCGTGTACGAGGTGTACGGAACAGAGCCGCGTGTGTACGAGTGTGCGAAGCGGAGCCGCCCATGTACGAGTGTGCGGAGCAGAGCCGCACGTGTACGCGGTGTACAGAGCAGAGCAGCGAGTGTACGACGTGTAAGGAGCGGAGCCACGCGTGTACGAGGTGTATGGAGCGGAGCCGCACGTGTATGAGGTGTGCGGAGCAGAGTCGCGCATTTACAAGGTGTGCAGAGCAGAGCAGCGCGTGTACGAGGTGTACAGAGCAGAGCAGCGAGTGTACGATGTGTAAGGAGCGGAGCCGTGTGTGTACGAGGTGTATGGAGCGGAGCCGCACGTGTATGAGGTGTGCAGAGCGGAGCCGCACATGTACGAGGTGTGCAGAGCAGAGCCGCACGTGTACGCGGTGTACAGAGCAGAGCAGCGAGTGTACGACGTGTAAGGAGCGGAGCCACGCGTGTACGAGGTGTATGGAGCGGAGCCGCACGTGTATGAGGTGTGCGGAGCAGAGTCGCGCATTTACAAGGTGTGCAGAGCAGAGCAGCGCATGTACGAGGTGTACGGAGCGGAACCGCACGTGTACGATGTGTGCGGAGCGGAGTGGAGCCGCACGTGTACAAGGTGTACGGAGAGACGCCGCCAAGTACGAGGTGTACGGAGCAAAGCTGCGCAAGTACGAGGTGTACGGAGCGTAGACGCGCGTGTACAAGGTGTGCGGAGTAGAGCAGCGCGTGTACGAGTGTTCAGAGTGGAGCGGAGCCGCGCATGTACGAGGTGTACGGAGCGGAGCCACGCTTATATGAGGAGTACGGACCGGAGCCACGTGTTTACGAAGTGTACGGAGCAGAGCCGCGCGTGTTCGAGGTGTACAGAGCGGAGCCGCGCGTGTACGAGTGTGCGGAGCGGAGCCGCGTGTGTATGAGATGTAAGAGCAGAGCCGCGCGTGTACGAGTTTGCGGAGCAGAGTCACGCGTGTACAAAGCAGAGCTGCACGTGTACGAGGTGTACGAAGCAGAGCCGCGCGTGTACGAGTGTGTGGAGCGGACCCGCCCGTGTACGAGGTGTACGGAGCGGAGCCGCACATGTACGAATTGTACGGAGCTGAGCCGCGCGTGTACAAGGCGTACGGAGCGGCGTCGCACGTGTACGATGTGTGCGGGGCAGAGCCGCCCGTGTATGAGATGTGCAGAGCGGAGCCGCGCATGTTCGAGGTGTACAGAGCAGAGCAGCACGTGTACGAGTGTGCCGAGCTGGAGAGGAGCCGCACGTGTACAAGGTGTACGGAGCGAGACTGCACAAGTACGAGGTGTGCGGAGCCGCCTGTGTTCGAGGTGTACAGAGCAGAGCGTGTACAAGTGTGCAGAGCTGGAGCGGAGCGTGGCGTGTACGAAATGTACAGAGTGAAGCCACATGTGTACGAGGTGTACGGAGCAGAGCCTCGGGTGTACGAGTGTGCGGAGCGGATCCGCTTGTGTACAAGGAGTACGAAGCGGATTCGCATGTGTACAAGGTGTACGGAGCGAAGCCACGTGTGTACGAGGTGTACGGAGTGGTGCCACATGTGTACGAGGTGTACGGAGCAGAGCCGCGAATGTACGAGTGTGCGGAGCGGATCATCATGTGTACAAGGTGTACGGAGTGGCGTCGCGCGTGTACGATGTGTGCGGAGCAGAGCAGCGCTTGTACGATGTGTGCGGAGCTGGAGCGGAGCCGAGCGTGTACAAGATGTACGGAGCGAAGCCACGCGTGTACGAGTTGTACAGAGCGGAGCCACATGTGTACGAGGTGTACGGAGCAGAGCCGAGCGTGTACCAGTGTGCGGAGCGGATCATCATGTGTACAAGGTGTACGGAGTGGCGTCGCGCGTGTACGATGTGTGCGGAGCAGAGCAGCGCTTGTACGATGTGTGCGGAGCTGGAGCGGAGCCGAGCGTGTACAAGATGTACGGAGCGAAGCCACGCGTGTATGAGTTGTACAGAGCGGAGCCACATGTGTACGAGGTGTACGGAGCAGAGCCGCGAATGTACGAGTGTGCGGAGCGGATCATCATGTGTACAAGGTGTACGGAGTGGCGTCGCGCGTGTACGATGTGTGCGGAGCAGAGCATCGCTTGTACGATGTGTGCGGAGCTGGAGCGGAGCCGAGCGTGTACAAGATGTATGGAGCGAAGCCACGCGTGTATGAGTTTTACAGAGCAGAGCCACAAGTGTACGAGGTGTACGGAGCAGAGCCGAGCGTGTACGAGGTGTTCGGAGCGGAGCCGCGCGTGTACGAGGTGTACAGAGCAGAGCAGCGCGTGTACGAGTGTGCGGAGCGGATCCGCACGTGTACAAGGTGTAAAGAGCGGAGCCGCGCGTGGACGAGCTGTACGGAGAGGAGCCGAGCGTGTACGAGCTGTACGGAGCGGAGCTGAGCGTGTACGAGGTGTATGGAGCAGAGTCGCGCGTGTACGAGTGTGCGAAGCGGAGCCGCGTGTGTACGAGGTGTACAGAGTAGTTTGCACGAGTTGTATGGAGCGGAGTCGCGCTTGAATGATGTGTGCGGAGCGGAGTCGCGCGTGTACGAGGTGTATGGAGCAGATCTGCGCAAATACGAGTCTGCGGAGTGAAGCTGCGCGTGTACGAGGTGTGCGGAGCCACGCGTGTACGAGGTGTACAGAGCAGAGCAGTGCATGTGTGACACCCCAGGGGTCTGGTTGCCACAGTGATAGAGATATTACGTCTGAGAGCAGGTGAGAGGTCCTTTGGTCAGGGATCCTGTGCATGCCACACCTCCTGCCCAGTCTTGGGAGGGGAAGGACTTCCCCTATATAAACCCGGGGCTGAGGCAGAGTTAGTGAGAAAGAAGACAGAACAAGAGTAGAGAAGAGAAGCAGCATAGCAAGAAACATCAGGAGCTCTGTGGGGAGCAGTGTTACAACGAGTCAGGGGCTGGCAGCTGCAGAGCTCGCCCTGACTGAGAAGATTTCTAACCGGACCCGGAGTCCGAGGCTGTGGGGACTAACTCCTACCCAGCAGCAGAAACCGTCCGGCAGAGGATTTCAGGTCCTCTGGCCCAGAAGCCCGAAGGCACGGTCACACGCGTGGGACCAGCACCGCCATCGTGGAGCGGAAGCCATTAGAAGGCCCCGAGTCACCGGCCATACGGGTGAGCACCACACGGTACACTCAGGGACGTGGGCTACTTATTCCCGCCTCTAGCAAAGTAGCCAGAAGAGTACAGTTAGTTGGGAAGGCCTACAACTCCGCCTGGCCAGGGGAAATCCCATCTGCTCAAGGACTGACCAGGCCCCTATCACTAGCAAGTACTCCGGGAGGGTCTTTCTTTGTCACCAGTAAAGACCCTGAACTACACCGCACCGTCTCTGAGTGGTTCCTGCTACCCCCATCATCCACGTCGGCTGCCCTGAGGCCATACCCCTCCCGTTGGGGGTTATACCATCCACGCTGCACCATCCTTCCACCGGCCTCAGCGGTCTGCCCTGCAGCGGCAGCTCCATAGCTGCATTCAACGGGTGGCGTAGTCACCAACCATCTACTGCTAGTACATCGCCGCTCAGTTTGACTCCCTGGGCACGGACCGGGTCGCCGCCACGAGACTACAACCCTCAAGAGATCCGGCTCCGGGTAAGCTCCCGCGTGCGCAACGCAGCGCGACACAGGCCCAGGGGCGCGTCAACTTTGGCGTAGTCGGCAGGATTTCGTGCCCGCAACCACCGGGTACTGCGTGCCTGAAAAAGAGACTTTTCAAACTTACCTGTGGTGAAGATTCCCGCCATCCGGCGCCATCTTCAGCCTTCTTCCCGCCATCGGTGAAGTTTCCCGCCATCCGGCGCCATCTTCTGCCTTCTTCCCGCCATCCGTGGAGTTTTCCCGCCATTGGACGCCATCTTGAGGACGCCGCGCGGGAAGAAGAGGGGCGTGGACTTCGAAAGCGCGCGAGAACTGAAGCCCCGCCTCACGTCCGGACGTTGCGTAAGGTCCTGGAAGGAGCCCAGCAGACGCCGACGTCACAGGAGCGCGACGGAAGGTCCTCAACCCTGACGATCCACTGCGGAGCCGCGGCCTACGGAACAGGATCATCGCAAGGTAGGCCACGGTCCACTAGGGGGGAGGAAGATGTCGGATACGGAGGAGAGCTTCACTGCCTCAACCCCCGCCAGCGCCACCGCTGCTGCAGTTATGCCCTTCACCATGCCCTATATCCCGGGAGCAGCTTGGCTACCCCAGTACTCAGGGGAGTCACATACCCTGCATGACTTTAGAGAAAAGCTGGATAGCCTCTTCCAGGTGTACCCCCTCACAGAAGAGCAAAAAGTGAGCATCCTGGTGGCCCAACTAACCGGGGCAGCCAAAAGGGAAGTAAAATCCTGGCCACCTGGGAGGAAGACTGTCGCAGGGATACTAACCCGGCTGAAGGACACCTTTGATACCCGCACCTCAGCCGAGATTAAGCTTAGATTCTACGGGTGCAAGCAGCGAGCGCATGAGAGTATAAGGGACTATGCACTAAACCTACAAGAGGCCCTGAGGGCCATAAAGCAGACCGACCCTGATGGGGTGGGAAACGAGGACAGGCTGTTGACTGAACAATTTATAGAGGGTTTATATTGCAATGCCCACCGAACCCAGTTGCGGGCAATGGCCTTACAGGATCCCCATCTGGACTTTGCACAGTTCAAGGACAGAGCCATCCGGGTGCTCCGAGAACCGGCACCGGGTGGCGTTGTGACCCACAGGCGCCCAGCTATCACTTACCACCAGGAGGCGGCGCCCTTGTCGGCAGGGCCTGTGGGAGCTGATGCGCAGGCTTTGGACAATGACCCGGCTCCAGACCTACGCCATCAGGTCCAAGAGCTAGCTAAGAGCGTTGCTGCGCTAACCCGAACTGTGCAGTCTTTACAGGTTTCCACCCCAGGGAAGATCCAGCTGGCATCCGGACCGGAGGACATCCCGTGGCGTCGACCAAGGAGGACCCCACCGGCCAGAGGAAGATCCAGTGACCGATACAGCGAGGACGGACGACCCATCTGCCGCCGCTGCAATCAACCCGGACATATGGAAAGGTACTGTTCTTTAAACGGGCACAACCTGGGGTAGAGGGCCAACCCCCAGGAAAAAGATCACCAGGCCCATCGAACTGGCGCGACAGATATGTGGGAGGACGTCCAGTCTTGCCTGTGGTACTGGATGGCATTCCCATGAGTGCCCTACTGGACACCGGGTCACAGGTCACCACTATCCCCTACGTGCTCTTTAAGCAGTACTGGAATGACTCGGATATTACCCGCTACCCTGACGACGACTTGAGTATCATCGCCAGCAATGGCCAGCCCGTGCCACAGATCGGATTTAAAGAGGTGACCATCAAAATCGGTAGAGTCGAACTGGCAGCACAGGGACTGATCATTGTAGACATTGACAAACATGAGAGCCACCCAAAAATAACTCTAGGAACTAATGTAATTGAGAATTGTCTTGCAGAGGTGATTTTCCTTCTACAGCAGGTTGCCAAGAACGCCAGCTCCGGCGAGCAGCGAGTGCTCCAGAAAGAGATCCGGGCACTGATGCGACGGCAACAGGTGGAACTCTCCGGCGGTGAGATTGGTAGCGTAAGAATGTGTGACCCTTTCCCTATTGCCATGCCCCCAAAAAGCGAAATGATGATTTGGTGCCGGGCAGCTATTGGTCTGAGAGGTAGAGATTATCAGGCAATGGTGGAACCAGTTTACTCAGACAGTAGGCCCACCATTTTGACAGCACGGGGGGTGGTCAATGTACGCCATGGGAGGGTGCCCGTTCGCATAATCAATATCGGGGAGAGGGAAGTGTACCTGCCCCGGTATGCCACGCTAGCAAAATTATATACCATCAACCAAAACTCTATACAGTCTGTGGAACCCTTGCCTCCATCTCACCCGGAGGAAGGTAACGGCTCTAAGAAAGTAATGGAGGATTGGTGTCAGCAACTACACTTGGGAACTGACTCCACTCCCTCCCACCAGAAACAGGGAGTCTACCGGGTGGTTCAAGAGTATGAGAGAGTGTTTAGTAAACACCCGTTAGACTTCGGGCGAGTCAAGGGGGTAGAACACCGCATCCCCACGGGAGATCATCCTCCCATAAAAGAGAGGTATCGACCCGTACCCCCTGCACATTACCAACACGCCAAGGGGATGCTTAGAGACATGAAGGAGGCTGGGGTAATCCGGGATAGCTGTAGCCCCTGGGCAGCCCCGCTAGTTTTAGTCAAAAAGAAAGACAACACCATGAGGATGTGTGTAGATTACCGGAAAATCAACCGTATCACACACAAGGATGCGTACCCCTTACCAAGGATAGAGGAGTCATTGGCTGCTTTAAGATCTGCTAACTTCTTCTCTACCTTGGATCTCACTAGCGGGTACTGGCAGGTTCCTGTAGCAGAGGCGGACCGGGAGAAGACCGCATTCACCACCCCGATGGGACTTAGTGAGTTCACCTGCATGCCGTTCGGACTCTGCAACGCCCCAGGAACCTTCCAACGATTAATGGAGTGCTGTCTGGGCCACAGAAACTTCGAGACGGTCCTGTTGTACCTGGACGATGTCATCGTATACTCCAAAACTTATGAGGACCACCTGAAACACCTGGCGGAGGTGTTCGAAGCTCTGGCGAGTTACGGCCTAAAGGTGAAACCCTCCAAGTGTCACCTCCTGAAACCAAAGGTGCAGTACCTGGGACACGTGGTGAGCGCTGACGGAGTGGCTCCCGACCCCGATAAGATCACCGCAATTAAGGGATGGCCAAGCCCCTCCAGCGTAAAAGAAGTGCGGCAGTTCCTCGGGTTGGTAGGCTACTACCGAAGGTTTATTCCCGGTTTCACCAAAAAGGCAGCGCCTATGCAGGACCTCCTGATAGGCCAGTCCCGGAAGGCCAAGAACCAGAAGCCGCCCTTCAAATGGGAAGAGCTAGAAGAAGAGTCCTTCCGCCAGCTGAAGATGGCCCTCACGGGGGATGAAATCTTGGCGTACCCGGATTATAGCCAGCCCTTCATCCTCTACACCGACGCCAGTAACATCGGGCTAGGAGCCGTACTGTCCCAGATCCAGCAGGGGAAAGAACGAGTAATCGCCTACGCCAGCCGAAAACTGCGACCCACCGAAAGGAACCCCGAGAATTATAGCTCATTTAAGCTAGAGTTCCTGGCCGTGGTATGGGCAGTCACTGAGCGCTTTAAGCATTACCTTGCTTCTTCCCGGTTCACCGTGTACACGGATAACAACCCGTTGACACACCTGGACACGGCAAGACTCGGTGCCCTGGAGCAGAGGTGGATGGCCCGTCTGTCCAACTACGAGTTCATAATCAAATACCGGGCAGGGCGCTCCAATACTAACGCGGACGCCCTGTCCAGGATGCCCAACCTGCCGGACGAAGGAGAAGATCCGGAGGGACTGGAAGAAATTGAACTCCCTGCGTTCCACCGTCATGGGACTATCCAGTATTCCCACCGGGTAAGGAGTAAGCAGGCGGCTACGTTGAACCCCTTACCTCACTACAACTGGGCGGAAACGCAAGACAGCGACCCTGCCGTCCGATTGGTGAAGGAGATGCTGACTCGGCCGGAGGCTCGCCTTGAACCAGACGCTCCGGAGGAAGCCAAACAACTATGGGCAGAGAAGAGTCGACTGTTCCTTTACAAAGGGAAGTTGTGCCGCAGAATGGTTAACTCCCGGACGCATGAATTACTCTGGCAAGTAGTGGTGCCACGAAGAGACGCAGCCATGGTGATGGAGGCATACCACGACGGAGCTGGACACTTCGGGTGGAAGAAGCTGGAGTTCCTGCTGCGCGAGCGATTCCACTGGGTAGGCATGAGGGGAACCATTGAGAAGTGGTGCAGAGACTGTGGCCCGTGCAACCTGAGAAGGAAGGACCGCGCCAGCCAGAAGACTCCCCTGCAGTCCATCGTCACCCGGCAACCGTTGGAACTGGTAGCCTTGGATCATGTAAAACTGACCCCAAGCAGAAGTGGCTACGTCTACGCGTTAACCATCGTGGATCATTACTCCCGGTTTCTGGTTGTCGTCCCCGTCAAGGACTTAACGGCTCAAACAGCAGCTAGAGCCTTCCAGCAGCACTTTTGCCGTCCACACGGGTACCCGGACCAAGTGCTGACGGACCAGGGACCTGCCTTTGAAGCGGAGGTCTTCCAGGAATTCTGCAATCTGTATGGCTGCCGGAAGATAAGGACGACACCCTACCATCCGCAGACTAATGGACTTTGTGAAAAAATGAACCAGGTGGTGATGGATCTTCTAAAAACGTTGCCCCTGGAAGAACGCAGTCTGTGGCCTGAAAAGTTGCCCGATCTGGTGGACCTATACAACCACATCCCGGTAGGTTCCACCAACTGTACCCCGGCTTATCTAATGAGGGCAAGACCTGGTAAGTTACCTGTTGACCTGGAAATGGGAGTCCTGACACCCGAGGACACTTCACCAGAAACAGACTGGGACACGGAGAGGCAGCAGCAGTACCGGAGAGTACAGGAGAGCGTGGAGCGAAGTCTCTGTCAGGCTAGGGAAAGACAAGAGAAAACTTACAACCAGTATGCTCCCGCTGTTCCCCTGGTACCCGGAGAGCAGGTCTTGAAGAGGAAGAGACGGCTCCACAAGTTGGACGACCAGTGGGAGAAGGACCCGTACACCGTACTGCCCTCAAGCCACGAAAACCCGAAGGTCTGTACCATCAGTAAAGACGGAGGGGAAACCACAGCCATTGTATCCCGGGACCACCTGAAGAAGTGTCCCGAACAACTGAGGAACCCTGAAGAGGAACAAGAAGACCATCGACCCGTAGAGGAAAGGGAAGATATGGTTAGTACCGTGCTCGGGGACTTCCCTCGGTCTTGGACTCAAGTCAATGGTGCAGTTGTGGTACCCGTACTCACCTTCCTCCAACCATCATCCCAAGAACCTACGGAGCAACCGGTAGAGCTGGAAGAACAGCCGGTTCAGGAGGCAGAAGACTCTACACAAGCAGACCCAGAAAATCAACCCTCTGCTTATAGTGAGCCTGCCATACCCCTAGTGAGCCAGAGGGCCCATAGACAGCTGCCCAGTTTACCCTTGACAGCTCCTACACCCTGTAGTTCAGGGCCAGACAGTCAGCTCCGTAGGTCCACTAGGGCCACTAGAGGCCAGCTACCCGCACGTTGGAGGATCTAAATGTTTAAGCTATCTTATATGTTTACTTGTTTATAGTTGCTTGTGTATAATTTTGTGTTTCTAGTTCTTTTTAGGAGTCCTTGGTGGATTTACCGGGAATCCTTGTACATAGTTGGAGCGTAACCCAGGATGGACTAAAGACTGTTAAGGACTCGGGGCAGGATAGGCCCCTACCTGGTTACGTCTCCCTGTTTTGGTGAAATGGACACCTTGCTTTTCAAAACTGCACCCAGTTGCGGACACGCCGTAACCATCTTATGTGTTTTTCTTATTGTATTGTTATTGTTATACCTTGTTATGTTTTTCTAAAAAAAAAAATATGTTTAGTCCCGGAGTACTAAATTTCACTAGGGGGGAATGTGACACCCCAGGGGTCTGGTTGCCACAGTGATAGAGATATTACGTCTGAGAGCAGGTGGGAGGTCCTTTGGTCAGGGATCCTGTGCATGCCACACCTCCTGCCCAGTCTTGGGAGGGGAAGGACTTCCCCTATATAAACCCGGGGCTGAGGCAGAGTTAGTGAGAAAGAAGACAGAACAAGAGAAGCAGCATAGCAAGAAACATCAGGAGCTCTGTGGGGAGCAGTGTTACAACGAGTCAGGGGCTGGCAGCTGCAGAGCTCGCCCTGACTGAGAAGATTTCTAACCGGACCCGGAGTCCGAGGCTGTGGGGACTAACTCCTACCCAGCAGCAGAAACCGTCCGGCAGAGGATTTCAGGTCCTCTGGCCCAGAAGCCCGAAGGCACGGTCACACGCGTGGGACCAGCACCGCCATCGTGGAGCGGAAGCCATTAGAAGGCCCCGAGTCACCGGCCATACGGGTGAGCACCACACGGTACACTCAGGGACGTGGGCTACTTATTCCCGCCTCTAGCAAAGTAGCCAGAAGAGTACAGTTAGTTGGGAAGGCCTACAACTCCGCCTGGCCAGGGGAAATCCCATCTGCTCAAGGACTGACCAGGCCCCTATCACTAGCAAGTACTCCGGCAGGGTCTTTCTTTGTCACCAGTAAAGACCCTGAACTACACCGCACCGTCTCTGAGTGGTTCCTGCTACCCCCATCATCCACGTCGGCTGCCCTGAGGCCATACCCCTCCCGTTGGGGGTTATACCATCCACGCTGCACCATCCTTCCACCGGCCTCAGCGGTCTGCCCTGCAGCGGCAGCTCCATAGCTGCATTCAACGGGTGGCGTAGTCACCAACCATCTACTGCTAGTACATCGCCGCTCAGTTTGACTCCCTGGGCACGGACCGGGTCGCCGCCACGAGACTACAACCCTCAAGAGATCCGGCTCCGGGTAAGCTCCCGCGTGCGCAACGCAGCGCGACACAGGCCCAGGGGCGCGTCACATGTACGAGGTGTACGGAGCGGAGCCGCATGTGTACTAGGTGTACAGAGTGGAGCCGCACATGTACGAGTTGTATGGAGCTGAGTCGCGCGTGTACGATGTGTGCGGAGCAGAGCCGCGCGTGTACGATGTGTGCAGAGCAGAGCCACGCGTGTACGATGTGTGCAGAGCAGAGCCACGCGTGTACAAGATGTGCAGAGCGGAGCCGCGGGTGTACGAAGTGTACTGAGCAGAGCAGCGCGTGTACGAGTGTGCGGAGCTGGAGTGGAGCCGCGCGTGTACGAGATGTACGGAGCGGAGCCACGCGTGTACAAGGTGTGCGGAGGAGAGCCGCATGTGTACGAGGTGTACAGAGCAGAGCAGCGCGTGTACGAGTGTGCAGAGCGGAGTTGCACGTGTACGAGGTGTAAGGAGGGGAACCACGCGTGTACAAGGTGTGCGGAGCCACGCGCGTACGAAGTGTACGGAGCAGAGCCACGCGAGTACGAGTGTGCAGAGCCGCGTGTGTACGAGGTGTGAGGAGCGGAGCCGCGCATGTACGACGTGTAAGGAGCGAAGCCGCGCGTGTACGACGTGTATGGAACGGAGCCATGCGTGTACGAGGTGTGCGGAGCGGATCCACGCGTGTACAAGGTGTACGGAGCGGAGCCGCGCGTGTATGAGGTGTGCGGAGCGGAGCCACGCGTGGACGAGGTGTACGGAGCAGAGCCGCGTGTGTACGATGTGTGCGGAGCGGAGCCACGCGTGTACGAGGTGTACGGAGCGGAGCCGCACGTGTACGAGGTGTGCGGAGCAGAGCCGCGCGTATACGAGGTGTGCAGAGCGTAGCTGTGCGTTACGAGGCTTGTGGAGCGGAAACACGCATGTACGAGTTGTACGGAGCGGAGCTGCGTGTGTACGAGGTGTGCGGAGCGGAGCGGATCCGTGCGTGTACAAAGTGTACGGAGCGGAGCCGCGCGTGTACGAGCAGTACCAGAGCAGAGCCGCGCGTGTACGAGCTGTATGGAGTGGAGCCGCGCGTGTACAAGCTGTACGGAGCAGAGCCGTGCATGTACGAGGTATGCAGAGCGGAGCTGCGCGTGTACAAAGTGTATGGAGCGGATCCATACGTGTACGAGGTGTGCGGAGCAGAGCTGTGCGTGTACGAGCTGTGCGGAGCAGAGCCGCACGTGTACGAGTGTGCGGAGTGGAGCCGCTCATGTACGGAGCATAGCCGCGCGTGTACAGGTGTATGGAGCAGAGACACGCGTGTATGAGGTGTGCGGAGCGGAGCGGATCCATGCGTGTACAAGGTGTACGGAGCGGAGCCGCGTGTGTACGAGCTGTACGGAACGGAGCCCCGCGTGTACGAGGTGTATGGAACGGAGCCTGCGTGTACGAGCTGTACGGAGCGGAGCCGTGCGTGTACGAGGTGTGCAGAGCGGAGCTGCGCGTGTACAAAGTGTATGGAGCGGAGCCGTGCGCGTACGAGCTGTACGGAGTGGAGGAGTGCGTGTACGAGGTGTGCAGAGCGGAGCTGCGCGTGTACAAAGTGTATGGAGCGGAGCAGTGCGTGTACGAGGTGTGCAGAGCGGAGCTGCGCGTGTACAAAGTGTATGGAGCGGAGCCGTGCGCGTACGAGCTGTACGGAGTGGAGGAGTGCGTGTACGAGGTGTGCAGAGCGGAGCTGCGCGTGTACAAAGTGTATGGAGCGGAGCAGTGCGTGTACGAGGTGTGCAGAGCGGAGCCGCGTGTGTACGAGGTGTGTGGAGCAGAGCCGCATGTGTACGAGGTGTCTCTGCATACAGCTGAATTTTACCACCACAAAAGGACTAGGTGGACTCTGGCTAGCAACAGAAAAAAAATTATATTTTTTTTACTGTGCATACAAATCAATTTCACCCCCAAAAACTGATAAGGTGGGCTACTATAGCTTGCGCTATCACACTGGCAAATTATAAAAATATATTTTTGTGTTCTGCACTCAGCTCTGTATAACAGCTGAATTTCAATCCCACAAAATGAAAAGGTGTGCTAGTCTTTATTAAAGCCATAAAAATTAAATAAAAAGTTGAATAAAATGTAACACTAAAGCCAAGTTCACACAACATGAAGACTGCATTTTTTTATGCAGGTGTCCGCACCATACAACAAAATAACAATCTTATTATTGTGTGTTTGCTGAGTTTCTTTTGTGTTTTCCCCTTTAAAATGTGTTTTGGTGAAGCTGTGAATCTACATTTTTAATACTACAGAAAAACTTAGATTTTTGAGCTTAAAAATGTTTTTTTTTTTTACAGGCTCCACAGAGGCTTATATATATATATAATAAAATGCATGAAATCCGCACAGTTCAGCAGCGTCTTTAGACTCACTGCAGGCGTAGATTTCATTAAATCACATCCACTGCACTTGCACATTTAGGCCGTGTTCAGATGTAGCATAAGTGCTGTGTTTTTTCAGCTGCTTTTTTGGAACAGTCATTTTGCAGCATTTAAATGGCCAAGAAAAGTGGATGTGATTTCATGAAAACGGCTCTGTGGTCTAAAGACGCTGCTGATCTGTACGGTTATGGTTTATTTTACGTCTGGAGACTTCTATGTGGAAAAAGAGAGAAAACGCAGGTAAAAAGACTGCAGGTACCTTAAGAGCAGAATCAAAGCTATTCTGTATTATAACAAAAAATGAACAATGCGGCTTCACATCTGCACCAAAAAACATCAAATAAGGGGGAAAAGGCATAAAAAAATGCAGCAAGTACGCAATAATCAGAGAAGATTGTTATTGTGTAGTTTGGTGCGGACATCTGCAGAAAACAAACATGTGAACACGGCCTTGCAGACACAAAAAAGCCAATGTCAAATAGTGAAGCTACATAAAGATGAGAAAGTGGAATGGACAGAAAATAAATCCATAGATCCCAAGTGAAAGAAGCACGACGCACAGATGACACCATGCCAGCCTCATCAAAAGTCACGCCGGATGAGGTAAGGTTAGTAGTGATGCATGAGCGTGTTCTCTTAACCCTCTCACAGAGCACGCTCAGGTGCTGCCTGAGTATTTTCGGCATCTATGCTCGAGCCGCCGCGGCTGCATGTGTCGCGGCTGTTAGACAGCTGTGACACATGCAGGGATTGCATGTTTGTTAGGCAATCCCTGCATGTGTCACAGCTGTCTAACAGCCCCAGCGGCCCGAGCATAGATACCGAGCATAGATACCGAGCACGCCGAAAATACTCGGGCAGCAACCGAGCGTGCACGGTGAAAGGGTAAACCGAGCATGCTCGTGCAACACTATAGGTAAGAGATTCGTGGCCTCCTATCCAGCGTCCCAAGAATTGATCCTCTCAGCTCTAGTTCCAACTGTCCCGGATACGGTGAACAGCCCCGTATAAATAAACTAGCTACTGTGAGCGAAATACGCTCTCTTCTATGCCTTCCGAACTCCAAATTAATAAGATTTGTTTTACGAGCGCTCGGGAAATCAATACAGCACAGCCTTGTATGGTGACTAGAAAAGACTTCTGCTTTATTAGCACATGTGGCACTTTAAATAGGGTCAGAGACAAAGGAATAGTTCCCTCTGACCTATGAACCAATAGTAACCTTAAGGGAGTGAATAGTAATGTGAAACCTCACTGCCCATCAGTGTTACCTGATGACCATTACATAAGAGTGAAAACAAAATGGATACCACAGAGAAACAAGATGGATTCTTTTCTCTCACACTACTGAATCCGTTCTACACCCGGGTGGCGAGCATCTTTATTGGTATATGGTCTCCCATGCTGGTATGTGCTGCCCCCCTCCTGGTATTTGTGCTGCCCCCATCATCCTATACTGGGATGCATGGCACCTCTCACCCCCCAATCCTGGTATGCGTGGCCCCCCTCATCCCCCAATGCTGGTATGTGTGGCCCCCACATCCCCCAATCCTGGTATTCATGGTACCCCTCATCCCCCAATCCTGGTATGCGTGGCCCCCCTCATTGCCCAATGCTGGTATGCGTGGCACCCCTCATCCCCAATCCTGGTATGCATGGCACCCCTCATCCCCCAATCCTGGTATGTATGGCATCCCTCATCCTCTAATCCTGGTATGCATAGGGCCCCTCATCCCCCAATCCTGGTATGGATGGGGCCCCTCACCCCCCAATCCTGGTATGTATGGGCCCCTTACCCCCCAATCCTGGTATGTATGGCATCCCTCATCCCCCAATCCTGGTATGCATGGCGTCCCTCATCCCCCAATCCTGGTATGCATGGCGTCCCTCATCCCCCAATCCTGGTATGCATGGCGTCCCTCATCCCCCAATCCTGGTATGCATGGCGTCCCTCATCCCCCAATCCTGGTATGCATGGCGTCCCTCACCCCCCAATACTGGTATGCATGGCGTCCCTCACCCCCCAATCCTGGTATTGTGTCCTGCTCTGCCGGGGGAGGAGTGCAGCGCCGGAGTACGTGCGTGCCCATACCGCGCTGTCCGGCGCCACTTTGCTGAAGAGACACTGCAAATGTGTCTTCAGTAAAATGGCGCTGGATAGCGCTATGCGCATGCGCCGAAACGACGCCTCACTCCTGCCCTGGTCTCCGGCAAAGAGAGAGGCGCCGCGGCAACGGTCCTCCCGGTCAGGTAAGTATATAAGTATGCATTCAGTGTCTAGGCATACCGCGATCTCCGGCGCCATACACTGCTCTTACCTGTAACGGCTCCATGCGTTCTTCTGCCTAGAGCCAGACTACGCGTCACACATGCGCAGTCTATCGAGGCTTCAGACTGAGGGACGCTTAGCCGATTATATTATAGATATAATTATAACACTGTTTATCAATGTACTATATTTTGTTGCTGTGGTGCTCTTTCAGTCATATTTTGATTTATTTTTTTTATCTGCAGCATGTGGTCTGAAGAGCGGCAGGCACTATCTAGTACCGTCCTCCCGTGCGGTCTGAGGCACGGCAGGCACAATCTAGTACCGTCCTCCCGTGCGGTCTGAGGCACGGCAGGCACTATCTAGTACCGTCCTCCCGTGCGGTCTGAGGCACGGCAGGCACTATCTAGTACCGTCCTCCCGTGCGGTCTGAGGCACGGCAGGCACAATCTAGTACCGTCCCCCCGTGCGGTCTGAGGCACGGCAGGCACAATCTAGTACCGTCCTCCCGTGTGGTCTGAAGAGCGGCAGGCACAATCTAGTACCGTCCTCCCGTGCGGTCTGAAGAGCGGCAGGCACTATCTAGTACCGTCCTCCCGTGCGGTCTGAGTCACGGCAGGCACTATCTAGTACCGTCCTCTCGTGTGGTCTGAGTCACGGCAGGCACTATCTAGTACCGTCCTCCCGTGCGGTCTGAGTCACGGCAGGCACAATCTAGTACCGTCCTCCCGTGCGGTCTGAGGCACGGCAGGCACAATCTAGTACCGTCCTCCCGTGTGGTCTGAAGAGAGCGGCAGGCACTATCTAGTACCGTCCTCCCGTGCGGTCTGAAGAGCGGCAGGCACTATCTAGTACCGTCCTCCCGTGCGGTCTGAGGCACGGCAGGCACAATCTAGTACCGTCCTCCCGTGCGGTCTGAGGCACGGCAGGCACTATCTAGTACCGTCCTCTCGTGTGGTCTGAAGAGCGGCAGGCACTATCTAGTACCGTCCTCCCGTGCGGTCTGAGGCACGGCAGGCACAATCTAGTACCGTCCTCCCGTGTGGTCTGAAGAGAGCGGCAGGCACAATCTAGTACCGTCCTCTCTTGTGGTCTGAGGCACGGCAGGCACTATCTAGTACCGTCCTCCCGTGCGGTCTGAGGCACGGCAGGCACTATCTAGTACCGTCCTCTCGTGTGGTCTGAAGAGCGGCAGGCACTATCTAGTACCGTCCTCCCGTGCGGTCTGAGGCACGGCAGGCACAATCTAGTACCGTCCTCCTGTGCGGTCTGAGGCACGGCAGGCACAATCTAGTACCGTCCTCCCGTGCGGTCTGAAGAGCGGCAGGCACTATCTAGTACCGTCCTCCCGTGCGGTCTGAGGCACGGCAGGCACAATCTAGTACCGTCCTCCCGTGCGGTCTGAGGCACGGCAGGCACTATCTAGTACCGTCCTCTCGTGTGGTCTGAAGAGCGGCAGGCACTATCTAGTACCGTCCTCCCGTGCGGTCTGAGGCACGGCAGGCACAATCTAGTACCGTCCTCCTGTGCGGTCTGAGGCACGGCAGGCACAATCTAGTACCGTCCTCTCGTGTGGTCTGAGGCACTATCTAGTACCGTCCTCCCGTGTGGTCTGAAGCACGGCAGGCACAATCTAGTACCGTCCTCTCGTGTGGTCTGAGGCACTATCTAGTACCGTCCTCCTGTGCGGTCTGAGGCACGGCAGGCACAATCTAGTACCGTCCTCTCGTGTGGTCTGAGGCACTATCTAGTACCGTCCTCCCGTGCGGTCTGAGGCACGGCAGGCACAATCTAGTACCGTCCCCCTGTGCGGTCTGAGGCACGGCAGGCACTATCTAGTACCGTCCTCTCGTGTGGTCTGAGGCACTATCTAGTACCGTCCTCCCGTGCGGTCTGAGGCACGGCAGGCACAATCTAGTACCGTCCGACTTCTTTACAGCACTCTAGGGCATACAGGTGGTGGTCGTACTTTATATGGGGAAAAACAGGTGACAGGTTCCCTTAAGGCTGTGTGCCCACGATGCATTTTTTAAGCAAAAACGCTGCAGAAACGCTTAAAAAACACATGGTAGAAGGCCTGCCTTGTTCCCCAATGATAATCCGCATGTGCTGTGCACATGCTGCGGAAATTTCCTCTGCGGATTATCATTGCGGAAAAAAACACAGCACTACCAATTATTTTGCGGAAGTGCTGCATTTTCGCCGCCATTGACTTGCATTAGATCGCATGGATTACGCATCACTGTATATGTAGATGCGCATTCCATGCGTTCTAGTGTGCGGATGGTACCCAGGTATAGAGGAGAGGAGACTCCTCCGGACCAGGGTACCATAGAAAACTGTAAAGAAAAAATAAAGAATAAAATAAAAAATAAATATATACTTACCTTCTGGCGGCCCCCCGCTGCACTCCTCCTCTCATGCCGGAAGTTCGCGATATACTGAAGGACCTGTGCTGACATTATAGTCATGTGACAGGTCACGCGACGCTGACGTCGGCAGGTCCTTCAGTGTATCGCTGCTGGCAAGGGAGAACGGAGGGAAAGCAGGACACCGGGGGCCATCAGAGGGTAAGTATATATTTATTTTTTTAACATTCTTTCGGTCACACTATATAAATCCATGCCGGTTGCATGGATTTATTTAGTGTGACCAAGTTGTCAAACACTTTCCAAGTGATGCTAAAATCGCTTGGAAAGCGCTTGACAACCCGCATGCGGAAATGCAAGTGAAGAACGCTTCACTTCCGCTTGTCCCTGGCAGCAAAACGCATGTACAATCCGCATGCATAATCCGCATGTACAATCCGCATGCACAATCCGCATTGTGATGCAGCAGGCATCCCTTTAATGGTTCAGTGTGTGTTTTGACGGACCACGTACCTCCCTCAGCTGACTGGTCACATGACTGTGACATCACACAGGTCCTTTTGCACAACAGAAGGTCTGGACATGTGACTGTGAGATAAGCACAGGTCCTGTGGCTGTTTCTATAGGATATAAAAACCCTGGTAATTTGAGACAGAAGTATGCAGGGGTGCAAGGGGTGTGATAGGCGTGAGGCCTGAGGCCTGTTACCCGTGTGTGTGTGGCACCGTGTGAGGCCTGATGAAGCTTGGTGGACTCCTGGAGGGTGAAGCCTGGATCCTTGTGTGTGTAAGTGATGCCAGTAAGCCTTGGAGAGCCAGAGGCTATGGAGGATAAGCGTCCTGGAGGGCAGAGCCTGGATCTGTGTGTGTGAGAGATGCCAGTGGCCTTGGACGGGATAAGGGCTGGAGACCACGTGTGGTAAGCTGTAGAGCCACAGTGGTGGCGGAACCAAATGGACTGAAGCAGCTAAAACCTGACAAAGGTAATACACTTTGTTATATGGACATTGCTATAGTATTACCTTGCTGAAGGCTGTATCTGAAGCCAAGTGGGCCTGTCTGCCACTTGAGCTTGTGGACATTATATGTGTGAACTGCGGTTTATGAAGTATAATAAACTGCTGAAGTGTGAAAACCGGAAAGACATTGCTGGTGTGCATTAATTGACGTGCTGCTGCGAGTATTCCCCAGGATGATGACTAGCGCTGCCTTACAGCATGGACGATCCGCATGGACGATCCGCATGGACGATCCGCATGGACGATCCGCATGGACGATCCGCATGGACGATCCGCATGGACAATCCGCATGGACAATCCGCATGGACAATCCGCATGGACAATCCGCATGCGTTTTTTTCTGCCAGGGAGTTGCAGAAACTCACAGGATAAAATCCTGAGCATTTCTGCATCGTGGGCACACAGCCTAAAGCAGGTTTTCATCTATGCAGCTTGTACAAGTGAACTTCATTGTTTGAAAAGTGGGTTACCTGTCTAAGCCATGTTATTACAGTACCTTTTATATGGTTTACACAGGTGCATCATGGGCTTTTCCTGCCCTATGAGTAAAATGAAAGGCTAAAATACAATGTGGAAACTTAATCAGAGAAATGTTTTATTTACATTCAGAACAGGTTTAAAAGAAACAAAATAACCATTACCACAGAAATCTCAAACGTTTAATTGTAGAAATATTATAGAAATAACATTTTACCATTATGTATAGAAATAATTCTAATTTAGTAAAAGTGCATTGATGGGAGGATTGTGGGTAAGGTCTTTGGCTTTGCCCCGACCCCTCGGCCTGCCTCCGGTGTCTGATGTCTCAGCGTCCTGGAACTGAGATCATGATGCTGCTTTGGATAGCAAATCAATAGCCTTGAAAAACCCAGGAATAAGGGAAGGGGGTCTTTAGGGAAATTGGTCTCGAAAACAAGGCAGCGTGGAAAAATCTATTTTGTGGCTGTAGTCGACAACGTCTCAGACCCAAGCGTTGTTGACTACCGAGAGCCACTCATCCTGGAACCAAAGGAGACGGCCGCCCACCCCAAGAAACATCCCAGGTGGGAATCTTCTAGATCCGGGCCTGGCAGACCAGCGCTGGTGGGTTCATTGATGCCAGGAGGGGGCTAGCCTAAAGGAAGGTCTCTTCTTTTCCTGGTGGGCCGGAGTGTTGTCCTTTTGGTTGCTTTTCTACACTGAAAATTTCCGAAAGGACCAAAACTGGACTGTGCGTCTCTTGGGAGGAGGGCATTTGGCCCTCTGTTGCAGAAACAAAATACTCTTACTCCCCATGGCATTAGAGATCATCTTATCTAGCTCTTCGAAAAGGCAGGAGCCCTGGAAGGTGAGGCTGGTGGACTTTTTGGAAGCTGAATCTACGTTCCATGATTTCAGCTATGAGGCCATGGGGATGGTGATGTTGCCGGCTACCAGGGCTGAATAGGGGGCTGCAGGGGGGCGGGCACACTCTCCTTATGGGGTCTCTGGGGGGATATAATGTTTGCAGGGGGCCATCTGCTGGGACGCCCCCCCCCCACAAGCGTGCATCGTCCGCCGCCCCCCCCACAAGCGTGCATCGTCCGCCGCCCCCCCCCCACAAGCGTGCATCGTCCGCCCCCCCCCCCAAGCGTGCATCGTCCGCCCCCCCCCCCCACAAGCGTGCATCGTCCGCCCCCCCCCCCACAAGCGTGCATCGTCCGCCCCCCCCCCCCACAAGCGTGCATCGTCCGCCCCCCCCACAAGCGTGCATCGTCCGCCCCCCCCCACAAGCGTGCATCGTCTGCCCCCCCACAAGCGTGCATCGTCTGCCCCCCCACAAGCGTGCATCGTCTGCCCCCCCACAAGCGTGCATCGTCTGCCCCCCCCACAAGCGTGCATCATCTGCCCCCCCCACAAGCGTGCATCATCTGCCCCCCCACAAGCGTGCATCATCTGCCCCCCCCACAAGCATGCATCATCCGCCCCCCCACAAGCGTGCATCATCAAGCCCGCAGCATCCCCCCCAGAATACCTCCAGAGCCCGCAGCATGCACCCAGAGCCCCCACAAGCCTGCAGCATCCCTCCAGAGCAACCACCAGCCCGCAGCATGCCCCCACCAGAGCCATAGATATGCCACCACAGCCCGCAGCATCCCCACAGAGCCCCCACATGCGTGCATCATCAGCCCCGCCCAGAGCCCCCACGAGCAAGCAGCATGCCCCCAGCGTCCCCACAAACCCGCAGCATTCCTCCAGAGCCACCACCAGCCCGCAGCATGCCCACACAGCCCCCACCAGAGCAATAGACATGCCACCACAGCCCGCAGCATGCCCCCAGCATCCCCACCAGCCAGCAGCATCCCTCCAGAGCCACCACCAGCCCGTAGCATGCCCATAGAGCCCCCACCATGCCCTCAGCATCCCCACCAGCCTGCAGCATCCCCCCAGAGCCACCACGAGCCCGCAGCATCCCTCCAGAGCCCCCACCAGCCCGCAGCATGCCTAGACAGCCCCCACTAGAGCAATAGACATGCCACCACAGCCCGCAGCATGCCCCCAGCATCCCCACCAGCCCGCAGCATCCCCCCAGAGCCACCACCAGCCCGCAGCATCCCTCCAGAGCCACCACGAGCCAGCAGCATCCCTCCAGAGCCCCCACCAGCCCGCAGCATGCCCCCACAAGCCCGCAGCATTCCTCCAGAGCCACCACCAGCCCGTAGCATGCCCACGGAGCTCCCAGAGCCCCCACACGCGTGCATCATCCCCCCCCCCAGAGCCCCCCCAAGCGTGCATCATCCGCCCCCCCCCCAAGCGTGCATCATCCGCCCCCCCCAAGCGTGCATCATCCGCCCCCCACCAAGCGTGCATCATCCGCCCCCCCCCACACAAGCGTGCATCATCCACCCCCCCCACAAGCGTGCATCATCCGCCCCCATCCCCCCCAGAATACCTCCAGAGCCCGCAGCATGCCCTCAGCATCCCCACAGAGAACTCAGAGCCCGCAGCATGCACCCAGAGCCCCCACAAGCCTGCAGCTTCCCTCCAGAGCAACCACCAGCCCGCAGCATGCCCCTACCAGAGCCATAGACATGCTACCACAGCCCGCAGCATCCCCACAGAGCCCCCACACGCGTGCATCATCCCCCCCAGAGCCCCCACAAGCGTGCATCATCCGCCCCCCCCCCCACAAGCGTGCATCATCCGCCCCCCCCACAAGCGTGCATCATGCGCCCCCCCCACAAGCGTGCATCATGCGCCCCCCCCACAAGCGTGCATCATCCGCCCCCCCCACAAGCGTGCATCACCAAGCCCGCAGCATCCCCCCCCCAGAATACCTCCAGAGCCCGCAGCATGCCCTCAGCATCCCCACAGAGCCCGCAGCATGCCCCCACCAGAGCCATAGACATGCCACCACAGCCCGCAGCATCCCCACAGAGCCCCCACACGCGTGCATCATCTGACCCCCCCCCCCAGAGCCCCCACACGGGTGCATCATCCCCCCCCCCCGCAGATTACCTCCAGAGCCCGCAACATGCTCCCACAGAACCCGCACCAGCCCCATAGAGCACCCACGAGCCCGCAGCATGCCCCCAGAGCCACAAGCCCACAGCATGCCCCCACCATCCCCCACAGACCCGCAGCATGCCCCCACCAGCCAGCAGCATGCCCCCAGCATCCCTCCAGAGCCCCCACAAGCCCGCAGCATCCCTCCAGAGCCACCACCAGCCCGCAGCATGCCCACAGAGCCCCCACCAGAGCCATAGACATGCCCCCACACGCGTGCATCATCAGCCCCCACCAGCCCACAGCATGCCCCCACCATCCCCCACAGACCCGCAGCATCCCCCCCAGAGGCACCACCAGCCCGCAGCATCCCTCCAGAGCCCCCACCAGCCAGCATGCCCCCAGCATCCCTCCAGAGACCCCACAAGCCCGCAGCATCCCTCCAGAGCCACCACCAGAGCAATAGACATGCCACCACAGCCCGCAGCATGCCCCAGCATCCCCACCAGCCCGCTGCATCCCTCCAGAGCCACCATGAGCCCGCAGCATCCCTCCAGAGCCCCCACCAGCCAGCAGCATGCCCCCAGCATCCCCACAGAGCCCCCACAAGCCCGCAGCATCCATCCAGAGCCACCACCAGCTCGTAGCATGCCTACAGAGCCCCCACCAGAGCCATAGACATGCCACCACAGCCGGCAGCATCCCCACAGAGCTCCCAGAGCCCCCACACGCGTGTGACGCGCCCCTGGGCCTGTGTCGCGCTGCGCTGCGCATGCGGGAGCTTACCCGGAGCCGGATCTGTGGAGGGTTGTAGTCTCGTGGCGGTGACCCGGTCCGTGCCCAGGGAGTCAAACTAGACGGCAGTCCATTAGTAGTAAATGGTTGATGACTACGCCACCCGTTGAGTGCAGCCAGGGGGCTGCTGCTGCAGGGCAGACCGCTGAGGCCGATGGTGGGATTGTGCAGCGTGATAGTATAACCCCCAACGGGAGGGGTATGGCCTCAGGGCAGCCGACGTGGATGATGAGGGTAGCAGGAACCACTCAGAGACGGTACGGTGTAGTTCAGGGTCTTTACTGGTAACAACAAAAGACCCTCCCGGAGTACTTGCTAGCGGATGGGGCCTGGTCAGTCCTTGAGCAGATGGGATCTCCCCTGGCCAGGCGTAGTTGTAGGCCTCCCAAACTGACTGTACTCTTCTGGCTACCTTGCTAGGAGCTGATGTAAGTAGCCCACGTCCCTGAGTGTACCGTGTGGTGCTCACCCGTATGGCCGGTGACTCGGGGCCTTCTAATGGCTTCCGCTCCACGATGGCGGTGCTGGTCCCACGCGTGTGACCGTGCCTTCGGGCTTCTGGGCCAGAGGACCTGAAATCCCCTGCCTGACGGATTCTGCTGCTGGGCAGGAATTAGTCCCCACAGCCTCGGACTCCGGGTCCGGTAAAAAGTCTTCTTAGTCAGGGCGAACTCTGCAGCTGCCAGCCCCTGACTCCTTGTAACTGCTGTTTCTTCCTATGCTGTCTCTACTTCTTCTCTTCTTCTACTCACTCACCCTGCCTCAGCCCCAGGTTTATATAGGGGAAGTTCTTCCCCTCCCAAGACTGGGCAGGAGGTGTGGCATGCACAGGATCCCTGACTAAAGGACCTCCCACCTGCTCTCAGACATAACATTACGTTACTGTGGCAACCAGACCCCTGGGGTGTCACACGTGCATCATCATCAATCATCATCATCATCCCAGACCACCCAAAGCCCGCAGCACCCCCCCAGAGCCCAGCACTGACCTCCTCCTGAAGCTTCACCGTATCACTTTCTGCATGAATCTATGGCGTCTGGTGCTAAACTAGAACACGCCCATAATGCAGTCAGGACACGCCCCCGGAAACGACGTCATACCTGGAAGGAGCCCATACATTCTAGCGTTTAGCAGGGAGGAGGCTGCAGAGCGAGTGGTTGGTGGTGAGGCTGCTGAGTATTGGGGAGACATGGCGGATGACTGCGCACCCCACACTGAGCTTCCGGGGGGGGGGGGGGCAGCCTCAGTCCTGGGGGGGCACCCTGGCTTTCTGTGGATGTGGTTAGTCCCCTGCACTATAGAGAGCGGCTCATAGACTGCTGTAGAGCAGCAATGGTCGGTGACGGGTCAGAGCCGGGGATTACAGGGAGCCGCAGCCTCTCACCTGTCAGCAGTTGGACTATGAACCAGGTTTCCAGTCACTGACAGTATGGCTGGAGCTCTGCCCATTATGCACTGTTAGAACTTGGCGATGTCTGCCATGTTTGGAGGTTCCTGGATTCTGTATTTTTCTGCACAGGGTTTGTCCATGAGAAAAAGGAACACAGAGCGCCAGTCCTGGCCACAGGTTGTGTCTGGTACTACAGCTCCGGTCTAGTGACGTGACAGGTGCTGAGCTGTAATGTCACACACAGCCTGTGCCCAGGGGTGGCGCTGTAATCCAACAGCTCTGGCTTTCTACTCTGGGACAACTTCTGTAAGGCTGAATTCACACATCTGTGCTCCACGGACCGAGCTCAGACCTGACAACCGCTGGGTCACCAGTGCTGATCTGTGATTACCTCCTAGGAATAGATGAGGCACTGATCAGGTCTGGAGAGCCGGGCCGGGTCCTCGGATCCCACCACGGATGTGTGAATTCCTCCTTAAGTTAATATCTTAGTGTTAGAGTTCTCCTTTAGAATTTGTGTTCACATGAGAGTATTTTATTATAGTTTATTGTGTAACTTTCGAAAAACGTATCGATTACTAATCCTGAGTTGCAGCCAGTGATAGTCTAGAGCTGCGTTCAGAGATCTGCAGGCTTCTGAGCTGAAATCTCCCAGCAGTCCTTGCTGCGATCACTATTGTTAGCGTTGCAATGTTAAGGCTGGTGCAGATAGCAGTGTTTTCGGTCGGAGTGCGATCTGACAAAACATTGAATCGCACTGTGACCAGTGTTTGTCCAAGGAGAAAAATCGGACATGTGCACGGCCCGATAGACAGTCTGTCCGAGGACAAAAATCACTATGCTTGAGTTTCATCTAATATTCGGATCACGCTCTGCCATGCAAGTTAATGAGTCCTTGGAAAAGATCACACTGCACTCAGATGACATCTGAGTGCAGTCCCATTTTTCACGGATTGACGTAACGAAGAAGATGGAGAATTTTTTTTTACCTATGTCTTGTATCTTGTTTTGTGTCACTTTATGTACAAATCCTGACTGACTATGGACAATTTTTGTCTAATCACTACATACATTTCTGTTTGTCCACCCACTTTTTGAGGAGTGACCACAATCGAATTGAGATCTGGAGAGTTTACTGGCCATGAACCCAAAATGTTAATGTTACCCAGACACTTAGTTGTCACTTTTGCCTTGTGACTAGTGTTGAGCGATACCTTCCGATATCAGGAAATATCGTATCGGATTGGATCGGGCCGATACCCAAAAAGTATCGGATATCGCCGATTCCGATACCGGAAACCAATGCAAGTCAATGGGACACAAATATCGGAATGAAAATAAACCCTTTCTTTCCTTGTAGGTTAATTCTACATGAAGTAAAACAACTAAGAATAATGTAGAATGACATGAAAAGCCGGCAATTCATCAGCGGCATTCACCGGTACCCGACAATTTACAACAGAAAGAATAGAGCTTCACACATAGATTAGATAGATAGAAACATGTCAGTCACATATATATGAAGTACAGTGACAGTGTTGCTTACTGTACTTGTCATTTAGTGTAAAGGATTTATTAAAAAAAATATTAGTGTTTTCGTGCACCGTCTCTTTAAAAAAGCCGGCCGGCAATTCAGCATCTGTACCCGACAATTTATAACAGACAGAATAGAGCTTCACACATAGATTAGATAGATAGAAACATGTCAGTCACATATATAAGAAGTACAGTGACAGTGTTGCTTACAGAACTTGTCATTTAGTGTAAAGGATTTATTTAAAAAAATAATAGTGTTTTCATGCACCGTCTCTTTAAGAAAGCCGGCCGGCAATTCAGCATCTGTACCCGACAATTTAGAATAGAAGGAATAGAGAATCACACATAGATTAGATAGATAGAAACATGTCAGTCACATATATATGAAGTACAGTGACAGTGTTGATTACTGTACTTGTCATTTAGTGTTAAAATAAAGGATTTATTTAAAAAAAAATTGGCGTGGGGTTCCCCTTAATTTTAGGCTCTAGCGGAGGTTAAGCAGACAGCTGGGGCAAATGTTTGAAGCCTGGGAAGGGGGTAATACCCACGGAGCTTCCCAGGCTACTAATATCAGCCCCCAGCTGAATACCTAGCCTTTACTAGCTATTAAAATGGGGGACCCCCCCAAAAAAATGACGTGGGGTCCCCCCTAATTTAATAGCTAGCACAGGCTAGGCAGACAGCTGGGGGCTGATATTAATAGCCCAGGAAGGGTGCCATGAATATTGGCCCCCTCCCAGGCTAGAAACACCAGCCGTCAGCCGCCCCAGAAATGGCGCATCCATAGGATGCGCCAATTCTGGCACTTAGCCTCGCTCTTCCACGCTGCCCTGGTGCGGTGGCAGGGGGTAATAGGGTTGGGGTTGATGTCAGCTTATAATGCCAGCTGACATCAAGCCCAGGTTAGTAATGGAGAGGCGTCTATAAGACACCCCCATTACTAACCCCATAGTCAAAGTTACAAAAAAACACAAACACCCAGAATAAAGTCCTTTAATTGAAATAAAGACACAATTCTTTATTGTTCTAAATTAAACCATACTTACCATCACGCCCATTCCAGCTGAAGCCAACGATCTCCTGCAATAAAAGAAAAATAATAAAGCAACCTCATCCTTACCTTTCGATGGTTCCCAGGACAGCTCCAGCTCTGCTACATCGAGATGACAGGCTGGACCGCAGCAGAAAGCTGCCATCCAGCCTGTCATCCCGCAGACACTGAGAAGCGCAGGCATGCTTGCGCTCCTCAGTGTCTCTCTGTGACGTCATCCAGATGAGCCGAGTTCATGTCCAATGAACTCAGCTCACCTCATGCACGTCACTGACAGCGTGGGAAAATTCTCCTGCACTCAGCGCTTCAGCGTGAGAATTCTCCCACGCTGTCAGTGACATACATGAGGTGAGGTCATGTCCAATGAACTCAGCTCACCTCATGCACGTCACTGACAGCGTGGGAAAATTCTCACGCTGAAGTGCTGAGTGCAGGAGAATTTTCCCACGCTGTCAGTGACGTACATGAAGTGAGCGGAGTTCATTGGACATGACCTCGGCTCATCTGGATGCCGTCACAGCCAGACACTGAGGAGTGGAAGTATGCCTGCGCTTCTCAGTGTCTGCGGGATGACAGGATGGATGGCAGCGTTCTGCTGCGGTCCAGCCTGTCATCTCGATGTAGCAGAGCTGAAGCTGTCATGGGAACCATGGAAAGGTAAGGATGAGGTTGCTTTATTATTTTTCTTTTATTGCAGGAGATCGTTGGCTTCAGCTGGAATGGGCGTGGTGGTAAGTATGGTTTAATTTAGAACAATAAAGAATTGTGTCTTTATTTCAATTAAAGGACTTTTTTCTGGGTGTTGTGTTTTTTTAAATACTTTACTAGAAATTCATGGTGGTCATGTCTAATATTGGCGTGACCCCATGAATTTTGGGCTTAGGGCCAGCTGATAATGCCAAGCTGGCCTTAACCCCTTTATTACCCAGTGAGCCACCGCACCAGGGCCCTGGATGAGTTGGGTACAGCGCCAGAAGATGGCGCTTCTATGAACGCGCCATTTTCTGGGGCGGCTGCGGACTGCAATTTGCAGCGGGGGTGGCCCAGAAAGCTTGGGTCTCCCTGCGCTGCGGATTCCAGCCCCCAGCTGCCTAGTTGTATCTGGCTGGGCACAAAAATAGGGCGAAGCCCCACGCATTTTTTTTTAAAATTATTTCATGAAATTCATGGAATAATTAAGAAAAAAAGGGCTTCCCTATATTGTTGTGTCCAACCAGGTACAAATAGGCAGCTGGTGGTTGGGGGCAGCCCATTCCTGCCTGCTGTACCTGGCTGGACACAAATATAGTGCGAAGCCCCACGTCAATTTTTTTTTAATTATTTCATGAAATAATTTTTTTAAAAAAGGGCTTCCCTATATTGTTGTGTCCGGCCAGGTACAAATAGGCAGCTGGTGGTTGGGGGCAGCCTGTTCCTGCCTGCTGTACCTGGCTGGACACAAATATAGGGCGAAGCCCCACGTCAATTTTTTTTAAAATAAGTCCTTTATTTTAACACTAAATGACATTTGAGGAGTTAATAAAGATGCAGTCCCTAAATTATTATTTATTTTTTAATTAATTTTTCCCAAAACTTTTGACGTGGGCTTCGCCATATTTTTGTATGCCAGCCAGGTACAGCATCCAGCTTCTATGAACGCGCCATTTTCCGGGGTGGCTGCGCACTGCAATTTTCAGCGGGGGGAGGGGGGGGGGGCAGAAAGCTTGGGCCTCCCTGCGCTGCAGATTCCATCCCCCAGCTGCCTAGTTGTACCTGGCTGGACACAAAAATAGGGAGAAGCTTCACGTATTTTTTTTTTTTTAATTATTTCATGAAATTCATGAAATAATTAAGAAAAAAAGGGCTTCCCTATATTGTTGTGTCCAACCAGGTACAAATAGGCAGCTGGTGGTTGGGGGCAGCCCGTTCCTGCCTGCTGTACCTGGCTGGACACAAATATAGTGCGAAGCCCCACGTCAATTTTTTTTAAATCATTTCAGGAAATTCATGAAATAATTTAAAAAAATTGATGTGGGGCTTCGCCCTATATTTGTGTCCAGTCAGGTACAGCAGGCAGGAACGGGCTGCCCCCAACCACCAGCAGCCTATTTGTACCTAGCCGGACACAACAATATAGGGAAGCCCTTTTTTTCTGAATTATTCCATGAATTTCATGAATTTAAAAAAAAAAAAACGTGGAGCTTCGCCCTATTTTTGTGTCCAGCCAGGTACAACTAGGCAGCTGGGGGCTGGAATCTGCAGCGCAGGGAGGCCCAAGCTTTCTGGGCCCCACCCGCTGCAAATTGCAGTCCGCAGCCGCCCCGGAAAATGGCGCGTTCATAGAAGCGCCATCTTCTGGCGCTGTACCCAACTCATCCAGGGCCCTGATGCGGTGGCTCACTGGGTAATAAAGGGGTTAAGGCCAGCTTGGCATTATCAGCTGGCCCTAAGCCCGAAATTCATGGGGTCACGCCAATATTAGACATGACCACCATGAATTTCTAGTAAAGTATTTAAAAAAAACACAAACACCCAGAAAAAAGTCCTTTAATTGAAATAAACACACAATTCTTTATTGTTCTAAATTAAACCATACTTACCATCACGCCCATTCCAGCTGAAGCCAACGATCTCCTGCAATAAAAGAAAAATAATAAAGCAACCTCATCCTTACCTTTCCATGGCTCCCACGACGGCTCCAGCTCTGCTACATCGAGATGACAGGCTGGACCGCAGCAGAACGCTGCCATCCAGCCTGTCATCCCGCAGACACTGAGAAGCGCAGGCATACTTCCACTCCTCAGTGTCTGGCTGTGACGGCATCCAGATGAGCCGACAATGAACTCGGCTCACCTCATGTACGTCACTGACAGCGTGGGAGAATTCTCCTGCACTCAGCGCTTCAGCGTGAGAATTTTCCCACGCTGTCAGTGACGTGCATGAGGTGAGGTCATGTCCCATGAACTCGGCGCACCTCATGCACGTCACTGACAGCGTGGGAGAATTCTCACGCTGAAGCGCTGAGTGCAGGAGAATTCTCCCACGCTGTCAGTGTACCTGGCTGGACACAATTATAGGGCGAAGCCCCACATAATTTTTTTTAATTATTTCATGAATTTCCTGAAATAATTAAAAAAAAATTGACGTGGGGCTTCACACTATATTTGTGTCCAGCCAGGTACAGCAGGCAGGAACGGGCTGCCCCCAACCACCAGCTGCCTATTTGTACCTAGCCGGACACAACAATATAGGGAAGCCCTTTTTTTCTTAATTATTCCATGAATTTCATGAAATAATTAAAAAAAAAAAAACGTGGAGCTTCTCCCTATTTTTGTGTCCAGCCAGGTACAACTAGGCAGCTGGGGGATGGAATCTGCAGCGCAGGGAGGCCCAAGCTTTTTGCCCTCCCCCCCCCCGCTGAAAATTGCAGTCCGCGGCCGCCCCGGAAAATGGCGCGTTCATAGAAGCTGGATGCTGTACCTGGCTGGCATACAAAAATATGGCGAAGCCCACGTCAAAAGTTTTGGGAAAAATTTATTAAAAAATAAATAATAATTTAGGGACTGCATCTTTATTAAGTCCTCACATGTCATTTAGTGTTAAAATAAAGGATTTATTTAAAAAAAAAATGGCGTGGGATCCCCCATAATTTTAGTCTCTAGCGGAGGTTAAGCAGACGGCTGGGGCAGATGTTTGAAGCCTGGGAAGGGGGTAAAACCCACGGAGCTTCCCAGGCTACTAATATCAGCCCCCAGCTGAATACCTAGCCTTTACTAGCTATTAAAATGGGGGACCCCCCAAAAAAAAATGACGTGGGGTCCCCTCTATTTTAATAGCTAGCAAAGGCTAGGCAGACAGCTGGGGGCTGATATTAATAGCTCAGGAAGGGTGCCATGAATATTGGCCCCCTCCCAGGCTAGAAACACCAGCCGTCAGCCGCCCCAGAAATGGCGCATCCATAGGATGCGCCAATTCTGGCACTTAGCCTCGCTCTTCCACGCTGCCCTGGTGCGGTGGCAGGGGGTAATAGTGGTGGGGTTCATGTCAGCGCCAGCTGCCATGAAGCCCAGGTTAGTAATGATGGCCGTCTATATGACACCCCCATTACTAACCTACAAAGTGTTAAAAAGAAAAAACACACTACACCCAGAAAAAAATAATTTATTTGAAATAAAACACCATTTTATTTAATTCTTAGTTTACTAAAAAAAAAATAGTTACCTGTCCACGTTCCTGCGCTGATCTCCCATGCACAGCTGTCACATCTGGAGATGGTGACAGCTGTGCATGGCTGCTGTAAGCTCACGCTGCCGGGAACACGTCCGCTCCCGGCAGCGGGAGCCACTGACTGAGGTCACCGGAGTGCATTCAGGCAGCGCAGCTCTGGAGACCTCCTTTACGGCAGTGCTGTACCGTGGGAATTTCTCACGATACAGCAGTGCCGTAAAGGAGCTAACCGGAGCAGCGCTGCCTGAACTCCGGTGAACCCTTACGGCCCCGTCATTCTAGCGGCGGCAGCGGTTCAGAGCGGTCACATTCTATGTGGCTGCTCTGAACTGGAGATCTTCGTGGGACACTCGTGGACTACTACGGAGGGGTAAGGATAAGGTTGTGGTTTATTATTTTATATTTTATTACAGGAGATCGATGGCTTCGGGGAATTAGGTGTCTAGGTGAGTATAGGTGTAGTTTTTTATTTTTTACTTTATTTTAGGTGGCGATCGGCGGGGACAGGTAATGTATGAACTAATTTCTTTTAGGTAACCACTGGCCACCAATGACATGTATTTAACATTTATTGGGGACACAGTAGGGCAATTTAAATAGCAGGATCAGGCTGATGGGAACTACTGCTCCCATCGAGCTGATCCTGCTGGCAGGAGTGGACGGGGGACAGACATAGGCCGATGGGAGTAGTAGTGTCACATCGGCCTATGTCTGCCCGCACACACACCCGCACACACACCCGCACACACACACCCCGCACACACACCCGCACACACACCCCGCACACACACACACCCCGCACACACTAATCATGACGGGTCCGGGAGGTGAGGCTGACCTGTGCGGCCGTGGGAAAGTTCATGTGAGTTCATGCAGTGAAGCATGAACTCACATGAACCCTCTGAGGGCACCGCGGCTACTTCAAATGAACAGCTGATCGGCATCACCTGATACCTCAGCTGTTCATTTGAAATAACCGGCGGGAAAGCGCAGCACAGAACGGGAAAGCCGGCGGTGAAGTCTTTTCACTGCCGGCTTCCCCGCCCGGGTCCTTCGCTCCTTGGTGCTGCGCTCCCCGCCCGGTCCTAATTTACGATCGGGATGGGAGGTGGCGAGGGGAGCGGAGGATCGGGGTGGGAGGCTGCGGGGAAGCAGTATGGGGCTGTGTGATTGTTTAAAAGCCGGCGGCTTTTTACCGCCCGCCGGCTTTTAAACAATCAGCAGAATTCTCCCACGCTGGGATGGCATTCTGATGACAAGCTGGATCGCAGCTGAGCTCTGCCATCCTGCTTGTCATCCTTCAGAGACACTGCAGAGCGCAGGCATTATGGGAACTTCCGATTCCGGTATTCGATATTATAAAAGTATCGGAATTAAGTATCGGAATTCCGATACAGTGAATATCGGCTGATACCCGATATTTCAGTATCGGAATGCTCAACACTACTTGTGACATATTCTCCGTCATGCTCATATATGCATTGTTAATCACCAAAAATGCTTCTGCTGTGTTCTTAGGCAAAATTGTGAGTGAGCCCACTCCCTTTTGATGATGGATAACTCCACACATGACTCGTCTCGGGTGCTTTACTGTTGGCATAACACAGGACTCAAAGTAGCGCTCAGCTTTTCTTCTCCGGACATTCATTCTTCCATATGTCCCTAACAGTTTGAAAGGGGCCTTCATCAGGGAAATAACTTTACCCCAGTCCTCTGTAATCCAATCACTGTAGTTTACTGCATTTTATAATCCTGTTCTTCATCTTTTTCATGGAGAAAAGTGGTTTCTTTGCTGCCCTACTTGACACCAGCACAGCCTCCAATCCTTCTCCTCACGGTGTGTACAGATGCACTGACGCCTGCCTGCTGCCATTCTTGAGCAAGCTCTGCACTGGTGTTGAACCAATTCCATAGCTGAATCCTATGTAGGAAGTGATACAGGGACTTGCTGGACTTTCTTCGGAGTCCTGAAGTCTTCACAGCAAATTAACCTCCCCCTATTAAGTTATTATTTATTATAGTGCCATTTATTACATGGAGCTTTACATGTGAAAAGGGATATACATAGCAAAAAACAAGTACAATAATCTTGAACAAAAGCGAATCACCGACTGGTACAGGAGGAGCGAGGACCCTGCCCGCGAGGGCTTAGTCTACAATGAATGGGTGAGGATTAGAGATGAGCGGTGTTCGACTAGAACTGTTCGCCAATCTCAAATTCGAGCTGTTTTGGGCGGTGTTCGAGTTGTTCCACGAACCCGAACGATTTGCAAAAAATTCGGCTGTTCGAGGTTATGTTCGATAACTGTTCGTGCACCAAAAGCGTGTCCTGCATGTCTGGCGCTATTTAAAGCACCAATCATGCAGGGATTGTCTGCCACTCACTGTAATGCCACAGCCATGGTGGTTGTGGCATTACAGTGGTTGCCCAAATCGATGGGAACAGTGCCAACAGTGAAACATGAAAAGCCGGCAATTCATCAGCGGCATACACCTGTACCCGACAATTTAGAACCGAAAGAATAGAGCTTCACACATAGATTAGATAGATAGAAACATGTCAGCCACATATATACGAAGTACAGTGATAGTGTTGGTTACTGTACTTGTCATTTAGTATTAAAATAAAGGATTTATTATTAAAAAAATTGGCGTGGGGTTCCCCTTAATTTTAGGCTCTAGCGGAGGTTAAGCAGACGGCTGGGGCAGATGTTTGAAGCCTGGGAAGGGGGTAATACCCACGGAGCTTCCCAGGCTACTAATATCAGCCCCCAGCTGAATACATAGCCTTTACTAGCTATTAAAATGGGGGACACCCCAAAAAAAATGACGTGGGGTCCCCCCTAATTTAATAGCTAGCAAAGGCTAGGCAGACAGCTGGGGGCTGATATTAATAGCCCAGGAAGGGAGCCATGAATATTGGCCCCCTCCCAGGCTAGAAACACCAGCCGTCAGCCGCCCCAGAAATGGCGCATTCATAGGATGCGCCAATTCTGGCACTTAGCCTCGCTCTTCCACGCTGCCCTGGTGCGCTGGCAGGGGGTAATAGGGTTGGGGTTGATGTCAGCTTATAATGCCAGCTGACATCAAGCCCAGGTTAGTAATGGAGAGGCGTCTATAAGACACCCCCATTACTAACCCCATAGTCAAAGTTAAAAAAAAACACAAACACCCAGAATAAAGTCCTTTAATTGAAATAAAGACACAATCCTTTATTGTTCTAAATTAAACCATACTTACTGTCACGCCCATTCCAGCTGAAGCCAACGATCTCCTGCAATAAAAGAAAAATAATAAAGCAACCTCATCCTTACCTTTCCATGGTTCCCACGACAGCTTCAGCTCTGCTACATCGAGATGACAGGCTGGACCGCAGCAGAACGCTGCCATCCAGCCTCTCATCCCGCAGACACTGAGAAGCGCAGGCTTGCTTGCGCTGCTCAGCGTCTCTCTGTGACGACATCCAGATGAGCCGAGTTCATGTCCAATGAACTCGGCTCACCTCATGCACGTCACTGACAGCGTGGGAAAATTCTCACGCTGAAGCGGTGAGTGCAGGAGAATTCTCCCACGCTGTCAGTGACGTGCATAAGGTGAGCTCATGTCCAATGAACTCAGCTCACCTCCTGCACTTCACTGACAGCGTGGGAGAATTCTCCTGCACTCAGCGCTTCAGCGTGAGAATTCTCCCACGCTGAAGCGCTGAGTGCAGGAGAATTTTCCCACGCTGTCAGTGACGTGCATAAGGTGAGCTCATGTCCAATGAACTCAGCTCACCTCCTGCACGTCACTGACAGCGTGGGAGAATTCTCCTGCACTCAGCGCTTCAGCGTGAGAATTCTCCCACGCTGAAGCGCTGAGTGCAGGAGAATTTTCCCACGCTGTCAGTGACGTGCATGAGGTGAGCCGAGTTCATTGGACATTAACTCGGCTCATCTGGATGCCCTCACAGAGAGACACTGTGGAGCGCAAGCAAGCCTGCGCTTCTCAGTGTCTGCGGGATGAGAGGCTGGATGGCAGCGTTCTGCTGCGGTCCAGCCTGTCATCTCGATGTAGCAGAGCTGAAGCTGTCATGGGAACCATGGAAAGGTAAGGATGATGTTGCTTTATTATTTTTCTTTTATTGCAGGAGATCGTTGGCTTCAGCTGGAATGGGCGTGATGGTAAGTATGGTTTAATTTAGAACAATAAAGAATTGTGTGTTTATTTCAATTAAAGGACTTTTTTCTGGGTGTTGTGTTTTTTTTAAAATACTTTACTAGAAATTCATGGTGGTCATGTCTAATATTGGCGTGACCCCATGAATTTCGGGCTTAGGGCCAGCTGATAATGCCAAGCTGGCCCTAACCCCTTTATTACCCAGTGAGCCACCGCACCAGGGCCCTGGATGAGTTGGGTACAGCGCCAGAAGATGGCGCTTCTATGAACGCGCCATTTTCCGGGGTGGCTGCGGACTGCAATTTGTAGCAGGGGGGGGCCCAGAAAGCTTGGGCCTCCCTGCGCTGCAGATTCCAGCCCCCAGCTGCCTAGTTGTACCTGGCTGGACACAAAAATAGGGCGAAGCCCCACGTACTTTTTTTTTAATTATTTCATGAAATTCATGAAATAATTAAGAAAAAAAGGGCTTCCCTATATTGTTGTGTCCGGCCAGGTACAAATAGTCAGCTGGTGGTTGGGGGCAGCCCGTTCCTGCCTGCTGTACCTGGCTGGACACAAATATAGTGCGAAGCCCCACGTCAATTTTTTTTAAATTATTTCATGAATTTCCTGAAATAATTTAAAAAAATTGAAGTGGGGCTTCGCACTATATTTGTGTCCAGCCAGGTACAGCAGGCAGGAACGGGCTGCCCCCAACCACCAGCTGCCTATTTGTACCTGGCCGGACACAACAATATAGGGAAGGCCTTTTTTTCTTAATTATTTCATGAAATTCATGAAATAATTAAAAAAAAAGTACGTGGGGCTTCGCCCTATTTTTGTGTCCAGCCAGGTACAACTAGGCAGCTGGGGGCTGGAATCTGCAGCGCAGGGAGGCCCAAGCTTTCTGGGCCCCCCCCCGCTACAAATTGCAGTCCGCAGCCACCCCGGAAAATGGCGCGTTCATAGAAGCGCCATCTTCTGGCGCTGTACCCAACTCATCCAGGGCCCTGGTGCGGTGGCTCACTGGGTAATAAAGGGGTTAGGGCCAGCTTGGTATTATCAGCTGGCCCCAAGCCCAAAATTCATGGGGTCACGCCAGTATTAGACATGACCGCCATGAATTTCTAGTAAAGTATTTAAAAAAAACACAACACCCAGAATAAAGTCCTTTAATTGAAATAAAGACACAATTCTTTATTGTTCTAAATTAAACCATACTTACCATCACACCCATTCCAGCTGAAGCCAACGATCTCCTGCAATAAAAGAAAAATAATAAACCAACCTCATCCTTACCTTTCCATGGTTCCCACGACAGCTTCAGCTCTGCTACATCGAGATGACTGGCTGGACCGCAGCAGAACGCTGCCATCCAGTCTGTCATCCCGCAGACACTGAGAAGCGCAGGCTTGCTTGCGCTGCTCAGCGTCTCTCTGTGACGACATCCAGATGAGCCGAGTTCATGTCCAATGAACTCGGCTCACCTCATGCACGTCACTGACAGCGTGGGAAAATTCTCACGCTGAAGCGCTGATTGCAGGAGAATTCTCCCACGCTGTCAGTGATGTGCATGAGGTGAGCTCATGTCCAATGAACTCAGCTCACCTCCTGCACGTCACTGACAGCGTGGGAAAATTCTCCTGCAATCAGCGCTTCAGCGTGAGAATTTTCCCACGCTGTCAGTGACGTGCATGAGGTGAGCCGAGTTCATTGGACATGAACTCGGCTCATCTGGATGTCGTCACAGAGAGACGCTGAGCAGCGCAAGCAAGCCTGCGCTTCTCAGTGTCTGCGGGATGACAGGCTGGATGGCGGCGTTCTGCTGCGGTCCAGCCTGTCATCTCGATGTAGCAGAGCTGAAGCTGTCGTGGGAACCATGGAAAGGTAAGGATGAGGTTGCTTTATTATTTTTCTTTTATTGCAGGAGATCGTTGGCTTCAGCTGGAATGGGCGTGATGGTAGGTATGGTTTAATTTAGAACAATAAAGGATTGTGTCTTTATTTCAATTAAAGGACTTTATTCTGGGTGTTTGTGTTTTTTTTAACTTTGACTATGGGGTTAGTAATGGGGGTGTCTTATAGACGCCTCTCCATTACTAACCTGGGCTTGATGTCAGCTGGCATTATAAGCTGACATCAACCCCAACCCTATTACCCCCTGCCACCGCACCAGGGCAGCGTGGAAGAGCGAGGCTAAGTGCCAGAATTGGCGCATCCTATGAATGCGCCATTTCTGGGGCGGCTGACGGCTGGTGTTTCTAGCCTGGGAGGGGGCCAATATTCATGGCTCCCTTCCTGGGCTATTAATATCAGCCCTCAGCTGTCTGCCTAGCCTTTGCTAGCTATTAAATTAGGGGGGACCCCACGTCATTTTTTTGGGGGGGACCCCCATTTTAATAGCTAGTAAAGGCTATGTATTCAGCTGGGGGCTGATATTAGTAGCCTGGGAAGCTCCGTGGGTATTACCCCCTTCCCAGGCTTCAAACATCTGCCCCAGCCGTCTGCTTAACCTCCGCTAGAGCCTAAAATTAAGGGGAACCCCACGCCAATTTTTTTAATAATAAATCCTTTATTTTAATACTAAATGACAAGTACAGTAACCAACACTATCACTGTACTTCATATATATGTGACTGACATGTTTCTATCTATCTAATCTATGTGTGATGCTCTATCTTTCTGTTCTAAATTGTCGGGTACCGCTGCTGAATTGCCGGCCGGCTTTTTTAAAGAGACAGTGCATGAAAACACTATTATTTTTTTAAATAAATCCTTTACACTAAATGACAAGTACAGTAAGCAACACTGTCACTGTGCTTCTTATATGTGACTGACATGTTTCTATCTATCTAATCTATGTGTGAAGCTCTATTCTTTCTGTTCTAAATTGTCGGGTACAGATGCTGAATTGCCGGCCGGCTTTTTTAAAGAGACGGTGCATGAAAACACTAATATTTTTTTTAATAAATCCTTTACACTAAATGACAAATGCAGTAACCAACACTGTCACTGTGCTTCTTATATGTGACTGACATGTTTCTATCTATCTAATCTATGTGTGATGCTCTATTCCTTCTTGTCTAAATTGTCGGGTACCGGTGTATGCCGCTGCTGAATTTGCCGGCCGGCTTTTTTAAACAGAGTGTCTTCTGAGCAGTTTGTCAGCTTTTGGACACCTTTGCAGGTGTTTTCTATGTGTTTCTATGTGTTTTTGTTTGCCTGCCATTGGTTTTAACGGTGTTCGACGGTGTTCTAAGGTGTTCGACGAACAGTTCGACGAACAGTTCCTCGAACATCCCGGTGTTCGACGAACCGAACCGAACCCGAACACTACGGGGGTGGCTCAACACTAGTGAGGATACAGTAAGTGAGGGTAGAGCTGGTCGTGCAGTGGTATGATGGAGCGGTGGTTACTGCACATTGTAGGCTTGTCAGAAGAGGTGGATCTTCAGCTTCATTTTGAAGGTTTCCACGGTTGGCAACAGTCTGATATATTGGGGTAGAGTTCTAGAGTAGGGGGATGCATGGGAGAAATCTTGCGTGCAATTGTGGGAAGAGGAGATAAGAGGGGAGTAGAGAAGGAGATCTTGTGAGGATTGGAGGTTGCGTGCAGGTAAGTACCGGGACACTAAGTCACAGTTATATGGAGGAGACAGGTTGTGGATGGCTTGGTATGTCATGGTTAGGGTTTTCAACTGGAGTCTCTGGATAATGGGGAGCCAGCGAAGGGATTGACAGAGGGGAGAGGCCAGGGAATAGCGGGGGGGGACAGGTGGATTAGTCGGGCAGCAGAGTACAGTTATCTGACAGGAGAAAACAAACTCCTTTGCCATGCTTGCCGATGGGGCGAGGGGTGTGGGAAACGTGGAATCCAACGTATGAAAGTGCAGCTGGAGACGCCATGTCAGATGGGGTGAGTCAGGTACCATTGATGCCAAGGAAGGAAAGTTTGTTAGTAATGAAAAGGTCATGGATGTAGGAAAGTTTGTTGCAGATGGAGAGAGCGTTCCATAGAGCTCCTGTTAGTGGGATTGGGGAAGCGGGGGATGGGCAATGGGTATAGGGTTAGAAAGGTTGTGGAAATTTGATAGATTGTGACTGTGGGGATGTGGTGAGGAGGGCCATGATTTGGAGAGATATCGCCAGCAGTGAGAAGCAGCAGGAGAGAGCGTGAGGTGGCTGTCTGTGTTTGGAGACAGAGGATTGTATGTTGAGGAACAGATCTGAGGAGGAGGTGAGATGGAGGGAGAGATGACCAGTTCATTACTAGGTGTAGGGATGAGAAGGGTTAGTAGAACGTGTAGGACTATAGGGGTGAGAGTGAAAACAAAGAGAAACATTTTTTACTCTGGCTGTGCAGTTACCTTCAGTTATCTTCTGGTTCAATTCTGGTCTAACTCAGTGCAACACAATGTAAGGTGGCTGCCAGACAGGTCGTGGACGGGAGGTATGTGTCCCCGAAGTACCAAACTTCGGTGATGTAGGACATGGAGAAGCAGGCTCCAGAACACATAGTGCTGGGAGGGAGTTAATGGGCCCGGATTAAAGGGCCGGGTTTCAAGAGCAGCTGAAAGAGTTGGGGGGAAACAGCTGCTCACTCACCTCCAGTCCAGGTCTTGGAAGGCCTGATTTAAGACAGCTGCGCCTGTCTCAGTGGTGCTGTGTGTTGTGCAAGGTGAGCAAACCTTGCATGTGCTGCTCAGTCTGCTGGAGGCCGAGAAAAGCACTACATTTAAACGGCTGATGCCGTGCTGTATGGACTGGTTATTTTTAGTTTTGTTCTGTTATAGCAGTGTTTCCCAAACCCCATCCTCACGGACCCCATAGGTCATGTTTTCAGAATCTCCTTAGTATTACACAGGTGAGAGAATTTCTGATGCCTTGATGATACTTCAATCACCTGTGTAACACTAAGGAGATCCTGAAAATACGACCTGTGGGGTCTGTGAGGATGGGGTTTGGGAAACACTGCGTTATACCTTTTGTGTATCTATTGTATGGTGGCAGAAGGTGCCAAGCCCCCCCTGCTTTGGGCAGAGGGGGGGTATGTAAGATTGCTGCCGGACAGGTCGTGGACGGGAGGTATGTGTCCCCGAAGTGCCAAGCTTTGGTGATGTAGGACCCGGAGAAGCAGGCTCCAGCACACATAGTGTAGGGAGTTAGTGGGCCCGGATTGAAGGGCCGAGTTTTACGAGCAGCTGAAAGAGCTGTTATGTTTTGTTTTCCTGGTTGGTTTATGGACATTTAATAAACCACCAGTTTGTTTTGGAACCTGCGGACTGCATTCCTGTGTGAACCTGCGCCTACCCAAGAGCTGATCCGTCACAGCACGTATATGATGCACCGCAGACTAAATTCTTAATGACCCGATAAATGGTTGATCTAGGGGCAATCTTACAAGCAGCAATGTCCTTGCCTGCAAAGCAATGATGACTGCACATGTTTCCTTGAAGGTAATCAGAAGACAATGATTTGAAGCACCAGCCTGTTCTTGTAATTCAGTAAGCATGACTGTGGAAATGGGGGTTTTGTGGTTAAGTAATTTCCTTGGGAAAAAAATTAATATGCATTTTTTTTTTTTTTAACAATTCATCTGATCATTCTTCATAACAATCTACAGTTAATGCAAATTGACACTATAAAAACTGAAGCAGCAAACTTTATGAAAGCCAGAATGTGTTTCAGTCTCCAAACTTGACGACTGTGTATTATTGTGTTACCTCTTATGTATATTATTGTGTCACCTCTTATCTTGTGTGTCGCTTCTCTTTTCAGTTTGTTAGCCACATGCTGCCAGGCGAAAGCTTGTGGGCACAATCATGCGGCTGGTGATTCTTGATGACTATGCCCTGGCCAGCGAACGGGCAGCAAAATACATAAGTAATCGCATCGCCCAGTTCAATCCTGGACCTGACAATTACTTCACACTTGGGCTACCCACAGGTAATGTGCCTTTTATCTATCTTTATCCAGTTTTCCACGAGTTGGTTCAAGCATTTTAGTTGTGGATTGAACTATTTTTGCACATGTGAATTACGAGAAGTCCTCACGAGTAAGTCAGATGTGTACGGCAAAGCTTCATAGAGGAGGGAGACTCCAAGTTCACCGCTGAACATCTGCTCTCTCCATGTTTCGTTGCGATCTACCAGTGTCTCCGTAAGATTTGGCCATTCTCTACTGTTATATGCAAGAGTGTGCCAATTTTCCAAAGGAACAAGGAGATTGAGTAGCTCAACAGCCTCTTGCCACTGATCGGCAAACAAATTTGGAGAAAATAATTGGACAAAGCCTGAAGGACGCTTTAATGCAGGGCTGTGTTCTGGGGGATCGATGAAGACATAAGAAGCATGATCTGTGCTGAACAGTATGGATGGTAATCCAAAGCCTCCATAACCAAGGTTGGCGTGGAAGGCACTCGGGATATAGGAGTGTGAGTTGGGGGTCTCCCAGTGGTAATACAGTTGGAATCACTGCCTTATTAATACAACGGGGAACTGTTTTTATTTCAATTAACAATTTAAAGGGGTTGTCCGTACCCTACACTGATTTAATCCTAAATCTCTATTTAATTTAATAATCTACCGTATTTTTCGGACTATAAGACGCACTTTTTTCTTCCAAAATTTTGGAGGAAAATGGGGGGTGCGTCTTATAGTCCGAATGTTGGGGGGGGTGTATATATATATATGTGTGGGGGTAGCGGGGCACAGGAGGCAGCGGCCGCCCGCTGCAGCCGACACTGTCCCCGCTGCTTAAGAAAATGAATATTCACTGTGCTGCGACTCCTGCTGCTGCCGGAATCGCCTGTGCCCGCTGTTAAAGGGCATGAATATTCAACCTCTCTCCACGCCCATGGGCGTGGGGAGGGGGTGAATATTCATGCCCTTTAATAAGCGGGCACACGCTATAGCCCGGCAGCAGCAGGAGCCGCAGCGCGGCTAAGCTGTGTGCCGGCTATGAAGGAGAGTGAAGTCACTGCTCCCCGCGCACACAGACCCGGCATGGGGAGCAGTGACTTCCGGCAGCTGATCTCTCCATGTGAGCCGTGCATGGCAGTGACGTCATGCGCGGCTCACAATTTAGAGATCAGTGCGGGCAGACAGGATGCAGCGCTGGAGGAGAGAGAAGAAAGGTGAGTATGAGTGTTTATTTTTTTTTATGTGCAGCCTGATGGGGATTAGGGGGACCATGCATACCAGGGTAAGGATGAGGGGGCCATAGATACCAGGGTAAGGATGAGGGGACCATACATACCAGGGTAAGGCTGAGGGGGGCCTTACATAACAGGATAAAGATAAGGGGGCCATACATAACAGGATAGGGATTAGGGGGGCCATGCATACTAGGATAGGGTTTAGGGGTGCCATGCATACTAGGATGGGGATTAGGGGTGCCATGCATACTAGGATAGGGATTAGGGGTGCCATGCATACTAGGATAGGGATTAGGGGTGCCATGCATACTAGGATAGGGATTAGGGGTGCCATGCATACCAGGACTGGGATGAGGGGTGCCATGCATTCCAGGATGGGGATGAGGGGTGCCATGCATACCAGGATGGGGGATGAGGGGTGCCATGCATACCAGGATGGGGGATGAGGGGTGCCATGCATACCGGGACGGGGATGAGGGGGGGTGCCTTGCATACCGGGACGGGGATGAGGAGTGGCATGCATACTAGGATGGGGGATGAGGGGTGCCGTGCATACCAGGATGGGGGATGAGGGGTGCCGTGCATACCGGGATGGGGGATGAGGGGTGCCGTGCATACCGGGATGAGGGGTGCCGTGCATACCGTGGATGGGGGATGAGGGGTGCCGTGGATGGGGGATGAGGGGTGCCGTGCATACCGTGGATGGGGGATGAGGGGTGCCGTGCATACCGTGGATGGGGGATGAGGGGTGCCGTGCATACCGTGGATGGGGGATGAGGGGTGCCGTGCATACCGTGGATGGGGGGATGAGGGGTGCCGTGCATACCGGGGATGGGGGGATGAGGGGTGCCGTGCATACCGGGGATGGGGGCATGAGGGGTGCCGTGCATACCGGGGATGGGGGCATGAGGGGTGCCGTGCGTACGGGGATGGGGGATGAGGGGTGCCGTGCGTACGGGGATGGGGGATGAGGGGTGCCGTGCGTACCGGGGATGGGGGATGAGGGGTGCCGTGCATACCGGGGATGGGGGCATGAGGGGTGCCGTGCATACCGGGGATGGGGGCATGAGGGGTGCCGTGCATACCGGGGATGGGGGCATGAGGGGTGCCGTGCGTACGGGGATGGGGGATGAGGGGTGCCGTGCGTACGGGGATGGGGGATGAGGGGTGCCGTGCGTACCGGGGATGGGGGATGAGGGGTGCCGTGCGTACCGGGGATGGGGGATGAGGGGTGCCGTGCATACCGGGGATGGGGGATGAGGGGTGCCGTGCATACCGGGGATGGGGGATGAGGGGTGCCGTGCATACCGTGGATGGGGGATGAGGGGTGCCGTGCGTACGGGGATGGGGGATGAGGGGTGCCGTGCGTACGGGGATGGGGGATGAGGGGTGCCGTGCGTATGGGGATGGGGGATGAGGGGTGCCGTGCGTACGGGGATGGGGGATGAGGGGTGCCGTGCGTACCGGGATGGGGGATGAGGGGTGCCGTGCGTACCGGGATGGGGGATGAGGGGTGCCGTGAGTACCGGGATGGGGGATTTTGTCAGAATTGGGTATTACTCCTATACCAGTGTCAGCAGAAGACCCCCCTCCCCCTTAAAAGTGCATCATGAACAATTTTTTGCTTAATTTTTTTTTTATTTTCCTCCTCTAAAACCTAGGTGCGTCTTATGGTCCGGTGCGTCTTATAGTCCGAAAAATATGGTAATTGCTTTTCTAATATACTTTAATTAAAAGTTAATCTAAATTTATCTAACTGGGGTGTGTTTGTATGTGTGTATATATTTGTTTTTTTTACCAACTTCCTGTTTGATAACATTTAGTTTGAAAATCCCCAGTGCATCCTGGGATATGAAGACGGACGTGATCAGGGAGCAGAGGCTGCGGTCACTGCTGCTGCCTCTTTCCCCACCCTGAATGAAGCGTCATCAGTGATGCCTGTTTCAGGGGATGGGCTAGTCCCTGCTACTCTGCGCATGTGTCGGTTGTCAATTCTAACTCTCAGTTGCTCAGCAGGATCTTGTCACTGTGCAATATTCTTTTTAATGCGCAGCGTCAGGGATTCCTCAGAGACGACACCGGGGAGATCACGCAATATCTCACCCTGCCGTCACTGTGTCACGGATTTCGTCCGGAATCGCGAGCACACGATCCAGATTACTCGACAGTTCAGCAGTTTTTGGGGATTGCGAATCTCAAGAATGCTACCTCCCGGAAGCTAAAATACGATAAATGAGGGGCCCGGTGAAGAAAGCCATAGCAAATTCGGTCATGTCCCTTGGAGGTGCAATGTACCTGTTGGGTACCCTGATATCGTGGGTTCTGTGAGCACAATACCATTCCAGGGTTTTACAGTGGGATCTGCTACATAATGAAGTTTCTCTTAAGGGGCACTTGGAAGGGAAGATGTCCTTATTAGTGTTGAGCCACCCCCGTAGTGTTCGGGATCGGTTCGTCGAACACCGGGATGTTCGTGGAACTGTTCGTCGAACACCGTTAAAACCAATGGCAGGCAAACAAAAACACATAGAAACACATAGAAAACACCTTCAAAGGTGTCCAAAAGCTGACAAACTGCTCAGAAGACACTCTCTTTAAAAAAAAAAAAGCCGGCCGGCTATTCAGCAGCCGCATACACCGGTACCCGACAATTTAGACAAGAAGGAATAGAGCATCACACATAGATTAGATAGATAGAAACATGTCAGTCACATATATAATAAGTACAGTGATAGTGTTGATTACTGTACTTCAGAGACACTGCAGAGCGCAAGCATGCCTGCGCTCTGCAGTGTCTATGAAGGATGGCATGCTGGATGGCATTGCTCAGCTGTGATCCAGCCTGTCATCTCAATGCCATCCCAGCGTGGGAGAATTCTCCTGCTCAAGCGCTGAGCGCTGAGAATTTTCCCACGCTGTCAGTGACGTGCATGAGGTGAGCTAAGTTCATTGGACATGAGCTCACCTCATGCACGTCACTGACAGCGTGGGAAAATACTCCTGCACTCACCGCATGCGCAGGAGAATTTTCCCACGCTGTCAGTGACGTGCATGAGGTGAGCTGAGTTCATTGGACATGAACTCGGCTCATCTGGATGCCGTCACAGCCAGACACTGAGGAGCGCAAGCATGCCTGCACTTCTTAGTGTCTGCCGCATGGCAAGCTGGATGGCAGCGTTCTGCTGCGATCCAGCCTATCATGTGAATGTAGCAGAGCTGAAGCTGTCGTGGGAACCATGGAAAGGTAAGGATGATGTTGCTTTATTATTTTACTTTTATTGCAGGAGATTGTTGGCTTCAGCTGGAATGGGCGTGATGGTAAGTATGGTTTAATTTAGAACAATAAAGAATTGTGTGTTTATTTCAATTAAAGGACTTTATTCTGGGTGTTTGTGTTTTTTTGTAACTTGGACTATGGGGTTAGTAATGGGGGTGTCTTATAGACGCCTCTCCATTACTAACCTGGGCTTGATGTCAGCTGGCATTATAAGCTGACATCAACCCCAACCCTATTACCCACTGCTACCGCTACAGGGCAGTGGGAAGAGCGAGGCTAAGTGCCAGAATTAGCGCATCCTATGGATGCGCCATTTCTGGGGCGGCTGACGGCTGGTGTTTCTAGCCTGGGAGGGGGCCAATATTCATGGCACCCTTCCTGGGCTAATAATATCAGCCCCCAGCTGTCTGCCTAGCCTTTGCTAGCTATTAAAATAGGGGGGACCCCACGTCATTTTTTTGTGGGTCCCCCATTTTAATAGCTAGTAAAGGCTAGGTATTCAGCTGGGGGCTGATATTAGTAGCCTGGGAAGCTCCGTGGGTATTACCCCCTTCCCAGGCTTCAAACATCTGCCCCAGCTGTCTGCTTAACCTCCGCTAGAGACTAGAGATGAGCGGTGTTCGACTAGAACTGTTCGCCAATCTCAAATTCGAGCTGTTTTGGGCGGTGTTCGAGTTGTTCCACGAACCCGAACGATTTGCAAAAAATTCGGCTGTTCGAGGTTATGTTCGATAACTGTTCGTGCACCAAAAGCGTGTCCTGCATGTCTGGCGCTATTTAAAGCACCAATCATGCAGGGATTGTCTGCCACTCACTGTAATGCCACAGCCATGGTGGTTGTGGCATTACAGTGGTTGCCCAAATCGATGGGAACAGTGCCAACAGTGAAACATGAAAAGCCGGCAATTCAGCAGCGGCATACACCTGTACCCGACAATTTAGAACCGAAAGAATAGAGCTTCACACATAGATTAGATAGATAGAAACATGTCAGTCACATTTATACGAAGTACAGTGATAGTGTTGGTTACTGTACTTGTCATTTAGTATTAAAATAAAGGATTTATTATTAAAAAAATTGGCGTGGGGTTCCCCTTAATTTTAGGCTCTAGCGGAGGTTAAGCAGACGGCTGGGGCAGATGTTTGAAGCCTGGGAAGGGGGTAATACCCACGGAGCTTCCCAGGCTACTAATATCAGCCCCCAGCTGAATACATAGCCTTTACTAGCTATTAAAATGGGGGACACCCCAAAAAAAATGACGTGGGGTCCCCCCTAATTTAATAGCTAGCAAAGGCTAGGCAGACAGCTGGGGGCTGATATTAATAGCCCAGGAAGGGAGCCATGAATATTGGCCCCCTCCCAGGCTAGAAACACCAGCCGTCAGCCGCCCCAGAAATGGCGCATTCATAGGATGCGCCAATTCTGGCACTTAGCCTCGCTCTTCCACGCTGCCCTGGTGCGGTGGCAGGGGGTAATAGGGTTGGGGTTGATGTCAGCTTATAATGCCAGCTGACATCAAGCCCAGGTTAGTAATGGAGAGGCGTCTATAAGACACCCCCATTACTAACCCCATAGTCAAAGTTAAAAAAAACACAAACACCCAGAATAAAGTCCTTTAATTGAAATAAAGACACAATCCTTTATTGTTCTAAATTAAACCATACTTACTGTCACGCCCATTCCAGCTGAAGCCAACGATCTCCTGCAATAAAAGAAAAATAATAAAGCAACCTCATCCTTACCTTTCCATGGTTCCCACGACAGCTTCAGCTCTGCTACATCGAGATGACAGGCTGGACCGCAGCAGAACGCTGCCATCCAGCCTCTCATCCCGCAGACATTGAGAAGCGCAGGCTTGCTTGCGCTGCTCAGCGTCTCTCTGTGACGACATCCAGATGAGCCGAGTTCATGTCCAATGAACTCGGCTCACCTCATGCACGTCACTGACAGCGTGGGAAAATTCTCACGCTGAAGCGGTGAGTGCAGGAGAATTCTCCCACGCTGTCAGTGACGTGCATAAGGTGAGCTCATGTCCAATGAACTCAGCTCACCTCCTGCACTTCACTGACAGCGTGGGAGAATTCTCCTGCACTCAGCGCTTCAGCGTGAGAATTCTCCCACGCTGAAGCGCTGAGTGCAGGAGAATTTTCCCACGCTGTCAGTGACGTGTATAAGGTGAGCTCATGTCCAATGAACTCAGCTCACCTCCTGCACGTCACTGACAGCGTGGGAGAATTCTCCTGCACTCAGCGCTTCAGCGTGAGAATTCTCCCACGCTGAAGCGCTGAGTGCAGGAGAATTTTCCCACGCTGTCAGTGACGTGCATGAGGTGAGCCGAGTTCATTGGACATTAACTCGGCTCATCTGGATGCCCTCACAGAGAGACACTGTGGAGCGCAAGCAAGCCTGCGCTTCTCAGTGTCTGCGGGATGAGAGGCTGGATGGCAGCGTTCTGCTGCGGTCCAGCCTGTCATCTCGATGTAGCAGAGCTGAAGCTGTCATGGGAACCATGGAAAGGTAAGGATGATGTTGCTTTATTATTTTTCTTTTATTTCAGGAGATCGTTGGCTTCAGCTGGAATGGGCGTGGTGGTAAGTATGGTTTAATTTAGAACAATAAAGAATTGTGTGTTTATTTCAATTAAAGGACTTTTTTCTGGGTGTTGTGTTTTTTTTAAAATACTTTACTAGAAATTCATGGTGGTCATGTCTAATATTGGCGTGACCCCATGAATTTCGGGCTTAGGGCCAGCTGATAATGCCAAGCTGGCCCTAACCCCTTTATTACCCAGTGAGCCACCGCACCAGGGCCCTGGATGAGTTGGGTACAGCGCCAGAAGATGGCGCTTCTATGAACGCGCCATTTTCCGGGGTGGCTGCGGACTGCAATTTGTAGCGGGGGGGGGCCCAGAAAGCTTGGGCCTCCCTGCGCTGCAGATTCCAGCCCCCAGCTGCCTAGTTGTACCTGGCTGGACACAAAAATAGGGCGAAGCCCCACGTCCTTTTTTTTAAATTATTTCATGAATTTCCTGAAATAATTTAAAAAAATTGAAGTGGGGCTTCGCACTATATTTGTGTCCAGCCAGGTACAGCAGGCAGGAACGGGCTGCCCCCAACCACCAGCTGCCTATTTGTACCTGGCCGGACACAACAATATAGGGAAGGCCTTTTTTTCTTAATTATTTCATGAAATTCATGAAATAATTAAAAAAAAAGTACGTGGGGCTTCGCCCTATTTTTGTGTCCAGCCAGGTACAACTAGGCAGCTGGGGGCTGGAATCTGCAGCGCAGGGAGGCCCAAGCTTTCTGGGCCCCCCCCCGCTACAAATTGCAGTCCGCAGCCACCCCGGAAAATGGCGCGTTCATAGAAGCGCCATCTTCTGGCGCTGTACCCAACTCATCCAGGGCCCTGGTGCGGTGGCTCACTGGGTAATAAAGGGGTTAGGGCCAGCTTGGTATTATCAGCTGGCCCCAAGCCCAAAATTCATGGGGTCACGCCAGTATTAGACATGACCGCCATGAATTTCTAGTAAAGTATTTAAAAAAAACACAACACCCAGAATAAAGTCCTTTAATTGAAATAAAGACACAATTCTTTATTGTTCTAAATTAAACCATACTTACCATCACACCCATTCCAGCTGAAGCCAACGATCTCCTGCAATAAAAGAAAAATAATAAACCAACCTCATCCTTACCTTTCCATGGTTCCCACGACAGCTTCAGCTCTGCTACATCGAGATGACTGGCTGGACCGCAGCAGAACGCTGCCATCCAGTCTGTCATCCCGCAGACACTGAGAAGCGCAGGCTTGCTTGCGCTGCTCAGCGTCTCTCTGTGACGACATCCAGATGAGCCGAGTTCATGTCCAATGAACTCGGCTCACCTCATGCACGTCACTGACAGCGTGGGAAAATTCTCACGCTGAAGCGCTGATTGCAGGAGAATTCTCCCACGCTGTCAGTGATGTGCATGAGGTGAGCTCATGTCCAATGAACTCAGCTCACCTCCTGCACGTCACTGACAGCGTGGGAAAATTCTCCTGCAATCAGCGCTTTAGCGTGAGAATTTTCCCACGCTGTCAGTGACGTGCATGAGGTGAGCCGAGTTCATTGGACATGAACTCGGCTCATCTGGATGTCGTCACAGAGAGACGCTGAGCAGCGCAAGCAAGCCTGCGCTTCTCAGTGTCTGCGGGATGACAGGCTGGATGGCGGCGTTCTGCTGCGGTCCAGCCTGTCATCTCGATGTAGCAGAGCTGAAGCTGTCGTGGGAACCATGGAAAGGTAAGGATGAGGTTGCTTTATTATTTTTCTTTTATTGCAGGAGATCGTTGGCTTCAGCTGGAATGGGCGTGATGGTAGGTATGGTTTAATTTAGAACAATAAAGGATTGTGTCTTTATTTCAATTAAAGGACTTTATTCTGGGTGTTTGTGTTTTTTTTAACTTTGACTATGGGGTTAGTAATGGGGGTGTCTTATAGACGCCTCTCCATTACTAACCTGGGCTTGATGTCAGCTGGCATTATAAGCTGACATCAACCCCAACCCTATTACCCCCTGCCACCGCACCAGGGCAGCGTGGAAGAGCGAGGCTAAGTGCCAGAATTGGCGCATCCTATGAATGCGCCATTTCTGGGGCGGCTGACGGCTGGTGTTTCTAGCCTGGGAGGGGGCCAATATTCATGGCTCCCTTCCTGGGCTATTAATATCAGCCCTCAGCTGTCTGCCTAGCCTTTGCTAGCTATTAAATTAGGGGGGACCCCACGTCATTTTTTTTGGGGGGGACCCCCATTTTAATAGCTAGTAAAGGCTATGTATTCAGCTGGGGGCTGATATTAGTAGCCTGGAAAGCTCCGTGGGTATTACCCCCTTCCCAGGCTTCAAACATCTGCCCCAGCCGTCTGCTTAACCTCCGCTAGAGCCTAAAATTAAGGGGAACCCCACGCCAATTTTTTTAATAATAAATCCTTTATTTTAATACTAAATGACAAGTACAGTAACCAACACTATCACTGTACTTCATATATATGTGACTGACATGTTTCTATCTATCTAATCTATGTGTGATGCTCTATTCCTTCTATTCTAAATTGTCGGGTACCGCTGCTGAATTGCCGGCCGGCTTTTTTAAAGAGACAGTGCATGAAAACACTATTATTTTTTTAAATAAATCCTTTACACTAAATGACAAGTACAGTAAGCAACACTGTCACTGTGCTTCTTATATGTGACTGACATGTTTCTATCTATCTAATCTATGTGTGAAGCTCTATTCTTTCTGTTCTAAATTGTCGGGTACAGATGCTGAATTGCCGGCCGGCTTTTTTAAAGAGACGGTGCATGAAAACACTAATATTTTTTTTAATAAATCCTTTACACTAAATGACAAATGCAGTAACCAACACTGTCACTGTGCTTCTTATATGTGACTGACATGTTTCTATCTATCTAATCTATGTGTGATGCTCTATTCCTTCTTGTCTAAATTGTCGGGTACCGGTGTATGCCGCTGCTGAATTTGCCGGCCGGCTTTTTTAAACAGAGTGTCTTCTGAGCAGTTTGTCAGCTTTTGGACACCTTTGCAGGTGTTTTCTATGTGTTTCTATGTGTTTTTGTTTGCCTGCCATTGGTTTTAACGGTGTTCGACGGTGTTCTAAGGTGTTCGACGAACAGTTCCTCGAACATCCCGGTGTTCGACGAACCGAACCGAACCCGAACACTACGGGGGTGGCTCAACACTACTAGAGACTAAAATTACGGGGAACCCCACGCCATTTTTTTTTTTAATAAATCCTTTATTTTAACACTAAATGACAAGTACAGTAATCAACACTGTCACTGTACTTCATATATGTGACTGACATGTTTCGATCTATCTAATCTATGTGTGATGCTCTATTCTTTCTGTTATAAATTGTCGGGTACCGCTGCTGAATTGCCGGCCGGCTTTTTTAAAGAGACGGTGCATGAAAACACCAATATTTTTTTTAATAAATCCTTTAACACTAAATGACAAGTACAGTAACCAACACTGTCACTGTACCTCTTATATATGTGACTGACATGTTTCTATCTAATCTATGTGTGATGCTTTATTCTTTCGGTTCTAAATTGTCGGGTACCGGTGTATGCCGCTGCTGAATTGACGGCTTTTCATGTTTCACTGTGAGCACTGTTCCCATCGATTTGGGCAACCACTGTAATGCCACAACCACCATGGCTGTGGCATTACAGTGAGTGGCAGACAATCCCTGCATGATTGGTGCTCTAAATAGCACCAGACATGCAGGACACGCTTTTGGTGCATGAACAGTTATCGAACATAACCTCGAACAGCCGAATTTTTTGCAAATCGTTCGCGTTCTTCGAACGACTCGAACACCGCCCAAAACAGCTCGAATTTGAGATTGGCGAACAGTTCTAGTCGAACACCGCTCATCTCTATTCCTTATCACCCCGGTCAGTAAAATCTTTATAGAGGTTAGGCTCATCCTGCCACCAATCTCGAGTGGTTCCCTGGGTACTTGGGGTCACTAGCACAATTACCACAGATGCGAGTCCCAGAGGGTGGGGAGCCCAGGTGACCTGGTCAGATATCGAAAAGGGTCTCTCCTCCAATGCAAAAGAACTTCTGGCGGTAGACAAGGCGGTGAATAATTTCTTACCTTTCCTTCAGAGCCAGAATGTAAAGATCCTCTTGGATAATCTAGTTGCGGTAGCATATGTGAACCACCAGGGGGACACATGGTCAAGATTGCTGATGAGTGACAGATCATCTCTTCCAGATTACAGAAAGTCACCTCCTTTCCCTGATGGACCTCCATATAAGGGAAAAAGAAAACACCAGAGCAGATTTCCTAAGCTGCTATCCTCTGATGCAAGGGGAATGGGAACTAAATCAAGGAATTTTTACCCAAATAGCCGAAGATGGGGGGGTGGGGGGTCCTCCGGTCAGGTTGATCTGTTTGCCACAAAACTAAATCGGAAGACAAAGATCTTGTGTTCCCTAAATCCCCTAGCTGTGGATGCTCTCCTGATACGTTGGGATTTCAGCCTGGCGTATGCCTCCCCCTGGTTGGCTCTTCTTCTCATAGTTATAAGAAAGATCAGGGAGGACAAGGCCAGGGTTCTGCTGATCGCAGCCTTTTGGCCCAGGAGGCCCTGGTTCTCATGCCTGAGGAGCATGTCCATCTCCGATCCTTGGGTTCTTCCAGAGATTCCGTATCTCCTCAAGCAACTGGCCTCCACTTGACGGTGTGGAACTTGAAAAGACCCTGCTAAATCGGAAAGGTTTTTCCCAAGGTCTAGTAACCATCCTGATGCACAGCAGAAAACCTGGGGTTGATGGGGGGGGGGGGGGGTGTGGAGGCACCAATAGGAAAAATCTTGGCGTTTTTACAAAAAGGTCTTGAACTAGGGTTATCCACCAGCACCCTTAAAGTTCAGGTTTCTGCCTTGGGTTCCCTATATAGCTGTGATCTAGCGGGTAACTACTGGGTTTCTCGGTTCATTAAGGCAGCTTTTAGATCTAGACCTATTATTAAAAGCAGCTTGGTTCCCTGGGATTTAAATTTGGTTCTAAAGGCCTTGACTAGCTCGCCGTTTGAGCTAATAGTCAGCAACCCTTAAATTCCTCTCTCTTAAGACCGCTTTGTTAATAGCTTTAACCTCGGCCAGGAGCATTAGTGACATCCAGGCCCTGTCTATGGCCTCGCCGTTTACTCAAATTCTGGATGATAGGCAGGATCTAGTCTAAAAATCACTCTCTCTCTCCCTAAAGTAGCCACTCGTTTCCACAGTCTTCAGGAAGTCCTCCTACCCTCCTTTTGTCCAAATCCTAGTAACCAGAAAGAGGCGGAGTTACATACGTTAGACGTGAGGAGATGTGTGGTTAGGTACCTTTCAGTTACCAGAAGCTTTAGGAAAGATAACTCGCTGTTTATATCCTACCAAGGGGCAAGAAAACGGTCTAATGTCCACCATAGCTAGATGGAATAGGGAGGCCATTTCTCTAGCATATACATCTAGCGGCAAGGAAGTGCCAGGAGGGTTGAAGGCTCAGTCCACCCGGGCTGTGGCGACCTCCTGGGCTGAGAAGACAGGTGTCTTGATTAGAATACATATGTAAGGCTGCTACCTCGTCCTGTCCCTCTACATTCCATAGACACACCCATATCTAACCTATATAGTATCGGCTGACCTCACCTTTGGGAGAAGAGTGTTCCAGGCTGTGGTCCTTCAATAGATTACTTCATCTCGGTAATTCTCTCGTGGTGCTGTCATGGTCGACCGATAAAATCATAAGTTACTTACCGGTACTGGGATTTTTCGGAGACCATGACAGCACCCTTACATTCCCTCCCTTCACCTTTGTGGGAGCACTCCCCTTTTATAAATTATAATCTCACACTCAATAGGTGTCGTGTGGTATGGCAACTTTGTGATTGTTTGCTGTGTTCATTAACCTGGCGGTCCTCTCAGTGCTCTGTAATCCAAACTGAGGCGGGAGAGAGGTGGCGCCCTTTTAAGCCTGTAGGTTTCCTCTCCTTGGTGGGCGGATCCCCTCTCTCGTGGTGCTGTCATGGTCTCTGAAAAATCCCGTTACCGGTAAGTAACTTATGACTATTCATTTGATGGAGCAATCAAAAAGTTGTACCCCAAAATGGTAAGTATTAAAAACGGTCTTAGAAAATTTAAACACGAGCCAAACAATTTGTTTGCAAAGTTTAGAATTTTTTTTAAAGCAGTGAAATGTTTTTGTTTTTTTTTCTTCTGCACCATTTCACTTTATTTGGAGTTCATTACCTTTTTTCTATATCTTGCACAGTAAAGTGAATGGTGTCATTCAAAAATACTGTAATTTTGTACCACAAAATACACCTCAACCCTGCTGTATTGAATAGTGTCTGTGTTATTCACTATATAATATGTTGTTTTATATGGTATACTCATGTATAGTGACTAGTGATGATCGAGCGTGTTCTATGAACCCCTTCGGCGAGCACGCTGTCTAACAGCCGTGACACTTGCAGGCACGGCGACATTAAAAGAAATGCCGAGCATGCCAAAATACTCAGCGAGCACCCGAGCGTGCTCGCCGGAGGGGTTGATAGAACACACTCGATCATCACTAATAGTGACCAGATACCTCTAAGGAATCTTTTTTACTGGTGCTTGAAGTGCAAATTTTTGTAGCGCTAAAGATTAAGTAGTATGCAACTATGTGAACTGCAATTGCCATTTAATAATTTAAGGGAATCCATCAGATATACCCCTCCCTCCAATTCCCATTCATGACCATGCAGGATTTGGAAAGCTAAATCCATAGACACCTCTATATCTTTTATCTGTTGCTGCATTTCTGAGTGCTCTGGGTGTAACGGAGCACTTACCGAGCCTCAGCCTTCCAAGGTTGCTTCCCTGCCCAGCACCAGCCTCTTTATCTTGATTGATAGCTTACTTTCTGATTTTCTTTGCCTGGTGCCTGACGTCCCAAAAAACTGTGAGCTATCATTGACACTGAGGCTAAGTTCCCACCACGAGCTTTCAGTGAGCTTTTGATGTTACAGATTTAAAGAAAAAAAAACAAGTAACCTATTTTACTTAATAGGCGCAGGAATGCTGTAGAAAATCTGCAACATCGAAAACTCATCAAAAGCGATGGGAACGTAGCCTAAAGAGAACGGATGCTTGCTGTGGGAGATAATCTCAGGAGACAGAGACTTAACTCCTCAATTACATGTGAACCAAAATTCTAATTACTTAGGAGTGCAGCAACAGGTAGAAGATATAAAAGTGTCCATTGGTTTAGATTTACATTTCAAAGGCCTGCATGCCCACATCTGAGGTCAAACAGATTTCCTTTTAAAATTAGTGTATTGCTTAGAACTGGAGCTATTGCTCAATCAGTAGCACCACACACAGTCACAAGGTAGCCCTAGCCTAATGGAGCACCATAGACACTAGCACTGGGAACTTTCCCTCCGTACACGCAAAACATACACAAAAAAAAGCAATTTGGCACGTTATTAATTATTTATGTAGATTTCTAGAATGAAATGTTGGATCTCGTACGAGCTCGATCCTTGTTTTTCACAGAACTCATATGTATTATAGTCTAGGGCTGTTCACATATTTCTGCGGATCGCGTATTTTTCACCGAAACACGTTGACCTGTCGGATTTTGATCCAAATCAAAGTTTAGAACTTCTCGGATGCAAAACAAAGCTGATGAAAATCGGTCTTTTTTTTTTTTTTACCTACAAGAGAAATCACTGTGGTCTGAATGAGGCCTTACTCTATTATTTATTTCTTAAGCAGCGTTCATTCCAGGCTGCTGTACACATGAAGAGGGTTTACACACATAAAATACATATATAAAACACAGAAACAAGCTAACCTTGACAGACTAGTATGGAGGGGGACACTGCCACCACGAGCTAACAGTGTGGATTCTGGGGTCTCGCTCCTTCCCTCAGGGTGTATTCCAAAAGCCGCCTCCAATAAGCAAGTTCTGGACGAGCTGCAGGTGGAGAGGGAGCCCGGATTACGGTGAAGGCCCAGACTGCGTCTCTGGTTTACACTTAGGAGGGAAAGAAGTATCTCCTGAACCTGATCCACACTCCGGTGAGTGTGACGTTTCTTCTTGATTTGTTTCTCTGTGCTCTTGTTGCAGATGTTCAGATACTGAATGAGTTATACAAAATGCAGCAGCTGCAATAATAATAATAATAATTTATTATTTTACAGGGTGGGCCATTTATATGGATACACCTAAATGAAATGGGAATGGTTGGTGATATCATCTTCCTGTTTGTGGCACATTGGTTTATGGGAGGGGAAAACTTTTCCAGATGGGTGGTGACCATGGCGGCCATTTTGGATCCAACTTTATTTTTTCAATGGGAAGAGGGTCATGTGACACATCAAACTTATTGAGAATTTCATAAGAAAAACAATCGTGTGCTTGGTTTTAACGTAACTTTATTCTTTCATGAGTTTTGTACAAGTTTATAACCACTTATAAAATGTGTTCAAAGTGCTGCCCATTGTGTTGGATTGTCAATGCAACCCTCTTCTCCCACTCTTGACACACTGATAGCAACACCACAGTAGAAATGCTAGCACAGGCTTCCAGTATCCATTGTTTCAGGTTGATATCACCAACCATTCCCATTTAATTTAGGTGTATCCATATAAATGGCCGACCCTGTAGATCTAACACTGTTTTTTTTTTTTTATAGACGCCCATAAGAGCTATCCAATATTTTAAAATTGAAAGAGTTTGCTCTCAGATTACAACTTATCACTTTTCTACAGAACAGATTGCTTGCTAATAGCTGGGGACCCATCTCTGGGACCCCAATCACAGGAAATCAGGTGCACGAGCCATATTACGCCAATGGATTGGCCGATGAGCGTGTGCACTGCTGCTCCACTCAAAGTGTAATGGGCTGCCGGAGATGGCCGAATTCAGAGCTCAGCTATCTCCATCAGTCCCGTAGACAATGGCACCACTCCATTAAAAAAGGGGATGTGAGACATCTGTTCTTCTGATCATTGGAGGTCCCGCTTGTCAACCCCCCCACAGAATAGCCAAAAAGTTGCGATCTTGGCACAGCCTATTTAAGAATGCTATAGAAAAAAAACCACCAGCTCACCCACAGCGGCTCTTGGCGTGCTGAAGCCCGGAGATCGTGTGGCCACACGTGTGTAAATCACAGGAAAAAGAAAAGGAACTCCAGCTCCATAAAATCCATCTTTATTATTTCATCTTTAAAAGTCCATTAATCCACAAGGTTCAAGTGAAAAATTTATGCAACATAGCAACGTGTTTCCAACGCTCAGCATTCTTTGTCCATCTACATACGAAATGACTCCCCTCACATTTATACATGGTTATTTAAGAATGCGCCTTGTATCCATCAATCCATATTTGTCCAACATGTTTTCCCTTTTAACGTTTTTGTACTTTTGTAGGGTCATGTTGATTTTAGCTACGAAGTTTCAAGGTCCCTTTCTGCTTGCCAAGGTGTATTATTGGTGGTCGACGCAAATGAAGTACTTTTTCTTAGTGATGTTGTATGTAATTATAATGCATATGCTACCTGTAGGGTAGATATAATTTATGATATACTGATTACTTCTTTATTCTTCCAGATTTATTGTACACTTGCATCTATACTCTTATTAGATTCTGATTATATAAAGACAGAGACTCTGTTTCCAGCCATGTGTCAATAACTGGCTGCTTGTTTTAGTTTTATCACTCAAGGACTAGTAAACCTGCTACCATGTAGTCCTCCACATTCATGAGCTCTATATATAGCCCCACCCGCACCACTGATTGACAGCTTTCTGTGTACCCTGTGAATAGGCAGAACATCTGCAGCTAATAAAGGGATTTTATCAACACTACATCAAGCAGCTCAGTAAGTGACACATCGCTGGAATCCAGGTACCACGGGTTTACCGTAACTAGAGGGGCCAGAAGACTGCGGCGTCTGAGCTCCTGCCCTGATTAGAAGCACTTCACTATCATATTAAACCGTGAAGGTTTCTGCTAGCAGTGCAAAGGTTAATCTGTTCCGTTGAGAGCTGCTAGAGCTTTCCAGCATTGATGGTCTCAGCTGTTCAGTGTTGGCCTCTCGCCTCTCCTATATATACTCGCCTCTGGCAATCTTGGATTGCCAGTGTTAGATTTATGCTGCCTAGTTCTGGAGTCAGAGGTGTTGGTTGTTTTGAAGAGGCGTTTGTGTGTTAACCGCTGTCTTTGCCAGAGACATAAGAAGATACTCCAATTTGCAGGGGGCCTGGGGTCAAGGGCACCTAGGTTTGAGTTAACTGAGGAACCCATGCTGTTGGGTGTGGCAACTTGTTCTGTTGGTCCAACTGTAGTTTGGCGGAAAGGGGGAGTGTGTGTGTGTGTGTCTTTCCTAAATTCCTAAACACCCACCAGAAAACTAAGGCGCCCGAGTTGCGGGGTGAATTGGCAACTCGGGTGTGTACTTATTTCCTCTGTGGGTAGGTCACAATTTTTTTTTTTACCGTCCAAGATCCATCTTGGCAAAAGTATAGTGGTAATTTCTGCCTTTCTGGACAGTGGGGCGGGGTTTATTTTGATTGACGCTAGGTTCGATCAGGACCTCAAACCTCATAAATTTTCTGGCTCAACACCCATAATCGCCATTGACTCTGCACCCTTGAGCTAGGGGTACTTTACTCTTATCACTCGTGTGCTACATCTGCAGGTAGGGGCCTTGCACTCAAAATTTATTGACTGTTATGTGCTAGAGGGCTTGCCCTCTCCTGTGGTCCTTAGACTACCTTGGTTTACGCTGCACAATCCTGTGGTAGGTTGTGTGCCCACTTTATCTTTTAAGCGTTTCTGCAGCGGCAATTCCATTGCAGAAACGCTTAAACGCTTGGTAGAAGGTCTGCAATGTTCCCCAATGATAATCCGCATGTGCTGTGCACATGCTGCGGAAATTTCCGCTGCGCATTATCAGTGCGGAAAAATCCGCAGCACTACCAGTTATTTTGCATAATCGCGAAGTTTTACCTCCATTGACTTGCATTGAATTGCTTAATATCCGCATGACTACATGTGCACATGCGGATATTAAGCGATTCAACGTGCGGATGGTACCCGGGTCTGGAGAAGAGGAGACATGCCGGTTGCATGTATTTATATAATGTGACCAAGTTGTCAAGCACTTTACAAGTGATGCTAAAATCGCTTGGAAAGCGCTTGACAACCCGCATGCGGAAATGCATGTGAAAAAACGCTTCACTTACACTTGTCCCTGGCAGGAAAAACGCATGTAAAATCCGCATGTACAATCCACATGCATTTTTTCTGCCAGGGAGATGCAGAAACGCTCAGGAAAAATCCAGAGCATTTCTGCATCGTGGGCACTTAGCCGTAGACTGACAGACTTGGGAGGTGGTAAAATGGAGCCAGTATTGCCAAGAACACTGCTTGGTCACTCGGATAGCCACGGTGGGTCTGATTTCAGGAATGTGTTTTCTGAACAGGGGTCTCAAGAACTTCCTCCCCATCATCCTTATGATTGCGTCGGTAATATTATTCCTGGGGCCAAGCTGCCAAAAAAACAGGTTATATAATATCTCTGGTTCAGAGAGGCAGGCCATGAAAAACTAGATCACTGAAAGTCTACCAAAGGGCCATATAAGACGTTCTTCATCTCCCGTTGCAGTGGGGTTTTTCTTTGTCAAAAAAAAAAAAAAAGGACTAGGGGTTGCCCCTGCCTTGATTTTTGCGAGTTTAATCAGATTACGGTCTGGGATGCATATCCTCTCCCTCTCATCCCAGACCTCTTTAGAAAACCATTTGGCTCCTACAATTTGATTAAACTAGACCTCAGGGGGGCTTATAATCTCATTCACATTGAGGAGATGAGTGGAAGACGGCCTTCAATACTCCTGAGGGGCACTATGAAAACCTTGTGATGGCATTTGGGTTGACTAATGCTCCCATTTTTACTCATCTGGCAGGTAGATCACAACAAACCCATCTTGATGACATAATGGTAGAATCCATACTAAATAAGGAGGGAGTCACTGACTGTGTTGACCCTCCCTGGGCCGTGGCGATTGGTGACCCCCCCCCTTCGCTGCCCCTTACTGACCAGTGATCCTGAACCCCCGGAAGGATCCAATGAAGGGAAAGGGACGGCTGCTACAAGCCGTCCCATGGATACATAAACACCGGGACATCCCACGTTACTTCCTTTCTTTGCTGGTCCCGGAGTCGAACGTCATGGAGAATTCAGGATCAGGTCAGATTGCTGAGGCCCTCCAGGCTGGGTTTGCACAGGGGGGCGAGCGCTGGTTACAGGCTCTCATATCGGGGCTCAGCGCTCATCCCCCTGGCCCCAGCTCTAAATCCCCAGATCACCCTGCCCCTAGCCCTCAACCCCTTATGGGAACATCATAATCCTCAGTCGCAGTCCCCTCACCACTTGGGCCTACTCACCCACTCCAATTGCCCATGGTACAACGTTTCCCTCCACGGCGGTCGGGTCATCTGGAACGGGGGGCTGCCTTACTTCCGCGGCCTGGTCCTGATCCCCGTCCTCACCCGACCGCCGCATCCGCACAACTTTACAGTGTTCATCGGGCCACTCAACCCGGCGCAGGGCAGCAGGCGGCTGCGGTAGTGCTGCGGGCGCGCGCTGACTCGGGGAAGTGGGCAGCCGTGGCGGTCCGGAAGCGGGCGCGTGACTCCACTAGTCCGGAGAGGCATGTTGGGGGAGGCGGAGCTGGAGGGCAGGAAGCGCTCGATGCGCATGTGCGGGGCGCGTGTCCGCCCCACGTGACCCCGCAGGTCACGCCCCCCAGTCCAGAATGCTGCGGGGCGGAGCAGGAAGCTGAAGCTAGTGCGGCGGTGGACCCTGCGCCTCACTCACAGCGGGCGCAGGGCTACGCTGCACTAATAAATGAGTGCCGGCTGTCTGCCGTGTCGGCGGCGGGCACAGAGGGGATTCAGGTCTCCTGCCTGCCGCCGGCGCTGGAGACAGCACAGAGCCTGTTGTTCCCCACCCCCGTTAACACTCCTGTCCCGCATCCTGCCGAGGAGCGCCCTGGAGGGCAGAGGTCCAGCAGGCATTCCCGTCCTCCAGAGCGCTTTAGACACAGCACCCCGCAGCCTCACAGAAGAAGCTGTGGGCCACTTAGTAACCATTCCCCGCCCCCTCAACACACAGCAGGGGCTGTGGGAGAGCAGAGCTCCGGACAGGAATCCTCTGCCGGGGGCTGTGCTCTGCTTCCCCCCCAACAATCCCCCACAGAAAAACTCCTATTAAAAATAAAAGAAAAAGTTCCCAAAACAGAACACGTGACACTACACATCCAGGGGACATTGCGGCCCCTGTAATAACCGAAGCCCATCCAGCGCCCAGTCACAGTATCAATACCCCGCTGATGGACACGATACTTAGCCTAAACACTTCAGCAACCATCCTCGCCTCCCCCATATACCCCTATAATAGCGCAGCGACGCACGCGCTTGACACCTCTATAGCATCGCCTTGGCCACAAATAGCACCGACATGTCCCGGCGGGACACATGTAAACTGCGCAGAACCACCCATACACCCTCAGGGACACAGAGACTCCAGGCGTACTCGCTCCAGGCGAACTCGCTGTAGTTCCGACGACGACAGATCTACGCCATCGCACACAAGTCACCGGCGAAGGAAGTGGTCGTCACAAGCAAAGCGGAGATCGGCATCCCACAGGAGGGGTCACAGGTCGCAGTCCTCAAGGTGGCGCTCACCTTCCTCTGAATCAGAGATGTCGAGCGCATCGTCGAGCCCCAACAGCCGCTTGCACCGATCCCGTCCTCCGGGGGACAGAAACGATACAATGGCACCCTCCAGAGCTTACAGTCTGCACGATGCAACGATTTCACGCAGGTCTACGAGCAGAGGCACGAGCTCACCCCGAGCGAGACTGGTGTCAGAGTCCCTCCACACATCAGAGTCCCTCCTCCAGCCGCAGGAATGGGTGCATGTGTAGCACCCCTAGGGCTCGGCTGCTACAGGGGTATTGCACCTCAAACCAGAGGTGTGATATTCCACTCCCGGGTAAGGATGGAGTGTGGACCAGGACTCAGTAAGCTGCATGCACCACACACACCCCATTTCCGAGGGACAGCTCAACGGTGCTCCCACTAGACAGAAGTGCAGGCACGACAGCTTCTGTCCCTGGCTGGAGTGGGGCGGGGGGAGGAAAACCCAGTGGTGTAGGAGCAGATAGGGGTGGGTGTCTGGGCATAGGTAGGAGCCCATTGGTTGCTAGTCACCTGGGCTCGGGTGTTAGAAGGAGGTATATAAGGTGGGCACCATCTTAGGATAGTGGTCAGTGCAGTGCAGAGAAGAAGCTAAGAGTGAGAGGAGAAGACAGGAAGCAGAGCCCCTGCATGGGCTCTGCTCCGCAGGCAGGCCTTGTCAGGAGGCTGGAGCCTGAGAGAGAGAGAAAGGAGAATGAACAGAAAGGACAGTAAGAAAGGAAGCAAGGAACAGGAACACAGAGAAAGGCCCAGAGACACGAGGACAGAAGGAACCCCATATGCCCAGGAGATACAGGGTGAAGGGTTGGCAGAGCAGGGTACCGGAACCCAAATTGGTGGAGGCGACTAATCCTCAGCCAAAACCGGAGGTTGTGACCACATCTTGGTGCGACCCCTCACTACATCCACCAGGAAAGCATACCACATAGGGTCAGGGAAACCGGAGAGAGGTTTCGCCAACAGAAGGCCCGAGGAAGCTGGACAAAGGTGGGTCACTGGTGGGGACGGCCAGAGAAAGGAAAGGAAGGGAGTCCTGTGCCACGCTCTGGAATTGCCTGGGAGTTGGTCGAGCCCCTTGCCTGGTGGACGCAGCACGGCTTGGGCAGTCACCGCCGGTACCGAGGTGACTAGGACCAGTAAAGAACTGTGAGTAAAGCATTGGAAACTGCAACCACACGTCTCTGTGTTTCATCACCGCACCAGCACCATTAGTACTGGGACGCTGACACCATTACCACCATCATCCACATTAGCTGCCCTGAGGCAATACTTCTCCCGTGGGGAGTTATCCCATACTTGGCTGCGCATACAACACCAGCCTCAGCGGTCTGCAGCGCAGCGGCGGTCCCCACTGACCGCAATCCACGGGTGGCGTAGTCGGACACCTATTATAACACCAATAGACTGCCACTGGTTTGACCACCCTGGGCACGGACCGGGTCACCGCCACGGAGAACTACAACCCCCAGCGATCCGGCTCCGGGTATCCCCCTGCACAGCACAGGCCCAGGGGGCGCGTCACGTGCAATATAGGTATAACTGAAATGGGAAATAGTAACACCAACTTAATAGCGGCCCTTAAGGCCATAGTCGAACAACTATCCACGCCACCAGGCGCTATACATAATTCTACTAAAACAACTCCACCATTAGCCAGCGTACACAAGGACGCATTCTTTTGCGGGATAAGCCCAATGGGCTCACACATAGATGAGGAAACCAGAATTAAAATATGGACTAATGACTACATCGACATTTGGTCACTTGTAACCGCTGACCAACATACTATAGACAAAGAGAAAAGGATAGCCGACAGACCATTCGACAGAAACAGACAAAAAAGGTCGCAAAGACAATGAGTAACTGGTTACAGGCGTTTTCTGTGCTGTGTTGCATCATGGGCCAAAAGCATCCGGAACGCTGCTCGGAACTATTCATATACCAGGATACGGTATATAACTCGTACAAAGCCCACGGCGGTTCAGCATGCTGGCGCTACGATGAAGAGTTCCGGAGGCGGTTGGCCCTGCAACCACAGCTAGGCTGGGGGGTAAAAGCTACAGACATATGGTTGCGATTAATGCTGTCACAGAAACACCATCCCTTTCCAACAACGGCTACTGGATAACAGGCAACAGCAGGCCAAAATTCAGTGGTAGTACGTAGACCAGGGGCCTGCTGGCAGTACAATGAGGAACACTGTCGTTTCTACACCTTATGCAGATACAAACATGAATGCTCAGCCTGCGGTGCAGCCCACCCCGCGGCAAGATGTTCTCGTCCCACAAGCAAATTATCAATTAAACTCCCACAATCAGAATCCAAGGACCCCGGTGAGCGTAAACGCGATGGGCCCCTGGCTAGACCAATATCCTAAGAAAGACGCAGCGGGGCAGTTACGTTTTGGTTTCACATACGTTTTTTTCATCCCTTTCAAACTTAATAAATCGCCCACCTTTGCAAATAACCTTAAATCTGCAAAAGAGCACCCTGAAATACTTAGGCAAAAAATATAAAAAGAAGTAGCTCTAGGCAGAGTGGCGGGCCCTTTCCCAACACCACCATTCAGTAACCTAAGAGTTTCCCCTCTGGGAATAATCCCCAAAAAAGAGGCTGGTTCATTCCGGCTTATCCATCATTTATCTTACCCAAAAGGAGAGTCTGTAAATGACGGTATTTCGTCTGAAGACGCTTCGGTCTCCTACGCGTCTTTCGACAGAGCAGTAATGTTAGTACGCGATGCGGGGCCCGGAGCGCTGCTCGCTTAATCCGACATAGAATCCGCCTTTCGCCTACTACCGGTGCACCCAGATTGCTACCACCTGCTGGGATGCCAAGTGGACAATGAATACTTCTACGACACTTATTACTTCAAACTATTCAGTTCCTTCCTAGAATGGGTGTTGAGGTACGAAACCGGCAATAGGTCCGTCACACATTACCTAGATGACTTCCTATTCGTCGGACCCAAAGACTCAAATCAATGCCAATCATTACTTAACGAATTCACAAACATCTCTCGACGGTTCGGAGTCCCATTATGCCCTACAAAAACCATAGGCCCCACAACAAAGCTATCATTCTTAGGCATCAAAATCGACACCACAGCAAGGTTATTCCACCTCCCAACAGAAAAAATACAAAAAACACTACACCTCATCGAGGGATTTTGCACAGTACGGAAAGTAACACTACAACAGATGCAAGTGTTACTAGGTCTCCTCGTGTTCGCGAGCCGGGTGATGCCAGTTGGAAGGGTTTTTTCTCGTCGTTTATCCCTTACAACAAAACGTGCATTAAAACCGAGTCATAGAATCAGAATCAGCAGGCAGTTTCGGGCAGACTTAGAGGTGTGGAAAACCTTCTTACAATCATTCAATGGTCACACGTTATTTATGTCAGCAGAACAGTCCAACATTGAACTAACATTATTCACCGGGGCAGCAGAAGCGGGTGGATACTAGATAACCAGTGATGCACAGGCTTATGGCCTCCGTATTGGTCTGAACAAGGGTTAACAAAAAAACAGACACTCCTGGAACTCTTCCCAATAGTGGTAGCCAAAGAAATATGGGGCACGTACCTAGCGAACAAAAATATACGCTTCATAACAAATAACACCAGCCTAGCGCACTGCATTAATAAGATGGCATCGTCGTTTCTCCCAGTGCTAGGCCTACTACGCCGGCTAGCATTCCTGTGCCTAAAACACAATGTATGGGTCCACGCTAGCCACAATGTGGAGGGGGGGATCTAACGCTGCTGCTAACGCTTTATCACAATTCAATTGGCAGGTTTTCAGAGAGCTCCTCCCCAGCGCCCACCCGTCGGGCACCAGTTGCCCACCCTCCCTATGGGATCTAGTGGCAAACAGCTGATGCCATTAATCAGAGCGTCAGTCGCCCCGTCAACGTGGAAAGCATACGGTAAGGCATGGGAAGACTGGACACGACTAGTAGCAGGCAGACTGGTTGACCAATGTGAACAAGCCTGACTAGATGTAACCATAGAATTTCTCCACCAGCTAATGATGAGGGGAATATCAGGGGCGTCAGCGCAGCGGTGGCGGACCGGAGTAGCATTTCATTACCAACTACTGAATTGGGGAGATGTGACAAAAAGATTCATCATCAGTCAAGCCTTAAAAGGGTGGAAAAGAGGTCAGACAAGTCAGGAGTGCAGACATCCCCTGTCACTAAATCTGCTCTCATATCCCTAACACCATTAACATGCCACTCACAATTTGAAGCAACACTACTGTCTACTGCATTTGTGATCGCCTTTTTCGGGGCGCTACGCATAAGCGAATTAGTCCCTCGATCCAAAATCACCACCAGTGGAGGCTTATTACACCAGGACGTAGTCATAGCCAATAATGCAATACGTCTACGCATACGCAAATCCAAAACAGACCCAGCGGGCAAGGGCACTTGGGTGCTTCTAAAACCCACAAACAGTACACTGTGTCCGGTAACAATAGTAAAAACACATACAGCCATCAGGCCACAAAGTAATTTCTTCCTATCACACATTGATGGAACGCCATTATCAAGATACCAGTTCCAATTTATATTTAATAAATGCCTAACATCAGCAGGGAACCACCCCAAAGATTACGGGACACACTCATTCCGCATAGGCGCGGCCACGGAAGCAGCTAGAGCAGGACTGTCAGAAACGGAAGTGCAGAGGATAGGCAGATGGCGATCCGCGTGTTTTGCGAGATACATAAGACAGGACTTGTTATCCTAACGTGGTTTGTTTCTTTTATAGGTGACGATAAGCCAACAGTGTGGGTGATAGGCCACTCGTACATATACTGCGCAGAAAAAAGGGCGACAGTCCACCCAGGCGGGAGGAATATGGGGTTTCATGACACATATTTCAACTGGAGAGGTATTAGAGGCCTGCGTTGGCCACAGGTACTAATGGAGGTAATCAACATAGGGAGAGAAGCAACAGGTCCGGTTATCTTAGTTATACACGCTGGGGGAAACGACTTTGGTCATTACAAGATCGCAGAACTAATGGCAATAATGAAGCTAGACACTGAGTGCTTCAGAGCATTTTTTAGTAAACGAACTATAGTATGGTCAGAGATTGTGCCGAGAGCGGTATGGCGAGGTGCGCGAGACAGTGCAGCCATCGAACGGACAAGGCGGCTAATAAATATTCGGATGGCAAGATTTTTAAAGGAAAGAGGTGGTGTAGTGATAAGACACCGAGAACTGGAAGGAGATAAAGCTGGCCTCATATGGCCCGACGGTGTTCATTTAACGGATATTGGACTGGACATATTCCTGTCAGGACTCCAGGACGGAGTGGAGCAAGCGTTAATGATGATGGGTGTGGGTCGGAGTCCTGCATACGAGTATGCAGGATCCTCCGTGGCCTGAAATAGAAAGGACATGTTGGAAAGTTACTCTTGTTGGCCAACTTGCCGGTGTGGAGACACAGGGCATGCTGCAACAAGAGGAATTATTTTTGGAAATAAAATGCCTTTCTAATGGAATGAGTTAAAGAGTTAAAAAAGCTGTGACTGATCCTCACCCATCCAGTTGTAAGAGTTAGATTATTGTATTGTTAAGGAAGGGGTGGCGGTAGGGGGGCTGAGTGTCGGGGTTTCGTTGGGGGTCCCCACAGTCTAATTTATTCACCTCGTATCACATCAGGTACATGTCAGGCAGGTCTTACAGATACTCAAAGATAATACATTTCTCTGGTTTGACAAATAATTTATGTTCTCCATTCAGGAGGTCCCTTTTCAGGGTTATTTCTTATCATTCACTGTTTTTGCATGGATCTGGCAAAAGTCCGGACGGTACTGGATTAGTATAATATTCAGGACTTAAAGGCGTTACAAAGTTTTTTGGGTTTTGCCAGCTGCTACTGTAAGTTCATCAAAAACTTTTTGGTAGTGGCCAAACCTCTGATGGACGATTTTGCAAAATAATAAACTCTTCATTTTTTTTTTTCTATTTTTTTTTCCATTCTTGTAGCTAAACACAATCCAGCTAAGTTTTAAAATTGAAATGAAGCCCCTGTACCCCCCTCTCTAGGTGCTTCTGTACCAACTCCTCCCTGGTCCAGGACAGTCTCTGCATCACGGCCTCCATCAATAACCTATTGACACATGATTGTGGCAGCCCTCACGTGCTGGTATATCACGCTGCCAATAGAAATGGGAAGCGGCACAGAAATCACAAAATAAAGGCAGTGTTTGTGGTAATGCAAGAATCCAACAAGCAGAGTAGTCCACACGTCGTACAACAGCCCAACATGGATGATGAAAAGCAGTAACCAGCCCAGGGGATGGGGATGACTTGGTACTCGGGCCTTTGCCTGGCCTTGGGGATGTCGCGGTGGTCGGCTCCCAGGCCCGTACCCTGGGGTCACTCTTTAAAAGGGTGGTTGTTTGTTAATTTTATGAACGTTCGTGACACCACCTGTGGTTTCTGATGATAATCACCAGCGCTGCGGCAGTCCACTGAGGCCGGTGATAAGGCAGCTAGATGGTATAGCTCCCCACAGGCGGAGCTAGGCCTCAGGGCAGCGTATGCAAGGGGAATGCAGGACAGGCGAGACCCAGCCGGGTCAGAGCAAGAACGGGGACGGACACGGTACTCACTTCAGTACCTTTTACTGATGGAAAGTCAGGCACATCCCGGAGCACTGTAGGGTGAAGGGTGCATATCAGGATCCTCCCCAATGAGCGGGTGTAGGGCCTCCTGTTTCTTGCCTCTGCATAGTAAGTTTCTGACCTGCCTGGAGCTAGGCCTAACTTTGTCTCTGTCCTGCGCTGGCTGACCTTGTGGTAGGGCCGTTTCTTGGAGTACACGCTCCTCAGCTTGCAGGGCCTATGTGTCTCCCGGCTCTGTTACGTATCAGCACTCTAGCGATCCTGGGACCTGTAGTTCTCCAGGGATTCCGGTTATGCCTTACTGGGTCGTAGAGATCCCTCTAAGCTTCGGACCTGGTGTCCGGTAAATTCTTCGGGGTGAGCTAATTAAGCTCCTCTGCCCCCTATGTACTCACTCTCCACTCACCTCGGGCCCTCACTAGGCAACACACACTGCAGCCGGGACACTGCTCTTCTTCGCCACTCTCAGAGCGTCGGCACACTCCTAGCTCTCTATCCTGAGCTGAGTTCTAGTCTGGAATCACTCTACAGACTGTACTGAACTCTTTCTGCAGGAACTGCTAGGCTCTGGCTCGACTGCACTGAGTCCTTCTGTGTCTGAGCAGGAAACTGCTGAATCACTTTCTGGGCTGCCTGGCTCCACCTTCCCTTTATATATCCCTAACGGGCTCCCTCTGGTGGTCTGAGGTGGAAGGTGGAGGTGTGTGAATGCTTATGAGGGCGTCTTGTGGAGGAATCCATCAATGCACACTTCTAAGATCTGTGATACCAAGCGCAGCTGGGTGTCACAGCAGCGAACGTCGCGTCTTCAGGCGTCTGTGTAAGAACATCACATTTTTGTTTTCCTCCCTGAATAAGCACCAAATGGAATAGCTGAATGCCAGGATACAGAGACCGGCGGGGGGCAGGGAGGCGCTGTCCGCTGGATTTTGTGCTGGTTTCACAAGCGGTCACCCTGCAGTTTTCTCTGAATTTGCTGTGGAGACTTTTCACAACACATCTAATAATTGTGAACCTTCCACCTCACATGTTTATTATCTTGTCAGCTGGGCGGGATGAAAGCCGGACAAGAATGATCCTTATTACATATAATGGCTGCACTGAGTGATGGGGAAAAGCCGCAGAGGACTGAGAGCAGAAGGGCAGAGGGGTTTCCTCTTCCTCATAGGAGAAAGTCTACAGGGACCAGTGCAGAAGCCGGTGAGAAGGGGAGACAAGGGCTGAGCCACTTACACAGACAGAAAGCTGAGGAGAGGAGGACATGTTATTACTCCAGGATCCGCTCCATTCCTTCCCTATGTGGCATTCAAGCCCTGAGCTCGGCTTTTCTGGCGCCCCATAGAGAATGAATGGAGCTGCAGTTGATCCCTGACTTTCCACTCCTTCCCGATCAGACAATGGTTCGCAGCGGTCAGACCCCACAATCAGTAAGTGATTACCGAGCCTGTGGATAAGTGATAACTTGTTTTCTTCAGACATCCCCTTTAAGCAATGGAGCATGCCAGCAGAGAAGGTGGGAGAAGGCGCTGGTTACAGGGGAGACTTTACCTCTGGAGGCCGCATATAGGACATGTGAGGGGCGGACACTTCCCGTATTCATCATTACTGAGCCCCCGCTCTGTACGGCTCTTATCTGAGCTGCAGGAGACACAGCAGTTACTAATCAGCCGCTCTCCGTTCACTTGCAGCCGTCCGAGCTCTGCTGTGCCTGTTAGGGGTGAAGTTCGGGTCCTAGGAGGCATCGTCTATGCAGCCTGCACAGCAGATCACAGCCCGGGCACCACGTCTCCGGGTTAATCTCCACCTTTTGAGTTACTTCTTGTGCAGCAGCCCCATGCAAGTTGCTCTGCTCTCCTCGGCCAGCTCCTGCTGAAGACTGAGCTCCTCTGCCCAATCTAGGAGCTCAATAATAACCTGCTATCTTATTACGGTATTATTCTTCTTTCCTATTGCTACTAATACTACCCTATACCTAGAGTGTTGATCCAAAGGAAGGCAAAAACCTCAGGACACCTTCAGCCAATTTGTGTCACAGCGGAAAAATTCCTTCTTGACCCCGAGAAAAGGCGATCAGTCCTAGAACCCTGGATCACACTGCTATTCTACCTACTACTATTACTACTGTTATTTTATTACTTTCTTACTATTATCACTAGTATTATTACTCAAATTACACTAATACTGATATACTGCCACTATATTACTACTATCCTGCTATTATTACTTTGTTGGATTTATACTTACCAGCCGGTATTGCCGTATGATGTTATCGGCAGAGAGGTCCCAGCAGGATGGTCCACATGATGTTCCTCTTTCCTCTCAAATACCGGTTGATGAAATGGCGGACGTTGTTCTGGTTCTGCTTCTTCCTTTTTGTTGTAGGATCGATTGTTGTCTTTTCTGGCCTTTGGCCATCCCTTTCCCCCTAGGGATCTTAAGGTGCAGTTCTGTCCTCTTCGGTCTCCTCTTCCGTTTCCTCTTCAGTGGGTCTCCTCTTCGGTGGTTCTCCTCTTCGGTGGGTCTCCTCTTCGGTGGGTCTCCTCTTCGGTGGGTCTCCTCTTCGGAGGGTCTCCTCTTCGGTAGGTCTCCTCTTGGGTCTCCTCTTCGGTGGGTCTCCTCTTCGGTGGGGTCTCCTCTTCGGTGGGTCTCCTCTTCAGTGGGTCTCCTCTTCGGTGGGGTCTCCTCTTCGGTGGGGTCTCCTCTTCGGTGGGTCTCCTCTCGCCCTGTACCTGTATACCTGCCCTGTGTGCTGCACAAAAGTATATAATAAAGTGTGTGTGTACACAGATATCTATCTCCTGAATGGAATTACTGCTAGATCTCCTGTACATAGAAATATGAGGTTCTTAGCGCACATTTTGAGCAAATTGTGCGAGCCCATCTGCCAACGTCAAGGCGACCTCTTCAGATGGGTCCCTACACTAACACTACACTAACTTACTAACTGGGACTATTTTTTTTTATTATTACCACCATTTTTACTATTTATTATTTTTGCATTAATCCAATTAATTGTAACTGTTATAAAACTAATTAAAAAAAATAAATTCTAATTTTTTTATTAATCTTGTGATTCTAATAATGGTATTACTAAAATCCCTATGCCTAAAGCTGTTGATCCAGAAGAAGGCAAAAACCCCAGGACACCTAACGCCAATTTGTGTCACGGGAAAAATTCCTTCTTGACCCCGGGAAAAGGCGATCAGTCCTAGGACCCTGGATCAAACCTAATAATGTTATTACAAGTTAAATATTACACTAATTATTGTACTACTGGAGTTATTTTCATTTGTTTGTATAAATCTAACTATTTGATATGGTTATTATTAACATTGTGCTATCTTATTACAGTATTACTCTTCTTTCCTATCACTACTAATACTGCCCTATACCTACAGTGTTGATCCAGAAGAAGGCAAAAACCCCAGGACACCTTCAGCCAATTTGTGTCACAGGGAAAAAATTCCTTCTTGACCCCGAGAAAAGGCGATCAATCCTAGAACCCTGGATCAAACCTAATTATGTTACTAGTTATGTCATTACTATTACTGTACTAAATGTACTACTACAGTTGTTTTTAATATAGTTTTTTTTATATATTTTGTCTTATGTCCTGCTTTCTTATTAAAGTACTACTCTAACTTTTCTATAACTATTTAATATTACTGTATTGATTGAACTACGTCTATAATTATTTTTATTTACTCTTTGTTCTTTCTATAGATATAACTAGTTTATATTTATTATTAATAATAATAATAACAACCTGCTATCTTATTACGGTATTATTCTTCTTTCCTATTGCTACTAATACTACCCTATACCTAGAGTGTTGATCCAAAAGAAGGCAAAAACCTCAGGACACCTTCAGCCAATTTGTGTCACAGCGGAAAAATTCCTTCTTGACCCCGAGAAAAGGCGATCAGTCCTAGAACCCTGGATCACACTGCTATTCTACCTACTACTATTACTACTGTTATTTTATTACTTTCTTACTATTATCACTAGTATTATTACTCAAATTACACTAATACTGATATACTGCCACTATATTACTACTATCCTGCTATTATTACTTTGTTGGATTTATACTTACCAGCCGGTATTGCCGTATGATGTTATCGGCAGAGAGGTCCCAGCAGAATGGTCCACATGATGTTCCTCTTTCCTCTCAAATACCGGTTGATGTAATGGCGGACTTTGTTCTGGTTCTGCTTCTTCCTTTTTGTTGTAGGATCGATTGATGTCTTTTCTGGCCTTGGGCCATCCCTTTCCCCCTAGGGATCTTAAGGTGCAGTTCTGTCCTCTTCGGTCTCCTCTTAGGTTTCCTCTTCGGTGGGTCTCCCCTTCGGTCTCCTCTTCGGTGGTTCTCCTCTTCGGTGGGGCTCCTCTTCGGTGGGGCTCCTCTTCGGTGGGGTTCCTCTTGGGTTTCCTCTTCGGTGGGTCTCCTCTTCGGTGGGTCTCCTCTTCGGTAGGTCTCCTCTTGGGTCTCCTCTTCGGTGGGTCTCCTCTTCGGTGGGGTCTCCTCTTCGGTGGGGTCTCCTCTTCGGTGGGGTCTCCTCTTCGGTGGGGTCTCCTCTTCGGTGGGTCTCTTCTTGGGTCTCCTCTTCGATGGGGTCTCCTCTTCGGTGGGTCTCCTCTTCGGTGGGGTCTCCTCTTCGGTGGGGTCTCCCCTTCGGTGGGTCTCCTCTTGGGTCTCCTCTTCGGTGGGTCTCCTCTTCGGTGGGGTCTCCTCTTCGGTGGGGTCTCCTCTTCGGTGGGGTCTCCTCTTCGGTGGGTCTCTTCTTGGGTCTCCTCTTCGGTGGGTCTCCTCTTCGGTGGGTCTCCTCTTCGGTGGGGTCTCCTCTTCGGTGGGGTCTCCTCTTCAGTGGGATCTCCTCTTCGGTGGGATCTCCTCTTCGGTGGGTCTCCTCTTCGGTGGGTCTCCTCTTGGGTCTCCTCTTTGGTGGGTCTCCTCTTTGGTGGGTCTCCTCTTTGGTGGGTCTCCTCTTGGGTCTCCTCTTCGGTGGGTCTCCTCTTCGGTGGGGTCTCCTCTTCGGTGGGTCTCCTCTTGGGTCTCCTCTTCGGTGGGTCTCCTCTTGGGTATCCTCTTTGGTGGGCCTCCTCTTGGGTCTCCACTTCGGTGGGGTCTCCTCTTCGGTGGGGTCTCCCCTTCGGTGGGTCTCCTCTTGGGTCTCCTCTTCGGTGGGGTCTCCTCTTCGGTGGGGTCTCCTCTTCGGTGGGGTCTCCTCCTCGGTGGGGTCTCCTCTTGGGTCTCCTCTTCGGTGGGGTCTCCTCTTCGGTGGGTCTCCTCTTCGGTGGGTCTCCTCTTCGGTTCGGTCTCCTCTTCAGTGGGTCTCCTCTTCGGTGGGTCTCCTCTTGGGTCTCCTGTTCGGTGGGTTTCCTCTTCGGTGGGGTCTCCTCTTCGGTGGGTTCTCCTCTTCGGTGGGGTCTCCTCTTCGGTGGGGTCTCCTCTTGGGTCTCCTCTTCGGTGGGGTCTCCTCTTCGGTGGGTCTCCTCTTCGGTGGGTCTCCTCTTCGGTGGGGTCTCCTCTTCGGTGGGGTCTCCTCTTGGGTCTCTTCGGTGGGGTTTCCTCTTCGGTGGGTCTCCTCTTCGGTGGGGTCTCCTCTTCGGTGGGTCTCCTCTTCGGTGGGTCTCCTCTTCGGTGGGTCTCCTCTTCGGTGGGGTCTCCTCTTCGGTGGGGTCTCCTTTTGGGTCTCCTCTTCGGTGGGGTCTCCTCTTCGGTGGGGTCTCCTCTTGGGTCTCTTCGGTGGGGTTTCCTCTTCGGTGGGTCTCCTCTTCGGTGGGGTCTTCTCTTCGGTGGGGTCTCCTCTTCGGTGGTTCTCCTCTTCGGTGGGGTCTCCTCTTCGGTGGGGTCTCCTCTTCGATGGGGTCTCCTCTTCGGTGGGTCTCCTCTTCGGTGGGGTCTCCTCTTCGGTGGGTCTCCTCTTCGGTGGGGTCTCCTCTTCGGTGGGGTCTCCTCTTCGGTGGGTCTCCTCTTCGGTGGGTCTCCTCTTCGGTGGGGTCTCCTCTTCGGTGGGTCTCCTCTTCGGTGGGTCTCCTCTTCGGTGGGGTCTCCTCTTCGGTGGGGTCTCCTCTTCGGTGGGGTCTCCTCTTCGGTGGGGTCTCCTCTTTGGTGGGGTCTCCTCTTCGGTGGGTCTCCTCTTCGGTGGGGTCTCCTCTTCGGTGGGGTCTCCTCTTCGGTGGGGTCTCCTCTTCGGTGGGGTCTCCTCTTTGGTGGGGTCTCCTCTTCGGTGGGGTCTCCTCTTCGGTGGGGTCTCCTCTTTGGTGGGGTCTCCTCTTTGGTGGGGTCTCCTCTTTGGTGGGATCTCCTCTTTGGTGGGATCTCCTCTTTGGTGGGATCTCCTCTTTGGTGGGATCTCCTCTTTGGTGGGATCTCCTCTTTGGTGGGGTCTCCTCTTCGGTGGGGTCTCCTCTTTGGTGGGGTCTCCTCTTTGGTGGGGTCTCCTCTTTGGTGGGATCTCCTCTTTGGTGGGATCTCCTCTTTGGTGGGATCTCCTCTTTGGTGGGATCTCCTCTTTGGTGGGATCTCCTCTTTGGTGGGATCTCCTCTTCGGTGGGTCTCCTCTTGGGTATCCTCTTTGGTGGGTCTCCTCTTGGGTCTCCTCTTCGGTGGGTCTCCTCTTTGGTGGGTCTCCTCTTGGGTCTCCTCTTCGGTGGGGTCTCCTCTTCGGTGGGTCTCCTCTTCGGTGGGTCTCCTCTTTGGTGGGGTCTCCTCTTGGGTGGGGTCTCCTCTTGGGTGGGGTCTCCTCTTGGGTGGGGTCTCCTCTTCGGTGGGGTCTCCTCTTCGGTGGGGTCTCCTCTTGGGTCTCCTCTTCGGTGGGGTCTCCTCTTCGGTGGGTCTCCTCTTCGGTGGGGTCTCCTCTTGGGTCTCTTCGGTGGGGTTTCCTCTTCGGTGGGTCTCCTCTTCGGTGGGGTCTCCTCTTCGGTGGGGTCTCCTCTTCGGTGGGGTCTCCTTTTGGGTCTCCTCTTCGGTGGGGTCTCCTCTTGGGTCTCCTCTTCGGTGGGGTCTCCTCTTCGGTGGGGTCTCCTCTTCGGTGGGGTCTCCTCTTCGGTGGGGTCTCCTCTTCGGTGGGGTCTCCTCTTCGGTGGGGTCGTCTCTTCGGTGGGGTCTCCTCCTGGGTCTCCTCTTCGGTGGGGTCTCCTCTTCGGTGGGGTCTCCTCTTCGGTGGGGTCTCCTCTTGGGTCTCCTCTTCGGTGGGGTCTCCTCTTCGGTGGGGTCTCCTCTTGGGTCTCCTCTTCGGTGGGGTCTCCTCTTCGGTGGGGTCTCCTCTTGGGTCTCCTCTTCGGTGGGGTCTCCTCTTCGGTGGGGTCTCCTCTTGGGTCTCCTCTTCGGTGGGGTCTCCTCTTCGGTGGGTCTCCTCTTGGGTCTCCTGTTCGGTGGGTTTCCTCTTCGGTGGGGTCTCCTCTTCGGTGGGGTCTCCTCTTCGGTGGGGTCTCCTCTTCGGTGGGGTCTCCTCTTCGGTGGGGTCTCCTCTTGGGTCTCCTCTTCGGTGGGGTCTCCTCTTCGGTGGGTCTCCTCTTCGGTGGGGTCTCCTCTTGGGTCTCTTCGGTGGGGTTTCCTCTTCGGTGGGTCTCCTCTTCGGTGGGTCTCCTCTTCGGTGGGGTCTCCTCTTCGGTGGGGTCTCCTCTTCGGTGGGGTCTCCTCTTCGGTGGGGTCTCCTCTTCGGTGGGGTCTCCTTTTGGGTCTCCTCTTCGGTGGGGTCTCCTCTTGGGTCTCCTCTTCGGTGGGGTCTCCTCTTGGGTCTCCTCTTCGGTGGGGTCTCCTCTTCGGTGGGGTCTCCTCTTCGGTGGGGTCGTCTCTTCGGTGGGGTCGTCTCTTCGGTGGGGTCTCCTCCTGGGTCTCCTCTTCGGTGGGGTCTCCTCTTCGGTGGGGTCTCCTCTTGGGTCTCCTCTTCGGTGGGGTCTCCTCTTCGGTGGGGTCTCCTCTTGGGTCTCCTCTTCGGTGGGGTCTCCTCTTGGGTGGGGTCTCCTCTTGGGTCTCCTCTTCGGTGGGGTCTCCTCTTCGGTGGGGTCTCCTCTTCAGTGGGGTCTCCTCTTCAGTGGGGTCTCCTCTTCGGTGGGGTCTCCTCTTCGGTGGGGTCTCCTCTTCGGTGGGGTCTCCTCTTCGGTGGGGTCTCCTCTTCGGTGGGGTCTCCTCTTGGGTGGGGTCTCCTCTTCTCAGGAAACACAACCAGATATTAGGAGCAATCCTCAACTGACAGAGTGCTACTACTGACCACCGCGCTGCCCTCATCCCTCTAAGAAAGTGTTTTTTCCTGTTTTACACAGAATGCAGACTACTGTGCAGCAACCTATACTCCCGAGGGGCCGCAGGAAACTGGAGTGAATAATGTCCTCCTCTTCCTTTAAATTACGCTTATGCCATGTTCTCACTAGTGCTATCGGCTTTCATTGGCGATTTAAGCTTTTTGGTATTTTTGATGCTGTATAGTTAGTCACAAAATTACCTGAGACGTAATAAATAGCATTAAAGCTGCAGTAATTTTTTTATATACACTGCTCAAAAAAATAAAGGGAACACTTAAACAACAGAATATAACTCCAAGTAAATCAAACTTCTCTGAAATCAAACTGTCCACTTAGGAAACAACACTGATTAACAATCAATTTCACATGCTGTTGTGCAAATGGAATAGACAATAGATGGAAATTATTGGCAATTATCAAGACACCCTCAATAAAGGAGTGGTTCTGCAGGTGGGGATCACAGACCACATCTCAGTACCAGTGCTTTCTGGCTGATGTTTTGGTCACTTTTGAATGTTGGTTGTGCTTTCACACTCGTGGTAGCATGAGACGGACTCTACAACCCACAGAAGATGCTTAGGTAGTGCAGTTCATCCAGGATGGCACATCAGTGAGAGCTGTGGCAAGGAGGTTTGCTGTGTCTGTCAGTGTAGTGTCCAGAGGCTGGAGACGCTACCAGGAGACAGGCCAGTACACCAGGAGAGATGGAGTGGGCCTTAGGAGGGCAACAACCCAGCAGCAGGACCGCTACCTCCGCTTTTGTGCAAGAAGCAACAGGAGGAGCACTGCCAGAGCCCTGCAAAATGACCTCCAGCAGGCCACAAATGTGCATGTGTCTGCACAAATGGTTAGAACTGACTCCATGAGGGTGGTATGAGGGCCCGACGTCCACAGATGGGGGTTGTGCTCACAGCCTAACACTGTGCAGGACGCTTGGCATTTGCCACAGAACACTAGAATTGGCAAACTCGCCACTGGCTCGCTGTGCTCTTCACAGATGAAAGCAGGTTCACACTGAGCACATGTGACAGACGTGACAGTGTCTGGAGACACCATGGAGAGCCATCTGCTGCCTGCAACATCCTTCAGCACGACCGGTTTGGCAGTGGGTCAGTAATGGTGTGGGGTGGCATTTCTTTGAAGGGCCGCACAGCCCTCCATGTGCTCGCCAGAGGTAGCCTGACTGCCATTAGGTACCGAGATGAGATCCTCAGGCCCCTTGTGAGACCATATGCTGGTGCAGTGGGCCCTGGGTTCCTCCTAATGCAGGACAATGCCAGACCTCATGTTGCTGGAGTGTGTCAGCAGTGCCTGCAAGATGAAGTCTTTGAAGCTATGGACTGGCCCGCCTGTTCCCCAGAGCTGAATCCGATTGAGCACATCTGGGACATCATGTCTCGCTCCATCCACCAACATCACATTGCACCACAGACTGTCCAGGAGTTGGCGGATGCTTTAGTCCAGGTCTGGGAGGAGATCCCACAGGAGACCATCCGCAACCTCATCAGGAGCATGCTCAGGCATTGTAGGGAGGTCATACAGGCACGTGGAGGCGACACAATACTGAGCCTCATTTTGACTTGTTTTAAGGACATTACATCAACGTTGGATCAGCCTGTAGTGTGTGTTCAATGGAAATCAAATTTATTAACCAATGGAGGCCTGGATTTGGAGTCACCCCCAAAATTAAATTGGAAAAACACACTACAGGCTGATCCAACTTTGATGTAATGTCCTTAAAACAAGTCAAAATGAGGCTGACACACTCCAGCCCCATGAGGTCTGGCATTGTCCTGCATTAGGAGGAACCCAGGGCCCACTGCACCAGCATATTGTCTCACAAGGGGTCTGAGGATCTCATCTCGGTACCTAATGGCAGTCAGGCTACCTCTGGCGAGCACATGGAGGGCTTTGCGGCCCTCCAAAGAAATGCCACCCCACACTATTACTGACCCACTGCCAAACCGGTCATGCTGAAGGATGTTGCAGGCAGCAGATCGTTCTCCACGGCGTCTCCAGACTCTGTCACGTCTGTCACATGTGCTCAGTGTGACCCTGCTTTCATCTGTGAAGAGCACAGGGAGCCAGTGGCGACTTTGCCAATCCTGGTGTTCTGTGGCAAATGCCAAACATCCTGCACGGTGTTGGGTTGTGAGCACAACCCCCATCTGTGGACATCGGGCTCTCATACCACCCTCATGGAGTCGGTTTCTAACCGATTGTGCAGACATGCACATTTGTGGCCTGCTGGAGGTCATTTTGCAGGGCTCTGGCAGTGCTCCTCCTGTTCCTCCTTGCACAAAGGCGGGGGTAGCGGTCCTGCTGCTGGGTTGTTTCCGTCCTTCGGCCCCCTCCACATCTCCTGGTGTACTTGCCTGTCTCCTGGTAGCGCCTCCAGCCTCTGGACACTACGCTGACAGACACAGCAAACCTCCTTGCCACAGCTCGCATTGATGTGCCATCCTGGATGAGCTGCACTACCTGAGCAACTTCTGTGGGTTGTAGAGTCCTTCTTATGCTACCACGAGTGTGAAAGCACAACCACCATTCAAAAGTGACCAAAACATCAGCCAGAAAGCACTGTTACTGAGATGTGGTCTGTGGTCCCCACCTGCAGAACCACTCCTTTATTGAGGGTGTCTTGATAATTGCCAATAATTTCCATCTATTGTCTATTCCATTTGCACAACAGCATGTGAAATTGATTTTCAATCAGTGTTGTTTCCTAAGTGGACAGTTTGATTTCACAGAAGTTTGATTTACTTGCAGTTATATTCTGTTGTTTAAGTGTTCCCTTTATTTTTTTGAGCAGTGTGTATTTTCTTATGTCCATGTATTTATTACTAAAAGTAATTTTTTACATTTAGGTTTCATTTTTCACTGGTTATTACAGACTTATTGCTTCCCTGCACATTCAAGTTTCATGTTTTCTTTGGGCATAGATCAGCTAAAAGGCACTCAGGAAAAAAAAAACAGATGAAAGATCTACACACTCTCCCTTAAGACTGTCAGAAGGAGCTCACTGATAGATTCTCAGTTAGCTAATTTTGCAGCCAGGAATAGACAGTGCAGCACAGATGCTACAGAACGCAACATTTTTAATGAAACTCAATTACAGAAATCAATTTTAGCCCCAAATACTTGCATTAAAGTAAAAAAAAACAAATGGCCCCAAAGCTGGACAACCGCTTTAACTCCTTACCAACATCTGCCGTACATGTCTGGTATAAGTCAGTAGCGGGTGTATGGAGCAGAGTCAGCTCGCCCCGTACATGGCAGATAATGGCTGTGACAAACAACCAGGACCTGCCGTTAAGAGCTGCGAGTGGAGCGAAGATCTGCCCACCACTGTTAACCTGTTCAGTGCTGCTGTCAATCACTAACAGCAGCATTAACAGCGCGCCGGCATTGGGACGCATCGTTCCATGCGCCCACCGGCGCTCCTGTGACGCGATCACAGGGCACGCACGGACTGCTATGACATCCGGGGGTCTGCTGAAGCCTCCGTGCCTGTCATCATAAAGCTTCATTTGGGCTGTAAAGAAGACCGTGATTTTGCTATATGGAGCTTTACTGTGGTATCGCTGTATATAGCACAAGCAATCAGATAATGTATACAAATGCAGTGAAAATTAAAAAAAAAAAAAAAGTTTAAAATATTAAAACTCTACACGTTCAACTCACCTCCCACTAAAAATAAAGATAATAAAAATATACACATTTGTGGTATGGTCTCTTTCATAGAAATACAATCTATCCAAATATAAAAAAAAATAAACTATCAGTGAACACAGAAAAAAATTCAAAAAGCCAAAATTGCATTTTTTTCGTTCGCCACAATACTACAGAAAACCCTGTAAGAAGCGATGACCATGTCATATGTGTCCCAAAATGTTATCAATAAAGTCCTCTTGCCCTTCAAAAAATAAGCTCCACACAGCTCCATCAACCCGAAAAACGAAAATGTTACGGGTCTCAGAAAGAATGGTGACACCATAAAAAAAAGTTTTTTTCTTTTGCCAAAACTATTGGAGAAGTTTGGTCTTGCTGTGATCACACTGAGGAGTAGGATCCTATTACCAGGTCATTTTCACCACACTATGTACGCCGTTAAAACCCTTCCCAGAAAAACAGGGTCAGGCTTTTTTTTTCCTCGCACTTTTACTGCACTTGGAATGTTTTTCCCGTTTTCTAGTACTATGTGGTAAATGAATGGTGGGATTTATAAGTACCGCTCATCCTACAAAATAACAAGACCTCACACTATGTGGACAGACATGAAAAAGTTATAGCCCTTGGAAAAAGCCAAGGAAAAAACAGAAAAAAACCATCAATTGGTTCTGTTGGGAAGGGGAAAAGCTGAAGAAACGCATGTAACAGCAGAATATGGAGGAAGGTGAGATATCACAGGCTGGTGGATACTACCTGCTCCATCGCTGGCAGAGTAACCCATCCCCATGGTGGCCGCTGAGATCTTCTCTTGTAGAAACGGATCCAAAATCTATAAAACATGGGGAACAGTCAGCAGAGGGTTTGGTGATTCGCTCATATTGGCGATATACCCAGGGGCATTACTGGGCACAGGGAAGATTGGGAATGAATAGGATTGGCTGCTAGATATGTGATCTCTTCCATTAAAGGGGATGTCTAGTTGGAACAAGTTCTCACTGATCTCTGGATAGGTGATGACTCTTAGATCGGTGGGTGTGGCCGCTATGACCCAATCAGCAGAACAGCACTTATAGATAGAAGTGAGCGAAGTGCAAATGTTCAGCCGCCGGTCCGTTCATTCTCTATGGGGGGCGCTGTACTCCGCTTTCTCCTGCATAGAGAATGAATGGAGCGGTGGTCCGGGGAGGGTCTAGCAGGGATTAGTTGGGTTCCCAGCAGATCTAGAAGTTGTCACTTATCATGTGTTGGGGAATAATGACTTCTCCTCTGATAAATGTGCTGATTCCTGTCAGTTGTGGTCGCTGAGTGCGTGTGATGGGATGTGGCTCCGTCCGTTATATTATATCACGTCTTATACCTATAATCTCGCTGATCGCAGGTGTCTGTCTTCACACTCAGATGAGATGGAACAAACTGACCATATAGAACTTTTTTTTTTTTTTCTTCAAATTCAAACCGAGCAATCCTATTGGCTGAGTATGAATGCAGTTACCATGGTGACAGAAGTAGCTGCAGATTTAAAGGGACAAGATACTAATATTGTACTAAAGTGTATTTTATTATATACTTCACATAACTGACTGGGTACACCTTGGTGCTGGTGGGATGGCTTTTTTTTTTTTAAATCAATAAACATGTTTACTAAGTACCCTATATTATATATATTTCCTATTGCTTTTTACTTACTTATAGCAGGGTATATGTTCATATTGTTTCTATCCTAAGTTTGTCTATTTTCTAAGAGACGGTGGCAAACTTCTTCCTCGCCTGTGAAGCACAGCTTTCAATTATTCCTATCGTAAACCAGGTAAAAAGCTTCGAGCCGAGCGCGATCAGACTCCTTCAGTCCCGCAGCAGGTAAATCTGTGACCATCGCCGGCACTCCTGCTGTTCCTAGTACCGATCCCTCTGAGCGGCTGTGCAGTAATGAAGGCTGGATTCACCCCAAACTTGCTCTTCTTTTTTTTCGATTTCCAGTTCTGGTAATTAGTGATACACATGTGTATATCCAGTGGTCAACTCAAAACCTATGTATGGAAAATCAATTGTTTGCTGTATGCATCTCATTTGTAGGATGCACACTATTCATTTCAATATGGAGCGGAGTAGGAGGAGACTTTCATTACTGTCGCCCTTTACTTCCTCCCTGCTGATAGGAAATGCCATGCTGTTTGCTTGTGTCCTGTGATTACAGCAGCCTGCAACAGTTTTCAGCGTGCACTCCCCGGCTCAGGCATCAAGCAGTAAATGATAACATTAAAACGCTGCTACCCCTTTGTTAGTCACTTTTTTATCTTCTTCCCCTTCTACGAATGCTATAGTCCGTTATTCTAGAACTGCTCTGAAAATGGTTCTCTCTGGAGTGTTGGGATTTGGGTTTAGGGTGGGTTATGGGAATTGAAGTTCAGATACTTTGTTCATATTTTTACTATGGAATTACTATGTCATGTATGTTATTTGAAAGATGGAATATTTGTAGTTGGAGTTTTTCAATAAAAATGATTTGATTAAAAAAAATATGAAATTAAAATTCCTCTGTTCTTGAGAAAGCATAGGATTTTACTAAGAGGTAAATTGCACGTTCCTTGTTTTCCGGGCACTTTACATTTTTGCTAGTTTTGTACGATTACACAATCCCTTTTATAGGCCAGTGCCAGTTGTACATCTCTCCCTAAACTCTTGTTCACACTATATTTTAAGCCAGTTTTCTTATATGGTTTCTAGATGTTGTCCAGCTTTGATAAATAATTAGTATTTATACTTTTGCTTTTAGATAGACTTGAAGAATGCAGATCCGGAAAGGGTGGAGAAACAAATTGAGAAGATGTTTGACGTTGCCGCTAGTGACTGTATCCGGGTACGATGCGCTCCAGATCAAAATCATTCCTGTAGGCAAATTTAACTCCGCTGTCTGTACCTTGTCTTTTTATTTTTTTCTACAAAATGTGGCTGGAAAAGGGGCAATGTAGCGAGGAATTGACATCAATTTTTGGTGTTAAAAAAAAACAAAAAACTTTTGTGACGCATCATTTTTGCGCAAAAATGTGCAGCTTCCTATTTTACAGCACTCTTGCCACTTTTAGAAATTGGGCTTGGTAAGCTACACAGGTCTAAGAACGACGGGTGACGTTAAAAGTGGATAAAGATACACGGTGGCTCAGTGGTTAGCATTGTTGTTTTGCAGCACTGGGATCCTGGGTTCAAATCCCACCAAGGACGACATCTGCAAGAAGTTTGTATGTTCTCCCTGTGTTTGCGTGGGTTTCCTCCGGGTTCTCCAGTTTTCTCCCACACTCCAAAGACATACTGATAGGGAATGTAGATTGTGAGCCCCGATGGGGGCAGTGATGATAATGTCTGTAAAGTGCTGTGAAATTAATGGCGCTATATAAGTGAGTATAATAAATAAAGATAGATGGAAGTGCTACATAAACATTTATCAAACATCGTGCAACACTTTGATACATTTGGCACAAATAATGGTAACACAACCACAAGCAAAACTGACCTGAGAAAGTCCCTTTATGATACATTTTTCAGAAAGAATTTGAAAGATTTAAAGCGTTAGAAATGAAGAAGATTATCCAATATCCCAGAAAAAGGAAAAGTCTCCAGATGTCTTTATGCCGGATGCCGGTCTGTGTCCATACCTAAAGAAGAGCTGCCAAAAGAATGGGAAAGGAATCCTTTAGTAAACATAAATATCCATTGGGGTTTTAGGTGTTAAAAAAATGATCATATGAAAGATTTTGTGATCTGCGTTTACCTGATTGTAATAACAACATTAAAGCCCCATTCAGATGTACAGGTTTTATCCATGAGAAACTGAGCAGAATGATATATAGGTTTGTGGGAGAAGATTCAGTATAAATTGTAATTTATTCATTAGATTTGAGAGTCCTCAGTGGTTGATACCTTTAATGGCTAACGGAAAAGATGGTAACAAATTGCAAGCTTTCCAGACGACTCAGGCTTCTTCATCAGGCAGACCTGAGACCTGAGTAGTCTGGAAAGCCTGCAATTTGTTACCTTTTAATGGCTAACGGAAAAGATGGTATCAACCACTGAGGACTCTCAAATCTAAATACTCTTCTATCTACTGGCTAATACGGTACAAAGATAGATGTTTTTCCTGTATCAATTTATTCAGTGGAATCCTGCTGTTTGTACAGATGAGTCCAGTGGGCGGTCCTACTAGTGATTGACAGCTATCTTTGCCTGCATGGTCATACAGGGAACTGTCAATCACTTAGTAGGACCGCCCACTGGACTAGTGTACATACGGCAGGACTTTTCACTGCATAAAATGCCAGTTTTGCTGACTCTCTTCCCACAGATATGTCTATCAGTCTGATCAACTTCTCTGCTCTACAACATCCCCCTACAGATCTTATACCATTTCAGCATGACAGGTTCCTTTAATCACCTGCAGATGACATAAGTAGCCATGTTCTGTGTGGCTTACGGAGGGGCTTGATTGCTTGTCAGCTTCAAACAGGTTTCATTTCTTCTGATTCGTTGTAGCCGAGTTCTAAACTGTATTAAGAAATTCATTTCTCTGTTTATTTCTATTAGATGTCGGGGAAGCTTGGAACAAATGTGGAAAGTGTTCTTCAAGAAGTTGTCAGGAGGCTTCCACCGTGAGTACGGACTAATGCGGCTCTATCCATCTTCTCTTTATTAAAGGGAACCTGTCACCTTGGAAAATGCTATGTACCTGCAGGTATAGGGTTAATCTGCAGATAAATATTGTTACAATGCTGCCCGGCCGCCTTATTGATAGTGTAGGTACCGGGAGAAAATTAACTTCTTTCCTCCCTGCAGCCGCCGGCCTTCACTCATCGTTCTGCACGGAGCGGCTACAGTCTTGGATCACAGCACCGCTCGCTATATCAGGGGCGACGGCTGTAAACCCGGCCCGGATTTTGATTGACAGCTTGCTCTGCACAGATGCGCTGCAGAACCACTTAGAATCTGAGTGAAGGAGTAGTATGTTCACAGATAGAGAACATGGCTCATCCACGTGCAGATCTGCTCCACGTCCGATTACATATTTGTGGGAGAAACCCTAGTGGCAGCCTCATATTTCTGACATTGATCCTCTAGCACTATTTGTGCACCTGCGGCTCCCAGCATAACTTGATGAGAGACCGTCAGCCTGCTGGGACCTGTAGTTTCACTACAGCAGGAGTGTCACAAGCTGCGGACCTCCGCTCACTCCAGCACTGGTCGGCATTTTCAGCACGTGAACGTACGCTATGCTTTCTGGAGACACAAGGGTGTAGATCATTTTATCAAACCCATGACTGTAAGTTTGCTGAACCCTAAGTGGATTATATTGTTCCCACAGTTTCAGTTTTGGGCCATTTAAGGGGAATTTAAAGGGTTCTGGCCACTGATTTTCCTTAAAGGGGATCAGTATCCCTGTATGTCTTTGTATACACTTGCTAAAGACCTATAACAGGTCGAAACGTTATGTGATGGCGGAATAAACTTTGTCTTTTGGAATTCATCACTGCACTGAACGCGGTTTACTTACCTTTATCCCCCTTAACAGGATGTCTTATTTTTGTGTTTTAGTCCCAAGATTGAAAAGGGCAGCCCTCTTAAAGCCCTGCTGTTTGACTCCACGTTTGATCACTACAGAGGCGTCGTAGCAGCATCGCCCTGTGTGGAGGTGACGTGTGTAAAGGCAATAAAATCGTGTCTGCCCACTCTGGCAAGTGCTATGAAGTCAATGAGGTTGGCATACTGACCCCAGAGGAAGTGCCAGCCGAAAAACTACGTTTTTTTGTAATAATTTTATTAGCCTTTCCCTCTGTCTTCACCAATCAGCCCTCTGTATTGATGATCAGATCAAAGATCTAGACAGGGATTGTCTCACGCTGCATCTCCTTCCTGATTGTATCACTGAGAAGACAGAAGCTGCCCCATCCCATTCTCCAAGAAATGCAGAACCCAATGCATCTGCTGTCCGTGATCCGCTTATTGTTAGAGGACTTCATTAGGGACTGCATTTTCTCATTGCTTAAGAAATTGTTGGGGGATCCTGCTAATTGCTGAATAATAAAACTGCAGCACCGCTCCATTTAAAGCAGTGTTTCCCAAACTCCAGTCCTCATGGCCCCCAACAGGTCAGGTTTTCAGGATTTCCTCAGTATTACACATGTGATGAAAGTATCATCAAGGAATCAGGAATTCTCTCACCTGTGCAATACTATGGAAATCCTGAAGACATGACCTGTGGGGGGCCGTGAGGACTGGAGTTTGGGAAACACTGATTTTAAAGGGACTGTCAGCACAGAATGACTATTGAAACCAAGTACAAGCGCTCCGTGGATCACGGCGTGGGCCAATCCTTTATATACTCCTTCCCACCTGCTTGTTTCACCTCGGTCTCCTTCCTTCTATGGTTCTATGAAGCCAGAGCTGTCAATCAAAGAAAAGAAGGGTGTGGATAGAGGGCAAACAAGCAGGTGGGAAGGTGTATATAAATGATTGGCCCCGTCATGAAGCACCGAGAGTTGGGACTTAGTTTGAACAGTCATTCTGTGCTGACAGTCCCTTTAGGTGAACGAGATCCAGATGCAGCTCATTTCACCGCGTAAGGCTGTGTGCCCACTATGCGTTTTTTAAGCGTTTCCGCAGCGGCAATTTCGCCGCAGGAACGCTTAAACGCTTGGTAGAAGGTCTGCAATGTTCCCCAATGATAATCCGCATGTGCTGTGCAGATGCTGCGGAGATTTCCGCTGCTTATTATCATTGCGGAAAAATCCGCAGCACTACCAATTATTTTGCGCAAGCACGGCGTTTTTGCCGCCATTGACTTGCATTGAATCGCTACATGTACACATGCAGATATTATGCAGTTCAATGTGCGGATGGTACCCGGGTCTGGAGAAGAGGAGACTCTCCTCCAGACCTGGGTACCATAGTACCTGTTAAAAAACAAAGAATTTAAAATAAAAAATAAACCTTATACTCACCTTCTGATGGCCCCCGGTCTCCTTAGTGATGCGTCCTGGCTCCCCGGCGGCTCGCGATGGTCTAAAAGGACCTTTCATGACGTCATTTAGTCATGTGACGGGTCGCATCGGATAAGGAGACCGGGGGCCATTGGAAGGTGAGTATAATGTGTTTTTTTATTTTTTACCATTTTTATTCTTTTTTTTAACTAACTTGATCACACTATATAAAATCCATGCCGGTTGCATGGATTTATATAGTGTGACCAAGTTGTCAAGCACTTTTCCAAGTGATGCTAAAATCGCTTGAAAAACGCTTGACAACCCGCATGCGGAATCGTATGTGCAAAACGAGGGAGAAGAAGTAACACAAAAAGAGAGCGGTCAGGCTAGGGGGTACAAAAGTAGACTTATTATAAATTACAAGTGTGCCACAAAAATGCTGTCACATAGTGAATAATCTACACTGGATTAGCAGTATAAAAAATCTATAAATAAATAGTAAGGTATGTAGAGGGAGAATATAAAGTGCTCAGTGCAAAGTAAAGTGCTCCATACTACCCTAGATGTAAATAAAAATCTGGTTTACAGTGCTGTGGACATTAGCAGTAATGTCTCTATCAACCAGAAAATAGTCAGAATAAATAATTACATGGCAAATGATGTGTGACATACATGACAACAGGTAAAAAGGTAGCACACAATATGAAATGATGATAACTATTACTGACCCCCTGAGAACTTCCCGGATCCAACGCGCGTTTTGCCACTGGCTTTGACGAGGATGTAATGTTGAAATGTGAATGTAAAGTATTTAAAGGGAATTTGGCCAATCAAAAATGTCCATACTGGGCAGTCAATTTCGAACATCTATGAATGTATATATTTGCATGGCGCCATGCTGCAGTGAGCCGATCGTGACCTCCTCGGGCGAGCCGCGTCTCCATGGAGCGCAGCACCTCCGTGGAAGGCGGCGTCGGCGTGCGTCTCACGGTGGACTGCATATAGCAGAAGTGATGTAATAGGCATGTCCGGGGAAAGAGAGATCAGTGTGCGTTCCACTGTGGAACACGAAGGAAAAAAGGAGCGTGTCTAGGAAAGGAGAAGTCAGTGTGTGTTCCACTGTGGAACGCATGAAGAAAACCATGGGCAAAGATAAAAGGTGTGTGAGTGCTAGCTAACAAGAGAACTGCCCTGGAAATTAATAACAGGATAGCAGGGAAAGTATATGAGATAATAACGTGAAAATGTTATAGGAGAATATATATCATATGAAAAAATTATATATCTATGATATATGTTAGATAGTGTGACACCTATCATATAATATGACCCATACAGTGCAATTGTGCTAGTGAATATGTAGTGAAAAATATGATGAGATGAAAAATATATTTATATAACAAAAAGGCATGGGGCACATAAATGCATGACATTATACATATATTACTAGAAGATATTTAAATTCTTTAAAATATAAAAAGAGGTTCAAATGCACTGGTGATGATGACGCTCAAGAAGATGACCAACTCTGAAAAATAGCAAACGTCAGGCGAAAGAACTAAGAAGAGAAGGAAAGAAGAAAACGTAAGTATAAACGAATAAAAACAATTAATATAAAAGTAAAAGTAAAATGACCATAATACAATGCACTCCACTAGGAACCACCCAACAATATTAAAGAAATGAAACAAAACTATTTGTCTCATTGAGACCATGGGGGGTTAAGGTGTTCAACACAGTGATCTGTAGCACCCTGAGGATTCGGCTGCTACAGGGGTATTGCACCTCAACCCAGAGGTGTGATATTCCACTCCCGGGTAAGGATGGAGTGTGGGTCTGAGCTCGGTAGGCTGCATGCACTACACACATCCCATTTCCGAGGAGCAGACCGACGGTACTCCCACTTAGAAATGTGCAGGTACGACTGAGTCTGTTCCTGGCTGGAGTGGGAGGGGGGGTGGAACATCCCAAGTAGTGTAGGGGCAGATAGGGGGAGCAGCCTGGGTAAAGTTAGGAGCTCATTGGGTGCTGGTCACCTGAGCTCACACATAGAGGGTGTATATAAGGTGGGCACCAACTAAGAACAGGGTCAGATGCAGAGAACAAGTCAGATGCAGAGAGAAAGTCAGAAGCAGAGGAGAAGAGAGACCCAGAGTGAGAGAGGAGAAGAAAGAGAGACCCAGAGGGGGAAACAGCAGAAAAGGACTCCAAGATCCCAACTTAAATCCCCGGGTGAAGAGTCGGCATCAGGGTACCGGAACCCAAGCTGGTGGGGGTAAAAACATTCCCCAGCCAGAGACCGGAGACCGTGGGCAGCGTTTGCCACGGTCACCCACCACATCCACCCCGAAGGCACACCACATGAAGGGTCAGGGAACCCAAGGCCAAGGGTGTCCCAACAGAAGGCCCGAGGGAGCTGGACCTAGGTGGATCACTGGTGGGGACGGCCAGAGAACGGGACAGAAGGAGAGCTCAGGGCCACGCTCCGGACTTGTTTGGGGGTTGGCTGGATCCAGGACCTGGTGGACGCAGCACGGCTCGGGTGGTCACTCGAAGCTGGAGTGACCAGTACAACATCTGCAGTAAGTAAACACCCTTAACTGCACAACCCGACTCTGTCTTCATTGCCGTCTGCACTGCACCACCACAACCCCCATCCTCTGCACCTGTCCCCTCTGAGGCTATACCCCTCCCGTTGGGGGTTATCCCACCAAGCTGCGCACCCACCATCAGCCTCAGCGGACCCTGCTGCAGCGGCGGCCACAGTGACCGCATCACAACGGGTGGCGTAGTCGACACAAAAGAACTCTTAATAACATCTGTAGGACTGCCACATAACACTGAGTTTGACGCCCTGGGCACGGGCCGGGTCGCAGCCGCTCGGAGACTACAACCCCCCATCTGATCCGGTGCCGGGTATTCCCCTCAAAAAGGAATATGTCCAAGGGGGCGCGTCAACTTTGGCGTAGTCGGCAGGATTACGTGCCCACAACACCCGGGTACTGCGTGCCTGAAGAAAAGTGCAAGTTTACCTCAGAAAGAAGTCTCCCGCCGGTTCCGGAGGGTCCACGCCATCGGACCCCATCACAGGTCGTTTCCCGCCGATTGTCCGCCATTTCCAGCTTGTTCCCGCCATCTGCAGAGTTTCCCGCCACTGGGCGACGCTTCCCGCCAAATCCGAAGATTTCCCGCCTTGGAAGAGCAGCGGACGCCATTATGGGCGTGCCAAAGGAGGGCAAGAGGCCGCCTCCCATCGTGGGCCAGGACAGAAAATGGCGCCAAAAGTGGAAACCGCCCCCACCAACAGAGACTGTGATGCTGGAGGTGTCTGTCAGCGTGAAAGAACTACCCCTGGAGCTGACAGTCACCGAGTTGCCCCGGGACCGCCCTCGAAGGGGGAGGAGACGAAAGAAAAGAACGAAGATGGGTGCCGCCTGGAGGAGTCTGGAGCGAGCGCACCCGGAGGCAAGAAGCCTGGAGAGGAGTAGCGGAGGAGCTTACCCGGAGATGGAGAGAAAGCAGAACAGCACCGGCCCGCTGGCCAGGAGTCTGCTAGAGACCGAGGAAGGAGAGCAGAGCAGCACCGGCCCGCTGGCCAGGAGCCTGCTGGAAGAAGAGCAGAGCAGCACCGACCCGTTGGTCAGGAGCCTGCTAGACACCACGACCCCACTAGGCCTAGTGGAGGTCCTTGCACAGCTCCCCCGAGACCGGGAGTGTGCACAGACTGCCCTGGAGGGCCTCGCACGGAGGATGGCCCGGGTACAGCGCGAGATATTGGCGGAATGGAGCCGGGAGATGGCCCAGCAAGCTGAGACCAGTCAACGGAGCACGCTACCCTGGAAGAGGAAACAGACCGCCTCTGAGGATGGCGCGGGAGGACCAAAGGCCGGAGACGGCGCCGAGAAGGGAGCCGGACGCAAGGAGGCAGGTAAAGGGGACGCCTATACCCCACACCGGGAAACCGCCCACCTGCCCCAGCTCCCCGTCGCAGAGCCCGAAAGTCCCCCTGCTGTGCCCGTAGCCGCCATGTCACCGCTATGGACTAGGCCCCGACCGGAAGCCGCCGCAGCGACCCCTGTGACGTCACGCGCCTCGACCCGGAGCGTGACAAAGCAGGAAATACCACCAGCCTGGTCGCAAGGCCTAGTACCCCCGGGCGCCGCATCACCAACAGCGCCCCCTACCTCCGCGGAGCCTCCGGCCTGGTCGCAAGGCCAGGTAGCCCAGGGCGCCGCCGTATTAACGGTGCCCTTCACCTTCCAGGTGCCCCAGGCCTGGCCGCAAGGCCTGGGCAATCCGGGCGCCACCACCACCGCGCCCGTAAAACCAAGGGTGCCACACCTGGGGGAGGACTTGTTCAGCCAGCTCACATGGCCGGACGGGCGGCCCTTCATCTGGCCCGAAGAATTCCATGAGCTGGAACGGCAGCAGAGACTAGGGCCCTTGTGTGAGCCCCTGATTCCGGCTCCGAAGCCCGTCGCACGGGTCTCGCCTCCTCTGGAAGAAGCCCAATTTGAGTGGGACCCCACCGGAGAAGACCTAATGGGGTTCACTCAGGAAACCAGGGCAGCTGCAGCGGAGCGTGCTGAGTGTTGCCGACAGCAGCTCGAAGAGTTTGCGAGGGAGCGGAGAGAGAGGCGGGTCCGGGAGCAACAGGCCCAAGTACGGAGTGCCGAGCAGAAGAGCCGGACCAGGAGGGACCCCCGTGCAGCGCATTGTCCCCGCACCATCGGAACAGTGATCAAGTTCAACCAGCAGCATGGGTGGGGCTTCATCAGAGACAACAACACCCCCGGCGACGTCTTTGTCACGCGCAGAGATGTGGAGTCCCATCTGCCGGAGGGGCACAGAGGTCGTGACCTCTACATCGGAGACGAGGTCACCTTCACCCGGCACAAGTGTGCTAAAGGACCTTACGCCCTCCACGTACACCGCCTGACGGAGGAGGAGTTGCGGTGCGAGGAGGAGGAGCAAGAGGACCCGGACGGGTCTGAAGTTACAACCAGCTACAAGCAAAGAGCAGGAGGAAGACGCCGTTGAGTGCGGCAGAGCAGTAGATGTAAATAGTTACCCAACCGGGTACCAAAGAAACTGTTGCTACATATATATAGTCCCCGTTGGGACCAGCATGAGTGAACTGTTTACCCGTTTACCCTTAATCCCACAGGCTGAGGACTGTGAGCAGCCATTCCCTTCCCTTTACCTGGCCGAGGACTGAGAGCGGCCATACCCTTGTACATAGTTGCGCTTCCTAAAGCGCCCCCTACCGGTTTTATAGAAAACCAGTTTTTCTAAGAGACTGTCGCACTTTTCCCGGACACACGTTGCACAGTGTCCGGAGGAGGAGCAAGAGACGACGAGAATGTTATATGAAAAGTTTTATATATATATAATGCTTTATATGTTTTATATGTTTATGAAAAAAAATTTTGTATGTTTTGGTGTTTTGTCTTACAGCCCGAGGACGTGCTGTGATTTACCAGGGGGGAATGTAGCACCCTGAGGATTCGGCTGCTACAGGGGTATTGCACCTCAACCCAGAGGTGTGATATTCCACTCCCGGGTAAGGAAGGAGTGTGGATCTGAGCTCGGTAGGCTGCATGCACTACACACATCCCATTTCCGAGGAGCAGACCGACGGTACTCCCACTTAGAAATGTGCAGGTACGACCGAGTCTGTTCCTGGCTGGAGTGGGAGGGGGGGTGGAACATCCCAAGTAGTGTAGGGGCAGATAGGGGGAGCAGCCTGGGTAAAGTTAGGAGCTCATTGGGTGCTGGTCACCTGAGCTCACACATAGAGGGTGTATATAAGGTGGGCACCAACTAAGAACAGGGTCAGATGCAGAGAACAAGTCAGATGCAGAGAGAAAGTCAGGAGCAGAGGAGAAGAGAGACCCAGAGTGAGAGAGGAGAAGAAAGAGAGACCCAGAGGGGGAAACAGCAGAAAAGGACTCCAAGATCCCAACTTAAATCCCCGGGTGAAGAGTCGGCATCAGGGTACCGGAACCCAAGCTGGTGGGGGTAAAAACATTCCCCAGCCAGAGACCGGAGACCGTGGGCAGCGTTTGCCACGGTCACCCACCACATCCACCCCGAAGGCACACCACATGAAGGGTCAGGGAACCCAAGGCCAAGGGTGTCCCAACAGAAGGCCCGAGGGAGCTGGACCTAGGTGGATCACTGGTGGGGACGGCCAGAGAACGGGACAGAAGGAGAGCTCAGGGCCACGCTGCGGACTTGTTTGGGGGTTGGCTGGATCCAGGACCTGGTGGACGCAGCACGGCTCGGGTGGTCACTCGAAGCTGGAGTGACCAGTACAACATCTGCAGTAAGTAAACACCCTTAACTGCACAACCCGACTCTGTCTTCATTGCCGTCTGCACTGCACCACCACAACCCCCATCCTCTGCACCTGTCCCCTCTGAGGCTATACCCCTCCCGTTGGGGGTTATCCCACCAAGCTGCGCACCCACCATCAGCCTCAGCGGACCCTGCTGCAGCGGCGGCCACAGTGACCGCATCACAACGGGTGGCGTAGTAGACACAAAAGAACTCTTAATAACATCTGTAGGACTGCCACATAACACTGAGTTTGACGCCCTGGGCACGGGCCGGGTCGCAGCCGCTCGGAGACTACAACCCCCCATCTGATCCGGTGCCGGGTATTCCCCTCAAAAAGGAATATGTCCCAGGGGGCGCGTCAGATCCACCTTGCCTCCTTCTGTGCCAGGATTTTTTTCCAGTTACCTCCTCTAGTGCCTGGGTAGACCTTATCAAAACCACTCACCTGGAGACCAGAAGGGTCACTGTTATGAAACTTCTTAAAGTGACGCGGTAATGTCTTGAGCTCATCCACATTGTCAGTTTCTTTTGCTGCCTTGATATCCAAGACGCGTTCTCTAGTTCTTCTTCGGAGTTCTCTTGATGTAAGGCCTACAAATATTCTGTTGCAAGGGCATTTTGCACAGTAGATCACCCCAACTGTGGTACATGTGATGGTATGAGTAATCTTATATTGCTTCGTACCATTTGAATTTGTAAAGATTTTCGTAGACTCCATATTGGGGCACGCCACACAAGAGCCACATGGGTGGCAGCCCCAGCTTGGGCCCTTGGATCCAAATAAACCCTTAGCTGCTGCCCCCCCCCCAGGTGGCTGTTACCAGAAGATATTTTAATTTTTTTGAGCGTCTATATGTAATAGCAGGATTGTTTGAGAGAAGAGAAGAGAGAAATAGACTTCATCACAAGAACCGCCGGTTTTCAGTCATACATGTGAGTATGTGAGTGGCTGCTGTAAGCACACCCTAGCAATTTGACCTCTCGCGATGCAGTGCATCAACTGTAGAGCCAGCTGTCAGTCAAAGTGCCAGGGCGTGTGTGGCGCCCCTGAGGGTTCGGTCGCCACAGGGGTACTGCATCTCTTTAATGAGGTGTGGTATCTCTCCTTCGAGGTAAGGATGGTGCAGCTGTCAGGACCCCACCTCTGCATTCAACACTACATCTCTCCCACCTGTAGGGGGGCTTTAAGGCACCAGGGTGCTGCCCCAGCCGGGATAAGTGGAGATGGGGGAACCAAAGTAAGGGGGAACCTAGTAGTGGGTGAGGGTGGAGGATACACTTAGAGGTTACACGTTCTAAATTCATATTTAATAGCCAGCCATCTTAAGTTCAAGGTCTTTGATTGTGATCTTCATCGCTGAACGTGGCTTTCTGTGTGAACCTGCAGTTGATGGGGACACGGTCCTCGAACTCTGGCCTTGTGTCGAGGAACGGGCAAGAGTTAACGGCTGTCTCTACCCGGTCAAGGTCCTTACTTAAGAAGGCCTGGAGGGGAGCGGAGGAGTAAAGCTCCGCAGGCAAAAGGATCCCAGGGGGATGCAGACTGAGCGGTATACGCCACCTTTCCTCACTATTCTGGCCTAGTCTGAGGGATTCCTGCTGCAAAAGGGGTACCGGCCCCCGATATCTGACTCTGTCACTACAAGTCTTAGTCAGAGAAGCCTGGACGCTCAGTGGATCCCACCGGGTAACGGAGCGGAGTCGCCACCCGTACCCTTGTTCTGTGCATAGTCCAGAGGGAGACCCGGCCTTAGTACACGCACCACAAACGGACAGGAGAGGACCTAGTGGGAAAGTCTAGGAAAACTCTGGTGCGGGGTCCTGACCAAAGCACCTGAACTACCTGGAGGTTGTCGGACCCCCGGTCCTGGTGGCCGCAGCGCGCCGTGAGGAGCAGGGAGAAGCCTTGCAGCTGTGCATTCTACCGTGAGTAAAGCTTGGAAGACTACCCCTATGGCCTCCGGTTTCTTATTGCAACGCGGCACCGCACTACACCCCACAACATCTTCCACAACAGCTCCCATCCTCTTGTCCTCTCTGCCCTGAGGCCCTGCTCCGCCTGTGGGGAGTAGTACCATCTTCTGCTGCTGCTACATCCCGCTTCAGAGGATTGAACGCAGAGCTGGTGAAGAATCACCAGGCACCAAAGGTGGTGTAGTCAATACAACCACTCGATTAACACCAACCCTGAAAGCCCATTAAATCTTTTAATGTGACGGCCCTGGGCACGGAACGGGTCCTGGCCACGGCTACATCCCCCAACATCTGACCCGGCTCCGAGTACCCCCCCATCTTCCCAGGGAGGACTGTGAGCGTCACACGTGCCTGCAGGAGCCACTCGCAGTGCTATGAGCTGCAATTGTAGACGCTTTGTACACACCTGTATGACTGAAGGCCGGTAAAGGTTCTTGGAATGATTTAAATTCCATTTTTTTCCCATGAGCTGCACTTTCAGTACAGCAGTTGGGCACCTTTCTATACTATTAACCTGCACTGCAGGTCAATAATGTGGCGCCCCTGCGGGCTCAGTCGCCACAGAGTTATTGCACCCCACTTAAGGGTGTGATATCTCCTCTTCCAGGTAAGGATGGAGTACCACACAGGACCCCAAACACACACTCAACACTACACCACTCCAGTTCTGAAGGGGGCCTATATGCACCATAGTGCCGCCCCGGGCCGGATTGGAGGAGTCGGGGGGAACCAAAGTTAGGGGGAACCATGTAGTGAGTGAGGGTGGAGGAAGCGTTTATTTTGAGCACTTAGCTGGATCATATATATATGGAGGCCATCTTGGTATCATTGTCTTTGGTTGTGGGTCGTTGGTCGGTAGACAGCACAACGCTGCAGCCAGCTGAGGGTCCACGGTCCTCGGTCTCAGGCCTCGAGACGAGGAGCGGGGCAGAGTTGCTGTAGGCTCTGTCTCGGTCAGGGTCCTGAGAGTAGGAGGCCCAGGAGGGGAGCAGAGGAGTCAAGCTCCACAGGCGAAAGGATCCCAGGGGATATGGACAAAGCAGAGCCACCACCTGTATACCTTATTCTGGCCTAGCCAGAGGGACCCGGCCGGAAGAGGGGTAACCGGTCCCCGATATGACTTTGTACTTCACGTCTCTGTCGGAAGAATCCGGAGGCTTATGTGGATCCCAGGGGGATACGGACGGAGCGGAGTCGCCACCTGTATGCCCTAATCTGAGTTTACCCAGAAGGACCCGGCCTTACGCCTCAGCCTCACCACAAGTCACCAAAAAGGGCGCCCAGTCGGTCCGGGAACTACACGCTGCCCATAGGGACATCGCAGCACCCGTACGGGACTCAGTGGGGAACACACGGCGGGAGAAGTTGAGCAACAGAGGAACACACTAGAGCGGGGTCCTGGCAGGTGCTCCTGAACTACCTGGAAAGTGCTGAGCCCCACCCTGACGGCCGCAGCAGAGAGAAGCTCTGAGCTGATAAAAAGTGAATAAAGACTCGGATGACTTCAACCGCTATCTCTGCCTGTTCTTTCTACCGCGGCACAGCACCAACCACCACTCTACATCACATCTACACTGCCCTGAGGCCTACTCTATCCGTGGAGAGTAGCACCAACTAAGCTGCCCGGAACACCGGCCTCAGAGGACTGTCGCAGCGCCAGTAGTCATTACCGGGTACCACGGGTGGCGTCACGAACATTTACAAACCTACCCTACTTCCCCTTTTTAGTTTACATTTTTATCCCCCCTTTTATTTTTGGACTGACCACCCTGGGTCACGGAATGGGCCAGCCACTGTGACATCCCCCAAATCCATCAAGGCCCGGTTGGCAAGTACCCCGCTGCCCAGTGGGCGCGTCAATAGTGTTTGAGGACATGGACATAATAGGTTCTCTTTACATGACACTGTCATTCTGTGGTTGGGCTTCACAGGCAATAGTGATTTTTCCTATATGTAGCAATGCAAAAGTACTTTTGAATATAGACAAGTGATCTAACGTTCAGTTTCAAGTTGCCTAAGGGGACTAACAAAGTAAAAGAAATGTTAAAAATCCACAGCCATTTTCTCACGTTAAGAGAAGTAGAAGTAGACGTTCTGAGAAAAGTAGATGACAATCTGGTCAGAACTGACTCGCATTATGTTTTTCAGGGTTTGTCTGCAGGAACTTCTCTCATGCTTTGATCAATGGAACATGTATCAGGACCAAGAAGCTCTTGGAGAAAGACAAAACAGAGATCCAGTGACTTTCTTGTAAGTGTTTCTCAAGTACATTCGCATATCACTCACACATTCTTATCAATTTCACTCGGGGTTATTTAGTTTGGAAAAACGAAGGCTTAGGGGTGATCTTATTACTATGTACAAGTATATGAGGGGTCAGTACAAAGACCTTTCTACTGATCTTTTTACTCTGAGGCCTGAGACGGGGACAAGGGGGCATCTTCTACGTCTGGAGGAAAGAAGGTTTAATGATAATCACAGACGCGGATTCTTTATTGTAAGAGCAGTGAGACTATGGAACTCTCTGCCGCATGATGTTGTAATGAGGGATTCACTACTAACATTTAAGAAGGGCATGGATGCCTTTCTTGATAAGTATAATATTACAGATTATATACAGTGCTGTGCAAATTAATTGGGACAAAGCATTTTTTAAGTAAAATCATAAGTTGGTTACCAGTCAGTGATTCAAACCAGTTTTAACTTTTTTGAACAGGTGTGAGTGTACAACCGTGAGTAACAAAATGTGGTTTGACTGGTTTTAGTCAGAAAATAACAGCTAGCTGCCCCCTCAGCTTCAGTTGAGAGCTTGTTTCTGTGAGGAGTGGTTTAGTGTACTTTTTCTCCATGCCACAATTCCAAGTGTGTGAAGAAATTCCTGGAAGAAAATAAAGTAAAAGTGCTGGACTGGCCTGGCAATTCACCAGACTTAAATCCTATAGAAAATTTGTGGAGCATTGTGAAGAGACGTCTTGGCAAAATGGACTGTACAACCAAAGAACGCATGATAAACAGTGCCATACAAGTGTGGTTCCATGATGAAGAATGGAAGAATTTATGCAAAAACTTGGTAGAATCAATGCCAAAACGCATTGAAAATCTCATATCTGCTAAAGGAGGACATATTTCTTACTAAAATTAGTATGTAACAGTGCATTATAACATTTTATTCTTACATATTCAAAAATATGTTTTTTTTTGGCTTTGTCCCAATTAATTTGCACAGTACTGTATACTAGATTCCTTGATAGGGTGTTGATCCAGGGAACTAGTCTGATTGTCGTATGGAGTCAGGAAGGAATTTTTTTCCCCAATGTGGAGCTTAGTGTTTGCCACATGTTTTTTTTGCCTTCCTCTGGATCAGCATGTTAGGCTATGGGTTGAACTAGATGGACTTATTTTTTAAGGTTGAAGGATGATTGTTGCTATGTATATGTGTAAACAGATGTTAAGAAAAATTATTTTTTGCCTCATTTCTTTTAGGTATTGAAAATTCAAGTACAGCACATACCATCGTGTGTTTCCTCTTCAAAGTACCAGCCAAACTGTAAGTTACTCACAAAACACACAGACTGACACAGCAGTCATTTTCAGTTTTTATAATTACTTGTAAACTTTATGCCAATTTCCCCTTCAAGTAAGGGGGCATTTACTTTTTTCCCTGTATGATGTTACCCAATAATGTGCAGGAGGTGTCAGGCAGAGGATAAAGCGCACAATCGCAGAGGATATGAGAGCTGGCTTTCGCTGTATATAATACTCATGTCTAACTAGTTAAAAAAAAAAACCTGCCTTCTAACTTTCAGGCACCAGGGCTAAATGCTGAGCGCTGTTTGTTATAAGTGCTGATCGCACACTACAGCTCTAGTCTCACAGCAGCAGGACACTACTGAGATGAGAGCTGCAGTGTCCGATCAGAAGGTGTCGCATACAGCGCTCAGCATCTACCTCAGGTACCAGGGCATTATTCCACACAGCCTGAGATAGATGCAGAGCAGTATATGGAATCACACACCTCTGCTCTCCTCCGCCTGCACAGTAATCACTGCTAGTGACAGTTTTGTCACCTGGTTAAAGCCCCACTCCAGGGTTTGTTTTCTTTTATTTCAGCGCTGGAGTGGTGCAACTAAACTAGTGGTTCCTTAACCCTATTATTATACTTACTAGCCACTGTCTTCAGCTCTTCCCAGCGCCGCTTCAGTCCCACAGCCATGTTTTGACTGCAACTTTGGACTGACCTGAAGTAATGGTCAGAAGCTCTCAGTGTAAGTGTGGGGGCCTGTTGCTGGCCTTGTTCTGGATCTCATGGGCTTAAATTGAGTTATGACTTCCTGATAGGCCAGCAAACACTGGAGCAAGCCAGCAGGTCACAAACTGCTGGAGAACGTCAGGAGACTCACGGAATACAGATGAAGATGCCGGTTGGTAAGGATGAGACTAGGGGCAGGGAACTTAGATTAGTGGCTCTACTCCAGTGCCGTAATACAAAAAAACTGCAGTATTGCTTTAAACATGAGTCTTATATTACTCAGAAAAGGTGAGGTCTTCCCTTAATCTGTTGGTTTTTCTTTTTTTTTTCCTTCATGCCTCCAGTTTGGTTGGTCAACCTCATACAGGGGAAATGGGTGACACTTCCAGAGACAAATCTTTACTAACATCCCTTGGCTAAAGTTCAAATTAACCTATTAAATGTAGCAAGTAACATACCCCAAACTATCTGGTATGCTGGAGCTTAGGCTTAGGGAGAGGATACTTTGCTTCTACAGTTTATGGTTCTGACAGCTTTTGAAAAATATATATTTATTTATTGTTATGCATTTGACACTTTATTGATATAATGACTGATGTTTCTATTGTAATGGAAGTGTTATATTGTTAATATTTTCTACTGTATTCTGTGTTTGTTGCACTATTGATATGAAAACCTTGTGAAAATTGGCAAGAGACTTGATTACATATTAAAGTTGGTCTGTTCAATACTATGGGTAAAGTATTTTTTTTAACTGAAGGTAAATTTTAGATTAATGGATGTTTTTTAGGTTAGTTTCACTCGGCAGCTATTTTTTTCAATAATAATGTTTCAGGTATATGGTGACCTCCGACCCGTCACGTGGGGGGGGCCATGCGGGGCCCTGGCTATCCTTAATACACCCCTGATACCCAGGTCAGACTACATGCTGTTCTTCTGCACTGGAATTATTTTAGAAGGATGGGTGCGGTAATCATCACCATACTCCCACATGTCATTTACTTTATATAGAAGAATTACTAATCACGATAAAGGATTCTTCATAGAATGTGTGGTATCTGTGTTGTCAGTTACCCGATTTGTTCTACTAGTGATGGTATTGAAAAACTGCCTTAACCTCCCTTTGGCCTGGCAAGTTCACCATTGGCTGGGCCTTCTTGCTCTGCTCCTGCTGGGGATGCTTCGTCCGGGGATTCTTCTTGAGCTGACTCTTCTGCAGCACTAGGCTCTTCTGCAGCACTTACAGGTTCATCTGGCTGTGGAGGGTCTTCTGGCTGTCGAAAGAAGTGGAGTACTGGGATTATGACTGCTCCTCCTATTTGAGGCCAATCTGCCGGGAAATCTCCTAAATCAGTATGTATTACTGCTTCTTCAGGTTCCTCCGGGGTGATGAGAGGCACTTCTTCTTGGGGCTTTAGCAGTTCTGGACACAACTTCAGGTGGTCTCTAGATACCGTTGCAGTTGTTCTTCCTTCATCTTTGCTAATCAAACACGTCTTCCTGTTATCAAACCTATAAATTCAACACAGGGTAGGGTTCTGTCTCCCACTGGTCATCAAGTTTGTGGTTTCTCCTTTTCCTTTTCAATACCACTTATCCTGGTGTGAAGGGTTCTGCTTGCGCACTCTTATTATAGTGGTCTTCCTGCTTGTCCTTCACCCTAGCGAGACTGTCTTCGACACAGGCTTGTACTCTTCTGTACTGCTCCTGTCTGGACGTGTCCCAGTCCTCAGTGGACATATCTGCTTCTGGTTCTGCAACACCAAGCTCCAGGTCCATGGGCAACTTTCCTGGTCTTGCTCGCATGAGATATGCTGGAGTGCAATTGGTGGAACTCATAGGTATGTGATTGTACAGATCTACCAGGTCAGGTAGTAGGTCTGGCCACTGATTTCTCTCCTCAAGTGGTAAGGTCTTCAGCAGGTCGATGACAATGTTGTTCATCTTTTCACAGAGACCATTGGTTTGGGGGTGGTACGGTATAGTTCTTATCTTCCTACACACATACAAATGGCAGAACTCTTTGAACAACTCGGCCTCGAAGGCTGGGCCTTGGTCTGTCAGCACCTGCTCAGGGTATCCATGGGGTCTGCAGAAATATGCTTGGAACGTTTTTGCTGCTGTTTCTGCCGTCAGGTCTTTGACAGGGGCGACCACCAGGAACCTGGAGTAGTGATCTACCATGGTCAGGGCATAGGAGTACCCTGACCTGCTGGGTGACAGCTTGACATGGTCCAGTGCCACGATCTCCAGGGGTCAAGCCATCTTGATGGGTTGCAGGGGCGCCTTCTGGCTGCTGTAGTCTTTTCTTCTGAGGCTACAGGATCCACAGTCTCTGCACCACTTCTCAATAGAGCTGCGCATTCCCACCCAGTAGAATCGACACTTTAGCAGGGTTTCTAGCTTTTTCCAGCCAAAGTGCCCCGCCTGATCGTGGTAGGCCTCCAACACCATCTGGATGTCCATCTTGGGGACCACTATCTGCCATACCATCTCGTGGGTCTTGGGATTGATGTACCTCCGGCACAGCTTCTCTCGATAGATGAACAGCCGGCTTCTCTCATTCCACAGCTGTTTTGCTTGGAAAGACGCATCCTTCTCCAGGGAGGAACCTTCTTGGGTTATCAGCTCCTTGATACGGCTGACAACCGGGTTGCTGTCCTTGGTCTCCTTCCAGCTGTGGTGAGGCAAAGGGTTTAACGTCTTACCACGCTGCCTCCTGGAGGCTCGTTACTCGTGGATCATCCCATTCCGGTGAAAGGCAGGTAGCTCAATCTCCTCCAGGTCATCCACTTCTTCTTCTGTGTCTGACTGGTGAGGCATCCTGGACAGGGCATCGGCGTTGGCGTTCTTGCGGCCCGCCCGGTATTTAATTGTGAATTGGTAATTGGACAGCCGAGCCATCCATCGCTGTTCCATGGCTCCTTGCTTAGTTGTTTCAAGATGAGTCAGGGGGTTATTGTCAGTGTAGGCAGTGAACTTGCTGGAGGCTAAGTAGTGCTTGAACCTTTCAGTGATGGCCCAGACCAAGGCCAGGAACTCTAACTTGAAGCTGCTATAGTTCTCTGGGTTCCTCTCAGTCGGGCGGAGCTTCCTGCTTGCATAGGCTGTCACTTTCTCTAGGCCATTCTGCTTCTGACTTAGGACAGCTCCTAATCCTTCATTGCTGGCATCAGTATACAGCAAGAACGGTTGGCTGTAGTCAGGGTAGGCTAGGATCTCGTCGCCTGTCAGTATCTCCTTCATCTCTTGAAATGATTCTGCTTGCTCCTCACCCCAGTGGAATGGGGGATTTCTGCCTTTGGGGGGACTGTCCTACCAGGAGGTCTTGCAGAGGCGCTGCTTTCTTGGTGTAATCTTTTACAAACCTCCGGTAGTATCCTACTAGTCCCAGGAACTGACGTACCTCCTTGAGGTTCTTCGGCTCTGGCCATTTCTGGATGGCAGTGACCTTCTCCGGGTCTGGTGCCACTCCCTCTGGACTGACAATGTGCCCCAGGTACTGTACCTTTCTCTTGAGCAGGTGGCACTTTGAGGGCTTCAGCTTCATCCCATACTGGGACTGTGACTCAAATACCTCCGCCAGGTGCTTCAAGTGGTCCTCATACGTCTTGTAGTACACAATCACGTCGTCCAGGTATAGTAACACAGTCTCGAAGTTGTGGTGTCTCAGGCAGCACTCCATCAATCTCTGAAACGTTCCAGGGGCATTGCAGAGTCCAAACGGCATACTGTTGAACTCGCAGAGTTCCATCGGGGTGGTGAAGGCCGTCTTCTCCCGATCCTCCTCAGCCACAGCTACTTGCCAGTACCCACTAGTGAGGTCAAGGGTGGAAAAGTAATTTGATTTGCAGACTTTAAGGCAGCCAGGGATTCCTCTATTCGTGATAAAGGGTATGCATCTTTATGTGTAATGCGATTTACTTTTCTGTAATCTACACACATCCTCATGCTTCCATCCTTCTTCCTGACTAACACTAGGGGAGCTGCCCAGGGACTACAACTATCCCTTACTACCCTGCCTTTTTCATGTCGTGCAACATCTCCTTGGCTTTCTGGTAGTGTGCTGGTGGTATAGGCCTGTACCGTTCTTTGATGGGGGGATGGTTGCCTGTGGGGATGTGATGTTGTACCCCCTAAATCCTCCCAAAGTCAAGTGGGTGCTTGCTGAATACCTGCGCGTATTCCTGAACCACCCGGTGTACCCCGTGTTTCTGGTGAGCTGGAGTGGTGTCTGTCCCAACATGGATCTGTTGACACCAGTCCTCCACCTGGGTTGCCGGGTCATTATCCTCCACTTGGTCTGGGGAGGTTAAGGACTCCACCGTGTGGATGGAGTTGTTATTTACAGCATGTAACTTGGCAACAGTGGTATATCGTGGTAATCTGACCTCGTCTTCCCCATAGTTGAGAAGACGGACGGGCACCCTCCCATTGCGTACATCCACTACCCCTCTGGCAGTTAAGAGTGTAGGTCTGTGCTCTGAGCTAAGGGGTTCTACTACCGCCTGGTAACTCTGTCCTTTAAGACCTATTGCTGCTCTACACCATATAAGCATTTCACTCATTGGGGGAATCACAATGGGCATCGGGTCTGCTACCCGCACATTACCAATCTCACCACCGGATAACTTTACTTGCTGCTGGTACATCAGGGCTCGAATCTCCTTCTGGAGGGCTCTCCTCTGCCCCGGTCTGGCGACGTCAGCGAGCTGTTGGAGTAGAAACACCACTTCCTCCAAACAGTTATCAACAATATTAGTACCTGGTACCATATACAGTCCATTCTCATCAGAGAGAGTCTCTACTACAATGAACCCCTGGTCCTTCAGCTCCACTCTCCCCACCTTTACCGCCACATCCTTAACCCCGACTAGGTTAAGAGGGAGGTTGTTAGAGGCATAAACGGAGAAATCTGTATCTGGGGGTTGGAGATTGTCCATGGACCAGAATCTCTTGTAAAGGGCATCAGGCATTATGGTTACCTGAGATCCAGTGTCCAGCAGGGCAGGTATCTCAATGCCGTCCAGGATTATGGACAGGAAAGGTCTTCCTCCCACGAACCTGCTGTGCCAGTCTGAGGGGCCTGCTGAGTCTATTCCCGGGTGTTGGCCCTCGGACCGAGGGTTTGCTCTTTTAAAGGGCAATTGCGCACTGTGTGGCCTGCCTTCTGGCAGCGGTGGCTGACAAACTCTCGTTGAGGGTGGCGCTGGTTGTTGGTCCTTCCACGAGGTGGCGTTGTCCTCCTCCCGGGCGGCGTTGTCCTCCTCCGGGGCGGCGGCGTCCTCCTCCTTCCTCTCATCCAGGGGACATCCTCAGGGCAGTCGGCTAGCAGGATCCTTCCCTCCGTCTCTGGCTCCGTCCGTAGCTGCAGGGCACTCATCAGAGTGACCAGGTTTTTAGTCAGCTGGCGCACTTCTGAGCCCAGACTGTCCAGCTCACAAGGGGGCGCTGCCTGCACTTTGGCTTCATTAGCCAGTGGGGAAAAGGTGGGTGCTGCGGGCGTTGGAGTGGCCCTACCCTGGTAATGTTGTATAGCAGTATCTGCTGTTTCCAGGGGTTGCAGTTCCTTTATAGCCATGTCCTTAAAGGTAGCATCTGGATGATCCAAGGACCACCAACGCACAGTCCTGCTCTCCTCTTGGGACCTCAGCCCCCGGACAAATTGTTCTTTTAGCATTTTACTTTCATCAGTTATACTGGTTGGACTGACCTGTTTCAGAGCCCGCAGGGCCCCTTGCAAACGGCAGGCATAGTCCCGAACACTGTCCACCGGTTTCTGTGAGCAGTGGTAGAACCTCATCTGGAGGTCTGCCTCAAAGAAGTTTGTAACTTTTTGAAGATTACGGACACTGACTCCTGGTCTGCGGCCGACCAAGTCTCTACTTCTCTCTCCGCAGCACCAGTCAATTGTCCCACAACAAGTGCAGCTCTTTGTTTGCCCATCATAGAATACATGTCCAGTATGCTGCATATTTTTCGCTTGAATCCAGACAGGGTGTCTGGCTTGCCGCTGTACTGGGGGAGCCACTTTGCTCCAGGCATGTACTGTAAAGTCAATGGTACGATAGGCGCTACAGGCCCTGTTGATGGGGCGGTTGCTCCATCCCGCGCGGCATCATCCCCGGTGGGATCATCGGGGTTCTCGACCCGAACCCCGGTATCGGGCTCCTCCTGCGACATCCTGGCACCCCCCTAGCGAACCGTGGCCTACCTTCTTTTTCCGTAGGCCGCAGCTCTGCAGGTGACGGTCTTCGGATAGGACCTTGCGTCGCTTCTCGTCTTACGTCAGAGCGTGCGTTGGGGCTTCCTGCCAGGACCTGACGCTGCGTCAGTGCGTGGGGCGTGTCAGAGACTTCGCGCGGTTACACAGGTACGCCTCCTAGTTTTCGCGTGGTTACGCCCTTCTTCTCGCACAGTGACGTAACAATGGCGTCAATCTTCGCCACAGTACAATATACAGTTCGTGAATAAAGGCGCACAGTACCCGGTGGCAACGGGCACAACTCCTTCCGTAGCCGCGGGCACGCTATCCTGTTCGTGACGCCAGGAAAGAGATGACGAGCCCAGGGGATGGGGATGTACTTGGCGCCTGGGCCTTGATGCCTGGCCTTGGGGGATGTCGCGGTAGTCGGCTCCCGGGCCCGTACCCTGGGCCTCTCTTTAAAAAGGTGGATAATTATGTGAAAGTTCGTGACGCCACCTGTGGTGTCTGGTGAGGATCACCAGCGCTGCGGCAGTTCGCTGAGGCCGGTGTTAAGGCAGCTTGGGTGGTATAGCTCCCCACAGGTGGAGCTGGGCCTCAGGGCAGTGTAAATGTAGGGATGCAGGACAGAGGGGACCCAGCCGGGTCTGAAGAAGGATTGGCAACCACACACAGTTCACTTCAGTACCTTTTACTGGTGGAAATTCAGGCACATTCCAGAGCACTATAGGGTGAAGGGTGCATATCAGGATTCTCCCCAGTGAGCAGGTATAGGGCCTCCTGTTTCTTGCCTTTGTGTAGTAAGTTTCTGACCTGCCTGGAGCTAGGCCTAACTTTGTCACTGTCCTGCACCTGCTGATCTTCTGATAGGGCCTTCTCTTGGAGTTCACACTCCCTGCTTGCGGGGCCTCCGTGACTCCTGGCTCTGGTACGTATCAGCTCTTGGGTGATCCTGGGACCTGAAGTCTTCCAGGGAATCCGGTTGTCTCTACAGGGGAATATATGGCCCTGTAGACGCGGACCCGGTGTCCGGTATATGTTTCTGGGGTGAGCTTGTACAGCTCCTCTGCCCCCAATGCTACTCACTCCACTAGCCTTCAGCCTACTCGGGGCCCTCACTAGGCTATACACACTAGCAGCTGGCAGGCTGCGCTTCACCTCTCTTATGGCGTTGGTACACCTTAAGCTCACTAACCTGAGCTACTTGAGTCTAGCTTGGCCTACCTCTGCAGACTGACTCCTGCAGGAACTGGCTGCAGACCTGTTTCTGTGTCTGAGCCTACACTAAAACACAACTAGACTGTTCTGCTCTGTGGCTGCAGCAGACTCACAGGCTGTACTTGCAGGAGCTTCCTGCTCTGTTCTGACTGCCTAACTCCACCCTCCGTATATATATGTCCCTATCCGGGCTCCGTCTGGTGGTCTGAGGTAGGGTGGAGGTGTGTGTATGCTCTGAGGGCCTCTTGTGGAGAAATCCGTCCAAGCACCCCTCTAGGATCTGTGGCACTATTGCGCAGCAGGGCGCCACACATCCTCTATATATTACAGCGCACAGAACAGATCCTCTATATACTACACCACAAAGAGAGCCGACAGATACTCTATACACTACACCACACGGGACACATCCTCTATATACTACACCACACAGGACACATCCTCTATATACTACACCACACGGGACACATCCTCTATATACTACACCACAAGTGACACATCCTCTATATACTACACCACACAGGAGAGCCGACAGATCCTCTATACACTACACCACACGGCACAGATCCTCTATATACTACACCACATGGGACAGATCCTCTATATACTACACCACACAGGACAGATCCTCTATATACTACACCACACAGGAGAGCCGACAGATCCTCTATACACTACACCACACGGGACAGATCCTCTATATACTACACCACACAGGAGAGCCGACAGATCCTCTATACACTACACCATACGGGACAGATCCTCTGTATACTACACATCATGTGACACATCCTCTATATACTACACCACAAGGGACACATCCTCTATATACTACAGCGCACAGGACAGATCCTCTATATACTACACCACACAGGAGAGCTGACAGATCCTCTATATACTACACCACAAGGGACACATCCTCTATATACTACACATCATGTGACACATCCTCTATATACTACACCACACGGGACACATCCTCTATATACTACACCACACGGGACAGATCCTCTATATACTACACCACACGGGACACATCCTCTATATACTACAGCGCACAGGACAGATCCTCTATATACTACACCCCACAGGAGAGCCGACAGATCCTCTGTACACTACACCACACGGGACACATCCTCTATATACTACAGCGCACAGGACAGATCCTCTATATACTACACCACACAGGAGAGCTGACAGATCCTCTATATACTACACCACAAGGGACACATCCTCTATATACTACGCATCATGTGACACATCCTCTATATACTACACCACACGGGACACATCCTCTATATACTACACTACACGGGACACATCCTCTATATACTACACCACACGGGACAGATCCTCTATATACACTGTAACATACCTGGTGGCGGGCTTTAATGGTGCACCATCTCTCACTATGCAAGATTGCAAACTTGATCTTCAGTCCAGTCTGCTAGCCTGGCTTCTATTCATGCTGTCTGTTTGTCTCTGTTCTGACTGCTTAGGGCAGCAGCCCGGTTACTTCCTGTTTTTTGTAGCTGTTGTGGGCACACCCCTAATGCGTCCTCAGCCTATTGCTGTCTGTCACTGGATATTTAAACCAGCTCCACCTTGAAGCTGGTGCCTGAGCAACTCTTATCCTCCAAGGGCTTCTTGCCTGATGTGCCCGGTCCTGTTCTGTTTTTCCTGCCTGTCCGCCTTCCTGGAGGCTGTATTCCCAGGCCTGTCTGAACACGCTCCTAGCCTGTTCGTCCTGCCTTCTGGGGGCCGCATACCCAGACCTGTTATCTGTGTCTTCTAGCCTGTTTGTCCGCAATTCTGGGGGCCGCATACCCAGACTCGCTCCTGTATCTCGCTGCAGTGTCAGTTCCTGTCTGAACACTCAGTTCCTGTCTGAACACTCTCCAAGCCTGTTACCTGTTTTTCTCTATGTCCGTACCTTCCCTTTTTCTGCAGAGTCTGAACCTGCACCTAACTCCTACTCGTTGTCGCTGTACTTCCGTTTGTGAGTTTAGAGTCCACTCGCTACTTCATTGCAAGTATCTTGTGTATATCTGGTTCTGCCTTTCCCTTCCAGTCTGTTCCGTGTGAACAGAGCCCTGTCCCCTCTTCTCTGCCTTGCTCACCGCTCCGGCGGTTCCTGCCTGCTCTGCCTTGCTCACCGCTCCAGTGGTTCCTGCCTGCTCTGCCTTGCTCACCGCTCCGGCGGGTCCTGCCTGCTCTGCCTTGCTCACCACTCGAGCGGTTCCTGCCTGCTCTGCCTTGCTCACCGCTCCGGCGGGTCCTGCCTGCTTTGCCTTGCTCACCACTCCGGCGGCTCCTGTCTGCTCTGCCTTGCTCACCGCTCCGGCGGTTCCTGCCTGCTCTGCCTTGCTCACCGCTCCAGCGGTTCCTGCCTACTCTGCCTTGCTCACTGCTCCGGCGGTTCCTGCCTGCTCTGCCTTGCTCACCGCTTCGGCGGTTCCTGCCTGCTCTGCCTTGCTCACCGCTCCGGCGGTTTCTCCCTGCTCTGCTTGCTCACAGCTCCAGCGGTACCTCTCTGCTCCGCCTTTCCCACCACTCCGGCGGTACCTCTCTGCTCTGCTTGTCTACCGCATCTGCGGTTCTGTTCCTGTATCCCAGTCTGTACTGGACTCTATCCAGCCTGTGGTCCAAACTGCTAGTACCTCCCCGTCTGCACGCCAGCCGCACTGGTCAGTACCCTCCTGTCTGCATAACAGCCGTGCCTGCCAGTATCCTCCTGTCTGCACTCCAGCCGTGCATGCCAATACCCACCTGTCTGTGTGCAAGCCTAACCCGCCTGTTCCTGTATTCCCCGGTGTGGGTCAACAGCCGTGTCTGGGATCTGGCCTGGAGTAGCACCTGGTCCCACTGCTCGGTTCCTCCCTGGTGCACGGCGTCGTTAGCCGTCGTGCGAACTTGGTCGGATCGGGTTGATACTTAGTTACGCCCCTCCAGACACTCTCCGGTTCATGGCACAGTGGAATCACTAAATCACGCACATGCCAGTCAGTCCAGGTGTGTGCATAACATACTACACAACACGGGACACATCCTCTATATACTACACCACACGGGACACATCCTCTATATACTACAGCGCACAGGACAGATCCTCTATATACTACACCACACGGGACACATCCTCTATATACTACACCACACGGGACACATCCTCTATATACTACACCACACGGGACACATCCTCTATATACTACACCACACGGGACACATCCTCTATATACTACACCACACGGGACACATGCTCTATATACTACACCACACGGAACACATCCTCTATATACTACACCACACGGGACACATCCTCTATACACTACACCACACGGGACAGATCCTCTATATACTACACCACACGGGACACATCCTCTATATACTACACCACACGGGACACATCCTCTATACACTACACCACACGGGACAGATCCTCTATATACTACACCACACGGGACACATCCTCTATATACTACACCACACGGGACACATCCTCTATATACTACAGCGCACTGGACATTTCCTCTATATACTAAACCACACGGGACACATCCTCTATATACTACACCACACGGGACACATCCTCTATATACTACACCACACGGGACACATCCTCTATATACTACACCACACGGGACACATCCTCTATATACTACAGCGCACTGGACATTTCCTCTATATACTGGAGCTGTGTGATGGCTTATTTTTGCCTTGGCTAGATGATGCTTTTATTAGTACAATTTTGGGTGAAATACATATACACTGCACAGTACCACTTCTCCTGTCCTGAATAGTGGATGTAATTCTCAGTATCTGTATTATTCTGTATATATACACTGCACAGTACCACTTCTCCTGTCCTGTATAGTGGATGTAATTCTCAGTATCTATATTATTCTGTATATTATACTGGGTGTAATTCTCAGTATCTGTATTATTCTGTATATTATACTGGGTGTCATTCTCAGTATCTGTATTATTCTGTATGTATACACTGCACAGTACCACTTCTCTTGTCCTGTATAGTGGATGTAATTCTCAGTATCTGTATTATTCTGTATATATACACTGCACAGTACCACTTCTCTTGTCCTGTATAGTGGGTGTAATTCTCAGTATCTGTATTATTCTGTATATAAACACTGCACAGTACCACTTCTCCTGTCCTGAATTGTGGATGTAATTCTCAGTATTTGCATTATTCTGTATATATACACTGCACAGTACCACTTCTCTTGTCCTGTATAGTGGATGTAATTCTCAGTATCTGTATTATTCTGTATATATACACTGCACAGTACCACTTCTCCTGTCCTGTATAGTGGATGTAATTCTCAGTATCTATATTATTCTGTATATTATACTGGGTGTAATTCTCAGTATCTGTATTATTCTGTATATTATACTGGGTGTCATTCTCAGTATCTGTATTATTCTGTATGTATACACTGCACAGTACCATTTCTCTTGTCCTGTATAGTGGATGTAATTCTCAGTATCTGTATTATTCTGTATATATACACTGCACAGTACCACTTCTCTTGTCCTGTATAGTGGATGTAATTCTCAGTATCTGTATTATTCTGTATATAAACACTGCACAGTACCACTTCTCCTGTCCTGAATTGTGGATGTAATTCTCAGTATTTGCATTATTCTGTATATATACACTGCACAGTACCACTTCTCTTGTCCTGTATAGTGGATGTAATTCTCAGTATCTGTATTATTCTGTATATATACACTGCACAGTACCACTTCTCCTGTCCTGAATAGTGGATGTAATTCTCAGTATCTGTATTATTCTGTATATATACACTGCACAGTACCACTTCTCTTGTCCTGTATAGTGGATGTAATTCACAGTATCTGTATTATTCTGTATATATAGACTGCACAGTACCACTTCTCCTGTCCTGAATAGTGGATGTAATTCTCAGTATCTGTATTATTCTGTATATATACACTGCACAGTACCACTTCTCTTGTCCTGTATAGTGGATGTAATTCTCAGTATCTGTATTATTCTGTATATATACACTGCACAGTACCACTTCTCCTGTCCTGAATAGTGGATGTAATTCTCAGTATCTGTATTATTCTGTATATATACACTGCACAGTACCACTTCTCCTGTCCTGTATAGTGGATGTAATTCTCAGTATCTGTATTATTCTGTATATATACACTGCACAGTACCACTTCTCTTGTCCTGTATAGTGGATGTAATTCTCAGTATCTGTATTATTCTGTATATATACACTGCACAGTACCACTTCTCCTGTCCTGAATCGTGGATGTAATTCTCAGTATTTGTATTATTCTGCATATATACACTGCACAGTACCACTTCTCTTGTCCTGTATAATGGGTGTAATTCTCAGTATCTGTATTATTCTGTATATTATACTGGGTGTAATTCTCAGTATCTGTATTATTCTATATATTATACTGGGTGTCATTCTCAGTATCTGTATTATTCTGTATATAAACACTGCACAGTACTACTTCTCTTGTCCTGTATACTGGGTGTCATTCTCAGTATCTGTATTATTCTGTATATATACACTGCACAGTACCAGTTCTCTTGTCCTGTATACTGGGTGTAATTCTCAGTATCTGTATTATTCTGTATATTATACTGGGTGTCATTCTTAGTATCTGTATTATTCTGTATATATACACTGCACAGTACCAGTTCTCTTGTCCTGTATACTGGGTGTCATTCTCAGTATCTGTATTATTCTGTATATATACACTGCACAGTACCACTTCTCCTGTCCTGAATAGTGGATGTAATTCTCAGTATCTGTATTATTCTGTATATATACACTGCACAGTACCACTTCTCTTGTCCTGTATACTGGGTGTCATTCTCAGTATCTGTATTATTCTGTATATATACACTGCCCAGTACCACTTCTCTTGTCCTGTATACTGGGTGTCATTCTCAGTATCTGTATTATTCTGTATATATACATTGCACAGTACCACTTCTCTTGTCCTGTATAGTGGATGTAATTCTCAGTATCTGTATTATTCTGTATATATACACTGCACAGTACCACTTCTCTTGTCCTGTATAGTGGATGTAATTCTCAGTATCTGTATTATTCTGTATATATACACTGCACAGTACCACTTCTCCTGTCCTGAATAGTGGATGTAATTCTCAGTATCTGTATTATTCTGTATATATACACTGCACAGTACCACTTCTCCTGTCCTGTATAGTGGATGTAATTCTCAGTATCTGTATTATTCTGTATATATACACTGCACAGTACCACTTCTCTTGTCCTGTATACTGGGTGTCATTCTCAGTATCTGTATTATTCTGTATATATACACTGCCCAGTACCACTTCTCTTGTCCTGTATACTGGGTGTCATTCTCAGTATCTGTATTATTCTGTATATATACACTGCACAGTACCACTTCTCTTGTCCTGTATAGTGGATGTAATTCTCAGTATCTGTATTATTCTGTATATATACACTGCACAGTACCACTTCTCCTGTCCTGAATCGTGGATGTAATTCTCAGTATTTGTATTATTCTGTATATATACACTGCACAGTACCACTTCTCTTGTCCTGTATACTGGGTGTAATTCTCAGTATCTGTATTATTCTATATATTATACTGGGTGTCATTCTCAGTATCTGTATTATTCTGTATATATACACTGCACAGTACTACTTCTCTTGTCCTGTATACTGGGTGTCATTCTCAGTATCTGTATTATTCTGTATATATACACTGCACAGTACCAGTTCTCTTGTCCTGTATACTGGGTGTCATTCTCAGTATCTGTATTATTCTGTATATATACACTGCACAGTACCAGTTCTCTTGTCCTGTATACTGGGTGTAATTCTCAGTATCTGTATTATTCTGTATATATACACTGCACAGTACCACTTCTCCTGTCCTGAATAGTGGATGTAATTCTCAGTATCTGTATTATTCTGTATATATACACTGCACAGTACCACTTCTCTTGTCCTGTATACTGGGTGTCATTCTCAGTATCTGTATTATTCTGTATATATACACTGCCCAGTACCACTTCTCTTGTCCTGTATACTGGGTGTCATTCTCAGTATCTGTATTATTCTGTATATATACATTGCACAGTACCACTTCTCTTGTCCTGTATAGTGGATGTAATTCTCAGTATCTGTATTATTCTGTATATATACACTGCACAGTACCACTTCTCTTGTCCTGTATAGTGGATGTAATTCTCAGTATCTGTATTATTCTGTATATATACACTGCACAGTACCACTTCTCCTGTCCTGAATAGTGGATGTAATTCTCAGTATCTGTATTATTCTGTATATATACACTGCACAGTACCACTTCTCCTGTCCTGTATAGTGGATGTAATTCTCAGTATCTGTATTATTCTGTATATATACACTGCACAGTACCACTTCTCTTGTCCTGTATACTGGGTGTCATTCTCAGTATCTGTATTATTCTGTATATATACACTGCCCAGTACCACTTCTCTTGTCCTGTATACTGGGTGTCATTCTCAGTATCTGTATTATTCTGTATATATACACTGCACAGTACCACTTCTCTTGTCCTGTATAGTGGATGTAATTCTCAGTATCTGTATTATTCTGTATATATACACTGCACAGTACCACTTCTCCTGTCCTGAATCGTGGATGTAATTCTCAGTATTTGTATTATTCTGTATATATACACTGCACAGTACCACTTCTCTTGTCCTGTATACTGGGTGTAATTCTCAGTATCTGTATTATTCTATATATTATACTGGGTGTCATTCTCAGTATCTGTATTATTCTGTATATATACACTGCACAGTACTACTTCTCTTGTCCTGTATACTGGGTGTCATTCTCAGTATCTGTATTATTCTGTATATATACACTGCACAGTACCAGTTCTCTTGTCCTGTATACTGGGTGTAATTCTCAGTATCTGTATTATTCTGTATATTATACTGGGTGTCATTCTTAGTATCTGTATTATTCTGTATATATACACTGCACAGTACCACTTCTCTTGTCCTGTATACTGGGTGTCATTCTCAGTATCTGTATTATTCTGTATATATACACTGCACAGTACCAGTTCTCTTGTCCTGTATACTGGGTGTAATTCTCAGTATCTGTATTATTCTGTATATTATACTGGGTGTCATTCTTAGTATCTGTATTATTCTGTATATATACACTGCACAGTACCACTTCTCCTGTCCTGTATGCTGGGTGTCATTCTCAGTATCTGTATTATTCTGTATATATACACTGCACAGTACCACTTCTCCTATCCTGTATACTGGGTGTAATTCTCAGTATCTGTATTATTCTGTATACTAGATGGTGGCCCGATTCGAACGCATCGGGTATTCTAGAATAGGTATGCGGCCGACGGGGCGCAATTAGCAGAGCGGCGTTTAAATTTGGCGCCCAAATCGCTGATTGGTCGCGTTCGGCAACCGCGACCAATCAGCAAAGCGGTGTTTAAATTTGGCGGCAATATCGGTGATTGGTCGCGGGCGGCGGCCGCGACCAATCTGCGAACCGTGTTAGTGAGGACTGGAGAGCGTGTTTAAATTTGGCACCAAAATCGCTGATTAGTCGCGACCAATCAGCAGAGCGGTGTTTAAATTTGGCGCCAATACTGCTGATTGGTCGCGGCCGCCGACCGCGACCAATCAGCAAAGCGATGCAGCGCGGGGTTTAAATTTGGCCCAAAGTCGCTGATTAGTCGCATCTGACGGCCGCGACCAATCAGCGATTTTGGCGCAAAATTTAAACAACGCTCTGTTGATTGGTCGTGGCCGTCATACGCGACTAATCAGCGACTTTGGGGCCAAATTTAAACCCCGCTCTGCATCGCTCTGATGATTGGTCGCGGTCGCCGACCGCGACCAATCAGCAGAGCGGTGTTTGAATTTGGCGCCAAAATCGCTGATTGGTCGCGGGCGGCGGCCGCGACCAATCAGCGAACCGTGTTAGTGAGGAATGGAGAGCGTGTTTAAATTTGGCACCAAAATCGCTAATTAGTCGCGACCGCGACCAATCAGCAAAGAGGTGTTTAAATTTGGCGACAATACTGCTGATTGGTCGCGGCATTTGTGTTAAAATCGCTGATTGGTCGCTGGCGCTGCCCGCGACCAATCACCAATTTGGGCGCCAAATTTAAATATCGGACGCGACCAATCACCAATCTTGGCTCCAGATTTTAACACCGCTGTGCTGATTGGTCGCGGCCGATATTTAAAATTGGCGCCCAAATCGGTGATTGGTCGCGGGCAGCGCCAGCGACCAATCAACGATTTTTAACACAAATGTCCGGATCTTTGTAACACCATGCGCATACTGTGGGGAGATCAGCGGTTAGGGTGTGAAGGGAGGACCGGGGAGCGGCGCTGCGGGTCGGGATACTTCTGCTCCGAGCGCCCGCTCATGTCCCGGGTTCTCGCAGCGGAAGTAGCCGCACAGGCAGCGGCGCTCCCCGGTCCTCACTAATACGATTCCGCTCCCCGCCCCTCACCAATATGATTCGCTGATTGGTTGCGCTCTCCGCACGCGACCAATCAGTGATCTTGGCGCTAAAGTTAAACACCGCTCTGCTGATTGGTCGCGGCCGCTGCCCGCGACCAATCACCGATTTGGGCGCCAAATTTAAATATCGGCCGCGACCAATCAGTACAGCGGTGTTTAAATGTGGAGCCAAGTTCGGTGATTGGTCGCGGCCGATATTTAAATTTGGTGCCCAAATCGGTGATTGGTCGCGGGCACCGCCGGCGACCAATCAGCGATTTTTAACACAAATGTCCGGATCTTTGTAACACCATGCGGATACTGTGGGGACATCAGCGGCTAGGGTGTGAAGGGAGGACCGGGGAGCGGCGCTGCGGGTAGGGATACTTCTGCTGCGAGCGCCCTCTCATGTTCCGGGTTCTCGCAGCGGAAGTATCCGCACAGGCAGCGCCGCTGACATTCATGCGGCTAGGGTGTGAAGGGAGGACTGGGGAGCGGCGCTGACATCCAATTGGTCGCGGCCGCTATTTAAATGTGCCGCACAAATCGGTGATTAGGCGCGGTCTTGGCCCGCGACCAATCACTGATCTTGCGGCTAAAGTTAACCACTACTGTGCTCATTGGTCGCGGACGCTGCCCGCGACCAATCACCCATTTGGGCGCCAAATTTAAATATCGGCCGCGACCAATCACCGATCTTGGCTCCAGATTTAAACACCACTGTGCTGATTGGTCGCGGCCGATATTTAAATGTTGCGCCCAAATCGGTGATTGGTCGCGGGCAGCGTCGGCGACCAATCAGCACAGCGGTATTTAAATGTGGAGCCAAGATCGGTGATTGGTCGGGTCCGAAGACCGCGACCAATCATCGAATCGTCTTGGTGAGGACCGGGGAGCGACGCTGCCTGTGCGGTTACTTCCGCTGCGAGAACCCGGGACATGAGCGGGCGCTTGCAGGAGAAGTATCCCGACCTGCAGCGCCGCTCCCCGGTCCTCTCTTCCGCATGGAGGTCAGCGACGCCGGCGGTCCTTCCGCTGCTACCGGCCGGGAGATGAGCGCCTCGCGCCGCTCATCTCCCGGCTGCATCTCCGTCCCGCAGATGGGTCCGGCGGTCGGGTTCCTTCTGCTGTTGCCGGCCGGGAGATGAGCGCCTCGCGGCGCTCATCTCCCGGCTGCATCGCCGCTCAGCTCCGTCCCGCAGATGAGCCGCTAACGGCCGCCATCTTTTTTCAGAAATCCCGCGGTGCTGATTGGCTGCTGCCGGACCAATGAGCGACGCGGGATTTCCTGGACAGACAGACACATAGACACACAGACACACAGACAGACAGACGGGATAAGACGATTATATATATAGACTAGATGGTGGCCCGATTCTAATGCATCAGGTATTCTAGAATAGGTATGCGGCCGACCGGGTGCAATCAGCAGAGCTGTGTGTTTAAATTTGGGGCCAAAATCGCTGATTGGTCGCGTTCGGCAACCGCGACCAATCAGCAAAGCGGTGTTTAAATTTGGCGCCAATCTCGCTGATTGGTCGCGGATGGCGGCCGCGACCAATCAGCAGTGCGGTGTTTAAATTTGGCACCAAAATCGCTGATTAGTCGCGACCGCGACCAATCAGCAAAGAGGTGTTTAAATTTTGCGCCAAATGTTGCGACCAATCAGCAGAGTGAGGTTTACATTTGGCGCCAATACTGCTGATTGGTCACGGCCGACAACCGCGACCAATCAGCAGAGCGGTGTTTAAATTTTGCGCCAATCTCGCTGATTGTTCGCGGCTGGCGGCCGCGACCAATCAGCAGAGCAGGGTTTAAATTTGGCACCAATAATGCTGATGGGTCGCGGCCGGCGACCGCGACCAATCAGCAGAGCGTTGTTTAAATTTGGCACAAAAAACGCAGATTGGTCGAGGCCGGTGGTTGCGACCAATCAGCAGAGTGAGGTTTAAATTTGGCGCCAATACTGCTGACTGGTCACGGCCGACAACCGCGACCAATCAGCAGAGCGTTGTTTAAATTTTGCGCCAATACTGCTGATTGATCTCGGCCAGCGACCGCGATCAATCAGCAGAGCGTTGCTTAAATTTGGCGCCAATCTCGTTGATTGGTCGCGGCTGGAGTCCGCAACCAATCAGCAGAGCATTGTTTAAACTTGGCGCCAATCTCGCTGATTGGACGCTTCCGGCGTCCGCGTCCAATCAGCACAGCAGTATTTAAATGTGGCACCCAAATCGGTGATTGGTTGCGGGCAGCGGCCGTGACCAATCAGCAGAGCGGTGTTTAACTTTAGCGCCAAGATCACTGATTGGTCGAGTGTGGAGAGCGCGACCAATCAGCGAATCGTATTGGTGAGGAGCGGGGAGCGGAATCGTATTAGTGAGGACCGGGGAGCGCCGCTGCCTGTGCGGCTACTTCCGCTGCGAGAACCCGGGACATGAGCGGGCGCTCGGAGCAGAAGTATCCCGACCCGCAGCGCCGCTCCCCGGTCCTCCCTTCACACCCTAGCCGCTGATGTCCCCACAGTATCCGCATGGTGTTACAAAGGTCCGGACATTTGTGTTAAAAATCGCTGATTGGTCGCTGGCGCTGCTCGCGACCAATCACCGATTTGGGCGCCAAATTTAAATATCGGCCGCGACCAATCACCGATCTTGGCTCCACATTTAAACACCGCTGTGCTGATTGGTCGCCGACGCTGGGCGCGACCAATCACCGATTTTGGCGCCACATTTAAATTTAAATAGCGGCTGCAACCAATTGGATGTCAGCGCCGCTCCCCGGTCCTCCCTTCACACCCTAGCCGCATGGATGTCAGCGCCGCTGTCTGTGCGGATAGTTCCGCTGCAAGAACCCGGGACATGAGCGGGCGCTCGCAGCAGAAGTGTCCCGACCCGCAGCGCCGCTCCCCGGTCCTCCCTTCACACCCTAGCCGCTGATGTCCCCACAGTATCCGCATGGTGTTACAAAGGTCCGGACATTTGTGTTAAAAATCGCTGATTGGTCGTTGGCGCTGGCCGCGACCAATCACCGATCTTGGCGGCAAATTCAAACACCTCTGTGCTGATTGGTCGCCGATGCTGTGCGCGACCAATCACCGATTTTGGCGGCACATTTAAATAGCGTCCGCGACCAATCAGTACAGCGGTGTTTAAATGTGGAGCCAAGATCGGTGATTGGTCGCGGCCGATATTTAAATTTGGCGCCCAAATCGGTGATTGGTCGCGGGCAGCGCCAGCGACCAATCAGCGATTTTTAACACAAATGTCCAGACCTTTGTAACACCATGCGGATACTGTGGGGACATCAGCGGCTAGGGTGTGAAGGGAGGACCGGGGAGCGGCGCTGCGGGTCGGGATACTTCTGCTCCGAGCGCCCGCTCATGTCCCGGGTTCTCGGAGCGGAAGTATCCGCACAGGCAGCGGCGCTGACATCCATGCGGCTAGGGCGTGAAGGGAGGACCGGGGAGCGGTGCTGACATCCAATTGGTCACGGCCGCTATTTAAATGTGCCGCACAAATCGGTGATTGGTCGCCGACTTGGCCCGCGACCAATCACTGATCTTGCGGCCAAAGTTAAACAGTACTGTGCTGATTGGTCGCGGACGCTGCCCGCGACCAATCACCGATTTGGGCGCCAAATTTAAATATCGGCCGCGACCAATCACCGATCTTGGCTCCACATTTAAACACCGCTGTGCTGATTGGTCGCCGACGCTGGGCACGACCAATCACCGATTTTGGCGCCACATTTAAATAGCGTCCGCGACCAATCCGCACAGCGGTGTGGAGCCAAGATCGGTGATTTGTCGCGGCCGATATTTGAATGTGGCGCCCAAATCGGTGATTGGTCGCGGGCAGCATCCGCGACCAATCAGCACCGTAGTGTTTAACTTTTGCGGCAAGATCCGTGATTGGTCGTGGGACAAGACCGCGACCAATCACCGATTTGTGCGGCACTTTTAAATAGCGTCCGCGACCAATTGGATGTCAGCGCCGCTCCCCCGTCCTCCCTTCACACCATAGCCGCATGGATGTCAGCGGCGCTGCCTGTGCGGATAGTTCCGCTCCGATAACCCGGGACATGAGCGGGCGCTGGCAGAAGAAGTATCCCGACCCGCAGCGCCGCTCCCCGGTCCTCCCTTCACACCCTAGCCGCTGATGTCCCCACAGTATCCGCATGGTGTTACAAAGGTCCGGACATTTGTGTTAAAAATCGCTGATTGGTCGCTGGCACTGCCCGCGACCAATCACCGATTTGGGCGCCAAATTTAAATATCGGCCGCGACCAATCACCGATCTTGGCTCCACATTTAAACACCGCTGTGGTGATTGGTCGCGGCCGATATTTAAATTTGGCGCCCAAATCGGTGATTGGTCGCGGGCAGCGTCGGCGACCAATCAGCACAGCGGTGTTTAAGTTTTGCGCTAAGATCAGTGATTGGTCGGGTCCGAAGACCCAGACCAATCATCGAATCGTCTTGGTGAGGACCGGGGAGCGGCGCTGCCTGTGCGGCTACTTACGCTGCGAGAACCCGGGACATCGCGGGCGCTCGCAGCAGAAGTATCCCGACCCGCAGCGCTGGTCCCCGGTCCTCCCTTCCGCATGGAGGTCAGCGGCGCCGGCGGTCCTTCCGCTGCTACCGGCCTGGAGATGAGCGCCTCGCGACGCTCATCTCCCGGCTGCATCTCCTTCCCGCAGATGGGTCTGGCGGTCGGGTTCCTTCTGCTGTTGCCGGCCGGGAGATGAGCGCCTCGCGGCACTCATCTCCCGGCTGCATCGCCGCTCAGCTCCATCCCGCAGATGAGCCGCTAACGGCCGCCATCTTTTTTTAGAAATCCCCCGGCGCTGATTGGCCGCTGCCGGACCAATGAGCGACGCGGGATTTCCTGGACAGACAGACACACCGACAGACACACAGACAGACAGACAGACAGACAGACGGGATAAGACGATTATATATATAGATATACACTGCACAGTACCACTTCTCTTGTCCTGTATAGTGGGTGTAATTCTCAGTATCTGTATTATTCTGTATATATACACTGCACAGTACCACTTCTCTTGTCCTGTATACTGGGTGTAATTCTCAGTATCTGTATTATTCTGTATATTATACTGGGTGTCATTCTCAGTATCTGTATTATTCTGTATATATACTCTGCATAGTACTACTTCTCTTGTCCTGTATACTGGGTGTAATTCTCAGTATCTGTATTATTCTGTATATATACACTGCACAGTACCACTTCTCCTGTCCTGTATACTGGGTGTAATTCTCAGTATCTGTATTATTCTGTATATATACACTGCACAGTACCACTTCTCCTGTCCTGTATACTGAGTGTCATTCTCAGTATCTGTATTATTCTGTATATATACACTGCACAGTACCACTTCTCCTGTCCTGTATACTGGGTGTCATTCTCAGTATCTGTATTATTCTGTATATATACACTGCACAGTACCACTTCTCCTGTCCTGTATACTGGGTGTAATTCTCAGTATCTGTATTATTCTGTATATATACTCTGCACAGTACTACTTCTCCTGTCCTGTATACTGGGTGTCATTCTCAGTATCTGTATTATTCTGTATATATACTCTGCACAGTACTACTTCTCTTGTCCTGTATGCTGGGTGTAATTCTCAGTATCTGTATTATTCTGTATATATACACTGCACAGTACCACTTCTCTTGTCCTGTATACTGGGTGTCATTCTCAGTATCTGTATTATTCTGTATATATACTCTGCACAGTACTACTTCTCTTGTCCTGTATGCTGGGTGTAATTCTCAGTATCTGTATTATTCTGTATATATACTCTGCACAGTACTACTTCTCTTGTCCTGTATACTGGGTGTCATTCTCAGTATCTGTATTATTCTGTATATATACACTGCACAGTGCCACTTCTCTTGTCCTGTATACTGGGTGTCATTCTCAGTATCTGTATTATTCTGTATATATACACTGCACAGTGCCACTTCTCTTGTCCTGTATACTGGGTGTAATTCTCAGTATCTGTATTATTCTGTATATATACACTGCACAGTACCACTTCTCTTGTCCTGTATAGTGGATGTAATTCTCAGTATCTGTATTATTCTGTATATATACACTGCACAGTACCACTTCTCTTGTCCTGTATACTGGGTGTCATTCTCAGTATCTGTATTATTCTGTATATATACACTGCACAGTACCACTTCTCCTGTCCTGTATACTGGGTGTCATTCTCAGTATCTGTATTATTCTGTATATATACACTGCACAGTATCACTTCTCCTGTCCTGTATACTGGGTGTCATTCTCAGTATCTGTATTATTCTGTATATATACACTGCACAGTACCACTTCTCCTGTCCTGTATACTGGGTGTCATTCTCAGTATCTGTATTATTCTGTATATATACACTGCACAGTACCACTTCTCCTGTCCTGTATACTGGGTGTAATTCTCAGTATCTGTATTATTCTGTATATATACTCTGCACAGTACTACTTCTCCTGTCCTGTATGCTGGGTGTCATTCTCAGTATCTGTATTATTCTGTATATATACACTGCACAGTGCCACTTCTCTTGTCCTGTATACTGGGTGTCATTCTCAGTATCTGTATTATTCTGTATATATACTCTGCACAGTACTACTTCTCTTGTCCTGTATGCTGGGTGTAATTCTCAGTATCTGTATTATTCTGTATATATACACTGCACAGTACCACTTCTCTTGTCCTGTATACTGGGTGTCATTCTCAGTATCTGTATTATTCTGTATATATACTCTGCACAGTACTACTTCTCTTGTCCTGTATACTGGGTGTAATTCTCAGTATCTGTATTATTCTGTATATATACACTGCACAGTGCCACTTCTCTTGTCCTGTATACTGGGTGTCATTCTCAGTATCTGTATTATTCTGTATATATACACTGCAAAGTGCCACTTCTCTTGTCCTGTATACTGGGTGTCATTCTCAGTATCTGGATTATTCTGTATATATACTCTGCACAGTACTCCTTCTCTTGTCCTGTATACTGGGTGTCATTCTCAGTATCTGTATTATTCTGTATATATACTCTGCACAGTACTACTTCTCTTGTCCTGTATACTGGGTGTCATTCTCAGTATCTGTATTATTCTGTATATATACACTGCACAGTACCACTTCTCTTGTCCTGTATACTGGGTGTAATTCTCAGTATCTTGTAATGCAGCAGCTTGCTAGCATTACTGTAAATGGTCCAGGATGTGTTTTACCTGACCATGTACCTTCCCCTTTAACTGACTGGTCACATGACTGTGACATCACACAGGTCCTGTATGCACAGTAAAGGTCTGTACACATGACTGGGACAGCACACAGGACCTATACACACAGCTGACTGATCACATGACTGTGACATCAGCAAGGTCCTGTCAGTATGGGTGTATGTGTGCACAGGATATATAAACCCCGGTAATTGGAGACAGGTGTGTTCGGTGTGAGGCGTGAGGCCTGTGCTCCGTGTGTGTGGGACACCGTTTGTGAGAGGCCTAGTGAGGCCGAGTGAAGCCTGGCAGCCTGAAAGGCAAAGACTGGATCCTGTGCGGATGCTAGTGGCCTTGGAAGGCAGCGGCTTTGGAGTGAAGCCTGGTACCTGAAAGGTCGAGCCTGGATCCTGTGTGGATGTCAGTGGCCTTTGAGGGAATGACGGCTGGAGACCCCTACCTGGGAAGCCGCAAAGCCACAGTGGTGGCGGATTATTGAGGAAGAGTCCTGAAAGGCAGAGCCTGGATCCTGTGTGGATGTCAGTGGCCTTTGAGGGAACGAGGGCTGGAGACCCCCACCTGGGAAGCCGCAAAGCCACAGTGGTGGCGGATTATTGAGGAAGAGTCCTGAAAGGCAGAGCCTGGATCCTGTGTGGATGTCAGTGGCCTTTGAGGGAACGAGGGCTGGAGACCCCTACCTGGGAAGCCACAAAGCCACAGTGGTGGCGGATTAAAATGGACTGCAGCAACTAAACCCGGCAAAGGTAATACACTTTGTTACATGGACTGTGTTATGGTCATTGATAATTTATTACCTTGCCGTAGGCTGTAACCTGGAGCAAGTGGGCCTGTGTGCCACTTGTCTCATGAATGTTGTAGATATGTGTGTCGGCGTGCCACGGAGTTGGACCTGGTGAACTGTGGCTTATGATGTAATAAACTGCAACATTGTGAGAAAAATGTAAAGACATTGCACGTGTGCATTGATTGACGCAGCGAAGCGAGTAACCCCCAGTATGATGACTAGCGCTGCCTTACAATCTGTATTATTCTGTATATTATACTGGGTGTCATTCTCAGTATCTGTATTATTCTGTATATATACACTGCACAGTACCACTTCTCTTGTCCTGTATAGTGGATGTAATTCTCAGTATCTGTATTATTCTGTATATATACACTGCACAGTACCACTTCTCTTGTCCTGTATACTGGGTGTCATTCTCAGTATCTGTATTATTCTGTATATATACACTGCACAGTACCACTTCTCTTGTCCTGTATAGTGGATGTAATTCTCACTATCTGTATTATTCTGTATATATACACTGCACAGTACCACTTCTCTTGTCCTGTATAGTGGATGTAATTCTCAGTATCTGTATTATTCTGTATATATACACTGCACAGTACCACTTCTCTTGTCCTGTATACTGGGTGTCATTCTCAGTATCTGTATTATTCTGTGTATATATACACTGCACAGTGCCACTTCTCTTGTCCTGTATACTGGGTGTCATTCTCAGTATCTGTATTATTCTGTATATATACACTGCACAGTACCACTTCTCTTGTCCTGTATACTGGGTGTAATTCTCAGTATCTGTATTATTCTGTATATTACACTGGGTGTAATTCTCAGTATCTGTATTATTCTGTATATATACACTGCACAGTGCCACTTCTCTTGTCCTGTATACTGGGTGTAATTCTCACTATCTGTATTATTCTGTATATATACACTGCACAGTACCACTTCTCTTGTCCTGTATACTGGGTGTAATTCTCAGTATCTCTATTATTCTGTATATTACACTGGGTGTAATTCTCAGTATCTGTATTATTCTGTATATATACACTGCACAGTACCACTTCTCTTGTCCTGTATACTGGGTGTCATTCTCAGTATCTCTATTATTCTGTATATATACACTGCACAGTACCACTTCTCTTGTCCTGTATACTGGGTGTAATTCTCACTATCTGTATTATTCTGTATATTACACTGGGTGTAATGCTCAGTATCTGTATTATTCTGTATATATACACTGCACAGTACCACTTCTCCTGTCCTGTATACTGGGTGTCATTCTCACTATCTGTATTATTCTGTATATATACACTGCACAGTACCACTTCTCCTGCCCTGTATACTGGGTGTCATTCTCACTATCTGTATTATTCTGTATATATACACTGCACAGTACCACTTCTCCTGCCCTGTATACTGGGTGTCATTCTCACTATCTGTATTATTCTGTATATATACACTGCACAGTACCACTTCTCCTGCCCTGTATACTGGGTGTCATTCTCACTATCTGTATTATTCTGTATATATACACTGCACAGTGCCACTTCTCTTGTCCTGTATACTGGGTGTCATTCTCAGTATCTGTATTATTCTGTATATATACTCTGCACAGTACTACTTCTCTTGTCCTGTATAGTGGATGTAATTCTCAGTATCTGTATTATTCTGTATATAAACACTGCACAGTACCACTTCTCCTGTCCTGAATCGTGGATGTAATTCTCAGTATCTGTATTATTCTGTATATATACACTGCACAGTACCACTTCTCTTGTCCTGTATAGTGGATGTAATTCTCAGTATCTGTATTATTCTGTATATATACTCTGCACAGTACTACTTCTCTTGTCCTGTATAGTGGATGTAATTCTCAGTATCTGTATTATTCTGTATATAAACACTGCACAGTACCACTTCTCCTGTCCTGAATTGTGGATGTAATTCTCAGTATTTGCATTATTCTGTATATATACACTGCACAGTACCACTTCTCTTGTCCTGTATAGTGGATGTAATTCTCAGTATCTGTATTATTCTGTATATAAACACTGCACAGTACCACTTCTCCTGTCCTGAATCGTGGATGTAATTCTCAGTATCTGTATTATTCTGTATATATACACTGCACAGTGCCACTTCTCTTGTCCTGTATACTGGGTGTAATTCTCACTATCTGTATTATTCTGTATATATACACTGCACAGTACCAGTTCTCCTGTCCTGTATACTGGGTGTAATTCTCAGTATCTGTATTATTCTGTATATATACACTGCACAGTACCAGTTCTCCTGTCCTGTATACTGGGTGTCATTCTCAGTATCTGTATTATTCTGCATATATACACTGCACAGTACCACTTCTCTTGTCCTGTATACTGGGTGTAATTCTCAGTATCTGTATTATTCTGTATATATACACTGCACAGTACCACTTCTCCTGTCCTGTATACTGGGTGTCATTCTCAGTATCTGTATTATTCTGTATATATACTCTGCACAGTACCACTTCTCCTGTCCTGTATACTGGGTGTCATTCTCAGTATCTGTATTATTCTGTATATATACTCTGCACAGTACCACTTCTCCTGTTCTGCTGAAGAAGAGGTGGCATTGGCTTTGGGGAGGGTCAGTACTGATGGGTTTATTATTTTCTATGTCTACAATCCTATGGTTAAATAAAAATTAATCCTGAACAACTTGTTTAAAGGGGTTATCTGAAGTTTGGAAATTGTCCTCTATCATTGGGATATGGAATAATTTTCTGATTGCTGGGGGTCCAACAGCCGGGACCCCCACTGTTTCCGAGACCCAGGGATCTGAAGAGCTCTGGGTGAATGGAGCGGTAGTCGATCATTCGCATTGCAGCTCCATTCACACGTGGCTTAATAAACATCCCCTATAATGGAGTGGTGAGGGGCATGAACAAGAAAGCAAAATGTGCTGAACTTTTCATTGTGCCTCAATGGGATGAGGGGGGCGGTGATTTGGTATGTGGGCTGGTGGGGTTTGTGTGACAGGCGTGCTTTTTCATTTTTCATCCCATTCCAGCCCTGATATCTCTCTCTCTATCTCTCTATCTCTCTATCTCTCTATCTCTCTATCTCTCTATCTCTCTATCTCTCTATCTCTCTATCTCTCTATCTCTCTATCTCTCTATCTCTCTATCTCTCTATCTCTCTATCTCTCTATCTCTCTATCTCTCTATCTCTCTATCTCTCTATCTCTCTATCTCTCTATCTCTCTATCTCTCTATCTCTCTATCTCTCTATCTCTCTATCTCTCTATCTCTCTATCTCTCTATCTCTCTATCTCTCTATCTCTCTATCTCTCTATCTCTCTATCTCTCTATCTCTCTATCTCTCTATCTCTCTATCTCTCTATCTCTCTATCTCTCTATCTCTCTATCTCTCTATCTCTCTATCTCTCTATCTCTCTATCTCTCTATCTCTCTATCTCTCTATCTCTCTATCTCTCTATCTCTCTATCTCTCTATCTCTCTATCTCTCTATCTCTCTATCTCTCTATCTCTCTATCTCTCTATCTCTCTATCTCTCTATCTCTCTATCTCTCTATCTCTCTATCTCTCTATCTCTCTATCTCTCTATCTCTCTATCTCTCTATCTCTCTATCTCTCTATCTCTCTATCTCTCTATCTCTCTATCTCTCTATCTCTCTATCTCTCTATCTCTCTATCTCTCTATCTCTCTATCTCTCTATCTCTCTATCTCTCTATCTCTCTATCTCTCTATCTCTCTATCTCTCTATCTCTCTATCTCTCTATCTCTCTATCTCTCTATCTCTCTATCTCTCTATCTCTCTATCTCTCTATCTCTCTATCTCTCTATCTCTCTATCTCTCTATCTCTCTATCTCTCTATCTCTCTATCTCTCTATCTCTCTATCTCTCTATCTCTCTATCTCTCTATCTCTCTATCTCTCTATCTCTCTATCTCTCTATCTCTCTATCTCTCTATCTCTCTATCTCTCTATCTCTCTATCTCTCTATCTCTCTATCTCTCTATCTCTCTATCTCTCTATCTCTCTATCTCTCTATCTCTCTATCTCTCTATCTCTCTATCTCTCTATCTCTCTATCTCTCTATCTCTCTATCTCTCTATCTCTCTATCTCTCTATCTCTCTATCTCTCTATCTCTCTATCTCTCTATCTCTCTATCTCTCTATCTCTCTATCTCTCTATCTCTCTATCTCTCTATCTCTCTATCTCTCTATCTCTCTATCTCTCTATCTCTCTATCTCTCTATCTCTCTATCTCTCTATCTCTCTATCTCTCTATCTCTCTATCTCTCTATCTCTCTATCTCTCTATCTCTCTATCTCTCTATCTCTCTATCTCTCTATCTCTCTATCTCTCTATCTCTCTATCTCTCTATCTCTCTATCTCTCTATCTCTCTATCTCTCTATCTCTCTATCTCTCTATCTCTCTATCTCTCTATCTCTCTATCTCTCTATCTCTCTATCTCTCTATCTCTCTATCTCTCTATCTCTCTATCTCTCTATCTCTCTATCTCTCTATCTCTCTATCTCTCTATCTCTCTATCTCTCTATCTCTCTATCTCTCTATCTCTCTATCTCTCTATCTCTCTATCTCTCTATCTCTCTATCTCTCTATCTCTCTATCTCTCTATCTCTCTATCTCTCTATCTCTCTATCTCTCTATCTCTCTATCTCTCTATCTCTCTATCTCTCTATCTCTCTATCTCTCTATCTCTCTATCTCTCTATCTCTCTATCTCTCTATCTCTCTATCTCTCTATCTCTCTATCTCTCTATCTCTCTATCTCTCTATCTCTCTATCTCTCTATCTCTCTATCTCTCTATCTCTCTATCTCTCTATCTCTCTATCTCTCTATCTCTCTATCTCTCTATCTCTCTATCTCTCTATCTCTCTATCTCTCTATCTCTCTATCTCTCTATCTCTCTATCTCTCTATCTCTCTATCTCTCTATCTCTCTATCTCTCTATCTCTCTATCTCTCTATCTCTCTATCTCTCTATCTCTCTATCTCTCTATCTCTCTATCTCTCTATCTCTCTATCTCTCTATCTCTCTATCTCTCTATCTCTCTATCTCTCTATCTCTCTATCTCTCTATCTCTCTATCTCTCTATCTCTCTATCTCTCTATCTCTCTATCTCTCTATCTCTCTATCTCTCTATCTCTCTATCTCTCTATCTCTCTATCTCTCTATCTCTCTATCTCTCTATCTCTCTATCTCTCTATCTCTCTATCTCTCTATCTCTCTATCTCTCTATCTCTCTATCTCTCTATCTCTCTATCTCTCTATCTCTCTATCTCTCTATCTCTCTATCTCTCTATCTCTCTATCTCTCTATCTCTCTATCTCTCTATCTCTCTATCTCTCTATCTCTCTATCTCTCTATCTCTCTATCTCTCTATCTCTCTATCTCTCTATCTCTCTATCTCTCTATCTCTCTATCTCTCTATCTCTCTATCTCTCTATCTCTCTATCTCTCTATCTCTCTATCTCTCTATCTCTCTATCTCTCTATCTCTCTATCTCTCTATCTCTCTATCTCTCTATCTCTCTATCTCTCTATCTCTCTATCTCTCTATCTCTCTATCTCTCTATCTCTCTATCTCTCTATCTCTCTATCTCTCTATCTCTCTATCTCTCTATCTCTCTATCTCTCTATCTCTCTATCTCTCTATCTCTCTATCTCTCTATCTCTCTATCTCTCTATCTCTCTATCTCTCTATCTCTCTATCTCTCTATCTCTCTATCTCTCTATCTCTCTATCTCTCTATCTCTCTATCTCTCTATCTCTCTATCTCTCTATCTCTCTATCTCTCTATCTCTCTATCTCTCTATCTCTCTATCTCTCTATCTCTCTATCTCTCTATCTCTCTATCTCTCTATCTCTCTATCTCTCTATCTCTCTATCTCTCTATCTCTCTATCTCTCTATCTCTCTATCTCTCTATCTCTCTATCTCTCTATCTCTCTATCTCTCTATCTCTCTATCTCTCTATCTCTCTATCTCTCTATCTCTCTATCTCTCTATCTCTCTATCTCTCTATCTCTCTATCTCTCTATCTCTCTATCTCTCTATCTCTCTATCTCTCTATCTCTCTATCTCTCTATCTCTCTATCTCTCTATCTCTCTATCTCTCTATCTCTCTATCTCTCTATCTCTCTATCTCTCTATCTCTCTATCTCTCTATCTCTCTATCTCTCTATCTCTCTATCTCTCTATCTCTCTATCTCTCTATCTCTCTATCTCTCTATCTCTCTATCTCTCTATCTCTCTATCTCTCTATCTCTCTATCTCTCTATCTCTCTATCTCTCTATCTCTCTATCTCTCTATCTCTCTATCTCTCTATCTCTCTATCTCTCTATCTCTCTATCTCTCTATCTCTCTATCTCTCTATCTCTCTATCTCTCTATCTCTCTATCTCTCTATCTCTCTATCTCTCTATCTCTCTATCTCTCTATCTCTCTATCTCTCTATCTCTCTATCTCTCTATCTCTCTATCTCTCTATCTCTCTATCTCTCTATCTCTCTATCTCTCTATCTCTCTATCTCTCTATCTCTCTTTTAAAAGCAGAAGTGTTAATATGTATTTTTTATCGCTTAGCAGAATGCAGAGTGAAGTTTGATAGATATAAGAAAATCTCAATAAATATAGAAGTTGTTTTTTTTTTTTATTAGGGATAGGGTAGAAGGATAAGGGATGAACAAAATCAGGGACAGAATCAGTAGACAAAATCATAGTCAGGAAGAAATCCGGATCAGATACCAGGTGATCAGTAAAAAAAGCCAAGTCAGGCGAGCAGTATGGATAGAGCGGAGCCTGGTGACAGAGGCATTACCGAAACAAGTCCGGGTAGAGGTGTTACAGTTAGAAGGCCACAGGTAGATGGTGAAGGTCCTTCTTTACAGGTCCAGCAGTGATGGTGGATCAGCTGTACTCCGCTAGATGCGGAGCTTTTCCGTCTTTTAGATGACACTTGGGCAACAGCGACAGCATGCAAATGCACGAGCTGCCCTGGATAGTCCACGCCGGCAGGATGATAAGATCCGGCGGAAGATGGAACCTAAGAGAAGAGAAATACATACAATGTAAGTGATGGGACTCCATATTACATGATGCTACTGTGCGGTCAGTGTGGCCGGCCGGACAGCAGAGGAATCTTATTCACACAGATGTCCGGGGTCATTGTCAGCCATCATACATGTGACAATCCCATCACTGACAGATGACATCTGCTCCCCATGACTTATTCTCATCACTAACATCACACAACATGGAGATGATTCTCACACTTACCTCGTCTCTTTTTCCCCTTTTTCCCATTTTCTGAGTTTTGTTGGTCTATACTCAGATTCATTTCAGATTTTCTTTCCTCTTCAGTTGTAAATTCTGATCAGAAAGTAAAAAAAACTCAGTAAAGAAATATTCTTATAGGATCTGCTTTGTGTACTGTATATAGAAGAATTGTTCTAGTCCTGTCCCCTATAGTCCTGATAATCTGGCATTGCATTATTATAGGGCAGAATAAGTCCTATATACCGTTCATGACCTAATCTGAGGGGCATTAGATGTATCACTGATATGGAGCAGTAAGCGCCCTGTGTGCCGCCACGTGGTGCATCACTAATGAGCGATATTCTACTATAGGAGACGATGTCTTCTTATATTGAAGTGAGTTCCTGGATGCTAAAACGTATTTTACAGAATCCATGAAAACAATTCCTGGATAAAATTAAGGAAATAGAAATACAGTATGGGCCCATGGAAAATATAATTGGGATCCATGAAACCTGGACAACATAGGAGACCTAATACAGAGAAACCAAATATTTGAACCTTAAAGTCAACATTCACCTTTTGATGCTGTACATACATACCTGATGATGGGGACGAGGAGGGCAAGCTGTTTATAGCATTGTCGCTATCAGATTCAGAAAGCGATTCTTTCTGCCTGTCAGGAAGAATCAGGGGGTCGGACCAGAAGACCCAGGAGGTAACTTCCAACTCTCCCATTCTATGATTTAAGAAAAACATGTAAATCACAAGTCAATGCAGAATAAAAGGGGTGGTCTCACTAGAAGAACACCGACTAGAGGGCCTAATAGGACATATGACTGTCATAGTGAGGAAGGTTTTATGCTCCAATCTACCTTCTATGGATCAGAGCGAAAAACAACTAGCAATAATGGCTGGCATGTAATACTACATCTCTCCTACAGTATGGGCAGCTCTAATACGCGTGAATGGCTGCAATTATGGGCTATTATCACCAACGGTTTCTGAAGCCAAAAGCACAATGACCGCTAATCATTGAGGCTGAATTTGATATTATGGTATTTATGTCCTATATTATATGTTGTGCATATATATCAGCCTGGAACTCCCATTAATGACCCCATAATCTACTCACATTTCTGAGATATTTGTATTGGTTGCTGGCGTACACTCTGGAGGAGACTTCTGGTCCTCATCATTCATCGTTCTGGTAGTGATGGTACAGAGCTAAACATGGACAAAAACAAGATATGAAATACTTTTTTTTACTTTTAGAGGTCTTTTTTGTTTCACATATTTTGGATTTATTGATCACATACGGTACTTACTTTAGAAAGCCTTTCAGAAGATGATGTAAAATTTTGGAAGTCAAGGTTCTCATTGTTCTCACTTGTACCCTCCTCATCCTCTGAGACCGAATGGTCTATTTCAGAGTGATCTACAAAAGTAATGAAGTATTATTAGAGGTTGTTAGTATAAAACAGGCGTCATTTATCACAATATTAGTGGGTACTGATTATTACATTTTATGGAAGACAAGACAAACAGCCACTTAGTCTAGATGATGTCTTCTTCTACTTACCGATAAATAAGCTGTTGTCCACATCTGAGGCAAGCTGAGGAATGTACTCTGGCTTCTGACTTAGAAGGTTGTTAAAATCTAAGTCACTCAGGAATGGATGACTCTTGATCTCAAGTGATCCTCCTGGAAAAAGAACAAAACAAAAGTGATGTGGACATTGTCAGAGATTGCTTCACATCTGAACAGTTTAACTTAATCTGAATTAATGACATAACTGAGTCAACATGAAGGAAGAAGACTGAAAGTCATAGTGTGGAGAACTAGAAATGGACAATCTGATAGAGAAGTGTTGATCCTCAAGGACATGAGTGATAAGTGTGATAGGTGAATAGTATTATATCTCTTACCTGTCCCAAGTCTATCTGCAGGATTTGTTCTGAGCAGCTCAGTAATCAGGTTCTGTGCATTGGGAGTAGGAGCGGAATTACAATCCCAAATTATTTCACCTGTTATACAGAAAATAAAATCTCTTTACTGGACTGTAAGCTAAAGCAAAGTAAACACCTAAACCAATGTAACTGATCAAAGCAATGGTCGGATCATTCCACTTACCAATGACAATCCTGTCATAAAGCTCAGCTACAGAATCTCCATCAAATGGTACAGATCCCGTGAGAAATTTATGTAGGATTATCCCCATTGACCACCAGTCAACAGGTCTTCCATAGCCTTCTTTGAGGATGACCTCTGGGGCGATGTAATATGGGGTGCCACATAACTGGAAAACAACAGAAGATAAAGATGAAAATGATAAAATTGTTATTATAACACGTTCTCGCCATAAAAACACAATGACAAAAGATAAAATATCAATGGAAGCGTTCTCTAGAAATGAAGAATGTAGAGAAGACACAATAGTGTGATGAGATTTGTAAAGAAAAAAAAACATATGCCAAAGGCAAGGTGAACAGATGGGGTATATTAGTTAACCAAATACCAAAGCAAAACAAAGAAAACCCCTTAAAATAGAATCTTTAATAGCTACATTTAAAAGCACCCATATCAATATATGAAGACAAAATGCATAAAATGTACAATATATGGGTAGTGGGATAAACGTAGGATAATTGACATGCAGGCTTGCCCTAGAGATCCCAAATGGGCTGATATCCCGCCTGCCAGTGGAGGTTGACACCCTAGCTAATCGGTTTGGCGCCCCCCCTCCACATCGGCACTCCCTCCGTGACCCTATCCACCCCTAGACAGACATACACATATACAGATAATGATGAAAGGCAGACAGTCATGTCGCTGCTAACATGCTGAATGAAAAAAAGGCAATATTCAATGTATCAATTATATGGAAACAGGGAAGCTGATATAATGTAGTTCCACTAGTACAGATAGGATATCAAATGCACCAATCTATACACAATTCAGTATGATATATAAACCATCATTCAGAAGCCTATTATAGATTAGTGCTGGCAATTACGGGCAACAAGAACAATATTATAAAAGCACGTGTGCTCAATTAACGGTAAACATAGGAACATAAATATGTCCAAAGTAGTAACAAGTCACCTATATAATGACATTGAGCATGAAGATAATAGTCTAGGACAGACGGTACATATAGACAACCTCAAAACCACCCTGGCTAATCTATAATCAGGACTGATCTACACAGGACACGTCCAAATGTTGGGACAGAGCATTATCCAGTGTGCGAATTACAAAAAAAGTTGCCAAAAAAGCATTTTAGTCAGCAGTAACCAGAGGACTTATCTGTAAATTGTCCCAACACGTTTCTCCCCCTCCTAATTTGGGGTTCATCAGGGGATCATATTAGGAGATAGCCACAATGAGTCAGTGGACAGACGCGGGAGATAAATACACCCCGATCGGAGAATACTGCTGCCGCCACATTTTATGGATTTTGTCTTTATATATTGATATGGGTGCTTTTAACTGTATCTATTAAAAGTTATATTTAAGGTCTTTCTTTGCTTTGGTCCTTGGAGATTTGTAAAGAACAAGCTAAATTCCTGTAAGTGTTACCCACCTCACGGTCCAGGAACTCCCTGGTGATGTCCTCCGCTAATTCCTTGTAGGTGTTGGTTTTTGGTATCATGACACCAACTTTTGAAATCCCAAAATCGGTAACTTTTATGTGTCCAGCAGATGTAATCAGGAGGCTGTGGAAGAGAAGATGGTTTTAGCCTCACAGACCGTATGATAATAAATGATAACTTCCCCCCTTTATTATACTACGAGGGGCACTTACTTATCCGGCTTCAGGTCTCTGTGCACCACACCGTAGCTATGGAGGTATTCCACAGCAAGAACCGCTTCTCCAAAGTATAAGCGGGCCAAGGGGACAGATAGAGGACCCCTGGTGCTTAGGAGGGTCTCACAGTCGCCACCTATAGAAGAAAGGAAATATGACCGGTGAGTGGTTTATACAGCAGATCACCATGATGTATAATGGGAAGTGAGCGGAGACATTGGGATAGGAGAGAATATAAACAGATATAATGTATAGTGCACATAATATTAGTCTGAATCGATGGAGAATTGTCGTCCATGTAACTAATAACATAAAGTGATGTCACATCTCGTCTACAGCTGGAGATACTGACATGCTCAGTGCGGACTTACAGGGAGATCACACAGACTGTGGCGGACAGAGAAATCTCAGGGCCCCATAGCAAAAGTTCTAACTGCACGCCCCTTCAAAAAAAACCCTTACTGAAGTCAATCGATGTTCTCAACAGCAATACACCTTTTATAGCCATTTTAGCATATGATGCTCCCAAAAATGCCCCCACCCACAGACTGAGTTAGATATCCCCACAGTGAAATCTTAATCCAGTTTCACCTTACAGATATAATGTAGCACCTGTCTATAATGTCCCCACTCAGTATGAGGCCAGTCACAGCCCCCTACTCAGTATAATGACGCCCACAGCCCCCCCTACTTAATATAATGGCCCCCATAGCCCCTCAGACAATATAATGGTCTCCACCACTGCCCACTCAGTATGATGGCCCCCAAAGCCAATCAAACAGAATTAGGATCCCCACACAGAATAGGGACCCCCACTGCACACCATTCAATATGAGGACCCCCAGGGGGTGTAGGGGCATGTACAGTCACCAACTCAATATAGCGGCATTCACAGTCCCCTATAGCCCCTCACACGGCACACCATTCAGTATTATGGTACCCACAACCCTCAATTCTCAGTATTATGGCTTCCACCAATCTCGCAACTCAGTATTATGCCCCCACCAGCCCAACAACTAAGTATAATTGCTCTCACCAGCCCCACCACTCAGTATTATGGCCCTCAGCAGCCCCACCACTCAGTGTTATTGCCCCCAACAGTCCCTCCACTTAGTAGTAAGGCACACAATAGCCCCACTACTCAGTATTATGGCCCCCACCAGCCTCAACACTCAGTATTATGGCCCTCACCAGCCCCACCACTCATTGTTACGGCCCCTACCAGCCCCACCACTTAGTAGTAAGGCACCCACCACTCAGTACTACCACCTCCACCAGCCCCACCTCTCAGTATTATGGCCCCCACCAGTATCAACACTCAGTATTATCGCTCTCACCAACCCCACTACTCAGAATTATGGCCCTTATTAGCCCCACCACTCAGTGTTATGGCCCCCACCAGCCCCACCACTTAGTAGTAAGGCACCCACCAGCCCCACCATTCAGTACTATAGCCCCCACCAGCCCTACTTCTCAGTATTATGGCCCCCACCACTACTTAGTGTTATGGCCCCCACCAGCCTCACCATTTAGAATTATCGCCCTCACCAGCCTCACCACTCAGTATTATGGCCCCAACCAGCCCTACTACTCAGCATATGGTCTCCACCTGCCCCATCACTCAGTGTTATGGCCCCCACCAGCCCCACCTGTGCAGTGTAAGTACTGAGACTCCACACTACAGATGCAATATTGTGGCGACATCGAAGAACCTGCAGTACACGGAGTCTCGGACCCATCTGCGGAGGCTGAATGGTGGATTTAGGAACCTTTGGCTCCCTGATCCACCATTGTTTTCATCGGTATTCATATTCTGACAATGTGAATACCACTGAAATTGTGATGACAGGTGGTGGAATGGGGCCCAGTGCCGAGCGGTGCCAGGCCCGATCTGACTCACTGGCACCATAGCACTGCTGCACACAGATCAATGAATTTCCAGGCATCTTGGTAATAGAAAACCTACAGTAAATGCACTGGGAGGATGTAACTGTCCTAATTATCCTAATTATATAAGCAGTGATAAGATGTAAGCAGACATGGGCTGAATATACTACAATATACATGTCCTACCTCCTACATACTCCATGACCATACACAGGTGAGATTTTGTTGGAAAGGAGCAGAGCATGGAGACCACGAAGGGACAATCTGCGAATGTTAGGATGTCCCTCTCCAGAAAGGCCAATGCCACTCTTTTTGGAGTGTTCAGGTTTCGCTTGAACATTTTCTTCAAAGCAAAGATCTGGTGTGAGTCTTTATGGTGCGCTAAGTAGACGGCACTGGAGAGAAAGAGAATCAATGGTTAGAATGAATCTTTACTACAAGAACATCTATAGAAGTCATTATATAATGTTTTGTACTAATGTTTAATGCTAGAAGTCTGTCCGTCACTGGAAGTCCATGTCTAGAATTTGATAAAAGATCACTACATAGATCACCTATGGGAGGTGTCCACAATGCCACGTCCGCCGGAGCCCTCACCCAGGTCACATTACAGATGAGAGAATCTACTGAAATTATTCTTGGGCAGATTCACTACATTAGACCAATAGATACGATTCAGTGCAAATAAAAGTTGGTCCAAATTAAAAGTGCTCCAATTGCCATAACATGACGTTAATTATGCTCCCGCATACCCCAAGACATAACAACATAATAAATGGAGGGGAGCGAAGGAGCTACAAAAAATGAAACCCATTATAGCCACTTGTCCTCTGTGCCAGTCTTTATTGCTGAGACCAGGGAGTAGACTCACATGGTCATGGTGGAGGTTGGGGGGTGCAGATGTCATTGATGAAATTTCGTGTCACCCCCTCACTTGACCATGTGTTGCCAATTACTCTTATCAGTTCGCTAATGGATTCCGAAAAGAACAGACCGGTGCGGAGGAGGGGGAAGCTCTGATGGGGGTGGCAGTGTAAGAACAGATGAGGGTCTAGGACAGGCAGGTGTAATATATTATTCTATTTTAATCCCTTTCCTTAATAGTTTGTTTTCCTACAGATCATATAATTTCCCTATGATAACACTGAAGGGAAGAGCACAGAGTCTGGAGCATTGTCATTGGGAACCTTGAGAAATGTGGATTATGCCAACAGAAAACTCACCCAAAACTTCCACTGCTGATCAGTTTGGATGTCCCATAGTCGCTCTTATGCGGCTGTCTTGACGGGGTCAATGATTTGATCACGCTCTATAAAAGAATAAGAAATTATATAAAGATATAGAAGCTGCTGGAAAAAAGCTCCAGATGCAAAAACGTCTCCCTTCTGTCATCTCCTCTTAGAATAGAGACATCCCATGGTTATATGGGGACAATACTGGAGGTGTCATTCCCACCCCATAATCTGGTGATACACCGACATCTCTCTCCATGATACTTACACCGTCAGATTCTTGGATCTCCGGGATCTCACAGATTCTACTGTCAGCATCCGCCAACACAGTTGTTTCTAAAAGAGTGAAAAAATTATGAAGAAACAAAATGTATTAGACGATATTAATCCTACATATATATTACAACAATATAACTCAGACATGACAAGATGTCTGTAAATGGGAATAATACTTATTATATAGGGATTCTAAATATGAGAACGTATGGAGCATCCATGAATAAACGTAATGGAAATGATGAAGGACTCCCCCAATCATCACATGAATGAGGACCCCCCCACCCTCGCTGTACATGTGAGTGATGGTAAGAGAGCTGAAGCGTAGGAGCCATATGCAGATTATCCTGGAAGTGCACTGGGGGCGTGTCACAGTATGGATTTCTTCTTCCACGCCCCCAGTGCACTTCCATGCTGATTTGTATACGGCTTCTACATTAGATTTCCCTTGACTGAGACATTGGATTTCTGCAAAAAATTATTACAGAGAAATGGCCAGTACAGTCATTCCACAATATGCAAAAATGTGCTGACAGGTTCCCATTACACAGAATATACAGAGTAAATGTAAGATTATTCCCTGTTCTCTATAATATCTGGATATTTCTTGTAGGAGGTCGGGTGATCGGCTTACCTGTAGTCAGATCGCTGTTCAGTCCCGGGATTAGATTTTGCTCGTCTTTGGTGTCGCCTTCTGCTGTTTCCTGGTAGATATAATATATATAATTAACATGTGGAACCTTACACTAAATCATCACATAGATAAATCAGGAAGGACTAAACCTGCATTTACAGATGCAGCCAATTGTAACTGTACAAATCAGACGTGTGCTAGAGAAGATGACGGCTCCTTACCGGGCGTTCCGAGGAGCGGGCCGGACGCTCCAGTACACACAGGACTTTTTCGGCCAGGTCTTTAATAAAAGCCAAATCTCCATATTGAGATCTTTCTTCAGCCTACAAAGAGGAAAAGAAACAAAAAGGAAAATTTGAGATGAGAAAGGTCACAATGGAGGAGGCCGCCATTGTATGTGACATTTGCTCCTCTCTGCAGATACAATAACTCTGGGGACTCATCGTGTTTTATATTGGAGGAAGGAAACTTCTATCCCACCATTATCTATAATATAACCAGGGATGGGTCCTTCTTTCCGAAGCCTCTATAGACTGCGCAAGCGCACTGTACCTGCACAATGTGGCCGCAGACAGAAGAACACATCCAGACCGGGAGGCGGACGGGGATGGAGGAGGAGTGTGGTGCCAGAAATAGAGGTATGCGTCATTTCATCATGGCTATGGGGGGTCTCCTGCTAAAAGTGGGGAGGCTATGGAGGCAGTGGCGTACCGCCAATGGCGGCAGGCCACGCCACTGCTATGGGGCCCGTGAGCCGGGGGGGGGCCCATAGCAGTCGCCTGCACCGTGTATGCCCCGCATCGGGGCCCTTGCAACAGGCTCCGCTCCCAGGCCCGGCGTTAGCACCCGGGCAAGTGCCAGGTCCCTGAGCAGGCAGGGGGCCCCACTCCGCTCAGGGCCCCGGCACAATACTTACCTCTCCCCGTGCCTCCGCAGCTCCGGTGTCTTCCGCGTCCTGTGCTGTGACGTCTCAGGTTAGAGGGTGGGATGACGTCTTTCCACCACACCCTCTGCTGAGCAGTCACAGTGCAGAGCGGGAAGACAGCGACGCTGAGGAGTCCGGAGCAGAGCAGCGGCAGCAGGTGAGGTGAGTATCTCATTTTTTTTTTTTTTAATGTATGGAGGCCTGGGGCCCATACACTATATAAGGGCTTGTACACTGTATGGAGCACTATATGGGGGCCAGTATTCTGTATGGAGGACTATATGGGGGCCCATACACTGTGTGGAGGACTATATGAGGGGCAGTATACTGTATGGATAACTATATGGGGGCCAGTATTCTGTAGGGAGGACTATATGGGGGCCCATACACTGCGTGGAGGACTATATGAGGGCCAGTATACTGTATTGAGGACTATATGGGACTATATGGGGGCCAGTACACTGTATGGAGGACTATATGGGGGCCAGTATTCTCTATGGGGGCCAGTATTCTGTATGGAGGACTATATGGGGGCCAGTATACTGTATGGAGGACTATATGGGGGCCAATACACTGTATGGAGGGCTATATTGGGACCCATACACTGTGTGGAGGACTATATGAGGCCAGTATTCTCTATAGAGGACTATAAGGAGGCCGGTATACTGTATGGAGGACTATATGGGGGCCAGTACACTGTATGGAGGACTATATGCAGGCCAGTATACTGTATGGAGAGGACTATATGGGGGCCAGTATTCTGTATGAAGAATGTCTTATACTGTGTGGAGGACCATAGGGAGTGCATTATACTGTGTGGAGGACCATAGGGAGTGCATTATACTGTGTGGAGGACCATAGGGAGTGCATTATACTGTGTGGAGGACCATAGGGAGTGCATTATACTGTGTGGAGGACCATAGGGAGTGCATTATACTGCGTGGAGGACCATAGGGAGTGCATTATACTGTGTGGAGGACCATGGCGAGTGCATTATACTGTGTGGAGGACCATGGCGAGTGCATTATACTGTGTGGAGGACCATGGCGAGTGCATTATACTGTGTGGAGAGGTGTGGGGCCATTATACTACATGGAGGGCTGTGTGGGGGTCACAGTTGAGGGATCATACTGTGTTGGAGTCACCATACTTTGCCTTGAGAGTTGAGGTGGGGTACGGTAGAGTCATTATACTGTGCATGTGGAGGAATTCACCATGGGGGTAACATACTGTGTTTAGGGGGGGCACTGTTGTTGGCATCATACCTTATGGGGAAATAAAAGAGGAATCTAGGACTTCAGCAGGAGAAAAATTACTGTGTAAAGGCTGGAAAGTTATGAGATATGCTCTTCCTTGACCCCCGACAATTTTCACTTTTTTGGAGGGGCTCCATTTAGCGCTTCTGCTATGGGGCCCCATGATTCCTATGTACGCCCCTGTATGGAGGTCTCCTGCTGGACGTGGGGAGGCAATGGGGGTCTCCTGCTGGATGTGGGGAGGCTATGGGGGTCTCCTGCTGGATGTGCGGAGGCTATGGGGGTCTCCTGCTGGACATGCAGAGGCTATGGGGGTCTCCTGCTGGACATGCAGAGGCTATAGGGGTCTCCTGCTGGACGTGAGGAGGCTATGGCGGTCTCATGCTGGACATGCGGAGGCTATGAGGGTCTCCTGCTGGACATGCGGAGGCTATGGGGGTCTCCTGCTGGACATGCGGAGGCTATGGGGGTCTCCTGCTGGACGTGCGGAGGCTATGGGGGTCTCCTGCTGGACGTGCAGAGGCTATGGGGGTCTCCTGCTGGACGTGCAGAGGCTATGGGGGTCTCCTGCTGGACGTGCAGAGGCTATGGGGGTCTCCTGCTGGACGTGCAGAGGCTATGGGGGTCTCCTGCAGGACGTGCAGAGGCTATGGGGGTCTCCTGCAGGACGTGCGGAGGCTATGGGGGTCTCCTGCTGGACGTAGGGAGGCCATGGGGGATCTCCTGCTCGATGCGTTGAGGCTATGAGGGTCTCCTGCTGGATGTGGGGTGGTTATGGGGGTCTCTTGCTGGACATGGGGAGTCTATGGGAGTCTCCTGCTGGACGTGCAGAGGCTATGGGGGTTTCCTGCTGGACGTGGGGAGGCTATGGGGGTCTCCTGCTGGACGTGGGGAGGCTTTGAGGGTCTCCTGCTGGACCGGGGAAGGCTATGGGGGTCTCCTGCTAGACGTGCAAATGCTATGGGGGTCTTCTGCTGGACGTGGGGAGGCTATCGGGGTCTCTTGCTGGATGTGCGGAGGCTATGGGAGTCTCCTGCTGGACATGCGGATGCTAAGGGGGTCTCCTGCTGGAGGGGTGGAGGCTATGGAGGTCTCCTGCTGGATGTGGGGAGTCTATGGGGGTCTGCTGCTCGACGTGCAGAGGCTATGGGGTCTCCTGCTGGACGTGGGGAGGCTATAGGAGTCTCCTACTGGATGTGGGGAGGCTATGGGGGTCTCCTGCTGGACATGAGGAGTTTATGGGGTTCTACTGCTGTACATAGGGAGGTTATGCGGTATCTTGCTCAATGCATTGAGGCTATGGGGGTCTCCTGCTGGACGTGTGGAGGCTATGAGGGTCTCCTGCTGGACGTGAGAAGTCTATGGGAGTCTCCTGCTGGACGTGCAGAGGCTATGGGAGTCTCCTGCTGGACATGCAGAGGATATGGGGGTCTCCTGCTGGACGTGAGGAGGCTATGGGGGTCTCCTGCTGGATGTGCGGAGGCTATGGGGGTCTCCTGCTGGACGTGTGGAGGCTATGGGGTCTCCTGCTGGATGTATGGAGGCTATGGGGGTCTCCTGCTGGAGGTGGGGAGGCTATGGGGGTCTCCTGCTGGACATGCGGAGGCTATGGGGGTCTCCTGCTGGATGTATGAAGGCTATGGGGGTGTCCTGCTGGATGTGGGGAGGCTATGGGGGTCTCCTGCTGGATGTGCGGAGGTTATGGAGGTCTCCTGCTGGATGTGTGGAGGCTATGGGGGTCTCCTGCTGGACGTGGGAAGGCTATGGGGGTCTCCTTCTGGATGTGGGGAGGCTATGAGGGTCTCCTGCTGGACCAGGGGAGGCTATGGGGGTCTCCTGCTGGATGTGCGGAGGCTATGAGGTTCTCCTGCTGGACATGGGGAGGCTATGGGGTCTCCTGCTGGATGTGTGGAGGCTAAAGGGGTCTCCTTCTGGACGTGGGGAGGCTATGGGGTTCTCCTGCTGGACATGGGGAGGCTATGGGGGTCTCCTGCTCTATGCATTGAGGCTATGAGGGTCTCCTGCTGGATGTGGGGAGGCTATGGGGGTCTCTTGCTGGATGTGGGGAGGTTATGAGGGTCTCCTGCTGGACCACGGGAGGCTATGGGGTCTCCTGCTAGACCTGCGGAGGCTATGGGGGTTTCCTGCTGGACGTGGGGAGGCTATAGGGGTCTCCTGCTCGATGCATTGAGGCTATGAGGGTCTCCTGCTGGATGTGTGGAGGCTCTGGGGGTCTCCTGATGGACGTGGGGAGGCTATGGGGGTCTCCTGCTGGATGTGGGGAGGCTATGAGGGTCTCCTGCTGGACCGGGGGAGACTATGGGGGTCTCCTGCTAGACGTGTGGAGGCTATAGGGGTCTCCTGCTGGACGTGGGTAGGTTATAGGGGTCTCCTGCTTTATGCATTGAGGCTATGGGGGTCTTCTGCTGGATGTGGGGAGGCTATGGGGGTCTCCTGCTGGACATGCGGAGGCTATGGGGGTCTCCTGCTGGACGTGCGGAGGCTATGGGGGTCTCCTGCTGGACGTGCAGAGGCTATGGGGGTCTCCTGCTGGACGTGCAGAGGCTATGGGGGTCTCCTGCTGGACGTGCAGAGGCTATGGGGGTCTCCTGCTGGACGTGCAGAGGCTATGGGGGTCTCCTGCAGGACGTGCAGAGGCTATGGGGGTCTCCTGCAGGACGTGCGGAGGCTATGGGGGTCTCCTGCTGGACGTAGGGAGGCCATGGGGGATCTCCTGCTCGATGCGTTGAGGCTATGAGGGTCTCCTGCTGGATGTGGGGTGGTTATGGGGGTCTCTTGCTGGACATGGGGAGTCTATGGGAGTCTCCTGCTGGACCTGCAGAGGCTATGGGGGTTTCCTGCTGGACGTGGGGAGGCTATGGGGGTCTCCTGCTGGACGTGGGGAGGCTTTGAGGGTCTCCTGCTGGACCGGGGAAGGCTATGGGGGTCTCCTGCTAGACGTGCAAATGCTATGGGGGTCTTCTGCTGGACGTGGGGAGGCTATCGGGGTCTCTTGCTGGATGTGCGGAGGCTATGGGAGTCTCCTGCTGGACATGCGGATGCTAAGGGGGTCTCCTGCTGGAGGGGTGGAGGCTATGGAGGTCTCCTGCTGGATGTGGGGAGTCTATGGGGGTCTGCTGCTCGACGTGCAGAGGCTATGGGGTCTCCTGCTGGACGTGGGGAGGCTATAGGAGTCTCCTACTGGATGTGGGGAGGCTATGGGGGTCTCCTGCTGGACATGAGGAGTTTATGGGGTTCTACTGCTGTACATAGGGAGGTTATGCGGTATCTTGCTCAATGCATTGAGGCTATGGGGGTCTCCTGCTGGACGTGTGGAGGCTATGAGGGTCTCCTGCTGGACGTGAGAAGTCTATGGGAGTCTCCTGCTGGACGTGCAGAGGCTATGGGAGTCTCCTGCTGGACATGCAGAGGATATGGGGGTCTCCTGCTGGACGTGAGGAGGCTATGGGGGTCTCCTGCTGGATGTGCGGAGGCTATGGGGGTCTCCTGCTGGACGTGTGGAGGCTATGGGGTCTCCTGCTGGATGTATGGAGGCTATGGGGGTCTCCTGCTGGAGGTGGGGAGGCTATGGGGGTCTCCTGCTGGACATGCGGAGGCTATGGGGGTCTCCTGCTGGATGTATGAAGGCTATGGGGGTGTCCTGCTGGATGTGGGGAGGCTATGGGGGTCTCCTGCTGGATGTGCGGAGGTTATGGGGGTCTCCTGCTGGATGTGTGGAGGCTATGGGGGTCTCCTGCTGGACGTGGGAAGGCTATGGGGGTCTCCTTCTGGATGTGGGGAGACTATGAGGGTCTCCTGCTGGACCAGGGGAGGCTATGGGGGTCTCCTGCTGGATGTGCGGAGGCTATGAGGTTCTCCTGCTGGACATGGGGAGGCTATGGGGTCTCCTGCTGGATGTGTGGAGGCTAAAGGGGTCTCCTTCTGGACGTGGGGAGGCTATGGGGTTCTCCTGCTGGACATGGGGAGGCTATGGGGGTCTCCTGCTCTATGCATTGAGGCTATGAGGGTCTCCTGCTGGATGTGGGGAGGCTATGGGGGTCTCTTGCTGGATGTGGGGAGGTTATGAGGGTCTCCTGCTGGACCACGGGAGGCTATGGGGTCTCCTGCTAGACCTGCGGAGGCTATGGGGGTTTCCTGCTGGACGTGGGGAGGCTATAGGGGTCTCCTGCTCGATGCATTGAGGCTATGGGGGTCTCCTGCTGGATGTGTGGAGGCTCTGGGGGTCTCCTGATGGACGTGGGGAGGCTATGGGGGTCTCCTGCTGGATGTGGGGAGGCTATGAGGGTCTCCTGCTGGACCGGGGGAGACTATGGGGGTCTCCTGCTAGACGTGTGGAGGCTATAGGGGTCTCCTGCTGGACGTGGGTAGGTTATAGGGGTCTCCTGCTTTATGCATTGAGGCTATGGGGGTCTTCTGCTGGATGTGGGGAGGCTATGGGGGTCTCCTGTTGGAGGTGGGGGGCTATGGGGGTCTCCTGCTGGAGGTGGGGAGGTTATGGGGTTCTCCTGCTGGACATGGGGAGGGTATGGGGGTCTTCTGCTGGACGTGGGGAGGCTATGGGGGGTCTCCTGTTGGAGATGGGGAGGCTATGGGGGTCTCCTGCTGGACGTGTTTAGGCTATGGGGGTCTCCTGATGGACATGGGGAGGCTATGGGGGTCTCCTGCTGGACGTGGGGAGGCTATGAGGGTCTCCTGCTGGACCGGGGGAGACTATGGGGGTCTCCTGTTAGACGTGCGGAGGCTATAGGGGTCTCCTGCTGGATGTGGGGAGGTTATAGGGGTCTCCTGCTTGATGCATTGAGGCTATGGGGGTCTCCTGCTGGACGTAGGGAGGCTATGAGGGTCTCCTGCTGGATGTGGGGTGGCTATGGGGGTCTCTTGCTGGACGTGGGGAGTTTATGAGAGTCTCCTGCTGGACGTAGGGAGGCTATGGGGGTCTCCTGCTGGACGTAGGGAGGCTATGGGGGTCTTCTGCTGGACGTGGGGAGGCTATGGGGGTCTCCTGTTGGAGGTGGGGGGGCTATGGGGTTCTCCTGCTGGAGGTGGGGAGGTTATGGGGTTCTCCTGCTGGACGTGGGGAGGGTATGGGGGTCTCCTGCTGGACGTGGGGAGGCTATGGGGGTTTGCGTGTGCGCATACTACTCTATCCGGCTGCATTTTATTGAAGACACTCTATGTGTGAATTCGCAGACACAGTGTCTTTAAAAAAATGGTGCCGAAATTGTACCAATAAAAATGCTTGTCACTAGGGTGTAGAACGGGTTCAATTATCTATATGGAGAAGTTTAGTGCGGAGCGTCCGCTATTTACCTGCTGCAGTAATGTCCTGATGTTATGGAGTAAATCCGTCACATACTCTGAGGTGAGATGACCTTGTTGGTGTTTGGTCAGGCAGTTCCTTACTAGCTGCACCACCAGCCGGTGAGTGAAGCTGAGAACGCCATCGGGTGGTAGAAGCACAATGTTAGGGCGATTGTTGATAAGAATACCCCATAGTGCTTGTACCTGAAAATTATCCAGAAAAAATCCGGCCATAGTGAGAAACTGTAAGTGCGCTCAGTAACTAGCTATGGAGCCAAAATGGCACCCGCTACCCTGTGTACATTGTAGAAGTAGTGACTGTGAGCTGTGATGTCATAATGGGCGAGCATCACCAGTGATGTCATGATGGAATCTTGTGATAGAATCTTCAAGAGGCGACTCTGCACAAACAGATGCTGCCGAGCAATGTGTACAGTGGAAACTCCATAGAATAAAATCCATCTCCATGTTATCATGACCGTTCTCTTTTATTTCCAGTTAGAACACAACCAGTATAAGGGTATGTTCACACGCTGCATTTTTGCAGCATTTTTTGTTCAACAAAAACCAAACTGGTGGCAGGAAAAACACTGAGTAAAATACGCACGTTTTTGCTGTGTTTTTAATTGTTTTTTTTCTCATTCATTTGAATTGGTGAAAAACGCTGCAACGGCCCTAAAAGGATTGACAAGCTGCAGAATACAAAAAACACTAGAAAAGAAACGCAGCATGTGAATGAGACTTCAGAAATCTCATACACTAAGCTCGTACTTTAAAGTGCAGTGTTATTGCCGCAGAAAAACAGCCAATTGTGAACACACCCAAAAGATATACTCCGTCATATGGGAAATAATGTGTAGGTCTATTCCTCATTTGTCTTTTTTTTCTCCATAGAACATTTTAGTTTACTATTAACAACTGTGACAAATATTGAAGGTATTGAAGAATTAATAAAAAGTGATAAATCATTTACATCATTGTCATTGATCGTTGTGTCTTTATAAAGTTCAATCCTTTACCTTGTTGTGTTTAGGTCGCGAGATCGTGCAGCTGCAGGAGCGGTGAGCCGCTGTCAGAGTCGGCCAGACTCCCTATAAAGCCGGTTTCACACGTCCATTTATTTCCAGTACCGGAAAGGAAAAAACGGTACCAGAGATATCCGTGTCCCGTGTGTCCCTGTTTGTCACACGTGTGGCAACAGTGTGCCGCATCAGGATCACACGTACCGGCACCTGGGAATTAGCGTTACATTTTAGTGGGTTTGATATGGTTATTTCTCCTAACATCCATCCACAGTTTTAGTAAAGTGCCGTGAGCAGCAGAAAGTGCACACAGTGTAAGATCCTCACCATGGTCCTCCACACAGTGTAAGACTCTCGCCATGGTCCTCCACACAGTATAAGACACTCGCCATGGTCCTCCACGCAGATTAATGCACTCCCTAAGGTCCTCCACACAGTATAATGCACTCCCTAAGGTCCTCCACACAGTATAATGAACTCCCTATGGTTCTCCACACAGTATAATGAACTCCCTATGGTTCTCCACACAGTACATTGCACTCCCTATGGTCTTCCACTAAGTATAATGCACTCCCTATGGTCCTCCATACAGTAAAATGCACTCCCTATGGTCCTCCACGCAGTATAATGAACTCCCTATGGTCTTCCACGCAGTATAGTTCACTCCCTATGGTCTTCCACACAGTATAATGCACTCCCTATGGTCATCCACACAGTATAACGTACTCCCTATGGTCCCCCACACAGTATAATGCACACCCTATGGTCCTCCACACAGTATAATGCACACCCCATGGTCCTCCACACAGTATAATGCACTCGCCATGGTCCTGCACACAGTATAATGCACTCCCCATGGTCCTGTACGCAGTATAGTGCAGCCCCCCAAAGAGTAAAATGCGGTCCCCCACCATAGGGTAAAATGCAGCCCCAGTCCTCCAGTATTATCAGGACATACTGATTTATAAATAAATACATACTTACCGCTCCTCGTTCCCCGCTGCTTCAGTCTCTGCAGCTGATCCCCTCAGCAGCTGCCAGCTCCACTGTCTGACACAGCGTGGCGCGTCATCATGCCGCTGCGTCAGACGCAGAGGAGGAATGATGGGAGAGGGAGTGTCACATGATGCTCCCTCCTCCATCACTGCTTTCAACCAGGGCCGGCTCCAGGTTTTCGTGGGCCCTGGGCGAAAGGGTCTCAGTGGGCCCCTGTAACACTGTAAAATAATACTCTTTCTGTATTATTTTTTTCTACTGAGGACTTCGCAATGTATCAATATCACGATATTCTTATAAAAAAAATGTATCTATTTATTCTTGGATTGTCCATTAAATAGAATCAGATTGCAGCAGGTACATACAATAATTAGTTATAAAGTAATTGTCCATTTGTCCATAATTAGCTTAATTGTTGAGATTCACCCATCTTTCCTTGGATCCTGGCTGGTAAATCATGTCTTTGTCCAGCACGTGTCCAGGCCTACATGTCATCTGTTTCTCAGCATGAAGATTCTTCTTCTGTGTCTTGTGGGGTGGGAAGAGCAAGAGAGCCCCCCTTTCTGTACCATGGGCTTTTATAGCCAGTCGTATGGACACCTGTTCTACATATGGTAGTGAACCAAAAATACACACACAAATAGCGCATGTCAACTAGACACGATGGCTGAGGCATAGAACTCAGATTTAAGAAAAATGATTATCGATTATTAATTATTTAACATTCCCCCCTTTTTGAGGATAAAAAGGACTGAAAAATCCTCAAAAGAAGACAGGTTTATCATTAGGATAACAATCATTTTTTCTTTCCTTCTTCCTTGGCAATATCATTACATTTCCATAATAATAATAATAGTAATAATCTCATCATCGGATTATTGTTATATAATGATGTGAATTCATGTTATGGTAAGCCGTGACTAATATTCATTTAATATGTATAATTATACTTCCCTATATCTAAATTGAAGCAATTGCGGGTCCAATCGTCATCATCTGATGTCATCGGGTCGTCGTCTCGTCTTCTTCTTGGTTCTTTTATAACACAGTCTTTAGATGAAAACTCCTTTGAAATAAATGATAGTGTGTAGATATTGTACAGTCCATAATTGTATTCATCATTGTGCAGTCTATAAACTGTGCTCTTTATTAGAAAGATCATGTGTGTCAACTGATAAGAAAACAAAGTCCATGGATGAAATGTAGCTTTAATATCTGTGCGATGTCACCTGGACTTACGTTGGATAGTTCTGGAATCTTCCGTGTCGTCCGCACTGGTCTCGTGTCACTTTTGGAACAGATGTGACGTCTTTGGTCAGTAAAGCAAGGGTTAACTTGACAATTCCCTGCTTTATATAGCCCCATAACCAGTACTCAGTCCTTTATATACAGGACACATATGCCAGGTATTACCTGTTCACCAGCTTTCATTGAAGCGTTGCAGGTGATAGGAAACCACTGGAACGTGATGAAACTTGAGCACAGCACAGTTCATATAGGATCATCGTCCTCTGCCGTCCTGGTGATCAGTGGTGTGAATTGTATCTGACACAGTCTATTATCACTCAGCATTCACACCTGTTACCTTCTGAGACGTCCGGATATCGGTTGCTTCTTCTTGTAACCTTTGAGAGTCTCTTTGATTTATAAATATGAAAAGTCTTTATTAAGATAGAATTCATAATTGCGATGTCTTGATTGAAGTCTTCATTCCCTAATCTGATACCAAATCTGGCAATTTTTCCTAACCTATAATATCACAGCGTACCATAGCAATCAATCATCTAATTATTATCAAAACATTAAAATAAATTATGTTTGGAATAATAAACAATAATAGATTGAATTACTATCAAGTTCTCCATGTGATAAAATATTTTTATGTCATAGGTGTAATTACCTTTTCCAACCCATAGGTGTCAGTGTGTTTTGAAACAAGTGTTTATATCTTTATTAAACCAATACCAAAGAATGTATACTCCTGAATCAAAATGAATAAATATATGAATGTAAGAATCAATGAATGAATGAATGAATGAATGAATTGTTGTGTTTACTCAGAAAATGTAAACATTTTTCTTATATTAATTCATATCATTATATTTGATGAAGCAATATTCTTGTACTTGACATTACCCCATTAAATATTAATGTGTTTTCTCAATTGAAATCTTGAACTGAATTAAAATCAAAAATTGAGAATTAAAAATGAAAAATGGAAAAATAAGAAAATAAGTAAGAATACAATTTTAAAAATGAAAAATAAAATTAAGAGTAAAAATAAGAATAAAAATAAAAATAAGGCCTTTAAATTGTAATGACAAATGCAGAGTAATTATATTCTCCATAAAAAATACCCTTATATCTCCATTATCTGAATGATTTCATATTTGTCATAACCTTGTATCACCAAAAAATTATTAAACTATGCAACTTTGCATGTAATACCCTTCTTAATTATATCATTGTACCTTATTATTGTTTTACCTTTATTAAAATGTGTGGAAAATAAGTATTGATCAAAAGTGATTATGTAATCAGGATCAAAAACACATTTTCCCCCTTAATACCAAAAAATATTATTTTATAAAATTTATGTATATATCAGAACCAAATTAAAATAATTAT